>NW_028327174.1:194680942-195922942 GCF_987537825.1 Furipterus horrens
GGGAATCGAACCTGTGACCTTTAGGTTCACAGGCCAGTGCTCAATCCACTGAGCCACACCAGCCAGAGTTCTTTTTAATTTTTAAGTCACAGCTTAAAATACAAAACATGACATTGACCATTTGAGCTATTTGAGATACACATTTCATGGCATTTAGGAGACTCATCACCAGTATTTCATTCTAGGACTCCTAAAGTATACTCTATAGAACATCATTGAAATAGAGTATTTTGCAACTGTGGAAAAAATAAAAACAAAAATATATATGAATCAATATGGAGAAACATCAGGATATATCGTTAAGTGGAAAAAAGCAATGTGTAAAAGTGCACTTACAGCATTGAAATTTTATATAAAGACTTCCGGCCAAGATGGAGGCATAGACAGACATGATGCATCTCCCTCCACAACTAAGAAGGAATACAACTATCTCAAAACTAGAAACAACCAGAAGTTCCAGAAAATCAAACTGCATGAAAGTCCAGCAAACAAAGATATAAATAAGAAATACTCATCCAGACAGGTAGGAGGGGCAGAGCCCAGCTGGATAGGACACGGTGAGGTGGTGGCAGCAGCGGCAGGCAGGCGGTAAGTGCAGTCACACATTTTAAAAGTCAGGAGGGACACCTGGGGAGTGTTCCCAGTTCCTCACCAGAGCAGCTCACTGTCCCAGCTCCAGGGAAAATCAAGCCTCATTGTTTTTGACTGTGCAAACCAGTGGGGGTTGAGACGGAGGCAGAAACTGCCTGTCTCTCTGCAGAATCCACTTGTTTAAAGGGCCCTCACAGACCTAGAACATCCTCAGACACACCCACTATGGGAAAGACGGCCAGGGCAGCAGCTAGAGGGGTGCCAGTCCAGTGCAGAAGTGGGAGAAGTGCCTGGAAAAGGGGCAAGTGCTGGGCAAGTGGCATTGTTCCCTCTCAAACCCCTCCTCCACACACAGCACCACAACGTGGTGAAACAGATTGCCTGTTACTGACAAATCCCTAAGGCTCCGCCCCTTACAACATAGTAGGAATGACAGCTCTCCCTGGGACATGGAAGTAAACAAACACAGGAGACTTCCGGCCAAGATGGAGGCCTAGACTGACACACCACATCTCCCTCCACAACTAAGAAGGAATACAACTACCGCAAAACCAGCAATATCCAGAAGTTCCAGAAAATAAATGGAAGTCCAACATATGAAGTTATAAAGAAGTGATGCTCACCCAGGCAGGTAGGAGGGGAGAAGCCATGGAGGAGCGGTCAAGCTGTGCTGGCTGCAGCAGCAACAGTGACGGCAGCAGGACAGTGAAAACACCACAGCATGATGAGACGGATCTCCCGGTTGTGATGAGTAATGGGGCTCTGCCCTTTATAGCGTAGGAGGTGTGACAGCCCTGCCTAGGAAGCAAAGGTAAACACAAAACTGTTCAAGATGACAGATTATGATAGAGATCCCAGTAACGCAGCTGACCAGACAGCAAATTTCTAATTTAACGAAGCAACAGATAGGAATTCTTTCTGAGGCACAGTTCAGAAAGCCCTGCCCCACGTGGGCTCCTTCCCCAGTGCTGTCCGGGAGAACCTGCTGCGGGGATGTAAGGACCTCTGATCCGTACCACCCCTGTGGCAGCTCACTGGCCACGTGTGCCTGCTGAGCGCTTGAAATGTGGGTAGTGCACCCAAGAAACCGCATTTTAAATGTAATGGAATTTTTAAAAATTAATTAATTACTTTTTTTTAACAAGGTTATTTTATTTTTATTTTATTTATCTGTTTTTAGAGAGAGGGGAAAGGAGAAAGGGAGGGAGAGAAACATCACTGTGTGGTTGCCTCTCACGCACCCCCACCTGGGGACCTGACGTGCAACAGAGTCATGTGCCCTGACTGGGAATCAAACCGGCGACACTTGGTTCGCAGGCCGACGTTCAATCCACTGAGCCACAGCAGCCGGGGTCAGTGTGATGGGATTTTAACCAAATGGCCATATGTGGCAAGTGGTGGTTGTATAGGATATCACGGCTCTACATGTTCGCGTCGGAGTTCTCCGTGGCACCACGGTTTGTGGTTCAGGGCTTGGTCCCGTTGAAGTGTTCTCATCAGAATATCAGCAGCGTGAGCTCCTGCTGCTGGGCCACGCTTGCGCCCCAGCACCGGGCACAGTGCCTGGTACGTGGTGGGTTCTCGGGAAGGAGCAGGTTGAAGGGATGCATGCATGAACGAATGAATGAATGTCTTACGAGCAAAGAGCCATCGGCACCTGCTCCATGCTCAGCTGTGGCGAGGGGCCCCGCAGTTGGCACTGGGAGGGGCAAGGAGAGGCTTGAAGGGACCTCTGGCATTGAGTTTCTGGGTGCCTGGCACGAGGACCTTCCCTGCTGCCACAAAGACCACCAGTTCAGCATTCTGCCAGCCTGTTCTCACTGGGAGGCATCCCAGGATCCTGCTGGTGCCCCTGGATAAAGGAAGAGGGACGAGAGAGGACGCATTGCAGGCTGCAGCAGCGGGAAGCTTGTCCCCTTCCCACAGGCCACAGTCCTGCTCTCCCCGTCCCCTGCCTCTTCCCCCCATCTTGTCTTTCCTGTTACCCCTGTTTCTCCCAAACCTTCGTGCTCAGTGCCCGCCACTCCCCCGAGCGCTGTCCTCTGTCCGTCTCTTGGTTGGTCTCCCTCCCTGGCTGCCTCCTTCCACCTGCAGAAGCTGCTTCTCAGGGTGGTTGAGGCATCTGCAAGCGCTTCAGGGGCTCTAAAGGGGCTGGGTGGGAAGGTGGGCAGGCAGTTACCTTCATTCCTGCATTCGTAGCCTCGCAAAGGAAAGCAGCTGGGGCGCCCAGCAGGTGGCCCTTCTGCACAAGCTTTCATGGCTGTGCAATGGGGGAGCCGTCGGGGTGGGGGGCTTCCCACAGCTCCTGTACCTGCTGCCCCACCTTCCTGAGAAGCGCTTGCTTCCCCCGGCCCCCCTGCTTTCTTCTCCTCTGCTTTCTCCTTAAATGGAAGCAGCAGCAGGCCCGCTCTGGGCTTGGTTTGCTCCGGGAAGATCGGAGCAGCTCCATGTCCTTATGAGGCCAACAGCTCAGGCCAGCTGCTGGGCCGTTTTGCCATCAGCATCCCAGCTCCACTGACACCAAGGTGTCTGTGGTGTTTCCGAGCCCGAGAATCATGCAGCTGGACGCATCAGGGCCTTGGAAGCCACAGAGGGCTTTTTCTTGACGGAAAGTTTTTTTTTTAAATCCCACAAGCACATCATTTGTCAGATATCACTCAGGCCTTCCTTGCTAGGCATTGTTCAAAGCGAGTCATTTAGTCATTTTCTCTTCTTGCTTTAACTTTCAGTTTGCTGAAATATAGATCGTTAGATGGACTCTATCCTTGGGGCAGCTGAAGTCGAAGGCACCCTCCGAGCGGGGGAATAGCCTAGACTGAGATTCTCGTTCCCCAGGGGAAAGCTTGTGGACGGTGCATTTGAGGATGAGTGACCAGCGGTGCTCCAGGCTTTGGCTTGAGTGTTGAAGACCAGGGCTGCTTTTGGTCCTTGTGGGGGCGGGGGAGCATCTCATGGTGACCGGCCCAGGAGGAGGGTGCTCCCCGGCTTTAATGGGGTCCGATCGGGGTCCCTGCGGAACTTCAGAAGCAGGCCGGCTCCAGGGGGTTCCAAAGGCTGCTGTTCACCAGGGCCCCGGGTGGAAGATGCTAATGGCCCATTGTTCTACATTAAAGGCACGCCCTCCTGGGGTGGCCTGGACGCATCTTCTCTCCAGGTAGAAGGCAGGAGAGGCTGGCTGTGCTTCAGGGGACTGCACACATGGAGGTCATGCGTGTTGTTTCCCAGCCCATCCTCCTTCAGAAGAGGATCCGGTGACTGTTCGTTTGCGAGAAAAAATGACCCTGGAGACACTTTCCTGGGGGGGTGGAGGGGCTGTTGGGGGAGGGTAGGTCATCACTCAGCTTCAGTCTCCAAGGAGCTCTGCTCTTGTGGGAGGAGGAAAAGGCAGAACTGCCCAGAAGGGTGTGTAAGAGGCAATTGGTGTGTGTGAAGGGTGGGGGAAGGACAAGGGTCCCTAACCCCCTAACCCAGCGCCCTGACAGCCTGAGTGTGTCTTTTTACAAGGCTTTGTCTGTGGCCCCACCTATGGGGGGGGGGGAGATTTCAAACTGACTTAAAGAAGAGGGAATATTTCTCTGTGCATACCGGGGTTTTTCCAGGGGCAATGGTCCCTGGCTGGTTTGGCTCGGTGGATTGAGCGTCGGCCTGCGAGCTAAGTGTCGCTGGTTCGATCTTCCAGTCAGGGTACATCAGAGAAGGAAAACTCTGACTCCAAAAAACCTCCGCTGCCTTGCGGCATACCTCTTCAGGGGAAAGGCTAAGGGAGTAAACCCTGACAGAAAATCCGGAGCCGGAGTCCCTAAGGCGGTTTGACGTTATAGTCAACACCGGCAACTCCTGCGGCGCACCTGAAGCCAAGCTGTATTGACTCCGTCTTTCCCTTGGACCCTTCAGCTGCGAAGAGAGGGGGGGTCTGCTGCATGGGCAACAGCAGACCCTCCATATCACCCTGCCCAGGCTCTGTAGCTTCAGCGTCATCGCAAGATGTCGATTCAACACGGGAGGAGACAGATACGATGTCACTCCCGAGTCGGACTGCACAGCCATTCTCGGCGGTGCAGATAGACTCTTGGGAAGCTACACCATCGTCTCTCGAGACGGACGGCTGCTGACGACAGTTCAGAGCTTTGGTTATAAAAGCACTTACAGACCTAACAGCAGATCTTAAACAAGATGGGGAAGGAATAAAGGCTAATCCTGCTGAAATGAACAAAAATACATACGAAACTAGTGGTGAGGGCAAGAAAACCAGGGATCAAATCAACAAACCGAAACATAGGGAAGGAAGAAACAGTCAACCAGTGCAGAAACAGGAAATGAGAAGTGAGGAAAATGAGAAGAATAAGTACTAGAAATGGAAAAATTATGTGAAGAAATAATGAAGCAGAACTTCCCAAACTTGGGGAAGAAAATAGACTTACAGGTCCAAGAAGCACTAAGAGTTACAAAAATCTGAACCCAGGGAGAACCACACCAAGACACATTATCATCAAAATGTCAAAAATTAAAGATAAAGAGAGAATATTAGAAGCAGCAAGAGAGAAGAAAAGGATCATGTACAAAGGGGTCCCAATAAGACTGTCAGCTGAGGACTTCCAGCCAAGATGGAGGCTTAGACGGACACGCTAGGTCTCCCTCTACAACTAGAGAGGAATACAACTACTTCAAAACAAAGGATAACTAGAAATTCCAGAAAATAAAACTACACGGAAGTCCAACATATGAAGTTATAAACCAGCGGTGCCATTTGGGCAGGTAAGAGTTAAAGAGGGCAGTGCTGTTTGCGGTCACACCTGGACAGCGGCGGGCGGCAGGGAATCCCGGATCCGTCAAGCCCCTGGCGGTGCGCGACCCCGGCGAGGAATCCCGGCGGCCAAGCCCCTGGCGGTGCGCGACTCCGGCGCTGGGGAGAGCAGCCGCCGCATCGCCTTGAACAGTGAGGCCCAGGGGGGCGGGAGGACGGATCCCGGTCTCCTAGCTGAATAACTGTGTGAATCCATCTTGGACCCCCGCCCCCAAAGAAAGCACCACAGGGCTGCGAAATAGGTCGCGGACAGGCAGGCGCCGGTCGATAATTTGTGACGCGTACACAGGCACTGCCCCCGACAGCCAGCCCAAGAAAACAAAACGCATCTGTCAAAATGAGGCAGGCAACTATAGAAATACCGGTAACACAACTCACCAGGCAGCAGATAGAGAACCTGACAGATGAACAGATAAGAAACCTGTCAGAGGCTCAGTTCTGGGCCATTGTTAACAGGTGGCTTACAGAATTCACAAAAGAGCAGGAAAAAGATATGAAAGAAGCGAAAAACTTTCATAACGAAAGGAACAAAACCGCATACGAGACAGAAGGAAAGGAAATAAAATCCAGAGTTCATTTCAACAAACTGGAATATGGAGAAGGAACAAGCAGTCAACCAATGCAGAGAGAGGAAATGGGAAGCAACAATGAAAGGATCAGAAACCTCTGGGACAGCTATAAAAGGCCCAACATAAGAATCATTGGTTTGCCAGAGAATGAGGAAGATGAACTAGAACTTGAAAAATTGAGTGAAAATATAATAAAGGAGAACTTCCCAGACTTGGGGAAGGGAATAGACCTGCAGGTCCAGGAAGCAAGGAGAGTTCCCAAGAGACTGGACCCAGGGAGAACCACTCCAAGACACATTATAATCAAAATGTCAAAAATTAAAGATAAAGAGAGAATCTTAAAAGCAGCAAGAGAGAAGAAAAGAATTATGTACAAAGGGGTCCCAATTAGACTATCAGCTGACTTCTCAAGGGAAATCCTACAGGCAAGAAGAGACTGGCAAGAAATATTCAAAGTAATGAAAATCCAAAACCTACAACCACGAATACTCTATCCAGCGAAATTGTCATTCAGAATAGAAGGACAGAGAAAGTGTTTCCAGGACAAAATAAAACTGAAAGAGTTCATTAGATCCAAACCACTGTTATATGAGATGTTAAAGGGACTGGTTTAAAAAAAAACAGAAGCTAGGGAGATGAAACAAAGGCAAACTAAACAGGCAACGAGAGTGGAAGAGGAACTGTGGGTACGGGAAGCATATTGGGGGGAGGTCAACAGGGAGGGGGAATGGGGAAAGGGAGGGAGATGATATAGGAATTGGGGATCAAGGTAGGAGGGAATGGAATAGACGGAGAGAGGTTGGGAGGAACTGTATGCACAACTAATGGACATAATCTAAAAGGGGGGGACAACTGGAGGGAGGGGGGCCACCGGGTGGAGGGGAGCAGAGGGAAGGGAAATTGGCACAAATGTAATAATTTAATCAATAAAACACATTAAATCTGAAAAAAAAAAAAAGACTGTCAGCTGATTTCTCAAAAGAAACTCTGCAGGCAAGAAGAAACTGGCAAAAAATATTCAAAGTAATGAAAAGCAAAAACCTACAACCACGATTACTCTATCTAGCGAAGCTGTCATTCAGAATAGAAGGGCAGAAAATGTTCTTCCAGGACAAAGTAAAACTGAAGGAATTCATCAGATCCAAGCCACTGCTATATGAAATGTTAAAGGGACTTGTTTAGGAGAAAAGGGATCAAAACTATGAACATTAAAATGAAAACTGTATCACAACAACCAACAACAGAAGCTAGAGAACCGAAACAAAGACAAACTAAGTAGGCAATGAGAGTTGAAAAGAATTATAGGCATGGGGAACATTATGGGGGGAGGTCAGCAGGGAGAAGGAAGAGGAGAAAGAGAGGGAGATGGTACAGGAATTAAGAAGCATAGTAGGAGGAAGTGGAGTAGACAGGAAGATGTTAAGAAGAACTATATGCACAACCAATGAGCATGGACTAAGGGGGGGGACAACTGGAGGGAGGGATGTCACTGGGTGGAGGGGAACAAAGGGAAAAGAAATTGAAACAACTGTAACAA
Organism: Furipterus horrens; assembly: GCF_987537825.1. Taxonomy (NCBI): domain Eukaryota; kingdom Metazoa; phylum Chordata; class Mammalia; order Chiroptera; family Furipteridae; genus Furipterus; species Furipterus horrens. Next base: position 194,688,444 of record NW_028327174.1, read on the forward strand.
CATAATAAAGCATATTTAAAATGTTTTTTAAAAAGAAATTTTATATAAAAATGAAGGGAAAATAAAGGATACATAATCTGCCCATTTGAGAAAAAGAAAAAAAACAAAAAAACTCAGGAAGACTAAATCAGACAGTAATGAGATGGTTTACCTAAAGGAGGTGGATAGAAGAGATAGGGAGATGATTATAATTATTAGTTTAGTTATGACTATGTTGTCTCTTGCCGCTAGAAAATAAATAGACGAGGTGGTGCATAGAGCAAAATAACGTAAAGAAGGCAAATGATACTAACTTTATCTTAAATTAATACCATAATTAGACTAAAGAGAAAAATTAAGTAAGTACCCTAGTAATTCTTGAACTCAGAATTTGTCTATATACTCTCACAAGTAAAAATAAACTGGAAACAAAGTCTGAGGCTGCATGTAGTTAATGTGTCACTAACAGTGGTAGGAGTTCAAGATTCTGAAATTCTTCCCATGTCAAAAATTCAGAAAGTAAGTAAACATTGAGGAAAAGGCAGTGACTCCTCACTGTTGTGGGAAAGATACTCTGTGTTGGGAAAGGAAAAGCTGCAGAAAGTTTTATGATGCCAAAATAGACCTGGAGATATCAATTCAAACCCATGAGTTTTAAAATTGTAAATAGATGGAAATTTATATGCTATATATCAAGATCTATACTGTTTCCATCCACCATTCTTTCTGTGCCACTCCTGACCCACCCCATGAGTAAACATTCCTTTAATTTTTTAGTTTCTAGTTTTCACTTCTTGTGTTTCTTTTATATATATTCCCCAGTTAACTTCTCTGATATTATTTAGAATGCTTGTAAACAATAAACACGCCTAAAGCTTGAAAATGAAAAACTATAGTAATGGATTAAAACTCAGAATAATAAGTAAAAATCCAGGAGTTCATAGTTATATAAACAAATAGAAAACAAATGAGTGGGGAATAACTGTAACTCCTTTCTTATGAGAAAACACAACTAATAAACATAGGAGAATAACAGAGTTGGAAAAATTACCATTTGGCTACTATATTTGCGATGATTTTGTCATATGAGAATAACCTGTGTGTTCAAGATGGCGGCATAGGTATACAAGGCTCTCCTCCTTGCACAGCCAAATCAAAATTACAACTAAAATATAGAACAATCATCATTCATAACTGTCAGAAATTGAGTTGAATGGAAGTTCGACAACTGCGGAATGAAAGAAAACACATCCATCCAGACTGGTAGAAGAGGTGGAGATGTGGAACAGGCTTGTTCTACATCCACATGCGGTAGATAAAAATTTAGGAGGGATATCATGGGAACGAGGACTTCAAGCCTGACACCAGGGCCCTCAGCCCAGGGATTCAGTGTCAGGAAGATAAGCCCCCATAACTTCAGGCTGCAAAAACCAGTGGGGATTAAGTGATGGAAGAAACTTCTGGAGTCCCTAGAATGTTCTCTTTAAAAACTCCTACACAATCTTAGGCTCACTCTCTCTGAGCTCCAGCACCAGGGTAGCAGCTTGAAAGGCACCAGTGACATACTGGGAGGAACTGAAGTGTGTGATGCCAGGGAAAAGCTGTGGGACAGCTTTCTCCTAGGCAGAAAGGTAGACAGAGGTCACTGTCCCTTTTCTGAGCCTTATACCCACAGAGCCATAGAGCTGGCAGGTGGGTGCCATATCTGAGACTCCATCGACTTGGCTAACACTTCTTTCCCTGTCCTGGAGATCCCCTGAGATTCTGTTCCACCCTACTTATGGGCCCACGGAAGCTGTTGACAGTTGCTTTTCCATATGAATGGCTCGTCTTGGCTCATGCTTCAAGATTTCCTAAATTCACTCAAACAAACAACAGCTAGCCTCAGTGAGCCCCCACCACCTATATTTTTGCTAAGTGGCCCCATGCTTGGCACTAGCAGCAGCCAGCCTAGGTTCACAGCTTGGCTTTTTGTGGGAACCTCCAAGCCCAGCACAGGTAGCAGCCATGTCAGATTGCTCTATAACTCATGCAGGGTGGCCCCAGGAAGAACATGGGTGGTGGCTAACTTTGACCTGCACCATCTGAGAAAACCCAGAGCCTGTGCACCCAGTGAATGGCTACAGAGCACATCAGAACATCATCATCCTGTTCCTGCACAGCTGATCCTCCAGGAAGGCCTGTAGTTGGTGGTCAGTGGGCACAGCCAACCCTTGCAGCTGATTGGCCTGGGTAAATCCCTTCCATTGACATGCCAACAGAAATGAAGGCTCATCTACAAGTGGAGGGTGTACTTAGGCCACACGAAGGGTGCACCTCAATAACCCAACTTGGGTGATAGGGAAAGCTGTGCTACTGGGCCTTACAGGACACCTACGACACTAGGCCATGCTACCAAGACAGGGAGCTATAGCAGCTCTACATAGAAAGAAACACAGGGAGGCTGCCAAAATGAGGAGACAAAGAAATATGGTCCAAATTAAAGAACAGAGAAAAACTTCAGAAAATGAACTAACCAAGTGGAGTTACACAATCTAGCAGATGCAGAGTTCAAAACACTGGTTATAAGGATACTAAGGAACTTAGTGGGGACCTCAACAGCATAAAAAAGATCCAGTCAGAAATGAAGGATACACTAATTGAAATAAAAAACAGTTTACAGGGGAACAATATTAGAGTGGATGAAGCTAAGAATCAAATCAATGATTTGAAACATAGGGATGTAAAAAACAACAAGAAGAAAAAAGAATCCCCCCACGCCCCCAAAAATATCACACTTGTGTAAGGAGCCTCTGGGACAACTTTAAGTGTTTCAACATTCACATGTGTGGTACCAGAGGAAGACAAAGAGCTAGAAATTGCAAATCTATTTTGCAAAAACCACTCAAGGAAACTTCCCTAATTTGGTGAAAGAAATAGACATGCTAGACTAGGAGCACAGAGAGTCCCAAACAATATAGATGCAAAGAGGCCCACTCCAAAACACATCATAATTAAAGTGCCAAAGGTTAAAGATTAGAGAGAGTCTTTTTTTAAAAAAAATATGTTTTATTGATTTTGCTGTTACAGTTGTCCCAATTTCCTTCTTTCGGCTCCCCTCCACCTGGTGGCCCCGCTCCCTTCAGTTGCCCCCCTTTTTTAGCCCATGTCTATTGGTTGTGCATATAGTTCTTCTCAACCTCTTCCCCTCTATTCCATTCCCTCCTACTATGCTTCTTAATTCCTGTATCATCTATCTTCCTCTCCCCCTTACCCCTCCCTGCTGAGCTCCCCCCAGTATGTTCTCCATACCAATAGTTCTTTGTCCACTCTCGTTGCCTATTTAGTTTGCCTTTGTTTTGATTCCCTAACTTCTGTTTTTGGCTGTTGTGATGCAGTTTTCATTTTAATGTTCATAGTTTTGATCCTCCTTCTTCTAAACAAGTCCCTTTAACATCTCATATAATAGTGGTTTGGATCTAATAATCTTCTTAAGTTTTATCTTTTTCCTGGAAGAACTTTCTCTGCCCTTCTATTCTGAATGACAGTTTTTCTGGGTAGAGTACTTGTGACTGTTGTCGTCGGCAGCCGTCCGTCTCGAGAGACGATGGTGTAGCTTCTTAAGAGTCTATCTGCACCGCTGAGAATGGCTGTGCAGTCCAACTCGGGAGTAACACGTTATCTGTCTCCTCCCGTGTTGAATCGACATCTTGTGATGACGCTGGAGTGTCCTCTCCAGTGAAGCTGAAGCTACAGAGCCTGGGCAGGGTGATATGGAGGGTCTGCTGTTACCCATGCCCGTCCGTCTAGAGAGACGATAGTGTAGCTTCTTAAGAGTCTATCTGCACTGCCGAGAATGGCTGTGCAGTCCGACTCGGGAGTGACACGGTATCTGTCTCCTCCCGTGTTGAATCGACATCTTGCGATGACGCTGTAGTGTCCTCTCCAGTGAAGCTGAAGCTACAGAGCCTGGGCAGGGTGATATGGAGGGTCTGCTGTTGCCCATGCAGCAGACCCCCCCTCTATTCACAGCTGAAGGGTCCAAGGGAAAGACGGAGTCAATACAGCTTGGCTTCAGGTGCGCCGCAGGAGTTGCCGTTGTCGACTACAACGTCAAACCGCCTTAGGGACTCCGGCTCCGGATTTTCTGTCGGGGTTTACTCCCTTAGCCTTTCCCCTGAAGAGGTATGCCGCAAGGCAGCGGAGGTTTTTTGGAGTCAGAGTTTTCCTTCTCTGATGTGCCCTGACTGGAAGATCGAACCAGCGACACTTAGCTCGCAGGCCGACGCTCAATCCACTGAGCCAAACCAGCCAGGGTAAATTTGTGACTGTAGGTTTTGGATTTCCATTACTTTGAATATTTCTTGCCAGTCCCTTCTTGCCTGCAGCGTCTCCCTTGAGAAATCAGCTGATAGTCTAATTGGGACCCCTTTGTACATGATTCTTTTCTTCTCTCTTGCTGTTTTTAATATTCTCTCTTTATCTTTAATTTTTGACAATTTGATTATAATGTGTCTTGCAGTGGTTCTCCCTGGGTCCAGTTTTTCTGGAACTCTCTGTGCTTCTTGGACCTGTAAGTCTATTTTCTTCCCCAAGTTTGGGAAATCTGCTTCATTATTTCTTCACATAATTTTTCAATTTCTAGTTCTTCTTCTTTGTCCTCTGCAATCCTATAATCTGAATGTTCGGTCTCTTATAGCTGTCCCAGAGGTTTCTGATCCTCTCCTCACTTTCCTTACTTTTTGTTTCCTCTTTCTGCACTGGTTGACTGTTTGTTCCTTCCCTGTGTCCCGGTTTGTTGATTTGATCTCTGGATTTTATTTCCTCACCACTTGTCTCATATGTGTTTTAGTTTGTTTCAGTATGAATGGCTTTCATTCCTTCCCTGTCTTGCTGCAAATCTTTTGTTAATTCTGTAAGCCACCTTATAACTATAGCTCTGAACTGAGCCTCTGAAAGTTTTCCTATTTGTTTGTCTGTCAGGTTCCTCATCTGCTGCGTGGTGAGCTGCGTTAGCAGGATTTCAATCGTTGTCTTCTTAATTTTGACAGATTTGTGTTTTGCTTTGCTTCATGGGCAGGCTGTAGGGGGCGGAGTCCCATATACTAGTCACTACCTGGCAATCGGCGGTGGTCTGCAACATTTTTTGCCGCACTGTGGCCCTTTGTGTGGGGGCGGGGGCCCAAGATGGAATCCTGCTGTTATTCTCCGCTGGGAGACCGCGATCCGTACCCCCACCCTGTGGTCCTCTCTGTCCAAAGCAATGGTAAGGCTGCCTTTCCCAGGGTTGGTGTCGTGAGCTGTCGGGACTCGGGTGCAGTCCAGATTGCTCCCCCTGCCGCTCTCCCTGCTGCTACCACAAACAGCACTGCCTGATTTTTCTGTTCCAGTTCTGATTTTGCCCCTCTTACCCGTCCGGACAAGCACTGCTGGTTTATAACTTCATACGTTGGGCTTCCATGTAGTTTTATTTTCTGGAATTTCTGGTTATCTTTTGTTTTGAGGTAGTTGTATTCCTTTCTAGTTGTAGAGGGAGACCGAGTGTGTCTGTCTAAGCCTCCATCTTGGCTGGAAGTCTAAAGAGAGAATCTTAACAGCAGCAAGAGAAAAGAAGTTAGTTACCTACAGGGGAGTTCTTGTAAGAGTGTCTGCTGATTTCTCAGAAGAAACATTGAAGGTTAGAAGGGATTGTCAAGAAATATTCAGTACTGAAAAGCAGGGACTTACAGCCAAGATTGCTCTACCCAACAAAGCTATCATTTAGTATAAAAGGGAAGTTAGACAGCTTCCTAGACAAAAAAAATAATAATAATAATAAAGGAGCTCATCATCACCCAACCATTATTATATGAAATGTTAAAGGGACTTATTTAAAAAGAAGATCAAAACTATGAACAATAGAATGGCAATAAATATTTATCTATCAGCAATAGAATCTAAAAAACAAACTAAGCAAACAAGAAGAGAGACAGAATCACAGATACAGAGAGCATTTTGATGGTTACCAGATGGGTGGGGGTGTAGGAAAATGGGTGAAGAGGTGAGGGGGTTGATAAGTACAAGTAAGTAGTTACAGAATAGCCATGGGGATGTAAAGTACAATATAGGAAATTGTGTAGCTAAAGACCTTATACGCATAACTCATGGACATGAACAATGGTGTGGGGATTCCCTGAGGGGGTGGGGTTGCTGGGTGGAAGGAGGCAAAGAGGGAACATAAGGACAACTATATAGCGTAATCAATAAAGTATAATTTAAAAAAAGAAAGTAAAAAAAGGAATCACCAATGAATGTCAAATACAGTGGGTGAAATGTTAATAAGGAACAAGTTACATTTATATATTATCAAAATAACTACCCAAATGATACTCAGTATTTACCAGGTTGAAACATTAACTTCAAAAAAGTAGTAAATTTACAGTAGGGAACCTGGGAGACAGCACTGTAGTGAGTTGATCAAGGATTTAAACACCAGTAAATACAAAAATTAATATCATATGTCTTCTATAATATGCCCTGGGGTATATCTGCTGAAAATATCGGCCTGAAACATATGTACATACAAACATATGTACATGCACACAGAAGGTAAACATATTAAAATATTAACCATTGGGGAATGTTGGGAGGCCTTTCAAGGAATTCTTGATATTATTTTAACAACATTTGTATATCTTTAAAATCACATCGAAATCAAAATTTGGAAAATCCTTTGTCCCACCTGGCACAATGCCCAAGAAGAAAGGAGTCCAGGGCATCAGTAGAATCAGGGACATTGTCCCCTAGGACTCCAGTCCCTCTGGCTCTTGGACACAAGCTCCCAAAGGGCACGCAGAAATTAGCCAGAAGCTTGGGGACTTGGTGTCAGTCTCTTATTAGTAAGGAAGTGTTGTCTTTTGAGTCATTTCTCTGGAGCTGGTTAAGGAAAATGAAAGTCTATAGAAGTGCCAAGTCCCCAGATATTTCTTCTAATTGTGTGACTGTGAGACGTCCTAAGGAAAACCTAAGGAACTGGGCAACAGTCTGGAGCAGAAGGTGACTGAACTCACCAAGGATGAGTACAGGTCAGAGGGGCTGGAAATCTGCACTTGGGGACAAATCTGCCTGCGTGGTTGTTGTTTCATAGATGAGACTCGAAGTCTGTGACTGTGTGTGTGTGTCTGCCTGTATTATGTATGCATATGTATGTGCTGTTTGATAGTGGATTATGGGTGCACATATGTGTGCTATGTATCTAACAGCCTGACATTTTTCCTGAGTTAGACTTAACCTGGGCCCTGTTTTAGCACATGTAGACCAGATTATCAGCCTCCTGGCATGTGATCCGGGACTGCTGACTCATGCCTGTGGTCAAAAAGACTTGCGTCACTGCTGAGCATCAGTGGTGACACTGTTGGCTCTGCTGCTGAGCAGGAAGATGCCTGACCTCACAGGACCAAGGTCAAGTCAGAGAGGGCTCACACCTCCGCTCAGCAGTGTGTGCTGCTGCATGTGCGAGATGTGTCTGTGGGTGACACACTGGTGTGTGAGCAGGAAGGTGTATTGTTTGTTTGTTTTCTGTATGTTACCATGTTGTGTGACCATGTACAAAGCATGTTGGTGGTGGTTCAACAATCGTGCCTGTGACTGAATAGTCTTGACTGCCCTATGCTGCCTGCCTTCCCCCAGGATGGGGATGGGTCAGAAGGGGCAGAAGCAAGCCTCTCATTATTAGTAGGAGGGTGTGTGATGCTATGTAGTGAGTGTGTGGCTGGGTGTGCAATAAATATGTATTTTTGAATAAATGAAAATGAATGTAAGAGTCTTCGTCAACTGGAAAACAGATCCATATAAATGAATGGAACTATCTAGGTAGGGATCTAAGAAAACATTGAACTACTTGCAACCTTAAAGTAACCCAGGGTCTCCCGATGATGGAAGAGTTTTCCACGGGTACTAGTTAAGAGCACAGGCTCTGATCATGCAGACATAGTAGACTGACCTACATATTTGATGATTTTTTCCTGTAAGTTTATTCTTATTATAGTTGATATACAATATGGTGTTAGTTTCAGGTGTATACAACATGGTGATTCAACATTTAAATAACAATTACCGCAGTAAGTCTAGTAACCACATGTCACAATACAGAGTTACGACGATATTATTGACCCTATTAAAAAGTATTTTGTATTTTTAACCTATAGAAAATGGCAATACATACAGTTTATATATGCATATAAGATTTATATCACTTATGTTTCTGTTTCATAACAGTTAATATAGGGGGGAAAGAACATTCATTCTTACTATAGGTGTGAAGAATTTTTTAGCCTGGGAATGTAAGGCTGTTGTTGGATTTAATTACAAAAGGTAGATAAAGCCCCGAACTTAGTGTTCAACACAGTGTTTATGACCCCAAGATGGTCAGCATTATTATGAAAAAGACACTTTGTGGACTACTCTGATTTCTGAGCGATTCTCAATCACATGGCTTTAAATAGTTACCCATTTCTGGAGTGTCCCTGACTTTACAGCTGAAAGTCAATGGAGCCTGGCAGGTTCACAGGCGGAGTGTGACATCTCTCCAACAATGGTGCCTCAGCACTGGAGTGTCACGTTACTTTAAGGCAAAAACACTGATTCCAGTTTTCTGGACTCGTCTTCCGTTTCTGCCACAGTGAATTATTATGTTTTGGCGCTGTACAGGTGTAGAAATTATTCCTCATGCTCATCAAGTTCTCAGCTCCCTGAAGGGGAGACCTTGCTTTTCTTGTTCCTGCTGCATCTCAGCCCTTAGTAGAGTTTCCGAAACAGACTCGATGTTCAATGAATAATGGCTGAATGAAACAATGAGCGCCTCCCTGCTTCTGTGCAATGAAGTTTTGTTGGCTGCCTTAGGGGTGCAATGATCCCCTGGAACCAGACTGGGATAGACTGAGGATGCAGGCATCCACAGGTGTGAGAAATTAATAGGGGGAGGGAAGCAGTGCTAGAAGGAAGGCGAAGGGATTAGCCACAGAACATATATTCCTGACCCCTGGTGTGGTGATGGCCTGAGAGAAGGGGGAGGCAGGAAAAGTGAAAAACATGGAAAAACTGCACAAGTGTGAACAATTAAAATTAAAGGAAAAATTCATGGTTTTCCCACAGTATGAGATGTGATGGTACTGGTTGTGTTTCCAGGATCCTGAAGTTTCCCAAAGCTCCTTTGTCCCCAGCTGACAGAGGAGGACCATGAGGAGGGACAACCAGAGCAGCGTGTCTGAGTTCCTCCTCCTGGGGCTCCCCATCCGGCCGGAGCAGCGGGGTGTGTTCTTCACCCTGTTCCTGGGCATGTACCTGACCACGGTGCTGGGCAACCTGCTCATCATCCTGCTCATCAGGCTGGACTCTCGCCTGCACACGCCCATGTACTTCTTCCTCAGCCACTTGGCCTTCTCTGACATTTCTCTGTCATCTGTCACTGTCCCAAAGATGCTTATGGACATGCAGACTCAGCAACAATCCATCCCCTATGTGGGATGCATTTCTCAGTTGTATTTTTTCATCTTCTTTGCCGGTCTTGATGACTTCCTTCTAGCTGTGATGGCGTATGACAGGTACGTGGCCATCTGTCACCCTCTACACTACACCACCATCATGAGGGAGGGGCTGTGTGTGCTGCTGGTGGCTGCCTCCTGGATTGTCTCCTGTAGCGGTGCCCTCTTGCACATCCTCCTCTTGGTCAGACTGTCCTTCTGTGCTGACAATACCATCACCCACTTCTTCTGTGACATCACTGTGCTCCTGAAGCTGAGTTGCTCAGACATCTCCCTCAATCAGTTGGTCATCTTCACTGAGGGAGGAATGATTTTATTCTTGCCTTTGGTTATTATTTTAGGCTCATATCTCCGCATAGGGACCATCATCCTAAGGGTGCCCTCAACTAAGAGAGTCTTGAAAGTGCTCTCTACCTGTGGCTCCCATCTCTTTGTGGTGTTTTTATACTATGGGACAATTGCTGGGGTTTACTTCTTACCCTCATCATGGGATTCCGAATACATAATTGCTTCGGTCATGTATATGGTTGTTACCCCCATGCTGAACCCCTTCATCTACAGCCTGAGGAACAGAGACATAAAACAGGCCTTAGAAATGTTTGTCAACAGGGTTAACTTCTTTAAGTGGCAATCACTAAATCCTCTTACTGCAGTCAGGAACACAGTGAAGTACATCTCCTAACAAAATTGTGTGGTTGACACCTCTCATACAACTGTAATAGAATTTGCATTCCATTGTCATGTATAAGTGCTGCTAATATGTCAGCTAGGTCAGGTTTGCTGCTTGGATTGTTTATATTCTTTATTCCTAATTAATATTTTCCTTTGTCCATTATCTTTTATTATAAGAAAAATCATTTATGAAACATGTTGTATAATTATAATTATGAATTTGTCTTTTTCTTCATTGAGATATGTCCATTTTTACTCATGTATTTTTATGCCGTGTTATGAGGACACACTGGTTTGGCATCATGATCCACTCCTGGTGAACTTCCTTTTTTTTTTGAACTGATTCTTTTAGGCTACCTTTTGTTGGCTTCACGCTGATTGTGTGCACCCCTTCACAACTCACATTCAATGACATCATGTTGGTGCACTGCAATCAGCCATGATCAGAATAATTACACTATGAAAAGTCGCATGTGCTACAGAGAAAGACTTTTAACAAAAGAGAGACAGACTTTTTAAAAAATGCATTAAACAGCACACTATTTCATTTAAAATTAGGAGATATTTCTAGCAATGTGTCCTCCCTTAATATTTCATCTACTTCTCATATTAATGTTGATGCCTTATATCTGTATCTGTAGACATAGATGTATATACAGATATAGATACAGATATTACTATAGGACATCAGGTAAAGATGCAGCTTTTCATGTTAAATTTTACATGGCATTTCTTTTCTGTCATGTTAGACTTTTCTGTGTCCACAGTGTCAGTGAGGTGTCCTTTGTTAATAGTGTATGTAAAGTTGGATTTTGTTCTTTTTTTGTGTAGCAACAATTATTATTTTTGTGGAGCTATTTATCTAATGACATCTAATGTAATCATAATATATTCGAATTTATATTTTCCATATAACTATGTGATACATCTGTTTCACAGTTATTCTCACGTGTCTTCCTCCCTTTGAAAAATTATATATACTGTTATTTCATTATTCCTCTATTATGAATCACACATTACTATTATTTTATAATTCTTCTCCGTGCTATATGCAAAGATTACTTTTACTTTTATAAAAAATTTTTAAAAGATTTTATTTGTTAATATTTATCGAGAAGGTGAGGGAGGGAGAGAGGAATAGAAACATCGTTGTGCGAGAGATACATCGATTGGTTGCCTCACACATGCCCCAACTGGGGACTTGGACTGAAACCCAGGCATGTGCCCTGACTGGGAATCGAAACTGTGACCTTTATGTTCACAGGCCAGTGCTCAATCCACTGAGCAACATTAGCCAGAGTTCTTTTTAATTTTTAAGTCACAGCTTAAAATACAAAACATGACTTTGACTTTTGAGCTATTTGAGATACACAATTTATGGCACTTAGGAGACTCATCACCAATATTTCATTCTAGGATTCGTAAAGTATACTCTATACAACATGGCTGAAATAGAGTATTTTGCAACTGTGAAAAAATAAAAACAAAAAAATATATGAATCAATATGCAGAAACATCAGGATATATTGTTAAAGGGAAAGAAAATAATGTGCACAAGTGCACCTACAGCAATGAAATTTTATATAAAAATGAGGGTGAAATAAAGTATACATAATCTGCCCGTTTGAGCAAAAAGAAACACAGGAAGACTAAATCAGACACTAATGAGATGGTTCACCTAGAGGAGGTGGATAGAAGAGATGGGATATGCTTATAATTATTAGTATAGTTATGACTATGTTGTCTTTTGCCGCTAGAAAATAAATAGACGAGGTGGAGCATAAAGCAAAATAGGGTAAAGAAGGCAAGTGAACCTAAGTGTATCTTAAGTTAATACCATATTAGACCAAAGAGAAAAATAAAATAAGTACCCTAGTAACTATTGAACCCAGAATTTTGTCTACATACTCTCACAATTAAACATAAACTGGAAACAAAGTCTTAGGCTGCATGTAGTTAATGTGTCACTAACAGTGGTAGGAGTTCAAGATTCTGAAACTTTTTCCCATGTCCAAAAATTCAGCAGGTAAGTAAACATTGAGGAAAAGGCAGTGACTCCTCACTGTTGTGGGAAAGGGACTGTGTGTTGGGAAAGAAGAAGCTGCAAAAATACTTATGATGTCAAACTAGACCTGGAGATACCAATTCAAACCCATGAGTTTTAAAATTATAAATAGATGGAAATTTATATGTTATGTATCAAGATGTATACCATTCCCATCCCCCATTCTTTCTGTCCCAGTACTGACCCACCCCATGAGTAAACATTCCTTTAATTTCTTTTTTTTTTTTTTTCCTACTGTGTGATTGCCTCTCACTCGAGCCCCCATCTGGGGACCTGATGTGCAACCTAGTAATGTGCCCTGACTGGGAATCGAACCAGTGACACTTGGCTCACAGGCCGATGCTCAATCCACTGAGCTACAAGCAGCCAGGGCTCCTTTAATTTCTTTCTAATTTTTACTTCTTGTGTTTCTTTTATGTATATTCTCCAGTTGTCTTCTCTGATATTATTTAGAATACTTGTAAACCATAAACACGCCTAAAGCTTCGAAATATAAAAGTACAGTAATGGATTATAACTCAGAGATTAATAAGTAAAAATCAAGGAGTGCATAGTTATATAAACGAATAGAAAACAAGTGAGTGGGGAATAAGGGTAACTCCTTTCTAATGAGAAAACACAACTAATAAACATAGGAGAAATAACAGAATTAGAGAAATTACCATTTTGCCACTACATTTGGGATAATTTTCCCATATAAGAATCACCAGTGTGGTCAAGATGGCAGCATAGGTATACACGGCTCCCCTCCTTGCACAACCACATCAAAATTATGACTAAAATATAGAACAATTATCACTCATAACTGTTAGAAACTGAGTTGAATAGAAGTTTGACAACTACGAAATTAGAGAAAAAACATCTGTCTGGACTGGAAGAAGAGGCGGAGTTCTGGAAAAGACTGGTCCACATCCACGTGTCCTAGAGAAAAATTTAGGAGTGATATCTTGGGAGTGAGAAGTTCAAGCCTGACACCAGGCCCCCCGAAAACAGGGTTCCAGTGTCAGGAAGATAAGTTCCCATAACTTCAGGCAGCAAAAACCAGTGGGGATTGAGTTGAGGGAAGAAAGTTCTGGAGTCCCAAGAAGGTACTCTTAAATAACTCACATAGTTTTAGGCTCATTCTCTCTGAGCTGCACCACTGTGGTAGCAGCTTGAAAGGCACCAGTGACATACAGGGAGGAACTAAAGTGTGTGACACCAAAGCAATAGTTGGGGGACAGCTTTCTCCCAGACATAAAGGTAGGCAGAGGTTACTGTCCCTTTTCTGAGCCTTCTACCCACAGAGCCACAGATCTGGCAGGTGGGTGTCATATCTGAGACTCCATCAACCTGGCTAACACATCGTTCCCTGTCCTAGAGATCCCCTGAGATTCTGTTCCACCCTACTTATGGGCCCACCCAAGCTGTTAACAGTGGCTTTTCCATATGAATGGCTGGTCTTGGGTCATACTTCACAACTTCCCAAATCCATTCAGACAAGCAACACCTAGCCTCAGTAAGCTCCCACAACCTATACCTCCTGCTAAGTGGCCCCAGGCTTGGCACTAGCAGTATCCAGCCTAGGTTCACAGCACAGGGAGCAGACATGTCAGATTGCTCTATAACTCATGCAGGGTGGCCCCAGGAAGAACATGGGTGGTGGCTAACTTTGTCCTGCACCATCTGAGAAACGCCAGTGATTGTGCACCCAGTGAATGACTACAGATCACATCAGAGTATCATCACCCTGTTCCTGCTCAGCTGATCCTCCAGGAAGGGCAGCAGTTGGTGGTCAGTGTTCACAGCCAGTCCTTGCAGCTGATTGTCCTGGGTAAATCCCTTCCACTGACCTGCCAACAGAAATGAAGGCTCATCTACAAGTGGAGGGTGTACTCAGCCACACGAAGGGTGCACCTCAATAACCCAACTTGGGTGATAGGGAAAGCTGTGCTACTGGGCCTTACAGGACACCCATGGCACTAGGCCATGCTACCAAAGACAGGGAGTTATAGCAGCTCTACATAGAAACAAACACAGGGAAGCTGCCAAAATGAGGAGACAAAGAAATATGGTCCAAATTAAAGAACAGATATAAACTTCAGAAAAAGAACTAACCAGATGCAGATATGTATCTATCAGATTCAGAGTTCAAAACACTGGTTATAAGGATGCTAAGGAACTTAGTGGGGACCTCAAGAGCATAAAAAAGATCCAGTTAGAAATGAAGAATACACTAATTAAAATAAAGAACAATTGACAGGGAACAATAATAGAGTGGATGAAGCTGAGTATCAGATCAATGATTTGGAACATAAGGAAGCAAAAACAACAGGAAGAAAAAATAATAATAAAAAAATATTGGCCTGACACACACATACATACAAACATATGTACATGTACATGGAAGGTAAACATATTAAAATGTTAAGCACTGGGGAATGTCGTGAGGCCTTTCCAGGAATTCTTGATATCATTTTTACAATGTTTCTATATCTTTAAAATCATATCAAAATAAAATTTGGAAAATCCTTTGTCCCACCTGGCACAATGCCCAAGAAGAAAGGAGTCCAGGGCATCAGTAGAATCAGGGACACTGTCCCCGAGGACTCCAGTCCCTCTGGCTCTTGGACACAAGCTCCCCAAAGGGCACGCAGAAATTAGCCAGAAGCTTGGGGACTTGGTGTCAGTCTCTTATTAGTAAGGAAGTGTTGTCTTTTGAGTCCTTTCTCTGGCGCTGGTTAAGGAACATGAAAGTCTATAGAAGTGCCAAGGCCCCAGATATTTCTTCCAATTGTGTGGCTGTGAGACGTCCTAAGGAAAACCTAAGGAACTGGGCAGCAGTCTGGAGCAGAAGGTGTCTGAACTCACCAAGGATGAGTACAGGTCAGAGGGGCTGGAAATCTGCACCTGGGGACAAATCTGCCTGCGTGGTTGTTGATTCGTAGATGAGACTCGAAGTCCCTGACTGTGTGTGTGTGTCTGCCTGTATTGTGTATGCTTATGCATGTGCTCTTTGATAGTGGCTTATGCGTGGACATATGTGTGCCATGTATCTAAAGCCTGACTTTTTCTTGAGTTAGACTTAACCTGGGCCCTGTTTTAGCCCATGTAGACCAAGTTATCACCCTCCTGGCATGTGATCCGGGACTGCTGACTCATGCCTGTGGTCAAAAGGACTTGCGTCACTGCTGAGCATCAGGAGTGACACTGTTGGCTCTGCTACTGAGCAGGAAGATGCCTGACCTCACAGGAGCCAAGGTCAAGTCAGAGAGGGCTCACACCTCTGCTCAGCACAGTGTGCTGCTGCATGTGCGAGCTGTGTCTGTGGGTGACACACTCGACTGTGAGCAGGAAGGTGCATTTTTTGTTTGTTTTCTGTATGTTACCATGTTGTGTGACCATGTACAAAGTGTGTTGGTGGTGGTTTAACGAGTGTGCCTGTGACTGAATCTGCTTGACCGCCCTATGCTGCCTGCCTTCCCCCAGGATGGGGATGGGTCAGAAGGGGCGCAAGCAAGCCTCTCATTATTAGTAGGAGGGTGTGTGATGCTTATGCAGTGAGTGTGTGGCTGGGAGTGTAATAAATATGTATTTTTGAATAAATGAAAATGAATGTAAGGGTCTTTGAAAACTGGAAAACAGATCCATATAAATGAATGGAACTATCTAGGTAGGGATCTAAGAAAACATTGAGCTACTTGCAAACCTAAAGTAACACAGGGTCTCCCAATGATGGGAGATGTTTCCATGTGTACTAGTTAAGAGCACAGGCTCTGATCATGCAGACATAGTAGACTGACCTACATATTTGATGATTTTTTCCTGTAAGTTTATTCTTATTATAGTTGATATACAATATGGTGTTAGTTTCAGGTGTATACAACATGGTGATTCAACATTTAAATAACAATTACCACAGTAAGTCTAGTAACCACATGTCACAATAGGGTTACAATGATATTGACCCTATGAAAAAGTATTTTGTATTTTTAACCTATAGAATATGGCAGTACATACAGTTTATATGTTCATATAAGATTTATATAACTTATGTTTCTGTTTCCTAACAGTTAACATAGGGTGAAAAGAACATTCATTCTTACTACAGGTGTGAAGAACTTTTTAGCCTGGGAATGTAAGGCTGACGTTGGATTTAATTACAAAAGGTAGATAAAACCCTTAACTTAGTGTTCAACACAGTGTTTATGACCCCAAGATGGTCAGTATTATTGTGAAAGACAGTTTGTGGACTACTCTGATTTCTGAGCGATTCTCAATCACATGGCTTTAAATAGTTACCCATTTCTGGAGTGTCCCTGACTTTACAGCTGAAAGTCAATGGAGCCTGGCAGGTTCACAGGCGGAGTGTGACATCTCTCCAACAATGGTGCCTCAGCACTGGAGTGTCACGTTACTTTAAGGCAAAAACACTGATTCCAGTTTTCTGGACTCGTCTTCTGTTTCTGCCACAGTGAATTATTATGGTTTGGCTCTGGACAGGTGTAGTAATTATTCCTCATGCTCATCAAGTTCTCAGCTCCCAGAAGGGGAGACCTTGCTTTTCTTTTTCCTGCTGCATCTCAGCCCTCAGTAGAGTTTCCGACACAGACTCGATGTTCAATGAATAATGGCTGAATGAAACAATGAGCGCCTCCCTGCTTCTGTGCATTGAAGTTTTGTTGGCTGCTTTAGGGGTGCCATGCTCTCCTAGAACCAGACTGGGATAGACCGAGGGTGCAGGCATCCACAGGTGTGAGAAATTAATTGAGGGAGGGAAGGAGTGCTAGAAGGAAGGCGAAGGGATTAGCCACAGAACATATATGCATCACCCATGGTGTGATGATGGCCTGAGGGAAGAAGGAGGCAGGAAAAGTGAAAAACATGAGAAAACTGCACAAGTGTAAACAATTAAAATTAAAGGAAAAATTCATGGTTTTCCCACAGTATGAGATGTGATGGTACTGGTTGTGTTTCCAGGATCCTGAAGATTCCCAAACCTCCTTTGTCCCCAGCTGACAGAGGAGGACCATGAGGAGGGACAACCAGAGCAGCATGTCTGAGTTCCTCCTCCTGGGGCTCCCCATCCGGCCGGAGCAGCGGGGCGTGTTCTTCGCCCTGTTCCTGGGCATGTACCTGACCACGGTGCTGGGCAACCTGCTCATCATCCTGCTCATCAGGCTGGACTCTCGCCTGCACACGCCCATGTACTTCTTCCTCAGCCACTTGGCCTTCTCTGACATTTCTCTGTCATCTGTCACTGTCCCAAAGATGCTTATGGACATGCAGACTCAGCAACGATCCATCCCCTACGTGGGATGCATTTTTCAGTTGTATTTTTTCATATTTTTTGGCGGTCTTGATGACTTCCTTCTAGGTGTGATGGCGTATGACAGGTACGTGGCCATCTGTCACCCTCTACACTACACCACCATCATGAGGGAGAAGCTGTGTGTTCTGCTGGTGGCTGCCTCCTGGATTGTCTCCTGTAGCGGTGCCCTCTTGCACATTCTCCTCTTGGTCAGACTGTCCTTCTGTGCTGACAATACCATCACCCACTTCTTCTGTGACATCACTGTGCTCCTGAAGCTGAGCTGTTCAGACATCTCCCTCAATCAGCTGGTCATCTTCACCGAGGGAGGAATGCTTTTATTCTTACCTTTGGTTATTATTTTAGGCTCATATTTCCGCATAGGGACCATCATCCTAAGGGTGCCCTCCACTAAGAGACTTTTGAAAGTCCTCTCTACCTGTGGCTCCCATCTCTTTGTGGTGTCTTTATACTATGGGACAATTGCTGGTGTTTACTTCTTGCCCTCATCATGGGATTCCGAATACATAATTGCTTCGGTCATGTATATGGTTGTTACCCCCATGCTGAACCCCTTCATCTACAGCCTGAGGAACAGAGACATAAAACGGGCCTTAGAAATGTTTGTCAATAGGGTTAACTACTTTAAGTGGCAATCACTAAATCCTCTTACTGCAGTCAGGAGCACAGTGAGGTACATCTCCTAACAAAATTGTGTGGTTGATATAGCCAAAAAACTTTTATAGAGTTTGCATTCCGTTGTCATGTATAAGTGCTGTTAATATGTCAGCTAGGTCAGGTTTGCTGCTTGGATTGTTTATATTCTTTATTCCTAATTTATATTTTCCCTTGTCCATTATCTTTTATTATACGCAAATCATTTGTGAAACATGTTGTGTCATTATAATTATGAATTTGCCTTTTTCTTCATTGAGATATGTCCATTTTTGCTCCTGTATTTTTTTGCTGTGTTATGGGGACACACTGGTTTGGCATCATGATCCACTCCTGGTGAACATCCTTATTTTTGAACTGATTCTTCTATGCCAGCTTTTGTTGCCTTCATGCTTATTGTGCGCACGGCTTCCCAACTCACATTCAATGACATCATGTTGGTGCACTGCAATCAGCCATGATCAGAATAATTACACTATGAAAAGTTGCATGTGCTACAGAGCAAAGCTTTTAGCAAAAGAGAGACAGACCTCAAAAAATGCATTTAACAGCACACTATTTCATTTAAAATTAGGAGATATTTCTAGCAATGTGTCCTGCCTTAATACTTCATCTACTTCTCATATTAATGTTGAGGCCTTATATCCGTATCTGTATTCATAGATGTATATACAGATGTTGATACAGACATTACTATAGGATATCAGGTAAAGATGCAGCTTTTCATGTTAAATTTTACATGGCATTTCTTTTCTGTCACGTTAGACTTTTCTGTGTCTACAGTGTCAGTGAGGTGTCCTTTGTTAATAGTGTATGTAAAGTTGGATTTTGTTCTTTTTATGTATAGCAACAATTATTAATTTTCTGGAGCTATTTATCTAGTGACATCTAACATAATCATAATATATTTGAATTTATATATTCCATATAACTATGTGATACATCTGTTTCACATTTATTCTCACATGTCTTCCTCCCTTTGAAAAATTATATATACTGTTATTTCATTATTCCTCTATTATGAATCACGCATTACTATTATTTTATAATTCTTGTCTGTGCTATATGCAAAGATTACTTTTACTTTTTAAAAAGATTTTTAAAAGATTTTATTTGTTAATATTTATAGAGAAGGGGAAGGAGGGAGAGAGAGAGAGAGAAACATCGTTGTGCGAGAGATACATCGATTGGTTGCCTCACACATGCCCCAACTGGGGACCTGGACTGCAACCCAGGCATGTGCCCTCACTGGGAATCGAAACTGTGACCTTTATGTTCACAGGCCAGTGCTCAATCCACTGAGCAACATTAGCCAGGGTTCTTTTTAATTTTTAAGTCACAGTTTAAAATACAAAACATGACTTTGACTTTTGAGCTATTTGAGATACACAATTTATGGCACTTAGGAGACTCATCACCAATATTTCATTCTAGGGTTCCTAAAGTATACTCTATACAACATTGCTGAAATAGAGTATTTTGCAACTGTGAAAAAATAAAAACAAAAAAATATATGAATCAATATGGAGAAACATCAGGATATATCGTTAAATGGAAAAAAAGCTATGTGTACAAGTGCACGTACAGCAATGAAATTTTATATAAAAATGAGGGTGAAATAAAGTATACATATTCTGCCCATTTGAGCAAAAAGAAACACAGGACGACTAAATCAGACACTAATGAGATCATTTACCTAGAGGAGGTGGATAGAAGAGATGGGAGATGAGTATAATTATTAGTATAGTTATGATTATGTTGTCTTTGCTGCTAGAAAATAAATAGACGAGGTGGTGCATAGAGCAAAATAGCATAAAGAAGGCAAGTGAACATAACTGTATCTTAAATTAATACCATAATTAGACCAAAGAGAAAAATAAAATAAGTACCCTAGTAACTATTGAACCCAGAATTTTGTCTACATACTCTCACAATTAAACATAAACTGGAAACAAAGTCTTAGGCTGCATGTAGTTAATGTGTCACTAACAGTGGTATGAGTTCAAGATTCTGAAACTTTTTCCCATGTCCAAAAATTCAGCAGGTAAATAAGCACTGAAGAAAAGGCAGTGACTCCTCACTGTTGCGGGAAATGGACTGTGTGTTGGGAAAGAAGAAGCTGCAAAAATATTTATGATGTCAAACTAGACCTGGAGATACCAATTCAAACCCATGAGTTTTAAAATTATAAAAAGATGGAAATTTATATGTTATGTATCAAGATGTATACCATTCCCATCCCCCATTCTTTCTGTCCCAGTACTGACCCACCCCATGAGTAAACATTCCTTTAATTACTTTTTCTTTTTTATCCTACTGTGTGATTGCCTCTCACTCGAGCCCCCATCTGGGGACCTCGTCGTCGTCGTCGTCGTCGTCGTCGTCGGCAGCCGTCCGTCTCGAGAGACGATGGCGTAGCTTCCTGAGAGTCTATCTGCACCGCCGAGAATGGCTGTGCAGTCCGACTCGGGAGTGACAATCCCTGCCGCACTTGTTACAGGTGAAGGCAGATGGCCGTTGTTGCTGCTGTTGACGCTGCTTCCGCCTCGATCTTTTCTGGGCCGCCTCCTCGTTGCGCGCAGCCTCTGCACGTGACGCACCTTGCCTGACCGCGAGCCTCCAGGCTAGGCGGTCGTCTGCTTGAACTTCCCATGTGTTGAGATTGATGGAGCATTGTGTCATGTCCTTTTTGCAGATGTCTTTGAACCGCAGTTTTGGGCGCCCTGTCATCCTCTGGCCTTCTGCTAGCTCGCCGTAGAGGAGGTCTTTGGGGATACGGCCTGCATCCATTCTTTTGACATGGCCGAGCCACCTGAGGCGTCTCTCGCTAAGAACTGCATGCAAACTGCTCATATTGGCTCGCTTCAGCACCTCGGTGTTGGGGACCTTATCCTGCCAGGCGACATGCAGGACGCGTCGCAGGCACCTCATGTGGAAGCTGTTGAGTTTCCTTTCCTGCTTTGCGTAGGTGGTCCATGTCTCGCTGCCATAGAGGAGAGTGCTGAGTACGCAGGCTTGGTAGATGCGCAGTCTGGTTTTCTCAGTGAGGCTGGAATTGTTCCACGCTCGCCAGTTCAGTCTGGCCATAACTGTGGCTGCCCTGGCGATTCTCCGGTTGACCTCCAGGTCGACTGACAGAGAGCTCGAGATGGTGGACCCGAGGTAAGTGAAGTCGTTGACAACCTCCAGGGTGTATCCGTCGATGGTGATGCATGGGGGAGTCCCCGTGCCTTGAGCCATAACGTTCGTCTTCGTCAGGCTGATGGCTAGTCCGAACTCCTTGCATGCGTGGGAAAGGCAAGTGACTAGCTGCTGGAGTCCCTCTTCGGAGTGTGATGTCAAAGCTGCGTCGTCGGCGAAGAGCATCTCACGGATGAGCACCTCTTTGACTTTGGTCTTGGCTCGTAGACGGGCCAGGTTGTAGAGCTTGCCATCGGATCTGGTGTGAATGAAGACACCCTCGCTGCAGTCCTTAAAGGCGTATTGGAGGAGCATGGAGAAGAAGATTCCGAACAGCGTAGGCGCGAGGACGCAGCCCTGCTTTACTCCGCTGCTGACTGGGAAGGCCTCAGAGGTTGCGCCGTTGTAGGACACCGTGCTGTGCATGTTGTCGTGAAAGGACATGACCACAGCAAGCAGATGTGGTGGACAGCCAATCTTCCGTAGCAAGCTGAAGAGACCGCTTCGACTGACCAGATCAAACGCCTTCGTGAGGTCGATAAAGGCGAGGTAGAGTGGTTTATGCTGCTCGTGACACTTCTCCTGCAGCTGGCGTAGGGAGAAGATCATGTCCACTGTTGATCGGCCAGCTCTGAAGCCACACTGGGACTCTGGGTAGACGCGGGAAGCAAGGGTCTGCAGGCGGGCAAGAGCGACCCGGGCGAATACTTTGCCGACGACGCTGAGGAGAGAGATGCCCCGGTAGTTGTTGCAGTCGCTGCGGTCTCCTTTGTTCTTGTACATGGTGATAATGTTGGCATCTCTCATATCCTGGGGGATGTAACCCTCCTTCCAGCAGAGACAGAGTAGATGGTGGAGCGGCTGTAGCAGGACTGGTTTCCCGCTCTTTAGGATTTCTGGAGGGATTCCGTCGCTTCCTGGTGCTTTCCCGCAAGCGAGGCGGTCGGTGGCTTTGCCGAGCTCTGCCGCAGTAGGTGGGGTGTCTAGCTCCTCCATGACTGGTAGGTCTGGGATGGCGTTAAGAGCAGTGTCTGTTACGGTGTTCTTCGTTGCGTACAGCTCGAGGTAGTGCTCAGTCCACCGCCGCATTTGCTGTTCCTGGTCAGTGATGACCTCACCTGTCTTGGACTTAAGGGGGACGATCTTGGAGGGGATTGGGCCTGTTGCCTTCTTGATACCCTCATACATTCCTCGCGCGTTGCCTATATCGGCGGCTTCCTGGATGCTTCTGCACAGGTTTAGCCAATAGGTGTTGGCACAGTGGCGGGCGGTCTTCTGGACTTTGTTCCTGGCAGCCCGTAGAGCTTGAAGTGTACTGGGAGTGGGCGTGACCTTGTAAGCCAGTAGGGCCTTCCTCTTAGCCTCGATCACGGGTTCCATTTCTTCCCAGTGAGCCTCGTACCAGTCAGCGTTCTTCCGCTGATGTGCAACTTAGTTATGTGCCCTGACTGGGAATCGAACCAGTGACACTTGACTTACAGGCCGATGCTCAATCCCCTGAGCTACAAGCAGCCAGGGCTCCTTTAATTTCTTACTTTCTAATTTTTACTTCTTGTGTTTCTTTTATGTATATTCTCCAGTTGTCTTCTCTGATATTATTTAGAAAGCTTGTAAACCATAAACACGCCTAAAGTTTTGAAATATAAAACTGCAGTAATGGATTATAACTCAGAGATTAATAAGTAAAAATCAAGGAGTGCATAGTTATATAAACAAATAGAAAACAAGTGAGTGGGGAATAAGGGTAACTCCTTTCTAATGAGAAAACACAACTAATAAACATAGGAGAAATAACGGAGTTAGAGAAATTACCATTTTGCCACTACATTTGGGAAAATTTTCCCATATAAGAATCACCAGTGTGGTCAAGATGGCAGCATAGGTATACATGGCTCTCCTCCTTGCACAACCACATCAAAATTATGACTAAAATATAGAACAATTATCACTCATAACTGTTAGAAACTGAGTTGAATAGAAGTTTGACAACTACGAAATTAGAGAAAAAACATCTGTCTGGACTGGAAGAAGAGGCGGAGTTCTGGAAAAGACTGGTCCACATCCACGTGTCCTAGAGAAAAATTTAGGAGTGATATCTTGGGAGTGAGAAGTTCAAGCCTGACACCAGGCCCCTGAAAACAGGGTTTCAGTGTCAGGAAGATAAGCCCCCATAACTTCAGGCAGCAAAAACCAGTGGGGACTGAGTTGAGGGAAGAAACTTCTGGAGTCCCAAGAAGGTCCTCTTAAATAACTCACACAGAGTTTTAGGCTCATTCTCTCTGAGCTGCACCACTGTGGTAGCAGCTTGAAAGGCACCAGTGACATACAGGGAGGAACTAAAGTGTGTGACACCAAAGCAATAGTTGGGGGACAGCTTTCTCCCAGACATAAAGGTAGGCAGAGGTTACTGTCCCTTTTCTGAGCCTTCTACCCACAGAGCCACAGATCTGGCAGGTGGGTGTCGTATCTGAGACTCCATCAACCTGGCTAACACATCGTTCCCTGTCCTGGTGATCCCCTGAGATTCTGTTCCACCCTACTTATGGGCCCACCCAAGCTGTTAACAGTGGCTTTTCCATATGAATGACTGGTCTTGGCTCATGCTTCACAACTTCCCAAATCCACTGAAACAAGCAACACCTAGCCTCAGTGAGCTCCCACAACCTATACCTCCTGCTAAGTGGCCCCAGGCTTGACACTAGCAGTATCCAGCCTAGGTTCACAGCACAGGGAGCAGACATGTCAGATTGCTCTATAACTCATGCAGGGTGGCCCCAGGAAGAACACGGGTGGTGGCTAACTTCGTCCTGCACCATCTGAGAAACGCCAAGATTGTGCACCCAGTGAATGACTACAGACCACATCAGAGCATCATCACCCTGTTCCTGCTCAGCTGATCCTCCAGGAAGGGCAGCAGTTGGTGGTCAGTGTTCACAGCCAGTCCTTGCAGCTGATTGTCCTGGGTAAATCCCTTCCACTGACCTGCCAACAGAAATGAAGGCTCATCTACAAGTGGAGGGTGTACTCAGCCACACGAAGGGTGCACCTCAATAACCCAACTTGGGTGATAGGGAAAGCTGTGCTACTGGGCCTTACAGGACACCCATGGCACTAGGCCATGCTACCAAAGACAGGGAGTTATAGCAGCTCTACATAGAAACAAACACAGGGAGGCTGCCAAAATGAGGAGACAAAGAAATATGGTCCAAATTAAAGAACAGATATAAACTTCAGAAAAAGAACTAACCAGATGCAGATATGTATCTATCAGATTCAGAGTTCAAAACACTGGTTATAAGGATGCTAAGGAACTTAGTGGGGACCTCAACAGCATAAAAAAGATCCAGTTAGAAATGAAGAATACACTAATTAAAATAAAGAACAATTGACAGGGAACAATAATAGAGTGGATGAAGCTGAGAATCAGATCAATGATTTGGAACATAAGGAAGCAAAAACAACAAGAAGAAAAAATAATAATAAAAAAGTATTGGCCTGACACACACATACATACAAACATATGTACATGTACATGGAAGGTAAACATATTAAAATGTTAACCGCTGGGGAATGTTGTGAGGCCTTTCCAGGAATTCTTGATATCATTTTTACAATGTTTCTATATCTTTAAAATCATATCAAAATAAAATTTGGAAAATCCTTTGTCCCACCTGGCACAATGCCCAAGAAGAAAGGAGTCCAGGGCATCAGTAGAATCAGGGACACTGTCCCCTAGGACTCCAGTTCCTCTGGCTCTTGGACACAAGCTCCCCAAAGGGCAGGGAGAAATTAGCCAGAAGCTTGGGGACTTGGTGTCAGTCTCTTATTAGTAAGGAAGTGTTGTCTTTTGAGTCCTTTCTCTGGCGCTGGTTAAGGAAAATGAAAGTCTGTAGAAGTGCCAAGGCCCCAGATATTTCTTCCAATTGTGTGGCTGTGAGACGTCCTAAGGAAAACCTAAGGAACTGGGCAGCAGTCTGGAGCAGAAGGTATCTGAAGTCACCAAGGATGAGTACAGGTCAGAGGGGCTGGAAATCTGCACTTGGGGACAAATCTGCCTGCGTGGTTGTTGTTTCATAGATGAGACTCGAAGTCCCTGACTGTGTGTGTGTGTCTGCCTGTATTATGTATGCTTATGTATGTGCTCTTTGATAGTGGCTTATGCGTGGATATATGTGTGCCATGTATCTAAAGCCTGACTTTTTCCTGAGTTAGACTTAACCTGGGCCCTGTTTAAGTGCATGTAGACCAGGTTATCAGCCTCCTGGCATGTGATCCGGGACTGCTGACTCATGCCTGTGGTCAAAAGGACTTGCGTCACTGCTGAGCATCAGGGGTGACTCTGTTGGCTCTGCTGCTGAGCAGGAAGATGCCTGACCTCACAGGACCAAGGTCAAGTCAGAGAGGGCTCACACCTCCGCTCAGCAGTGTGTGCTGCTGCATGTGCGAGCTGTGTCTGTGGGTGACACACTCGAGTGTGAGCAGGAAGGTGTATTGTTTGTTTGTTTTCTGTATGTTACCATGTTGTGTGACCATGTACAAAGCGTGTTGGTGGTGGTTTAACAAGTGTGCCTGTGACTGAATAGGCTTGACCGCCCCATGCTGCCTGCCTTCCCCCAGGATGGGGATAGGTCAGAAGGGGTGGAAACAAGCCTCTCATTATTAGTAGGAGGGTGTGTGATGCTTATACAGTGAGTGTGTGGCTGGTGTGCAATAAATATGTATTTTTGAATAAATGAAAATCAAGTAAGGGTCCTTAAAAACTGGAAAACAGATCCATATAAATGAATGGAACTATCTAGGTAGGGATCTAAGAAAACATTGAGCTACTTGCAAACCTAAAGTAAACCAGGTCTCCCAATGATGGGAGATGTTTCCATGGGTACTAGTTAAGAACACAGGCTCTGATCATGCAGACATAGTAGACTGACCTACATATTTGATGATTTTTTCCTGTAAGTTTATTCTTATTATAGTTGATATACAATATGTTATTAGTTTCCGGTGTATAGAACATGGTGAATCAACATTTAAATAACTATTACCGCAGTAAGTTTAGTAAACACATGTCACAATACAGAGTTGCGACGATATTATTGACTCTATTAAAAAGTATTTTATATTTTTAACCTATAGAAAATGGCAATACATACAGTTTATATATGCTTATAAGATTTATATCAGTTATGTTTCTGTTTCCTAACAGCGAATATAGGGGGAAAAGATCATTCATTCTTACTATAGGTGTGAAGAATTTTTTAGCCTGGGAATGTATGACTGTTGTTGGATTTACTTATAAAAGGTAGATAAAGCCCTTAACTTAGTGTTCAACACAGTGTTTATGACCCCAAGATGGTCAGTATTATTGTGAAAGACAGTTTGTGGACTACTTTGATTTCAGAGCTATTCTCAATCACATGGATTTAAATAGTTACCCATTTCTGGAGTGTCCCTGATTTACAGTTGAAAGTCAATGGAGTCTGGCAGGTTCACAGGCACAGTGTGACATCGCTCCAACAATGGCTCCTCAGCACTGGACTGTCAAGTTACTTTAAGGCACAAAATCTGACCCCAGTTTTTTGGACTCATCTTCCATTTCTACCACAGTGAACTATTATGGTTTGATTCTGGACAGGTGTAGAAATTATTCCTCATGCTCATCAATTCTCAACTCCCAGAAGAGGGGACCTTGCTTTTCTTGTTCCCACTGCATCTCAGCCCTTAGTAGAGTTTCCAACACAGACTCAATGTTCAATAAATAATGGCTGAAAGAAACAATGAGTGCCTCCCTGCTTCTGTGCAATGAAGTTTTGTTGGCCGATTTAGGAGTGCAATGCTATCCTGAAACCAGACTGGGATAGACTGAGGGTGCAGGCATCCACAGGTGTGAGAAATTAATGGAGGGAGGGAAGGAGCAGAAGAAAGAGCACAGGGTTTAGCCAAAAAACACATTTGCCGGACCCCTGGTGTGGTGATGGCTTGAGAGAAGGCAGAGGCAGGAAAAGTGAAAAACATGGAAAACTGTAATATTGTAAACAATTAAAATTAAAGGAAAAATTCATGGTTTTCCCACAGTATGAGATGTGATGGTCCTGGCTGTGTTTCCAGGATCCTGAAGATTCCCAAACCTCCTTAGTCCCCGGCTGACAGAGGAGGACCATGAGGAGGGACAACCAGAGCAGCGTGTCTGAGTTCCTCCTCCTGGGGCTCCCCATCCGGCCGGAGCAGCGGGGCGTGTTCTTCGCCCTGTTCCTGGGCATGTACCTGACCACGGTGCTGGGCAACCTGCTCATCATCCTGCTCATCAAGCTGGACTCTCGCCTGCACACGCCCATGTACTTCTTCCTCAGCCACTTGGCCTTCTCTGACATTTCTCTGTCATCTGTCACTGTCCCAAAGATGCTTATGGACATGCAGACTCGGCAACGATCCATCCCGTATGTGGGATGCATTTCTCAGTTGTATTTTTTCATATTTTTTGGCGGTCTTGATGACTTCCTTCTAGCCGTGATGGCGTATGACAGGTACGTGGCCATCTGTCACCCTCTACACTACACCACCATCATGAGGGAGGGGCTGTGTGTGCTGCTGGTGGCTGCCTCCTGGATTGTCTCCTGTAGCGGTGCCCTCTTGCACATTCTCCTCTTGGTCAGACTGTCCTTCTGTGCTGACAATACCATCACTCACTTCTTCTGTGACCTCTCTGTGCTCCTGAAGCTGAGCTGCTCAGATATCTCCCTCAATCAGCTGGTCATCTTCACCGAGGGAGGAATGCTTTTATTCTTCCCCTTGGTTATTGTTTTAGGCTCATATCTCCGCATAGGGACCATCATCCTAAGGGTGCCCTCCACTAAGAGACTCTTGAAAGTGCTCTCTACCTGTGGCTCCCATCTCTTTGTGGTGTCTTTATACTACGGGACAATTGCTGGTGTTTAGTTCTTCCCCTCATCATGGGATTCCGAATACATAATTGCTTCGGTCATGTATATGGTTGTTACCCCCATGCTGAACCCCTTCATCTACAGCCTGAGGAACAGAGATATAAAACAGGCCTTAGAAATGTTTGTCAATAGGGTTAACTTCTTTAAGTGGCAATCACTAAATCCTCTTACTGCAGTCAGGAACACAGTGAACTACATCTCCTAACAAAATTGTGTGGTTGACATCTCTCATACAATTGTAATAGAATTTGCATTCCATTGTCATGTATAAGTGCTATTAATATGTCAGCTAGGTCAGGTTTGCTACTTGGATTGTTTATATTCTTTATTCCTAATTAATATTTTCCTTTGTCCATTATCTTTTATTATATGCAAAATCATTTGTGAAGCATACTGCAGGATTATAATTATGAATTTGTCTTTTTCTCCATTGAGATATGTCCATTTTTGCTCATGTATTTTTATGCTGTGTTATGAGGACACACTGGTTTGGCATTATGATCATTTTCTGGTGAAGTTACTTTTTTTTTTAACTGATTCTTCTATGCTAGCTTTTGTTGGCTTCACGCTGATTGTGTGCACATCCTCCCAACTCACATTCAATGACATCATGTTGGTGCACTGCAATCAGCCATGATCAGAATAATTACACTACGAAAAGTTGCATGTGCTACAGAGGGAAACTTTTAACAAAAGAGAGACAGACTTTTAAACAATGCATTTAACAGCACACTGTTAGGAGGTATTTCTAGCAATGTGTCCTGCCTTAGAACTTCATCTACTTCTCATATTAAGGTTGATGCCTTATATCCATATCTGTAGACATACATGTATATACAGATATAGATACTGATATTACTATAGGATATGTAGTAGAGATGCAGCTTTTCTTGTTAAATTTTACCTGGCATTTCTTTTCTGTCACTTTAGACTTTTCTGTGTCCACAGTGTCAGTGAGGTGTCCTTCATTAAGTGTATGTAAAGTTGGATTTTGTTCTTTTCATGAATAGCAACATTATTATTTTTCTGGAGCTATTTATCTAGTGAAATCTAATGTAATCATAATATATTTGAATTTATATTTTCCATATAACTATGTGATACATCTGTTTCACATTTATTCTCACGTGTCTTCCTCCCTTTGAAAAATTATATATACTGTTATTTCATTATTCCTCTATTATGAATTACACATTATTATTATTTTATAATTTTTGTCTGTGCTATATGCAGAGATTATTTTTACTTTCTTTTTAAAATTTTTAAAACATTTATTTATTTATTTTTATAGAGAAGGGGAGGGAGGGAGAGAGGGAGAGAAACATCGCTGTGTGAGAGATACATTGACTGGTTGACTCTCCAATGCCCCACCTGGGGACCTGGACTGCAACCCAGGCATGTGTCCTGACTGGGAATCGAACCTGTGACCTTTAGGTTCACAGGCCAATGCTCAATCCACTGAGCCACACCAGGCAGGGTTCTTTTTAATTTTTAAGTCATAGCTTAAAATACAAAACATGACATTGACCATTTGAGCTATTTGAGATACACAATTCAAGGCATTTAGGAGACTCATCACCAGTATTTCATTCTAGAACTCCTAAAGTATACTCTATAGAACATCATTGAAATAGAGTATTTTGCAACTGTGAAAAAAATAAAAACAAAAATATATATGAATCAATATGGAGAAACATCAGGATATATCGTTAAGTGGAAAAAAGCAATGTGTAAAAGTGCACTTACAGCATTGAAATTTTATATAAAGACTTCCGGCCAAGATGGAGGCATAGACAGACATGATGCATCTCCCTCCACAACTAAGAAGGAATACAACTATCTCAAAACTAGAAACAACCAGAAGTTCCAGAAAATCAAACTGCATGGAAGTCCAGCAAACAAAGATATGAAGAAGAAATACTCATCCAGACAGGTAGGAGGGGCAGAGCCCAGCTGAATAGGACACGGTGAGGTGGTGGCAGCAGCGGCAGGCAGGCGGTAAGTGCAGTCACACATTTTAAAAGTCAGGAGGGACACCTGGGGAGTGTTCCCAGTTCCTCACCAGAGCAGCTCACTGTCCCAGCTCCAGGGAAAATCAAGCCTCATTGTTTTTGACTGTGCAAACCAGTGGGGGTTGAGACGGAGGCAGAAACTGCCTGTCTCTCTGCAGAATCCACTTGTTTAAAGGGCCCTCACAGACCTAGAACATCCTCAGACACACCCACTATGGGAAAGATGACCAGGGCAGCAGCTAGAGGGCTGCCAGTCCAGTGCAGAAGTGGGAGAAGTGCCTGGAAAAGGGGCAAGTGCTGGGCAAGTGGCATTGTTCCCTCTCAGACCCCTCCTCCACACACAGCGCCACAACGTGGTGAAACAGATTGCCTGTTACTGACAAATCTCTAAGGCTCCGCCCCTTACAACATAGTAGGAATGACAGCTCTCCCTGGGACATGGAAGTAAACAAACACAGGAGACTTCCGGCCAAGATGGAGGCCTAGACTGACACACCACATCTCCCTCCACAACTAAGAAGGAATACAACTACCGCAAAACCAGCAATATCCAGAAGTTCCAGAAAATAAATGGAAGTCCAACATATGAAATTATAAAGAAGTGATGCTCACCCAGGCAGGTAGGAAGGGCGAAGCCATGGAGGAGCGGTCAAGCTGTGCTGGCTGCAGCAGCAACAGTGACAGCAGCAGTACAGTGAAAACACCACAGCATGGTGAGATGGATCTCCCGGTTGTGATGAGTAATGGGGCTCTGCCCTCTATAGCGTAGGAAGTGTGACAGCCCTGCCTAGGAAGCAAAGGTAAACACAAAACTGTTCAAGATGACACAGATTATGATAGAGATCCCGGTAATGCAGCTGACCAGACAGCAAATTTCTAATCTAACGAAGCAAGAGATAAGAATTCTTTCTGAGTCACAGTTCAGAGCTTTGGTTATAAAAGCATTTACAGACCTAACAGCAGATCTTAAACAAGACAGGGAAGGAATGAAGGCTAATCCTGCTGAAATGAACAAAAATACATACGAAACTAGTGGTGAGGGCATGAAAACCAGGGATCAAATCAACAAACCGAAACATAGGGAAGGAAGAAATAGTCAACCAGTGCAGAAACAGGAAATGAGAAGTGAGGAAAATGAGAAGAAGAAGTACTAGAAATGGAAAAATTATGTGAAGAAATAATGAAGCAGAACTTCCCGAACTTGGGGAAGGAAATAGACTTACAGGTCCAGGAAGCACTAAGAGTTACAAAAATCTGAACCCAGGGACAACCACACCAAGACACATTATCATCAAAATGTCAAAAATTAAAGATAAAGAGAGAATATTAGAAGCAGCAAGAGAGAAGAAAAGAATCATGTACAAAGGGGTACCAATAAGACTGTCAGCTGATTTCTCAAAAGAAACTCTGCAGGCAAGAAGAAACTGGCAAAAAATATTCAAAGTAATGAAAAGCAAAACCTACAACCATGATTACTCTATCTAGCGAAGCTGTCATTCAGAATAGAAGGGCAGAAAAATTCTTCCAGGACAAAGTAAAACTGAAGGAATTCATCAGATCCAAGCCACTGCTATGTGAAATGTTAAAGGGACTTGTTTAGGAGAAAAGGGATAAAAACTATGAACATTAAAATGAAAACTGTATCACAACAACCAACAACAGAAGCTAGAGAACCGAAACAAAGACAAACTAAGTAGGCAATGAGAGTTGAAAAGAATTATAGGCATGGGGAACATTATGGGGGGAGGTCAGCAGGGAGGAGGAAGAGGAGAAAGAGAGGGAGATGGTACAGGAATTAAGAAGCATAGCAGGAGGAAGTGGAGTAGACAGGAAGATGTTAAGAAGAACTATATGCACGACCAATGAGCATGTACTAAGGGGGGGGGACAACTGGAGGGAGGGATGTCACTGGGTGGAGGGGAACAAAGGGAAAAAAATTGAAACAACTGTAACAACAAAATAAAGCATATTAAAATGTTTTTTAAAAAGAAATTTTATATAAAAATGAAGGGAAAATAAAGGATACATAATCTGCACATTTGAGCAAAAAAACAAAACAAACAAAAAAAAAACTCAGGAAGACTAAATCAGACAGTAATGAGATGGTTTACCTAAAGGAGGTGGATAGAAGAGATAGGGAAATGAGTATAATTATTAGTTTAGTTATGACTATGTTGTCTTTTGCTGCTAGAAAATGAATAGACAAGGTGGTGCATAGAGCAAAATAACGTAAAGAAGGCAAATGATACTAACTTTATCTTAAATTAATACCATAATTAGACTAAAGAGAAAAATTAAGTAAGTACCCTAGTAATTCTTGAACTCAGAATTTGTCTATACTCTCACAAGTAAAAATAAACTGGAAACAAAGTCTGAGGCTGCATGTAGTTAATGTGTCACTAACAGTGGTAGGAGTTCAAGATTCTGAATTTTTTCCCATGTCCAAAAATTCAGCAAGTAAGTAAACATTGAGGAAAAGGCAGTGACTCCTCACTGTTGTGGGAAAGGTACTCTGTGTTGGGAAAGGAAAAGCTGCAGAAAATTTTATGATGCCCAACTAGACTTGGAGATATCAATTCAAACCCATGAGTTTTAAAATTATAAATAGATGGAAATTTATATGTTATATATCAAGATCTATACTGTTTCCATCCCCCATTCTTTCTGTGCCACACCTGACCCACCCCATGAGTAAACATTCCTTTAATTTTTTAGTTTCTAGTTTTCACTTCTTGTGTTTCTTTTACATATATTCCCCCATTGACTTCTCTGATATTATTTAGAATGCTTGTAAACAATAAACACGCCTAAAGCTTGAAAATGAAAAACTATAGTAATGGATTATAACTCAGAATAATAAGTAAAAATCCAGGAGTTCATAGTTATATAAACAAATAGAAAACAAATGAGTAAGGAATAAGGGTAACTCCTTTCTTATGAGAAAACACAACTAATAAACATAGGAGAAATAACAGAGTTGGAAAAATTACCATTTGGCTACTACATTTGCAATGATTTTGTCATATAAGAATAACCCATGTGGTCAATATGGCAGCATAGGTATACAAGGATATCCTCCTTGCACAGCCACATCAAAATTACAACTAAAATATAGAACAATCATCATTCATAACTGTCAGAAATTGAGTTGAATGGAAGTTCGACAACTGCGGAATGAAAGAAAACACAGCCATCCAGACTGGTAGAAGAGGTGGAGATGTGGAACAGGCTTGTTCTACATCCACATGCGGTAGATAAAAATTTAGGAGGGATATCATGGGAACGAGGACTTCAAGCCTGACACCAGGGCCCTCAGCCCAGGGTTTCAGTGTCAGGAAGATAAGCCCCCATAACTTCAGGCTGCAAAAACCAGTGGGGATTAAGTGATGGAAGAAACTTCTGGAGTCCCTAGAATGTTCTCTTTAAAAACTCCTACACAATCTTAGGCTAACTCTCTCTGAGCTCCACCACCAGGGTAGCAGCTTGAAAGGCACCAGTGACATACTGGGAGGAACTGAAGTGTGTGATGCCAGGGAAAAGCTGTGGGACAGCTTTCTCCTAGGCAGAAAGGTAGACAGAGGTCACTGTCCTTTTTCTGAGCCTTATACCCACAGAGCCATAGAGCTGGCAGGTGGGTGCCATATCTGAGACTCCATCGACCTGGCTAACACTTCTTTCCCTGTCCTGGAGATCCCCTGAGATTCTGTTCCACCCTACTTATGGGCCCACGGAAGCTGTTGACAGTTGCTTTTCCATATGAATGGCTCGTCTTGGCTCATGCTTCAAGATTTCCTAAATCCACTCAAACAAACAACAGCTAGCCTCAGTGAGCCGCCACCACCTATATTTTTGCTAAGTGGCCCCATGCTTGGCACTAGCAGCAGCCAGCCTAGGTTCACAGCTTGGCTTTTTGTGGGAACCTCCAAGCCCAGCACAGGTAGCAGCCATGTCAGATTGCTCTATAACTCATGCAGGGTGGCCCCAGGAAGAACATGGGTGGTGGCTAACATTGACCTGCACCATCTGAGAAAACCCAGAGCCTGTGCACCCAGTGAATGGCTACAGAGCACATCAGAACATCATCATCCTGTTCCTGCACAGCTGATCCTCCAGGAAGGTCAGAAGTTGGTGGTCAGTGGCCACATCCAACCCTTGCAGCTGATTGGCTTGGGTAAATCCCTTCCATTGACATGCCAACAGAAATGAAGGCTCATCTATAAGAGAAGGGTGTACTTAGGCCACACGAAGGGTGCACCTCAATAACCCAACTTGGGTGATAGGGAAAGCTGTGCTACTGGGCCTTACAGGACACCTACGACACTAGGCCATGCTACCAAGACA
The DNA here is from genome assembly GCF_987537825.1 of Furipterus horrens. NCBI lineage: Eukaryota > Metazoa > Chordata > Mammalia > Chiroptera > Furipteridae > Furipterus > Furipterus horrens. The sequence goes on from NW_028327174.1 coordinate 194,723,096, forward strand.
GGGAGTTATAGCAGCTCTACATAGAAACAAACACAGGGAGGCTGCCAAAATGAGGAGACAAAGAAATATGGTCCAAATTAAGAACAGAGAAAAACTTCAGAAAATGAACTAACCAAGTGGAGTTACACAATCTATCAGATGCAGAGTTCAAAACACTGGTTATAAGGATACTAAGGAACTTAGTGGGGACCTCAACAGCATAAAAAAGATCCAGTCAGAAATGAAGGATACACTAATTGAAATAAAAAACAGTTTACAGGGGAACAATATTAGAGTGGATGAAGCTAAGAATCAAATCAATGATTTGAAACATAGGGATGTAAAAAACAACAAGAAGAAAAAAGAATCCCCTCACCCCCCAAAAAATATCACACTTGTGTAAGGAGCCTCTGGGACAACTTTAAGTGTTTCAACATTCACATGTGTGGTACCAGAAGACAAAGAGCTAGAAATTGCAAATCTATTTTGCAAAAACAACTCAAGGAAACTTCCCTAATTTGGTGAAAGAAATAGACATGCTAGACTAGGAGCACAGAGAGTCCCAAACAATATAGATGCAAAGAGGCCCACTCCAAAACACATCATAATTAAAGTGCCAAAGGTTAAAGATATAGAGAGAGTCTTTTTTTAAAAAAAATATGTTTTATTGATTTTGCTGTTACAGTTGTCCCAATTTCCTTCTTTCTGCTCCCCTCCACCCGGTGGCCCCGCTCCCTTCAGTTGCCCCCCTTTTTTAGCCCATGTCTATTGGTTGTGCATATAGTTCTTCTCAACCTCTTCCCCTCTATTCCATTCCCTCCTATTATGCTTCTTAATTCCTGTATCATCTATCTTCCTCTCCTCCTTACCCCTCCCTGCTGAGCTCCCCCCAGTATGTTCTCCATACCAATAGTTCTTTGTCCACTCTCGTTGCCTATTTAGTTTGCCTTTGTTTTTATTCCCTAACTTCTGTTTTTGGCTGTTGTGTTGCAGTTTTCATTTTAATGTTCATAGTTTTGATCCTCCTTCTTCTAAACAAGTCCCTTTAACATCTCATATAATAGTGGTTTGGATCTAATAATCTTCTTCAGTTTTATTTTTTTCCTGGAAGAACTTTCTCTGCCCTTCTATTCTGAATGACAGTTTTTCTGGATAGAGTACTTGTGACTGTTGTCGTCGGCAGCCGTCCGTCTCGAGAGACGATGTTGTAGCTTCTTAAGAGTCTATCTGCACCGCCGAGAATGGCTGTGCAGTCCGACTCGGGAGTGACACGGTATCTGTCTCCTCCCGTGTTGAATCGACATCTTGTGATGACGCTGGAGTGTCCTCTCCAGTGAAGCTGAAGCTACAGAGCCTGGGCAGGGTGATATGGAGGGTCTGCTGTTGCCCATGCAGCAGACCCCCCCTCTCTTCGCAGCTGAAGGGTCCAAGGGAAAGACGGAGTCAATACAGCTTGGCTTCAGGTGCGCCGCAGGAGTTGCCGTTGTGACTACAACGTCAAACCGCCTTAGGGACTCCGGCTCCGGATTTTCTGTCGGGGTTTACTCCCTTAGCCTTTCCCCTGAAGAGGTATGCCGCCAGGCAGCAGAGGTTTTTGGAGTCAGGGTTTTCCTTCTCTGATGTGCCCTGACTGGAAGATCGAACCAGCGACACTTAGCTCGCAGGCCGACGCTCAATCCACTGAGCCAAACCAGCCAGGGTAAATTTGTGACTGTAGGTTTTGGATTTCCATTACTTTGAATATTTCTTGCCAGTCCCTTCTTGCCTGCAGCGTCTCCCTTGAGAAATCAGCTGATAGTCTAATTGGGACCCCTTTGTACATGATTCTTTTCTTCTCTCTTGCTGCTTTTAATATTCTCTCTTTATCTTTAATTTTTGACAATTTGATTATAATGTGTCTTGCAGTGGTTCTCCCTGGGTCTAGTTTTTCTGGAACTCTCTGTGCTTCTTGGACCTGTAAGTCTATTTTCTTCCCCAAGTTTGGGAAATCTGCTTCATTATTTCTTCACATAATTTTTCAATTTCTAGTTCTTCTTCTTTGTCCTCTGCAATCCTATAATCTGAATGTTCGGTCTCTTATAGCTGTCCCAGAGGTTTCTGATCCTCTCCTCACTTTCCTTACTTTTTGTTTCCTCTTTCTGCACTGGTTGACTGTTTGTTCCTTCCCTGTGTCCCGGTTTGTTGATTTGATCTCTGGATTTTATTTCCTCACCACTTGTCTCATATGTGTTTTAGTTTGTTTCAGTATGAATGGCTTTCATTCCTTCCCTGTCTTGCTGCAAATCTTTTGTTAATTCTGTAAGCCACCTTATAACTATAGCTCTGAACTGAGCCTCTGAAAGTTTTCCTATTTGTTTGTCTGTCAGGTTCCTCATCTGCTGCGTGGTGAGCTGCGTTAGCAGGATTTCAATCGTTGTCTTCTTAATTTTGACAGATTTGTGTTTTGCTTTGCTTCATGGGCAGGCTGTAGGGGGCGGAGTCCCATATACTAGTCACTACCTGGCAATCGGCGGTGGTCTGCAACATTTTTTGCCGCACTGTGGCCCTTTGTGTGGGGGCGGGGGCCCAAGATGGAATCCTGCTGTTATTCTCCGCTGGGAGACCGGGATCCGTACCCCCACCCTGTGGTCCTCTCCGTCCAAAGCAATGGTAAGGCTGCCTTTCCCAGGGTTGGTATCGTGAGCTGTCGGGACTTGGGTGCAGTCCAGATTGCTCCCCCTGCCGCTCTCCCTGCTGCTACCACAAACAGCACTGCCTGATTTTTCTGTTCCAGTTCTGATTTTGCCCCTCTTACCCGTCCGGACAAGCACTGCTGGTTTATAACTTCATACGTTGGGCTTCCATGTAGTTTTATTTTCTGGAATTTCTGGTTATCTTTTGTTTTGAGGTAGTTGTATTCCTTTCTAGTTGTAGAGGGAGACCGAGTGTGTCTGTCTAAGCCTCCATCTTGGCTGGAAGTCTAAAGAGAGAATCTTAACAGCAGCAAGAGAAAAGAAGTTAGTTACCTACAGGGGAGTTCTTGTAAGAGTGTCTGCTGATTTCTCAGAAGAAACATTGAAGGTTAGAAGGGATTGTCAAGAAATATTCAGTACTGAAAAGCAGGGACTTACAGCCAAGATTGCTCTACCCAACAAAGCTATCATTTAGTATAAAAGGGAAGTTAGACAGCTTCCTAGACAAAAAAAAAAAATAATAATAAAGGAGCTCATCATCACCCAACCATTATTATATGAAATGTTAAAGGGACTTATTTAAAAAGAAGATCAAAACTATGAACAATAGAATGGCAATAAATATTTATCTATCAGCAATAGAATCTAAAAAACAAACTAAGCAAACAAGAAGAGAGACAGAATCACAGATACAGAGAGCATTTTGATGGTTACCAGATGGGAGGGGTTGTAGGAAAATGGGTGAAGAGGTGAGGGGGTTGATAAGTACAAGTAAGTAGTTACAGAATAGCCATGGGGATGTAAAGTACAATATAAGAAATTGTGTAGCTAAAGACCTTATACGCATAACTCATGGACATGAACAATGGTGTGGGGATTCCCTGAGGGGGTGGGGTTGCTGGGTGGAAGGAGGCAAAGAGGGAACATAAGGACAACTATATAGCGTAATCAATAAAGTATAATTTGAAAAAAGAAAGTAAAAAAAGGAATCACCAATGAATGTCAAATACAGTGGGTGAAATGTTAATAAGGAAAAAGTTACATTTATATATTATCAAAATAACTACCCAAATGATACTCAGTATTTACCAGGTTGAAACATTAACTTCAAAAAAGTAGTAAATTTACAGTAGGGAACCTGGGAGACAGCACTGTAGTGAGTTGATCAAGGATTTAAACACCAGTAAATACAAAAATTAATATCATATGTCTTCTATAATATGCCCTGGGATATATCTGCTGAAAATATTGGCCTGAAACATATGTACATACAAACATATGTACATGCACACAGAAGGTAAACATATTAAAATATTAACCATTGGGGAATGTTGGGAGGCCTTTCCAGGAATTCTTGATATTATTTTAACAACATTTGTATATCTTTAAAATCACATCAAAATCAAAATTTGGAAAATACTTTGTCCCACCTGGCACAATGCCCAAGAAGAAAGGAGTCCAGGGCATCAGTAGAATCAGGGACATTGTCCCCTAGGACTCCAGTCCCTCTGGCTCTTGGACACAAGCTCCCCAAAGGGCACGCAGAAATTAGCCAGAAGCTTGGGGACTTGGTGTCAGTCTCTTATTAGTAAGGAAGTATTGTCTTTTGAGTCATTTCTCTGGAGCTGGTTAAGGAAAATGAAAGTCTATAGAAGTGCCAAGGCCCCAGATATTTCTTCTAATTGTGTGGCTGTGAGACGTCCTAAGGAAAACCTAAGGAACTGGGCAACAGTCTGGAGCAGAAGGTGACTGAACTCACCAAGGATGAGTACAGGTCAGAGGGGCTGGAAATCTGCACTTGGGGACAAATCTGCCTGCGTGGTTGTTGTTTCATAGATGAGACTCGAAGTCTGTGACTGTGTGTGTGTGTCTGCCTGTATTATGTATGCATATGTATGTGCTGTTTGATAGTGGATTATGGGTGCACATATGTGTGCTATGTATCTAACAGCCTGACATTTTTCCTGAGTTAGACTTAACCTGGGCCCTGTTTTAGCACATGTAGACCAGATTATCAGCCTCCTGGCATGTGATCCGGGACTGCTGACTCATGCCTGTGGTCAAAAGGACTTGCGTCACTGCTGAGCATCAGGGGTGACACTGTTGGCTCTGCTGCTGAGCAGGAAGATGCCTGACCTCACAGGACCAAGGTCAAGTCAGAGAGGGCTCACACCTCCGCTCAGCAGTGTGTGCCGCTGCATGTGCGAGATGTGTCTGTGGGTGACACACTGGTGTGTGAGCAGGAAGGTGTATTGTTTGTTTGTTTTCTGTATGTTACCATGTTGTGTGACCATGTACAAAGCGTGCTGGTGGTGGTTCAACAATCGTGCCTGTGACTGAATAGTCTTGACTGCCCTATGCTGCCTGCCTTCCCCCAGGATGGGGATGGGTCAGAAGGGGCAGAAGCAAGCCTCTCATTATTAGTAGGAGGGTGTGTGATGCTATGTAGTGAGTGTGTGGCTGGGTGTGCAATAAATATGTATTTTTGAATAAATGAAAATGAATGTAAGAGTCTTCATCAACTGGAAAACAGATCCATATAAATGAATGGAACTATCTAGGTAGGGATCTAAGAAAACATTGAACTACTTGCAACCCTAAAGTAACCCAGGGTCTCCCGATGATGGAAGAGTTTTCCACGGGTACTAGTTAAGAGCACAGGCTCTGATCATGCAGACATAGTAGACTGACCTACATATTTGATGATTTTTTCCTGTAAGTTTATTCTTATTATAGTTGATATACAATATGGTGTTAGTTTCAGGTGTATACAACATGGTGATTCAACATTTAAATAACAATTACCGCAGTAAGTCTAGTAACCACATGTCACAATACAGAGTTACGACGATATTATTGACCCTATTAAAAAGTATTTTGTATTTTTAACCTATAGAAAATGGCAATACATACAGTTTATATATGCATATAAGATTTATATCACTTATGTTTCTGTTTCCTAACAGTTAATATAGGGGAGAAAGAACATTCATTCTTACTACAGGTGTGAAGAATATTTTAGCCTGGGAATGTAAGACTGTTGTTGGATTTAATTACAAAAGGTAGATAAAGCCCCGAACTTAGTGTTCAACACAGTGTTTATGACCCCAAGATGGTCAGCATTATTATGAAAAAGACAGTTTGTGGACTACTCTGATTTCGGAGCTATTCTCAATCACATGGCTTTAAATAGTTACCCATTTCTGGAGTGTCCCTGACTTTACAGCTGAAAGTCAATGGAGCCTGGCAGGTTCACAGGCGGAGTGTGACATCTCTCCAACAATGGTGCCTCAGCACTGGAGTGTCACGTTACTTTAAGGCAAAAACACTGATTCCAGTTTTCTGAACTCGTCTTCCGTTTCTGCCACAGTGAATTATTATGTTTTGGCGCTGTACAGGTGTAGAAATTATTCCTCATGCTCATCAAGTTCTCAGCTCCCAGAAGGGGAGACCTTGCTTTTCTTGTTCCTGCTGCATCTCAGACCTTAGTAGAGTTTCCGACACAGACTCGATGTTCAATGAATAATGGCTGAATGAAACAATGAGTGCCTCCCTGCTTCTGTGCAATGAAGTTTTGTTGGCTGCTTTAGGGGTGCAATGCTCTCCTAGAACCAGACTGGGATAGACTGAGGGTGCAGGCATCCACAGGTGTGAGAAATTAATAGGGCGAGGGAAGCAGTGCTAGAAGGAAGGCGAAGGGATTAGCCAAGGAACATATAGTCCTGACCCATGGTGTGGTGATGGCCTGAGGGAAGGGGGAGGCAGGAAAAGTGAAAAACATGGAAAAACTGCACAAGTGTAAACAATTAAAATTAAAGGAAAAATTCATGGTTTTCCCACAGTATGAGATGTGATGGTACTGGTTGTGTTTCCAGGATCCTGAAGATTCCCAAACCTCCTTTGTCCCCAGCTGACAGAGGAGGACCATGAGGAGGGACAACCAGAGCAGCGTGTCTGAGTTCCTCCTCCTGGGGCTCCCCGTCCGGCCGGAGCAGCGGGGCGTGTTCTTCGCCCTGTTCCTGGGCATGTACCTGACCACGGTGCTGGGCAACCTGCTCATCATCCTGCTCATCAGGCTGGACTCTCGCCTGCACACGCCCATGTACTTCTTCCTCAGCCACTTGGCCTTCTCTGACATTTCTCTGTCATCTGTCACTGTCCCAAAGATGCTTATGGACATGCAGACTCAGCAACGATCCATCCCCTACGTGGGATGCATTTCTCAGTTGTATTTTTTCATATTTTTTGGCAGTCTTGATGACTTCCTTCTAGCTGTGATGGCGTATGACAGGTACGTGGCCATCTGTCACCCTCTACACTACACCACCATCATGAGGGAGGGGCTGTGTGTGCTGCTGGTGGCTGCCTCCTGGATTGTCTCCTGTAGCGGTGCCCTCTTGCACATCCTCCTCTTGGTCAGACTGTCCTTCTGTGCTGACAATACCATCACCCACTTCTTCTGTGACATCACTGTGCTCCTGAAGCTGAGTTGCTCAGACATCTCCCTCAATCAGTTGGTCATCTTCACCGAGGGAGGAATGATTTTATTCTTGCCTTTGTTTATAATTTTAGGCTCATATCTCCGCATAGGGACCATCATCCTAAGGGTACCCTCAACTAAGAGAGTCTTGAAAGTGCTCTCTACCTGTGGCTCCCATCTCTTTGTGGTGTCTTTATACTATGGGACAATTGCTGGGGTTTACTTCTTACCCTCATCATGGGATTCCGAATACATAATTGCTTCGGTCATGTATATGGTTGTTACCCCCATGCTGAACCCCTTCATCTACAGCCTGAGGAACAGAGACATAAAACAGGCCTTAGAAATGTTTGTCAACAGGGTTAACTTCTTTAAGTGGCAATCACTAAATCCTCTTACTGCAGTCAGGAGCAGAGTGAGGTACATCTCCTAACAAAATTGTGTGGTTGACATCTCTCATACAACTGTAATAGAATTTGCATTCCATTGTCATGTATAAGTGCTGCTAATATGTCAGCTAGGTCAGGTTTGCTGCTTGGATTGTTTATATTCTTTATTCCTAATTAATATTTTCCTTTGTCCATTATCTTTTATTATAAGAAAAATCATTTATGAAACATGTTGTATAATTATAATTATGAATTTGTCTTTTTCTTCATTGAGATATATCCATTTTTACTCATGTATTTTTATGCCGTGTTATGAGGACACACTGGTTTGGCATCATGATCTACTCCTGGTGAACTTCCTTTTTTTTTTGAACTGATTCTTTTAGGCTACCTTTTGTTGGCTTCACGCTGATTGTGTGCACGCCTTCCCAACTCACATTCAATGACATCATGTTGGTGCACTGCAATCAGCCATGATCAGAATAATTACACTATGAAAAGTCGCATGTGCTACAGAGAAAGACTTTTAACAAAAGAGAGACAGACTTTTTAAAAAATGCATTTAACAGCACACTATTTCATTTAAAATTAGGAGATATTTCTAGCAATGTGTCCTGCCTTAATATTTCATCTACTTCTCATATTAATGTTGATGCCTTATATCTGTATCTGTAGACATAGATGTATATACAGATATACATACAGATATTACTATAGGATATCAGGTGAAGATGCAGCTTTTCATGTTAAATTTTACATGGCATTTCTTTTCTGTCATGTTAGACTTTTCTGTGTCCACAGTGTCAGTGAGGTGTCCTTTGTTAATAGTGTATGTAAAGTTGGATTTTGTTCTTTTTATGTATAGCAACAATTATTATTTTTGTGGAGCTATTTATCTAATGACATCTAATGTAATCATAATATATTTGAATTTATATTTTCCATATAACTATGTGATACATCTGTTTCACAGTTATTCTCACGTGTCTTCCTCCCTTTGAAAAATTATATATACTGTTATTTCATTATTCCTCTATTATGAATCACACATTACTATTATTTTATAATTCTTCTCCGTGCTATATGCAAAGATTACTTTTACTTTTATAAAAAATTTTTAAAAGATTTTATTTGTTAATATTTATAGAGAAGGTGACGGAGGGAGAGAGGAAGAGAAACATCGTTGTGCGAGAGATACATCGATTGGTTGCCTCACACATGCCCCAACTGGGGACTTGGACTGAAACCCAGGCATGTGCCCTGACTGGGAATCGAAACTGTGACCTTTATGTTCACAGGCCAGTGCTCAATCCACTGAGCAACATTAGCCAGGGTTCTTTTTAATTTTTAAGTCACAGCTTAAAATACAAAACATGACTTTGACTTTTGAGCTATTTGAGATACACAATTTATGGCACTTAGGAGACTCATCACCAATATTTCATTCTAGGATTCGTAAAGTATACTCTATACAACATCGCTGAAATAGAGTATTTTGCACCTGTGAAAAAATAAAAACAAAAATATATATGAATCAATATGGAGAAACATCAGGATATATTGTTAAAGGGAAAGAAAATAATGTGCACAAGTGCACGTACAGCAATGAAATTTTATATAAAAATGAGGGTGAAATAAAGTATACATAATCTGCCCGTTTGAGCAAAAAGAAACACAGGAAGACTAAATCAGACACTAATGAGATGGTTCACCTAGAGGAGGTGGATAGAAGAGATAGGAGTTGAGTATAATTATTAGTATAGTTATGACTATGTTGTCTTTTGCCGCTAGAAAATAAATAGACGAGGTGGTGCATAAAGCAAAATAGGGTAAAGAAGGCAAGTGAACCTAAGTGTATCTTAAGTTAATACCATATTAGACCAAAGAGAAAAATAAAATAAGTACCCCAGTAACTATTGAACCCAGAATTCTGTCTACATACTCTCACAATTGAACATAAACTGGAAACAAAGTCTTAGGCTGCATGTAGTTAATGTGTCACTAACAGTGGTAGGAGTTCCAGATTCTGAAACTTTTTCCCATGTCAAAAATTCAGCAGGTAAGTAAGCACTGAAGAAAAGGCAGTGACTCCTCACTGTTGTGGGAAAGGGACTGTGTGTTGGGAAAGAAGAAGCTGCAAAAATACTTATGATGTCAAACTAGACCTGGAGATACCAATTCAAACCCATGAGTTTTAAAATTATAAATAGATGGAAATTTATATGTTATGTATCAAGATGTATACCATTCCCATCCCCCATTCTTTCTGTCCCAGTACTGACCCACCCCATGAGTAAACATTCCTTTAATTTCTTTTTTTTTTTTTTTCCTACTGTGTGATTGCCTCTCACTCGAGCCCCCATCTGGGGACCTGATGTGCAACCTAGTAATGTGCCCTGACTGGGAATCGAACCAGTGACACTTGGCTCACAGGCCGATGCTCAATCCACTGAGCTACAAGCAGCCAGGGCTCCTTTAATTTCTTTCTAATTTTTACTTCTTGTGTTTCTTTTATGTATATTCTCCAGTTGTCTTCTCTGATATTATTTAGAATGCTTGTAAACCATAAACACGCCTAAAGCTTCGAAATATAAAAGTACAGTAATGGATTATAACTCAGAGATTAATAAGTAAAAATCAAGGAGTGCATAGTTATATAAACGAATAGAAAACAAGTGAGTGGGGAATAAGGGTAACTCCTTTCTAATGAGAAAACACAACTAATAAACATAGGAGAAATAACAGAATTAGAGAAATTACCATTTTGCCACTACATTTGGGATAATTTTCCCATATAAGAATCACCAGTGTGGTCAAGATGGCAGCATAGGTATACACGGCTCCCCTCCTTGCACAACCACATCAAAATTACAACTAAAATATAGAACAATTATCACTCATAACTGTTAGAAACTGAGTTGAATAGAAGTTTGACAACTACGAAATTAGAGAAAAAACATCTGTCTGGACTGGAAGAAGAGGCGGAGTTCTGGAAAAGACTGGTCCACATCCACGTATCCTAGAGAAAAATTTAGGAGTGATATCTTGGGAGTGAGAAGTTCAAGCCTGACACCAGGCCCCCCGAAAACAGGGTTCCAGTGTCAGGAAGATAAGTTCCCATAACTTCAGGCAGCAAAAACCAGTGGGGACTGAGTTGAGGGAAGAAACTTCTGGAGTCCCAAGAAGGTCCTCTTAAATAACTCACACAGAGTTTTAGGCTCATTCTCTCTGAGCTGCACCACTGTGGTAGCAGCTTGAAAGGCACCAGTGACATACAGGGAGGAACTAAAGTGTGTGACACCAAAGCAATAGTTGGGGGACAGCTTTCTCCCAGACATAAAGGTAGGCAGAGGTTACTGTCCCTTTTCTGAGCCTTCTACCCACAGAGCCACAGATCTGGCAGGTGGGTGTCATATCTGAGACTCCATCAACCTGGCTAACACATCGTTCCCTGTCCTAGAGATCCCCTGAGATTCTGTTCCACCCTACTTATGGGCCCACCCAAGCTGTTAACAGTGGCTTTTCCATATGAATGGCTGGTCTTGGGTCATACTTCACAACTTCCCAAATCCATTCAGACAAGCAACACCTAGCCTCAGTGAGCTCCCACTACCTATACCTCCTGCTAAGTGGCCCCAGGCTTGGCACTAGCAGTATCCAGCCTAGGTTCACAGCACAGGGAGCAGCCATGTCAGATTGCTCTATAACTCATGCAGGGTGGCCCCAGGAAGAACACGGGTGGTGGCTAACTTTGTCCTGCACCATCTGAGAAAACCCAGTGATTGTGCACCCAGTGAATGACTACAGACCACATCAGAGTATCATCACCCTGTTCCTGCTCAGCTGATCCTCCAGGAAGGGCTGAAGTTGGTGGTCAGTGTTCACAGCCAGTCCTTGCAGCTGATTGGCCTGGGTAAATCCCTTCCACTGACCTGCCAACAGAAATGAAGGCTCATCTACAAGTGGAGGGTGTACTCAGCCACACGAAGGGTGCACCTCAATAATCCAACTTGGGTGATAGGGAAAGCTGTGCTACAGGGCCTTACAGGACACCCATGGCACTAGGCCATGCTACCAGAGACAGGGAGTTATAGCAGCTCTATATAGAAACAAACACAGGGAGGCTGCCAAAATGAGGAGACAAAGAAATATGGTCCAAATTAAAGAACAGATATAAACTTCTGAAAAAGAACTAACCAGATGGAGATATGTATCTATCAGATTCAGAGTTCAAAACACTGGTTATAAGGATGCTAAGGAACTTAGTGGGGACCTCAACAGCATAAAAAAGATCCAGTTAGAAATGAAGAATACACTAATTAAAATAAAGAACAATTGACAGGGAACAATAATAGAGTGGATGAAGCTGAGTATCAGATCAATGACTTGGAACATAAGGAAGCAAAAACAACAGGAAGAAAAAATAATAATAAGAAAATATTGGCCTGACACACACATACATACAAACATATGTACATGTATACGGAAGGTAAACATATTAAAATGTTAACCACTGGGGAATGTCGTGAGGCCTTTCCAGGAATTCTTGATATCATTTTTACAATGTTTCTATATCTTTAAAATCATATCAAAATAAAATTTGGAAAATCCTTTGTCCCACCTGGCACAATGCCCAAGAAGAAAGGAGTCCAGGGCATCAGTAGAATCAGGGACACTGTCCCCTAGGACTCCAGTCCCTCTGGCTCTTGGACACAAGCTCCCCAAAGGGCACGCAGAAATTAGCCAGAAGCTTGGGGACTTGGTGTCAGTCTCTTATTAGTAAGGAAGTGTTGTCTTTTGAGTCCTTTCTCTGGCGCTGGTTAAGGAACATGAAAGTCTGTAGAAGTGCCAAGGCCCCAGATATTTCTTCCAATTGTGTGGCTGTGAGACGTCCTAAGGAAAACCTAAGGAACTGGGCAGCAGTCTGGAGCAGAAGGTATCTGAAGTCACCAAGGATGAGTACAGGTCAGAGGGGCTGGAAATCTGCACTTGGGGACAAATCTGCCTGCCTGGTTGTTGATTCCTAGATGAGACTTGAAGTCCCTGACTGTGTGTGTGTGTCTGCCTGTATTGTGTATGCTTATGTATGTGCCCTTTGATAGTGGCTTATGCGTGGACATATGTGTGCCATGTATCTAAAGCCTGACTTTTTCTTGAGTTAGACTTAACCTGGGCCCTGTTTTAGCCCATGTAGACCAAGTTATCACCCTCCTGGCATGTGATCCGGGACTGCTGACTCATGCCTGTGGTCAAAAGGACTTGCGTCACTGCTGAGCATCAGGAGTGACACTGTTGGCTCTGCTACTGAGCAGGAAGATGCCTGACCTCACAGGAGCCAAGGTCAGGTCAGCGAGGGCTCACACCTCTGCTCAGCAGTGTGTGCTGCTGCATGTGCGAGCTGTGTCTGTGGGTGACACACTCGAGTGTGAGCAGGAAGGTGCATTTTTTGTTTGTTTTCTGTATGTTACCATGTTGTGTGACCATGTACAAAGTGTGTTGGTGGTGGTTTAATGAGTGTGCCTGTGACTGAATCTGCTTGACCGCCCTATGCTGCCTGCCTTCCCCCAGGATGGGGATGGGTCAGAAGGGGTGGAAGCAAGCCTCTCATTATTAGTAGGAGGGTGTGTGATGCTTATGCAGTGAGTGTGTGGCTGGGAGTGTAATAAATATGTATTTTTGAATAAATGAAAATGAATGTAAGGGTCTTTGAAAACTGGAAAACAGATCCATATAAATGAATGGAACTATCTAGGTAGGGATCTAAGAAAACATTGAGCTACTTGCAAACCTAAAGTAACACAGGGTCTCCCAATGATGGGAGATGTTTCCATGTGTACTAGTTAAGAGCACAGGCTCTGATCATGCAGACATAGTAGACTGACCTACATATTTGATGATTTTTTCCTGTAAGTTTATTCTTATTATAGTTGATATACAATATGGTGTTAGTTTCAGGTGTATACAATATGGTGATTCAACATTTAAATAACAATTACCACAGTAAGTCTAGTAACCACATGTCACAATAGGGTTACAATGATATCGACCCTATTAAAAAGTATTTTGTATTTTTAACCTATAGAAAATGGCAATACATACAGTTTATATATGCATATAAGATTTATATAACTTATGTTTCTGTTTCCTAACAGTTAATATAGGGGGAAATGAACATTCATTCTTACTACAGGTGTGAAGAATTTTTTAGCCTGGGAATGTAAGGCTGAAGTTGGATTTAATTACAAAAGGTAGATAAAGCCCTGAACTTAGTGTTCAACACAGTGTTTATGACCCCAAGATGGTCAGCATTATTGTGAAAGACAGTTTGTGGACTACTCTGATTTCGGAGTTATTCTCAATCACATGGCTTTAAATAGTTACCCATTTCTGGAGTGTCCCTGACTTTACAGCTGAAAGTCAATGGAGCCTGGCAGGTTCACAGGCGGAGTGTGACATCTCTCCAACAATGGTGCCTCAGCACTGGAGTGTCACGTTACTTTAAGGCAAAAACACTGATTCAAGTTTTCTGGACTCGTCTTCCATTTCTGCCACAGTGAATTATTATGGCTTAGCTCTGGACAGGTGTAGAAATTATTCCTCATGCTCATCAAGTTCGCAGCTCCCAGAAGGGGAGACCTTGCTTTTCTTTTTCCTGCTGCATCTCAGCCCTCAGTAGAGTTTCCGACACAGACTCGATGTTCAATGAATAATGGCTGAATGAAACAATGAGCGCCTCCCTGCTTCTGTGCAATGAAGTTTTGTTGGCTGCTTTAGGGGTGCCATGCTCTCCCGGAACCAGACTGGGATAGACTGAGGATGCAGGCATCCACAGGTGTGAGAAATTAATAGGGGGAGGGAAGCAGTGCTAGAAGGAAGGCGAAGGGATTAGCCACAGAACATATATTCCTGACCCCTGGTGTGGTGATGGCTTGAGAGAAGGCGGAGGCAGGAAAAGTGAAAAACATGGAAAACTGTAATATTGTAAACAATTAAAATTAAAGGAAAAATTCATGGTTTTCCCACAGTATGAGATGTGATGGTCCTGGCTGTGTTTCTAGGATCCTGAAGATTCCCAAACGTCCTTTGTCCCCGGCTGACAGAGGAGGACCATGAGGAGGGACAACCAGAGCAGCGTGTCTGAGTTCCTCCTCCTGGGGCTCCCCATCCGGCCAGAGAGGCAAGGCGTGTTCTTTGCCCTGTTCCTGGGCATGTACCTGACCACGGTGCTGGGCAACCTGCTCATCATCCTGCTCATCAGGCTGGACTCTCGCCTGCACACGCCCATGTACTTCTTCCTCAGCCACTTGGCCTTCTCTGACATTTCTCTGTCATCTGTCACTGTCCCAAAGATGCTTATGGACATGCAGACTCGGCAACAATCCATCCCCTATGTAGGATGCATTTCTCAGTTGTATTTCTTCATACTTTTTGGCGGTCTTGACAATTTCCTTCTAGCTGTGATGGCGTATGACAGGTACGTGGCCATCTGTCACCCTCTACACTACACCACCATCATGAGGGAGAGGCTTTGTGTGCTGCTGGTGGCTGCCTCCTGGATTGTCTCCTGTGGCCATGCCCTGTTGAACATCCTCCTCTTGGTCAGACTGTCCTTCTGTGCTGACAATACCATCACTCACTTCTTCTGTGACATTGCTGTGCTCCTGAAGCTGAGCTGTTCAGACATCTCCCTCAATCAGCAGGTCATCTTCATCGAGGGAGGAATTCTTTTATTCTTGCCTTTGGTTATAATTTTAGGCTCATATCTCCGCATAGGGACCATCATCCTAAAGGTGCCCTCCACTAAGAGACTCTTGAAAGTGCTCTCTACCTGTGGCTCCCATCTCTTTGTGGTGTCTTTATACTATGGGACAATTGCTGGTGTTTACTTCTTGCCATCATCATGGGATTCTGAATACATAATTGCTTCGGTCATGTATATGGTTGTTACCCCCATGCTGAACCCCTTCATCTACAGCCTGAGGAACAGAGACATAAAACAGGCCTTAGAAATGTTTGTCAATAGGGTTAACTTCTTTAAGTGGCAATCACTAAATCCTCTTACTGCAGTCAGGAACAGTGAAGTACATCTCCTAACAAAATTGTGTGGTTGACATCTCTCATACAACTCTAATAGAATTTGCATTCCATTGTCATGTATAAGTGCTGCTAATATGTCAGCTAGGTCAGGTTTGCTGCTTGGATTGTTTATATTCTTTATTCCTAATTAATATTTTCCCTTGTACATTATCTTTTATTATATGCAAAATCGTTTGTGAAACATGTTGTATAATTATAATTATGAATTTGTCTTTTTCTCCATTGAGATATGACCATTTTTGCTCATGTATTTTTATGCCGTGTTATGAGGACACACTGGTTTGGCATCATGATCCACTCCTGGTGAACTTCCTTTTTTTTTGAACTGATTCTTTTAGGCTAGCTTTTGTTGGCTTCACACTGATTGTGAGCACGTCTTCCCAACTCACATTCGATGACATCATGTTGGTGCACTGCAATCAGCCATGATCAGAATAATTACACTATGAAAAGTCGCATGTGCTACAGAACAAAACTTTTAACAAAAGAGAGAAAGACCTAAAAAAGTGCATTTAACACCACACTATTTCATTTAAAATTAGGAGATGTTTCTAGGAATGTGTCCTGCCTCAATATTTCAT
The DNA here is from genome assembly GCF_987537825.1 of Furipterus horrens. Lineage (NCBI taxonomy): Eukaryota > Metazoa > Chordata > Mammalia > Chiroptera > Furipteridae > Furipterus > Furipterus horrens. Next base: position 194,739,294 of record NW_028327174.1, read on the forward strand.
TTACTTCTCATAATAATTTTGATGCCTTATATCTGTATCTGTAGACATAGATGTATATACAGATATTGATACAGATATTACTATAGGATATCTAGTAAAGATGCACCTTTTCTTGTTAAATTTTATAAGCATTTCTTTTCTGTCACATTAGACTTTCTGTGTACACAATGTCAGTGAAGTGTCGTTTGTTAATAGTGTATGTAAAGTTTGATTTTATTTTTTTTATATATAGCAACAATTATTATTTTTCTTGAGCCACTTATCTAGTGACATCTAATCTAATCATAATATAATTGAATTTATATTTTCCGTATAATTATGTGATACATTTGTTTCACATTTATTCTCTCATGTCTTCCTCTCTTGGAAAATTATATATACTGTTATTTCATTATTCCTCTATTATTAATAGCACATTACTATTATTTTATAATTCTTGTCCATGCTATATGCAGAGATTACTTTTACTTTTTCTTTAAAAATTTTAAAGATTTTATTTATTTCTTTTTATAGAGAAGGGGAAGGAGGGTGACGGGGAGAGAAACATCGCTGTGCGAGAGATACATCGATTGGTTGTCTCACACATGCCCCAACTGGGGACCTGGACTGCAACCCAGACATGTGCCCTGACTGGGAATCGAACCTGTGACCTTTAGGTTCACAGGCCAGTGCTCAATCCACCGAGCCACACCAGCCAGGGTTCTTTTTAATTTTTAAGTCATAGTTTAAAATACAAAACATGATATTGACCATTTATGCCATTTGAGATACACAATTCATGGCACTTAGGAGACTCAACATTAATATTTCATTCTAGGACTCCTAAAGTACACTGCATAAAACATCACTGAAATAGAGTATTTCGCAACTGTGAAAAAATAAAAACAAAAGTATATATGAATCAATATGGAGTAACATCAGGATATATTGTTAAATGGAAAAAAAAGCTATGTGTACAAGTGCACGTACAGCATTGAAATTTATATAAAAATGAAGGGGAAATAAAGTATGCATAATCTGCCCATTTGAACAAAAAGAAACACAGGAAGACTAAATCAGACACTAATGAGATGGTTCACCTAGAGGAGGTGGATAGAAGAGATGGGAGATGCTTATAATTATTAGTATAGTTATGACTATGTTGTCTTTTGCCACTAGAAAATAAATAGACGAGGTGGTGCATTAAGCAAAATAGCGTAAAGAAGGCAAGTGAACCTAACTGTATCTTAAATTAATACCATAATCAGACTAAAGAAAAAATAAAATAAGTATCCAGAATTTTGTCTATATACTCTCACAATTAAACATAAACTGGAAACAAAGTCTTAGGCTGCATGTAGTTAATGTGTCACTAACAGCGGTAGGAGTTCAAGATTCTGAAATTTTTCCCATGTCCAAAAATTCAGCAGGTAGTAAACATTGAGGAAAAGGCAGTGACTCCTCACTGTTGTGGGAAAGGGACTGTGTGTTGGGAAAGGAGAAGCTGCAGAAAATTGTATGGTGTCAAACTAGACCTGGAGATATCAGTTCAAACCCACGAGTGTTAAAATTATAAATAGATGGAAATTTATCTTATATATTAATATCTTTACTCTTACCAACACCCATTCCTTGTGTCCCACTCCTGGCCCACCACATAAGTAAAGATTCCTTTACTTCCTTAGTTTCTAGTTATTACTTCTTGTGTTTCTTTTCTATATATTCCCCAGTTGGCTTCACTAATATTATTTAGAATGCTTGTAAATAATAAACACGCCTAAAGCTTCGAAATGAAAAACTATAGTAATGGATTATAACTCAGAGAATAATAATTAAAAATCCAGGAGTCCATAATTATATAAACAAACAAAAAACAAAGAGTGGGGAATAAGGGTGACTCCTTTCTTATGAGAAAACACAACTAATAGACATAGGAGAACTAACAGAGTTGGAAAAATTACCATTTGGCTACTACATTTGCGATGATTTTGTCATATAAGAATAACCCGTATGGCCAGGATGGTGGCATAGGTATACAAGGTTCTCCTCCTTGCACAGCCACATCAAAATTACAACTAAAATATAGAACAATCATCATTCATAACTGTCAGAAATTGAGTTGAATGGAAGTTCGACAACTGCGGAATGAAAGAAAACACATCCATCCAGACTGGTAGAAGAGGTGGAGATGTGGAACAGGCTTGTTCTACATCCACATGTGGTAGATAAAAATTTAGGAGGGATATCATGGGAACGAGGACTTGAAGCCTGACATCAGGGCCCTCAGCCCAGGGTTCCAGTGTCAGGAAGATAAGTCCCCATAACTTCAGGCTGCAAAAACCAGTGGGGATTGAGTTGAGGAAAGAAACTTCTGGAGTGCCAAGAAGGTCCTCTTAAATAACTCCCACACAGTCTTAGGCTCACTCTGTCTGAGCAACAGCACTCGGGTAACTGCTTGAAAGGTACCAGTGACATACTGGGATGAACTAAAGTGTGTGACACAAGGGAAAAGCTGTGGGCAGCTTTCTCCCAGACAGAAAGGTAGGCAGAGGTCACTGTTCCTTTTCTCAGCCTTCTACCCACAGAGCCACAGAGCTGGGAGGTGGTTGCCATATCTGAGACAACATAGACCTGGCTAACACTATTTTCCCTGTCCTGGAGATCCCCTGAGATTCTGATCCACCCTACTTATGGGCCCACTCAAGCTGTTAACAGTGGCTTTTCCATATGAATGACTGGTCTTGGCTCATGCTTCACAACTTCCCAAATCCACTCAAACAAGCAACAGGTAGCCTCAGTGAGCACGCACCACCTATACCTCTTGCTAAGTGGCCCCAGGCTTGGCACTAGCAGTATCCAGCCTAGGTTCACAGCACAGGTAGCAGCCATGTCAGATTGCTCTATAACTCATGCAGAGTGGCCCCAGGAAGAACATGGTGGCTAACTTTGTCCTACACCATCTGAGAAAACCCAGAGCCTGTGCACTCAGTAAATGGCTACAGATCACATCAGAGCATCATCACCCTGTTCCTGCACAGCGGATCCTCCAGGAAGGGCAGAAGCTGGTGGTCAGTGGTCACAGCCAGCCCTTGCATGTGACTGGCCTTGGCAAATCCCTCCCATTGACCTGCCAACAGAAATCAAAGCTCAACTACTATTGAGGCCACACAAATGGTGCACCTCAATAACCCAACTTGAGTAATAGGGGAAGCTGTGCTACTGGGCCTTACAGGACACCTATGATATTAGACCATGCTACCAAGACAGGGAGTCATAGCAGCTCTACTTAATACATAGAAACAAACACAGGGAGGCTGCCAAAATGAGGAGACAAAGAAATATGGCCCAAATTAAACAACAGATAAATACTACAAAAAAGAACTAACGAAATGGAGACATGCAATTTATCAGATGCAGAGTTCAAAACACTAGTTATAAGGATGCTCAAAAAACTTGGTGAAGATCTCAACAGCATAAAAAGATCCAGTCAGAACTGAAGGATACACTAATTGAAATAAAGGACACATTACAGGGGAACAATAGTAGAGTGGATGAAGCTGAGAATAAAATTAATGATTTGGAACATAAGAAGCAAAAAAACACCACAGGAAGAAAAAATAATTTAAGAAAAAATGAGGATAGAGTAAGGAGCCTCTGGGACAACTTTAAATGTTTCAACATTCACATGTGAGGTACCAGAAGAAGAGAAAGAGCAAGAAATTGCAAATCTGTTTTGAAAAAACAATTCAAAAAAACTTCCCTAATTTGGTGAAGGAAAGAGACATGCAAGTTCAGGAAGCACAGAGAGTCCCAAACAAGATGGATGAAAAGAGGCCCACTCAAAGACACATCATCATTGAAGTGCCAAAGGTTAAAGATAAAGAGACCATCTAAAAAGCAGCATGAGAAAAGAAGTTAGTTACCTACAGGGGAGTTCCCGTAAGACTGTCCGCTGATTTCTTAGAATAAACTTTGAAAGGTAGAAGGGATTGTCAAGAAATATTCAAAGTCATGAACAGCAGGGACCTACAGCCAAGATTGCTCTCCCTGCAAAGCTATCATTTAGTATCGAAGGGCAGTTAAAGAGCTTCCCAGACAAAAAAAAAAGGAGTTCATCATCACCCAACCAATATTATATGACATGTTAAAGGGACTTATTTAAGAAGAAGAAGATCAAAAATATGAACAATAGAATGGCAATAAATACTTATCTATCAACAGTGAAATCTAAAAAACACACTAAGCAAACAAGAACAGAAACAGAATTATGGATACAGAGAGCATTTTGACGGTTGCCACATGGGAGGGCGGTGTGGGGGAATGGGTGAAGAGGTGAGGGGACTAAGAAGTACAAATAGGTACTTACAGAACAGTCATGGGGATGTACAGTACAGGCTAGGAAATGGGGTAGCCAAAGAACTTATATGCATGACTCATGGACATGAACAATGGTGTGGGGATTCCCTGAGAAAGTGAGGTTTGCTGGGTGGAAGGGGGCAAAGGGAAAATTAGGACAATTGTAATAGCATAATCAATAAAATATAATTTAAAAAAAGAAAGTAAATTAAGGAATTGCCAATGAATGTTAAATACAGTGGGTGAAATGTTAATAAGGAAAAAGTTACATTTATATATTATCAAAATAACTACCCAAATGATACCCAGTATTTACCAGGTTGAAATATTAACTTCAAAAAATATAGTAACTTTACAGTAGAGAACCTGGGAGACAGCACTATAGTCAATTGATAAGGATTCAAACACTAGTAAGTAGAAATATTAATATCATATGTCTTCTAATAATATGCCTTGGGGTATATCTGCTGAAAATATAAGCCTGACACATACATACATACAAACATATGTACGTGAACACAGAAGGTAAACATATTAAAAAGTTAACCATTGGGGAATGTCGTGAGGCCTTTCCAGGAATTCTTGATATCATTTTTACAACGTTTCTATACCTTTAAAATCATATCAAAATAAAATTTGGAAAATCCATTGTCCCACCTGGCACAATGCCCAAGAAGAAAGGAGTCCAGGGCATCAGTAGAATCAGGGACACTGTCCCCTAGGACTCCAGTCCCTCTGGCTCTTGGACACAAGCTCCCCAAAGGGCACGCAGAAATTAGCCAGAAGCTTGGGGACTTGGTGTCTCAGTCTCTTATTAGTAAGGAAGTGTTGTCTTTTGAGTCATTTCTCTGGCGCTGGTTAAGGAAAATGAAAGTCTGTAGAAGTGCCAAGGCCCCAGATATTTCTTCCAATTGTGTGGCTGTGAGACGTCCTAAGGAAAACCTAAGGAACTGGGCAGCAGTCTGGAGCAGAAGGTGTCTGAGCTCACCAAGGATGGGTACAGGTCAGAGGGGCTGGAAATCTGCACTTGGGGACGAATCTAACCGCGTGATTGTTGATTCATAGATGAGACTGATGTCCATGACTGTGTGTGTGTGTCTGCATGTATTGTGTATGCTTATGTATGTGCTCTTTGATAGTGGCTTATGCGTGCACATGCGTGTGCTATGTATCTGACTAACAGCCTGACTTTTTTCCTGAGTTAGACTTAACCTGGGCCCTGTTGTAGCACACGGGGACCAAGTTATTAGCCTCCTGGCATGTGATCCGGGACTGCTGATTCATGCCTGTGGTCAAAAGGACTTGCGTCACTGCTGAGCATCAAGAGTGACACTGTTGGCTCTGCTGCTGAGCAGGAAGATGCCTGACCTCACAGGAGCCAAGGTCAGGTCAGAGAGGGCTCACACCTCCGCTCAGCAGTGTGTGCTGCTGCATGTGCGAGCTGTGTCAGTGGGTGACACACTGGTGTGTGAGCAGGAAGGTGTATTGTTTGTTTGTTTTCTGTATGTTACCATGTTGTGTGACCATGTACAAAGCGTGTTGATGGTGGTTCAACAAGTGTGCCTGTGATTGAATAGACTGATGGCCGCATGCTGCTTGCCTTCTCCCAGGATGGGGATGGGTCAGAAGGGGCGGAAGCAAGCCTCTCATTATTAGTAAGAGTGTGTGTGATGCTTATGTAGTGAGTGTGTGGCTGGGTGTGCAATAAATATGTATTTTAGAAAAAATGAAAATGAATGTAAGGGTCTTCCGTTAATTGAAAAACAGATCAATGAGTGAAAGTAGGAATCTAAGAAAACATTGAACTTCTTGCAACCCTTAAGTAACATAGGGTCTCTCGATGATGGTGGAGGTTTCCATGGGTACTAGTTAAGAGTCCAGGCTTTGATCATTCAGACATAGTAGACTGACCTGCACATCTGATAATTTTTTTGTTTAAATTCATTCTTATCATAGATGATATACAATATAGCATTAATTTCAGGTGTGTACAATATGGTGATTCAACATTTAAATAACTATTACTGCAATAAGTCTAATAACCACATGCCACTATACAGAGTTATGATGATATTATTGACACTATTAAAACATATTTTATATTTTTAACCTATAGAAAATGGCAATACATACAGTTTATATATGCATATAAGATTTATATCACTTAGGTTTCTGTTTCCTAACAGCTAATAGAATGGGGAAAGAACATTCATTCTTACTATAGGTGTGAAGAGTTTTAGGTCCGGGAATGTAAGGCTGTTGTTGGATTTAATTATAAAAGGTAGATAAAGCCCTTAACTTAGTGTTTAACACAGTGTTTATGACCCAAAGATGGTGAGCATTATTGTGAAAGATAGTTTGTGGACTATTCTGATTTTGTAGCTATTCTGGAATCAAATGGCTTTAAATGGTCACCCATTACTGGAGTGTCCCTGACTTTACAGCTAAAAGTCAATGGAGCCTGGCAGGTTCACAGGCGGAGTGTGACATCACTCCAACAATGGCGCCTCAGCACTGCAGTGTCACGTTACTTTAAGGCACAAAAACTGATCCCAGTTTTCTGGACTCATCTTCCAGTTCTGCCACAGTGAATTATTATGGTTTGATTCTGGACAGGTGCAGAAATTATCCCTCATGCTCATTAAGTTCTCAACTCACGGAAGGGGGGAGACCTTGCTTTTCTTGTTCCTGCTGCATCTCAGCCCTTAGTAGAGTTTCTGACACAGACTCAATGTTCAATGAATAATGGCTGAATGAAACAGTGCCTCCCTGCTTCTGTGCAATGAAGTTTTGTTGGCGGCTTTAGGGGTGCAATGCTCTCCTAGAACCAGACTTGGATAGACTGAGGATACAGGCATCCACAGGTGTGAGAAATTAATAGGGCGAGGGAAGGAGTGGAGGAAAGAAGCAAAGGGATTAGCCAAGGAACATATATGCCTGAACCCTGGTGTGGTGATGGCCTGAGGGAAGGGGGAGGCAGGAAAAGTGAAAAACATTGGAAAACTGCAGAAGTGTAAACAATTAAAATTAAAGAAAAATATTCATGGTTTTCCCACAGTATGAGATGTGATGGTCCTGGTTGTATTTCTAGGATCCTGAAGATTCCCAAACCTCCTTTGTCCCCAGCTGACAGAGGAGGACCATGAGGAGGGACAACCAGAGCAGCGTGTCTGAGTTCCTCCTCCTGGGGCTCCCCATCCGGCAGGAGCAGCGGGGCGTGTTCTTCGCCCTGTTCCTGGGCATGTACCTGACCACGGTGCTGGGCAACCTGCTCATCATCCTGCTCATCAGGCTGGACTCTCGCCTGCACACGCCCATGTACTTCTTCCTCAGCCACTTGGCCTTCTCTGACATTTCTCTGTCATCTGTCACTGTCCCAAAGATGCTTATGGACATGCAGACTCAGCAACGATCCATCCCCTATGTGGGATGCATTTCTCAGTTGTATTTTTTCATAGTTTTTGGTGGCCTTGATGACTTCCTTCTAGGTGTGATGGCGTATGACAGGTATGTGGCCATCTGTCACCCTCTATACTACACCACCATCATGAGGGAGGGGCTGTGTGTTCTGCTGGTGGCTGCCTCCTGGATTGTCTCCTGTGGCAATGCCCTGTTGAACATCCTCCTCTTGGTCAGACTGTCCTTCTGTGCTGACAATACCATCACCCACTTCTTCTGTGACATCGCTGTGCTCCTGAAGCTGAGCTGTTCAGATATCTCCCTCAATCAGCAGGTCATCTTCATTGTGGGAGGAATGCTTGTATTCTTGCCCTTGGTTATTATTTTAGGATCATATCTCCGTATAGGGACTATCATCCTAAGGGTACCCTCCACTAAGAGACTCTTGAAAGTGCTCTCTACTTGTGGCTCCCATCTCTTTGTGGTGTCTTTATACTATGGGACAATTGCTGGTGTTTACTTCTTGCCCTCATCATGGGATTCCGAATACATAATTGCTTCGATCATGTATATGGTTGTTACCCCCATGCTGAACCCCTTCATCTACAGCCTGAGGAACAGAGATATAAAACAGGCCTTAGAAATGTTTGTCAATAGGGTTAACTTCTTTAGGTGGCAATCACTAAATCCTCTTACTACAGGAGCACAGTGAGGTACATGTCCCAACATTATTGTGTGGTTGACATTTCCATATAACTTTAATAGCATTTGCATTCCGTTGTCATGTATAAGTGCTGTTAATATGGCAGCTAGGTCAGGTTTGCTTCTTGGATTGTTGATATTCTTTATTCTTAATTAATATTTTCCCTTGTACATTATCTTTTATTATAAGCAAAATCATTTGTGAAACATGTAGCACAATTATAATTATGAATTTGTCTTTTTCTCCATTAAGATATGACGATTTTTACTCATGTATTTTTATGCCGTGTTATGAGGACACACTGGTCTGAAATCATGATCCACTCCTGGTGAACTTCCTTTTTTTTTGAACTGATTCTTTTATGCTAGCTTTTGTTGGATTCACGCTGATTGTGAGCACGTCTTCCCAACTCACATTCGATGACATCATGTTGGTGCACTGCAATCAGCCATGATCAGAATAATTACACTATGAAAAGTTGCATGTGCTACAGAGAAAGACTTTTAACAAAAGAGAGACAGACTTTTAAAAAATGCATTTAACAGCACACTATTTCATTTAAATTTAGGAGATATTTGTAGCCATGTGTCCTGCCTTATAAACTCATCTACTTCTCATATTAATGTTGACGCCTTATATCCATATCTGTAGACATAGATGTATATACAGATGTTGATACAGATATTGCTATAGGATATCTGGTAAAGATGCAGCTTTTCATGTTAAATTTAACATGGCATTTATTTTCTGTCACGTTAGACTTTCTGTGTCCACAGTGTCAGTGAGGTGTCCTTTGTTAATAGTGTATGTAAAGTTGGATTTTGTTCTTTTTATGTATAGCAACAATTATTATTTTTCTGGAGCTATTTATCTAGTGACATCTAATGTAATCATAATAAAGTTGAATTTATATCTTCCGTATAATTATGTGATACATCTGTTTCACATTTATTCTCTCGTGTCTTCCTCCCTTTGGAAAATTTTATATACTCTTATTTCATAATTCCTCTATTATTTTCACACATTACTATTATTTTATAATTCTTGTCTGTGCTGTATGCAGAGATTACTTTCACTTTCTCTTTAAAAATTTTAAAGATTTTATTTATTTCTTTTTATAGAGAAGGAGAGGGAGGGAGAGAAACATCGTTGTGCAAGAGATACATCGATTGGTGGTCTCACACATGCCCCAACTGGGGACCTGGACTGCAACCCAGGCATGTGCCCTGACTGGGAATCAAACCTGTGACCTTTAGGTTCGCAGGCCAATGCCAAATCCACCGAGCCACACCAGCCAGGGTTCTTTTTAATTTTTAAGTCATAGTTTAAAATACAAAACATGATATTGAACATTTGTGCCGTTTGAGATACACAATTCATGGCACTTAGGAGACTCAACATTAATATTTCATTCTAGGACTCCTAAAGTATACTCTGTAGAGCATCACTGAAATAGAGTATTTTGCAACTGTGAAAAAATAAAAACGAAAATATATGTAAATCAATATGGAGATATATCAGGATATATTGTTAAATGGGAAAAAAGCTATGTGCAGAAGTGCACGTACAGCTTTGAAATTTATATAAAAATGAAGGGGAAATAAAGTATGCATAATCGGCCCATTTGGGCAAAAAGAAACACAGGACGACTAAATCAGACACTAATGAGATGGTTCACCTAGAGGAGGTGGATAGAAGAGATGGGAGATGCTTATAATTATTAGTATAGTTATGACTATGTTGTCTTTTGCCGCTAGAAAATAAATAGACGAGGTGGTGTATAGAGCAAAATAGCATAAAGAAGACAAGTGAACCTAACTGTATCTTAAATTTATACCATATTAGACTAAAGAGAAAAATAAAATAAGTACTCTAGCAATTCTTGAACCCAGAATTTTGTCTATCTACTCTCACAATTAAACATAAAATGGAAACAAAGTCTTAGGCTGCATGTAGTTAATATGTCATGAACAGTGGTATGAGTTCAAGATTCTGAAATTTTTCCCATGTCCAAAAATTCAGCAGGTAAGTAAACATTGAGGAAAAGGCAGTGACTCCTCACTGTTGTGGGAAAGAGACTGTGTGTTGGAAAAGGAGAAGCTGCAGAAAATTGTATGGTGTCAAACTAGACATGGAGATATCAATTCAAACCCATGAGTTTTAAAATTATAAATAGATGGAAATTTATCTTATATATTATTATCTATACTCTTACCAACCCCCATTCATGGTGTTCCACTCCTGACCCACCCCAGGAGTAAACATTTTTTTAGTTTCTTAGTTTCTAAATTTTACTTCTTGTGTTTCTTTTCTATATATTCCCCAGTCGGCTTCACTGATATTATTTAGAATCCTTGTAAACAATAAACACGCCTAAAGCTTCAAAATAAAAAACTACAGTAATGGATTATAACTCAGAGAAGTAAAAATCCAGGAGTCCATAAATATATAAACAAATAAAAAACAAAGAGTGGGGAATAAGGGTAACTTTTTTCTTATAAAAAAACACAACTAATAAACATAGGAGAAATAACAGACTTAGAAAAATACCATTTGGCTACTACATTTGCGATGATTTTGTCATATAAGGATCACCAATATGGTCAAGATGGCGGCATCAGTATACAAGGCTCTCCTCCTTGCACAGCCACATCAAAATTACAACTAAAATATACAACAGTCATCATTCATAACTGTCAGAAATTGAGTTGAATAGAAGTTCGACTACTGTGGAATTAAAGAAAACACATCCATCCAGACTGGTAGAAGAGGTGGAGACGTGGAACAGGCTTGTTCTACATCCACATGTGGTAGATAAAAATTTCGGAGGTATATCATGGGAATGAGGACTTCAAACCTGACACCAGGCCCCCCCCAGAACAGCGCTCCAGTGTTAGGAAGGTAAGTCCCCAGAACTTCAGGCTGCAAAAACCAGTGGGGATTAAGTGACGGAAGAAACTTCTGGAGTCCCTAGAAGGTCCTCTTAAATAACTCCCACACAGTCTTAGGCTCACTCTCTCTGAGCTCCAGCACCAGGGTAGCAGCTTGAAAGGCACCTGTGGCATACTGGGAAGAACTGAAGTGTTTGACACCAAGGCAAATGTTGTAGGACAGCTTTCTCCCAGACAGAAGGTAGGCAGAGGTCACTGTTCCTTTTCTAAGCCTTCTACCCACAGAGCCACAGAGCTGGCAGGTGGGTGCCATATCTGAGACTCCATCGACCTGGCTAACACTTCTTTCCCTGTCCTGGAGATCCCCTGAGATTCTGTTCCACCCTACTTATGGGCCCACCCAAGCTGATGACAGTTGCTTTTCTATATGAATGGCTGGTCTTGGCTAATGCTTCACAACTGCCTCAATCCACTCAAACAAGCAACAGCTAGCTTCAGTGAGCCCCCACCACCTATATTTTTGCTAAATGGCCCCAAGCTTAGCAGTAGTAGCAGTCAGCCTAGGTTCACAGCTTGGCTTTTTGTGGGAACCTCCAAGTCCAGCACAGGTAGCAGCCATGTCAGATTGCTTTATTACTCATGCAGGGTGGCCCCAGGAAGAACACAGGTGGTGACTAACTTTGTCCTGCATCATCCTAGAAACCCCAGTGATTGTGCACCCAGTGAATGACTACAGACTACATCAGAGTTTCATCACCCTGTTCCTGCACAGCGGATCCTCCAGGAAGGGCAAAAGTTGATGGCCAGTGGTCATAGCCAACCCCTGCAGCTGATTGGCCTGGGTAAATCTCTTCCATTGACCTGCCAACATAAATAAAGGCTCATCTACAAGAGGAGGGTGTACTTAGGCCACACGAAGGGTGCACCTCAATAACCCAGTTAGGGTGATAGGGAAAGCTGTGCTATGGGGCCTTACAGGACACCTACGACACTAGGCCATGCTACCAAGACAGGGAGTTATAGCAGCTCTACATAGAAACAAACACAGGGAGGCTGCCAAAATGAGGACACAAAGAAATATGGCCCAAATTAAAGAACAGAAAAAAACCTCATAAAATGAACTAACCATGTGGAGTTACACAATCTATCATGTGCAGAGTTCAAAACACTAGTTATAAGTATGCTAAGAAACTTAGTGTGGACCTCAACAGCACAAAAAAGATCCAGTCAGGAATGAAGGATACACTAATTGAAATAAAAAACAATTTACAGGGGAACAATATTAGAGTGGATGAAGCTGAGAATCAAATCAATGATTTGAAACATAGGGATGTAAAAACCAACTAGAAGAAAAAAGAATCCCCCCACCCCCCCAAAAAAATCACGGTTGTGTAAGGAGCCTCTGGGAGAACTTTATGTGTTTCAACATTCACATGTGTGGTGCTAGAAGAAGACAAATAGCAAGAAATTGCAAACCCATTTTGCAAAAACAACTCAAGGTAACTTCCCTAATTTGGTGAAGGAAATAGACATGCTAGTCTAGGAGCACAGAGAGTCCCAAACAATATAGATGCAAAGAGACCCAATCCAAGAGACATCATAATTAAAGTGCCAAAGGTTAAAGATAAAGAGAGAATCTTTTTTTAAAAAAATATGTTTTATTGATTTTGCTGTTACAGTTGTCCCAATTTCCCTTCCTTCTGCTCCCCTCCACCCTGTGGCCCCGCTCCCTTCAGATGTGCCCGCCTTTTAGTCCATGTCTATTGGTTGTGCATATAGTTCTTCTCAACCTCTTCCCCTCTATTCCATTCCCTCCTACTATGCTTCTTAATTCCTGTATCATCTATCTTCCTCTCCCCCTTCCCCCTCTCTGCTGACCTCCCCCCTGTATGTTCTCCATACCTATAGTTCTTTTTCCACTCTCGTTGCCTATTTAGTTTGTCTTTGTTTCGATTCCCTAGCTTCTGTTTTTGGCTGTTGTGATGCAGTTTTCATTTTAATGTTCATAGTTTTGATCCTCCTTCTTCTAAAGCAGTCCCTTTAACTCTCATATAATAGTGGTTTGGATCTAATAAACTTCTTCACTTTTATTTTTTTCTGGAAGAACTTTCTCTGCCCTTCTGAATGACAGTTTTTCTGGATAGAGTATTTGTGGCTGTAGGTTTTGGATTTCCATTACTTTGAATATTTCTTGCCAGTCCCTTCTTGCCTGCAGGGTCTCCGTTGAGAAATCAGCTGATAGTCTAATTGGGACCCCTTTGTACATGATTCTTTTCTTCTCCCTTGCTGCTTTTAATATTCTCTCTTTATCTTTAATTTCGGACAATTTGATTATAATGTGTCTTGCAGTGGTTCTCCCTGGGTCCAATTTTTCTGGAACTCTCTGTGCTTCTTGGACCTGTAAGTCTATTTTCTTCACCAAGTATGGGAAATCTGCTTCATTATTTCTTCACATAATTTTTCAATTTCTAGTTCTTCTTCTCTGCCCTCTGGCAATCCTATAATATGAATGTTCAGTCTCTTATAGCTGTCCCAGAAGTTACTGATCCTCTCCTCACTTTCCTTACTTTTTGTTTCCTCTAACTGCACTGGTGGACTGTTCCTTCCCTGTGTCCTGGTTTGTTGATTTGATCTCTGGATTTTATTTTCTCACCACTTGTCTTGTATGTGCTTTAGTTTGTTTCAGTGTGAGTGGCTTTCATTCCTTCCCTGTCTCGTTGCAAATCTTTTGTTAATTCTGTAAACCACCTTATAACTATAGCTCTGAACTGAGCCTCTGAAAGGTTTCCTATTTGTTTGTCTGTCAGGTTCCTCATCTACTGCCTGGTGAGCTGCATTACCAGGATTTCAATTGTTGTCTACTTTATTTTGATAGATTTGTGTTTTGCTTTGCTTCATGGGCAGGCTGTAGGGGGCGGAGTCCCATATACTAGTCACTACCCGGTGACCGGCGGTGGTCTGCAACATTTTTCGCCGTGCTGCGGCCCTTCCTGTGGGGGCGGGGGTCCAAGATGGATTCCTGCTGTTATTCTCCGCTGGGAGACCGAGATCTGTCCCCCCAACCTGTGGTCTTCTCCGTCTGAAGCAATGGTAAGGCTGCCTTTCTCAGGGTTGGGGTCGTGAGCTGTCGGGACTCGAGTGCAGCCCAGATTGCTCCCCCTGCCACGCTCCCCACTGCTACCACAAAAAGCACTGCCTGATTTTTCTGTTCCAGTTCTGATTTTGCCCCGCTTACCCGTCCGGAAAAGCACTGCTGGTTTATAACTTCATACGTTGGGCTTCCATGTAGTTTTATTTTCTGGAATTTCTGGTTATCTTTTGTTTTGTGGTAGTTGTATTCCTTTCTAGTTGTAGAGGGAGACTGAGTGGGTCTGTCTAAGCCTCCATCTTGGCTGGAAGTCTAAAGAGAGAATCTTAACAGCAGCAAGAGAAAAGAAGTTAGTTACCTACAGGGGAGTTCTTGAAAGAGTGTCTGCTGATTTCTCAGAAGAAACATTGAAGATTAGAAGGGATTGTCAAGAAATATTCAGTACTGAAAAGCAGGGCCCTACAGCCAAGATTGCTCTACCCAGCAAAGCTATTATTTAGCATAAAGGGGAAGTTAGACAGCTTCCCAGACAAAAAAAAAATAAAGGAGTTCATCATCACCCAACCATTATTATATGACATGTTAAAGGGACTTATTTAAAAAGAAGAAGATCAAAACTATGAACAATAGAATGGCAATAAATATTTATCTATCAGCAATAGAATCTAAAAAACAAACTAAGCAAACAAGAAGAGAGACAGAATCACAGATACAGAGAGCATTTTGATGGTTGCAAGATGGGAGGGGGTGTAGGAAAATGGGTGAAGAGGTGAGGGGATTGATAAGTACAAGTAAGTAAAGAATAGCCATGGGGATGTAAAGTACAATATAGGAAATTGAGTAGCTAAAGACCTTATATGCATAACTCATGGACATGAACAATGGTGTGGGGATTCCCTGAGGGGGTGGAGTTGCTGGGTGGAAGGAGGCAAAGAGGGAACATTAGGACAACTATAATAGCGTAATCAATAAAGTATAATTTTAAAAAAGAAAGTAAAAAAAGGAATCACCAATGAATGTCAAATACAGTGGGTGAAATGTTAATAAGGAAAAAGTTACATTTATATATTATCAAAATAACTACCCAAATGATACCCAGTATTTACCAGGTTGAAACATTAACTTCAAAAAAGTAGTAACTTTACAGTAGAGAACCTGGGAGACAGCACTATAGTCAGTTGATCAAGGATTCAAACACCAGTAAATAGAAAAATTAATATCATATTTCTTCTAATAATATGCCCTGTGGTATATCTGCTGAAAATACCGGCCTGAAACCTACATACATACAAACATATGTACATGCACACAGAAGGTAAACATATTAAAATGTTAATCATTGGGGAGTGTCGGGAGGCCTTTCCAGGAATTCTTGATATTATTTTAACAACATTTGTATATCTTTAAAATCATATCAAAATAAAAATTTGGAAAATCCTTTGTCCCAGCTGGCACAATGCCCAAGAAGAAAGGAGTCCAGGGCATCAGTAGAATCAGGGACACTGTCCCCTAGGACTCCAGTCCCTCTGGCTCTTGGACACAAGCTCCCCAAAGGGCACGCAGAAATTAGCCAGAAGCTTGGGGACTTGGTGTCTCAGTCTCTTATTAGTAAGGAAGTGTTGTCTTTTGAGTCCTTTCTCTGGAACTGGTTAAGGAAAATGAAAGTCTGTAGAAGTGCCAAGGCCCCAGATATTTCTTCCAATTGTGTGGCTGTGAGACGTCCTAAGGAAAACCTAAGGAACTGGGCAACAGTCTGGAGCAGAAGGTGTCTGAGCTCACCAAGGATGAGTACAGGTCAGAGGGGCTGGAAATCTGCACGTGGGGACGAATCTGCCTGCGTGGTTGTTGATTCATAGATGAGACTCGAAGTTCGTGAATGTGTGTGTGTGTCTGCCTGTATTGTGTATGCTTATGTATGTGCTGTTTGATAGTGGCTTATGGGTGCACATATGTGTGCTATGTATCTAACAGCCTGACATTTTTCCTGAGTTAGACTTAACCTGGGCCCTGTTTAAGTGCATGTAGACCAGGTTATCAGCCTCCTGGCATGTGATCCGGGACTGCTGATTCATGCCTGTGGTCAAAAGGACTTGCGTTACTGCTGAGCATCAGGGGTGACACTGTTGGCTATACTGCTGAGCAGGAAGATGCCTGACCTCACAGGAGCCAAGGTCAAGTCAGAGTGGGCTCACACCTACGCTCAGCAGTGTGTGCTGCTGCATGTGCGAGCTGTGTCTGTGGGTGACACATTCGAGTGTGAGTAGGAAGGTGTATTGTTTGTTTGTTTTCTGTATGTTACCATGTTGTGTGACCATGTACAAAGTGTGTTGGTGGTGGTTTAACAAGTGTGCCTTTGACTGAATAGGCTTGACCGCCCCATGCTGCCTGCCTTCCCCCAGGATGGGGATGGGTCAGAAGGGGCGGAAGCATGCCTCTCATTATTAGTAGGAGTGTGTGTGATGCTTATACAGTGAGTGTGTGGCTGGGTGTGCAATAAATATGTATTTTTGAATAAATGAAAATGAATGTAAGGGTCTTTGAAAACTGGAAAACAGATCCATATAAATGAATGGAACTATCTAGGTAGGGATCTAAGAAAACATTGAGCTGCTTGCAAACCTAAAGTAACCCAGGGTCTCCCAATGATGGGAGATGTTTCCATGGGTACTAATTAAGAGCACAGGCTCTGATCATGCAGACATAGTAGACTGACCTACATATTTGATGATTTTTTCCTGTAAGTTTATTCTTATTATAGTTGATATACAATATGGTGTTAGTTTCAGGTGTATACAACATGGTGATTCAACATTTAAATAACAACTACCACAGTAAGTCTAGTAACCACATGTCACAATAGAGTTACAATGATATTGACCCTATTAAAAAGTATTTTGTATTTTTAACCTATAGAAAATGGCAATACATACAGTTTATATATGCATATAAGATTAATATAACTTATGTTTCTGTTTCCTAACAGTTAATATAGGGTGAAAAGAACATTCATTCTTACTACAGGTGTGAAGAATTTTTTAGCCTGGGAATGTAAGGCTGAAGTTGTATTTAATTACAAAAGGTAGATAAAGCCCTGAACTTAGTGTTCAACACAGTGTTTATGACCCCAAGATGGTCAGCATTATTATGAAAAAGACAGTTTGTGGACTACTCTGATTTCGGAGCTATTCTCAATCACATGGCTTTAAATAGTTACCCATTTCTGGAGTGTCCCTGACTTTACAGCTGAAAGTCAATGGAGCCTGGCAGGTTCACAGGCGGAGTGTGACATCACTCCAACAATGGTGTCTCAGCACTGGAGTGTCACGTTACTTTAAGGCAAAAACACTGATTCCAGTTTTCTGGACTTGTCTTCCATTTCTGCCACAGTGAATTATTATGGCTTGGCTCTGGACAGGTATAGAAATTATTCCTCATGCTCATCAAGTTCTCAGCTCCCAGAAGGGGAGACCTTGCTTTTCTTGTTCCTGCTGTATCTCAGCCCTTAGTAGAGTTTCCGACACAGACTCGATGTTCAATGAATAATGGCTAAATGAAACAATGAGCGCCTCCCTGCTTCTGTGCAATGAAGTTTTGTTGGCTGCTTTAGGGGTGCCATGCTCTCCCGGAACCAGACTGGGATAGACTGAGGATGCAGGCATCCACAGGTCTGAGAAATTAATAGGGCGAGGGAAGCAGTGCTAGAAGGAAGGCAAAGGGATTAGCCAAGGAACATATATGTCTGACCCATGGTGTGGTGATGGCCTGAGGGAAGGGGGAGGCAGGAAAAGTGAAAAACATGGAAAAACTGCACAAGTGTAAACAATTAAAATTAAAGAAAAAATTCATGGTTTTCCCACAGTATGAGATGTGATGGTCCTGGTTGTGTTTCCAGGATCCTGAAGATTCCCAAACGTCCTTTGTCCCCAGCTGACAGAGGAGGACCATGAGGAGGGACAACCAGAGCAGCGTGTCTGAGTTCCTTCTCCTGGGGCTCCCCGTCCGGCCGGAGCAGCGGGGCGTGTTCTTCACCCTGTTTCTGGGCATGTACCTGACCACGGTGCTGGGAAACCTGCTCATCATCCTGCTCATCAGGCTGGACTCTCGCCTGCACACACCCATGTACTTCTTCCTCAGCCACTTGGCCTTCTCTGACATTTCTCTGTCATCTGTCACTGTCCCAAAGATGCTTATGGACATGCAGACTCAGCAACGATCCATCCCCTACGTGGGATGCATTTCTCAGTTGTATTTTTTCATCTTCTTTGGCGGTGTTGATGACTTCCTTCTAGCTGTGATGGCGTATGACAGGTACGTGGCCATCTGTCACCCTCTACACTACACCACCGTCATGAGGGAGGGGCTGTGTGTGCTGCTGGTGGGTGCCTCCTGGATTGTCTCCTGTAGCGGTGCCCTCTTGCACATTCTCCTCTTGGTTAGACTGTCCTTCTGTGCTGACAATACCATCACTCACTTCTTTTGTGACCTCTCTGTGCTCCTGAAGCTGAGCTGCTCAGACATCTACCTCAATCAGCTGGTCATCTTCACTGCGGGAGGAATGCTTTTATTCTTGCCTTTTGTTATTATTTTAGGCTCATATCTCCGCATAGGGACCATCATCCTAAGGGAACGCTCAACTAAGAGAGTCTTGAAAGTGCTCTCTACCTGTGGCTCCCATCTCTTTGTGGTGTCTTTATACTATGGGACAATTGCTGGTGTTTACTTCTTGCCCTCATCATGGGATTCCGAATACATAATTGCTTCGGTCATGTATATGGTTGTTACCCCCATGCTGAACCCCTTCATCTACAGCCTGAGGAACAGAGACATAAAACAGGCCTTAGAAATGTTTGTCAACAGGGTTAACTTCTTCAAGTGGCAATCACTAAATCCTCTTACTGCAGTCAGGAACACAGTGAAGTACATCTCCTAACAAAATTGTGTGGTTGACATCTCTCATACAACTGTAATAGAATTTGCATTCCATTGTCATGTGTAAGTGCTGGTAATATGTCAGCTAGGTCAGGTTTGCTGCTTGGATTGTTTATATTCTTTATTCCTAATTAATATTTTCCTTTGTCCATTATCTTTTATTATAAGCAAAATCATTTCTGAAACATGTTGTATAATTATAATTATGAATTTGTCTTTTTCTTCATTGAGATATGTCCATTTTTACTCATGTATTTTTATGCCGTGTTATGAGGACACACTGGTTTGGCATCATGATCCACTCCTGGTGAACTTTCTTTTTTTTTTGAACTGATTCTTTTAGGCTACCTTTTGTTGGCTTCACGCTGATTGTGTGCACGCCTTCACAACTCACATTCGATGACATCATGTTAGTGCACTGCAATCAGCCATGATCAGAATAATTACACTATGGAAAATTTCGCATGTGCTACAGAGAAAGACTTTTAACAAAAGAGAGACAGACTTTTAAAAAATGCATTAAACAGCACACTATTTCATTTAAAATTAGGAGATATTTCTAGCAATGTGTCCTGCCTTGTAAATTCATCTACTTCTCATATTAATGTTGATGCCTTATATCTGTATCCGTAGACATAGATGTATATACAGATATAGATACAGATATTACTATAGGATATCAGGTAAATATGCAGCTTTTCATGTTAAATTTTACATGGCATTTCTTTTCTGTCTCATTAGACTTTTCTGTGTCCACAGTGTCAGTGAGGTGTCCTTTGTTAATAGTGTATGTAAAGTTGGATTTTGTTCTTTTAATGTATAGCAACAATTATTATTTTTGTGGAGCTATTTATCTAATGACATCTAATGTAATCATAATATATTCGAATTTATATTTTCCATATAACTATGTGATACATCTCTTTCACATTTATTCTCACATGTCTTCCTCCCTTTGAAAAATTATATATACTGTTATTTCATTATTCCTCTATTATGAATCACACATTACTATTATTTTATAATTCTTGTCCATGCTATATGCAAAGATTACTTTTACTTTTATAAAAAATTTTTAAAAGATTTTATTTGTTAATATTTATAGAGAAGGTGAGGGAAGGAGAGAGGAAGAGAAACATCGTTGTGCGAGAGTTACATCGATTGGTTGCCTCACACATGCCCCAACTGGGGACTTGGACTGAAACCCAGGCATGTGCCCTGACTGGGAATCGAAACTGTGACCTTTATGTTCACAGGCCAGTGCTCAATCCACTGAGCAACATTAGCCAGGGTTCTTTTTAATTTTTAAGTCACAGCTTAAAATACAAAACATGACTTTGACTTTTGAGCTATTTGAGATACACAATTTATGGCACTTAGGAGACTCATCACCAATATTTCATTCTAGGGTTCCTAAAGTATACTCTATACAACATCGCTGAAATGGAGTATTTTGCAACTGTGAAAAAATAAAAACAAAAATATATATGAATCAATATGGAGAGAAATCAGGATATATTGTTAAAGGGAAAGAAAATAATGTGCACAAGTGCACATACAGCAATGAAATTTTATATAAAAATGAGGGTGAAATAAAGTATACATAATCTGCCCGTTTGAGCAAAAAGAAACACAGGATGACTAAATCAGACACTAATGAGATGGTTCACCTAGAGGAGGTGGATAGAAGAGATAGGGAGATGAGTATAATTATTAGTATAGTTATGACTATGTTGTCTTTTGCTGCTAGAAAATAAATAGACGAGGTGGTGCATAAAGCAAAATAGCATAAAGAAGGCAAGTGAACCTAAGTGTATCTTAAATTAATACCATAATTAGACGAAAGAGAAAAATAAAATAAGTACCCTAGTAACTATTGAACCCAGAATTTTGTCTATATACTCTCACAATTAAACATAAACTGGAAACAAAGTCTTAGGCTGCATGTAGTTAATGTGTCACTAACAGTGGTAGGATTTCAAGATTCTGAAACTTTTTCCCATGTCCAAAAATTCAGCAGGTAAGTAAGCACTGAAGAAAAGGCAGTGACTCCTCACTGTTGTGGGAAAGGGACTGTGTGTTGGGAAAGAAGAAGCTGCAAAAATATTTATGATGTCAAACTAGACCTGGAGATACCAATTCAAACCCATGAGTTTTAAAATTATAAATAGATGGAAATTTATATGTTATGTATCAAGATGTATACCATTCCCATCCCCCATTCTTTCTGTCCCAGTACTGATCCACCCCATGAGTAAACATTCCTTTAATTCCTTTTTTTTTTTCCTACTGTGTGGTTGCCTCTCACTCAAGCCCCCATCTGGGGACCTGATGTGCAAGCTAGTAATGTGCCCTGACTGGGAATCGAACCAGTGACACTTGGCTCACAGGCCGATGCTCAATCCACTGAGCTACAAGCAACCAGAGCTCCTTTAATTTCTTTCTAATTTTTACTTCTTGTGTTTCTTTTATGTATATTCTCCAGTTGTCTTCTCTGATATTATTTAGAATACTTGTAAACCATAAACACGCCTAAAGCTTCGAAATATAAAACTGCAGTAATGGATTATAACTCAGAGATTAATAAGTAAAAATCAAGGAGTGCATAGTTATATAAACGAATAGAAAACAAGTGAGTGGGGAATAAGCGTAACTCCTTTCTAATGAGAAAACACAACTAATAAACATAGGAGAAATAACAGAATTAGAGAAATTACCATTTTGCCACTACATTTGGGATAATTTTCCCATATAAGAATCACCAGTGTGGTCAAGATGACAGCATAGGTATACACGCTCTCCTCTTTGCACAACCACATCAAAATTATGACTAAAATATAGAACAATTATCACTCATAACCGTTAGAAACTGAGTTGAATAGAAGTTTGACAACTACGAAATTAGAGAAAAAACATCTGTCTGGACTGGAAGAAGAGACGGGTTTGTGGAAAAGACTGGTCCACATCCACGTGTCCTAGAGAAAAATTTAGGAGTGATATCTTGGGAGTGAGAAGTTCAAGCCTGACACCAGGCCCCCCGAAAACAGGGTTCCAGTGTCAGGAAGATAAGTCCCCATAACTTCAGGCAGCAAAAACCAGTGGGGACTGAGTTGAGGGAAGAAACTTCTGGAGTCCCAAGAAGATCCTCTTAAATAACTCACACAGAGTTTTAGGCTCATTCTCTCTGAGCTGCACCACTGTGGTAGCAGCTTGAAAGGCACCAGTGACATACAGGGAGGAACTAAAGTGTGTGACACCAAAGCAATAGTTGGGGGACAGCTTTCTCCCAGACATAAAGGTAGGCAGAGGTTACTGTCCCTTTTCTGAGCCTTCTACCCACAGAGCCACAGATCTGGCAGGTGAGTGTCATATCTGAGACTCCATCAACCTGGCTAACGCATCATTCCCTGTCCTGGTGATCCCCTGAGATTCTGTTCCACCCTACTTATGGGCCCACCCAAGCTGTTAACAGTGGCTTTTCCATATGAATGACTGGTCTTTGCTCATGCTTCACAACTTCCCAAATCCACTCAAACAAGCAACACCTAGCCTCAGTGAGCTCCCACCACCTATACCTCCTGCTAAGTGTCCCCAGGCTTGGCACTAGCAGTATCCAGCCTAGGTTCACAGCACAGGGAGCAGCCATGTCAGATTGCTCTATAACTCATGCAGGGTGGCCCCAGGAAGAACACGGGTGGTGGCTAACTTTGTCCTGCACCATCTGAGAAACCCCAGTGATTGTGCACCCAGTGAATGACTACAGACCACATCAGAGCATCATCACCCTGTTCCTGCTCAGCTGATTCTCCAGGAAGGCCTGAAGTTGGTGGTCAGTGTTCACAGCCAGTCCTTGCAGCTGATTGGCCTTGGTAAATCTCTTCCACTAACCTGCCAACAGAAATGAAGGCTCATCTACAAGTGGAGGGTGTACTTAGGCCACACGAAGGGTGCACCTCAATAACTCAACTTGGGTGATAGGGAAAGCTGTGCTACAGGGCCTTACAGGACACCCATGACACTAGGCCATGCTACCAAAGACAGGGAGTTATAGCAGCTCTACATAGAAACAAACACAGGGAGGCTGCCAAAATGAGGAGACAAAGAAATATGGTCCAAATTAAAGAACAGATATAAACTTCAGAAAAAGAACTAACCAGATGCAGATATGTATCTATCAGATTCAGAGTTCAAAACACTGGTTATAAGGATGCTAAGGAACTTAGTGGGGACCTCAACAGCATAAAAAAGATCCAGTTAGAAATGAAGAACACACTAATTAAAATAAAGAACAATTGACAGGGAACAATAATAGAGTGGATGAAGCTGAGAATCAGATCAATGATTTGGAACATAAGCAAAAACAACAAGAAGAAAAAATAATAATAAAAAAATAATGGCCTGACACATACATACATACAAACATATGTACATGTACACGGAAGGTAAACATATTAAAATATTAACCATTGGGGAATGTTGGGAGGCCTTTCCAGGAATTCTTGATATTATTTTAACAACATTTGTATATCTTTAAAATCACATCAAAATCAAAATTTGGAAAATACTTTGTCCCACCTGGCACAATGCCCAAGAAGAAAGGAGTCCAGGGCATCAGTAGAATCAGGGACATTGTCCCCTAGGACTCCAGTCCCTCTGGCTCTTGGACACAAGCTCCCCAAAGGGCACGCAGAAATTAGCCAGAAGCTTGGGGACTTGGTGTCAGTCTCTTATTAGTAAGGATGTGTTGTCTTTTGAGTCCTTTCTCTGGCGCTGGTTAAGGAAAATGAAAGTCTGTAGAAGTGCCAAGGCCCCAGATATTTCTTCCAATTGTGTGGCTGTGAGACGTCCTAAGGAAAACTTAAGGAACTGGGCAACGGTCAGGAGCAGAAGGTGTCTGAAGTCACCAAGGATGAGTACAGGTCAGAGGGGCTGGAAATCTGCACCTGGGGACAAATCTGCCTGCGTGGTTGTTGATTCGTAGATGAGACTCGAAGTCCCTGACTGTGTATGTGTGTCTGCCTGTATTGTGTATGCTTATGTATGTGCTCTTTGATAGTGGCTTATGCGTGGACGTATGTGTGCCATGTATCTAAAGCCTGACTTTTTCTTGAGTTAGACTTAACCTGGGCCCTGTTTTAGCCCATGTAGACCAAGTTATCAGCCTCCTGGCATGTGACCAGGAACTGCTGACTCATGCCTGTGGTCAAAAGGACTTGTGTCACTGCTGAGCATCACGAGTGACTCTGTTGGCTCTGCTGCTGAGCAGGAAGATGCCTGACCTCACAGGAGCCAAGGTCAACTCAGAGAGGGCTCACACCTCTGCTTAGCAGTGTGTGCTGCTGCATGTGTGAGCTGTGTCTGTGGGTGACACACTCGTGTGTGAGTAGGAAGGTGTATTGTTTATTTGTCTTCTGTATGTTACCATGTTGTGTGACCATGTACAAAGCGTGTTGGTGGTGTTTTAACAAGTGTGCCTGTGACTGAATAAGCTTGACCGCCCCATGCTGCCTGCCTTCCCCCAGGATGGGGATGGGTCAGAAGGGGCGGAAGCAAGCCTCTCATTATTAGTAGGAGGGTGTGTGATGCTTGTACAGTGAGTGTGTGGCTGGTGTGCAATAAATATGTATTTTTGAATAAATGAAAATCAAGTAAGGGTCCTTGAAAACTGGAAAACAGATCCATATAAATGAATGGAACTATCTAGGTAGGGATCTAAGAAAACATTGAGCTACTTGCAAACCTAAAGTAACACAGGGTCTCCCAATGATGGGAGATGTTTCCATGTGTACTAGTTAAGAACACAGGCTCTGATCATGCAGACATAGTAGACTGACCTATATATTTGATGATTTTTTCTGTAAGTTTATTCTTATTATAGTTGATATACAATATGTTATTAGTTTCCGGTGTATAGAACATGGTGATTCAACATTTAAATAACTATTACCACAGTAAGTTTAGTAAACACATGTCACAATACAGAGTTACAACGATATTATTGACTCTATTAAAAAGTATTTTATATTTTTAACCTATAGAAAATGGCAATACATACAGTTTATATATGCTTATAAGATTTATATCAGTTATGTTTCTGTTTCCTAACAGCGAATATAGGGGGAAAAGATCATTCATTCTTACTATAGGTGTGAAGAATTTTTTATCCTGGGAATGTATGAATGTTGTTGGATTTACTTATAAAAGGTAGATAAAGCCCTTAACTTAGTGTTCAACACAGTGTTTATGACCCCAAGATGGTCAGTATTATTGTGAAAGACAGTTTGTGGACTACTCTGATTTCGGAGCTATTCTCAATCACATGGCTTTAAATAGTTACCCATTTCTGGAGTGTCCCTGATTTACAGTTGAAAGTCAATGGAGCCTGGCAGGTTCACAGGCGCAGTGTGACATCGCTCCAACAATGGCTCCTCAGCACTGGAGTGTCACATTACTTTAAGGCACAAAATCTGACCCCAGTTTTTTGGACTCATCTTCCATTTCTACCACAGTGAACTATTATGTTTTGATTCTGGACAGGTGTAGAAATTATTCCTCATGCTCATCAATTCTCAACTCCCAGAAGAGGGGACCTTGCTTTTCTTGTTCCCACTGCATCTCAGCCCTTAGTAGAGTTTCCAACACAGACTCAATGTTCAATAAATAATGGCTGAAAGAAACAATGAGTTCCTCCCTGCTTCTGTACAATGAAGTTTTGTTGGCCAATTTAGGAGTGCAATGCTCTCCCGGAACCAGACTGGGATAGACTGAGGGTGCAGGCATCCACAGGTGTGAGAAATTAGTGTAGGGAGGGAAGGAGCAGAAGAAAGAGCACAGGGTTTAGCCAAAAAACACATTTGCCTGACCCCTGGTGTGGTGATGGCTTGAGAGAAGGCGGAGGCAGGAAAAGTGAAAAACATCGAAAACTGTAATATTGTAAACAATTAAAATTAAAGGAAAAATTCATGGTTTTCCCACAGTATGAGATGTGATGGTCCTGGCTGTGTTTCTAGGATCCTGAAGATTCCCAAACCTCCTTTGTCCCCAGCTGACAGAGGAGGACCATGAGGAGGGACAACCAGAGCAGCGTGTCTGAGTTCCTCCTCCTGGGGCTCCCCATCCGGCCGGAGCAGCGGGGCGTGTTCTTCGCCCTGTTCCTGGGCATGTACCTGACCACGGTGCTGGGCAACCTGCTCATCATCCTGCTCATCAGGCTGGACTCTCGCCTGCACACGCCCATGTACTTCTTCCTCAGCCACTTGGCCTTCTCTGACATTTCTCTGTCATCTGTCACTGTCCCAAAGATGCTTATGGACATGCAGACTCGGCAACGATCCATCCCCTATGTAGGATGCATTTCTCAGTTGTATTTCTTCATAATTTTTGGTGGTCTTGATAATTTCCTTCTAGCTGTGATGGCGTATGACAGGTACGTGGCCATCTGTCACCCTCTACACTACACCACCATCATGAGGGAGGGGCTGTGTGTGCTGCTGGTGGCTGCCTCCTGGATTGTCTCCTGTAGCGGTGCCCTGTTGAACATCGTCCTCTTGGTCAGACTGTCCTTCTGTGCTGACAATACCATCACCCACTTCTTCTGCGACATCACTGTGCTCCTGAAGCTGAGCTGTTCAGACATCTCCCTCAATCAGCAGGTCATCTTCATCGAGGGAGGAATGCTTTTTTTCTTGCCTTTGGTTATAATTTTAGGCTCATATCTCCGCATAGGGACTATCATCCTAAGGGTACCCTCCACTAAGAGAGTCTTGAAAGTCCTCTCTACCTGTGGCTCCCATCTCTTTGTGGTGTCTTTATACTACGGGACAATTGCTGGTGTTTACTTCTTGCCCTCATCATGGGATTCCGAATACATAATTGCTTCGGTCATGTATATGGTTGTTACCCCCATGCTGAACCCCTTCATCTACAGCCTGAGAAACAGAGACATAAAACAGGCCTTAGAAATGTTTGTCAATAGGGTTAACTTCTTTAAGTGGCAATCACTAAATCCTAGTCTACAGGAGCACAATGAGGTACATCTCCCAACATTATTGTGTGGTTGACATCTCCATACAACTTTAACAGGATTTGCATTCCGTTGTTATGTATAAGTGCTGTTAATATGTCAGCTAGGTCAGGTTTGCTGCTTGGATTGTTTATATTCTTTATTCCTAATTAATATTTTCCCTTGTCCATTATATTTTATTATATGCAAAATCACTTGTGAAACATGTTGTGTAACTATAATTATGAATTCGTCCTTTTCTTCATTGAGATATGTCCATTTTTGCTCATGTATTTTTATGCCGTGTTATGAGGACACACTGGTTTGGCATCATGATCCACTCCTGGTGAACTTCCTTTTTTTTTTTTGAACTGATTCTTTTATGCTAGCTTTTGTTGGCTTCACGCTGATTGCGTGCACGTCTTCCCAACTCACATTCGATGACATCATGTTGGTGCACTGCAATCAGCCATGATCAGAATAATTACACTATGAAAAGTCGCATGTGCTACAGAGCAAAACTTTTAACAAAAGAGAGAAAGTCCTAAAAATATGCATTTAACAGCACACTATTTCATTTAAAATTAGGAGATATTTCTAGCAATGTATCCTGCCTTAATACTTCATCTACTTCTCATATTAATGTTGATGCCTTATATCTGTATCTGTAGGCATAGATGTATATACAGATATTGATACAGATATTACTATAGGATATCTAGTAAAGATGCACCTTTTCTTGTTAAATTTAACATGGCATTTCTTTTCTGTCACGTTAGACTTTTCTGTGTCCACAGTGCCAGTGAGGTGTCCTTTGTTAATAGTGTATGTAAAGTTGGATTTTGTTCTTTTTATGTATAGCAACAATTATTATTTTTCTGGAGCTTTATATCTAGTGACATCTAATGTAAACATATTTGAATTTATATTTTTCCATATAACTATGTGAAACATCTGTTTCACATTTATTCTCTTGTGTCTTCCTCTCTTTGGAATATTATATATACTCTTATTTCATTATTCCTCTATTATGAATCACATATTAATATTATTTTATAATTCTTGTCTGTGCTATATGCAAAGATTACTTTTATTTTCTTTTAAAAATTTTTAAAGATTTTAATTATTTATTTTTATAGAAAGGGGGTGGGAGGGAGAGAGGGAGAGAAACATCTTTGTGCGAGGGATACATCGATTGGTTGTCTCACACTTTACCCAACTGGGGACCTGGACTGAAACCCAGGCATATGCCCTGACTGGGAATCGAAACTGTGACCTTTAGGATCACAGGCCAGTGCTCAATCCACTGAACAACAGCAGTCAGGGTTCTTTTTGATTTTTAAGTCATAGCTTAAAATACAAAACATGATATTGACCATTTATGCCATTTGAGATACACAATTCATGGCACTTAGGAGACTCATCACCAATATTTCATTCTAGGATTTCTAAAGTATACTCTATAGAGCATCACTGAAATAGAGTATTTTGCAACTGTGAAAAAATAAAAACAAAAATATATATGAATCAATATGGAGATACATCAGGTTATATCGTTTAATGGAAAAAAAGCTATGTGTACAAGTGCACGTACAGCAATGAAATTTTATATAAAAATGAAGGGGAAATAAAGTGTACATAGTCTGCCCGTTTAAGCAAAAAAAAAAAACAGGAAGACTAAATCAGACACTAATGAGATGGTTTACCTAGAGGAGGTGAATAGAAGAGATAGGGGGATGAGTATAATTATTAGTATAGTTATGACTATGTTGTCTTTGCCGCTAGAAAATAAATAGACGAGGTGGTGCATAGAGCAAAATAGCATCGAGAAGGCAAATGCTCCTAACTGTATCTTAAATTAATACCATAATTAGACCAAAGAGAAAAATAAAATAAGTACCCTAGTAATTCTTGAACCCAGAATTTTGTCTATATGCTCTCACAAGTAAAAATAAACTGGAAACAAAGTCTTACACTGCATGTAGTTAATGTGTCACTAACAGCGGTAGGAGTTCAAGATTCTGAAATTTTTCCCATGTCCAAAAATTCAGCAGGTAAGTAACCATTGAGGAAAAGGCAGTGACTCCTCACTGTTGTGGGAAAGGGACTGTGTGTTGGGAAAAAAGAAGCTGCAAAAATATTTATGATGTCAAACTAGACCTGGAGATATCAACTCAAACCCATGAGTTTTAAAATTATAAATAGATGGAAATTTATATGTTATATATCAAGACCTATACTGTCCCCATCCCCCACTCTTTCTTTCCCACTCCTGAACCACCCCCATGATTAAACATTCCTTTAGTTTCTTAGTTTCTAGTTTTTACTTCTTGTCTTTCTTTTATCTATATTCTCCAATTGGCTTCTCTGATATTATTTAGAATGCTTGTAAACCATAAACACGCCTAAAGCTTCAAAATGAAAAACTACAGTAATGGAGTATAATTCAGAGTATAATAAGTAAAAATCCAGGAGTCCATAATTATATAAACAAATAAAAAACTAATGAGTGGGGAATAAGGTTAACTCCTTTCTTATGAGAAAACACAACTAATAGACATAGGAGAAATAACAGAGTTAGAGAAATTACCATTTGGCCACTACATTTGGGATAATTATCCCATATAAGAATCACCAGTGTGGTCAAGATGGTGGCATAGGTATACACGGCTCCCCTCCTTGCACAACCACATCAAAATTATGACTAAAATATAGAACAATCATCACTCATAGTTGAGACTCGAAGTCCATGACTGTGTGTGTGTCTGCATGTATTGTGTATGCTTATGTGTGTGCTGTTTGATAGTGACTTATGGGTGCACATATGTGTGCTACGTATCTAACAGCCTGACTTTTTTCCTGAGTTAGGCATAACCTGGGCCCTGCTTTAGTGTATATAGACCAAGTTATCAGCCTCCTAGCATGTGATTCGGGACTGCTGATTCAAGTCTGTGATCAAAAGGACTTGCATCATTGCTGAGCATCAGGAGTGACACCGTTGGCTCTGCTTCTGAGCAGAAATTGAGTTGGAAGTAAGGACAACTACGGATTTAAAGAAAACACATACATCCAGACTGATAGAAGAGGCAGAGATGTGGAATAGTCTGGTCCCACATTCACGTGTGGGAGATAAAAATTTGGGAGCAATATCATAGGAGGGAGGAGTCCAAGCCCAACACCCCGCCCCCCAGAACAGTGTTTCAGTGCCACGAAGATAAGTCCCCATAACTTCAGGCTGCAAAAACCAGTGGAAATTGAGTTGAGGGAAGAAACTTCTGGATTCCCTAGACTGTCCTCTTAAATAACTCCCACAGTCTTAGACTCACTCTCTCTGAGCTCCAGAACCAGGGTAGCAGCTTGAAAGTCACCAGTGAAAACCGGGAGAAACTGAAGTGTGTGACACCAAGGCAAGAGTTGGGGGACAGCTTTCTCCCAGACAGAAAGGTAGGCAGAGATCACTATCCCTTTTATGAGCTTTCTATCCACAGAGCCACAGAGCTGAGAGGTGGGTGCCATATCTGAGATTCCATCAACCTGCCTAATGCTTTTTTTCCCCTGCCCTGGAAATCCCTTGAGATTCTGTTCTACCCTACTTACAGGCCACCCAAGCTGTTAACATTGTCTTTTCCACATGAATGCCTGGTCGTGGCTCATGTTTCACAACTTCCTAAATCCACCCAAACAAGCAACAGCTAGCTTCAGTGAGCCCCCACCACCTATACTTCTTCCTAAGAGGCCCCATGCTTGTCACTAGTAGCATCCAGGCTAGGTTCACTGCTTGGCTCTTTGTGGGAACCTCCAAGCCCAGCACAGGTAGCAGCCATGTCAGATTGCTCTATAACTCATGCAGGGTGGCCCCAGGAAGAACACAGGTGGTGGCTAACTTTGTCCTGCACCATCTGAGAAACCCCAGAAATTGTGCACCCAGTGAATGGCTACAGATCACGTCAGAGCATCATCACCCGGCTCCTGCACCATTGATCCTCCAGGAAGGGCAAAAGTTGATGGCCAGTGGTCACAGCCAGCCCTTGCAGCTGACTGGCCTGGGTAAATCTCTCCCATGACCTGTCAACAGAAATCAAGGCTCTACTACAAGTGGAGGGTGTACTCAGCCACACGAAGGGTGCGCCTCAAATACCCAACTTAGGTGATATGGGGGGCTGTGCTATTGGGCCTTACAGGACACCTATGACATTAGATCACACTACCAAGCACAGAGTCAAAGGAGCTCTACCTAAAACACAGAAACAAACACAGGGAGGCTGTAAAAATGAGGAGACAAAGAAATATGGCCTAAATTAATGAACAGATTAAAAAATTCAGAAAAAGAACTAACCAAATGGAGATATGCAATCTATCAGATCCAGAGTTCAAAACACTGGTTATAAGGATGCTAAGGAACTTAGTGGGGATCTCAACAGCATAAAAAAGATTTAGTCTAAAATGAAGGATACATTACTTGAAATAAAAAACAATATACAGGGGAACAATATTAGAGTGGATGAAGCTGAGAATCAAATCAATGATTTCGGACATAAGAAAGCAAAAACAACAAGAAGAAAGAAGAATCCAAAAAAAAAAAAAAAAATGAGCGTCGTGTAAGGAGCCTCTGGGACAACTTTAAGTGTTTCAACATTCACATGTGGGGTGCCAGAGGAAGAGAAAGAGAAATAAATTGCAAATCTGTTTTGAACAAATAATTTAAAAAAACTTCCCTAATTTGATGAAGGAAAAAGACATGCAAGTCCAGGAAGCACAGACAGTCCCAAACAAGATGGATGCAAAGAGGCCCACTCAAAGACATATCATCATTAAAGTGCCAAAGTTTAAAGATAAGGAGACAATCTTAAAAGCAGCATGAGAAAAGAAGTTAGCTACCTACAGGGGAGTTCCCGTAAGAGTGTCTGCTGATTTCTTAGGACAAACTTTGAAAGGTAGAAGGGATTGTCAAGAAATATTCAAAGTCATGAAAAAATTTAAAAATGGGCAAAGGACCTGAACAAACACTTCTCCGAAGAGGACATACGGAAGGTCCATAGCCACATGAAAAAATGCTCAACATCATTAGCCATCAGGGAGATGCAAATAAAAACCACAATGAGATACCATTTTACACCAATCAGAATGGCCATCATCAACAAATCAACAAGCAACAAGTGCTGGCGAGGATGTGGAGAAATGGGAACCCTACTGCACTCTTGGTGGGAATGCAGACTGGTACAGCCACTATGGAAAACAGTATGGAATTACCTCAAAAAATTAAAAATTGAACTGCCTTTTGAACCAACAATTCCACTACTAGGATTATACCCAAAGAATCTGAAACACCAATTCAAAAGAACTTATGCACCCCTATGTTCATTGCAGCTCTGTTTACAATAGCTAAGTGCTGGAAACAACCTAAGTACCCATCTGTAGATGAGTGGATCAAGAAACTGTGGTACATTTACACAATGGAATACTATGTAGCGGAGAGAAGGAAGGAACTTCTGCCATGTGCAACAACATGGATAGAACCAGAGAGAATTATGCTTAGTGAAATAAGCCAGGCAAAGAAAGAAAAATACGATATGATATCACCTAATACAGGAAACTAAAGAACAACACAAACAAAAGAACTAAATAGAACAAAGAGCAGAATAACAGTCAATGGGGGGGGAGAGGGGAGGGAGAGAAGGGGGTATGTAAGGGAGGGGTTTAGTCAAGTAACGTGTATAAATGACTCATGGATATGGTCAGCGGGGAGGGATATGGTTGCGGGAGGGGGGGTGGGCTGCGTTGGGGAGAGAAATGGGGGAAAAATGGGACAACTGTAATTGAAAAACCAAAAAAAAAAGAGAGAGATGATCTATATTCTAAGATGTTCAACTTGTTTTCAGAGTAATAAATAAATAAATAAATAAATAAATAAATAAATAAAAGTATCTTGTGCACTGAAAAAAGTGTACTCTACAGATGGAAGTATTCTATTAATAAAAAGTTAGATCAAACTATTTTTTCA
This sequence comes from Furipterus horrens, assembly GCF_987537825.1. NCBI lineage: Eukaryota > Metazoa > Chordata > Mammalia > Chiroptera > Furipteridae > Furipterus > Furipterus horrens. The sequence goes on from NW_028327174.1 coordinate 194,772,642, forward strand.
AAAAACAAAACAAAACAAAAAAAAGTCATGAAAAGCAGGGACCTACAGCAAAGACTGCTCTACCCAGCAAAGATATCATTTAGTATCAAAGGGCAGTTAAAGAGCTTCCCAGACATAACAAATAAAGGAGTTCATCATCACCCAACCATTGTTATATGACATGTTAAAGGGACTTATTTAAGAAGAAGAAGATAAAAACTATGAACAATAGAATGGCAATAAATATTTATCTAGCAACAGTAGAATGTAAAAAACAAACTAAGCAAACAGGAAGAACAGAAGCAGAATCACAAATATGGAGAGCATTTTGATGGTTGCCAGATGGGAGGGGGTTGTGGGGGAATGGGTGAAGAGGTGAGGGGATTAAAAAGTACAAATAAGTAGTTACAGAATAGCCATTTCCTACAATATAGGAAATGGGGTAGCCAAAGACTTTATATGCATGACTCATGGACATGAACAATGGTGTGGGCATTCCCTGAGGGAGTGGGGATGCTGGGTGGAGGGAGGCAGAGGGGGGAAATTAGGACAACTGTAATAGCGTAAACAATAAAATATAATTTAAAAAAAAAGAAACAAAAGGAATCACCAATGAATGTCAAATACAGTGGGTGAAATGTTAATAAGGAAGAAGTTGCAATTATATATTATCAAGATATCTACCCAAATGATACCCAGTATTAACCAAGTTGAAACATTAACTTCAAAAAAATAGTAACTTTACAGTAGAGAACCTGGGAGACAGCACTATAGTCAATTGATCAAGGATTCAAACACCAGTAAATAGAAAAATTAATATCATATGTCTTCTGATAATATGCACTGGGGTATATCTGCCGAAAATATAAGCCTGACACATACATACATACAAACATATGTACATACACACAGAAGGTAAACATAATAAAATGTTAACCATTGGGGAATCTCGTGAGACCTTTCCAGAAATTTCTTTCTTAAATAATTAATTATTTAATTTGTTTGTTTAATTTTTTGTTTATTTATTTATTTTTAGAGAGAGGGGAAAGGAGAAAAAGAGGGAGAGAAACATCACTGTGTGGTTGCTTCTCACTCACGCCCCCAACTGGGGACCTGATGTGCAACCTAGTCATGTGCCCTGACTGGGAATCGAACCAGCAACACTTGGCTCCCAGGCTGACGCTCAATCCACTGAGCCACAGCAGCCAGGTCAGGAATTCTTGAAATCATTTTTACAACATTTCTATATCTTTAAAATCATACCAAAATAAAAATTTGGAAAATCCATTGTTCCAGCTGGCACAATGCCCAAGAAGAAAGGAGTCCAGGGCATAAGTAGAATCAGGGACACTGTCCCCTAGGACTCCAGTCCCTCTGGCTCTTGGACACAAGCTCCCCAAAGGACAGGCAGAAATTAGCCAGAAGCTTGGGGACTTGGTGTCAGTCTCTTATTAGTAAGTAAGTGTTGTCTTTTGAGTCCTTTCTCTGGCGCTGGTTAAGGAAAATGAAAGTCTGTAGAAGTGCCAAGGCCCCAGATATTTCTTCCAATTGTGTGGCTGTGAGACCTCCTAAGGAAAACCTAAGGAACTGGGCAACAGTCTGGAGAACATGGTGTCTGAACTCACCAAGGATGAGTACAGGTAAGAGGGGCTAGAAGTCTGCACTTGGGGATGAATCTGCCCGCGTGATTGTTGATTCATAGATGAGACTCGAAGTCCCTGACTGTGTGTGTGTGTCTGCAGGTATTGCGTATGCTTATGTATGTGCTCTTTGATAGTGGCTTATGCGTGCACATGTGTGTGCTATGTATCTAACAGCCTGACTTTTTTCCTGAGTTAGACTTAACCTGGACCCTGTTTAAGTGCATGTAGACCAGGTTATCAGCCTCCTGGCATGTGATCCGGGACTGCTGACTCATGCCTGTGGTCAAAAGCACTTGCGTCACTGCTGAGCATCAGGGGTGACACTCTTGGCTCTGCTGCTGAGCAGGAAGATGCCTGACCTCACAGGAGCCAAGGTCAACTCAGAGAGGGCTCACACCTCCGCTCAGCAGTGTGTGCTGCTGCATGTGCGAGCTGTGTCTGTGGGTGACACACTCGTGTGTGAGAAGGAAGGTGTATTGTTTGTTTGTTTTCTGTATGTTACCATGTTGTGCGACCATGTAGAAAGCATGTTGGTGGTCATTCAACGAGTGTGCCTGTGACTGAATAGGCTGACGGCCACATGCTGCCTGCCTTCCCCCAGGATGGGGATGGGTCAGAAGGGGCGGAAGCATGCTTCTCATTATTAGTAGGAGTGTGTGTGATGCTTATGTAGTGAGTGTGTGGCTGGGTGTGAAATAAATATGTATTTTAGAAAAAATGAAAATGAATGTAAGGGTCTTTCTTTAATTGGAAAACAGATCAATATAAGTTTAGGTAAGGGTCTAAGAATATATTGAACTACTTTTCAACTCTTAAGTAGCTCACAGTGTCCCCAATAAAGAGAGAGGTTTCCATGGGTACTAGTTAAGAGCACAGGCTCTGATCATGCAGATATAGTAGACTGACCAGCATATCTGATAAATGTTTCCTTTAAGTTCATTCTTATTATAGTCGATATACAATATGGCATTAGTTTCAGAAATGTACAATATGGTGATTCAATATTTAAATAAATATTACCATAATAAGTCTAATAACCATATGTCATGACACAAAGAAATGAAGATATTATTGACTCTATTAAAAAGTATTTGATATTTCTAACCTATAGAAAATGGCAATACATACAGTTTATATATGCATATAAGATTTATATCACTTATGTTTCTATTCCCTAACATCTAATATAGGGGGAAAAGAACATTCATTCTTACTATAGGTGTGAAGAGTTTTTTAGCCTGGGAATGTAAGGCTGAAGTTGGATTTAATTATAAAAGGCAGATAAAGCCCTTAACTTAGTGTTCAACACAGTGTTGATGACCCCAAGATGGTCAGCATTATTGTGAAAGATAGTTTGTGGACTACTCTGATTTCAGAGATATTCTGGAATCAAATGGCTTTAAATGGTCACCCATTTCTGGAGTGTCCCAAACTTTGCAGCTGGAAGGTGCACAGGCAGAGTGTGACATTGCTCCAACAATGGCACCTCAGCACTGGAGTGTCATGTTATTTTAAGGCAAAAACACTGATTCCAGTTTTCTGGACTTGTCTTCCGTTTCTGCCACAGTGAATTATTATGGTTTGGCGCTGTACAGGTGTAGAAATTATTCCTCATGCTCATCAAGTTCTCAGCTCCCCGAAGGGGAGACCTTGCTTTTCTTTTTCCTGCTGCATCTCAGCCCTTAGTAGAGTTTCCAACACAGACTCGATGTTCAATGAATAATGGCTGAATGAAACAATGAGCGCCTCCCTGCTTCTGTGCAATGAAGTTTTGTTGGCTGCTTTAGGGGTGCAATGCTCTCCCGGAACCAGACTGGGATAGACTGAGGATGCAGGCATCCACAGGTGTGAGAAATTAATAGGGCGAGGGAAGGAGTGGAGGAAAGAAGCAAAGGGATTAGCCAAGGAACATATATGCCTGACCCCTGGTGTGGTGATGGCCTGAGGGAAGGGGGAGGCAGGAAAAGTGAAAAACATGGAAAAACTGCACAAGTGTAAACAATTAAAATTAAAGGAAAATATTCATGGTTTTTCCACAGTATGAGATGTGATGGTACTGGCTGTGTTTCTAGGATCCTGAAGATTCCCAAACCTCCTTTGTCCCCAGCTGACAGAGGAGGACCATGAGGAGGGACAACCAGAGCAGCGTGTCTGAGTTCCTCCTCCTGGGGCTCCCCATCCGGCCGGAGCAGCGGGGCGTGTTCTTCGCCTTGTTCCTGGGCATGTACCTGACCACGGTGCTGGGCAACCTGCTCATCATCCTGCTCATCAGGCTGGACTCTCGCCTGCACACGCCCATGTACTTCTTCCTCAGCCACTTGGCCTTCTCTGACATTTCTCTGTCATCTGTCACTGTCCCAAAGATGCTTATGGACATGCAGACTCAGCAACAATCCATCCCCTATGTGGGATGCATTTCTCAGTTGTACTTTCTCTTACTTTTTGGCGGTCTTGACAATTTCCTTCTGGCTGCGATGGCATATGACAGGTACGTGGCCATCTGTCACCCTCTACACTACACCACCATTATGAGGGAGGGGCTGTGTGTGCTGCTGGTGGTTGCCTCCTGGATTGTCTCCTGTGGCAGTGCCCTGTTGAACACCCTCCTCTTGGTCAGACTGTCCTTCTGTGCTGACAATATCATCACCCACTTCTTCTGTGACCTCACTGTGCTCCTGAAGCTGAGCTGCTCAGACATCTCCTTCAATCAGCTGGTCATCTTCACCGAGGGAGGAATGCTTGTATTCTTGCCCTTGGTTATTATTTTAGGCTCATATCTCCGCATAGGGACCATCATCCTAAGGGTACCCTCCACTAAGAGACTCTTGAAAGTGCTCTCTACCTGTGGCTCCCATCTCTTTGTGGTGTCTTTATACTATGGGACAATTGCTGGTGTTTACTTCTTGCCCTCATCATGGGATTCCGAATACATAATTGCTTCGGTCATGTATATGGTTGTTACCCCCATGCTGAACCCCTTCATCTACAGCCTGAGGAACAGAGACATAAAACAGGCCTTAGAAATGTTTGTCAATAGGGTTAACTTCTTTAAGTGGCAATCACTAAATCCTCTTACTGCAGTCAGGAACACAGTGAAGTACATCTCCTAACAAAATTGTGTGGTTGACATCTCTCATACAACTGTAATAGAATTTGCATTCCATTGTCATGTATAAGTGCTGCTAATATGTCAGCTAGGTCAGGTTTGCTGCTTGGATTGTTTATATTCTTTATTCCTAATTAATATTTTCCCTTGTACATTATCTTTTATTATATGCAAAATCATTTGTGAAACATGTTGTATAATTATAATTATGAATTTGTCTTTTTCTCCATTGAGATATGACCATTTTTGCTCATGTATTTTTATGCCGTGTTATGAGGACACACTGGTCTGGCATCATGATCCACTCCTGGTGAACTTCCTTTTTTTTTGAACTGATTCTTTTAGGCTAGCTTTTGTTGGCTTCACACTGATTGTGAGCACGTCTTCCCAACTCACATTCGATGACATCATGTTGGTGCACTGCAATCAGCCATGATCAGAATAATTACACTATGAAAAGTCGCATGTGCTACAGAACAAAACTTTTAACAAAAGAGAGAAAGACCTAAAAAAATGCATTTAACAGCACACTATTTCATTTAAAATTAGGAGATATTTCTAGGAATGTGTCCTGCCTCAATATTTCATTTACTTCTCATAATAATTTTGATGCCTTATATCCATATCTGTAGACATAGATGTATATACAGATATTGATACAGATATTACTATAGGATATCTAGTAAAGATGCACCTTTTCTTGTTAAATTTTATAGGCATTTCTTTTCTGTCACGTTAGACTTTCTGTGTACACAATGTCAGTGAGGTGTCGTTTGTTAATAGTGTATGTAAAGTTGGATTTTGTTTTTTTTTATGTATAGCAACAATTATTTTTTTCTTGAGCCACTTATCTAGTGACATCTAATCTAATCATAATATAATTGAATTTATATTTTCCGTATAATTATATGATACATCTATTTCACATTTATTCTCTCATGTCTTCCTCTCTTTGGAAAATTATATATACTGTTATTTCATTATTCCTCTATTATTAATAGCACATTACTATTATTTTATAATTCTTGTCAGTGCTATATGCAGAGATTACTTTTACGTTCTCTTTAAAAATTTAAAGGATTTTATTTATTTCTTTTTATAGAGAAGGGGAAGGCGGGTGACAGGGAGAGAAACATCGCTGTGCGAGAGATACATCGATTGGTTGTCTCACACATGCCCCAACTGGGGACCTGGACTGCAACCCAGGCATGTGCCCTGACTGGGAATCGAACCTGTGACCTTTAGGTTCACAGGTCAGTTCTCAATCTAGTGAGCCACAGCAGCCAGGGTTCTTTTTAATTTTTAAGTCATAGTTTAAAATACAAAATATGATATTGACCATTTATGCCATTTGAGATACACAATTCATGGCACTTAGGACACTCAACATTAATATTTCATTCTAGGACTCCTAAAGTACACTGTATAAAACATCACTGAAATAGAGTATTTTGCAACTGTGAAAAAATAAAAACAAAATTATATATGAATCAATATGGAGTAACATCAGGATATATTGTTAAATGGAAAAAAAAGCTATGTGTACAAGTGCACGTACAGCATTGAAATTTATATAAAAATGAAGGGGAAATAAAGTATGCATAATCTGCCCATTTGAGCAAAAAGAAACACAGGACGACTAAATCAGACACTAATGAGATGGTTTACCTAGAGGAGGTGGATAGAAGAGATAGGGGGATGAGTATAATTATTAGTATAGTTATGACTATGTTGTCTTTGCCGCTAGAAAATAAATAGATGAGGTGGTGCATTAAGCAAAATAGCGTAAAGAAGGCAAGTGAACCTAAGTGTGTCTTAAATTAATACCATAATTAGACTAAAGAGAAAAATAAAATAAGTACTCTAGCAATTCTTGAACCCAGAATTTTGTCTATATACTCTCACAATTAAACATAAACTGGAAACAAAGTCTTAGGCTGCATGTAGTTAATATGTCACGAACAGTGGTATGAGTTCAAGATTCTGAAATTTTTCCCATGTCCAAAAATTCAGCAGGTAAGTAAACATTGAGGAAAAGGCAGTGACTCCTCACTGTTGTGGGAAAGGGACTGTGTGTTGGAAAAGGAGAAGCTGCAGAAAATTGTATGGTGTCAAACTAGACCTGGAGATATCAATTCAAACCCATGAGTTTTAAAATTATAAATAGATGGAAATTTATCTTATATACTAATATCTTTACTCTTACCAACACCCATTCCTTGTGTCCCATTCCTGGCCCACCACATGAGTAAACATTCCTTTACTTCCTTAGTTTCTAGTTATAACTTCTTGTGTTTCTTTTCTATATATTCCCCAGTTGGCTTCACTAATATTATTTAGAATGCTTGTAAATAATAAACACGCCTAAAGCTTTGAAATGAAAAACTGCAGTAATGGATTATAACTCAGAGAATAATAATTAAAAATCCAGGAGTCCATAATTATATAAACAAATAAAAAACAAAGAGTGGGGAATAGGGTGACTCCTTTCTTATAAGAAAACACAACTAATAAACATAGGAGAAATAACAGAGTTGGAAAAATTACCATTTGGCTACTACATTTGCGATGATTTTGTCATATAAGAATAACCCGTGTGGCCAGGATGGTGGCATAGGTATACAAGGCTCTCCTCCTTGCACAGCCACATCAAAATTACAACTAAAATATAGAACAATCATTATTCATAACTGTCAGAAATTGAGTTGAATGGAAGTTCGACAACTGCGGAATGAAAGAAAACACATCCATCCAGACTGGTAGAAGATGTGGAGATGTGGAACAGGCTTGTTCTACATCCACATGTGGTAGATGAAAATTTAGGAGGGATATCATGGGAACGAGAGATATCATGGGAACGAGGACTTCAAGCCTTACACCAGGGCCCTCAGCCCAGGGTTCCATTGTCAGTAAGATAAGTCCCCATAACTTCAGGCTGCAAAAACCATTGGGGATTGAGTTGAGGAAAGAAACTTCTGGAGTGCCAAGAAGGTCCTCTTAAATAACTCCCACACAGTCTTAGGCTCACTCTGTCTGAGCAACAGCACTTGGGTAACTGCTTGAAAGGTACCAGTGACATACTGGGATGAACTAAAGTGGGTGACACAAGGGAAAAGCTGTGGGCAGCTTTCTCCCAGACAGAAAGGTAGGCAGAGGTCACTGTTCCTTTTCTAAGCCTTCTACCCACAGAGCCACAGAGCTGGGAGGTGGTTGCCATAACTGAGACAACATAGACCTGGCTAACACTATTTTCCCTGTCCTGGAGATCCCCTGAGGTTCTGATCCACCCTACTTATGGGCCCACTCAAGCTGTTAACAGTGGCTTTTCCATATGAATGACTGGTCTTGGCTCATGCTTCACAACTTCCCAAATCCACTCAAACAAGCAACAGCTAGCCTCACTGAGCACGTACCACCTATACCTCTTGCTAAGTGGCCCCAGGCTTGGCACTAGCAGTATCCAGCCTAGGTTCACAGCACAGGTAGCAGCCATGTCAGATTGCTTTATAACTCATGCAGGGTTGCCCCAGGAAGAACACAGGTGGTGGCTAACTTTGTCCTGCACCATCTGAGAAAACCCAGAGCCTGTGCACTCAGTAAATGGTTACAGACCACATCAGAGCATCATCACCCTGTTCCTGCACAGCGGATCCTCCAGGAAGGGCAGAAGCTGGTGGTCAGTGGTCACAGCCAGTCCTTGCAGGTGACTGGCCTTGGCAAATCCCTCCCATTGACCTGCCAACAGAAATCAAAGCTCAACTACTATTGAGGCCACACAAATGGTGCACCTCAATAACCCAACTTGAGTAATAGGGGAAGCTGTGCTACTGGGCCTTACAGGACACCTATGATATTAGACCATGCTACCAAGACAGGGAGTCATAGCAGCTCTACTTAATACATAGAAACAAACACAGGGAGGCTGCCAAAATGAGGAGACAAAGAAATATGGTCCAAATTAAACAACAGATAAATACTACAAAAAAGAACTAACGAAATGGAGACATGCAATTTATCAGATGCAGAGTTCAAAACACTAGTTATAAGGATGCTCAAAAAACTTGGTGAAGATCTCAACAGCATAAAAAAGATCCAGTCAGAACTGAAGGATACACTAATTGAAATAAAGAACAATTTACAGGGGAACAATAGTAGAGTGGATGAATCTGAGAATAAAGTTAATGATTTGGAACATAAGAAGCAAAAAAACACCACAGGAAGAAAAAATAATTTAAGAAAAAATGAGGATAGAGTAAGGAGCCTCTGGGACAACTTTAAATGTTTCAACATTCACATGTGAGGTACCAGAAGAAGAGAAAGAGCAAGAAATTGCAAATCTGTTTTGAAAAAACAATTAAAAAAAACTTCTCTAATTTGGTGAAGGAAATAGACATGCAAGTTCAGGAAGCACGGAGAGTCCCAAACAAGATGGATGCAAAGAGGCCCACTCAAAGACACATCATCATTAAAGTGTCAAAGGTTAAAGATAAAGACACAATCTTAAAAGCAGCATGAGAAGTTAGTTACCTACAGGGGAGTTCCCGTAAGACTGTCCGCTGATTTCTCAGAAGAAACTTTGAAAGGTAGAAGGGCTTGTCAAGAAATATTCAAAGTCATGAACAGCAGGGACCTACAGCCAAGATTGCTCTACACGTAGAACTGTCATTTAGTATCGAAGGGCAGTTAAAGAGCTTCCCAGACAAAAAAAACAAAGCAGTTCATCATCACCCAACCAATATTATATGACATGTTAAAGGGACTTATTTAAGAAGAAGAAGATCAAAACTATGAACAATAGAATGGCAAGAAATACTTATCTATCAACAGTGAAATCTAAAAAACACACTAAGCAAACAAGAACAGAAACAGAATTATGGATACAGAGAGCATTTTGACGGTTGCCACATGGGAGGGGGGTGTGGGGGAATGGGTGAAGAGGTGAGGGGACTAAGAAGTACAAATAGGTACTTACAGAACAGTCATGGGGATGTACAGTACAGGCTAGGAAATGGGGTAGCCAAAGAACTTATATGCATGACTCATGGACATGAACAATGGTGTGGGGATTCCCTGAGAAAGTGAGGTTTGCTGGGTGGAAGGGGGCAAAGGGAAAATTAGGACAATTGTAATAGCATAATCAATAAAATATAATTTAAAAAAAGAAAGTAAATTAAGGAATTGCCAATGAATGTTAAATACAGTGGGTGAAATGTTAATAAGGAAAAAGTTACATTTATATATTATCAAAATAACTACCCAAATGATACCCAGTATTTACCAGGTTGAAATATTAACTTCAAAAAATATAGTAACTTTACAGTAGAGAACCTGGGAGACAGCACTATAGTCAATTGATAAGGATTCAAACACTAGTAAGTAGAAATATTAATATCATATGTCTTCTAATAATATGCCCTGGGGTATATCTGCTGAAAATATAAGCCTGACACATACATACATACAAACATATGTACGTGCACACAGAAGGTAAACATATTAAAAAGTTAACCATTGGGGAATGTCATGAGGCCTTTCCAGGAATTCTTGATATCATTTTTACAATGTTTCTATATCTTTAAAATCATATCAAAATAAAATTTGGAAAATCCTTTGTCCCACCTGGCACAATGCCCAAGAAGAAAGGAGTCCAGGGCATCGGTAGAATCAGGGACACTGTCCCCTAGGACTCCAGTCCCTCTGGCTCTTGGACACAAGCTCCCCAAAGGGCACGCAGAAATTGGCCAGAAGCTTGGGGACTTGGTGTCTCAGTCTCTTATTAGTAAGGAAGTGTTGTCTTTTGAGTCATTTCTCTGGCGCTGGTTAAGGAAAATGAAAGTCTATAGAAGTGCCAAGGCCCCAGATATTTCTTCCAATTGTGTGGCTGTGAGACGTCCTAAGGAAAACCTAAGGAACTGGGCAACAGTCTGGAGCAGAAGGTGTCTGAACTCACCAAAGATGAGTACAGGTCAGAGGGGCTGGAAATCTGCACTTGGGGACGAATCTGCCCGCGTGGTTGTTGATTCATAGATGAGACCAACATCCGATTCATAGATGAGACCGACGTCCGATTCATAGATGAGACTGATGTCCATGACTGTGTGTGTGTGTCTGCCTGTATTGTGTATGCTTATGTATGTACTGTTTCATAGTGGCTTATGGGTGCACATATGTGTGCTATGTATCTAACAGCCTGACTTTTTTCCTAAGTTAGACTTAACCTGGGCCCTGTTTAAGTGCATGTAGACCAGGTTATCAGCCTCCTGGCATGTGATCCGGGACTGCTGATTCATGCCTGTGGTCAAAAGGACTTGCGTCACTGCTGAGCATCAGGGGTGACACTGTTGGCTCTGCTGCTGAGCAGGAAGATGCCTGACCTCACAGGAGCCAAGGTCAAGTCAGAGAGGGCTCACACCTCCGCTCAGCAGTGTGTGCTGCTGCATGTGCGAGCTGTGTCAGTGGGTGACACACTGGTGTGTGAGCAGGAAGGTGTATTGTTTGTTTGTTTTCTGTATGTTACCATGTTGTGTGACCATGTACAAAGCGTGTTGATGGTGCTTCAACAAGTGTGCCTGTGATTGAATAGACTGATGGCCGCATGCTGCTTGCCTTCCCCCAGGATGGGGATAGGTCAGAAGGGGCGGGAACAAGCCTCTCATTATTAGTACGAGTGTGTGTGATGCTTATGTAGTGAGTGTGTGGCTGGGTGTGCAATAAATATGTATTTTAGAAAAAATGAAAATGAATGTAAGGTTCTTCCATTAATTGAAAAACAGATCAATATAAGTGAAAGTAGGAATCTAAGAAAACATTGAACTTCTTGCAACCCTTAAATAACATAGGGTCTCTCGATGATAGTGGAGGTTTCCATGGGTACTAGTTAAGAGCCCAGGCTTTGATCATTCAGACATAGTAGACTGACCTGCACATCTGATAATTTTTTCCTTTAAATTCATTCTTATCATAGTTGATATACAATATAGCATTAATTTCAGGTGTGTACAATATGGTGATTCAACATTTAAATAACTATTACTGCAATAAGTCTAATAACCACATGCCACTATACAGAGTTATGATGATATTATTGACACTATTAAAACATATTTTATATTTTTAACCTATAGAAAATGGCAATACATACAGTTTATATATGCATATAAGATTTATATCACTTAGGTTTCTGTTTCCTAACAGCTAATAGAATGGGGAAAGAACATTCATTCTTACTATAGGTGTGAAGAGTTTTAGGTCCGGGAATTTAAGGCTGTTGTTGAATTTAATTATAAAAGGTAGATAAAGCCCTGAACTTAGTGTTTAACACAGTGTTTATGTCCCAAAGATGGTCAGCATTATTGTGAAATATAGTTTGTGGACTATTCTGATTTTGTAGCTATTCTGGAATCAAATGGCTTTAAATGGTCACCCATTACTGGAGTGTCCCTGACTTTACAGCTAAAAGTCAATGGAGCCTGGCAGGTTCACAGGCGGAGTGTGACATCACTCCAACAATGGTGCCTCAGCACTGCATTGTCATGTTACTTTAAGGCACAAAAACTGATCCCAGTTTTCTGGACTCATCTTCCACTTCTGCCACAGTGAATTATTATGGTTTGATTCTGGACAGGTGTAGAAATTATCCCTCATGCTCATCAAGTTCTCAACTCACGGAAGGGGGGAGACCTTGCTTTTCTTGTTCCTGCTGCATCTGAGCCCTTAGTAGAGTTTCTGACACAGACTCGATGTTCAATGAATAATGGCTCAATGAAACAATGACCGCCTCCCTGCTTCTGTGCAATGAAGTTTTGTTGGCGACTTTAGGGGTGCAATGCTCTCCTGGAACCAGACTGGGGTAGACTGTGGGTGACAGCATCCACAGGTGTGAGAAATTAATGGAGGGAGGGAAGCACTGCTAGAAGGAAGGCGAAGGGATTAGCCACAGAACATATATGCATCACCCATGGTGTGGTGATGGCCTGAGGGAAGGGGGAGGCAGGAAAAGTGAAAAACATTGGAAAACTGCAGAAGTGTAAACAATTAAAATTAAAGGAAAATATTCATGGTTTTCCCACAGTATGAGATATGATGGTCCTGGCTGTGTTTCTAGGATCCTGAAGATTCCCAAACCTCCTTAGTCCCCGGCTGACAGAGGAGGACCATGAGGAGGGACAACCAGAGCAGCGTGTCTGAGTTCCTCCTCCTGGGGCTCCCCATCCGGCCAGAGCAGCGGGGCGTGTTCTTCGCCCTGTTCCTGGGCATGTACCTGACCACAGTGCTGGGCAACCTGCTCATCATCCTGCTCATCAGGCTGGACTCTCGCCTGCACACGCCCATGTACTTCTTCCTCAGCCACTTGGCCTTCTCTGACATTTCTCTGTCATCTGTCACTGTCCCAAAGATGCTTATGGACATGCAGACTCGGCAACGATCCATCCCCTATGTGGGATGCATTTCTCAGTTGTATTTTTTCATAGTTTTTGCCGGTCTTGATGACTTCCTTCTAGCTGTGATGGCGTATGACAGGTATGTGGCCATCTGTCACCCTCTACACTACACCACCATCATGAGGGAGGGGCTGTGTGTGCTGCTGGTGGCTGCCTCCTGGATTGTCTCCTGTGGCCATGCCCTGTTGAACATCCTCCTCTTGGTCAGACTGTCCTTCTGTGCTGACAATACCATCACTCACTTCTTCTGTGACCTTTCTGTGCTCCTGAAGCTGAGCTGCTCAGACATCTCTCTCAATCAGCAGGTCATCTTCATTGTGGGAGGAATACTTGTATTCTTGCCCTTGGTTATTATTTTAGGCTCATATCTCCGTATAGGGACTATCATCCTAAGGGTACCCTCCACTAAGAGACTCTTGAAAGTCCTCTCTACTTGTGGCTCCCATCTCTTTGTGGTGTCTTTATACTATGGGACAATTGCTGGTGTTTACTTCTTGCCCTCATCATTGGATTCCGAATACATAATTGCTTCGATCATGTATATGGTTGTTACCCCCATGCTGAACCCCTTCATCTACAGCCTGAGGAACAGAGACATAAAACAGGCCTTAGAAATGTTTGTCAATAGGGTTAACTTCTTTAAGTGGCAATCACTAAATCCTCTTACTACAGGAGCACAGTGAGGTACATGTCCCAACATTATTGTGTGGTTGACATTTCCATATAACTTTAATAGCATTTGCATTCCGTTGTCATGTATAAGTGCTGTTAATATGGCAGCTAGGTCAGGTTTGCCTCTTGGATTGTTGATATTCTTTATTCTTAATTAATATTTTCCCTCGTACATTATCTTTTATTATAAGCAAAATCATTTGTGAAACATGTAACACAATTACAATTATGAATTTGTCTTTTTCTCCATTAAGATATGACGATTTTTACTCATGTATTTTTATGCCGTGTTATGAGGACACACTGGTCTGGCATCATGATCCACTCCTGGTGAACTTCCTTTTTTTTTGAACTGATTCTTTTAGGCTAGCTTTTGTTGGCTTCATGCTGATTGTGTGCACGCCTTCACAACTCACATTCGATGACATCATGTTGGTGCACTGCAATCAGCCATGATCAGAATAATTACACTATGAAAAGTCGCATGTGCTACAGAGAAAGACTTTTAACAAAACAGAGACAGACTTTAAAAAAATGCATTTAACAGCACACTATTTCATTTAAATTTAGGAGATATTTCTAGCAATGTGTCCTGCCTTATAAATTCATCTACTTCTCATATTAATGTTGACACCTTATATCCATATCTGTAGACATAGATGTATATACAGATGTTGATACAGATATTGCTATAGGATATCTGGTAAAGATGAAACTTTTCATGTTAAATTTAACATGGCATTTCTTTTCTGTCACGTTAGACTTTCTGTGTCCACAGTGTCAGAGAGGTGTCCTTTGTTAATAGTGTATGTAAAGTTGGATTTTGTTCTTTTTATGTATAGCAACAATTATTATTTTTCTGGAGCTATTTATCTAGTGACATCTAATGTAAACATAATAAAGTTGAATTTATATCCTCCGTATAATTATGTGATACATCTCTTTCACATTTATTCTCTCGTGTCTTCCTCCCTTTGGAAAATTTTATATACTCTTATTTCATAATTCCTCTATTATTTTCACACATTACTATTATTTTATAATTCTTGTCTGTGCTGTATGCAGAGATTACTTTTACTTTCTCTTTAAAAATTTTAAAGATTTTATTTATTTCTTTTTATAGAGAAGGAGAGGGAGGGAGAGAAACATCATTGTGCAAGAGATACATCGATTGGTTGCCTCACACATGCCCCAACTGGGGACCTGGACTGCAACCCAGGCATGTGCCCTGAGTGGGAATCAAACCTGTGACCTTTAGGTTCGCAGGCCAGTGCCAAATCCACCGAGCCACACCAGCCAGGGTTCTTTTTAATTTTTAAGTCATAGTTTAAAATACAAAACATGATATTGAGCATTTGTGCCGTTTGAGATACACAATTCATGGCACTTAGGAGACTCAACATTAATATTTCATTCTAGGACTCCTAAAGTATACTCTGTAGAGCATCACTGAAATAGAGTATTTTGCAACTGTGAAAAAATAAAAATGAAAATATATGTAAATCAATATGGAGATACATCAGGATATATTGTTAAATGGGAAAAAAGCTATGTGCACAAGTGCACGTACAGCTTTGAAATTTATATAAAAATGAAGGGGAAATAAAGTATGCATAATCTGCCCATTTGAGCAAACAGAAACACAGGACGACTAAATCAGACACTAATGAGATGGTTCACCTAGAGGAGGTGGATAGAAGAGATGGGAGATGCTAATAATTATTAGTATAGTTATGACTATGTCGTCTTTTGCCGCTAGAAAATAAATAGACGAGGGGACTTCCGGCCAAGATGGAGGCTTAGACGGACACGCTAGGTCTCCCTCTACAACTAGAGAGGAATACAACTACTTCAAAACAAAGGATAACTAGAAATTCCAGAAAATAAAACTACACGGAAGCTCAACATATGAAGTTATAAACCAGCGGTGCCATTTGGGCAGGTAAGAGTTAAAGAGGGCAGCGCTATTTGCGGTTGCACCTGGGACATCAGCGGGGCGGCGAGGAATCCCGGCTGCGCAAGCCCCTGGCGGTGCGCGACCCCGGCGCTGGGGAGAGCGGCCTCCG
Organism: Furipterus horrens; assembly: GCF_987537825.1. Taxonomy (NCBI): domain Eukaryota; kingdom Metazoa; phylum Chordata; class Mammalia; order Chiroptera; family Furipteridae; genus Furipterus; species Furipterus horrens. The sequence continues at coordinate 194,788,549 of NW_028327174.1, forward strand.
CATCGCCTTGAACAGTGAGGCCCAGGGGGGCGGGAGGACGGATCCGGTCTCCTAGCTGAATAACTGTGTGAATCCATCTTGGACCCCCGCCCCCAAAGAAAGCACCACAGGGCTGCGAAATAGGTCGAGGACAGGCGCCGGTCGCTGAATTGTGACGCGTACACAGGCACTGCCCCCTTCAGCCGGCCCAAGAATACAAAACGCATCTGTCAAAATGAGGCAGACAACTATAGAAATCCCGGTGGCACAGCTCACCAGGCAACAGATAGAGAACCTGACAGATGAACAGATAAGAAACCTGTCAGAGGCTCAGCTCTGGGCCATTGTTATCAGGTGGCTTACAGAATTCACAAAAGAGCAGGAAAAAGATAAGAAAGAAGCGAAAAACATTCATAACGAAAGGAACAAAACCACATACGAGACAGATGGTGAGGAAAAAAAATCCAGAGTTCATTTCAACAAACTGGAATATGGAGAAGGAACAAGCAGTCAACCAATGCAGAGAGAGGAAATGGGAAGAAACAATGAGAGGATCAGAAACCTCTGGGACAGCTATAAAAGGCCCAACATAAGAATCATTGGTTTGCCAGAGAGTGAGGAAGATGAACTAGAACTTGAAAAATTGAGTGAAAATATAATAAAGGAGAACTTCCCAGACTTGGGGAGGGGAATAGACTTGCAGGTCCAGGAAGCAAGGAGAGTTCCCAAGAGACTGGACCCAGGGAGAACCACTCCAAGACACATTATAATCAAAATGTCAAAAATTAAAGATAAAGAGAGAATCTTAAAAGCAGCAAGAGAGAAGAAAAGAATTATGTACAAAGGGGTCCCAATTAGACTATCAGCTGACTTCTCAAGGGAGACCCTACAGGCAAGAAGGGACTGGCAAGAAATATTCAAAGTAATGAAAATCCAAAACCTACAACCACGAATACTCTATCCAGCGAAATTGTCATTCAGAATAGAAGGACAGAGAAAGTGTTTCCAGGACAAAATAAAACTGAAAGAGTTCATTAGATCCAAACCACTGTTATATGAGATGTTAAAGGGACTGGTTTAAAAAAAAACAGAAGCTAGGGAGATGAAACAAAGGCAAACTAAACAGGCAACGAGAGTGGAAAAGGAACTGTGGGTACGGGAAGCATATTGGGGGGAGGTCAACAGGGAGGGGGAGTAGGGAGAGGGAGGGAGATGATATAGGAATTGGGGATCATGGTAGGAGGGAATGGAATAGACGGAGAGAGGTTGGGAGGAACTGTATGCACAACTAATGGACATAATCTAAAAGGGGGGGGACAACGGAGGGAGGGGGGCCACCGGGTGGAGGGGAGCAGAGGGAAGGGAAATTGGCACAAATGTAATATTTTAATCAATAAAACACATTAAATCTGAAAAAAAAAAGAAAGAAAATAAATAGACGAGTTGGTGTATAGAGCAAAATAGCATAAAGAAGACAAGTGAACCTAACTGTATCTTAAATTTATACCATATTAGACTAAAGAGAAAAATAAAATAAGTACTCTAGCAATTCTTGAACCCAGAATTTTGTCTATCTACTCTCACAATTAAACATAAACTGGAAACAAAGTCTTAGGCTGCATGTAGTTAATATGTCACGAACAGTGGTATGAGTTCAAGATTCTGAAATTTTTCCCATGTCCAAAAATTCAGCAGGTAAGTAAACATTGAGGAAAAGGCAGTGACTCCTCACTGTTGTGGGAAAGAGACTGTGTGTTGGAAAAGGAGAAGCTGCAGAAAATTGTATGGTGTCAAACTAGACATGGAGATATCAATTCAAACCCATGAGTTTTAAAATTATAAATAGATGGAAATTTATCTTATATATTATTATCTATACTCTTACCAACCCCCATTCATGGTGTTCCACTCCTGACCCACCCCAGGAGTAAACATTTTTTTAGTTTCTTAGTTTCTAAATTTTACTTCCTGTGTTTCTTTTCTATATATTCCCCAGTCGGCTTCACTGATATTATTTAGAATCCTTGTAAACAATAAACACGCCTAAAGCTTCAAAATAAAAAAACTACAGTAATGGATTATAACTCAGAGAAGTAAAAATCCAGGAGTCCATAAATATATAAACAAATAAAAAACAAAGAGTGGGGAATAAGGGTAACTTTTTTCTTATAAAAAAACACAACTAATAAACATAGGAGAAATAACAGACTTAGAAAAATACCATTTGGCTACTACATTTGCGATGATTTTGTCATATAAGGATCACCAATATGGTCAAGATGGCGGCATCAGTATACAAGGCTCTCCTCCTTGCACAGCCACATCAAAATTACAACTGAAATATACAACAGTCATCATTCATAACTGTCAGAAATTGAGTTGAATAGAAGTTCGACTACTGTGGAATTAAAGAAAACACATCCATTCAGACTGGTAGAAGAGGTGGAGACGTGGAACAGGCTTGTTCTACATCCACATGTGGTAGATAAAAATTTCAGAGGTATATCATGGGAATGAGGACTTCAAACCTGACACCAGGCCCCCCCCAGAACAGGGCTCCAGTGTTAGGAAGGTAAGTCCCCAGAACTTCAGGCTGCAAAAACCAGTGGGGATTAAGTGACGGAAGAAACTTCTGGAGTCCCTAGAAGGTCCTCTTATATAACTCCCACACAGTCTTAGGCTCACTCTCTCTGAGCTCCAGCACCAGGGTAGCAGCTTGAAAGGCACCTGTGGCATACTGTGAAGAACTGAAGTGTTTGACACCAAGGCAAGTGTTGTAGGACAGCTTTCTCACAGACAGAAGGTAGGCAGAGGTCACTGTTCCTTTTCTAAGCCTTCTACCCACAGAGCCACAGAGCTGGCAGGTGGGTGCCATATCTGAGACTCCATCGACCTGGCTAACACTTCTTTCCCTGTCCTAGAGATCCCCTGAGATTCTGTTCCACCCTACTTATGGGCCCACCCAAGCTGATGACAGTTGCTTTTCCATATGAATGGCTGGTCTTGGCTAATGCTTCACAACTTCCTCAATCCACTCAAACAAGCAACAGCTAGCTTCAGTGAGCCCCCACCACCTATATTTTTGCTAAATGGCCCCAAGCTTAGCACTAGTAGCAGCCAGCCTAGGTTCACAGCTTGGCTTTTTGTGGGAACCTCCAAGTCCAGCACAGGTAGCAGCCATGTCAGATTGCTTTATAACTCATGCAGGGTGGCCCCAGGAAGAACACAGGTGGTGACTAACTTTGTCCTGCATCATCCTAGAAACCCCAGTGAGTGTGCACCCAGTGAATGACTACAGACCACATCAGAGTATCATCACCCTGTTCCTGCACAGCGGATCCTCCAGGAAGGGCAAAAGTTGATGGCCAGTGGTCATAGCCAACCCCTGCAGCTGATTGGTCTGGGTAAATCCCTTCCATTGACCTGCCAACATAAATAAAGGCTCATCTACAAGAGGAGGGTGTACTTAGGCCACACAAAGGGTGCACCTCAATAACCCAGTTAGGGTGATAGGGAAAGCTGTGCTACGGGGCCTTACAGGACACCTACAAAACTAGGCCATGCTACCAAGACAGGGAGTTATAGCAGCTCTACATAGAAACAAACACAGGGAGGCTGCCAAAATGAGAACACAAAGAAATATGGCCCAAATTAAAGAACAGAGAAAAACTTCAGAAAATGAACTAACCAAGTGGAGTTACACAATCTATCATGTGCAGAGTTCAAAACACTAGTTATAAGTATGCTAAGAAACTTAGTGTGGACCTCAACAGCAAAAAAAAGATCCAGTCAGGAATGAAGGATACACTAATTGAAATAAAAAACAATTTACAGGGGAACAATATTAGAGTGGATGAAGCCGAAAATCAAATCAATGATTTGAAACATAGGGATGTAAAAACCAACAAGAAGAAAAAAGAATCCCCCCACCCCCCCAAAAAAAATCACTGTTGTGTAAGGAGCCTCTGGGAGAACTTTAAGTGTTTCAACATTCACATGTGTGGTGCTAGAAGAAGACAAATAGCAAGAAATTGCAAACCCATTTTGCAAAAACAACTCAAGGTAACTTCCCTAATTTGGTGAAGGAAATAGACATGCTAGTCTAGGAGCACAGAGAGTCCCAAACAATATAGACGCAAAGAGACCCAATCCAAGAGACATCATAATTAAAGTGCCAAAGGTTAAAGATAAAGAGAGAATCTTTTTAAAAAAAAATATGTTTTATTGATTTTGCTGTTACATTTGTCCCAATTTCCCTTCCTTCTGCTCCCCTCCACCCGGTGGCCCCACTCCCTTCAGATGTGCCCCCCTTTTAGTCCATGTCTATTGGTTGTGCATATAGTTCTTCTCAACCTCTTCCCCTCTATTCCATTCCCTCCTACTATGCTTCTTAATTCCTGTATCATCTATCTTCCTCTCCCCCTTCCCCCTCTCTGCTGACCTCCCCCCTGTATGTTCTCCATACCTATAGTTCTTTTTCCACTCTCGTTGCCTATTTAGTTTGTCTTTGTTTCGATTCCCTAGCTTCTGTTTTTGGCTGTTGTGATGCAGTTTTCATTTTAATGTTCATAGTTTTGATCCTCCTTCTTCTAAAGCAGTCCCTTTAACTCTCATATAATAGTGGTTTGGATCTAATAAACTTCTTCAGTTTTATTTTTTTCTGGAAGAACTTTCTCTGCCCTTCTATTCTGAATGACAGTTTTTCTGGATAGAGTATTTGTGGCTGTAGGTTTTGGATTTCCATTACTTTGAATATTTCTTGCCAGTCCCTTCTTGCCTGCAGGATCTCCCTTGAGAAATCAGCTGATAGTCTAATTGGGACCCCTTTGTACATGATTCTTTTCTTCTCCCTTGCTGCTTTTAATATTCTCTCTTTATCTTTAATTTCTGACAATTTGATTATAATGTGTCTTGCAGTGGTTCTCCCTGGGTCCAATTTTTCTGGAACTCTCTGTGCTTCTTGGACCTGTAAGTCTATTTTCTTCCCCAAGTTTGGGAAATCTGCTTCATTATTTCTTCACATAATTTTTCAATTTCTAGTTCTTCTTCTCTGCACTCTGGCAATCCTATAATATGAATGTTCGGTCTCTTATAGCTGTCCCAGAGGTTTCTGATCCTCTCCTCACTTTCCTTACTTTTTGTTTCCTCTAACTGCACTGGTGGACTGTTCCTTCCCTGTGTCCCGGTTTGTTGATTTGATCTCTGGATTTTATTTTCTCACCAATTGTCTTGTATGTGCTTTAGTTTGTTTCAGTGTGAGTGGCTTTCATTCCTTCCCTGTCTCGTTGCAAATCTTTTGTTAATTCTGTAAGCCACCTTATAACTATAGCTCTGAACTGAGCCTCTGAAAGGTTTCCTATTTGTTTGTCTGTCAGGTTCCTCATCTACTGCCTGGTGAGCTGCATTACCAGGATTTCAATTGTTGTCTACTTTATTTTGATAGATTTGTGTTTTGCTTTGCTTCATGGGCAGGCTGTAGGGGGCGGAGTCCCATATACTAGTCACTACCCGGTGACCGGCGGTGGTCTGCAACATTTTTCGCCGTGCTGTGGCCCTTCCTGTGGGGGCGGGGGTCCAAGATGGATTCCTGCTGTTATTCTCCGCTGGGAGACCGGGATCTGTCCCCCCAACCTGTGGTCCTATCCGTCTGAAGCATTGGTAAGGCTGCCTTTCTCAGGGTTGGGGTCGTGAGCTGTCGGGACTCGAGTGCAGCCCAGATTGCTCCCCCTGCTGCTCTCCCCACTGCTACCACAAACAGCACTGCCTGATTTTTCTGTTCCAGTTCTGATTTTGCCCCGCTTACCCGTCCGGACAAGCACTGCTGGTTTATAACTTCATACGTTGGGCTTCCATGTAGTTTTATTTTCTGGAATTTCTGGTTATCTTTTGTTTCGTGGCAGTTGTATTCCTTTCTAGTTGTAGAGGGAGACTGAGTGGGTCTGTCTAAGCCTCCATCTTGGCTGGAAGTCTAAAGAGAGAATCTTAACAGCAGCAAGAGAAAAGAAGTTAGTTACCTACAGGGGAGTTCTTGTAAGAGTGTCTGCTGATTTCTCAGAAGAAACATTGAAGATTAGAAGGGATTGTCAAGAAATATTCAGTACTGAAAAGCAGGGACCTACAGCCAAGATTGCTCTACCCAGCAAAGCTATTATTTAGCATAAAAGGGAAGTTAGACAGCTTCCCAGACAAAAAAAAAAATAAAGGAGTTCATCATCACCCAACCATTATTATATGACATGTTAAAAGGACTTATTTAAAAAGAAGAAGATCAAAACTATGAACAATAGAATGGCAATAAATATTTATCTATCAGCAATAGAATCTAAAAAACAAACTAAGCAAACAAGAAGAGAGACAGAATCACAGATACAGAGAGCATTTTGATGGTTGCAAGATGGGAGGGGGTGTAGGAAAATGGGTGAAGAGGTGAGGGGATTGATAAGTACAAGTAAGTAAAGAATAGCCATGGGGATGTAAAGTACAATATAGGAAATTGAGTAGCTAAAGACCTTATATGCATAACTCATGGACATGAACAATGGTGTGGGGATTCCCTGAGGGGGTAGAGTTGCTGGGTGGAAGGAGGCAAAGAGGGAACATTAGGACAACTATAATAGCGTAATCAATAAAGTATAATTTTAAAAAAGAAAGTAAAAAAAGGAATCACCAATGAATGTCAAATACAGTGGGTGAAATGTTAATAAGGAAAAAGTTACATTTATATATTATCAAAATAACTACCCAAATGATACCCAGTATTTACCAGGTTGAAATATTAACTTCAAAAAAGTAGTAACTTTACAGTAGAGAACCTGGGAGACAGCACTATAGTCAGTTGATCAAGGATTCAAACACCAGTAAATAGAAAAATTAATATCATATGTCTTCTAATAATATGTCCTGTGGTATATCTGCTGAAAATATAAGCCTGAAACATACATACATACAAACATATGTACATGCACACAGAAGGTAAACATATTAAAATGTTAATCATTGGGGAATGTTGGGAGGCCTTTCCAGGAATTCTTGATATTATTTTAACAACATTTGTATATCTTTAAAATCATATCAAAATAAAAATTTGGAAAATCCTTTGTCCCAGCTGGCACAATGCCCAAGAAGAAAGGAGTCCAGGGCATCGGTAGAATCAGGGACACTGTCCCCTAGGACTCCAGTCCCTCTGGCTCTTGGACACAAGCTCCCCAAAGGGCACGCAGAAATTAGCCAGAAGCTTGGGGACTTGGTGTCTCAGTCTCTTATTAGTAAGGAAGTGTTGTCTTTTGAGTCCTTTCTCTGGAACTGGTTAAGGAAAATGAAAGTCTGTAGAAGTGCCAAGGCCCCAGATATTTCTTCCAATTGTGTGGCTGTGAGACATCCTAAGGAAAACCTAAGGAACTGGGCAACAGTCTGGAGCAGAAGGTGTCTGAGCTCACCAAAGATGAGTACAGGTCAGAGGGACTGGAAATCTGCACGTGGGGACGTATCTGCCTGCGTGGTTGTTGATTCATAGATGAGACTCGAAGTCCGTGAATGTGTGTGTGTGTCTGCCTGTATTGTGTATGCTTATGTATGTACTGTATCATAGTGGCTTATGGGTGCACATATGTGTGCTATGTATCTAACAGCCTGACTTTTTTCCTAAGTTAGACTTAACCTGGGCCCTGTTTAAGTGCATGTAGACCAGGTTATCAGCCTCCTGGCATGTGATCCGGGACTGCTGATTCATGCCTGTGGTCAAAAGGACTTGCGTCACTGCTGAGCATCAGGGGTGACTCTGTTGGCTCTGCTGCTGAGCAGGAAGATGCCTGACCTCACAGGAGCCAAGGTCAAGTCAGAGAGGGCTCACACCTCCGCTCAGCAGTGTGTGCTGCTGCATGTGCGAGCTGTGTCTGTGGGTGACACATTCGAGTGTGAGCAGGAAGGTGTATTGTTTGTTTGTTTTCTGTATGTTACCATGTTGTGTGACCATGTACAAAGTGTGTTGGTGGTGGTTTAACAAGTGTGCCTATGACTGAATAGGCTTGACCGCCCCATGCTGCGTGCCTTCCCCCAGGATGGGGATGGGTCAGAAGGGGCGGAAGCATGCCTCTCATTATTAGTAGGAGTGTGTGTGATGCTTATGTAGTGAGTGTGTGGCTGGGTGTGCAATAAATATGTACTTTTGAATAAATGAAAATGAATGTAAGGGTCTTTGAAAACTGGAAAACAGATCCATATAAATGAATGGAACTATCTAGGTAGGGATCTAAGAAAACATTGAGCTGCTTGCAAACCTAAAGTAACACAGGGTCTTTCAATGATGGGAGATGTTTCCATGGGTACTAGTTAAGAACACAGGCTCTGATCATGCAGACATAGTAGACTGACCTACATATTTGATGATTTTTTCCTGTAAGTTTATTCTTATTATAGTTGATATACAATATGGTGTTAGTTTCAGGTGTATACAACATGGTGATTCAACATTTAAATAACAACTACCACAGTAATCTAGTAACCACATGTCACAATAGAGTTACAATGATATTGACCCTATTAAAAAGTATTTTGTATTTTTAACCTATAGAAAATGGCAATACATACAGTTTATATATGCATAAAAGATTTATATAACTTATGTTTCTGTTTCCTAACAGTTAATATAGGGTGAAAAGAACATTCATTCTTACTACAGGTGTGAAGAATTTTTTAGCCTGGGAATGTAAGGCTGAAGTTGGATTTAATTACAAAAGGTAGATAAAGCCCTGAACTTAGTGTTCAACACAGTGTTTATGACCCCAAGATGGTCAGCATTGTTATGAAAAAGACAGTTTGTGGACTACTCTGATTTCGGAGCTATCCTCAATCACATGGCTTTAAATAGTTACCCATTTCTGGAGTGTCCCTGACTTTACAGCTGAAAGTCAATGGAGCCTGGCAGGTTCACAGGCGGAGTGTGACATCTCTCCAACAATGGTGCCTCAGCACTGGAGTGTCACGTTACTTTAAGGCAAAAACACTGATTCCAGTTTTCTGGACTCGTCTTCCGTTTCTGCCACAGTGAATTATTATGGCTTGGCTCTGGACAGGTGTAGAAATTATTCCTCATGCTCATCAAGTTCTCAGCTCCCAGAAGGGGAGACCTTGCTTTCCTTTTTCCTGCTGAATCTCAGCCCTTAGTAGAGTTTCCGACACAGACTCGATGTTCAATGAATAATGGCTGAATGAAACAATGAGCGCCTCCCTGCTTCTGTGCAATGAAGTTTTGTTGGCTGCTTTAGGGGTGCCATGCTCTCCCGGAACCAGACTGGGATAGACTGAGGGTGCAGGCATCCACAGGTGTGAGAAATTAATAGGGGGAGGGAAGGAGTGCTAGAAGGAAGGCGAAGGGATTAGCCAAGGAACATATATGTCTGACCCATGGTGTGGTGATGGCCTGAGGGAAGGGGGAGGCAGGAAAAGTGAAAAACATGGAAAAACTGCACAAGTGTAAACAATTAAAATTAAAGGAAAAATTCATGGTTTTCCCACAGTATGAGATGTGATGGTACTGGTTGTGTTTCCAGGATCCTGAAGATTCCCAAAGCTCCTTTGTCCCCAGCTGACAGAGGAGGACCATGAGGAGGGACAACCAGAGCAGCGTGTCTGAGTTCCTCCTCCTGGGGCTCCCCATCCGGCCGGAGCAGCGGGGCATGTTCTTCACCCTGTTCCTGGGCATGTACCTGACCACGGTGCTGGGCAACCTGCTCATCATCCTGCTCATCAGGCTGGACTCTCGCCTGCACATGCCCATGTACTTCTTCCTCAGCCACTTGGCCTTCTCTGACATTTCTCTGTCATCTGTCACTGTCCCAAAGATGCTTATGGACATGCAGACTCAGCAACGATCCATCCCCTATGTGGGATGCATTTCTCAGTTGTATTTTTTCATCTTCTTTGGCGGTCTTGATGACTTCCTTCTAGCTGTGATGGCGTATGACAGGTACGTGGCCATCTGTCACCCTCTACACTACACCACCATCATGAGGGAGGGGCTGTGTGTGCTGCTGGTGGCTGCCTCCTGGATTGTCTCCTGTAGCGGTGCCCTGTTGCACATCGTCCTCTTGGTCAGACTGTCCTTCTGTGCTGACAATACCATCACTCACTTCTTCTGTGACCTCTCTGTGCTCCTGAAGCTGAGCTGCTCAGACATCTCCCTCAATCAGCTGGTCATCTTCACTGCGGGAGGAATGCTTTTATTCTTGCCTTTTGTTATTATTTTAGGCTCATATCTCCGCATAGGGACCATCATCCTAAGGGTGCCCTCTACTAAGAGACTTTTGAAAGTCCTCTCTACCTGTGGCTCCCATCTCTTTGTGGTGTCTTTATACTATGGGACAATTGCTGGTGTTTACTTCTTGCCCTCATCATGGGATTCCGAATACATAATTGCTTCGGTCATGTATATGGTTGTTACCCCCATGCTGAACCCCTTCATCTACAGCCTGAGGAACAGAGACATAAAACAGGCCTTAGAAATGTTTGTCAACAGGGTTAACTTCTTCAAGTGGCAATCACTAAATCCTCTTACTGCAGTCAGGAACACAGTGAAGTACATCTCCTAACAAAATTGTGTGGTTGACATCTCTCATACAACTGTAATAGAATTTGCATTCCATTGTCATGTGTAAGTGCTGGTAATATGTCAGCTAGGTCAGGTTTGCTGCTTGGATTGTTTATATTCTTTATTCCTAATTAATATTTTCCTTTGTCCATTATCTTTTATTATAAGCAAAATCATTTGTGAAACATGTTGTATAATTATAATTATGAATTTGTCTTTTTCTTCATTGAGATATGTCCATTTTTACTCATGTATTTTTATGCCGTGTTATGAGGACACACTGGTTTGGCATCATGATCCACTCCTGGTGAACTTTCTTTTTTTTTTGAACTGATTCTTTTAGGCTACCTTTTGTTGGCTTCACGCTGATTGTGTGCACGCCTTCACAACTCACATTCGATGACATCATGTTGGTGCACTGCAATCAGCCATGATCAGAATAATTACACTATGAAAAGTCGCATGTGCTACAGAGAAAGACTTTTAACAAAAGAAAGACGGACTTTTAAAAAATGCATTTAACAGCACACTATTTCATTTAAAATTAGGAGATATTTCTAGCAATGTGTCCTGCCTTGTAAATTCATCTACTTCTCATATTAATGTTGATGCCTTATATCTGTATCCGTAGACATAGATGTATATACAGATATAGATACAGATATTACTATAGGATATCAGGTAAAGATGCAGCTTTTCATGTTAAATTTTACATGGCATTTCTTTTCTGTCTCATTAGACTTTTCTGTGTCCACAGTGTCAGTGAGGTGTCCTTTGTTAATAGTGTATGTAAAGTTGGATTTTGTTCTTTTTATGTATAGCAACAATTATTATTTTTGTGGAGCTATTTATCTAATGACATCTAATGTAATCATAATATATTCGAATTTATATTTTCCATATAACTATGTGATACATCTGTTTCACATTTATTCTCACAAGTCTTCCTCCCTTTGAAAAATTATATATACTGTTATTTCATTATTCCTCTATTATGAATCACACATTACTATTATTTTATAATTCTTGTCCGTGCTATATGCAAAGATTACTTTTACTTTTATAAAAAATTTTTAAAAGATTTTATTTGTTAATATTTATAGAGAAGGTGAGGGAGGGAGAGAGGAAGAGAAACATCGTTGTGCGAGAGTTACATCGATTGGTTGCCTCACACATGCCTCAACTGGGGACTTCGACTGAAACCCAGGCATGTGCCCTGACTGGGAATTAAAACTGTGACCTTTATGTTCACAGGCCAGTGCTCAATCCACTGAGCAACATTAGCCAGAGTTCTTTTTAATTTTTAAGTCACAGCTTAAAATACAAAACATGACTTTGACTTTTGAGCTATTTGAGATACACAATTTATGGCACTTAGGAGACTCATCACCAATATTTCATTCTAGGGTTCCTAAAGTATACTCTATACAACATCGCTGAAATAGAGTATTTTGCAACTGTGAAAAAATAAAAACAAAAATATATATGAATCAATATGGAGAAACATCAGGATATATTGTTAAAGGGAAAGAAAATAATGTGCACAAGTGCACGTACAGCAATGAAATTTTATATAAAAATGAGGGTGAAATAAAGTATACATAATCTGCCCGTTTGAGCAAAAAGAAACACAGGAAGACTAAATCAGACACTAATGAGATGGTTCACCTAGAGGAGGTGGATAGAAGAGATAGAGAGATGAGTATAATTATTAGTATAGTTATGACTATGTTGTCTTTTGCTGCTAGAAAATAAATAGACGAGGTGGTGCATAGAGCAAAATAGCATAAAGAAGGCAAGTGAACCTAAGTGTATCTTAAATTAATACCATAATTAGACCAAAGAGAAAAATAAAATAAGTACCCTAGTAACTATTGAACCCAGAATTTTGTCTATATACTCTCACAATTAAACATAAACTGGAAACAAAGTCTTAGGCTGCATGTAGTTAATGTGTCACTAACAGTGGTAGGAGTTCAAGATTCTGAAACTTTTTCCCATGTCCAAAAATTCAGCAGGTAAGTAAGCACTGAAGAAAAGGCAGTGACTCCTCACTGTTGCGGGAAAGGGACTGTGTGTTGGGAAAGAAGAAGCTGCAAAAATATTTATGATGTCAAACTAGACCTGGAGATACCAATTCAAACCCATGAGTTTTAAAATTATAAATAGATGGAAATTTATATGTTATGTATCAAGATGTATACCATTCCCATCCCCCATTCTTTCTGTCCCAGTACTGACCCACCCCATGAGTAAACATTCCTTTAATTTCTTTTTTTTTTTTTCCTACTGTGTGGTTGCCTCTCACTCGAGCCCCCATCTGGGGACCTGACGTGCAACCTAGTCATGTGCCCTGACTGGGAATCGAACCAGTGACACTTGGCTCACAGGCCGATGCTCAATCCACTGAGCTACAAGCAGCCAGGGCTCCTTTAATTTCTTACTTTCTAATTTTTATTTCTTGTGTTTCTTTTATGTATATTCTCCAGTTGTCTTCTCTGATATTATTTAGAATGCTTGTAAACCATAAACACGCCTAAAGCTTCGAAATATAAAACTACAGTAATGGATTATAACTCAGAGATTAATAAGTAAAAATCAAGGAGTGCATAGTTATATAAACGAATAGAAAACAAGTGAGTGGGGAATAAAGGGTGACTCCTTTCTAATGAGAAAACACAACTAATAAACATAGGAGAAATAACAGAATTAGAGAAATTACCATTTTGCCACTACATTTGGGATAATTTTCCCATATAAGAATCACCAGTGTGGTCAAGATGGCAGCATAGGTATACACGGCTCTCCTCTTTGCACAACCACATCAAAATTACAACTAAAATATAGAACAATTATCACTCATAACTGTTAGAAACTGAGTTGAATAGAAGTTTGACAACTACGAAATTAGAGAAAAAACATCTGTCTGGACTGGAAGAAGAGGCGGAGTTCTGGAAAAGACTGGTCCACACCCACGTGTCCTAGAGCAAAATTTAGGAGTGATATCTTGGGAGTGAGAAGTTCAAGCCTGACACCAGGCCCCCCCAAAACAGGGTTCCAGTGTCAGGAAGATAAGTTCCCATAACTTCAGGCAGCAAAAACCAGTGGGGACTGAGTTGAGGGAAGAAACTTCTGGAGTCCCAAGAAGGTCCTCTTAAATAACTCACATAGTTTTAGGCTCATTCTCTCTGAGCTGCACCACTGTGGTAGCAGCTTGAAAGGCACCAGTGACATACAGGGAGGAACTAAATTGTGTGACACCAAAGCAATAGTTGGGGGAAAGCTTTCTCCCAGACATAAAGGTAGGCAGAGGTTACTGTCCCTTTTCTGAGCCTTCTACCCACAGAGCCACAGATCTGGCAGGTGGGTGTCGTATCTGAGACTCCATCAACCTGGCTAACACATCGTTCCCTGTCCTGGTGATCCCCTGAGATTCTGTTCCACCCTACTTATGGGCCCACCCAAGCCGTTAACAGTGGCTTTTCCATATGAATGACTGGTCTTGGCTCATGCTTCACAACTTCCCAAATCCACTCAGACAAGCAACACCTAGCCTCAGTGAGCTCCCACCACCTATACCTCCTGCTAAGTGGCCCCAGGCTTGGCACTAGCAGTATCCAGCCTAGGTTCACAGCACAGGGAGCAGACATGTCAGATTGCTCTATAACTCATGCAGGGTGGCCCCAGGAAGAACACGGGTGGTGACTAACTTTGTCCTGCACCATCTGAGAAACCCCAGTGATTGTGCACCCAGTGAATGACTACAGACCACATCAGAGCATCATCACCCTGTTCCTGCTCAGCTGATTCTCCAGGAAGGCCTGAAGTTTGTGGTCAGTGTTCACAGCCAGTACTTGCAGCTGATTGTCCTGGGTAAAACCCTTCCACTGACCTGCCAACAGAAATGAAGGCTCATCTACAAGTGGAGGGTGTACTCAGCCACACGAAGGGTGCACCTCAATAACCCAACTTGGGTGATAGGGAAAGCTGTGCTACAGGGCCTTACAGGACACCCATGGCACTAGGCCATGCTACCAGAGACAGGGAGTTATAGCAGCTCTACATAGAAACAAACACAGGGAGGCTGCCAAAATGAGGAGACAAAGAAATATGGTCCAAATTAAAGAACAGATATAAACTTCAGAAAAAGAACTAACCAGATGCAGATATGTATCTATCAGATTCAGAGTTCAAAGCTCTGGTTATAAGGATGCTAAGGAACTTAGTGGGGACCTCAACAGCATAAAAAAGATCCAGTTAGAAATGAAGAATACACTAATTAAAATAAAGAACAATTGACAGGGAACAATAATAGAGTGGATGAAGCTGAGAATCAGATCAATGATTTGGAACATAAGGAAGCAAAAACAACAAGAAGAAAAAATAATAATAAAAAAATATTGGCCTGACACACACATACATACAAACATACGTACATGTACATGGAAGGTAAACATATTAAAATGTTAACCATTGGGGAATGTCGTGAGGCCTTTCCAGGAATTCTTGATATCATTTTTACAATGTTTCTATATCTTTAAATTCATATCAAAATAAAATTTGGAAAATCCTTTGTCCCACCTGGCACAATGCCCAAGAAGAAAGGAGTCCAGGGCATCAGTAGAATCAGGGACACTGTCCCCTAGGACTCCAGTCCCTCTGGCTCTTGGACACAAGCTTCCCAAAGGGTACGCAGAAATTAGCCAGAAGCTTGGGGACTTGGTGTCAGTCCCTTATTAGTAAGGATGTGTTGTCTTTTGAGTCATTTCTCTGGCGCTGGTTAAGGAAAATGAAAGTCTGTAGAAGTGCCAAGGCCCCAGATATTTCTTCCAATTGTGTGGCTGTGAGACGTCCTAAGGAAAACCTAAGGAACTGGGCAGCAGTCTGGAGCAGAAGGTGTCTGAACTCACCAAGGATGAGTACAGGTCAGAGGGGCTGGAAATCTGCACTTCGAGACAACTTTGCCTGCGTGGTTGTTGATTCGTAGATGAGACTCGAAGTCCCTGACTGTATGTGTGTGTCTGCCTGTATTGTGTATGCTGATGTATGTGCTCTTTGATAGTGGCTTATGCGTGGACATATGTGTGCCATGTATCTAAAGCCTGACTTTTTCCTGAGTTAGACTTAACCTGGGCCCTGTTTAAATGCATGTAGACCAGGTTATCAGCCTCCTGGCATGTGATCCGGGACTGCTGATTCATGCCTGTGGTCAAAAGGACTTGTGTCACTGCTGAGCATCAGGGGTGACACTGTTGGCTCTGCTGCTGAGCAGGAAGATGCCTGACCTCACAGGACCAAGGTCAAGTCTGAGAGGGCTCACACCTCCGCTCAGCAGTGTGTGCTGCTGCATGCGCGAGCTGTGTCTGTGGGTGACACACTCGAGTGTGAGCAGGAAGGTGCATTTTTGTTTGTTTTCTGTATGTTACCATGTTGTGTGAGCATGTACAAAGTGTGTTGGTGGTGATTTAACAAGTGTGCCTGTGACTGAATAGGCTTGACCGCCCCATGCTGCCTGCCTTCCCCCAGGATGGGGATGGGTCAGAAGGGGCGGAAGCAAGCCTCTCATTATTAGTAGGAGGGTGTGTGATGCTTATGCAGTGAGTGTGTGGCTGGGAGTGTAATAAATATGTATTTTTGAATAAATGAAAATGAATGTAAGGGTCTTTGAAAACTGGAAAACAGATCCATATAAATGAATGGAACTATCTAGGTAGGGATCTAAGAAAACATTGAGCTACTTGCAAACCTAAAGTAACACAGGGTCTCCCAATGATGGGAGATGTTTCCATGTGTACTAGTTAAGAGCACAGGCTCTGATCATGCAGACATAGTAGACTGACCTACATATTTGATGATTTTTTCCTGTAAGTTTATTCTTATTATAGTTGATATACAATATGGTGTTAGTTTCAGGTGTATACAATATGGTGATTCAACATTTAAATAACAATTACCACAGTAAGTCTAGTAACCACATGTCACAATAGGGTTACAATGATATCGACCCTATTAAAAAGTATTTTGTATTTTTAACCTATAGAATATGGCAGTACATACAGTTTATATATGCATATAAGATTTATATAACTTATGTTTCTGTTTCCTAACAGTTAATATAGGGTGAAAAGAACATTCATTCTTACTACAGGTGTGAAGAATTTTTTAGCCTGGGAATGTAAGGCTGAAGTTGGATTTAATTACAAAAGGTAGATAAAGCCCTGAACTTAGTGTTCAACACAGTGTTTATGACCCCAAGATGGTCAGCATTATTATGAAAAAGACAGTTTGAGGACTACTCTGATTTCGGAGCTATCCTCAATCACATGGCTTTAAATAGTTACCCATTTCTGGAGTGTCCCTGACTTTACAGCTGAAAGTCAATGGAGCCTGGCAGGTTCACAGGCGGAGTGTGACATCACTCCAACAATGGTGCCTCAGCACTGGAGTGTCACGTTACTTTAAGGCAAAAACACTGATTCCAGTTTTCTGGACTCGTCTTCCGTTTCTGCCACAGTGAATTATTATGGCTTGGCTCTGGACAGGTGTAGAAATTATTCCTCATGCTCATCAAGTTCTCAGCTCCCCGAAGGGGAGACCTTGCTTTTCTTGTTCCTGCTGCATCTGAGCCCTCAGTAGAGTTTCCGACACAGACTCAATGTTCAATGAATAATGGCTGAATGAAACAATGAGCGCCTCCCTGCTTCTGAGCAATGAAGTTTTGTTGGCTTCCTTAGGGGTGCAATGATCCCCTGGAACCAGACTGGGATAGACTGAGGGTGCAGGAATCCACAGGTGTGAGAAATTAATGGGGGGAGGGAAGCAGTGGAAAAAAGAGGCGAAGAGATCACCCAAAGAACATGTATGCCTGACCCCTGGTGTGGTGATGGCCTGAGAGAAGGGGGAGGCAGGAAAAGTGGAAAACATGGGAAAACTGCAGAAGTGTAAACAATTAAAATTAAAGGAAAAATTCATGGTTTTTCCACAGTATGAGATGTGATGGCCCTGGTTGTGTTTCTAGGATCCTGAAGATTCCCAAACGTCCTTTGTCCCCAGCTGACAGAGGAGGACCATGAGGAGGGACAACCAGAGCAGCGTGTCTGAGTTCCTCCTCCTGGGGCTCCCCATCCGGCCGGAGCAGCGGGGCGTGTTCTTCGCCCTGTTCCTGGGCATGTACCTGACCACGGTGCTGGGCAACCTGCTCATCATCCTGCTCATCAGGCTGGACTCTCGCCTGCACACACCCATGTACTTCTTCCTCAGCCACTTGGCCTTCTCTGACATTTTTCTGTCATCTGTCACTGTCCCAAAGATGCTTATGGACATGCAGACTCGGCAACGATCTGTCCCCTATGTGGGATGCATTTCTCAGTTGTATTTTTTCATCTTCTTTGGCAGTCTTGATGACTTCCTTCTAACTGTGATGGCGTATGACAGGTACGTGGACATCTGTCACCCTCTACACTACACCACCATCATGAGGGAGAGGCTGTGTGTTCTGCTGGTGGCTGCCTCCTGGATTGTCTCCTGTGGCAATGCCCTGTTGCACATTCTCCTCTTGGTCAGACTGTCCTTCTGTGCTGACAATACCATCACTCACTTCTTCTGTGACCTCTCTGTGCTCCTGAAGCTGAGCTGCTCAGACATCTCCCTCAATCAGCTGGTCATCTTCACCGAGGGAGGAATGCTTTTATTCTTGCCCTTGCTTATAATTTTAGGCTCATATCTCCGCATAGGGACCATCATCCTAAGGGTGCCCTCCACTAAGAGAGTCTTGAAAGTCCTCTCTACCTGTGGCTCCCATCTCTTTGTGGTGTCTTTATACTATGGGACAATTGCTGGTGTTTACCTCTTGCCCTCATCATGGGATTCCGAATACATAATTGCTTCGGTCATGTATATGGTTGTTACCCCCATGCTGAACCCCTTCATCTACAGCCTGAGGAACAGAGACATAAAACAGGCCTTAGAAATGTTTGTCAACAGGGTTAACTTCTTTAAGTGGCAATCACTAAATCCTCTTACTGCAGTCAGGAACACAGTGAAGTACATCTCCTAACAAAATTGTGTGGTTGACATCTCTCATACAACTGTAATAGAATTTGCATTCCATTGTCATGTATAAGTGCTGCTAATATGTCAGCTAGGTCAGGTTTGCTGCTTGGATTGTTTATATTCTTTATTCCTAATTAATATTTTCCTTTGTCCATTATCTTTTATTATATGCAAAATCATTTGTGAAGCATATTACAGGATTATAATTATGAATTTGTCTTTTTCTCCATTGAGATATGTCCATTTTTGCTCATGTATTTTTATGCTGTGTTATGAGGACACACTGGTTTGGCATTATGATCATTTTCTGGTGAAGTTACTTTTTTTTTAACTGATTCTTCTATGCTAGCTTTTGTTGGCTTCACGCTGATTGTGTGCACAGCTTCCCAACTCACATTCGATGACATCATGTTGGTGCACTGCAATCAGCCATGATCAGAATAATTACACTATGAAAAGTCGTATGTGCTACAGAGCAAAACTTTTAACAAAAGAGAGACAGACTTTTAAACAATGCATTTAACAGCACACTGTTAGGAGGTATTTCTAGCAATGTGTCCTGCCTTAGAACTTCATCTGCTTCTCATATTAAGGTTGATGCCTTATATCCATATCTGTAGACATACATGTATATACAGATATAGCTACTGATATTACTATAGGATATGTAGTAGAGATGCAGCTTTTCTTGTTAAATTTTACATGGCATTTCTTTTCTGTCATGTTAAACTTTTCTGTGTCCACAGTGTCAGTGAGGTGTCCTTCGTTAACTGTATGTAAAGTTGGATTTTGTTCTTTTCATGTATAGCAACATTATTATTTTTCTGGAGCTATTTATCTAGTGACATCTAATGTAATCATAATATATTTGAATTTATATTTTCCATATAACTATGTGATACATCTGTTTCACATTTATTCTCACGTGTCTTCCTACTATTGAAAAATTATATATACTGTTATTTCATTATTCCTCTATTATGAATTACACATTATTATTATTTTATAATTTTTGTCTGTGCTATATGCAGAGATTATTTTTACTTTCTTTTTAAAAATTTTAAAACATTTATTTATTTATTTTTATAGAGAAGGGGAGGGAGGGAGAGAGAGAGAGAAACATCGCTGTGTGAGAGATACATTGATTGGTTGACTCTCCAATGCCCCACCTGGGGACCTGGACTGCAACCCAGGCATGTGCCCTGACTGGGAATCGAACCTGTGACCTTTAGGTTCACAGGCCAGTGCTCAATCCACTGAGCCACACCAGCCAGAGTTCTTTTTAATTTTTAAGTCACAGCTTAAAATACAAAACATGACATTGACCATTTGAGCTATTTGAGATACACATTTCATGGCATTTAGGAGACTCATCACCAGTATTTCATTCTAGGACTCCTAAAGTATACTCTATAGAACATCATTGAAATAGAGTATTTTGCAACTGTGAAAAAAATAAAAACAAAAGTATATATGAATCAATATGGAGAAACATCAGGATATATCGTTAAGTGGAAAAAAGCAATGTGTAAAAGTGCACTTACAGCACTGAAATTTTATATAAAGACTTCCGGCCAAGATGGAGGCATAGACAGACATGATGCATCTCCCTCCACAACTAAGAAGGAATACAACTATCTCAAAACTAGAAACAACCAGAAGTTCCAGAAAATCAAACTGCATGGAAGTCCAGCAAACAAAGATATGAAGAAGAAATACTCATCCAGACAGGTAGGAGGGGCAGAGCCCAGTTGGATAGGACATGGTGAGGTGGTGGCAGCAGCGGCAGGCAGGCGGTAAGTGCAGTCACACATTTTAAAAGTCAGGAGGGACACCTGGGGAGTGTTCCCAGTTCCTCACCAGAGCAGCTCACTGTCCCAGCTCCAGGGAAAATCAAGCCTCATTGTTTTTGACTGTGCAAACCAGTGGGGGTTGAGACGGAGGCAGAAACTGCCTGTCTCTCTGCAGAATCCACTTGTTTAAAGGGCCCTCACAGACCTAGAACATCCTCAGACACACCCACTATGGGAAAGACGGCCAGGGCAGCAGCTAGAGGGGTGCCAGTCCAGTGCAGAAGTGGGAGAAGTGCCTGGAAAAGGGGCAAGTGCTGGGCAAGTGGCATTGTTCCCTCTCAAACCCCTCCTCCACACACAGCGCCACAACGTGGTGAAACAGATTGCCTGTTACTGACAAATCCCTAAGGCTCCGCCCCTTACAACATAGTAGGAATGACAGCTCTCCCTGGGACATGGAAGTAAACAAACACAGGAGACTTCCGGCCAAGATGGAGGCCTAGACTGACACACCACATCTCCCTCCACAACTAAGAAGGAATACAACTACCGCAAAACCAGCAATATCCAGAAGTTCCAGAAAATAAATGGAAGTCCAACATATGAAATTATAAAGAAGTGATGCTCACCCAGGCAGGTAGGAGGGGCGAAGCCATGGAGGAGCGGTCAAGCTGTGCTGGCTGCAGCAGCAACAGTGACAGCAGCAGTACAGTGAAAACACCACAGCATGGTGAGATGGATCTCCCGGTTGTGATGAGTAATGGGGCTCTGCCCTCTATAGCGTAGGAGGTGTGACAGCCCTGCCTAGGAAGCAAAGGTAAACACAAAACTGTTAAAGATGACACAGATTATGATAGAGATCCCAGTAACGCAGCTGACCAGACAGTAAATTTCTAATCTAACGAAGCAGCAGATAGGAATTCTTTCTGAGGCACAGTTCAGAGCTTTGGTTATAAAAGCACTTACAGACCTAACAGCAGATCTTAAACAAGATGGGGAAGGAATGAAGGCTAGTCCTGCTGAAATGAACAAAAATACATACGAAACTAGTGGTGAGGGCAAGAAAACCAGGGATCAAATCAACAAACCGAAACATAGGGAAGGAAGAAACAGTCAACCAGTGCAGAAACAGGAAATGAGAAGTGAGGAAAATGAGAAGAAGAAGTACTAGAAATGGAAAAATTATGTGAAGAAATAATGAAGCAGAGAACTTCCCGAACTTGGGGAAGGAAATAGACTTACAGGTCCAAGGAGCACAGCGAGTTCCAGAAAAACTGGACCCAGGGAGAACCACTGCAAGACACATTATCATCAAAATGTTAAAAATTAAAGATAAAGAGAGAATATTAGAAGCAGCAAGAGAGAAGAAAAGGATCATGTACAAAGGGGTCCCAATAAGACTGTCAGCTGATTTCTCAAAAGAAACTCTGCAGGCAAGAAGAAACTGGCAAAAAATATTCAAAGTAATGAAAAGCAAAAACCTACAACCACGATTACTCTATCTAGCGAAGCTGTCATTCAGAATAGAAGGGCAGAAAAAGTTCTTCCAGGACAAAGTAAAACTGAAGGAATTGATCAGATCCAAGCAACTGCTATATGAAATGTTAAAGGGACTTGTTTAGGAGAAAAGGGATAAAAACTATGAACATTAAAATGAAAACTGTATCACAACAACCAACAACAGAAGCTAGAGAACCGAAACAAAGACAAACTAAGTAGGCAATGAGAGTTGAAAAGAATTATAGGCATGGGGAACATTATGGGGGGAGGTCAGCAGGGAAGAGGAAGAGGAGAAAGAGAGGGAGATGGTACAGGAATTAAGAAGCATAGTAGGAGGAAGTGGAGTAGACAGGAAGATGTTAAGAAGAACTATATGCACAACCAATGAGCATGGACTAAGGGGGGGGACAACTGGAGGGAGGATGTCACTGGGTGGAGGGGAACAAAGGGAAAAGAAATTGAAACAACTGTAACAACATAATAAAGCATATTTAAAATGTTTTTTAAAAAGAAATTTTATATAAAAATGAAGGGAAAATAAAGGATACATAATCTGCCCATTTGAGAAAAAAAAAACAAAAAAACTCAGGAAGACTAAATCAGACAGTAATGAGATGGTTTACCTAGAGGAGGTGGATAGAAGAGATAGGGAGATGATTATAATTATTAGTTTAGTTATGACTATGTTGTCTCTTGCCACTAGAAAATAAATAGACGAGGTGGTGCATAGAGCAAAATAGCGTAAAGAAGGCAAATGATACTAACTTTATCTTAAATTAATACCATAATTAGAGAAAAATTAAGTAAGTACCCTAGTAATTCTTGAACTCAGAATTTGTCTATATACTCTCACAAGTAAAAATAAACTGGAAACAAAGTCTGAGGCTGCATGTAGTTAATGTGTCACTAACAGTGGTAGGAGTTCAAGATTCTGAAATTCTTCCCATGTCAAAAATTCAGAAAGTAAGTAAACATTGAGGAAAAGGCAGTGACTCCTCACTGTTGTGGGAAAGATACTCTGTGTTGGGAAAGGAAAAGCTGCAGAAAGTTTTATGATGCCAAACTAGACCTGGAAATATCAATTCAAACCCATGAGTTTTAAAATTATAAATAGATGGAAATTTATATGCTATATATCAAGATCTATACTGTTTCCATCCCCCATTCTTTCTGTGCCACTCCTGACCCACCCCATGAGTAAACATTCCTTTAATTTTTTAGTTTCTAGTTTTCACTTCTTGTGTTTCTTTTATATATATTCCCCAGTTAACTTCTCTGATATTATTTAGAATGCTTGTAAACAATAAACACGCCTAAAGCTTGAAAATGAAAAACTATAGTAATGGATTATAACTCAGAATAATAAGTAAAAATCCAGGAGTTCATAGTTATATAAACAAATAGAAAACAAATGAGTGGGGAATAACGGTAACTCCTTTCTTATGAGAAAACACAACTAATAAACATAGGAGAATAACAGAGTTGGAAAAATTACCATTTGGCTACTATATTTGCGATGATTTTGTCATATGAGAATAACCTGTGTGTTCAAGATGGCGGCATAGGTATACAAGGCTCTCCTCCTTGCACAGCCAAATCAAAATTACAACTAAAATATAGAACAATCATCATTCATAACTGTCAGAAATTGAGTTGAATGGAAGTTCGACAACTGCGGAATGAAAGAAAACACATCCATCCAGACTGGTAGAAGAGGTGGAGATGTGGAACAGGCTTGTTCTACATCCACATGCGGTAGATAAAAATTTAGGAGGGATATCATGGGAACGAGGACTTCAAGCCTGACACCAGGGCCCTCAGCCCAGGGTTTCAGTGTCAGGAAGATAAGCCCCCATAACTTCAGGCTGCAAAAACCAGTGGGGATTAAGTGATGGAAGAAATTTCTGGAGTCCCTAGAATGTTCTCTTTAAAAACTCCTACACAATCTTAGGCTCACTCTCTCTGAGCTCCAGCACCAGGGTAGCAGCTTGAAAGGCACCAGTGACATACTGGGAGGAACTGAAGTGTGTGATGCCAGGGAAAAGCTGTGGGACAGCTTTCTCCTAGGCAGAAAGGTAGGCAGAGGTCACTGTCCCTTTTCTGAGCCTTATACCCACAGAGCCATAGAGCTGGCAGGTGGGTGACATATCTGAGACTCCATCGACCTGGCTAACACTTCTTTCCCTGTCCTGGAGATCCCCTGAGATTCTGTTCCACCCTACCTATGGGCCCACGGAAGCTGTTGACAGTTGCTTTTCCATATGAATGGCTCGTCTTGGCTCATGCTTCAAGATTTCCTAAATCCACTCAAACAAACAACAGCTAGCCTCAGTGAGCCGCCATCACCTATATTTTTGCTAAGTGGCCCCATGCTTGGCACTAGCAGCAGCCAGCCTAGGTTCACAGCTTGGCTTTTTGTGGGAACCTCCAAGCCCAGCACAGGTAGCAGCCATGTCAGATTGCTTTATAACTCATGCAGGGTGGCCCCAGGAAGAACACGGGTGGTGGCTAACTTTGACCTGCACCATCTGAGAAAACCCAGAGCCTGTGCACCCAGTGAATGGCTACAGACCACATCAGAACATCATCATCCTGTTCCTGCACAGCTGATCCTCCAGGAAGGCCTAAAGTTGGTTGTCAGTGGGCACAGCCAACCCTTGCAGCTGATTGGCCTGGGTAAATCCCTTCCATTGACATGCCAACAGAAATGAAGGCTCATCTATAAGAGAAGGGTGTACTTAGGCCACACGAAGGGTGCACCTCAATAACCCAGTTAGGGTGATAGGGAAAGCTGTGCTACTGGGCCTTACAGGACACCTACGACACTAGGCCATGCTACCAAGACAGGGAGTTATAGCAGCTCTACATAGAAACAAACACAGGGAGGCTGCCAAAATGAGGAGACAAAGAAATATGGTCCAAATTAAAGAACAGAAAAGAAATTCAGAAAATGAACTAACCAAGTGGAGTTACACAATCTATCAGATGCAGAGTTCAAAACACTGGTTATAAGGATGCTAAGGAACCTAGTGGGGACCTCAACAGCATAAAAAAGATCCAGTCAGAAATGAAGGATATACTAATTTAAATAAAAAACAATTTACAGGGGAACAATATTAAAGTGGATGAAGCTGAGAATCAAATCAATGATTTGAAACATAGGGATGTAAAAACCAACAAGAAGAAAAAAGAATCCCCCCCACCCCACAAAAAAAATCACGGTTGTTTAAGGGGCCTCTGGGACAACTTTAAGTGTTTCAACATTCACATGTGTGGTACCAGAAGAAGACAAAGAGCAAGAAATTGCAAATCTATTTTGCAAAAACAACTCAAGGAAACTTCCCTAATTTGGTGAAGGAAATAGACATGCTAGTCTAGGAGCACAGAGAGTCCCAAACAATATAGATGCAAAGAGGCCCAATCCAAAACACATCATAATTAAAGTGCCAAAGTTTAAAGATATAGAGAGAGTCTTTTTAAAAAAAAATGTTTTATTGATTTTGCTGTTATAGTTGTCCCAATTTCCTTCTTTCTGCTCCCCTCCACCCGGTGGCCCCACTCCCTTCAGTTGTCCCCCTTTTTTAGCCCATGTCTATTGGTTGTGCATATAGTTCTTCTCAACCTCTTCCCCTCTATTCCATTCCCTCCTACTATGCTTCTTAATTCCTGTACCATCTATCTTCCTCTCCCCCTTCCCCCTCCCTGCTGACCTCCCCCCAGTATGTTCCCCATACCTATAGTTCTTTTTCCACTCTCGTTGCCTATTTAGTTTGCCTTTATTTCGATACTCTAGCCTCTGTTTTTGACTGTTGTGATTCAGTTTTCATTTTAATGTTCATAGTTTTGATCCTCCTTCTTCTAAAGCAGTCCCTTTAACTCTCATATAATAGTGGTTTGGATCTAATAAACTTCTTCAGTTTTATTTTTTTCCAGGAAGAATTTTCTCTGCCCTTCTATTCTGAATGACAGTTTTTCTGGATAGAGTATTTGTGGCTGTAGGTTTTGGATTTCCATTACTTTGAATATTTCTTGCCAGTCCCTTCTTGCCTGCAGGGTCTCCCTTGAGAAATCAGCTGATAGTCTAATTGGGACCCCTTTGTACATGATTCTTTTCTTCTCTCTTGCTGCTTTTAATATTCTCTCTTTATCTTTAATTTCTGACAATTTGATTATAATGTGTCTTGCAGTGGTTCTCCCTGGGTCCAGTTTTTCTGGAACACTCTGTGCTTCCTGGACCTGTAAGTCTATTTTCTTCCCCAAGTTTGGGAAGTTCTGCTTCATTATTTTTTCACATAATTTTTCAATTTCTAGTTCTTCTTCTTTGTTCTCTGCAATCCTATAATATGAATGTTCGGTCTCTTATAGCTGTCCCAGAGGTTTCTGATCCTCTCCTCACTTTCCTTACTCTTTGTTTCCTCTTTCTGCACTGGTTGACTGTTTGTTCCTTTCCTGTGTCCCGGTTTGTTGATTTGATCTCTGGATTTTATTTCCTCACCACTTGTTTCATATGTGTTTTAGTTTGTTTCAGTGTGAGCGGCTTTCATTCCTTCCCTGTCTTGCTGAAATCTTTTGTTAATTCTGTAAGCCACCTTATAACTATAGCTCTGAACTGAGCCTCTGAAAGTTTTCCTATTTGTTTGTCTGTCAGGTTCCTCATCTGCTGCCTGGTGAGCTGCGTTAGCAGTATTTCAATTGTTGTCTTCTTAATTTTGACAGATTTGTGTTTTGCTTTGCTTCATGGGCAGGCTGTAGGGGGCGGAGTTCCATATACTAGTCACTACCCGGTGACCGGCGGTGGTCTGCAACATTTTTCGCCGTGCTGTGGCCCTTTGTGTGGGCGCGGGGGCCCAAGATGGATTCCTGCTGTTATTCTCCGCTGGGAGACCGGGATCTGTCCCCCCAACCTGTGGTCCTCTCCGTCTGAAGCAATGGTAAGGCTGCCTTTCTCAGGGTTGGGGTCGTGAGCTGTCGGGACTCGAGTGCAGCCCAGATTGCTCCCCCTGCCGCGCTCCCCACTGCTACCACAAAAAGCACTCCCTGATTTTTCTGTTCCAGTTCTGATTTTGCCCCGCTTACCCGTCCGGACAAGCACTGCTGGTTTATAACTTCATACGTTGGGCTTCCATGTAGTTTTATTTTCTGGAATTTCTGGTTATCTTTTGTTTTGTGGTAGTTGTATTCCTTTCTAGTTGTAGAGGGAGACTGAGTGGGTCTGTCTAAGCCTCCATCTTGGCTGGAAGTCTAAAGAGAGAATCTTAACAGCAGCAAGAGAAAAGAAGTTAGTTACCTACAGGGGAGTTCTTGTAAGAGTGTCTGCTGATTTCTCAGAAGAAACATTGAAGATTAGAAGGGATTGTCAAGAAATATTCAATACTGAAAAGCAGGGCCCTACAGCCAAGATTGCTCTACCCAACGAAGCTGTCATTTAGCATAAAAGGGAAGTTAGACAGCTTCCTAGACAAAAAAAAAAAATAAAGGAGTTCATCATCACCCAACCATTATTATATGACATGTTAAAGGGACTTATTTAAAAAGAAGATCAAAACTATGAACAATAGAATGGCAATAAATATTTATCTATCAGCAATAGAATCTAAAAAACAAACTAAGCAAACAAGAAGAGAGACAGAATCACAGATACAGAGAGCATTTTGATGGTTGCAAGATGGGAGGGGGTGTAGGAAAATGGGTGAAGAGGTGAGGGGATTGATAAGTACAAGTAAGTAAAGAATAGCCATGGGGATGTAAAGTACAATATAGGAAATTGAGTAGCTAAAGACCTTATATGCATAACTCATGGACATGAACAATGGTGTGGGGATTCCCTGAGGGAGTGGGGTTGCTGGGTGGAAGGAGGCAAAGAGGGAACATTAGGACAACTATATAGCGTAATCAATAAAGTATAATTGTGAAAAAGAAAGTAAAAAAAGGAATCACCAATGAATGTCAAATACAGTGGGTGAAATGTTAATAAGGAAAAAGTTACATTTATATATTATCAAAATAACTACCCAAATGATACCCAGTATTTACCAGGTTGAAACATTAACTTCAAAAAAGTAGTAAATTTACAGTAGAGAACCTGGGAGACAGCACTATAGTCAGTTGATCAAGGATTCAAACACCAGTAAATAGAAAAATTAATATCATATGTCTTCTAATAATATGCCCTGTGGTATATCTGCTGAAAATACCGGCCTGAAACATACATATATACAAACATATGCACATGCACACAGAAGGTAAACATATTAAAATGTGAACCATTGGGGAATGTCGTTAGGCCTTTCCAGGAATTCTTGATATTATTTTAACAACATTTGTATATCTTTAAAATCATATCAAAATAAAATTTGGAAAATCCATTGTCCCACCTGGCACAATGCCCAAGAAGAAAGGAGTCCAGGGCATCAGTAGAATCAGGGACACTGTCCCCTAGGACTCCAGTCTCTCTGGCTCTTGGACACAAGCTCCCCAAAGGACAGGCAGAAATTAGCCAGAAGCTTAGGGACTTGGTGTCAGTCTCTTATTAGTAAGGAAGTGTTGTCTTTTGAGTCATTTCTCTGGAGCTGGTTAAGGAAAATGAAAGTCTGTAGAAGTGCCAAGGCCCCAGATATTTCTTCCAATTGTGTGGCTGTGAGACCTCCTAAGGAAAACCTAAGGAACTGGGCAACAGTCTGGAGAACATGGTGTCTGAACTCACCAAGGATGAGTACAGGTCAGAGGGGCTAGAAATCTGCACTTGGGGATGAATCTGCCTGCGTGGTTGTTGATTCATAGATGAGACTCGAAGTCCGTGACTCTGTGTGTGTGTCTGCCTGTATTGTGTACGCTTATGTATGTGCTGTTTGATAGGGGCTCATGCGTGGACATATGTGTGCCATGTATCTAAAGCCTGACTTTTTCTTGAGTTAGTCTTAACCTGGGCCCTGTTTAAGTGCATGTAGACCAGGTTATCAGCCTCCTGGCATGTGATCCGGGACTGCTGACTCATGCCTGTGGTCAAAAGGACTTGCGTCACTGCTGAGCATCAGGGGTGACACTGTTGGCTCTGCTGCTGAGCAGGAAGATACCTGACCTCACAGGAGCCAAGGTCAAGTCAGAGAGGGCTCACACCTCCACTCAGCAGTGTGTGCTGCTGCATGTGCGAGCTGTGTCTGTGGGTGACACACTCGAGTGTGAGCAGGAAGGTGCATTTTTTGTTTGTTTTCTGTATGTTACCATGTTGTGTGAGCATGTACAAAGTGTGTTGGTGGTGGTTTAACAAGTGTGCCTGTGACTGAATAGGCTTGACCGCCCCATGCTGCCTGCCTTCCCCCAGGATGGGGATGGGTCAGAAGGGGCGCAAGCAAGCCTCTCATTATTAGTAGGAGTGTGTGTGATGCTTATGCAGTGAGTGTGTGGCTGGGAGTGTAATAAATATGTATTTTTGAATAAATGAAAATGAATGTAAGGGTCTTTGAAAACTGAAAAACAGATCCATATAAATGAATGGAACTATCTAGGTAGGGATCTAAGAAAACATTGAGCTACTTGCAAACCTAAAGTAACACAGGGTCTCCCAATGATGGGAGATGTTTCCATGGGTACTAGTTAAGAGCACAGGCTCTGATCATGCAGACATAGTAGACTGACCTACATATTTGATGACTTTTTCCTGTAAGTTTATTCTTATTATAGTTGATATACAATATGGTGTTAGTTTCAGGTGTATACAATATGGTGATTCAACATTTAAATAACAATTACCACAGTACGTCTAGTAACCACATGTCACAATAGGGTTACAATGATATTGACCCTATTAAAAAGTATTTTGTATTTTTAACCTATAGAAAATGGCAATACATACAGTTTATATATGCATATAAGATTTACATAACTTATGTTTCTGTTTCCTAACAGTTAATATAGGGGGAAAAGAACATTCATTCTTACTACAGGTGTGAAGAATTTTTTAACCTGGGAATGTAAGGCTGAAGTTGGATTTAATTACAAAAAGTAGATAAAGCCCTGAACTTAGTGTTTAACACAGTGTTTATGACCCCAAGATGGTCAGCATTATTATGAAAAAGACAGTTTGTGGACTACTCTGATTTCAGAGCTATTCTCAATCACATGGTTTTAAATAGTTACCCATTTCTGGAGTGTCCCTGACTTTACAGCTGAAAGTCAATGGAGCCTGGCAGGTTCACAGGCGGAGTGTGACATCACTCCAACAATGGTGCCTCAGCACTGGAGTGTCACGTTACTTTAAGGCAAAAACACTGATTCCAGTTTTCTGGACTTGTCTTCCGTTTCTGCCACAGTGAATTATTATGGTTTGGCTCTGGACAGGTGTAGAAATTATTCCTCATGCTCATCAAGTTCTCAGCTCCCTGAAGGGGAGACCTTGCTTTTCTTTTTCCTGCTGCATCTCAGCCCTCAGTAGAGTTTCCGACACAGACTTGATGTTCAATGAATAATGGCTGAATGAAACAATGAGCGCCTCCCTGCTTCTGTGCAATGAAGTTTTGTTGGCTGCCTTAGGGGTGCAATGCTCTCCTGGAACCAGACTGGGATAGACTGAGGATGCAGGCATCCACTGGTGTGAGAAATTAATGGTGGAAAGAAGGAGTGGTAGAAGAAAGGTGAAGGGATTAGCCACAGAACATATATGCATCACCCATGGTGTGATGATTGCCTGAGAGAAGGGGGAGGCAGGAAAAGTGAAAAACATGGAAAAACTGCACAAGTGTAAACAATTAAAATTAAAGGAAAAATTCATGGTTTTCCCACAGTATGAGATGTGATGGTACTGGTTGTGTTTCCAGGATCCTGAAGATTCCCAAACCTCCTTTGTCCCCAGCTGACAGAGGAGGACCATGAGGAGGGACAACCAGAGCAGCGTGTCTGAGTTCCTCCTCCTGGGGCTCCCCATCCGGCCGGAGCAGCGGGGCGTGTTCTTCGCCCTGTTCCTGGGCATGTACCTGACCACGGTGCTGGGCAACCTGCTCATCATCCTGCTCATCAGGCTGGACTCTCGCCTGCACACGCCCATGTACTTCTTCCTCAGCCACTTGGCCTTCTCTGACATTTCTCTGTCATCTGTCACTGTCCCAAAGATGCTTATGGACATGCAGACTCGGCAACGATCCATCCCCTACGTGGGATGCGTTTCTCAGTTGTATTTTTTCATATTTTTTGCCAGTCTTGATGACTTCCTTCTAACTGTGATGGCGTATGACAGGTACGTGGCCATCTGTCACCCTCTACACTACACCACCGTCATGAGGGAGGGGCTGTGTGTGCTGCTGGTGGCTGCCTCCTGGATTGTCTCCTGTGGCAATGCCCTGTTGAACATCCTCCTCTTGGTCAGACTGTCCTTCTGTGCTGACAATACCATCACTCACTTCTTCTGTGACCTCTCTGTGCTCCTGAAGCTGAGCTGCTCAGATATCTCCCTCAGTCAGCAGGTCATCTTCATCGTGGGAGGAATGCTTTTATTCTTGCCCTTGGTTATTGTTTTAGGCTCATATCTCCGCATAGGGACCATCATCCTAAGGGTGCCCTCCACTAAGAGACTCTTGAAAGTCCTCTCTACCTGTGGCTCCCATCTCTTTGTGGTGTCTTTATACTACGGGACAATTGCTGGTGTTTACTTCTTGCCCTCATCATGGGATTCCGAATACATAATTGCTTCAGTCATGTATATGGTTGTTACCCCCATGCTGAACCCCTTCATCTACAGCCTGAGGAACAGAGACATAAAACAGGCCTTAGAAATGTTTGTCAACAGGGTTAACTTCTTTAAGTGGCAATCACTAAATCCTCTTACTGCAGTCAGGAACACAGTGAAGTACATCTCCTAACAAAATTGTGTGGTTCACACCTCTCATACAATTGTAATAGAATTTGCATTCCGTTGTCATGTATAAGTGCTGTTAATATGTCAGCTAGGTCAGGTTTGCTGCTTGAATTGTTTATATTCTTTATTCTTAATTAATATTTTCCTTTGTCCATTATCTTTTATTATATGCAAAATCATTTGTGAAGCATATTGCAGGATTATAATTATGAATTTGTCTTTTTCTCCATTGAGATATGTCCATTTTTGCTCATGTATTTTTATGCTGTGTTATGAGGACACACTGGTTTGGCATCATGATCATTTTCTGGTGAACTTCCTTTTTTTTTGAACTGATTCTTCTATGCTAGCTTTTGTTGGCTTCACGCTGATGGTGTGCACGCCTTCCCAACTCACATTCAATGACATCATGTTGGTGCACTGCAATCAGCCATGATCAGAATAATTACACTATGAAAAGTCGCATGTGCTACAGAGCAAAACTTTTAACAAAAGAGAGACAGACTTTTAAACAATGCATTTAACAGCACACTGTTAGGAGGTATTTCTAGCAATGTG
Source organism: Furipterus horrens (assembly GCF_987537825.1). Classification (NCBI taxonomy): domain Eukaryota; kingdom Metazoa; phylum Chordata; class Mammalia; order Chiroptera; family Furipteridae; genus Furipterus; species Furipterus horrens. The sequence continues at coordinate 194,820,863 of NW_028327174.1, forward strand.
TCCTGCCTTAGAACTTCATCTACTTCTCATATTAAGGTTGATGCCTTATATCCATATCTGTAGACATACATGTATATACAGATATAGATACTGATATTACTATAGGATATGTAGTAGAGATGCAGCTTTTCTTGTTAAATTTTACATGGCATTTCTTTTCTGTCACTTTAGACTTTTCTGTGTCCACAGTGTCAGTGAGGTGTCCTTCATTAAGTGTATGTAAAGTTGGATTTTGTTCTTTTCATGAATAGCAACATTATTATTTTTCTGGAGCTATTTACCTAGTGAAATCTAATGTAATCATAATATATTTGAATTTATATTTTCCATATAACTATGTGATACATCTGTTTCACATTTATTCTCACGTGTCTTCCTCCCTTTGAAAAATTATATATACTGTTATTTCATTATTCCTCTATTATGAATTACACATTATTATTATTTTATAATTTTTGTCTGTGCTATATGCAGAGATTATTTTTACTTTCTTTTTAAAAATTTTAAAACATTTATTTATTTATTTTTATAGAGAAGGGGAGGGAGGGAGAGAGGGAGAGAAACATCGCTGTGTGAGAGATACATTGATTGGTTGACTCTCCAATGCCCCACCTGGGGACCTGGACTGCAACCCAGGCCTGTGCCCTGACTGGGAATCGAACCTGTGACCTTTAGGTTCACAGGCCAATGCTCAATCCACTGAGCCACACCAGGCAGGGTTCTTTTTAATTTTTAAGTCATAGCTTAAAATACAAAACATGACATTGACCATTTGAGCTATTTGAGATACACAATTCAAGGCATTTAGGAGACTCATCACCAGTATTTCATTCTAGGACTCCTAAAGTATACTCTATAGAACATCATTGAAATAGAGTATTTTGCAACTGTGAAAAAAATAAAAACAAAAGTATATATGAATCAATATGGAGAAACATCAGGATATATCGTTAAGTGGAAAAAAGCAATGTGTAAAAGTGCACTTACAGCACTGAAATTTTATATAAAGACTTCCGGCCAAGATGGAGGCATAGACAGACATGATGCATCTCCCTCCACAACTAAGAAGGAATACAACTATCTCAAAACTAGAAACAACCAGAAGTTCCAGAAAATCAAACTGCATGGAAGTCCAGCAAACAAAGATATGAAGAAGAAATACTCATCCAGACAGGTAGGAGGGGCAGAGCCCAGTTGGATAGGACATGGTGAGGTGGTGGCAGCAGCGGCAGGCAGGCGGTAAGTGCAGTCACACATTTTAAAAGTCAGGAGGGACACCTGAGGAGTGTTCCCAGTTCCTCACCAGAGCAGCTCACTGTCCCAGCTCCAGGGAAAATCAAGCCTCATTGTTTTTGACTGTGCAAACCAGTGGGGGTTGAGACGGAGGCAGAAACTGCCTGTCTCTCTGCAGAATCCACTTGTTTAAAGGGCCCTCACAGACCTAGAACATCCTCAGACACACCCACTATGGGAAAGACGGCCAGGGCAGCAGCTAGAGGGGTGCCAGTCCAGTGCAGAAGTGGGAGAAGTGCCTGGAAAAGGGGCAAGTGCTGGGCAAGTGGCATTGTTCCCTCTCAAACCCCTCCTCCACACACAGCGCCACAACGTGGTGAAACAGATTGCCTGTTACTGACAAATCCCTAAGGCTCCGCCCCTTACAACATAGTAGGAATGACAGCTCTCCCTGGGACATGGAAGTAAACAAACACAGGAGACTTCCGGCCAAGATGGAGGCCTAGACTGACACACCACATCTCCCTCCACAACTAAGAAGGAATACAACTACCGCAAAACCAGCAATATCCAGAAGTTCCAGAAAATAAATGGAAGTCCAACATATGAAATTATAAAGAAGTGATGCTCACCCAGGCAGGTAGGAGGGGCGAAGCCATGGAGGAGCGGTCAAGCTGTGCTGGCTGCAGCAGCAACAGTGACAGCAGCAGTACAGTGAAAACACCACAGCATGGTGAGATGGATCTCCCGGTTGTGATGAGTAATGGGGCTCTGCCCTCTATAGCGTAGGAGGTGTGACAGCCCTGCCTAGGAAGCAAAGGTAAACACAAAACTGTTAAAGATGACACAGATTATGATAGAGATCCCAGTAACGCAGCTGACCAGACAGTAAATTTCTAATCTAACGAAGCAGCAGATAGGAATTCTTTCTGAGGCACAGTTCAGAGCTTTGGTTATAAAAGCACTTACAGACCTAACAGCAGATCTTAAACAAGATGGGGAAGGAATGAAGGCTAGTCCTGCTGAAATGAACAAAAATACATACGAAACTAGTGGTGAGGGCAAGAAAACCAGGGATCAAATCAACAAACCGAAACATAGGGAAGGAAGAAACAGTCAACCAGTGCAGAAACAGGAAATGAGAAGTGAGGAAAATGAGAAGAAGAAGTACTAGAAATGGAAAAATTATGTGAAGAAATAATGAAGCAGAACTTCCCGAACTTGGGGAAGGAAATAGACTTACAGGTCCAGGAAGCACTAAGAGTTACAAAAATCTGAACCCAGGGACAACCACACCAAGACACATTATCATCAAAATGTCAAAAATTAAAGATAAAGAGAGAATATTAGAAGCAGCAAGAGAGAAGAAAAGAATCATGTACAAAGGGGTCCCAATAAGACTGTCAGCTGATTTCTCAAAAGAAACTCTGCAGGCAAGAAGAAACTGGCAAAAAATATTCAAAGTAATGAAAAGCAAAACCTACAACCATGATTACTCTATCTAGCGAAGCTATCATTCAGAATAGAAGGGCAGAAAAATTCTTCCAGGACAAAGTAAAACTGAAGGAATTCATCAGATCCAAGCCACTGCTATGTGAAATGTTAAAGGGACTTTTTTAGGAGAAAAGGGATAAAAACTATGAACATTAAAATGAAAACTGTATCACAACAACCAACAACAGAAGCTAGAGAACCGAAACAAAGACAAACTAAGTAGGCAATGAGAGTTGAAAAGAATTATAGGCATGGGGAACATTATGGGGGGAGGTCAGCAGGGAGGAGGAAGAGGAGAAAGAGAGGGAGATGGTACAGGAATTAAGAAGCATAGTAGGAGGGAGTGGAGTAGACAGGAAGATGTTAAGAAGAACTATATGCACGACCAATGAGCATGTACTAAGGGGGGTGGACAATTGGAGGGAGGGATGTCACTGGGTGGAGGGGAACAAAGGGAAAAAAATTGAAACAACTGTAACAACATAATAAAGCATATTAAAATGTTTTTTAAAAAGAAATTTTATATAAAAATGAAGGGAAAATAAAGGATACATAATCTGCACATTTGAGCAAAAAAACAAAACAAAACAAAACAAAAAAACTCAGGAAGACTAAATCAGACAGTAATGAGATGGTTTACCTAAAGGAGGTGGATAGAAGAGATAGGGAGATGAGTATAATTATTAGTTTAGTTATGACTATGTTGTCTTTTGCTGCTAGAAAATAAATAGACAAGGTGGTGCATAGAGCAAAATAACGTAAAGAAGGCAAATGATACTAACTTTATCTTAAATTAATACCATAATTAGACTAAAGAGAAAAATTAAGTAAGTACCCTAGTAATTCTTGAACTCAGAATTTGTCTATACTCTCACAAGTAAAAATAAACTGTAAACAAAGTCTGAGGCTGCATGTAGTTAATGTGTCACTAACAGTGGTAGGAGTTCAAGATTCTGAAATTTTTCCCATGTCCAAAAATTCAGCAAGTAAGTAAACATTGAGGAAAAGGCAGTGACTCCTCACTGTTGTGGGAAAGGTACTCTGTGTTGGGAAAGGAAAAGCTGCAGAAAATTTTATGATGCCCAACTAGACTTGGAGATATCAATTCAAACCCATGAGTTTTAAAATTATAAATAGATGGAAATTTATATGTTATATATCAAGATCTATACTGTTTCCATCCCCCATTCTTTCTGTGCCACACCTGACCCACCCCATGAGTAAACATTCCTTTAATTTTTTAGTTTCTAGTTTTCACTTCTTGTGTTTCTTTTACATATATTCCCCCATTGACTTCTCTGATATTATTTAGAATGCTTGTAAACAATAAACACGCCTAAAGCTTGAAAATGAAAAACTATAGTAATGGATTATAACTCAGAATAATAAGTAAAAATTCAGGAGTTCATAGTTATATAAACAAATAGAAAACAAATGAGTAAGGAATAAGGGTAACTCCTTTCTTATGAGAAAACACAACTAATAAACATAGGAGAAATAACAGAGTTGGAAAAATTACCATTTGGCTACTACATTTGCAATGATTTTGTCATATAAGAATAACCCATGTGGTCAATATGGCAGCATAGGTATACAAGGATCTCCTCCTTGCACAGCCACATCAAAATTACAACTAAAATATAGAACAATCATCATTCATAACTGTCAGAAATTGAGTTGAATGGAAGTTCGACAACTGCGGAATGAAAGAAAACACATCCATCCAGACTGGTAGAAGAGGTGGAGATGTGGAACAGGCTTGTTCTACATCCACATGCGGTAGATAAAAATTTAGGAGGGATATCATGGGAACGAGGACTTCAAGCCTGACACCAGGGCCCTCAGCCCAGGGTTTCAGTGTCAGGAAGATAAGCCCCCATAACTTCAGGCTGCAAAAACCAGTGGGGATTAAGTGATGGAAGAAATTTCTGGAGTCCCTAGAATGTTCTCTTTAAAAACTCCTACACAATCTTAGGCTCACTCTCTCTGAGCTCCAGCACCAGGGTAGCAGCTTGAAAGGCACCAGTGACATACTGGGAGGAACTGAAGTGTGTGATGCCAGGGAAAAGCTGTGGGACAGCTTTCTCCTAGGCAGAAAGGTAGGCAGAGGTCACTGTCCCTTTTCTGAGCCTTATACCCACAGAGCCATAGAGCTGGCAGGTGGGTGCCATATCTGAGACTCCATCGACCTGGCTAACACTTCTTTCCCTGTCCTGGAGATCCCCTGAGATTCTGTTCCACCCTACTTATGGGCCCACGGAAGCTGTTGACAGTTGCTTTTCCATATGAATGGCTCGTCTTGGCTCATGCTTCAAGATTTCCTAAATCCACTCAAACAAACAACAGCTAGCCTCAGTGAGCCCCCACCACCTATATTTTTGCTAAGTGGCCCCATGCTTGGCACTAGCAGCAGCCAGCCTAGGTTCACAGCTTGGCTTTTTGTGGGAACCTCCAAGCCCAGCACAGGTAGCAGCCATGTCAGATTGCTCTATAACTCATGCAGGGTGGCCCCAGGAAGAACATGGGTGGTGGCTAACATTGACCTGCACCATCTGAGAAAACCCAGAGCCTGTGCACCCAGTGAATGGCTACAGAGCACATCAGAACATCATCATCCTGTTCCTGCACAGCTGATCCTCCAGGAAGGTCAGAAGTTGGTGGTCAGTGGCCACATCCAACCCTTGCAGCTGATTGGCTTGGGTAAATCCCTTCCATTGACATGCCAACAGAAATGAAGGCTCATCTATAAGAGAAGGGTGTACTTAGGCCACACGAAGGGTGCACCTCAATAACCCAACTTGGGTGATAGGGAAAGCTGTGCTACTGGGCCTTACAGGACACCTACGACACTAGGCCATGCTACCAAAGACAGGGAGCTATAGCAGCTCTACATAGAAAGAAACACAGGGAGGCTGCCAAAATGAGGAGACAAAGAAATATGGTCCAAATTAAAGAACAGAGAAAAACTTCAGAAAATGAACTAACCAAGTGGAGTTACACAATCTAGCAGATGCAGAGTTCAAAACACTGGTTATAAGGATACTAAGGAACTTAGTGGGGACCTCAACAGCATAAAAAAGATCCAGTCAGAAATGAAGGATACACTAATTGAAATAAAAAACAGTTTACAGGGGAACAATATTAGAGTGGATGAAGCTAAGAATCAAATCAATGATTTGAAACATAGGGATGTAAAAAACAACAAGAAGAAAAAAGAATCCCCTCACCCCCCAAAAAATATCACACTTGTGTAAGGAGCCTCTGGGACAACTTTAAGTGTTTCAACATTCACATGTGTGGTACCAGAAGAAGACAAAGAGCTAGAAATTGCAAATCTATTTTGCAAAAACAACTCAAGGAAACTTCCCTAATTTGGTGAAAGAAATAGACATGCTAGACTAGGAGCACAGAGAGTCCCAAACAATATAGATGCAAAGAGGCCCAATCCAAAACACATCATAATTAAAGTGCCAAAGGTTAAAGATATAGAGAGAGTCTTTTTTTAAAAAAAAATATGTTTTATTGATTTTGCTGTTACAGTTGTCCCAATTTCCTTCTTTCTGCTCCCCTCCACCCGGTGGCCCCGCTCCCTTCAGTTCCCCCCTTTTTTTAGCCCATGTCTATTGGTTGTGCATATAGTTCTTCTCAACCTCTTCCCCTCTATTCCATTCCCTCCTATTATGCTTCTTAATTCCTGTATCATCTATCTTCCTCTCCTCCTTACCCCTCCCTGCTGAGCTCCCCCCAGTATGTTCTCCATACCAATAGTTCTTTGTCCACTCTCGTTGCCTATTTAGTTTGCCTTTGTTTTGATTCCCTAACTTCTGTTTTTGGCTGTTGTGATGCAGTTTTCATTTTAATGTTCATAGTTTTGATCCTCCTTCTTCTAAACAAGTCCCTTTAACATCTCATATAATAGTGGTTTGGATCTAATAATCTTCTTAAGTTTTATTTTTTTCCTGGAAGAACTTTCTCTGCCCTTCTATTCTGAATGACAGTTTTTCTGGATAGAGTACTTGTGACTGTTGTCGTCAGCAGCCGTCCGTCTCGAGAGACGATGGTGTAGCTTCTTAAGAATCTATCTGCACCGCTGAGAATGGCTGTGCAGTCCAACTCGGGAGTAACACGGTATCTGTCTCCTCCCGTGTTGAATTGACATCTTGTGATGACGCTGGAGTGTCCTCTCCAGTGAAGCTGAAGCTACAGAGCCTGGGCAGGGTGATATGGAGGGTCTGCTGTTGCCCATGCAGCAGACCCCCCCTCTCTTCGCAGCTGAAGGGTCCAAGGGAAAGACGGAGTCAATACAGCTTGGCTTCAGGTGCGCCGCAGGAGTTGCTGTTGTTGACTACAACGTCAAACCGCCTTAGGGACTCCGGCTCCGGATTTTCTGTCGGGGTTTACTCCCTTAGCCTTTCCCCTGAAGAGGTATGCCGCAAGGCAGCGGAGGTTTTTTGGAGTCAGAGTTTTCCTTCTCTGATGTGCCCTGACTGGAAGATCGAACCAGCGACACTTAGCTCGCAGGCCGACGCTCAATCCACTGAGCCAAACCAGCCAGGGTAAATTTGTGACTGTAGGTTTTGGATTTCCATTACTTTGAATATTTCTTGCCAGTCCCTTCTTGCCTGCAGCGTCTCCCTTGAGAAATCAGCTGATAGTCTAATTGGGACCCCTTTGTACATGATTCTTTTCTTCTCTCTTGCTGCTTTTAATATACTCTCTTTATCTTTAATTTTTGACAATTTGATTATAATGTGTCTTGCAGTGGTTCTCCCTGGGTCCAGTTTTTCTGGAACTCTCTGTGCTTCTTGGACCTGTAAGTCTATTTTCTTCCCCAAGTTTGGGAAATCTGCTTCATTATTTCTTCACATAATTTTTCAATTTCTAGTTCTTCTTCTTTGTCCTCTGCAATCCTATAATCTGAATGTTCGGTCTCTTATAGCTGTCCCAGAGGTTTCTGATCCTCTCCTCACTTTCCTTACTTTTTGTTTCCTCTTTCTGCACTGGTTGACTGTTTGTTCCTTCCCTGTGTCCCGGTTTGTTGATTTGATCTCTGGATTTTATTTCCTCACCACTTGTCTCATATGTGTTTTAGTTTGTTTCAGTATGAGTGGCTTTCATTCCTTCCCTGTCTTGCTGCAAATCTTTTGTTAATTCTGTAAGCCACCTTATAACTATAGCTCTGAACTGAGCCTCTGAAAGTTTTCCTATTTGTTTGTCTGTCAGGTTCCTCATCTGCTGCGTGGTGAGTTGCGTTAGCAGGATTTCAATCGTTGTCTTCTTCATTTTGACAGATTTGTGTTTTGCTTTGCTTCATGGGCAGGCTGTAGGGGGCGGAGTCCCATATACTAGTCACTACCTGGCAATCGGCGGTGGTCTGCAACATTTTTTGCCACACTGTGGCCCTTTGTGTGGGGGCTTGGGCCCAAGATGGATTCCTGCTGTTATTCTCCGCCGGGAGACCGGGATCCGTCCCTCCACCCTGTGGTCCTCTCCGTCCGAAGCAATTGTAAGGCTGCCTTTCCCAGGGTTGGGGTCGTGAGCTGTCGGGACTTGAGTGCAGCCCAGATTGCTCCCCCTGCTGCTCTGCCTGCTGCTACCACAAACAGCACTCCCTGATTTTTCTGTTCCAGTTCTGATTTTGCCCCGCTTACCCGTCCGGACAAGCACTGCTGGTTTATAACTTCATACGTTGGGCTTCCATGTAGTTTTATTTTCTGGAATTTCTGGTTATCTTTTGTTTTGTGGTAGTTGTATTCCTTTCTAGTTGTAGAGGGAGACTGAGTGGGTCTGTCTAAGCCTCCATCTTGGCTGGAAGTCTAAAGAGAGAATCTTAACAGCAGCAAGAGAAAAGAAGTTAGTTACCTACAGGGGAGTTCTTGTAAGAGTGTCTGCTGATTTCTCAGAAGAAACATTGAAGATTAGAAGGGATTGTCAAGAAATATTCAGTACTGAAAAGCAGGGACTTACAGCCAAGATTGTTCTACCCAACAAAGCTATCATTTAGTATAAAAGGGAAGTTAGACAGCTTCCTAGACAAAAATAATAATAATAAAGGAGCTCGTCATCACCCAAACATTATTATATGAAATGTTAAAGGGACTTATTTAAAAAGAAGATCAAAACTATGAACAATAGAATGGCAATAAATATTTATCTATCAGCAATAGAATCTAAAAAACAAACTAAGCAAACAAGAAGAGAGACAGAATCACAGATACAGAGAGCATTTTGATGGTTACCAGATGGGAGGGGGTGTAGGAAAATGGGTGAAGAGGTGAGGGGGTTGATAAGTACAAGTAAGTAGTTACAGAATAGCCATGGGGATGTAAAGTACAATATAGGAAATTGTGTAGCTAAAGACCTTATACGCATAACTCATGGACATGAACAATGGTGTGGGGATTCCCTGAGGGGGTGGGGTTGCTGGGTGGAAGGAGGCAAAGAGGGAACATTAGGACAACTATATAGCGTAATCAATAAAGTATAATTGTGAAAAAGAAAGTAAAAAAAGGAATCACCAATGAATGTCAAATACAGTGGGTGAAATGTTAATAAGGAAAAAGTTACATTTATATATTATCAAAATAACTACCCAAATGATACTCAGTATTTACCAGGTTGAAACATTAACTTCAAAAAAGTAGTAAATTTACAGTAGGGAACCTGGGAGACAGCACTGTAGTCAGTTGATCAAGGATTTAAACACCAGTAAATACAAAAATTAATATCATATGTCTTCTATAATATGCCCTGGGGTATATCTGCTGAAAATATCGGCCTGAAACATACGTACATACAAACATATGTACATGCACACAGAAGGTAAACATATTAAAATATTAACCATTGGGGAATGTTGGGAGGCCTTTCCAGGAATTCTTGATATTATTTTAACAACATTTGTATATCTTTAAAATCACATCAAAATCAAAATTTGGAAAATCCTTTGTCCCAGCTGGCACAATGCCCAAGAAGAAAGGAGTCCAGGGCATCAGTAGAATCAGGGACATTGTCCCCTAGGACTCCAGTCCCTCTGGCTCTTGGACACAAGCTCCCCAAAGGGCACGCAGAAATTAGCCAGAAGCTTGGGGACTTGGTGTCAGTCTCTTATTAGTAAGGAAGTGTTGTCTTTTGAGTCATTTCTCTGGCGCTGGTTAAGGAAAATGAAAGTCTATAGAAGTGCCAAGGCCCCAGATATTTCTTCTAATTGTGTGGCTGTGAGACGTCCTAAGGAAAACCTAAGGAACTGGGCAACAGTCTGGAGCAGAAGGTGACTGAACTCACCAAGGATGAGTACAGGTCAGAGGGGCTGGAAATCTGCACTTGGGGACAAATCTGCCTGCATGGTTGTTGTTTCATAGATGAGACTCGAAGTCTGTGACTGTGTGTGTGTGTATCCCTCTATTATGTATGCATATGTATGTGCTGTTTGATAGTGGATTATGGGTGCACATATGTGTGCTATGTATCTAACAGCCTGACATTTTTCCTGAGTTAGACTTAACCTGGGCCCTGTTTTAGCACATGTAGACCAGATTATCACCCTCCTGGTATGTGATCCGGGACTGCTGACTCATGCCTGTCGTCAAAAGGACTTGCATCACTGCTGAGCATCAGGGGTGACACTGTTGGCTCTGCTGCTGAGCAGGAAGATGCCTGACCTCACAGGACCAAGGTCAAGTCAGAGAGGGCTCACACCTCCGCTCAGCAGTGTGTGCTGGTGTGCGTGCGAGCTGTGTCTGTGGGTGACACACTGGTGTGTGAGCAGGAAGGTGTATTGTTTGTTTGTTTTCTGTATGTTACCATGTTGTGCGACCATGTACAAAGTGTGTTGGTGGTGGTTCAACAATCGTGCCTGTGACTGAATAGTCTTGACTGCCCTATGCTGCCTGCCTTCCCCCAGGATGGGGATGGGTCAGAAGGGGCAGAAGCAAGCCTCTCATTATTAGTAGGAGGGTGTGTGATGCTATGTAGTGAGAGTGTCGGTGGGTGTGCAATAAATATGTATTTTTGAATAAATGAAAATGAATGTAAGAGTCTTCGTCAACTGGAAAACAGATCCATATAAATGAATGGAACTATCTAGGTAGGGATCTAAGAAAACATTGAACTACTTGCAACCCTAAAGTAACCCAGGGTCTCCCGATGATGGAAGAGTTTTCCACGGGTACTAGTTAAGAGCACAGGCTCTGATCATGCAGACATAGTAGACTGACCTACATATTTGATGATTTTTTCCTGTAAGTTTATTCTTATTATAGTTGATATACAATATGGTGTTAGTTTCAGGTGTATACAACATGGTGATTCAACATTTAAATAACAATTACCGCAGTAAGTCTAGTAACCACATGTCACAATACAGAGTTACGACGATATTATTGACCCTATTAAAAAGTATTTTGTATTTTTAACCTATAGAAAATGGCAATACATACAGTTTATATATGCATATAAGATTTATATCACTTATGTTTCTGTTTCCTAACAGTTAATATAGGGGGGAAAGAACATTCATTCTTACTATAGGTGTGAAGAATTTTTTAGCCTGGGAATGTAAGGCTGAAGTTGGATTTAATTACAAAAGGTAGATAAAGCCCTGAACTTAGTGTTCAACACAGTGTTTATGACCCCAAGATGGTCAGCATTATTATGAAAAAGACAGTTTGTGGACTACTCTGATTTCTGAGCTATTCTCAATCACATGGCTTTAAATAGTGACCCATTTCTGGAGTGTCCCTGACTTTACAGTTGAAAGTCAATGGAGCCTGGCAGGTTCACAGGCAGAGTGTGACATCACTCCAACAATGGTGCCTCAGCACTGGAGTGTCATGTTACTTTAAGGCAAAAACACTGATTCCAGTTTTCTGGACTCGTCTTCCGTTTCTGCCACAGTGAATTATTATGGTTTGGCGCTGTACAGGTGTAGAAATTATTCCTCATGCTCATCAAGTTCTCAGCTCCCTGAAGGGGAGACCTTGCTTTTCTTTTTCCTGCTGCATCTCAGCCCTTAGTAGAGTTTCCGACACAGACTCGATGTTCAATGAATAATGGCTGAATGAAACAATGAGCGCCTCCATGCTTCTGTGCAATAAAGTTTTGTTGGCTGCCTTAGGGGTGCAATGCTCTCCTGGAACCAGACTGGGATAGACTGAGGATGCAGGCATCCACAGGTGTGAGAAATTAATGGGGGGAGGGAAGCAGTGCTAGAAGGAAGGTGAAGGGATTAGCCAAAGAACATGTATGCCTGACCCCTGGTGTGGTGATGGCCTGAGAGAAGGGGGAGCCAGGAAAAGTGAAAAACATGGAAAAACTGCACAAGTGTGAACAATTAAAATTTAAGGGAAATATTCATGGTTTTCCCACAGTATGAGATGTGATGGTACTGGTTGTGTTTCCAGGATCCTGAAGATTCCCAAACCTCCTTTGTCCCCAGCTGACAGAGGAGGACCATGAGGAGGGACAACCAGAGCAGCGTGTCTGAGTTCCTCCTCCTGGGGCTCCCCATCCGGCCGGAGCAGCGGGGCGTGTTCTTCGCCCTGTTCCTGGGCATGTACCTGACCACGGTGCTGGGCAACCTGCTCATCATCCTGCTCATCAGGCTGGACTCTCGCCTGCACACGCCCATGTACTTCTTCCTCAGCCACTTGGCCTTCTCTGACATTTCTCTGTCATCTGTCACTGTCCCAAAGATGCTTATGGATATGCAGACTCAGCAACGATCCATCCCCTATGTGGGATGCATTTCTCAGTTGTATTTTTTCATCTTCTTTGGCGGTCTTGATGACTTCCTTCTAGCTGTGATGGCGTATGACAGGTACGTGGCCATCTGTCACCCTCTACACTACACCACCGTCATGAGGGAGGGGCTGTGTGTGCTGCTGGTGGCTGCCTCCTGGATTGTCTCCTGTAGCGGTGCCCTCTTGCACATTCTCCTCTTGGTCAGATTGTCCTTCTGTGCTGACAATACCATCACCCACTTCTTCTGTGACATCACTGTGCTCCTGAAGCTGAGTTGCTCAGACATCTCCCTCAATCAGCTGGTTATCTTCACTGAGGGAGGAATGATTTTATTCTTGCCTTTGGTTATTATTTTAGGCTCATATCTCCGCATAGGGATCATTATCCTAAGGGTACCCTCAACTAAGAGAGTCTTGAAAGTGCTCTCTACCTGTGGCTCCCATCTCTTTGTGGTGTCTTTATACTATGGGACAATTGCTGGGGTTTACTTCTTACCCTCATCATTGGATTCCGAATACATAATTGCTTCGGTCATGTATATGGTTGTTACCCCCATGCTGAACCCCTTCATCTACAGCCTGAGGAACAGAGACATAAAACAGGCCTTAGAAATGTTTGTCAACAGGGTTAACTTCTTTAAGTGGCAATCACTAAATCCTCTTACTGCAGTCAGGAACACAGTGAAGTACATCTCCTAACAAAATTGTGTGGTTGACATCTCTCATACAACTGTAATAGAATTTGCATTCCATTGTCATGTATAAGTGCTGCTAATATGTCAGCTAGGTCAGGTTTGCTGCTTGGATTGTTTATATTCTTTATTCCTAATTAATATTTTCCTTTGTCCATTATCTTTTATTATAAGCAAAATCATTTGTGAAACATGTTGTATAATTATAATTATGAATTTGTCTTTTTCTTCATTGAGATATGTTCATTTTTACTCATGTATTTTTATGCCGTGTTATGAGGACACACTGGTTTGGCATCATGATCCACTCCTGGTGAACTTCCTTTTTTTTTTGAACTGATTCTTTTAGGCTACCTTTTGTTGGCTTCACGCTGATTGTGTGCACGCCTTCCCAACTCACATTCAATGACATCATGTTGGTGCACTGCAATCAGCCATGATCAGAATAATTACACTATGAAAAGTCGCATGTGCTACAGAGAAAGACTTTTAACAAAAGAGAGACAGACTTTTTAAAAAATGCATTAAACAGCACACTATTTCATTTAAAATTAGGAGATATTTCTAGCAATGTGTTCTGCCTTAATATTTCATCTACTTCTCATATTAATGTTGATGCCTTATATCTGTATCCGTAGACATAGATGTATATACAGATATAGATACAGATATTAGTATAGGATATCAGGTAAAGATGCAGCTTTTCATGTTAAATTTTACATGGCATTTCTTTTCTGTCTCATTAGACTTTTCTGTGTCCACAGTGCCAGTGAGGTGTCCTTTGTTAATGGTGTATGTAAAGTTGGATTTTGTTCTTTTTATGTATAGCAACAATTATTAGTTTTGTGGAGCTATTTATCTAATGACATCTAATGTAATCATAATATATTCGAATTTATATTTTCCATATAACTATGTGAAACATCTGTTTCACATTTATTCTCTTGTGTCTTCCTCCCTTTGAAAAATTATATATACTGTTATTTCATTATTCCTCTATTATGAATCACAGATTACTATTATTTTATAATTCTTGTCCGTGCTATATGCAAAGATTACTTTTACTTTTATAAAAAATTTTTAAAAGATTTTATTTGTTAATATTTATAGAAAAGGTGACGGAGGGAGAGAGGAAGAGAAACATCGTTGTGTGAGAGTTACATCGATTGGTTGCCTCACACATGCCCCAACTGGGGACTTGGACTGCAACCCAGGCATGTGCCCTGACTGGGAATCGAAACTGTGACCTTTATGTTCACAGGCCAGTGCTCAATCCACTGAGCAATATTAGCCAGAGTTCTTTTTAATTTTTAAGTCACAGCTTAAAATACAAAACAAGACTTTGACTTTTGAGCTATTTGAGATACACAATTTATGGCACTTAGGAGACTCATCACCAATATTTCATTCTAGGACTCCTAAAGTATACTCTATACAACATCGCTGAAATAGAGTATTTTGCAACTGTGAAAAAATAAAAACAAAAATATATATAAATCAATATGGAGAAACATCAGGATATGTTGTTAAAGGGAAAGAAAATAATGTGCACAAATGCATGTACAGCAATGAAATTTTATATAAAAATGAGGGTGAAATAAAGTATACATAATCTGCCCGTTTGAGCAAAAAGAAACACAGGAAGACTAAATCAGACACTAATGAGATGGTTCACCTAGAGGAGGTGGATAGAAGAGATGGGAGATGCTTATAATTATTAGTATAGTTATGACTATGTTGTCTTTTGCCGCTGGAAAATAAATAGACGAGGTGGTGCATTAAGCAAAATAGCGTAAAGAAGGCAAGTGAACATAACTGTATCTTAAATTAATACCATAATTAGACTAAAGAGAAAAATAAAATAAGTATCCTAGCAATTCTTGAACCCAGAATTTTGTCTATATACTCTCACAATTAAACATAAACTGGAAACAAAGTCTTAGGCTGCATGTAGTTAATGTGTCACTAACAGTGGTAGGAGTTCAAGATTCTGAAACTTTTTCCCATGTCCAAAAATTCAGCAGGTAAGTAAGCACTGAAGAAAAGGCAGTGACTCCTCACTGTTGTGGGAAAGGGACTGTTTGTTGCGAAAGAAGAAGCTGCAAAAATATTTATGATGTCAAACTAGACCTGGAGATACCAATTCAAACCCATGAGTTTTAAAATTATAAATAGATGGAAATTTATATGTTATGTGTCAAGATGTATACCATTCCCATCCCCCATTCTTTCTGCCCCAGTACTGACCCAACCCATGAGTAAACATTCTTTTAATTTCTTTTTTTTTTTTTCCTACTGTGTGGTTGCCTCTCACTCGAGCCCCCATCTGGGGACCTGATGTGCAACCTAGTTATGTGCCCTGACTGGGAATTGAACCAGCGACACTTGGCTCACAGGCCGACGCTCAATCCACTGAGCTACAAGCAGCCAGGGCTCCTTTAATTTCTTTCTAATTTTTACTTCTTGTGTTTCTTTTATGTATATTCTCCAGTTGTCTTCTCTGATATTATTTAGAATGCTTGTAAACCATAAACACGCCTAAAGCTTTGAAATATAAAACTGCAGTAATGGATTATAACTCAGAGATTAATAAGTAAAAATCAAGGAGTGCATAGTTATATAAACGAATAGAAAACAAGTGAGTGGGGAATAAGGGTAACTCCTTTCTAATGAGAAAACACAACTAATAAACATAGGAGAAATAACAGAATTAGAGAAATTACCATTTTGCCACTACATTTGGGAAAATTTTCCCATATAAGAATCACCAGTGTGGTCAAGATGGCAGCATAGGTATACACGGCTCTCCTCCTTGCACAACCACATCAAAATTACAACTAAAATATAGAACAATTATCACTCATAACTGTTAGAAACTGAGTTGAATAGAAGTTTGACAACTACGAAATTAGAGAAAAAACATTGTCTGGACTGGAAGAAGAGGCGGAGTTGTGGAAAAGACTGGTCCACACCCACGTGTCCTAGAGAAAAATTTAGGAGTGATATCTTGGGAGTGAGAAGTTCAAGCCTGACACCAGGCCCCCCAAAAACAGGGTTCCAGTGTCAGGAAGATAAGTCCCCATAACTTCAGGCAGCAAAAACCAGTGGGGATTGAGTTGAGGGAAGAAACTTCTGGAGTCCCAAGAAGGTCCTCTTAAACAACTCACACAGAGTTTTAGGCTCATTCTCTCTGAGCTGCACCACTGTGGTAGCAGCTTGAAAGGCACCAGTGACATACAGGGAGGAACTAAAGTGTGTGACACCAAAGCAATAGTTGGGGGACAGCTTCTCCCAGACATAAAGGTAGGTAGAGGTTACTGTCCCTTTTTCTGAGCCTTCTACCCACAGAGCCACAGATCTGGCAGGTGGGTGTCGTATCTGAGACTCCATCAACCTGGCTAACACATCGTTCCCTGTCCTGGAGATCCCCTGAGATTCTGTTCCACCCTACTTATGGGCCCACCCAAGCTGTTAACAGTGGCTTTTCCATATGAATGGCTGGTCTTGGGTCATGCTTCACAACTTCCCAAATCCACTCAAACAAGCAACACCTAGCCTCAGTGAGCTCCCACCACCTATACCTCCTGCTAAGTGGCCCCAGGCTTGGCACTAGCAGTATCCAGCCTAGGTTCACAGCACAGGGAGCAGCCATGTCAGATTGCTCTATAACTCATGCAGGGTGGCCCCAGGAAGAACACGGGTGGTGGCTAACTTTGTCCTGCACCATCTGAGAAAACCCAGAGCCTGTGCACCCAGTGAATGGCTACAGACCACTTCAGAGCATCATCACTCTGTTCCTGCACAGCGCATCCTCCAGGAAGGGCAGAAGTTGGTGGTCAGTGGTCACAGCCAGTCCTTGCAGCTGACTGGTCTGTGTAAATCCCTCCCAGTGACCTGCCAACAGAAATCAAGGCTCAACTACAAGAGGAGGGTGTACTTAGGCCACTCGAAGGGTGCACCTCAATAACCCAACTTGGGTGATAGGGAAAGCTGTGCTACAGGGCCTTACAGGACACCTACGACACTAGGCCATGCTACCAAAGACAGGGAGCTATAGCAGCTCTACATAGAAACAAACACAGGGAGGCTGCCAAAATGAGGAGACAAAGAAATATGGTCCAAATTAAAGAACAGATATAAACTTCAGAAAAAGAACTAACCAGATGCAGATATGTATCTATCAGATTCAGAGTTCAAAACTCTGGTTATAAGGATGCTAAGGAACTTAGTGGGGACCTCAACAGCATAAAAAAGATCCAGTTAGAAATGAAGAATACACTAATTAAAATAAAGAACAATTGACAGGGAACAATAATAGAGTGGATGAAGCTGAGAATCAGATCAATGATTTGGAATATAAGGAAGCAAAAACAACAAGAAGAAAAAATAATAATAAAAAAATATTGGCCTGACACACACATACATACAAACATACGTACATGTACATGGAAGGTAAACATATTAAAATGTTAACCATTGGGGAATGTCGTGAGGCCTTTCCAGGAATTCTTGATATCATTTTTACAATGTTTCTATATCTTTAAAATCATATCAAAATAAAATTTGGAAAATCCTTTGTCCCACCTGGCACAATGCCCAAGAAGAAAGGAGTCCAGGGCATCAGTAGAATCAGGGACACTGTCCCCTAGGACTCCAGTCCCTCTGGCTCTTGGACACAAGCTTCCCAAAGGGTACGCAGAAATTAGCCAGAAGCTTGGGGACTTGGTGTCAGTCCCTTATTAGTAAGGATGTGTTGTCTTTTGAGTCATTTCTCTGGCGCTGGTTAAGGAAAATGAAAGTCTGTAGAAGTGCCAAGGCCCCAGATATTTCTTCCAATTGTGTGGCTGTGAGACGTCCTAAGGAAAACCTAAGGAACTGGGCAGCAGTCTGGAGAACATGGTTGTCTGAGCTCACCAAAGATGAGTACAGGTCAGAGGGGCTGGAAATCTGCACTTCGAGACAACTTTGCCTGCGTGGTTGTTGATTCGTAGATGAGACTCGAAGTCCCTGACTGTGTGTGTGTGTCTGCCTGTATTGTGTATGCTGATGTATGTGCTCTTTGATAGTGGCTTATGCGTGGACATATGTGTGCCATGTATCTAAAGCCTGACTTTTTCCTGAGTTAGACTTAACCTGGGCCCTGTTTAAGTGCATGTAGACCAGGTTATCAGCCTCCTGGCATGTGATCCGGGACTGCTGACTCATGCCTGTGGTCAAAAGGACTTGTGTCACTGCTGAGCATCAGGGGTGACACTGTTGGCTCTGCTGCTGAGCAGGAAGATGCCTGACCTCACAGGACCAAGGTCAAGTCAGAGAGGGCTCACACCTCTGCTCAGCAGTGTGTGCTGCTGCATGCGCGAGCTGTGTCTGTGGGTGACACACTCGAGTGTGAGCAGGAAGGTGCATTTTTGTTTGTTTTCTGTATGTTACCATGTTGTGTGAGCATGTACAAAGTGTGTTGGTGGTGGTTTAACAAGTGTGCCTGTGACTGAATAGGCTTGACCGCCCCATGCTGCCTGCCTTCCCCCAGGATGGGGATGGGTCAGAAGGGGCGCAAGCAAGCCTCTCATTATTAGTAGGAGTGTGTGTGATGCTTATGTAGTGAGTGTGTGGCTGGGAGTGTAATAAATATGTATTTTTGAATAAATGAAAATGAATGTAAGGGTCTTTGAAAACTGGAAAACAGATCCATATAAATGAATGGAACTATCTAGGTAGGGATCTAAGAAAACATTGAGCTACTTGCAAACCTAAAGTAACACAGGGTCTCCCAATGATGGGAGATGTTTCCATGTGTACTAGTTAAGAGCACAGGCTCTGATCATGCAGACATAGTAGACTGACCTACATATTTGATGATTTTTTCCTGTAAGTTTATTCTTATTATAGTTGATATACAATATGGTGTTAGTTTCAGGTGTATACAATATGGTGATTCAACATTTAAATAACAATTACCACAGTAAGTCTAGTAACCACATGTCACAATAGGGTTACAATGATATTGACCCTATTAAAAAGTATTTTGTATTTTTAACCTATAGAATATGGCAGTACATACAGTTTATATATGCATATAAGATTTATATAACTTATGTTTCTGTTTCCTAACAGTTAATATAGGGTGAAAAGAACATTCATTCTTACTACAGGTGTGAAGAATTTTTTAGCCTGGGAATGTAAGGCTGAAGTTGGATTTAATTACAAAAGGTAGATAAAGCCCTGAACTTAGTGTTCAACACAGTGTTTATGACCCCAAGATGGTCAGCATTATTATGAAAAAGACAGTTTGTGGACTACTCTGATTTCGGAGCTATCCTCAATCACATGGCTTTAAATAGTTACCCATTTCTGGAGTGTCCCTGACTTTACAGCTGAAAGTCAATGGAGCCTGGCAGGTTCACAGGCGGAGTGTGACATCTCTCCAACAATGGTGCCTCAGCACTGGAGTGTCACGTTACTTTAAGGCAAAAACACTGATTCCAGTTTTCTGGACTCGTCTTCCGTTTCTGCCACAGTGAATTATTATGGCTTGGCTCTGGACAGGTGTAGAAATTATTCCTCATGCTCATCAAGTTCTCAGCTCCCAGAAGGGGAGACCTTGCTTTTCTTGTTCCTGCTGCATCTGAGCCCTTAGTAAAGTTTCCGACACAGACTCGATGTTCAATGAATAATGGCTGAATGAAACAATGAGCGCCTCCCTGCTTCTGTGCAATGAAGTTTTGTTGGCTGCCTTAGGGGTGCAATGATCCCCTGGAACCAGACTGGGATAGACTGAGGATGCAGGCATCCACAGGTGTGAGAAATTAATAGGGGGAGGGAAGCAGTGCTAGAAGGAAGGCGAAGGGATTAGCCACAGAACATATATTCCTGACCCCTGGTGTGGTGATGGCCTGAGAGAAGGGGGAGCCAGGAAAAGTGGAAAACATGGGAAAACTGCAGTAGTGTAAACAATTAAAATTAAAGGAAAAATTCATGGTTTTTTCACAGTATGAGATGTGATGGCCCTGGTTGTGTTTCTAGGATCCTGAAGATTCCCAAACGTCCTTTGTCCCCAGCTGACAGAGGAGGACCATGAGAAGGGACAACCAGAGCAGCGTGTCTGAGTTCCTCCTCCTGGGGCTCCCCATCCGGCCGGAGCAGCGGGGCGTGTTCTTTGCCCTGTTCCTGGGCATGTACCTGACCACGGTGCTGGGCAACCTGCTCATCATCCTGCTCATCAGGCTGGACTCTCGCCTGCACATGCCCATGTACTTCTTCCTCAGCCACTTGGCCTTCTCTGACATTTCTCTGTCATCTGTCACTGTCCCAAAGATGCTTATGGACATGCAGACTCGGCAACAATCCATCCCCTATGTGGGATGCATTTCTCAGTTGTATTTCTTCATACTTTTTGGTGGACTTGATAATTTCCTTCTAGCTGTGATGGCATATGACAGGTACGTGGCCATCTGTCACCCTCTACACTACACCACCATCATGAGGGAGGGGCTGTGTGTCCTGCTGGTGGCTGCCTCCTGGATTGTCTCCTGTGGCCATGCCCTGTTGAACATCCTCCTCTTGGTCAGACTGTCCTTCTGTGCTGACAATACCATCACCCACTTCTTCTGCGACATCACTGTGCTCCTGAAGCTGAGCTGTTCAGACATCTCCCTCAATCAGCTGGTCATCTTCATCGAGGGAGGAATGCTTTTTTTCTTGCCTTTGGTTATAATTTTAGGCTCATATCTCCGCATAGGGACTATCATCCTAAGGGTGCCCTCCACTAAGAGAGTCTTGAAAGTCCTCTCTACCTGTGGCTCCCATCTCTTTGTGGTGTCTTTATACTACGGGACAATTGCTGGTGTTTACTTCTTGCCCTCATCATGGGATTCCGAATACATAATTGCTTCGGTCATGTATATGGTTGTTACCCCCATGCTGAACCCCTTCATCTACAGCCTGAGGAACAGAGACATAAAACAGGCCTTAGAAATGTTTGTCAATAGGGTTAACTTCTTTAAGTGGCAATCACTAAATCCTCTTACTACAGGAGCACAATGAGGTACATCTCCCAACATTATTGTGTGGTTGACATCTCCATACAACTTTAACAGGATTTGCATTCCGTTGTTATGTATAAGTGCTGTTAATATGTCAGCTAGGTCAGGTTTGCTGCTTGGATTGTTTATATTCTTTATTCCTAATTAATATTTTCCCTTGTCCATTATATTTTATTATATGCAAAATCACTTGTGAAACATGTTGTGTAACTATAATTATGAATTTGTCCTTTTCTTCATTGAGATATGTCCATTTTTGCTCATGTATTTTTATGCCGTGTTATGAGGACACACTGGTTTGGCATCATGATCCACTCCTGGTGAACTTCCTTTTTTTTTTGAACTGATTCTTTTATGCTAGCTTTTGTTGGCTTCACACTGATTGCGTGCACGTCTTCCCAACTCACATTCAATGACATCATGTTGGTGCACTGCAATCAGCCATGATCAGAATAATTACACTATGAAAAGTCGCATGTGCTACAGAGCAAAACTTTTAACAAAAGAGAGAAAGACCTAAAAAAATGCATTTAACAGCACACTATTTCATTTAAAATTAGGAGATATTTCTAGCAATGTATCCTGCCTTAATACTTCATCTACTTCTCATATTAATGTTGATGCCTTATATCTGTATCTGTAGGCATAGATGTATATACAGATATTGATACAGATATTACTATAGGATATCTAGTAAAGATGCACCTTTTCTTGTTAAATTTAACATGGCATTTCTTTTCTGTCACGTTAGACTTTCTGTGTACACAATGTCAGTGAGGTGTCATTTGTTAATAGTGTATGTAAAGTTGGATTTTGTTTTTTTTTATGTATAGCAACAATTATTATTTTTCTTGAGCCACTTATCTAGTGACATCTTATCTAATCATAATATAATTGAATTTATATTTTCCGTATAATTATATGATACATCTATTTCACATTTATTCTCTCATGTCTTCCTCTCTTTGGAAAATTATATATACTGTTATTTCATTATTCCTCTATTATTAATAGCACATTACTATTATTTTATAATTCTTGTCAGTGCTATATGCAGAGATTACTTTTACGTTCTCTTTAAAAATTTTAAAGATTTTATTTATTTCTTTTTATAGAGAAGGGGAAGGAGGGTGATGGGGAGAGAAACATCGCTGTGCGAGAGATACATCGATTGGTTGTCTCACACATGCCCCAACTGGGGACCTGGACTGCAACCCAGGCATGTGCCCTGACTGGGAATCGAACCTGTGACCTTTAGGTTCACAGGTCAGTTCTCAATCTACCGAGCCACACCAGCCAGGGTTCTTTTTAATTTTTAAGTCATAGTTTAAAATACAAAATATGATATTGACCATTTATGCCATTTGAGATACACAATTCATGGCACTTAGGAGACTCAACATTAATATTTCATTCTAGGACTCCTAAAGTACACTGTATAAAACATCACTGAAATAGAGTATTTTGCAACTGTGAAAAAATAAAAACAAAATTATATATGAATCAATATGGAGTAACATCAGGATATATTGTTAAATGGAAAAAAAAGCTATGTGTACAAGTGCACGTACAGCATTGAAATTTATATAAAAATGAAGGGGAAATAAAGTATGCATAATCTGCCCATTTGAGCAAAAAGAAACACAGGAAGACTAAATCAGACACTAATGAGATGGTTTACCTAGAGGAGGTGGATAGAAGAGATAGGGGGATGAGTATAATTATTAGTATAGTTATGACTATGTTGTCTTTGCCGCTAGAAAATAAATAGATGAGGTGGTGCATTAAGCAAAATAGCGTAAAGAAGGCAAGTGAACCTAAGTGTATCTTAAATTAATACCATAATTAGACTAAAGAGAAAAATAAAATAAGTACTCTAGCAATTCTTGAACCCAGAATTTTGTCTATATACTCTCACAATTAAACATAAACTGGAAACAAAGTCTTAGGCTGCATGTAGTTAATGTGTCACTAACAGCGGTAGGAGTTCAAGATTCTGAAATTTTTCCCATGTCAAAAATTCAGCAGGTAAGTAAACATTGAGGAAAAGGCAGTGACTCCTCACTGTTGTGGGAAAGGGACTGTGTGTTGGAAAAGGAGAAGCTGCAGAAAATTGTATGGTGTCAAAGTAGACCTGGAGATATCAATTCAAACCCATGAGTTTTAAAATTATAAATAGATGGAAATTTATCTTATATATTAATATCTTTATTCTTACCAACACCCATTCCTTGTGTCCCATTCCTGGCCCACCACATGAGTAAACATTCCTTTACTTCCTTAGTTTCTAGTTATAACTTCTTGTGTTTCTTTTCTATATATTCCCCAGTTGGCTTCACTAATATTATTTTGAATGCTTGTAAATAATAAACACGCCTAAAGCTTCGAAATGAAAAACGGCAGTAATGGATTATAACTCAGAGAATAATAATTAAAAATCCAGGAGTCCATAATTATATAAACAAATAAAAAACAAAGAGTGGGGAATAAGGGTGACTCCTTTCTTATAAGAAAACACAACTAATAAACATAGGAGAAATAACAGAGTTGGAAAAATTACCATTTGGCTACTACATTTGCGATGATTTTGTCATATAAGAATAACCCCTGTGGCCAGGATGGTGGCATAGGTATACAAGGCTCTCCTCCTTGCACAGCCACATCAAAATTACAACTAAAATATAGAACAATCATTATTCATAACAGTCAGAAATTGAGTTGAATGGAAGTTCGACAACTGCGGAATGAAAGAAAACACATCCATCCAGACTGGTAGAAGATGTGGAGATGTGGAACAGGCTTGTTCTATATCCACATGTGGTAGATGAAAATTTAGGAGGGATATCATGGGAACGAGAGATATCATAGGAACGAGGACTTCAAGCCTTACACCAGGGCCCTCAGCCCAGGGTTCCAGTGTCAGGAAGATAAATCCCCATAACTTCAGGCTGCAAAAACCATTGGGGATTGAGTTGAGGAAAGAAATTTCTGGAGTGCCAAGAAGGTCCTCTTAAATAACTCCCACAGAGTCTCTGAGCAACAGCACCAGGGTAGCAGCTTGAAAGGTACCAGTGACATACTGGGATGAACTAAAGTGTGTGACACAAGGGAAAAGCTGTGGGCAGCTTTCTCCCAGACAGAAAGGTAGGCAGAATTCACTGTTCCTTTTCTAAGCCTTCTACCCACAGAGCCACAGAGCTGGGAGGTGGTTGCCATATCTGAGACAACATAGACCTGGCTAACACTATTTTTTCTGTCCTGGAGATCCCCTGAGATTCTGATCCACCCTACTTATGGGCCCACTCAAGCTGTTAACAGTGGCTTTTCCATATGAATGACTGGTCTTGGCTCATGCTTCACAACTTCCTAAATCCACTCAAACAAGCAACACCTAGCCTCAGTGAGCTCCCATCACCTATACCTCTTGCTAAGTGGCCCCAGGCTTGGCACTAGCAGTATCCAGCCTAGGTTCACAGCACAGGGAGCAGACATGTCAGATTGCTCTATAACTCATGCAGGGTGGCCCCAGGAAGAACACGGGTGGTGGCCAACTTTGTCCTGCACCATCTTAGAAAACCCAGAGCCTGTGCACTCAGTAAATGGCTACAGACCACATCAGAGCATCATCATCCTGTTCCTGCACAGCGGATCCTCCAGGAAGGGCTGAAGTTGGTGGTCAGTGGTCACAGCCAGCCCTTGCAGCTGACTGGCCTGGGTAAATCCCTACCATTGACCTGTCAACAGAAATCAAGCCTCAACTACAAGAGGACAGTGTATTCAGGCCACACAAAGGGTGCACCTCAATAACCCAACTTGAGTAATAGGGGAAGCTGTGCTACTGGGCCTTACAGGACACCTATGATATTAGACCATGCTACCAAGACAGGGAGTCATAGCAGCTCTACTTAATACATAGAAACAAACACAGGGAGACTGCCAAAATGAGGAGACAAAGAAATATGGCCCAAATTAAACAACAGATAAATACTACAAAATAGAACTAACGAAATGGAGACATGCAATTTATCAGATGCAGAGTTCAAAACACTAGTTATAAGGATGCTCAAAAAACTTGGTGAAGATCTCAACAGCATAAAAAAGATCCAGTCAGAACTGAAGGATACACTAATTGAAATAAAGAACAATTTACAGGGGAACAATAGTAGAGTGGATGAAGCTGAGAATAAAATTAATGATTTGGAACATAAGAAGCAAAAAAACACCACAGGAAGAAAAAATAATTTAAGAAAAAATGAGGATAGAGTAAGGAGCCTCTGGGACAACTTTAAATGTTTCAACATTCACATGTGAGGTACCAGAAGAAGAGAAAGAGCAAGAAATTGCAAATCTGTTTTGAAAAAACAATTCAAAAAAACTTCTCTAATTTGGTGAAGGAAATAGACATGCAAGTTCAGGAAGCACAGAGAGTCCCAAACAAGATGGATGCAAAGAAGCTCACTCAAAGACACATCATCATTAAAGTGTCAAAGGTTAAAGATAAAGAGACAATCTTAAAAACAGCATGAGAAGTTAGTTACCTACAGGGGAGTTCCCGTACGACTGTCTGCTGATTTCTCAGAAGAAACTTTGAAAGGTAGAAGGGATTGTCAAGAAATATTCAAAGTCATGAACAGCAGGGACCTACAGCCAAGATTGCTCTACACGTAAAACTATCATTTAATATCGAAGGGCAGTTAAAGAGCTTCCCAGACAAAAAAAAACAAAGCAGTTCATCATCACCCAACCAATATTATATGACATGTTAAAGGGACTTATTTAAGAAGAAGAAGATCAAAACTATGAACAATAGAATGGCAATAAATACTTATCTCGTCGTCGGCAGCCGTCCGTCTCGAGAGACGATGGTGTAGCTTCTTAAGAGTCTATCTGCACCGCCGAGAATGGCTGTGCAGTCCGACTCGGGAGTGACACGGTATCTGTCTCCTCCCGTGTTGAATCGACATCTTGCGATGAAGCTACAGAGCCTGGGCAGGGTGATATGGAGGGTCTGCTGTTGCCCATGCAGCAGACCCCCCCTCTCTTCGCAGCTGAAGGATCCAAGGGAAAGACGGAGTCAATACAGCTTGGCTTCAGGTGCGCCGCAGGAGTTGCCGGTGTTGACTACAACGTCAAACCGCCTTAGGGACTCCGGCTCCGGATTTTCTGTCGGGGTTTACTCCCTTAGCCTTTCCCCTGAAGAGGTATGCCGCAAGGCAGCGGAGGTTTTTTGGAGTCAGAGTTTTCCTTCTCTGATGTGCCCTGACTGGAAGATCGAACCAGCGACACTTAGCTCGCAGGCCGACGCTCAATCCACTGAGCCAAACCAGCCAGGGTATACTTATCTATCAACAGTGAAATCTAAAAAACACACTAAGCAAACAAGAACAGAAACAGAATTATGGATACAGAGAGCATTTTGACGGTTGCCACATGGGAGGGGGGTGTGGGGGAATGGGTGAAGAGGTGAGGGGACTAAGAAGTACAAATAGGTACTTACAGAACAGTCATGGGGATGTACAGTACAGGCTAGGAAATGGGGTAGCCAAAGAACTTATATGCATGACTCATGGACATGAACAATGGTGTGGAGATTCCCTGAGAAAGTGAGGTTTGCTGGGTGGAAGGGGGCAAAGGAAAAATTAGGACAACTGTAATAGCATAATCAATAAAATATAATTTAAAAAAAGAAAGTAAAAAAAGGAATTGCCAATGAATGTTAAATACAGTGGGTGAAATGTTAATAAGGAAAAAGTTACATTTATATATTATCAAAATAACTACCCAAATCATACCCAGTATTTACCAGGTTGAAATATTAACTTCAAAAAAAATAGTAACTTTACAGTAGAGAACCTGGGAGACAGCACTATGGTCAATTGATAAGGATTCAAACACTAGTAAGTAGAAATATTAATATCATATGTTTTCTAATAATATGCCTTGTGGTATATCTGCTGAAAATATAAGCCTGACACTTACATACATACAAACATATGTACATGCACACAGAAGGTAAACATATTAAAATGTTAACCATTGGGGAATGTCGTGAGGCCTTTCCAGGAATTCTTGATATCATTTTTACAACGTTTCTATATCTTTAAAACCATATCAAAATAAAATTTGGAAAATCCTTTGTCCCACCTGGCACAATGCCCAAGAAGAAAGGAGTCCAGGGCATCGGTAGAATCAGGAACACTGTCCCCTAGGACTCCAGTCCCTCTGGCTCTTGGACACAAGCTCCCCAAAGGGCATGGAGAAATTAGCCAGAAGCTTGGGGACTTGGTGTCAGTCTCTTATTAGTAAGGAAGTGTTTTCTTTTGAGTCATTTCTCTGGAGCTGGTTAAAGAAAATGAAAGTCTGTAGAAGTGCCAAGGCCCCAGATATTTCTTCCAATTGTGTGACTGTGAGACCTCCTAAGGAAAACCTAAGGAATTGGGCAACAGTCTGGAGCAGAAGGTGTCTGAGCTCACCAAGGATGAGTACAGGTCAGAGGGGCTGGAAATCTGCACGTGGGGATGAATCTGCCTGCGTGGTTGTTGATTCATAGATGAGACCGACGTCCGATTCATAGATGAGACCGATGTCCATGACTGTGTGTGTGTGTCTGCATGTATTGTGTATGCTTATGTTTGTGCTCTTTGATAGTGGCTTATGCGTGCACATGCATGTGCTATGTATCTGACTAACAGCCTGACTGTTTTCCTGAGTTAGACTTAACCTGGGCCCTGTTTAAGTGCATGTAGACCAGGTTATCAGCCTCCTGGCATGTGATCCGGGACTGCTGACTCATGCCTGTGGTCAAAAGGACTTGCGTCACTGCTGAGCATCAGGGGTGACACTGTTGGCTCTGCTGCTGAGCAGGAAGATGCCTGACCTCACAGGAGCCAAGGTCAAGTCAGAGAGGGTTCACACCTCTGCTCAGCAGTGTGTGCTGCTGCATGTGCGAGCTGTGTCTGTGGGTGACACACTCATGTGTGAGCAGGAAGGCGTATTGTTTGTTTGTTTTCTGTATGTTACCATGTTGTGTGACCATGTACATAGCATGTTGGTGGTGGTTCAACAAGTGTGCCTGTGATTGAATAGACTTGACCGCCCCATGCTGCCTGCCTTCCCCCAAGATGGGGATGGGTCAGAAGGGGCGGAAGCAAGCCTCTCATTATTAGTAGGAGTGTGTGTGATGCTTATGTAGTGAGTGTGTGGCTGGGTGTGCAATAAATATGTATTTTAGAAAAAATGAAAATGAATGTAAGGGTCTTCCGTTAATTGAAAAACAGATCAATATAAGTGAAAGTAGGAATCTAAGAAAACATTGAACTTCTTGCAACCCTTAAATAACATATGGTCTCCTGATGATGGTGGAGGTTTCCATGGGTACTAGTTAAGAGCCCAGGCTTTGATCATTCAGACATAGTAGACTGACCTGCACATCTGATAATCTTTTCCTTTAAATTCATTCTTATCATAGTTGATATACAATATGGCATTAATTTCAGGTGTGTACAATATGGTGATTCAACATTTAAATAACTATTACTGCAATAAGTCTAATAACCACATGCCACTATACAGAGTTATGATGATATTATTGACACTATTAAAACATATTTTATATTTTTAACCTATAGAAAATGGCAATACATTATCATAGTTGATATACAATATGGCATTAATTTCAGGTGTGTACAATATGGTGATTCAACATTTAAATAACTATTACTGCAATAAGTCTAATAACCACATGCCACTATACAGAGTTATGATGATATTATTGACACTATTAAAACATATTTTATATTTTTAACCTATAGAAAATGGCAATACATACAGTTTATATATGCATATAAGATTTATATCACTTAGGTTTCTGTTTTCTAACAGCTAATAGAACGGGGAAAGAACATTCATTCTTACTATAGGTGTGAAGAATTTTAGGTCCGGGAATGTAAAGCTGTTGTTCGATTTAATTATAAAAGGTAGATAAAGCCCTTAACTTAGTGTTCAACACAGTGTTTATGACCCAAAGATGGTCAGCATTATTGTGAAAGATAGTTTGTGGACTATTCTGATTTCGTAGCTATTTTGGAATAAAAAGGCTTTAAATGGTCACCCATTACTGGAGTGTCCCTGACTTTACAGCTAAAAGTCAATGGAGCCTGGCAGGTTCACAGGCGGAGTGTGACATCACTCCAACAATGGAGCCTCAGCTGGAGTGTCACGTTACTTTAAGGAACAAAAACTGATCCCAGTTTTCTGGACTCATCTTCCACTTCTGCCACAGTGAATTATTATGGTTTGATTCTGGACAGGTGTAGAAATCATCCCTCATGCTCATCAAGTTCTCAACTCACGGAAGGGGGGAGACCTTGCTTTTCTTTTTCCTGCTGCATCTCAGCCCTTAGTAAAGTTTCTGACACAGACTCAATGTTCAATGAATAATGGCTGAATGAAACAGTGAGTGCCTCCATGCTTCTGTGCAATGAAGTTTTTTGGCTGCTTTAGGGGTGCAATGATCTCCTGTAACCAGACTGGGATAGACTGAGAATGCAGGCATCCACAGGTGTGAGAAATTAATAGGGCGAGGGAAGGAGTGGAGGAAAGAGGCAAAGGGATTAGCCAAGGAACATATATGCCTGACCCCTGGTGTGGTGATGGCCTGAGGGAAGGGGTAGGCAGGAAAAGTGAAAAACATTGGAAAACTGCACAAATGTAAACAATTAAAATTAAAGGAAAATATTCATGGTTTTCCCACAGTATGAGATGTGATGGTCCTGGCTGTGTTTCTAGGATCCTGAAGATTCCCAAACCTCCTTTGTCCCCAGCTGACAGAGGAGGACCATGAGGAGGGACAACCAGAGCAGCGTGTCTGAGTTTCTCCTCCTGGGGCTCCCCATCCGGCCAGAGAGGCGGGGCGTGTTCTTCGCCCTGTTCCTGGGCATGTACCTGACCACGGTGCTGGGCAACCTGCTCATCATCCTGCTCATCAGGCTGGACTCTCGCCTGCACACGCCCATGTACTTCTTCCTCAGCCACTTGGCCTTCTCTGACATTTCTCTGTCATCTGTCACTGTCCCAAAGATGCTTATGGATATGCAGACTCAGCAACGATCCATCCCCTATGTGGGATGCATTTCTCAGTTGTATTTTTTCATAGTTTTTGGTGGCCTTGATGACTTCCTTCTAGGTGTGATGGCGTATGACAGGTATGTGGCCATCTGTCACCCTCTACACTACACCACCATCATGAGGGAGGGGCTGTGTGTGCTGCTGGTGGCTGCCTCCTGGATTGTCTCCTGTGGCAATGCCCTGTTGAACATCCTCCTCTTGGTCAGACTGTCCTTCTGTGCTGACAATACCATCACTCACTTCTTCTGTGACATTGCTGTGCTCCTGAAGCTGAGCTGTTCAGATATCTCCCTCAATCAGCAGGTCATCTTCATTGTGGGAGGAATGCTTGTATTCTTGCCCTTGGTTATTATTTTAGGCTCATATCTCCGTATAGGGACCATCATCCTAAGGGTACCCTCAACTAAGAGACTCTTGAAAGTGCTCTCTACTTGTGGCTCCCATCTCTTTGTGGTGTCTTTATACTATGGGACAATTGCTGGTGTTTACTTCTTGCCCTCATCATGGGATTCCGAATACATAATTGCTTCGATCATGTATATGGTTGTTACCCCCATGCTGAACCCCTTCATCTACAGCCTGAGGAACAGAGATATAAAACAGGCCTTAGAAATGTTTGTCAATAGGGTTAACTTCTTTAAGTGGCAATCACTAAATCCTCTTACTACAGGAGCACAGTGAGGTACATGTCCCAACATTATTGTGTGGTTGACATTTCCATATAACTTTAATAGCATTTGCATTCCGTTGTCATGTATAAGTGCTGTTAATATGTCAGCTAGGTCAGGTTTGCTTCTTGGATTGTTGATATTCTTTATTCTTAATTAATATTTTCCCTTGTACATTATCTTTTATTATAAGCAAAATCATTTGTGAAACATGTAGCACAATTATAATTATGAATTTGTCTTTTTCTCCATTAAGATATAACGATTTTTACTCATGTATTTTTATGCCATGTTATGAGGACAC
This sequence comes from Furipterus horrens, assembly GCF_987537825.1. Lineage (NCBI taxonomy): Eukaryota > Metazoa > Chordata > Mammalia > Chiroptera > Furipteridae > Furipterus > Furipterus horrens. The sequence goes on from NW_028327174.1 coordinate 194,852,162, forward strand.
ACTGGTCTGGCATCATGATCCACTCCTGGTGAACTTCCTTTTTTTTTGAACTGATTCTTTTATGCTAGCTTTTGTTGGCTTCACGCTGATTGTGTGCACAGCTTCCCAACTCACATTCGATGACATCATGTTGGTGCACTGCAATCAGCCATGATCAGAATAATTACACTATGAAAAGTCGCATGTGCTACAGAGAAAGACTTTTAACAAAAGAGAGACAGACTTTTAAAAAATGCATTTAACAGCATACTATTTCATTTAAATTTAGGAGATATTTCTAGCCATGTGTCCTGCCTTATAAATTCATCTACTTCTCATATTAATGTTGACGCCTTATATCCATATCTGTAGACATAGATGTATATACAGATGTTGATACAGATATTGCTATAGGATATCTGGTAAAGATGCAGCTTTTCATGTTAAATTTAACATGGCATTTCTTTTCTGTCACGTTAGACTTTCTGTGTCCACAGTGTCAGTGAGGTGTCCTTTGTTAATAGTGTATGTAAAGTTGGATTTTGTTCTTTGTATGTATAGCAACAATTATTATTTTTCTGGAGCTATTTATCTAGTGACATCTAATGTAATCATAATAAAGTTGAATTTATATCTTCCGTATAATTATGTGATACATCTGTTTCACATTTATTCTCTCGTGTCTTCCTCCCTTTGGAAAATTTTATATACTCTTATTTCATAATTCCTCTATTATTTTCACACATTACTATTATTTTATAATTCTTGTCTGTGCTGTATGCAGAGATTACTTTTACTTTCTCTTTAAAAATTTTAAAGATTTTATTTATTTATTTTTATAGAGAAGGAGAGGGAGGGAGAGAAACATCGTTGTGCAAGAGATACATCGATTGGTGGTCTCACACATGCCCCAACTGGGGACCTGGACTGCAACCCAGGCATGTGCCCTGACTGGGAATCAAACCTGTGACCTTTAGGTTCGCAGGCCAGTGCCAAATCCACCGAGCCACATCAGTCAGGGTTCTTTTTAATTTTTAAGTCATAGTTTAAAATACAAAACATGATATTGAACATTTGTGTCGTTTGAGATACACAATTCATGGCACTTAGGAGACTCAACATTAATATTTCATTCTAGGACTCCTAAAGTATACTCTGTAGAGCATCACTGAAATAGAGTATTTTGCAACTGTGAAAAAATAAAAACGAAAATATATGTAAATCAATATGGAGATACATCAGGATATATTGTTAAATGGGAAAAAAGCTATGTGCAGAAGTGCACGTACAGCTTTGAAATTTATATAAAAATGAAGGGGAAATAAAGTATGCATAATCGGCCCATTTGGGCAAAAAGAAACACAGGACGACTAAATCAGACACTAATGCGATGGTTCACCTAGAGGAGGTGGATAGAAGAGATGGGAGATGCTTATAATTATTAGTATAGTTATGACTATGTCGTCTTTTGCCGCTAGAAAATAAATAGACGAGGTGGTGTATAGAGCAAAATAGCATAAAGAAGACAAGTGAACCTAACTGTATCTTAAATTTATACCATATTAGACTAAAGAGAAAAATAAAATAAGTACTCTAGCAATTCTTGAACCCAGAATTTTGTCTATCTACTCTCACAATTAAATATAAAATGGAAACAAAGTCTTAGGCTGCATGTAGTTAATATGTCATGAACAGTGGTATGAGTTCAAGATTCTGAAATTTTTCCCTTGTCCAAAAATTCAGCAGGTAAGTAAACATTGAGGAAAAGGCAGTGACTCCTCACTGTTGTGGGAAAGAGACTGTGTGTTGGAAAAGGAGAAGCTGCAGAAAATTGTATGGTGTCAAACTAGACCTGGAGATATCAATTCAAACCCATGAGTTTTAAAATTATAAATAGATGGAAATTTATCTTATATATTATTATCTATACTCTTACCAACCCCCATTCACGGTGTTCCACTCCTGACCCACCCCAGGAGTAAACATTTTTTTAGTTTCTTAGTTTCTAAATTTTACTTCTTGTGTTTCTTTTCTATATATTCCCCAGTCGGCTTCACTGATATTATTTAGAATCCTTGTAAACAATAAACATGCCTAAAGCTTCAAAATAAAAAACTACAGTAATGGATTATAACTCAGAGAAGTAAAAATCCAGGAGTCCATAAATATATAAACAAATAAAAAACAAAGAGTGGGGAATAAGGGTAACTTTTTTCTTATAAAAAAACACAACTAATAAACATAGGAGAAATAACAGACTTAGAAAAATACCATTTGGCTACTACATTTGCGATGATTTTGTCATATAAGGATCACCAATATGGTCAAGATGGCGGCATCAGTATACAAGGCTCTCCTCCTTGCACAGCCACATCAAAATTACAACTAAAATATACAACAGTCATCATTCATAACTGTCAGAAATTGAGTTGAATAGAAGTTCTACTACTGTGGAATTAAAGAAAACACATCCATCCAGACTGGTAGAAGAGGTGGAGACGTGGAACAGGCTTGTTCTACATCCACATGTGGTAGATAAAAATTTCGGAGGTATATCATGGGAATGAGGACTTCAAACCTGACACCAGGCCCCCCCCAGAACAGGGCTCCAGTGTTAGGAAGGTAAGTCCCCAGAACTTCAGGCTGCAAAAACCAGTGGGGATTAAGTGACGGAAGAAACTTCTGGAGTCCCTAGAAGGTCCTCTTAAATAACTCCCACACCGTCTTAGGCTCACTCTCTCTGAGCTCCAGCACCAGGGTAGCAGCTTGAAAGGCACCTGTGGCATACTGGGAAGAACTGAAGTGTTTGACACCAAGGCAAGTGTTGTAGGACAGCTTTCTCCCAGACAGAAGGTAGGCAGAGGTCACTGTTCCTTTTCTAAGCCTTCTACCCACAGAGCCACAGAGCTGGCAGGTGGGTGCCATATCTGAGACTCCATTGACCTGGCTAACACTTCTTTCCCTGTCCTGGAGATCCCCTGAGATTCTGTTCCACCCTACTTATGGGCCCACCCAAGCTGATGACAGTTGCTTTTCCATATGAATGGCTGGTCTTGGCTAATGCTTCAAAACTTCCTCAATCCACTCAAACAAGCAACAGCTAGCTTCAGTGAGCCCCCACCACCTATATTTTTGCTAAATGGCCCCAAGCTTAGCACTAGTAGCAGCCAGCCTAGGTTCACAGCTTGGCTTTTTGTGGGAACCTCCAAGTCCAGCACAGGTAGCAGCCATGTCAGATTGCTTTATAACTCATGCAGGGTGGCCCCAGGAAGAACACAGGTGGTGACTAACTTTGTCCTGCATCATCCTAGAAACCCCAGTGATTGTGCACCCAGTAAATGACTACAGACTACATCAGAGTTTCATCACCCTGTTCCTGCACAGCGGATCCTCTAGGAAGGGCAAAAGTTGATGGCCAGTGGTCATAGCCAACCCCTGCAGCTGATTGGCCTGGGTAAATCCCTTCCATTGACCTGCCAACATAAATAAAGGCTCATCTACAAGAGGAGGGTGTACTTAGGCCACACGAAGGGTGCACCTCAATAACCCAGTTAGGGTGATAGGGAAAGCTGTGCTACGGGGCCTTACAGGACACCTACGACACTAGACCATGCTACCAAGACAGGGAGTTATAGCAGCTCTACATAGAAACAAACACAGGGAGGCTGCCAAAATGAGAACACAAAGAAATATGGCCCAAATTAAAGAACAGAAAAAAACTTCATAAAATGAACTAACCAAGTGGAGTTACACAATCTATCATGTGCAGAGTTCAAAACACTAGTTATAAGTATGCTAAGAAACTTAGTGTGGACCTCAACAGCACAAAAAAGATCCAGTCAGGAATGAAGGATACACTAATTGAAATAAAAAACAATTTACAGGGGAACAATATTAGAGTGGATGAAGCTGAGAATCAAATCAATGATTTGAAACATAGGGATGTAAAAACCAACTACAAGAAAAAAGAATCCCCCCACCCCCCCAAAAAAATCACGGTTGTGTAAGGAGCCTCTGGGAGAACTTTATGTGTTTCAACATTCACATGTGTGGTGCTAGAAGAAGACAAATAGCAAGAAATTGCAAACCCATTTTGCAAAAACAACTCAAGGTAACTTCCCTAATTTGTTGAAGGAAATAGACTTGCTAGTCTAGGAGCACAGAGAGTCCCAAACAATATAGATGCAAAGAGACCCAATCCAAGAGACATCATAATTAAAGTGCCAAAGGTTAAAGATAAAGAGAGAATCTTTTTTTAAAAATATGTTTTATTGATTTTGCTGTTACAGTTGTCCCAATTTCCCTTCCTTCTGCTCCCCTCCACCCTGTGGCCCCGCTCCCTTCAGATGTGCCCCCCTTTTAGTCCATGTCTATTGGTTGTGCATATAGTTCTTCTCAACCTCTTCCCCTCTATTCCATTCCCTCCTACTATGCTTCTTAATTCCTGTATCATCTATCTTCCTCTCCCCCTTCCCCCTCTCTGCTGACCTCCCCCCTGTATGTTCTCCATACCTATAGTTCTTTTTCCACTCTCGTTGCCTATTTAGTTTGTCTTTGTTTCGATTCCCTAGCTTCTGTTTTTGGCTGTTGTGATGCAGTTTTCATTTTAATGTTCATAGTTTTGATCCTCCTTCTTCTAAAGCAGTCCCTTTAACTCTCATATAATAGTGGTTTGGATCTAATAAACTTCTTCAGTTTTATTTTTTTCTGGAAGAACTTTCTCTGCCCTTCTGAATGAAAGTTTTTCTTGATAGAGTATTTGTGGCTGTAGGTTTTGGATTTCCATTACTTTGAATATTTCTTGCCAGTCCCTTCTTGCCTGCAGCGTCTCCCTTGAGAAATCAGCTGATAGTCTAATTGGGACCCCTTTGTACATGATTCTTTTCTTCTCCCTTGCTGCTTTTAATATTCTCTCTTTATCTTTAATTTCTGACAATTTGATTATAATGTGTCTTGCAGTGGTTCTCCCTGGGTCCAATTTTTCTGGAACTCTCTGTGCTTCTTGGACCTGTAAGTCTATTTTCTTCACCAAGTATGGGAAATCTGCTTCATTATTTCTTCACATAATTTTTCAATTTCTAGTTCTTCTTCTCTGCCCTCTGGCAATCCTATAATCTGAATGTTCGGTCTCTTATAGCTGTCCCAGAGGTTTCTGGTCCTCTCCTCACTTTCCTTACTTTTTGTTTCCTCTTTCTGCACTGGTTGACTGTTTGTTCCTTCCCTGTGTCCTGGTTTGTTGATTTGATCTCTGGATTTTATTTCCTCACCACTTGTTTTTTTTTTTTTTTTTTTAATCTTTTTTATTGATTATATTGTTACAACAGTTCCAATTTTCTCCCCCTTGTTCCCCTCCACCCAGCACCCCCCTTCCCCAGCAATCCCCCCCAAGTCCATACCCCTGGTTCATAAAAATTAACTATCCCCCCCCTCTCAAATATTAGGACCCTTTGTAATCTTGTAAAGGACAATGGGCGAAGGTCTCAAGCTCCTCTAGCTGCTTCAAGCTGGACATGGTCGTCGTCCTACCTACCCTTGGGTCCAGAAAACCCTAATAAGAGTGGGGGTGTCTCACCACTTGTCTTGTATGTGCTTTAGTTTGTTTCAGTGTGAGTGGCTTTCATTCCTTCCCTGTCTCGTTGCAAATCTTTTGTTAATTCTGTAAACCACCTTATAACTATAGCTCTGAACTGAGCCTCTGAAAGGTTTCCTATTTGTTTGTCTGTCAGGTTCCTCATCTACTGCCTGGTGAGCTGCATTACCAGGATTTCAATTGTTGTCTACTTTATTTTGATAGATTTGTGTTTTGCTTTGCTTCATGGGCAGGCTGTAGGTGGCGGAGTCCCATATACTAGTCACTACCCGGTGACCGGCGGTGGTCTGCAACATTTTTCGCCATGCTGCGGCCCTTCCTGTGGGGGCGGGGGTCCAAGATGGATTCCTGCTGTTATTCTCCGCTGGGAGACCGGGATCTGTCCCCCCAACCTGTGGTCCTTTCCGTCTGAAGCAATGGTAAGGCTGCCTTTCTCAGGGTTGGGGTTGTGAGCTGTCGGGACTCGAGTGCAGCCCAGATTGCTCCCCCTGCTGCTCTCCCCACTGCTACCACAAACAGCACTGCCTGATTTTTCTGTTCCAGTTCTGATTTTGCCCCGCTTACCCGTCCGGACAAGCACTGCTGGTTTATAACTTCATACGTTGGGCTTCCATGTAGTTTTATTTTCTGGAATTTCTGGTTATCTTTTGTTTTGTGGTAGTTGTATTCCTTTCTAGTTGTAGAGGGAGACTGAGTGGGTCTGTCTAAGCCTCCATCTTGGCTGGAAGTCTAAAGAGAGAATCTTAACAGCAGCAAGAGAAAAGAAGTTAGTTACCTACAGGGGAGTTCTTGTAAGAGTGTCTGCTGATTTCTCAGAAGAAACATTGAAGATTAGAAGGGATTGTCAAGAAATATTCAGTACTGAAAAGCAGGGCCCTACAGCCAAGATTGCTCTACCCAGCAAAGCTATTATTTAGCATAAAGGGGAAGTTAGACAGCTTCCCAGACCAAAAAAAAATAAAGGAGTTCATCATCACCCAACCATTATTATATGACATGTTAAAGGGACTTATTTAAAAAGAAGAAGATCAAAACTATGAACAATAGAATGGCAATAAATATTTATCTATCAGAAATAGAATCTAAAAAACAAACTAAGCAAACAAGAAGAGAGACAGAATCACAGATACAGAGAGCATTTTGATGGTTGCAAGATGGGAGGGGGTGTAGGAAAATGGGTGAAGAGGTGAGGGGATTGATAAGTACAAGTAAGTAAAGAATAGCCATGGGGATGTAAAGTACAATATAGGAAATTGAGTAGCTAAAGACCTTATATGCATAACTCATGGACATGAACAATGGTGTGGGGATTCCCTGAGGGGGTGGAGTTGCTGGGTGGAAGGAGGCAAAGAGGGAACATTAGGACAACTATAATAGCATAATCAATAAAGTATAATTTAAAAAAAGAAAGTAAAAAAAGGAATCACCAATGAATGTCAAATACAGTGGGTGAAATGTTAATAAGGAAAAAGTTACATTTATATATTATCAAAAAAACTACCCAAATGATACCCAGTATTTACCAGGTTGAAACATTAACTTCAAAAAAGTAGTAACTTTACAGTAGAGAACCTGGGAGGCAGCACTATAGTCAGTTGATCAAGGATTCAAACACCAGTAAATAGAAAAATTAATATCATATGTCTTCTAATAATATGCCCTGGGGTATATCTGCTGAAAATACCGGCCTGAAACATACATACATACAAACATATGTACATGCACACAGAAGGTAAACATATTAAAATGTTAATCATTGGGGAATGTCGGGAGGCCTTTCCAGGAATTCTTGATATTATTTTAACAACATTTGTATATCTTAAAAATCATATCAAAATAAAAATTTGGAAAATCCTTTGTCCCACCTGGCACAATGCCCAAGAAGAAAGGAGTCCAGGGCATCGGTATAATCAGGGACACTGTCCCCTAGGACTCCAGTCCCTCTGGCTCTTGGACACAAGCTCCCCAAAGGGCACGCAGAAATTAACCAGAATCTTGGGGACTTGGTGTCTCAGTCTCTTATTAGTAAGGAAGTGTTGTCTTTTGAGTCCTTTCTCTGGAACTGGTTAAGGAAAATGAAAGTCTGTAGAAGTGCCAAGGCCCCAGATATTTCTTCTAATTGTGTGGCTGTGAGACGTCTTAAGGAAAACCTAAGGAATTGGGGAACAGTCTGGAGCAGAAGGTGTCTGAGCTCACCAAAGATGAGTACAGGTCAGAGGGGCTAGAAATCTGCACTTGGGGACGAATCTGCCTGCGTGGTTGTTGATTCATAGATGAGACTCGAAGTCCGTGAATGTGTGTGTGTGTCTGCCTGTATTGTGTATGCTTATGTATGTACTGTTTGATAGTGGCTTATGCGTGCACATATGTGTGCTATGTATCTAACAGCCTGACTTTTTTCCTGAGTTAGACTTAACCTGGGCCCTGTTTAAGTGCATGTAGACCAGGTTATCAACCTCCTGGCATGTGATCCGGGACTGCTGACTCATGCCTGTGGTCAAAAGGACTTGCGTCACTGCTGAGCATCAGGGGTGACACTGTTGGCTCTGCTGCTGAGCAGGAAGACGCCTGACCTCACAGGAGCCAAGGTCAAGTCAGAGAGGGCTCACACCTCCGCTCAGCAGTGTGTGCTGCTGCATGTGCAAGCTGTGTCTGTGGGTGACACATTCGAGTGTGAGTAGGAAGGTGTATTGTTTGTTTGTTTTCTGTATGTTACCATGTTGTGTGACCATGTACAAAGTGTGTTGGTGGTGGTTTAACAAGTGTGCCTATGACTGAATAGGCTTGACCAACCTATGCTGCCTGCCTTCCCCCAGGATGGGGATGGGACAGAAGGGGCGGAAGCATGCCTCTCATTATTAGTAGGAGTGTGTGTGATGCTTATGTAGTGAGTATGTGGCTGGGTGTGCAATAAATATGTATTTTTGAATAAATGAAAATGAATGTAAGGGTCTTTGAAAACTGGAAAACAGATCCATATAAATGAATGGAACTATCTAGGTAGGGATCTAAGAAAACATTGAGCTGCTTGCAAACCTAAAGTAACCCAGGGTCTCCCAATGATGGGAGATGTTTCCATGGGTACTAGTTAAGAGCACAGGCTCTGATCATGCAGACATAGTAGACTGACCTACATATTTGATGATTTTTTCCTGTAAGTTTATTCTTATTATAGTTGATATACAATATGGTGTTAGTTTCAGGTGTATACAACATGGTGATTCAACATTTAAATAACAACTACCACAGTAAGTCTAGTAACCACATGTCACAATAGAGTTACAATGATATTGACCCTATTAAAAATATTTTGTATTTTTAACCTATAGAAAATGGCAATACATACAGTTTATATATGCATATAAGATTTATATAACTTATGTTTCTGTTTCCTAACAGTTAATATAGGGTGAAAAGAACATTCATTCTTACTACAGGTGTGAAGAATTTTTTAGCCTGGGAATGTAAGGCTGAAGTTGGATTTAATTACAAAAGGTAGATAAAGCCCTTAACTTAGTGTTCAACACAGTGTTTATGACCTCAAGATGGTCAGTATTATTGTGAAAGACAGTTTGTGGACTGCTCTGATTTCAGAGCTATTCTCAATCACATGGCTTTAAATAGTTACCCATTTCTGGAGTGTCCCTGATTTACAGTTGAAAGTCAATGGAGCCTGGCAGGTTCACAGGCGCAGTGTGACATCGCTCCAACAATGGCTCCTCAGCACTGGACTGTCACGTTACTTTAAGGCACAAAATCTGACCCCAGTTTTTTGGACTCATCTTCCATTTCTGCCACAGTGAATTATTATGGTTTGGCACTGTAGAGGTGTAGAAATTATTCCTCATGCTCATCAATTCCCAACTCCCAGAAGAGGGGACCTTGCTTTTCTTGTTCCCACTGCATCTCAGCCCTTAGTAGAATTTCCAACACAGACTCGATGTTCAATAAATAATGGCTGAAAGAAACAATGACTGCCTCCCTGCTTCTGTGCAATGAAGTTTTGTCGGCCGATTTAGGAGTGCAATGCTATCCTGAAACCAGACTGGGATAGACTGAGGATGCAGGCATCCACAGGTGTGAGAAATTAATGGAGGGAGTGAAGGAGCAGAAGAAAGAGCACAGGGTTTAGCCAAAAACAACATTTGCCTGACCCCTGGTGTGGTGGTGGCTTGAGAGAAGGCGGAGGCAGGAAAAGTGAAAAACATGGAAAACTGTAATATTGTAAACAATTAAAATTAAAGGAAAAATTCATGGTTTTCCCACAGTATGAGATGTGATGGTCCTGGTTGTGTTTCTAGGATCCTGAAGATTCCCAAACCTCCTTTGTCCCCGGCTGACAGAGGAGGACCATGAGGAGGGACAACCAGAGCAGCGTGTCTGAGTTCCTCCTCCTGGGGCTCCCCATCCGGCCGGAGCAGCGGGGCGTGTTCTTCGCCCTGTTCCTGGGCATGTACCTGACCACGGTGCTGGGCAACCTGCTCATCATCCTGCTCATCAGGCTGGACTCTCGCCTGCACACGCCCATGTACTTCTTCCTCAGCCACTTGGCCTTCTCTGACATTTCTCTGTCATCTGTCACTGTCCCAAAGATGCTTATGGACATGCAGACTCGGCAACGATCCATCCCCTATGTAGGATGCATTTCTCAGTTGTATTTCTTCATACTTTTTGGTGGTCTTGATAATTTCCTTCTAGCTGTGATGGCGTATGACAGGTACGTGGCCATCTGTCACCCTCTACACTACACCACCATCATGAGGGAGGGGCTGTGTGTGCTGCTGGTGGCTGCCTCCTGGATTGTCTCCTGTGGCAATGCCCTGTTGAACATCGTCCTCTTGGTCAGACTGTCCTTCTGTGCTGACAATACCATCACCCACTTCTTCTGTGACATCACTGTGCTCCTGAAGCTGAGTTGCTCAGACATCTCCCTCAATCAGCAGGTCATCTTCACTGAGGGAGGAATGCTTTTATTCTTGCCCTTGGTTATTATTTTAGGCTCATATCTCCGCATAGGGACCATCATTCTAAGGGTACCCTCCACTAAGAGACTTTTGAAAGTCCTCTCTACCTGTGGCTCCCATCTCTTTGTGGTGTCTTTATACTACGGGACAATTGCTGGTGTTTACTTCTTGCCCTCATCATGGGATTCCGAATACATAATTGCTTCGGTCATGTATATGGTTGTTACCCCCATGCTGAACCCCTTCATCTACAGCCTGAGGAACAGAGACATAAAACAGGCCTTAGAAATGTTTGTCAATAGGGTTAACTTCTTTAAGTGGCAATCACTAAATCCTAGTCTACAGGAGCACAATGAGGTACATCTCCCAACATTATTGTGTGGTTGACATCTCCATACAACTTTAACAGGATTTGCATTCCATTGTTATGTATAAGTGCTGTTAATATGTCAGCTAGGTCAGGTTTGCTGCTTGGATTGTTTATATTCTTTATTCCTAATTACTATTTTCCCTTGTCCATTATATTTTATTATATGCAAAATCACTTGTGAAACATGTTGTGTAACTATAATTATGAATTTGTCCTTTTCTCCATTGAGATATGTCCATTTTTGCTCATGTATTTTTATGCCGTGTTATGAGGACACACTGGTTTGGCATCATGATCCACTCCTGGTGAACTTCCTTTTTTTTTTGAACTGATTCTTTTATGCTAGCTTTTGTTGGCTTCACGCTGATTGCGTGCACGTCTTCCCAACTCACATTCGATGACATCATGTTGGTGCACTGCAATCAGCCATGATCAGAATAATTACACTATGAAAAGTCGCATGTGCTACAGAGCAAAACTTTTAACAAAAGAGAGAAAGACCTAAAAAAATGCATTTAACAGCACACTATTTCATTTAAAATTAGGAGATATATCTAGCAATGTATCCTGCCTTAATACTTCATCTACTTCTCATATTAATGTTGATGCCTTATATCTGTATCTGTAGGCATAGATGTATATACAGATATTGATACAGATATTACTATAGGATATCTAGTAAAGATGCACCTTTTCTTGTTAAATTTAACATGGCATTTCTTTTCTGTCACGTTAGACTTTTCTGTGCCCACAGTGCCAGTGAGGTGTCCTTTGTTAATAGTGTATGTAAAGTTGGATTTTGTTCTTTTTATGTATAGCAACAATTATTATTTTTCTGGAGCTTTATATCTAGTGACATCTAATGTAAACATATTTGAATTTATATTTTTCCATATAACTATGTGAAACATCTGTTTCACATTTATTCTCTTGTGTCTTCCTCCCTTTGGAATATTATATATACTCTTATTTCATTATTCCTCTATTATGAATCACACATTAATATTATTTTATAATTCTTGTCTGTGCTATATGCAAAGATTACTTTTATTTTCTTTTAAAAATTTTTAAAGATTTTATTTATTTATTTTTATAGAAAGGGGGTGGGACGGAGAGAGGGAGAGAAACATCTTTGTGTGAGGGATACATCGATTGGTTGTCTCACACATGCCCCAACTGGGGACCTGGACTGAAACCCAGGCATCTGCCCTGACTGGGAATCGAACCTGTGACCTTTAGGTTCACAGGCCAGTGCTCAAACCACTGAACAACACCAGTCAGGGTTCTTTTTGATTTTTAAGTCATAGCTTGAAATACAAAACATGATATTGACCATTTATGCCATTTGAGATACACAATTCATGGCACTTAGGAGACTCAGCACCAATATTTCATTCTAGTACTCCTAAAGTATACTCTATAGAGCATCACTGAAATAGAGTATTTTGCAACTGTGAAACAATAAAAACAAAAAAATATATAAATCAATATGGAGATACATCAGGTTATATCGTTTAATGGAAAAAAAGCTATGTGTACAAGTGCATGTACAGCAATGAAATTTATATAAAAATGAAGGGGAAATAAAGTGTACATAGTCTGCCCATTTAAGCAAAAAAAAAAAACCAGGAAGACTAAATCAGACACTAATGAGATGGTTTACCTAGAGGAGGTGGATAGAAGAGATGGGGGATGAGTATAATTATTAGTATAGTTATGACTATGTTGTCTTTGCTGCTAGAAAATAAATAGATGAGGTGGTGCATTAAGCAAAATAGCGTAAAGAAGGCAAGTGAACCTAAGTGTATCTTAAATTAATACCATATTAGACTAAAGAGAAAAATAAAATAAGTACCCTAGTAATTCTTGAACCCAGAATTTTGCCTATATGCTCTCACAAGTAAAAATAAACTGGAAACAAAGTCTTACACTGCATGTAGTTAATGAATCACTAACAGTGGTAGGAGTTCTAGATTCAGAAACTTTTTCCCATGTCCAAAAATTCAGCAGGTAAGTAAACATTGAGGAAAAGGCAGTGACTTCTCACTGTTGTGGGAAAGGGACTGTGTGTTGGGAAAGAGGAGTTGCAAAAATATTTATGATGTCAAACTAGACCTGGAGATATCAACTCAAACCCATGAGTTTTAAAATTATAAATAGATGGAAATTTATATGTTATATATCAAGACCTATACTGTTCCCATCCCCCACTCTTTCTTTCCCACTCCTGACCCACCACCATGATTAAACATTCCTTTAGTTTCTTAGTTTCTAGTTTTTACTTCTTGTCTTTCTTTTATCTATATTCTCCAATGGGCTTCTCTGATATTATTTAGAATGCTTGTAAACCATAAACAGACCTAAAGCTTCAAAATGAAAAACTACAGTAATGGAGTATAATTCAGAGTATAATAAGTAAAAATCCAGGAGTCCATAATTATATAAACAAATAAAAAACTAATGAGTGGGGAATAAGGGTAACTCCTTTCTTATGAGAAAACACAACTAATAGACATAGGAGAAATAACAGAGTTGGAGAAATTACCATTTGGCCACTACATTTGGGATAATTATCCCATATAAGAATCACCAGTGTGGTCAAGATGGTGGCATAGGTATACACGGCTCCCCTTCTTGCACAACCACATCAAAATTATGACTAAAATATAGAACAATCATCACTCATAGTTGAGACTCGAAGTCCATGACTGTGTGTGTGTCTGCATGTATTGTGTATGCTTATGTGTGTGCTGTTTGATAGTGACTTACGGGTGCACATATGTGTGCTACGTATCTAACAGCCTGACTTTTTTCCTGAGTTAGGCGTAACCTGGGCCCTGCTTTAGTGTATATAGACCAAGTTATCAGCCTCCTAGCATGTGATTCGGGACTGCTGACTCATGCCTGTGGTCAAAAGGACTTGCATCATTGCTGAGCATCAGGAGTGACACCGTTGGCTCTACTTCTGAGCAGAAATTGAGTTGGAAGTAAGGACAACTACGGATTTAAAGAAAACACATACATCCAGACTGATAGAAGAGGCAGAGATGTGGAATAGGCTGGTCCCACATCCATGTGTGGGAGATAAAAATTTGGGAGCAATATCATAGGAGGGAGGAGTCCAAGCCCAACACCAGGCCCCCCAGAACAGTGTTTCAGTGCCACAAAGATAAGTCCCCATAACTTCAGGCTGCAAAAACCAGTGGAAATTGAATTGAGGGAAGAAACTTCTGGATTCCCTAGACTGTCCTCTTAAATAACTCCCACAGTCTTAGACTCACTCTCTCTGAGCTCCAGAACCAGGGTAGCAGCTTGAAAGGCACCAGTGAAAACCGGAAGAAACTGAAGTGTGATACCAAGGCAAGAGTTGGGGGACAGCTTTCTCCCAGACAGAAAGGTAGGCAGAGATCACTATCCCTTTTATGAGCTTTCTATCCACAGAGCCACAGAGCTGAGAGGTGGGTGCCATATCTGAGACTCCATCAACCTGCCTAATGCTTTTTTTCCCCTGCCCTGGAAATCCCTTGAAATTCTGTTCTACCCTACTTACAGGCCACCCAAGCTGTTAACATTGTCTTTTCCACATGAATGCCTGGTCGTGGCTCATGTTTCACAACTTCCTAAATCCACTCAAACAAGCAACAGCTAGCCTCAGTGAGCTCCCACCACCTATACTTCTTCCTAAGAGGCCCCATGCTTGTCACTAGCAGCATCCAGGCTAGGTTCACCGCTTGGCTCTTTGTGGGAACCTCCAAGCCCAGCACAGGTAGCAGCCATGTCAGATTGCTCTATAACTCATGCAGGGTGGCCCCAGGAAGAACACAGGTGGTGGCTAACTTTGTCCTGCACCATCTGAGAAACCCCAGAGATTGTGCACCCAGTGAATGGCTACAGATCACGTCAGAGCATCATCACCCGGCTCCTGCACCATTGATCCTCCAGGAAGGGCAAAAGTTGATGGCCAGTGGTCACAGCCAGCCCTTGCAGCTGACTGGCCTGGGTAAATCTCTCCCATTGACCTGTCAACAGAAATCAAGGCTCAACTACAAGTGGAGGGTGTACTCAGCCACACGAAGGGTGCGCCTCAAATACCCAACTTAGGTGATATGGGGGGCTGTGCTATTGGGCCTTACAGGACACCTATGACATTAGATCACACTACAAAATACAGAGTCAAAGGAACTCTACCTAAAATACAGAAACAAACCCAGGAAGGCTGTAAAAATGAGGAGACAAAGAAATATGGCCTAAATTAATGAACAGATAAAAAAATTCAGAAAAAGAACTAACCAAATGGAGATATGCAATCTATCAGATGCAGAGTTCAAAACACTGGTTATAAGGATGCTAAGGAACTTAGTGGGGATCTCAACAGCATAAAAAAGATTTAGTCTAAAATGAAGGATACATTACTTGAAATAAAAAACAATATACAGGGGAACAATATTAGAGTGGATGAAGCTGAGAATCAAATCAATGATTTCGGACATAAGAAAGCAAAAAAACAGCAAGAAGAAAGAAGAATCCAAAAAAAAACAAAAAACAAAAACTGAGGGTCGTGTAAGGAGCCTCTGGGACAACTTTAAGTGTTTCAACATTCACATGTGGGGTGCCAGAGGAAGAGAAAGAGAAATAAATTGCAAATCTGTTTTGAACAAATAATTTTAAAAAACTTCCCTAATTTGATGAAGGAAAAAGACATGCAAGTCCAGGAAGCACAGACAGTCCCAAACAAGATGGATGCAAAGAGGCCCACTCAAAGACACATCATCATTAAAGTGCCAAAGTTTAAAGATAAGGAGACAATCTTAAAAGCAGCATGAGAAAAGAAGTTAGCTACCTACAGGGGAGTTCCCGTAAGAGTGTCTGCTGATTTCTTAGGACAAACTTTGAAAGGTAGAAGGGATTGTCAAGAAATATTCAAAGTCATGAAAAAATGCTCAACATCATTAGCCATCAGGGAGATGCAAATAAAAACCACAATGAGATACCATTTTACACCAATCAGAATGGCCATCATCAACAAATCAACAAACGACAAGTGCTGGCGAGGATGTGGAGAAATGGGAACCCTACTGCACTCTTGGTGGGAATGCAGACTGGTACAGCCACTATGGAAAACAGTATGGAATTACCTCAAAAAATTAAAAATTGAACTGCCTTTTGAACCAGCGATTCCACTACTAGGATTATACCCAAAGAATCTGAAACACCAATTCAAAAGAACTTATGCACCCCTATGTTCATTGCAGCACTGTTTACAATAGCTAAGTGCTGGAAACAACCTAAGTACCCATCTGTAGATGAGTGGATCAAAAAACTGTGGTACATTTACACAATGGAATACTATGTAGCGGAGAGAAGGAAGGAACTTCTGCCATGTGCAACAACATGGATAGAACTAGAGAGAATTATGCTTAGTGAAATAGGCCAGGCAAAGAAAGAAAAATATGATATGATATCACCTAATACAGGAAACTAAAGAACAACACAAACAAAAGAACTAAATAGAACAAAGAGCAGAATAGCAGTCAATGGGGGGGGAGGGAGAGAAGGGGGTATGTAAGGGAGGGGTTTAGTCAAGTAACGTGTATAAATGACTCATGGATACGGTCAGCGGGGAGGGATATGGTTGTGGGAGGGGGGGTGGGCTGGGTTGGGGAGAGAAATGGGGGAAAAATGGGACAACTGTAATTGAAAAACCAAAAAAAAAGAGAGAGAGATGATCTATATTCTAAGATGTTCAACTTGTTTTCAGAGTCGTCGTCGGCAGCCGTCCGTCTCGAGAGACGATGGCGTAGCTTCTTGAGAGTCTATCTGCACCGCCGAGAATGGCTGTGCAGTCCGACTCGGGAGTGACAATCCCTGCCGCACTTGTTACAGGTGAAGGCAGATGGCTGTTGTTGCTGCTGTTGACGCTGCTTCCGCCTCGATCTTTTCTGGACCGCCTCCTCGTTGCGCGCAGCCTCTGCACGTGACGTACCTTGCCTGACCGCGAGCCTCCAGGCTAGGCGGTCGTCTGCTTGAACTTCCCATGTGTTGAGATTGATGGAGCATTGTGTCATGTCCTTTTTGCAGATGTCTTTGAACCGCAGTTTTGGGCGCCCTGTCATCCTCTTGCCTTCTGCTAGCTCGCCGTAGAGGAGGTCTTTGGGGATACGGCCTGCATCCATTCTTTTGACATGGCCGAGCCACCTGAGGCGTCTCTCGCTAAGAACTGCATGCAAACTGCTCATGTTAGCTCGCTTCAGCACCTCGGTGTTGGGGACCTTATCCTGCCAGGTGACATGCAGGACGCATCGCAGGCACCTCATGTGGAAGCTGTTGAGTTTCCTTTCGTGCCTTGCGTAGGTGGTCCACGTCTCGCTGCCATAGAGGAGAGTGCTGAGTACGCAGGCTTGGTAGATGCGCAGTCTGGTTTTCTCAGTGAGGCTGGAATAGTTCCACGCTCGCCGGTTCAGTCTGGCCATAACTGTGGCTGCCCTGGCGATTCTCCGGTTGACCTCCAAGTCGACTGACAGAGAGCTCGAGATGGTGGACCCGAGGTAAGTGAAGTCGTTGACAACCTCCAGGGTGTATCCATCGATGGTGATGCATGGGGGAGTCCCCGTGCCTTGAGCCATAACGTTCGTCTTCGTCAGGCTGATGGCTAGTCCGAACTCCTTGCATGCGTGAGAAAGGCAAGTGACTAGCTGCTGGAGTCCCTCTTCAGAGTGTGATGTCAAGGCTGCGTCGTCGGCGAAGAGCATCTCACGGATGAGCACCTCTTTGACTTTGGTCTTGGCTCGTAGACGGGCCAGGTTGTAGAGCTTGCCATCGGATCTGGTGTGAATGAAGACACCCTCGCTGCAGTCCTTAAAGGCGTATTGGAGGAGCATGGAGAAGAAGATTCCGAACAGCGTAGGCGCGAGGACGCAGCCCTGCTTTACTCCGCTGCTGACTGGGAAGGCCTCAGAGGTTGCGCCGTTGTAGGACACCGTGCTGTGCATGTTGTCGTGAAAGGACATGACCACAGCAAGCAGATGTGGTGGACAGCCAATCTTCCGTAGCAAGCTGAAGAGTCCGCTTCGACTGACCAGATCAAACGCCTTCGTGAGGTCGATAAAGGCGAGGTAAAGTGGTTTATGCTGCTCGTGACACTTCTCCTGCAGCTGGTGTAGGGTGAAGATCATGTCCACTGTTGATCGGCCAGCTCTGAAGCCACACTGGGACTCTGGGTAGACGCGGGAAGCAAGGGTCTGCAGGCGGGCAAGAGCGACCCGGGCGAATACTTTGCCGACGACGCTGAGGAGAGAGATGCCCCGGTAGTTGTTGCAGTCGCTGCGGTCTCCTTTGTTCTTGTACATGGTGATAATGTTGGCGTCTCTCATATCCTGGGGGATGTAACCCTCCTTCCAGCAGAGACAGAGTAGATGGTGGAGCGGCTGTAGCAGGACTGGTCTCCCGCTCTTTAGGATTTCTGGAGGGATTCCGTCGCTTCCTGGTGCTTTCCCGCAAGCGAGGCGGTCGATGGCTTTGCCGAGCTCTGCCGCAGTAGGTGGGGTGTCTAGCTCCTCCATGACTGGTAGGTCTGGGATGGCGTTAAGAGCAGTGTCTGTTACGGTGTTCTTCGTTGTGTACAGCTCGAGGTAGTGCTCGGTCCACCGCCGCATTTGCTGTTCCTGGTCAGTGATGACCTCACCTGTCTTGGACTTAAGGGGGGCGATCTTGGAGGGGATTGGGCTTGTTGCCTTCTTGATACCCTCATACATTCCTCGTGCGTTGCCTATATCGGCGGCTTCCTGGATGCTTCTGCACAGGTTTAGCCAATAGGTGTTGGCACAGTGGCGGGCGGTCTTCTGGACTTTGTTCCTGGCAGCCCGTAGAGCTTGAAGTGTACTGGGAGTGGGCGTGGCCTTGTAAGCCAGTAGGGCCTTCCTCTTAGCCTCGATCACGGGTTCCATTTCTTCCCAGTGAGCCTCGTACCAGTCAGCGTTCTTCCGCTCTTTCTTCCCGTAAGCAATAATGGCGGAGTTGTATATGGCGTCGCGGAGACGTGGCCAATTGGATTCGATAATGTCATCTGCCGCCATTCCCTCGCCGAGTGCATCTTCCATCCTGTTGATGAATTGCTGGGTCTTAACTGGGTTGCTGGCACAACTGGTGTTGATGCGTGGGCGACCCTTCATCTTGGAGTGGTGCAACCTCTTCGGCGTTATGCGCACCTTGCTTACCACGAGGGCATGGTCCGTGTCGCAGTCTGCACTGTGGTAGCTGCGGGTGAGGAGGGTGCTGCCAATATCCGTTCTTCTGGTGATGACGAGGTCAAGCTGGTGCCAGTGGCGGGAGCGGGGGTGCCTCCATGACACCTGGTGGATCTCTTTGCACTTGAAGAATGTGTTTGTCACACACAGGCCGTGGTGACACGAAAGCTCAAGCAGTCGCTGACCATTCTCAGAGTAATAAATAAATAAATAAATAAATAAATAAATAAATAAATAAATAAATAAAAGTATCTTGTGCACTGAAAAAAGTGTACTCTACAGATGGAAGTATTATATTAATAAAAAGTTAGATCAAACTATTTTTTCAAAAAACAAAACAAAACAAAAAAATGTCATGAAAAGCAGGGACCTACAGCGAAGACTGCTCTACCCAGCAAAGATATCATTTAGTATCGAAGGGCAGTTAAAGAGCTTTCCAGACATAACAAATAAAGGAGTTCATCATCACCCAACCATTATTATATGACATGTTAAAGGTACTTATTTAAGAAGAAGAAGATAAAAACTATGAACAATAGAATGGCAATAAATATTTATCTAGCAACAGTAGAATCTAAAAAACAAACTAAGCAAACAGGAAGAACAGAAGCAGAATCACAAATATGGAGAGCATTTTGATGGTTGCCAGATGGGAGGGGGTTGTGGGGGAATGGGTGAAGAGGTGAGGGGATTAAAAAGTACAAATAAGTAGTTACAGAATAGCCATTTCCTACAATATAGGAAATGGGGTAGCCAAAGACTTTATATGCATGACTCATGGACATGAACAATGGTGTGGGCATTCCCTGAGGGAGTGGGGATGCTGGGTGGAGGGAGGCAGAGGGGGGAAATTAGGACAACTGTAATAGCGTAAACAATAAAATATAATTTAAAAAAAAAGAAACAAAAGGAATCACCAATGAATGTCAAATACAGTGGGTGAAATGTTAATAAGGAAGAAGTTGCAATTATATATTATCAAGATATCTACCCAAATGATACCCAGTATTAACCAAGTTGAAACATTAACTTCAAAAAAATAGTAACTTTACAGTAGAGAACCTGTGAGACAGCACTATTGTCAATTGATCAAGGATTCAAACACCAGTAAATAGAAAAATTAATATCATATGTCTTCTGATAATATGCACTGGGGTATATCTGCCAAAAATATAAGCCTGACACATACATACATACAAACATATGTACATACACACAGAAGGTAAACATATTAAAATGTTAACCATTGGGGAATCTCGTGAGGCCTTTCCAGAAATTTCTTTCTTAAATAATTAATTATTTAATTTGTTTGTTTAATTTTTTGTTTATTTATTTATTTTTAGAGAGAGGGGAAAGGAGAAAAAGAGGGAGAGAAACATCACTGTGTGGTTGCTTCTCACTCACGCCCCCAACTGGGGACCTGATGTGCAACCTAGTCATATGCCCTGACTGGGAATCGAACCAGCTACAGTTGGCTCCCAGGCTGACGCTCAATCCACTGAGCCACAGCAGCCAGGTCAGGAATTCTTGAAATCATTTTTACAACATTTCTATATCTTTAAAATCATACCAAAATAAAAATTTGGGAAATCCATTGTTCCAGCTGGCACAATGCCCAAGAAGAAAGGAGTCCAGGGCATCAGTAGAATCAGGGACACTGTCCCCCAGGACTCCAGTCCCTCTGGCTCTTGGACACAAGCTCCCCAAAGGACAGGCAGAAATTAGCCAGTAGCTTGGGGACTTGGTGTCAGTCTCTTATTAGTAAGGATGTGTTGTTATCTTTTGAGTCATTTCTCTGGCGCTGGTTAAGGAAAATGAAAGTCTGTAGAAGTGCCAAGGCCCCAGATATTTCTTCCAATTGTGTGGCTGTGAGAGCTCCTAAGGAAAACCTAAGGAACTGGGCAGCAGTCTGGAGAACATGGTGTCTGAACTCACCAAGGATGAGTACAGGTCAGAGGGGCTAGAAATCTGCACTTGGGGATGAATCTGCCCGCGTGATTGTTGATTCATAGACGAGACTCGAAGTCCCTGACTGTGTGTGTGTGTCTGCATGTATTGTGTATGCTTATGTATGTGCTCTTTGATAGTGGTTTATGCGTGCACATGCGTGTGCTATGTATCTAACAGCCTGACTTTTTTCCTGAGTTAGACTTAACCTGGGCCCTGTTTAAGTGCATGTAGACCAGGTTATCAACCTCCTGGCATGTGATCCGGGACTGCTGACTCATGCCTGTGGTCAAAAGGACTTGCATCACTGCTGAGCATCAGGGGTGACACTGTTGGCTCTGCTGCTGAGCAGGAAGACGCCTGACCTCACAGGAGCCAAGGTCAAATCAGAGAGGGCTCACACCTCCGCTCAGCAGTGTGTGCTGGTGTGCGTGCGAGCTGTGTCTGTGGGTTACACACTCGTGTGTGAGCAGGAAGGTGTATTGTTTGTTTGTTTTCTGTATGTTACCATGTTGTCAGAGAAGGAAAACTCTGACTCCAAAAAACGTCCGCTGCCTTGCGGCATACCTCTTCAGGGGAAAGGCTAAGGGAGTAAACCCCGACAGAAAATCCGGAGCCGGAGTCCCTAAGGCGGTTTGACGTTGTAGTCAACACCGGCAACTCCTGCGGCGCACCTGAAGCCAAGCTGTATTGACTCCGTCTTTCCCTTGGACCCTTCAGCTGCGAAGAGAGGGGGGGTCTGCTGCATGGGCAACAGCAGACCCTCCATATCACCCTGCCCAGGCTCTGTAGCTTCAGCTTCACTGGAGAGGACACTCCAGCGTCATCGCAAGATGTCGATTCAACACAGGAGGAGACAGATACTGTGTCACTCCCGAGTCGGACTGCACAGCCATTCTTGGCGGTGCACATAGACTCTTAAGAAGCTACACCATCGTCTCTCGAGACGGACGGCTGCCGACGACGACCATGTTGTGCGACCATGTAGAAAGCATGTTGGTGGTCATTCAACGAGTGTGCCTGTGACTGAATAGGCTGACGGCCACATGCTGCCTGCCTTCCCCCAGGATGGGGATGGGTCAGAAGGGGCGGAAGCATGCTTCTCATTATTAGTAGGAGTGTGTGTGATGCTTATGTAGTGAGTGTGTGGCTGGATGTGAAATAAATATGTATTTTAGAAAAAATGAAAATGAATGTAAGGGTCTTTCTTTAATTGGAAAACAGATCAATATAAGTTTAGGTAAGGGTCTAAGAATATATTGAACTACTTTGCAACTCTTAAGTAACTCACGGTGTCCCCAATAAAGAGAGAGGTTTCCACGGGTACTAGTTAAGAGCACAGGCTCTGATCATGCAGATATAGTAGACTGACCAGCATATCTGATAAATGTTTCCTTTAAGTTCATTCTTATTATAGTTGATATACAATATGGCATTAGTTTCAGAAATGTACAATATGGTGATTCAATATTTAAATAAATATTACCGTAATAAGTCTAATAACCATATGTCACGATACAAAGAAATGAAGATATTATTGACTCTATTAAAAAGTATTTGATATTTCTAACCTATAGAAAATGGCAATACATACAGTTTATATATGCATATAAGATTTATATCACTTATGTTTCTATTCCCTAACATCTAATATAGGGGGAAAAGAACATTCATTCTTACTATAGGTGTGAAGAATTTTTTAGCCTGGGAATGTAAGGCTGAAGTTGGATTTAATTATAAAAGGCAGATAAAGCCCTTAACTTAGTGTTCAACATAGTGTTGATGACCCCAAGATGGTCAGCATTATTATGAAAAAGACAGTTTGTGGACTACTCTGATTTCGGAGATATTCTGGAATCAAATGGCTTTAAATGGTCACCCATTTCTGGAGTGTCCCAAACTTTGCAGCTGGCAGGTGCACAGGCAGAGTGTGACATTGCTCCAACAATGGCACCTCAGCACTGGAGTGTCACGTTATTTTAAGGCAAAAACACTGATTCCAGTTTTCTGGACTCGTCTTCCATTTCTGCCACAGTGAATTATTAAGGTTTGGCACTGTAGAGGTGTAGAAATTATCCCTCATGCTCATCAAGTTCTCAGCTCCCCGAAGGGGAGACCTTGCTTTTCTTTTTCCTGCTGCATCTCAGCCCTTAGTAAAGTTTCTGACACAGACTCAATGTTCAATGAATAATGGCTGAATGAAACAATGAGTGCCTCCCTGCTTCTGTGCAATGAAGTTTTGTTGGCTGCTTTAGGGGTGCAATGATCTCCCGGAACCAGACTGGGATAGACTGAGGATGCAGGCATCCACAGGTGTGAGAAATTAATAGGGCGAGGGAAGGAGTGGAGGAAAGAAGCAAAGGGATTAGCCAAGGAACATATATGCCTGACCCCTGGTGTGGTGATGGCCTGAGGGAAGGGGGAGGCAGGAAAAGTGAAAAACATTGGAAACTGCAGAAGTGTAAACAATTAAAATTAAAGGAAAATATTCATTGTTTTCTCACAGTATGAGATGTGATGGTCCTGGCTGTGTTTCTAGGATCCTGAAGATTCCCAAACCTCCTTTGTCCCCAGCTGACAGAGGAGGACCATGAGGAGGGACAACCAGAGCAGCGTGTCTGAGTTCCTCCTCCTGGGGCTCCCCATCCGGCCGGAGCAGCGGGGCGTGTTCTTCGCCCTGTTCCTGGGCATGTACCTGACCACGGTGCTGGGCAACCTGCTCATCATCCTGCTCATCAGGCTGGACTCTCGCCTGCACACGCCCATGTACTTCTTCCTCAGCCACTTGGCCTTCTCTGACATTTCTCTGTCATCTGTCACTGTCCCAAAGATGCTTATGGACATGCAGACTCAGCAACAATCCATTCCCTATGTGGGATGCATTTCTCAATTGTATTTTCTCTTACTTTTTGGCGGTCTTGACAATTTCCTTCTAGCTGCGATGGCGTATGACAGGTACGTGGCCATCTGTCACCCTCTACACTACACCACCATCATGAGGGAGGGGCTGTGTGTGCTGCTGGTGGCTGCCTCTTGGATTGTCTCCTGTGGCAATGCCCTGTTGAACACCCTCCTCTTGGTCAGACTGTCCTTCTGTGCTGACAATACCATCACCCACTTCTTCTGCGACCTCACTGTGCTCCTGAAGCTGAGTTGCTCAGACATCTCCCTCAATCAGCAGGTCATCTTCATCGTGGGAGGAATGCTTGTATTCTTGCCCTTGGTTATAATTTTAGGCTCATATCTCCGCATAGGGACCATCATCCTAAGGGTACCCTCCACTAAGAGACTCTTGAAAGTGCTCTCTACTTCTGGCTCCCATCTCTTTGTGGTGTCTTTATACTATGGGACAATTGCTGGTGTTTACTTCTTGCCCTCATCATGGGATTCTGAATACATAATTGCTTCGGTCATGTATATGGTTGTTACCCCCATGCTGAACCCCTTCATCTACAGCCTGAGGAACAGAGACATAAAACAGGCCTTAGAAATGTTTGTCAATAGGGTTAACTTCTTTAAGTGGCAATCACTAAATCCTCTTACTACAGGAGCACAGTGAGGTACATGTCCCAACATTATTGTGTGGTTGACATTTCCATACAACTTTAATAGAATTTGCATTCCGTTGTCATGTATAAGTGCTGTTAATATGGAAGGTAGGTCAGGTTTGCCTCTTGGATTGTTGATATTCTTTATTCTTAATTAATATTTTCCCTTGTCCATTATATTTTATTATATGCAAAATCATTTGTGAAACATGTAGCACAATTATAATTATGAATTTGTCTTTTTCTCCATTAAGATATGACCATTTTTACTCATGTATTTTTATGCCGTGTTATGAGGACACACTGGTCTGGCATCATGATCCACTGCTGGTGAACTTCTTTTTTTTTGAACTGATTCTTTTAGGCTAGCTTTTGTTGGCTTCACGCTGATCGTGTGCACGGCTTCCCAACTCACATTCGATGACATCATGTTGGTGCACTGCAATCAGCCATGATCAGAATAATTACACTATGAAAAGTCGCATGTGCTACAGAGCAAAACTTTTAACAAAACAGAGACAGACTTTAAAAAAATGCATTTAACAGCACACTATTTCATTTAAAATTAGGAGATATTTCTAGCAATATGTCCTGCCTTAATACTTCATCTAATTCTCATATTAATGTTGATGCCTTATATCCATATCTGTAGACATAGATGTATATACAGATGTTGATACAGATATTACTATAGGATATCTGGTAAAGATGCAGGTTTTCTTCTTAAATTTAACATGGCATTTCTTTTCTGTCACGTTAGACTTTTCTGTGTCCATAGTGTCAGTGAGGTGTCCTTTGTTAATAGTGTATGTAAAGTTGGATTTTGTTCTTTTTATGTATAGCAACAATTATTATTTTTGTGGAGCTATTTATCTAGTGACATCTAATGTAATCATAATAAAGTTGAATTTATATTTTCCGTATAACTATGTGATACATCTGTTTCACATTATTCTCTCATGTCTTCCTCCCTATGGTAAATTATATATACTGTTTTTTCATTATTCCTCTATTATGAATCACACATTACCATTATTTTTTAATTCTTGTCTGTGATATATGCAGAGATTACTTTTACTTTCTCTTTAAAAATTTTAAAGATTTTATTTATTTATTTTTATAGAGAAGGAGAGGGAGGGAGAGAAACATCGTTGTGCAAGAGATACATCGATTGGTGGTCTCACACATGCCCCAACTGGGGACCTGGACTGCAACCCAGGCATGTGCCCTGACTGGGAATCAAATTGTGACCTTTAGGTTCGCAGGCCAGTGCCAAATCCACCGAGCCACACCAGCCAGGGTTCTTTTTAATTTTTAAGTCATAGTTTAGAATACAAAACATGATATTGAGCATTTGTGCCATTTGAGATACACAATTCATGGCACTTAGGAGACTCAACATTAATATTTCATTCTAGGACTCCTAAAGTATACTTTATACAACATCACTGAAATAGAGTATTTTGCAACTGTGAAAAAATAAAAATGAAAATATATGTAAATCAATATGGAGATACATCAGGATATATTGTTAAATGGGAAAAAAGCTATGTGCACAAGTGCACGTACAGCTTTGAAATTTATATTAAAATGAAGGGGAAATAAAGTATGCATAATCTGCCCATTTGAGCAAAAAGAAACACAGGACGACTAAATCAGACACTAATGAGATGGTTCACCTAGAGGAGGTGGATAGAAGAGATGGGAGATGAGTATAATTATTAGTATAGTTATGACTATGTTGTCTTTTGCCGCTAGAAAATAAATAGACGAGGTGGTGTATAGAGCAAAATAGCATAAAGAAGACAAATGAACCTAACTGTATCTTAAATTTATACCATAATTAGACTAAAGAGAAAAATAAAATAAGTACTCTAGCAATTCTTGAACCCAGAATTTGTCTATCTACTCTCACAATTAAACATAAACTGGAAACAAAGTCTTAGGCTGCATGTAGTTAATATGTCACGAACAGTGGTAAGAGTTCAAGATTCTGAAATTTTTCCCATGTCCAAAAATTCAGCAGGTAAGTAAACATTGAGGAAAAGGCAGTGACTCCTCACTGTTGTGGGAAAGAGACTTTGTTGGAAAAGAAGAAGCTGCAGAAAATTGTATGGTGTCAAACTAGACCTGAAGATATCAATTCAAACCCATGAGTTTTAAAATTATAAATAGATGGAAATTTATCTTATATATTATTATCTATACTCTTACCAACCCCCACTCCTGACCCACCCGAGGGGTAAACATTTTTTAGTTTCTTAGTTTCTAAATTTTACTTCTTGTGTTTCTTTTCTATATATTCCCCAGCTGGCTTCACTGATATTATTTAGAATCCTTGTAAACAATAAACATGCCTAAAGCTTCAAAATAAAAAACTACAGTAATGGATTATAACTCAGAGAAGTAAAAATCCAGGAGTCCATAAATATATAAACAAATAAAAAACAAAGAGTGGGGAATAAGGGTAACTTTTTTCTTATAAAAAAACACAACTAATAAACATAGGAGAAATAACAGACTTAGAAAAATACCATTTGGTTACTACATTTGCGATGATTTTGTCATATAAGGATCACCAATATGGTCAAGATGGCGGCATCAGTATACAAGGCTCTCCTCCTTGCACAGCCACATCAAAATTACAACTGAAATATACAACAGTCATCATTCATAACTGTCAGAAATTGAGTTGAATAGAAGTTCGACTACTGTGGAATTAAAGAAAACACATCCATCCAGACTGGTAGAAGAGGTGGAGACGTGGAACAGGCTTGTTCTACATCCACATGCGGTAGATAAAAATTTCGGAGGTATATCATGGGAATGAGGACTTCAAACCTGACACCAGGCCCTCCCCCAGAACAGGGCTCCAGTGTCAGGAAGGTAAGTGCCCAGACCTTCAGGCTGCAAAAACCAGTGGGGATTAAGTGGCGGAAGAAACTTCTGGAGTCCCTAGAAGGTCCTCTTAAATAACTCCCACACCGTCTTAGCTCACTCTCTCTGAGCTCCAGCACCAGGGTAGCAGCTTGAAAGGCACCAGTGACATACTGGGAAGAACTGAAGTGTTTGACACCAAGGCAAGTGTTGTAGGACAGCTTTCTCCCAGACAGAAGGTAGGCAGAGGTCACTGTTCCTTTTCTAAGCCTTCTACCCACAGAGCCACAGAGCTGGCAGGTGGGTGCCATATCTGAGACTCCATCGATGTGGCTAACACTTCTTTCCCTGTTCTGGAGATCCCCTGAGATTCTGTTCCACCCTACTTATGGGCCCACCCAAGCTGATGACAGTTGCTTTTCCATATGAATGGCTGGTCTTGGCTAATGCTTCACAACTTCCTCAATCCACTCAAACAAGCAACAGCTAGCTTCAGTGAACCCCCACCACCTATATTTTTGCTAAATGGCCCCAAGCTTAGCACTAGTAGCAGCCAGCCTAGGTTCACAGCTTGGCTTTTTGTGGGAACCTCCAAGTCCAGCAC
This sequence comes from Furipterus horrens, assembly GCF_987537825.1. Taxonomy (NCBI): domain Eukaryota; kingdom Metazoa; phylum Chordata; class Mammalia; order Chiroptera; family Furipteridae; genus Furipterus; species Furipterus horrens. Next base: position 194,880,284 of record NW_028327174.1, read on the forward strand.
AGGTAGCAGCCATGTCAGATTGCTTTATTACTCATGCAGGGTGGCCCCAGGAAGAACACAGATGGTGACTGACTTTGTCCTGCATCATCCTAGAACCCCCAGAGCCTGTGCACCCAGTGAATGACTACAGACCACATCAGAGTATCATCACCCTGTTCCTGCACAGTGGATCCTCCAGGAAGGGCTAAAGTTGATGGCCAGTGGTCATAGCCAACCCCTGCAGCTGATTGGCCTGGGTAAATCTCTTCCATTGACCTGCCAACATAAATAAAGGCTCATCTACAAGAGGAGGGTGTACTTAGGCCACACGAAGGGTGCACCTCAGGTACCCAACTAGGGTGATAGGGAAAGCTGTGCTACTGGGCCTTACAGGACACCTATGACACTAGGCCATGCTACCAAAACAGGGAGTTATAGCAGCTCTACATAGAAACAAACACAGGGAGGCTGCCAAAATGAGAACACAAAGAAATATGGCCCAAATTAGAGAACAGAGAAAAACTTCATAAAATGAACTAACCAAGTGGAGTTACACAATCTATCATGTGCAGAGTTCAAAACACTAGTTATAAGTATGCTAAGAAACTTAGTGTGGACCTCAACAGCACAAAAAAGATCCAGTCAGGAATGAAGGATACACTAATTGAAATAAAAAACAATTTACAGGGGAACAATATTAGAGTGGATGAAGCTGAGAATCAAATCAATGATTTGAAACATAGGGATGTAAAAACCAACTACAAGAAAAAAGAACCCCCCCCCCAAAAAAAAGAATCACGGTTGTGTAAGGTGCCTCTGGGAGAACTTTATGTGTTTCAACATTCACATGTGTGGTGCTAGAAGAAGACAAATAGCAAGAAATTGCAAACCCATTTTGCAAAAACAACTCAAGGTAACTTCCCTAATTTGGTGAAGGAAATAGACATGCTAGTCTAGGAGCACAGAGAGTCCCAAACAATATAGATGCAAAGAGACCCAATCCAAGAGACATCATAATTAAAGTGCCAAAGGTTAAAGATAAAGAGAGAATCTTTTTTTAAAAAAATATGTTTTATTGATTTTGCTGTTACAGTTGTCCCAATTTCCCTTCCTTCTGCTCCCCTCCACCCGGTGGCCCCGCTCCCTTCAGATGTGCCCCCCTTTTAGTCCATGTCTATTGGTTGTGCATATAGTTCTTCTCAACCTCTTCCCCTCTATTCCATTCCCTCCTACTATGCTTCTTAATTCCTGTATCATCTATCTTCCTCTCCCCCTTCCCCATCTCTGCTGACCTCCCCCCTGTATGTTCTCCATACCTATAGTTCTTTTTCCACTCTCGTTGCCTATTTAGTTTGCCTTTGTTTCAATTCCCTAGCTTCTGTTTTTGGCTGTTGTGATGCAGTTTTCATTTTAATGTTCATAGTTTTGATCCTCCTTCTTCTAAAGCAGTCCCTTTAACTCTCATATAATAGTGGTTTGGATCTAATAAACTTCTTCAGTTTTATTTTTTTCTGGAAGAACTTTCTCTGCCCTTCTATTCTGAATGACAGTTTTTCTGGATAGAGTATTTGTGGCTGTAGGTTTTGGATTTCCATTACTTTGAATATTTCTTGCCAGTCCCTTCTTGCCTGCAGCGTCTCCCTTGAGAAATCAGCTGATAGTCTAATTGGGACCCCTTTGTACATGATTCTTTTCTTCTCTCTTGCTGCTTTTAATATTCTCTAATTTCTGACAATTTGATTATAATGTGTCTTGCAGTGGTTCTCCCTCGGTCCAATTTTTCTGGAACTCTCTGTGCTTCCTGGACCTGTAAGTCTATTTTCTTCCCCAAGTATGGGAAATCTGCTTCATTATTTCTTCACATAATTTTTCAATTTCTAGTTCTTCTTCTCTGCCCTCTGGCAATCCTATAATCTGAATGTTCGGTCTCTTATAGCTGTCCCAGAGGTTTCTGATCCTCTCCTCACTTTCCTTACTTTTTGTTTCCTCTTTCTGCACTGGTTGACTTTTTGTTCCTTCCCTGTGTCCCGGTTTGTTGATTTGATCTCTGGATTTTATTTTCTCACCACTTGTCTTGCATGTGCTTTAGTTTGTTTCAGTATGAGTGGCTTTCATTCCTTCCCTGTCTTGCTGCAAATCTTTTGTTAATTCTGTAAGCCACCTTATAACAATAACTCTGAACTGAGCCTCTGAAAGGTTTCCTATTTGTTTGTCTGTCAGGTTCCTCATCTACTGCCTGGTGAGCTGCATTAGCAGGATTTCAATTGTTGTCTTCTTAATTTTGACAGATTTGTGTTTTGCTTTGCTTCATAGGCAGGCTGTAGGGGGCGGAGTCCCATATACTCGCCACTACTCTGCAATTGGCGGTGGACTGCAACATTTTTTGCCACGCTGTGGCCCTTTGTGTCGGGGCGGGGGCCCAAGATGGATTCCTGCTGTTATTCTCCGCTGGGAGACCGGGATCCGTCCCCCCCCCCCCCCCCGTGGTCCTCTCTGTCTGAAGCAATGAGAAGGCTGTCTTTTCCAGTGTTGGGGTCACGAGCTGTCAGGACTCGAGTGCAGCCCAGATTGCTCCCCCTGCCGCTCTCCCCGCTGCTACAACAAACAGGACCGCCTGATTTTTCCATTGCCGTTCCAATTTTGCCCCTCCTACCCGTCTGGAAAAGCACCACTGGTTTATAACTTCATACATTGGGCTCCCATGTAGTTTTATTTTCTGGAATTTCTGGTTATCTTTTACTTTGAGGTAGTTGTATTCCTTTCTAGTTGTAGAGGGAGACTGAGTGTGCCTGTCTAGCCTCCATCTTGGCTGGAAGTCTAAAGAGAGAATCTTAACAGCAGCAAGAGAAAAGAAGTTAGTTACCTACAGGGAATTCTTGTAAGAGTGTCTGCTGATTTCTCAGAAGAAACATTGAAGGTTAGAAGGGATTGTCAAGAAATATTCAGTCCTGAAAAGCAGGGACCTACAGCCAAGATTGCTCTACTCAGCAAAGCTATTATTTAGTATAAAAGGGAAGTTATACAGCTTCCCAGACAAAAAAAAAATAAAGAAGTTCATCATCACTCAACTATTATTATATGAAATGTTAAAGGGAATTATTTAAGAAGGAAAAGATCAAAACTATGAATAGAAAGGCAATAAATATTTATCTATCAACAATAGAATCTAAAAAACAAACTAAGCATACAAGAAGAAGAGAGACAGAATCACAGATACAGAGAGCATTTTGATTGTTGCCAGATGGGAGGGGGTGTAGGGAAATGGGTGAAGAGGTGAGGGGATTGATAAGTACAAGTAAGTAGTTACAGAATAGCCATGGGGATGTAAAATATAATATAGGAAATGGAGTAGTTAAAGACCTTATATGCATGACTCATGGACATGAAAAATGGTGTGGGCATTCCCTGAGGGAGTGAGGTTGCTGGGTGGAAGGAGACAAAGGGAAAATTAGGACAACTATATAGCATAATCAATAAAGTATAATTGTAAAAAAGAAAGTAAAAAAAGGAATCACCAATGAATGTCCAATACAGTGCATTAAATGTTAATAAGGAAAAGGTTACATTAATATATTTTCAAAATAACTACCCAAATGATACCCAGTATTTACCAGGTTGAAACATTAATTTCAAAAAAGTAGTAAATTTACAGTAGAGAAACTGGGAGACAGCACTATAGTCAGTTGATCAAGGATTTAAACAACAGTAAATAGAAAAATTAATATCATATGTCTTCTAATATTATGCACTGGGGTATATGTGCTGAAAATACTGGCCTGAAACATACATATATACAAACATACATACATGCACACAGAAGGTAAACATATTAAAATGTTAACTATTCGGGAATCTTGTGAGGCCTTTCCAGGAATTCTTGATATCATTTTTACAACATTTCTATATCTTTAAAACCATATCAAAATAAAATTTGGTAAATCCTTCGTCCCAGCTGGCACGATGCCCAAGAAGAAAGGAGTCCAGGGCATCGGTAGAATCAGGGACACTGTCCCCTAGGACTCCAGTCCCTCTGGCTCTTGGACACACAGCTCCCCAGAGAGCAGGCAGAAATTAGCCAGAAGCTTGGGGACTTGGTGTCAGTCCCTTATTAGTAAAAAGGTGTTGTCTTTTGAGTCATTTCTCTGGCGCTGGTTAAGGAAAATGCAAGTCTGTAGAAGTGCCAAGGCCCCAGATATTTCTTCCAATTGTGTGGCTCTGAGACGTCCTAAGGAAAACCTAAGGAATTGGGCAACGGTCTGGAGCGGAAGGTGTCTGAACTCACCAAGGATGAGTACAGGTCAGAGGGGCTGGAAATCTGCACTTGGGGACGAATCTGCCCGTATGGTTGTTGATTCATAGATGAGACTCGAAGTCTCTGACTGTGTGTGTGTGTCTGCCTCTATTGTGTATGCATATGTATGTTTTGCTTGATAGTGGGTTATGGGTGCACATACATGTGCTATGTATCTAACAGCCTGACTTTTTTCCTGAGTTAGACTTAACCTGGGCCCTGTTTAAGTGCATGTAGACTAGGTTATCACCATCCTGGCATGTGATCTGGGACTGCTGACTCATGCCTGTGGTCAAAAGGACTTGCGTCACTGCTGAGCATCAGGGGTGACACTGTTGGCTCTGCTGCTGAGCAGGAAGATGCCTGACCTCAAAGGAGCCAAGGTCAAGTCAGAGAGGGTTCACACCTCTGCTCAGCAGTGTGTGCTGGTGTGTGTGCGAGCTGTGTCTGTGGGTGACACACTCGTGTGTGAGCAGGAAGGTGTATTGTTTGTTTGTTTTCTGTATGTTACCATGTTGTGTGACCATTATAAAGCATGTTGGTGGTGGTTTAACAAGTGTGCCTGTGACTGAATAGGCTTGACCGCCCCATGCTGCCTGCCTTCCCCCAGGATGGGGATGGGTCAGAAGGGGCAGAAGCATGCCTCTCATTATTAGTAGGAGGGAGTGTGATGCTTATGCACTGAGTGTGTGGTTGGTGTGCAATAAATATGTATTTTAGAAAAAATGAAATTGAATGTAAGGGTCTTCATCAACTGGAAAACAGATTCATATAAATGAATGGAACTATCTAGGTAGGGATCTAAGAAAACATTGAGCTACTTGCAAATCTAAAGTAACCCAGGGTCTCCCGATGATGGAAGAGTTTTCCACGGGTACTAGTTAAGAGCACAGGCTCTGATCATGCAGACATAGTAGACTGACCAGCATATTTGATGATTTTTTTCCTGTAAGATTATTCTTATTACAGTTGATATGCAATATGTTATTAGTTTCAGGTGTATACAACATGGTGATTCAACATTTAAATAACTATTACCGCAGTAAGTCTAGTAACCACTTGTCACAATACAGAGTTACAACAATGTAATTTACTCTATTAAAAAGTATTTTATATATTTTTTAATTTTTTTAATGTTTTTTATTTATTATATTGTTACAACAGTTCCAATTTTCTCCCCTTTGCCCCCCTCCACCCAGCATCTCCCTTCCCCAGCAATCGCCCCCCAAGTCCATACCCCTGGTTCTTAAAAAACAACTATCTCCCCCCTCAAATATTAAGACCCTTTGTATTCTTGTAAAGGACAATGGGCGAAGGTCTCAAGCTCCTCTAGCTGCTTCAAGCTGGACATGGTCGTCGTCCTACCTACCCTTGGGTCCAGAAAACCCTAATAATAGTGGGGGTGTGGAGGGGAGGGTGGCCTTCCCTCATGGGGAAGGATCGTGCAGACTCCAGGTCAGTTGGCTGTCTCCGTATTTTATATTTTTAACCTATAGAAAATGGCAATACATACGATTTATATATACATATAAGATTTATATCACTTATGTTTCTATTTCCTAACAGCTAATATAGGGGGGAAAGAACATTCATTCTTACTATAGGTGTGAAGAATTTTTTAGCCTGGGAATGTAAGGCTGTTGTTGGACTTAATTATAAAAGGTAGATAAAGCCCTTAACTTAGTGTTCAACACAGTGTTTGTGACTCCGAGATGGTCAGCATTATTGTGAAAGACACTTTGTGGGCTATTCTGATTTCGTAGGTATTCTGGAATCAAATGGATTTAAATGGTCACCCATTACTGGAGTGTCCCTGACTTTACAGCTGTAAGTGAACAGGACCTGGCAGGTTCACAGGCGGAGTGTGACATCTCTCCAACAATGGCGCCTCAGCACTGGAGTGTCACGTTACTTTAAGGCAAAAACACTGATTCCAGTTTTCTGGACTCGTCTTCTGTTTGTGCCACAGTGAATTATTATGGTTTGATTCTGGACAGGTGTAGAAATTATCCCTCATGCTCATCAAGTTCTGAACTCACGGAAGGGGGGAGACCTTGCTTTTCTTGTTCCTGCTGCATCTCAGCCCTCAGTAGAGTTTCTGACACAGACGCAATGTTCAATGAATAATGGCTGAAAGAAACAATGAGCGCCTCCCTGCTTCTGTGCAATGAAGTTTTGTTGGCTGCTTTAGGGGTGCAATGCTCTCCTGGAACCAGACTGAGGTAGACTGTGGGTGACAGCATCCACAGGTGTGAGAAATTAATGGAGGGAGGAAAGCAGTGCTAGAAGGAAGGCGAAGGGATTAGCCACAGAACATATATGCATCACCCATGGTGTGGTGATGGCCTGAGGGAAGGGGGAGGCAGGAAAAGTGAAAAACATGGGAAAACTGCACAAGTGTAAACAATTAAAATTAAAAGAAAAATTCATGGTTTTCCCACAGTATGAGATGTAATGGTCCTGGTTGTGTTTCTAGGGTCATGAAGATTCCCAAATCTCCTTTGTCCCCAGCTGACAGAATAGGACCATGAGGAGGGACAACCAGAGCAGCGTGTCTGAGTTCCTCCTCCTGGGGCTCCCCATCCGGCCGGAGCAGCGGGGCGTGTTCTTCGCCCTGTTCCTGGGCATGTACCTGACCACGGTGCTGGGCAACCTGCTCATCATCCTGCTCATCAGGCTGGACTCTCGCCTGCACATGCCCATGTACTTCTTCCTCAGCCACTTGGCCTTCTCTGACATTTCTCTGTCATCTGTCACTGTCCCAAAGATGCTTATGGACATGCAGACTCAGCAACGATCCATCTCCTATGTGGGATGCATTTCTCAGTTGTATTTCTTCATACTTTTTGGCGGTCTGGACAATTTCCTTCTAGCTGTGATGGCGTATGACAGGTACGTGGCCATCTGTCACCCTCTACACTACACCACCATCATGAGGGAGAGGCTGTGTGTGCTGCTGGTGGCTGCCTCTTGGATTGTCTCCTGTGGCAGTGCCCTATCGAACACCCTCCTCTTGGTCAGACTGTCTTTCTGTGCTGACAATACCATCACTCACTTCTTCTGTGACATTGCTGTGCTCCTGAAGCTGAGCTGCTCAGACATCTCCCTCAATCAACAGGTCATCTTCACCGAGGGAGGAATGCTTTTATTCTTGCCCTTGGTTATTGTTTTAGGCTCATATCTCTGCATAGGGACCATCATCCTAAGGGTGCCCTCCACTAAGAGACTCTTGAAAGTGCTCTCTACTTGTGGCTCCCATCTCTTTGTGGTTTCTTTATACTACGGGACAATTGCTGGTGTTTACTTCTTGCCCTCATCATGGGATTCCGAATACATAATTGCTTCGGTCATGTATATGGTTGTTACCCCCATGCTGAACCCCTTCATCTACAGCCTGAGAAACAGAGACATAAAACAGGCCTTAGAAATGTTTGTCAACAGGGTTAACTTCTTTAAGTGGCAATCACTAAATCCTCTTACTACAGGAACACAATGAGGTACATCTCCTAACATTATTGTATGGTTGACAGCTCTCATAAAACTTTAATGGAATTTGCATTCCATTGTCATGTGTAAGTGCTGCTAATATGTCAGCTAGATCAGGTTTGCTGCTTGGATTGTTTATATTCTTTTTTTATAATTAATATTTTCCCTTGTTCATTATCTTTTATTATATGCAAAATAATTTGTGAAGCATGTAGCACAATTATAATTATGAATTTGTCTTTTTCTCCATTGAGATATGACCATTTTTATTCATGTATTTTTATGCCGTGTTATGAGGACACACTGGTTTGGCATCATGATCCACTCCTGGTGAACTTCCTTTTGTTTTGAACTGATTCTTTTAGGCTAGCTTTTGTTGGCTTCACGCTGATTGTGTGCACAGCTTCCCAACTCACATTCAAGGACATCATGTTGGTACACTGCAATCAGCCATGATCAGAATAATTACACTATGAAAAGTCACATGTGCTACAGAGCAAAACTTTTAGCAAAAGAGAGACAGATTTTTAAAAAGTTGCATTTAACAGCACACTATTTCATTTAAAATTAGGAGATGTTTCTAGCAATGTGTCCTACCTTATAAATTCATCTACTTCTCATATTAATGTTGATGCCTTATATCCATATCTGTAGACATAGATGTATATACAGATGTTGATACAGATATTGCTATAGGATATCTGGTAAAGATGCAGCTTTTCATGTTAAATTTAACATGGCATTTCTTTTCTGTCACGTTAGACTTTCTGTGTCCACAGTGTCAGTGAGGTGTCCTTTGTTAATAGTGCATGTAAAGTTGGATTTTGTTCTTTTTATGTATAGCAACAATTATTATTTTTCTGGAGCTATTTATCTAGTGACATCTAATGTAATCATAATAAAGTTGAACTTATTTCTTCCATATAATTATGTGATACATCTGTTTCACATTTATTCTCTCGTGTCTTCCTCCCTTTGGAAAATTATATATACTCTTATTTCATAATTCCTCTACTATTTTCGCACATTACTATTATTTTATAATTCTTGTCTGTGATATATGTAGAGATTACTTTTACTTTTTCCTTTAAAATTTTAAAGATTTTATTTATTTCTTTTTATAGAGAAGGGGAAGGAGGGTGATTCAGAGAGAAACATCGTTGTGCAAGAGATACATCGCTTGGTGGCCTCATACATGCCCCAACTGGGGACTTGGACTGAAACCCAGGCATGTGCCCTGACTGGGAATCAAACCTGTGACCTTTAGGTTCGCAGGCCAGTGCTCAATCCACCGTGCCACACCAGCCAGGGTTCTTTTTAATTTTTAAGTCGTAGTTTAAAATACAAAACATGATATTGACAATTTATGCTATTTGAGATACACAATTCATGGCACTTAGGAGACTCAACATCAATATTTCATTCTAGGACTCCTAATGTATACTCTATAAAACATCAGTGAAATAGAGTATTTCGCAACTGTGAAAAAATAAAAACAAAAAATATATATGAAACAATACGGAGAAACATCAGGATATATTGTTAAATGGAAAAAAAACAGTGTGTACAAGTGCACATACAGCATTGAAATTTATATAAAAATGAAGGGAAATAAAGTATACATAATCTGCCCATTTGAGCAAAAAGAAACACAGGACGACTAAATCAGACACTAATGAGATGGTTCACCTAGAGGAGGTGGATAGAAGAGATATGGAGATGAGTATAATTATTAGTATAGTTATGACTATGTTGTCTTTTGCCGCTGGAAAATAAATAGACGAGGTCGTGCATAAAGCAAAATAGCGTAAAGAAGGCAAGTGAACATAACTGTATCTTAAATTAATACCATAATTAGACTAAAGAGAAAAATAAAATAAGTATCCTAGCAATTCTTGAACACAGAATTTTGTCTATATACTCTCACAATTAAACATAAACTGGAAACAAAGTCTTAGGCTACATGTAGTTAATGTGTCACTAACAGTGGTAGGAATTCAAGATTCTGAAATTTTTCCCATGTTCAAAAATTCAGCAAGTAGTAAACATTGAGGAAAAGGCAGTGGCTCCTCACTGTTGTGGGAAAGGGACTGTGTGTTGGAAAAGGAGAAGCTGCAGAAAATTGTATGCTGTCAAACTAGACCTGGAGATATCAATTCAAACCCATGAGTTTTAAAATTATAAATAGGTGGAAATTTATCTTATATATTAATAGCTATACTCTTACCAACCCCCATTTTTGGTGTCCCACTCCTGGCCCACCACATGAGTAAACATTCCTTTTCTTCCTTAGTTTCTAGTTATTACTTCTTGTGTTTCTTTTATATATATTCCCCAGTTGGCTTCACTGATATTATTTAGAATGCTTGTAAACAATAAACACGCCTAAAGCTTTGAAATGAAAAACTACAGTAATGGATTATAACTCAGAGAATAATAATTAAAAATCCAGGAGTCCATAATTAAAAAACAAATAAAAGACAAAGAGTGGGGAATAAGGGTAAGTTCTTTCTTATAAGAAAACACAATAAACATAGGAGAAATAACAGAGTTCGAAAAAATACCATTTGGCTACTATATTTGCGATGATTTTGTCATATAAGAATAACCCGTGTGGTCAAGATGGCGGCATAGGTATACAAGGCTCTCCTCCTTGCACAGCCACATCAAAATTACAACTAAAATATAGAACAATCATCATTCATAACTGTCAGAAATTGAGTTGAATGGAAGTTCGACAAGTGTGGAATTAAAGAAAACACATCCATCCAGACTGGTAGAAGACATGGAGATGTGGAACAGGCTTGTTCTACATCCACATGCGGTAGATAAAAATTTAGGAGGAATATCATGGGAATGAGGACTTCAAGCCTGACACCAGGGCTCTCAGCCCAGGGTTCCAGTGTCAGGAAGATAAGTCTCCATAACTTCAGGCTGCAAAAACCAGTGGGGACTGAGTTGAGGAAAGAAACTTCTAGAGTGCCAAGAAGGTCCTCTTAAATAACTCCCACACCATCTTAGGCTCACTCTCTCTGAGCAACAGCACTCGGGTAGCAGCTTGAAAGGCACCAGTGACATACTGGGAGGAACTGAAGTGTATGACACCAGGCAAGAGCTATGGGACAGCTTTCTCCCAGACAGAAAGGTAGGCAGAGGTCACTGTCCCTTTTCTGAGCCTTCTACCCACAGAGCCACAGAGCTGGCACGTAGGTGCCATATCTGATTCCATCAACTTGGCTAACACTTCTTTCCCTGTCCTGGAGATCCCCTGAGATTCTGTTCCACCCTACTTATGGGCCCACCCAAGCTGTTGACAGTTGCTTTTTCATATGAGTGGCTGGTCTTGGCTCATGCTTCACAACTTCCTAAATCCACTCAAACAAGGAACAGGTAGCCGCAGTGAGCCCCCACCACCTATACCTCTTCCTAAGAGGCCCCATGCTTGTCACTAGCAACAGCCAGACTAGGTTCACTGCTTGGCTTTTTGTGGGAACGTCCAAGCCCAGCACAGGTAGCAGCCATGTCAGATTTCTCTATAACTCATGCAGAGTGGCCCCAGGGAGAACACAGGTGGTGACTAACTTTGTCCTGCACCATCTGAGAAAACCCAGAGCCTGTGCACCCAGTGAATGGCTACAGACCACTTCAGAGCATCATCACTCTGTTCCTGCACAGCGGATCCTCCAGAAAGGGCAGAAATTGGTGGTCAGTGGTCACAGCCAGCCCTTGCAGCTGACTGGTCTGTGTAAATCCCTCCCAGTGACCTGCCAACAGAAATCAAGGCTCAACTACAAGAGGACAGTGTATTCAGGCCACACAAAGGGTGCACCTCAATAACCCAACTTGGGTGATAGGGGAAGCTGTGTTACTGGGCCTTATAGGACACCTACAATATTAGACCATGCTACCAAGACACGGTTTTATAGCAGTTCTACTTAATACATAGAAACAAACACAGGGAGGCTGCCAAAATGAGGAGATAAAGAAATATGGCCCAAATTAAACAACAGATAAAAGTTTCAGAAAAAGAACTAATTAAATGGAGATATGCAATATATCAGATGCAGAGTTCAAAACAATGGTTATAAGAATGCTCAAAAAACTTGGTGAAGATCTCAACAGCATAAAAAAGATCCAGTCAGAAATGAAGGATACACTAATGGAAATAAAGAACAATCTACAGGGAAACAATAGTAGAGTGGATAAAGCTGAGAATAAAATTAATGATTTGGAATATAAAAAGCAAAAAACCACAGGAAGAAAAAGTAATTTAAGAAAAAATGAGGATAGTGTAAGGAGCCTCTGGGACAACTTTAAATGTTTCAACATTCACATGTCAGGTACCAGAAGAAAAAAAAGAGCAAGAAATTGCAAATCTGTTTTGAAAAAATAAGTCAAGAAAACTTCCCTAATTTGGTGAAGGAAATAGACATGCAAGTTCAGGAAGCATAGAGAGTCCCAAACAAGATGGATGCAAAGAAGACCACTCAAAGACACATCATCATTAAAGTGCCAAAGGTTAAAGATAAAGAGACAATCTTAAAAGCAGCATGAGAAAAGAAGTTAGTTACCTACAGGGGAGTTCTCGTAAGACTGTCCGCTGATTTCTTAGAAGAAACTTTGAAAGTAGAAGGGATTGCCATGAAATATTCAAAGTCATGAACAGCAGGGACCTACATCCAAGATTGCTCTCCCTGCAAAGCTATCATTTAGTATCGAAGGGCAGTTAAAGAGTTACCCAGACAAAAAAAATAAAGGAGTTCGTCATCACCCAACCATTATTATATGACATGTTAAAGGGACTTATTTAAGAAGAAGAAGATCAAAACTATGAACAACAGAATGGCAATAAATACTTATCTATCAACAGTAGAATCTGAAAAACATACTAAGCAAACAAGAAGAACAGAAACAGAATCAGGGATACGGAGAGCTTTTTGATGGTTGCCAGATGAGAGGGGGTGTGGGGGAATGGGTTAAGAGGTGAGGGGATTAAGAAGTACAAATAGGTACTTACAGAACAGTCATGGGAATGTACAGTACAGGCTAGGAAATGGGGTAGCCAAAGAACTTATATGCATGACTCATGGACATGAACAATGGTGTGGGGATTGCCTGAGTGAGTGAGGGGTGCTGGGTGGGAGGGGGTAAAGAGAAAAATCAGGACAACTGTAACAGCATAATCAATAAAATATAATTTTAAAAAAGAAAGTAAAAAAAAGGAATTGCCAATGAATGTTAAATACAGTGGGTGAAATGTTAATAAGGAAAAAGTTACATTTATATATTATCAAAATATCTACCCAACTGATACCCAGTATTTACCAGGTTGAAATATTAACTTCAAAAAAATAGTAACTTTACAGTAGAGAACCTGGGAGACAGCACTGTAGTCAATTGATAGGGATTCAAACACTAGTAAGTAGAAATATTAATACCATATGTCTTCTAATAATATGCACTCAGGTATATCTTCTGTAAATATTGGCCTGAAACATACATACATACAAACATATGTACATGCGCACAGAAGGTAAACATATTAAAATGTTAACCATTGAGGAATGTCATGAGACCTTTCCAGGAATTCTTGATATCATTTTTACAATGTTTCTATACCTTTAAAATCATATCAAAATAAAATTTGGAAAATCCTTTGTCCCACCTGGCACAATGCCCAAGAAGAAAGGAGTCCAGGGCATCGGTAGAATCAGGGACACTGTCCCCTAGGACTCCAGTCCCTCTGGCTCTTGGACACAAGCTCCCCAAAGGGCATGCAGAAATTAGCCAGAAGCTTGGGGACCTGGTGTCTCAGTCTCTTATTAGTAAGGAAGTGTTGTCTTTTGAGTCCTTTCTCTGGAGCTGGTTAAGGAAAATGAAAGTCTGTAGAAGTACCAAGGCCCCAGATATTTCTTCCAATTGTGTGGCTGTGAGACGTCCTAAGGAAAACCTAAGGAATTGGGCAACAGTCTGGAGAACATGGTGTCAGAACTCACTAAAGATGAGTACAGGTCAGAGGGGCTGGAAATCTGCACTTGGGGACAAATCTGCCCCCGTGGTTGTTGATTCATAGATGAGACCAAAGTCCATGACTGTGTGTGTGTGTCTGCATGTATTATGTATGCATATCTATTTGCTCTTTGATAGTGGCTTATGTGTGCACATACATGTGCTATGTATCTAACAGCCTGACCTTATTCCTGAGTTACACTTAACCTGGGCCCCGTTTTAGCCCATGTAGACCAGGTTATCAGCCTCCTGTCATGTGATCCGGGACTGCTGATTCATGCCTGTGGTCAAAAGGACTTGCGTCACTGCTGAGCATCAGGGGTGACACTGTTGGCTCTGCTGCTGAGCAGGAAGATGCCTGACCTCACAGGAGCCAAGGTCAGGTCAGAGAGGGCTCACTCCTCCGCTCAGCAGTGTGTGCTGCTGCATGTGCGAGCTGTGTCTGTGGGTGACACACTGGTGTGTGAGCAGGAAGGTGTATTGTTTGTTTTCTGTATGTTACCATGTTGTGTGACATGTACAAAGTGTGTTGGTGGTGGTTTAACAAGTGTGCCTGTGACTGAATAGGCTGACAGCCGCATGCTGCCTGTCTTCCCCAGGATGGGGATGGGTCAGAAGGCGCGGAAGCAAGCCTCTCATTATTAGTAGGAGGGTGTGTGATACTTATGCAGTGAGTGTGTTGCTGGGTGTGCAATAAATATGTATTTTAGAAAAAACGAAATTGAATGTAATGGTCTTCGTCAACTGGAAAACACATTCATATAAATGAATGGAACTATCTAGGTAGGGATCTAAGAAAACATTGAACTACTTGCAACCCTAAAGTAACCCAGGGTCTCCCAATGATGGTGGAGGTTTCCATGGGTACTAGTTAAGAGCACAGGCTCTGATCATGCAGACATAGTAGACTGATGTACATATTTGACAATTTTTCCCTGTAAGTTTATTCTTATTATAGTCGATATACAATATGGTATTAGTTTCAGGTGTCTACAAAATGGTGACTCAACATTTAAATAACTATTACCGCAGTAAGTCTAGTAACGACATGTCACAATACAGAGTTACAACGATATTATTGACTCTATTAAAAAGTATTTTATATTTTTAACCTATAGAAAATGGCACTACATACAGTTTATATATACATATAAGATTTATATCACTTATGTTTCTATTTCCTAACAGCTAATATAGGGGGGAAAGAACATTCATTCTTACTATAGGTTTGAAGAATTTTTTAGCCTGGGAATGTAAGGCTGTTGTTGGATTTAATTATAAAAGGTAGATAAAGCCCTTAACTTAGTGTTCAACACAGTGTTTATGACCCAAAGATGGTCAGCATTATTATGAAAAAGACAGTTTGTGGACTATTCTGATTTCAGAGTTATTCTGGAATCAAAAGACTTTAAATGGTCACCCATTCCTGGAGTGTCCCAAACATTGCAGCTGGCAGGTTCACAGGCAGAGTGTGACATCACTCCAACAATGGCGCCTCAGCACTGGAGTGTCACGTTACTTTAAGGCACAAAAGCTGATACCAGTTTTCTGGACTCGTCTTCCATTTCTGCCACAGTGAATTATTATGGTTTGGCTCTGGACAGGTGTAGAAATTATCCCTCATGCTCATCAAGTTCTCAGCTCCCAGAAGGGAAGACCTTGCTTTTCTTGTTCCCGCTGCATCTCAGCTCTTAGTAGAGTTTCTGACACAGACTTGATGTTGAATGAATAATGGCTGAATGAAACAATGAGCGCCTCCCTGCTTCTGTGCAATGAAGTTTTGTTGGCTGCTTTAGGGGTGCAATGATCCCCTGGAACCAGACTGGGATAGACTGAGGGTGCAGGCATCCACAGGTATGAGAAATTAATGGGGGGAGGGAAGCAGTGGAAGAAAGAGGCGAAGAGATCACCCAAAGAACATGTATGCCTGACCCCTGGTGTGGTGATGGCCTGAGGGAAGGGGGAGGCAGGAAAAGTGAAAAACATTGGAAAACTGCACAAGTGTAAACAATTAAAATTAAAGGAAAAATTCATGGTTTTCCCACAGTATGAGATATGATGGTCCTGGTTGTGTTTCTAGGATCCTGAAGATTCCCAAACCTCCTTTGTCCCCAGCTGACAGAGGAGGACCATGAGGAGGGACAACCAGAGCAGCGTGTCTGAGTTCCTCCTCCTGGGGCTCCCCATCCGGCCGGAGCAGCGGGGCGTGTTCTTCGCCCTGTTCCTGGGCATGTACCTGACCACGGTGCTGGGCAACCTGCTCATCATCCTGCTCATCAGGCTGGACTCTCGCCTGCACACGCCCATGTACTTCTTCCTCAGCCACTTGGCCTTCTCTGACATTTCTCTGTCATCTGTCACTGTCCCAAAGATGCTTATGGACATGCAGACTCGGCAACGATCCATTCCCTATGTGGGATGCATTTCTCAGTTGTATTTCTTCATACTTTTTGGCGGTCTTGACAATTTCCTTCTAGCTGTGATGGCGTATGACAGGTACGTGGCCATCTGTCACCCTCTACACTACACCACCATCATGAGGGAGGGGCTGTGTGTGCTGCTGGTGGCTGCCTCCTGGATTGTCTCCTGTGGCAGTGCCCTCTTGCACATCCTCCTCTTGGTCAGACTGTCCTTCTGTGCTGACAATACCATCACCCACTTCTTCTGTGACATTGCTGTGCTCCTGAAGCTGAGCTGCTCAGATATCTCCCTCAATCAGCTGATCAGCTTCACCGAGGGAGGAATGCTTTTATTCTTGCCTTTGTTTATAATTTTAGGCTCATATCTCCGCATAGGGACCATCATTCTAAGGGTACCCTCCACTAAGAGACTCTTGAAAGTGCTCTCTACCTGTGGCTCCCATCTCTTTGTGGTGTCTTTATACTATGGGACAATTGCTGGTGTTTACTTCTTGCCCTCATCATGGGATTCCGAATACATAATTGCTTCGGTCATGTATATGGTTGTTACCCCCATGCTAAACCCCTTCATCTACAGCCTGAGGAACAGAGACATAAAACAGGCCTTAGAAATGTTTGTCGATAGGGTTAACTTCTTTAAGCGGCAATCAGTAAATCCTCTTACTACAGGAGCACAATGAGGTTCATCTCCTAACATTATTGTATGGTTGACATCTCTCATACAACTTTAATGGAATTTGCATTCCATTGTCATGTATAAGTGCTGTTAATATGTCAGCTAGGTCAGGTTTGCTGCTTGGATTGTTTATATTCTCTATTGCTAATTAATATTTTCCCTTGTCCATTACCTTTTATTATATGCAAAATAATTTGTGAAGCATGTTGTACAATTATAATTATGAATTTGTCTTTTTCTCCATTGAGATATGTCCATTTTTGCTCATGTATTTTTATGCTGTGTTTTGAGGACACACTGATTTGGCATCATGATCCACTCCTGGTGAACATCGTTTTTTTTGTGTGTGTACTGATTCTTTTATGCTAGCTTTTGTTGGCTTCACACTGATTGTGTGCACGTCTTCCCAACTCACATTCAATGACATCATGTTGGTGCACTGCAATCAGCCATGATCAGAATAATTATACTATGAAAAGTCACATGTGCTACAGAGCAAAACTTTTAGCAAAAGAGAGAAAGACTTTTAAAAAGTTGCATTTAACAGCACACTATTTCATTTAAAATTAGGAGACATTTCTAGCAATGTGTCCTGCCTTAATACTTCATGTACTTCTCATATTAATGTTGATCCCTCATATCCATATCTGTAGACATAGAGGTATATACAGATGTTGATACAGATATTACTATAGGATATCAGGTAAAGATGCAGCTTTTCATGTTAAATTTTACATGGCATTTCTTTTCTGTCACGTTAGACTTTTCTGTGTCCACAGTGTCAGTGAGGTGTCCTTTTTTAATAGTGTATGTAAAGTTGGATTTTGTTCTTTTTATGTGTAGCACCAATTATTATTTTTTTGGAGCTATTAATCTAGTGACATCTAATGTAATCATAATATATGTAAGTTTATTTTTTCATATAACTGTGATACATCTGTTTCACATTTATTCTCTCATGTCTTCCTCCCTTTGGAAAATTATTTATACTGTTATTTCATTATTCCTCTATTATGAATCACACATTACTATTATTTTTTAATTCTTGTCTGTGCTATATGCAGAGATTACTTTTACTTTCTTTTTAAAATTTTAAAATATTTTATTTATTAATATTTATAGAGAAGGGGAGGGAGAGAGACAGGGAGAGAAACATCGTTGTGCAAGAGATACATCGATTGGTTGCCTCGCACATGCCCCAACTGGGGACCCGGACTGCAACCCAAGCATTTGTCCTGACTGGGAATCGAACCTGTGATCTTTAGTTTCACAGGCCAGTGCTCAATCCACTGAGCAACACCAGCCAGGGTTCTTTTTATTTTTAAGTCATAGTTTAAAATACAAAACATGATATTGAACATTTGAGCCATTTGAGATATACAATTCATGGCACTTAGGAGACTCATCACCAATATTTCATTCTAGGACTCCTAAAGTATACTCTGTAGAGCATCACTGAAATAGAGTATTTTGCAACTGTGAAAAAATAAAAACAAAAATATATATAAATCAATATGGAGATACATCAGGATATATTGTTAAATGGGAAAAAAGCTATGTGCACAAGTGCATGTACAGCTTTGAAATTTATATAAAAGTGAAGGGGAAATAAAGTATACATAATCTGCCCATTTGAGCAAACAGAAACACAGGACGACTAAAACAGACACTAATGAGATGGTTCACCTAGAGGAGGTGGATAGAAGAGATAGGGAGATGAGTATAATTATTAGTATAGTTATGACTATATTGTCCTCTGACACCAGAAAATAAATAGATGAGGTGGTGCATAAAGCAAAATAGCGTAAAGAAGGCAAGTGAACCTAAGTGTATCTTAAATTAATACCATATTAGACTAAAGAGAAGAATAAAATAAGTATCCAGAATTTTGTCTATATACTCTCACAGTTAAACATAAACTGGAAACAAAGTCTTAGGCTGCATGTAGTTAATGTGTCACTAACAGTGGTAGGAGTTCAAGATTCTGAAATTTTTCCCATGTCCAAAAATTCAGCAGGTAAGTAAACATTGAGGAAAAGGCAGTGACTCCTCACGGTTGTGGGAAAGAGACTTTGTTGGAAAAGAAGAAGCTGCAGAAAATTGTATGGTGTCAAACTAGACCTGGAGATATCAATTCAAACCCATGAGTTTTAAAATTATAAATAGATGGAAATTTATATCTTATATATTAATATCTATACTCTTACCAAACCCCATTCTTGGTGTCCCATTCCTGACCCACCACATGAGTAAACATTCCTTTAATTTCTTAGTTTCTAATTTTTACGTCTTGTATTTCTTTTCTATATATTCCCCAGTTGGCTTCACTGATATTATTTAGAATCCTTGTAAACAATAAACATGTCTAAAGCTTCAAAATGCAAAGCTACAGTAATGGATTATAACTCAGAAAATAATAAGTAAAAATTCAGGAGTCCATAATTAATAAACAAATAAAAAACAAAGAGTGGGGAGTAAGGGCAACTCCTTTTTTATAAGAAAACACAACTAATAAACATAGGAGAAATAACAGAGTTAGAAAAATTACCATTTGGCTACTACATTTGCGATGATTTTGTCATATAAGAATCACCGGTGTGGTCAAGATGGCGGCATAGGTATACACCGCTCTCCTCCTTGCACAACCACATCAAAATTACAATTAAAATATAGAACAATCATCACTCATAACTGTTAGAAATTGAGTTGAATGAAATTCAACAGTTAGAAATTGAGTTAACTGCTGAGTTAAAGAAAACATATCCATCCAGACTGGTAGAAGAGGCGGAGATGTGGAACAGGCCGGTCCTACCTCCACATGTCGTGGGTAAAAATTTGTGATGATAGCGAGGAGTCCAAACCCGACACCAGACAACCAAGCCCAGGGTTCCAGTACCAGGAAGGTAAGTCCCCATAACTTCAGGTGGCAAAAACCAGTGGGAATTGAGTAAAGGAAGAAACTTCTGGAGTGCCAAGAAGGTCCTCTTAAATAACTCCCACGCAGTCTTAGACTTACTCTCTCTGAGCAACAGCACTCGGGTGGCAGCTTGAAAGGCACCAGTGACATACTGGGAGGAACTGAAGTGTCTAGCACCAAGGCAAGAGCTGTGGGACAGCTTTTCCTAGGCAGAAAGGTAGACAGAGGTCACTGTCCCTTTTCTGAGCCTTCTACCCACAGAGCCACAGAGCTGGGAGGTGGGTGCCATATCTGAGACTCCATCGACCTGGCTAACACTTCTTTCCCTGTCCTAGAGATCCCCTGAGATTCTGTTCCACCCAATTTATGGGGTGTACCCAAGCTGTTAACATTGTCTTTTCCACATGAATGGCTGGTCTTGGCTCATGCTTCACAACTTCCTAAATCCACTCAAACAAGCAACAGCTAGCCTCAGTGAGCACACACCACCTATACCTCTTGCTAAGTGGCCCCAGGCTTGGCACTAGCAGCAGCCAGCCTAGGTTCACAGCACAGGTAGCAGCCATGTCAGATTGCCCTATAACTCATACAGGGTGGCCCCAGGAAGAACACGGGTGGTGGCTAACTTTGTCCTGCACCATCTGAGAAAACCCAGAGCCTGTGCACTCAGTAAATGGCTACAGACCACATCAGAGCATCATCACCCTGTTCCTGCTCAGCTGATCCTCCAGGAAGGGCAGAAGTTGGTGGTCAGTGTTCACAGCCAGCCCTTGCAGCTGACTGGCCTGGGTAAATCCCTCCCATTGACCTGTCAACAGTAATCAAGGCTCAACTACAAGAGGAGGGTGTATTCAGGCCACATGAAAGGTGCACCTCAAGTACCCAACTTGGGTAATAGGGGAGGCTGTGCTACTGTACCTTACAGGACAGCTATGGCATGAGAACACACTAGCAAGACAAGGTTTCATAGCAGCTCTACTTAATACATAGAAACAAACACAGGGAGGCTGCCAAAATGAGGAGACAAAGAAATATGGCCCAAATTAAAAAACAGATAAAAACTTCAGAGAAAGAACTAACGAAATGGAGATATGCAATCTATCAGATGCAGAGTTCAAAACACTAGTTATAAGGATGCACAAGAAACTTAGTGGGGAGCCCAACAGCATAAAAAAATCCAGTCAGAAGTGAAGAATACACTAATTGAAATAAAGGACACATTACAGGGGAACAATAGTAGAGTGGATGAAGCAGAGAATCAAATCAATTATTTGGAACATAAGGAATAAAAAGACAACAAGAGGAAAAAAGAATAAAAGAAAAAGAGGATAGTGTAAGGAGCCTCTGGGACAACTTTAAGTGTTCCAATCTTCACATGTGGGGTGCCAGAAGAAGAGAAAGAGCAAGAAATTATAAATATATTTTGAAAAAACAATTCAAGAAAACTTCCCTAATTTAGTGAAGGATATAGACATGCAAGTCCAGGAAGCACAAAGAGTCCCAACAATATAGATGCAAAGAGGCCCACTCAAAGACACATCATCATTAAAGTGCCAAAGGTTAAAGATAAAGAGACAAACTTAAAGGCAGCATGAGAAAAGAAGTTAGTTACCTAGAGGGGAGTTTTCGTAAGACTGTCCGCTGATTTCTCAGAAGTAACTTTGAAGGTTAGAGGGGATTGTCAAGAAATATTCAAAATCATATAAAGCAGGGACCTACATCCAAGATTGCTCTCCCTGCAAAGCTATCATTTAGTATTGAAGTGCAGTTAAAGAGTTCCCAGACAAAAAAAATAAAGGAGTTCATCAACACCCAACCATTATTATATGTCATGTTAAAGGGATTTATTTAAGAAGAAGAAGATCAAAACTATGAACAACAAAATGGCAATAAATACTTATCTAAAAACAATAGAATCTAAAAAACAAACTAAGCAAACTAGAAGCACAGAAGCAGAATCACAGATACAGAGAGCATTCTGATGGTTGTCCGATGGAAGGGGGGTGTGGGGGAATGGGTTAAGAGGTGAGGGGATTAAGAAGTACAAATAGGTAATTACAGAATAGCCATTGGGATGTACAGTACAGTGTAGGAAATGTAGTAGCTAAAGACTTTATACGCATAACTCATGGACATGAACAATGGTGTGGGCATTCCCCGAGGGAGTGGGGTTGCTGGGTGGAGGGAGACAAAGAGGGAACATTAGGACAACTATAAGAGTGTAATCAATAAAATATAATTTTAAAAAAGAAAGTAAAACAAAAGGAATCACCAATGAATGTCAAATACAGTGGGTGAAATGTTAATAAGGAAAAAGTTACATTTATATATTATCAAAATATCTACCCAAATGAGACCCAGTATTTACTAGGTTGAAACATTAACTTCAAAAAAATAGTAACTTTACAGTAGAGAACCTTGGAGACACCATTATATTTAATTGATCAAGGATTCAAACACCAGTAAGTAGAAAAACTAATATCATATGTCTTGTAATAATATGCACTGGGGTATATCTGCTGAAAATATAAGCCTGACACATAGATACTTACAAACATATGTACATGCACACAGAAGGTAAACATATTAAAATGTTAACCATTGGAGAATGTTGTGAGGCCTTTCCAGGAATTCTTGATATCATTTTTACAACGTTTCTATATCTTTAAAATCATATCAAAATAAAATTTGGAAAATCCTTTGTCCCACCTGGCACAATGCACAAGAAGAAAGGAGTCCAGGGCATCAGTAGAATCAGGGACACTGTCCCCCAGGACTCTAGTCCCTCTGGCTCTTGGACACAAGCTCCCCAAAGGGCACGCAGAAATTAGCCAGAAGCTTGGGGACTTGGTGTCTCAGTCTCTTATTAGTAAGGAAGTGTTGTCTTTTGAGTCATTTCTCTGGCGCTGGTTAAGGAAAATGAAAGTCTGTAGAAGTGCCAAGGCCCCAGATATTTCTTCCAATTGTGTGGCTGTGAGACGTCCTAAGGAAAACCTAAGGAATTGGGCAACAGTCTGGAGAACATGGTGTCTGAACTCACCAAAGATGAGTACAGGTCAGAGGAGCTGGAAATCTGCACTTGGGGACGAATCTGCCCGTGTGGTTGTTGATTCATAGATGAGATTCTAAGTCCATGACTGTGTGTGTATGTCTGCATGCATTGTGTATGCTTATGTATGTGCTGTTTGATAGCAGGTTATGCGTGCACATACGTGTGCTATGTATCTAACAGCCTGACTTTTTTCCTGAGTTAGACTTAACCTGGGCCCTGTTTTAGTGCATGTAGACCAGATTATCACCCTCCTGGCATGTGATCCGGGACTGCTGATTCATGCCTGTGGTCAAAAGGAC
The DNA here is from genome assembly GCF_987537825.1 of Furipterus horrens. Taxonomy (NCBI): domain Eukaryota; kingdom Metazoa; phylum Chordata; class Mammalia; order Chiroptera; family Furipteridae; genus Furipterus; species Furipterus horrens. Next base: position 194,903,413 of record NW_028327174.1, read on the forward strand.
TTGCGTCACTGCTGAGCATCAGGGGTGACACTGTTGGCTCTGCTTCTGAGCAGGAAGATGCCTGACCTCACAGGAGCCAAGGTCAAGTCAGAGAGGGCTCACACCTCTGCTCAGCAGTGTGTGCTGCTGCATGTGCAAGCTGTGTCTGTGGGTGACACACTCGAGTGTGAGCAGGAAGGTGCATTGTTTGTTTGTTTTCTGTATGTAATCATGTTGTGTGACCATGTACAAAGTGTGTTGGTGGTGGTTTAACAAGTGTGCCTGTGACTGAATAGGCTTGACCACCCCATGCTGACTGTTTTCCCCCAGGATGGGGATAGGTCAGAAGGGGCGGAAGCATGCCTTTCATTATTAGTAGGAGTGAGTGTGTTGCTGGATGTGCATATGTGTTGTTTGTGTGTGTTTCTTTTGAGATTTTTAAATTGTTTGTGGTCTTGTGCATTTTTGGTGATATGTGTATAGTGTCTTCGTATATGTGGTAAGTTGAGTGTTTACCAGATGTGTCGTGAGCCAAGTGGGTTGGTGTGCCTTGTGAGTGTGTTTGTAGGTGAGTGGTCCATCATTTTGTGTTGTGTATGTATTAGTTTGTGTGTTCCTTATGACTTGTATGTATGTACATAAATGTTTGTGACATTCCCTTAGGACAAGGACTTTGTAAAAGATAACTAATATTCACAATTCACTAGTCAGCACTGTGTGTGTGTGTGTGTGTGTGTGTGATCTGTATCCATGACCTCAAGTATTTCCTCAGTGTTGTTCTGAGGCACCATTAGCTGAGATAACCAAACTGTAAGCAATGTCCTGTTTCTTGAAACAGACCTGCAGTCATTTTCAAGCACCCGAGTGTGACTGAGTTTCTCATAATTTTGCAACCCTTTCTTTATTTTTACTAAACATCCCAGGCCAAAAAAATAAAATAAAATAAAATTCAGGCACCCTTCTGTGAGAAGTTATTGGGCAGAAACACCTTCAAATAATGGTGAGACCTTGGGAAAGTTATTGAAATCCTTGGCCTCAGTTTATATCTACAAAATAGAAAGAATCACATTTGTATTTTCAGTCTTAGAGAGTCCCTCACTAATTGTTTATTGTATTTAAAAAACTTAATGTATTGGAGAATTTGTGTCACTTGGAATGTATATAAATATGAAGGAATGAAATTATCTAGTAAGTGGACTAAGAAAATTTTGGACAACTGTGGGTCCTCTTAGCTCTAAAATAATATATTGTGCTTGGCTACCTTAACCAAGGAATGGGAAGTTTCCATGTGAAATGGTTCAGAGCATGGGTTATGATCTCCCAGACATATTAGGCTGAACCCCATAAAGTAGCTTATGCTTGGTAATCTTTTATGTATAGGAAATGGTAATACATATATACCAAATTTATACATTACTATCACATATAATATAGACACAGATACACACATATGTGTGTGCCATTTTGTTCCCCACTGTACTGCTGTGTGTCTACAGAATTGGTATCATTTGTTTCTATCTTTTAAAAGCAAAAATAGGTGAAAGAACACAAATTCTTAGGGCAGTTATGAAGTGGTTTTAATACCTGGGAATGCAAGTCTGATGTGTGGGTTTAATTAGGAAACATAGATAAAGTCCTTAGCCCAGTACCCAGATGTTCACCAAAATGATTAACGTTGTTATGAAAGAGTCTGTGGACTTTTATGACTTCGGAGCTATTTTGGCATCGAGTGGCTTTAAATGACCAGCCATTTCTGGAGTGTCTCTGAGTTTACAGCTGTAGGCCAATGGCACCCTACGAGTACACAGACGGAGTGCGACATCGCTCCAACAATGGGACCTCAGCGCGGAATCCTCACATTTTGTTAAGGCAGAAACAACTGATCCCAGTTTTCTGGGCTCATCTTCTATTTCTGCCACAGTAAATATTATGCTTTGGCTCTTGCCTGGTGTGTAAATTATCCCTCCATGCTCATCGAGATCTAAATTCCTAGAAGGGGGGACCTTGCTTTTCTTGTTACTGCTGCATCTCAGTCCTTAGTCGAGTTTCTGACACAGATTCGATGTTCGATAAATAATGGCTGAATGAAACAGTGAACGCTCTCCTGCTTCTGTGCAATGAAGTTTTGTTGGCTGCTTTTGGGATTCAGTGTTTTCTGGAACCAGACTGGTATAGAGTAAAGATGCAAACATATATATGTATAAGAAATTAATAAACATGTAGTTAAAAATTTGTGATTTTCCTGGAGCATTACAGTATGAGATGTGAAGGTTCTGGTTATCTTCCTAGGATTATGAGAGTCCCAAACCATCCTCATCCCCGGCAGATGAAGAGCAGCATGGGGCCTGAGAACCAGAGCAGCGTGTCTGAGTTCCTTCTCCTGGGGCTCCCCATCCGGCCAGAGCAGCAGGTTATGTTCTTCGCCCTGTTCCTGGGCATGTACCTGACCACGGTGCTGGGCAACCTGCTCATCATCCTGCTCATCAGGCTGGACTCTCACCTGCACACGCCCTTGTACTTCTTCCTCAGCCACTTGGCCCTCACTGATGTCTGTTTTTCATCTGTCACTGTCCCTAAGATGCTGATGAACATGCAGACTCATCACTTATTCATCTCCTACTCAGGGTGTATTTCTCAGTTGTATTTTTTCATACTTTTTGGTTGTGTTGATAATCTTCTCCTGGCAGTGATGGCGTATGACAGGTACGTGGCCATCTGTCACCCTCTACACTACACCACCATCATGAGGGAGGGGCTGTGCATGCTGCTGGTGGCTGCCTCCTGGATTGTCTCCTGTGGCGGTGCCCTGTTGCACACCCTCCTCTTGGCCCAGGTGTCCTTCTGTGCTGACAACATCATTCCCCACTTTTTCTGTAGCCTTCCCATTCTGCTCAAGCTGTCCTGTTCAAACACCTCTGTCAATGAGCTAGTCATATTCACTGTAGGAGCTATGTTTGTCATTTTTCCATTGAGCAGCATCCTGGTCTCTTATGGCTTCATTGGAGCCTCTATCCTGAGGGTCCCATCCACCAAAGGGATCTGCAAAGCCTTGTCCACCTGTGGCTCCCACCTGTCTGTGGTATCTCTCTTCTATGGAACAATTGTGGTTCTGTACTTTTCCTCCTCAACAAGCAACTCCACTGACAAAGACATGGTTGCCTCTCTGATGTACACAGTGGTCACCCCCATGTTAAACCCCTTCATCTACAGCCTAAGAAATAGAGACATGAAATTGGCTCTGAGAATTATTTTCAGAAAAACTATCCTTTTTGTCAAGTGAGAATTACCTAATCATGTTATTTCCCCCACTGACCTTGTCGGACATCCTGAAAAATAACGTGTTGACCGCCCGTGTCTCTAGCATCCTCCCAACTGTCCTTATTGGATCTAATCCCCTTTACTTTAGTCATATTTGTTGTGCACTTATTCTTTCATAATCCAAAATATGGCATGGCCCACAACACACATTCAACTTGTAGTCTTCAAACTCCTTGTCAGTCAGGCATGGATTCATCATCCTAAATAGCCTGCACTATTATCTTCTCTTGCTGAGAAGAGATGAAGGACTTACTAAGATCACAAAGCACACCAACCACCTTTCTCAAAAGGAAAATGGTACCTGTATTTTATGCTTCCTTCTAAAACATAAAACTAGCTTAGCTTTAGCTAAGATTAGAGGTATAAAATGTGGCTGAGTTTCTGACTCCTAGGTGGCAGAGGGCCAGAATTCTCAAGTGTGTATCACTTTGTCTATAATGAAATGAACAATTGCCCCCCCCCCAAATAAAGCCAGTTTAAGTTTTGTGCAATGTTGTTTTGATAGGTAATAAAAAAAAACCCTGTCAAGAAAAGGTAATATGCCAATAATACCTTGGACAAGGGTTTGATATCCAAAATATATAAAGAATTTATACAACTCAACGCCAAGAAGACACAGAATTCAATTAAAAAATGGACAAAGGACCTGAACAGGTATTTCACCAAGGAGGATATACAGAGGGCCCATAGGCATATGAAAGAATGCTCAACATCACTAGCCTTCAGAGAGATGCAAATTAAAACCACAATGAGTTACCACCTCACATGGGTCAGAATGGCCATCATTAGCAAATCAAGAAACAAACAAGTGCTGGTGAGGATGTGGAGAAAAGGGAACCCTACTGCACAGTTGGTGGGAATGCAGCCTGGTGCAGCCACTGTGGAAAACAGTATAAAATTTCCTCAAAAAATTAAAAATTGAACTGCCTTTTGATCTAGCAATTCCACTGCTGGGATTATACACAAAGAACCCTGAAACACCAATTCAGAACCTATGCACCCCTATGTTCATAGCAGCATTATTTACGATAGCCAAGTGCTAGAAACAGCCTAAGTGCCCACCTGTAGATGAGTGGATTAAAAACTGTGGTACATTCACATGATGGAGTACTATGCAGCAGAAAGAAAGAAGGAACACTTACGTTTTGTGACAACATGGATGGAACTGGAGAGTATTATGCTTAGTGATATAAGCCAGGTGGCAAAAGACAAATACCTTATAATCTCACCTAATACAAGAACCTAATGAACAAAACAAATGAGCAAAATAGAACCAGAGGCACGTAAACAAGGAACAGACTGACAGTGACCAGAGGGGAGAGGGAGGGGGAGAAGAGGGGAAAGAAGGGGAAGGGTCTAGTCAAGGAATAGATATGAATGACCCATGAACATGAACAACAGGGTGGGTGGGATTGACTGTGGGAGAGGGGGAGGTGGGAGAGGCAGGGGAGGACAATGGGGGGAAAGGGGACAGCTGTTCTAGAACAACAATAAAAAATAAATAAATAAAATAAAGGTAAATAATTGTTAAAAAAAGACAATAAAAGGTTGTATGACTTCATATAATGCTCAGTTTTTGTTTGTTGAAGTAAATAAGATATAAATCCCTCATTTCCCTTCTCTTAACTATTGTTTTCCAAAGTTACAAATATTCAGTCAAGTTTCTAAAGTTTAGTTTAATAAAGTCTAGTACACTTACCACTTTAATGTAGTACATAACTAATAAAATGCTTCTGATGGTTTGCTGAAACCTAAATGAATTTTATCAGATTGTGTCTGCGACCAGAACGTAACAGGAGCAGTGTAGGAAGACTGTAATTTTTGCCTCTAAGTTGGATTTTTGTGGTGAGATCAGGCCATGCCTCTCTGATTAATGTTAATTTGGGAAAACGATTATTGTCTTGTTCCCAAACCTAGAGCTTCCATTTCTAATTCTTCCTTTTTTTTTTTTAAGATATTTTATTTATTTTTAGAGAGAGGGGAATGAAGGGAAAAGAGAGGAAGAGAAATATCAGTGTGAGAGAGAAACATCAATTGGTTGCCACTCATAATCGCCGCAACTGGGGACCAAAGCCACAACCCAGGCATGTGCCCGGCCCAGAAATTGAACCCGCAAGCCCTCGTTTTGCGGGATGATGCCCAACCCACTAAGCCACACAGATGAAGGCAAGAGCTCCCACTTCTAATTGGGAAAAGTTACACGCACGAGTTCATAATTCATACACACAGAAGATGTTTGCTGCATGACTACTCTGTGCCAGGAGAACTTCCTAGTTCTGTGATATCGATTTTTACAAAGACCCCCAACCCCACCTCCATGCAGGACTTCCATCCCCGCCCTCCTGCTCCACTCATCAGTCTCCTTTGTCACCATAGCAGTTTTTAATCTTCCCACCACCATAAGTTTTACTAATATCCTGTATTGTCATTGTTTCTTTACTAGAATGTAAGTGCTACATGAGATGCTTCTGGGGTCAGAAATAAATGGTAAGTTTTGTTTGTAGGTAAAAACCGTTATGAATAAAGGAAACTTAAAAAGGGGGAGCAAGACGCCCAGCAAAAAGGAGGACATCTACTATTTGCAACAGCATGGATGGACCCAGAGGGTATTATGCTAAGTTAAATAAGTCAGTCAGACAAGTAACATGATTTCACCGATATGTGGAATCTAAAAAACAAAATAAATGAACAAACAAAACAGAAGCATACTCATAGGTGCAGAGAACAAACTGATGGCTGCCAGATGTGAGGGATGTTAGGAGAATGGGTGGTGAAGGTGAAGGGATAGAAAGGTACTAATTGGAGCCCCAGCTGGTGTGGCTCAGTGGGTTGCATGCCGGCCTGTGAACCAAAGGGTCGCCGATTCAATTCCTACTCAGGGCACATGCCTGGGTTGTGGGCCAGGTTCCCAGTTGGGGGTGCGCGAGAGGCAACCACACATTGATGTTTCTCTCCTTCTCTTTCTCCATCTCTTCCCCCTCTCTAAAAATAAATAAATAAAAATCTTTTTTAAAAAGGTACTAATTGATAGTTATAAAATAGTAACAGGATGGTAAAGTCGTCGTCGTCGTCGGCAGCCGTCCGTCTCGAGAGACGATGGTGTAGCTTCTTAAGAGTCTATCTGCACCGCCGAGAATGGCTGCGCAGTCCGACTCGGGAGTGACACGGTATCTGTCTCCTCCCGAGTTGAATCGACATCTTGCGATGACGCTGGAGTGTCCTCTCCAGTGGAGCTGAAGCTACAGAGCCTGGGCAGGGTGATATGGAGGGTTTGCTGTTGCCCATGCAGCAGACCCCCCCTCTCTTCACAGCTGAAGGATCCAAGGGAAAGACTGAGTCAATACAGCTTGGCTTCAGGTGCGCCGCAGGAGTTGCCAGTGTTGACTACAACGTCAAACAGCCTTAGGGACTCCGGCTCCGGATTTTCTGTCGGGGTTTACTCCCTTAGCCTTTCCCCTGAAGAGGTATGCCGCAAGGCAGCGGAGGTTTTTTGGAGTCAGAGTTTTCCTTCTCTGATGTGCCCTGACTGGAAGATCGAACCAGCGACACTTAGCTCGCAGGCCGACGCTCAATCCACTGAGCCAAACCAGCCAGGGTAAATACAAATAAGTAATACAACAATTAACAAATAACATAGGAATAAACTCTGTTTCACATACTCACAACTGTGAACTTACTTTTGCCCACTCCTGTATGCTTTATTTCCCCTACAAAGCTAACTTTATTTTCCTTGACCTGCCGCCTCTTATCTTAGGGTCCCATTCATTACTCCTCTTCCCCACAAGAATTCTTGGTAGAAAACTTTACACTTGCTGCCCCCCACTTCCTTATCTCCTCCTCGCTGTCCAGTCCGTTGTGTTGAGGCTTCCACTCTTTTCACTTCATTTAACTGCCAGGTTACTGGTGACCTTCCAATGACCAAAGATAAAAACTGCTACTTCTTCAGCCTACTTATTTGATAGTCTTGATTTTTCACTCCCTTGGAACTCTTCTCACCTGCTCCTCTGCCTTCTTGGTTTCTTCTTTCATGTCCTTGCCCCGTCTTCTTCTAGGCCTCTGGCATTTGTCTTTTCCTCACCTGCCTGCTGAGTTTAGGTGTTCTCCCAAGCCCTCTTATTTCTCATATATATGCAGGTCCACACATGCTCTTCCTTAATGGTTTCAACAAAATGCTGAAATTTCAGGTATCACCTGTGTTTAAATGATATCTGGCTTCGCTCTGTTACAGACTCAAATTTCCAACTCTCCATTTAGTTCCTCAGAAACCTCAAACTCATTATGACAGAAAACAAGCTCATGATCATCTCCCCATTCTCTCAATCCACTTTTTCTCCGGTATTCCCTCTCATGCTGAAAGCATCGGTCACCTTCTACTCCTTCTTTGTCACTCCTTCTCTCTAACTGGTCAGTAGGCTCTGTTGAATTTATTGTGCAAAGTTTCTTACATAGGACTCTTCCTTTACATTTCTACTGGCTGTAGCGAATTCTTCTTCACTTCATATTGGGACAGCATGTATGTTCTAACTACTGTTCTTGTCTACAACATCTGCTCTCTATGCCAGTCCTGCATGCTGCTGCCAGAACAATTATCCTAAATATGCCTGATCCTATCATTCTACCCAGTGGCTTCTACTTTACCTATAGAATACAGTTGAGATGTGTAATTTTAACCTGATATTTCAACCTCTATCCTACCTTCAAGCCCTTTGTCCCCAGAGTCTAGTCCAGAGAATTTTGACCCTGCTTGTTCTTTAATACTACCCGAAAAGCAGTTTGGGGGGATGAGGCCTGAGTATCAGCATTTTAAAAAGCTCCTCCAATGTGCAGCCAGGATTGAGAACCCCTGGTCCAGCCACACCTGACTACTTGCACTTTCTGACCTCTGTGGTACTACCTTACCCCAAGCTCCACAGACTGGGAGGTGATAGAACACAGCATTTATGGGACTGGGCTGTGTATTTAGACTGCTTGGAACTAAATCCCAGCTCCATCACTTACTGGTTGTGGTAGGATAATATGCTGTTTCCACCATGAATGTTTTCCCAATCTTTCTACTAAGAATGAATCTCTTTGCTCCTTTGTGCTCTTGTGATATTTTCTGTTCTTGTTACAGCACAAGGCTGGCTTATGATGAACTCTCAATAGATGTTCATGGAATTGAATTAGCACGTTCTACATTGTATTGTCATTATTTGCATGCATATTTGTTCCTTGCAATAAGTTTAAAAACTCTTTGAGGATAATGATTATATCTCATTCATCTTTATATATCCTACAATGTCCCATATATAGTAGACACTCAGTTGGTTTTTAATTCTAGGGAGAAACTAGTTTTTAAATAAATTTTTGAGACAGAAATAACATCAGCCATGTACTCTGTTTAGCATTATTTTCAAATAGGGCCAAGCATAGCATGAAATCCAGCTTCCCACCCCACCCCAACCTCCTGCTAGAGCTAAGGGTATATGATTCTTTAGGATCCAGAGCTTCACTTTGTAGTGGGGAACTAATGAAATAATGAATAGCCGTGGCTTCCATTGCAAAGCCATCTCTCCTTGCCAAGTCTGCCAGCGTTGCATATTTACAGGATGGTAAAGTATAGCATAGGATATATGATCAATAATACTGTAATGGCTGTGTATGGTGTCAGTGGGTAATAGACTTACTGGTGGGATCACTTGGTAAGTTATATAATTGTCTAACCACTAAGCTGTATACCTGAAACTATTATAATATCGAATGTCAACTGTAATTGGAAAGAAAGGTGGGGAGCAAGAGTGCTGGGGGCAGTGTTTATCATTTACATTTTGTGGCCCAGATAGATATCATTGAAAAGGTAACATCCGAACAAAAACCTCTGTGAGGACAAGGGAGTGAGCCATAGGGATCTCTGGGGACAAGCATTCTGAGCATGAAAATTAGCAACTGGAGACACTCTGAGCTGAGACAGTGCCTGGCTCATTGTAGGAACATTGAGGGGGCCTTTGGGGCTGGACAGGGCAAGTCCAGCAGGGACAGTAGGAGGTAAGTTTAGTGATATCAGGAGACCAGATTTATAGGATGTTTACAGTCATAATAGTATCAATAGGTGTATTAGTCAAGGGTCTCCAGATAAATAGAACCAATAGAGTTTGTGTGCGTGCGTGCGTGTGTGTGTGCGTGTGTGTGTGTGTGTGTGTGTGTGAAGAGAGATTTATTTTAAGGAATTGGTTCAGGAAATTGCAGAGGCCAGTAGTCCAAACTCCACAGGGTAGGCTGGCAGACTGGAAATCTGGGGAGAAGGTGCAGTTGGAGACTGAAGGCAGTCTGACAACGTTGTCTCTTCTTCGGGGGAAGTCAGTCTCTTCCTTAACGCCCTCAGCTGATTGGATGAGGTCCTCCTACATTATGGAGGGCAGTCTGCTTTGCTCAGAGTCTGCTAATTGCAATGTTAATCTCATCATACCCCCCCCTAACAAAAACACCTTCATAGAAACATCTAGAATAATGTATGACCAAATATCTAAATACCACAGCCAAGCCAAGTTAACACATAAAATTAACCATCATAGTAGAGTTTTTGCTATTCAGTCTGAGTAATTTGGGAACCCACTGGAAGATATTCAACAGAGGAATAACACGTGCAAAATTAACTTCGATTGTTTCTTTGCATACTTTGTATGATTTGAATCCTTCTAAACTTAGTAAAACTTGTTTAGTGGTCCAGCATATGGTTCACCTTGGTAAATGTCACATATATACTTAAAAAATGAGTATTCTGCTATTGTTCGGGAGAATGCTCTATAGATATCAATTAGGACAAGTTGGTTGATAGTGTTGTTTTTTTTAATATTATTACTAATTCCTCTCTACTTGTCTTTTTGATTTTGAGAGGGAAGTGTTAATATTTCCTATTGTAATTGTAGGTTTGTCTACTTCTTCTTAAGTTCTAACAGAATGTGCTTCTCTCTTTTTTTTTTCCAAACCTGTTATTACGTGCTTCTATGTCTAGAATTTTTATGTTCTTTTGATGAATTTATCCCTTTATCATCATGAAATGATGGTCTTTTTCTCTGCCAACAGTCTTTGCTCTTAAGTCTAATTTTTTTAATATTAACATTGCCAATCCAGGTTTCTTTTTATTAGTGTTTGCATGATGTACATTTAAAAAAAGATGTTATTTGTTTATTTTTATAGAGAGAGGAAGGGAGGGAGAAAGACAGGGAAGGATATGTTAATGGGTGAGAGAAACATTGACTGGTTGCCTCTCACATGTCCCCAAATGGGGACCTGGCCTGCAACCCAGGCATAGGCCCTGACCAGGAATCAAAGTGGTGACCTTTCAGTGTGTGGATGATGCCCAACCCATTGAGCCCTGACAGTCAGGACTGCATGATATATTTTTTTATCCTTTAGCTTTTAACTATGGACCATAATATTTGGGTCTTGCTTTTTGATCCAGTTTCAGCATCTCTACTCTTTAATTTGGTTTTTTAAATAGCTCACATTTAATGTAATTATTGATAGGATTTGGTTTGACTCTATCATTTTGATATTTGTCTTCTATTTGTCTCATCTGTCTTTTCATATGTTTTCCTTTTTAATCTCTGCCTTATTTTGGATCAGTTGGGGCATCTTTCATGATTCCATTTTATCTTCGTAGTTGGTTCATTAGCTAGGCATATTTTTGTGGCTGTTTTGGAGCTTATAGCAAACATCTTTACTTTATCACAGTATAATTCAGAAATACTACACCACTTCTAGCACAAGCAACTTACAATGTATACTTATTTCCACTCTCCCAAACTTTGTGTTATTTTCTTCATTCATTTTACTATTATGCTTGTTATAAACTCCATTATAGATTTATTCTTTTAGATTTAAACAGTTAATTATATTTTAATGTGACTTAAAATAAAGAGCATTTATTTTATATTTATCCACATGCTTACTATTTCAGATATTCTTCACCCAGATTTCAATTTAATCTCATTTTCTTCTTCCTGAAGGCCTTTCTTTACATGTTTTCTGGTGATGAGTATTTTCAGCTCTTTTATATCCGAAAGTCTTTATTTCACCTTCCTTTATCTCTTAGTACTCTAAGAGATGTTGCTTCATTGTCCTTTGGCTTGACTACTTTACAATAAGAAATATGCTGTTATTCTTTTCTTTCTTTAAAATGTATATGTTTTCCTGAGTCTGCTCTCAGGATTTTCTTTTTATCACTAATTTCAAGTAATTAGATTATGATATGCTTTATTGTAAGTTTTAAATTAAAAAACCCACTTTATTGAGGTATAATCAACTACAAAAAGTTGTACATATTTAATGCATATAACTTGATAAGTTTAGAGATAAGTATACACCTTTGAAATCATCACTACAATAAATTCCATAAACGTATCCACCCTCAACAAAATATCAGCAAACCAAATTCAACAGCACCTTAAAAGGATCATACACCATGATCAACTGGGATTTATTCCAGGAATGCAAGGATAGTTCAACATCTGCGAATCAATCAGTGTGATATACCACATTAACAGAATGAAAGATAAAACCACGTGATCATCTCAATAGATACAGAAAAGGCACCTAGGAAAACGCAAATCAAAACCATAATGAGATACCACTTCGCACCCATAAGATTATTATTATTTTTTTAAAAAACAAGAAACAACAAATAGCAATGATGGAGTTATAACTCTTGTACACTTCTGGTGGGAATGTAAAATGGGACAGCCACTGTGGAAATATTATTAAAGGTGAAAGTAACCCATGTGTCCATTGATAGATGAATGAATAAAGAAAATGCAGTATATGTATATATAAAATGGAATATGGTATTCAGCCTTATAAAAGAATAAAATTATGATACATGTTAAAACATGAATGAACCTTGAAGATATTAGGCTAAGTGAAATAAGCTAGACCCAAAGGGGCAAATATTGTATGTTGCCACTTATATGAAGTACCTAGAAGACTCAAGTGCATAGAGACAGAAATTAGAATGGTTACAAAGAGCTGAGGGAGTGGGGAATGGGTAGTTGTTGTTTAATGGTTACAAAGCTCCAGTATGGGATGATGAAAAAGTGGTGTAGATGGATAGTGGTGATGATTGCACAATAATGTAAATGTACTTAAAATCATTGAACTGTACACTTAAAATTGTTTAAATGATAAAATTCATGTTATCCATATTTTACACAAAACAGTAATAAATGGATGAAGAAAGATACACCATGCAAACACTAATCAAAAGAACACTGGAGTAGCTATTTTAATGTCAGATGAAGCTGATTTCAGAACAGGAAAATGACCAGGGATGAAGAGTGCTAAAATGACATAATGATAGAGAGGTCAATTCAACAAAAAGACATAATAATCATTAATGCATGGGCAACTAACAGCAGAGTGTCGAAAATTGATAGAATGGCAAGGAGAAATAGAGAATCTGCTATGATGTAGTTGAAGATTTCAGCACCCCTCTATTAGTGGCAGATCCCCCAGGCAGAAAATCAGTAAGGGTGTAGTTGAACAGAACAGCACAATCAATCAACTGGACCTAACTGACATTTCTAAAACACTTCATCCAACAATTGCAGAATACACATTTTTCTCAAGCTCACATGGAATATTCCCCAATATTTCCCAAATTCTAAGTTATAAAACACACCCTAATAAATTTAAAGTAATAGAAATTATACAAAGGATGCTCTCAGACCACAAAGACTCTAAACTAGAGATCAATAGCAGAAGCAAAGTTGGAAAACCTCAAAATGTCTGGAAATTAAACAACACACATCTAAACACCACCTGGGTCAAACAAGAAGTCACAGAACAAATTTAAAATGTTCTAAACTAAATTAAAATAAAAATACAACTTATGAAAAAGTGTGGAATGTAGCAAAAGCAGCGCTTTGAGGGTAATCTATAGAATTAAAACGTATATATTAGAAAATAAGAAAGCTCTCACAGCTTCCGTAGGCAACCAGAGAAAGAAGACAATATAAATGTAAAGCAATAGATGAAAAGAACTACAAGACTTGGAGCAGAAATAAGTAAAACTGAAAACAGAAAATAGACCAAATCAACGAAACCATCTTCTCACTATATTTTCACATGTCCTTTTCTTGGTGTGTGCATGTGGAAAGGGAGTCTGAGATTTTTGGTGTCTCTTCTTATAAGGACATTGATCCTATTGGGTCAGGGCTCCATCCCTATGATCTCATTTAACCTTAATTATGTTTGTGGAAGCCCCATCTCCATATACAGCCAAATTAGGGATTAGGGCATCAATATATAAATTTTGGAGGAATGCAACATCATTTCATAACAATACATATACAGAGAAAATCTTTGATCTCTGTATTTTTTCATATTATTGGAGTTTTATTTAATTTCATTTCTGTAATTCACTCATGTCATTTAATCACTGTACAATAGTCCTTATGTAAAATAACTCAACTTACTTGCTAAAGAACTTTCTTTTACATTTTTACGTTACTATGAACAATGTTGCCATGAACCCTCATATTTATGCCCCCAACTGTACATGTGCAAAACTTTTTAGGATATATAAACTTGCGAGGAACTGCACAGTCCAAGACAATGAAGATTTTTCAAGTGGAAAACATAATGCCATATTGCTTCCCTACTGGAAGAAGTAAAACTTCTAAAAAGTACACACAATTGTCAACAAAAAGCAGCCTCTAATGAAATTATTCTAGTCTATTAATACAAAATGGAACCTTGTTGAGATTTTAATTTGTTTTCCTCTGACTACTATTGAGGTTGCCAATCTTTTTAGATGCTCATTAGCTCACTTGAGTTTATTTCCTCTCAAATATCTATTAATTTCATTTTGCCTTTTTTCTAATTTTATTTGCATGCATATATAAATATATTTTGTTATTAAATTACAAGCTATTACAAGGTATATATTTTGAATAGGGTTCAGAAATATGGAAGGGGCTGGAATAGCAGAAGACAAAGATTAAGTTCTCTCAGGAAATAATATCTGATTCCTGGGGAAGTAGTAATGTCACTTGCTAATTCAAAGAGACACTTTTTCTCATACTGTTTAATCAAGTAAGCTACCTTGCAGAGTCATGGATTTTATTTTTATCCCCATGCATGCTAGGCAGGAGGGAGGTACCAGTGATGTTCTTCTGATATGAGAAGGCAGTCTTGTCGACTTTTGCCTTTTAGGAAAACATGCAGGTCAACTGTAGCATTCAAATAGATTAAATTTAACATCAGGCAAAACAAATTAATAACACACGAATATTCACACATCTTCACCTCAAATAATAAGCACATGATATTGATCTTCTACCTGGCTTTGAAGAAATAGAGCTGGAGATGTATGAAATAAATTTGGAGTCAATTTTGTAAGAGGTTTAGTGGGAAATAGCTTCTGAATGGTAATTCTAAGGCAATGTGAGAAAATTGCACCAGAGAATGCTGACTCCGTAGCTTTGGAGCAGGCCAGGATTTATAGAAACTGCAGTCCATTCCCCCGGCTCCCATTGGGATGATGGGATACAATGGCCCTCAATCTTTTGTTGGGTGAGTGAAAGTATTAGCAAGTTTTTGCTATTCTTCAAATAGCATAGGGTTCAGAAACAAGAAATTTTCATTAATACATTCAACCTTCAGCTTGGTTTGTTATGAACTCAGAATTACATTTTCCCTAATGTCAACGGAGAAGCAAAAGGCTTTTTGGAATCACCAAGTTCCTAGTAGCTGCTTTGTGGTTATTATCATTATTCCTCCAAGGATGAACTCGCTTATTGCCTGCTATGAACAAACAGTTCTTCCCTCTAGGGAACCAAAGGCCTAGAAGCAATTATTTCCAGGTTGTCTCTAATTTGGAGGTTTGGGTGTGGAGTTGATCTCCCCCTCCCAACCTGGATTTTTTCCCCATGATTTGTAAAGTTAGAACCCACACCCATTGCTCAGAGTTATAAACAAGTGTATCTATATATCTATCTCATTTGGTTTTGAACTGATAATTTATCTCCCTGTTGTGATGTATCTTTGAGACCCTTAGAGACTCCACCTGCTTCATTATATTCTGTGCCTTGTAGAGAGAAACTGAAGAAATTTCCCGCGCCTTGAAGCTGAAGGCATAAGAGCTCATCACCTGAGAAGCAAGGTCAGGTCAGTAGTGGAATTCATACTCAGCAGTGAGTGTGTGTCCAATATAAGTTACTGATCTCTAGCCTGGTCCCTCGCACCAGAGTGCAGCAGTGAGCTCCAAGTAGATTAATCTATCTCAAACGGATCCTCTATCTAATTTTTATTATTCATCCCTCATTAAGTCTTTTATTGGATTTTCTTCCAAAATGTATCCCAATTCTGTACTGATGTTCATCTCTGCTGCCATGATCCAGGTGTAAGTATTATTTTGTACCTGAACTACTGCAATACCATCCTATTATTCTTGCTAAAAATCTCGCCTTGCTATCATCTGTTCTGTACCCAGGAGTCAGCATACTATTTATTTTTTCATTCATTACTTCCCTAAAACATTTTCATGAGTGCTCCGTTGCTCTGAGAACAGAATAAAAACTTGCCATTATAGCAGAAAAGGCCTTACACAATCTGGTTCCTCAATAAATCTCCAAGCTCATAATGTCCCCATGCTAACAATGCTCCTGAATTTCCTCTGCTCCTCCAACGCCATAACCTTGTCTTCTCCAAACCCTTAACTAGAACAGAAGAACCATTTTTATCACCTTCACATGACAAGCTGGTATTGTCCAGGACTCCTCTTACCAAACACTTACGAATAGGCTTCCTCACCACCTTGGCCCCTTGTCATTTGACAATATCTATCAAAATTGTGAATGCACATATCTTCCAATTCCATTTCTAGCTTTTATCCTACAGATACACATATGCTAATGTGAAAATGGCATACGAACAATTTTATTAGGGAAATATTGTTAGAAATAGAAACACATTGGAGACAACCAAAATGTTCACCAGGCAGCTAGTTAGCCCTTTCATTGTGGTAAACTGATTATGATTAATATGGGGAATGACTAGAAAACTGAATGTGCAATTCATTTCAGGTAACAACATTAAACTAACAGGATTTTTGATATAATGGACTGAAATATGTAGAAATTTCAGAGACAAGTTCAGTCAAATGGGAAGAATTGATAGATAATGTAAACTTTGGTTAACCCCCAAGATATTTAAATGATGAGTCTTACAGTGAGACACTTTCTCAGCTCTCAAAGAGAAGAATCTTTAGATTTAATAAATGCTTATATAGTATGTGGATTCTATTTTTTAATAAATAGACCCTCCTGTTCTCTTTCCTTATTATCTTATGTGTTCACATGGGCAAGTCTAAGATTAGTTGCCCTGAAAAAGAAAAAGAGAGAAAAGATAGTATTGGCAATGTATAAGACATGTTAGAATATGACAAGAAAAATTCCAGTTATGAATCACTAGCACAGAACCTAGGTTAGAACTGTAAAAAAGGAGGTGTAATTTGGTAATCTATGCTGAACACTTACAAAGTTTATTCTTTGGCAGATCCAAGATATGACTGGAAAAACCCAAGTATTTCCTGGTGTTCTGAGAACTTGAATAAGAGCGTTCTGGTAAGAACTGGGGGAATAAGGTGGGAATTTAGAAGAGAAACGGGCTTTTTCTCCATGTTCCTTGACAATTCCTTTGGAAAGGGTGTTGCTAGACTGAACATGTTAAGGAGTGGGAAGAAATTTTCTTAAAGGAAGGACTGATGGCGAGGTAACAAATTATGTCTCTAGATCTATGTTACTGACATGGATTTCTGTCCTCAATGCTCTCGTCTTGAGCAGTTACTTATGATGTTTCCACCAAGTTACCAAATCCTGATTTCTGGGAGATCCAGAGCAGTTCACTGGGTTCTTATCTTGACCCAATCTGTGGAAATAAAGCATGGTATATGAAAAATGTAATTAATAAAAAATTGTTGGAAATAGAAAAATATTAGAAATAAGCCAAAGCATGTGTGAGAGGCATGGGGAAATTTAAGGACAAAAGATGACTTGGAGAGCCTCCGTTAATGTTTTTAATAACTGGTTACCTAGACTTGCAGCCTAATTTCCTAGTCTCAGATTTCTATCATGAACTCTTGGACTCCTCATACTTGAACTTGATCTGATATGTTCATCATTCTGATGTTTCATGGTTTCTCTAAAAGCAATTGCATTGGTTTCTAGGTGGACATATAATAAATATCCTGATGTCAGACCATTACTAGCCCATTAGTGGGCAAAAGCATGAGCTATTCAGGTTAAAATCCATACACTGACTAACTGTCATGTTTCTATTATGTGGTAGTCATAATGATTTTATATTCTTTCACATTTTCATACCTTTTTTCATCTATAGAAAAACAGAAGACCATGAGGCCTGAGAACCAGAGCTGCATGCCCGAGTTCCTCCTCCTGGGGCTCCCCATCTGGCCAGGACAGCGGGGTGTGTTCTTTGCCCTGTTCCTGGGCATGTACCTGACCACGGTGCTGGGCAACCTGCTCATCATCCTGCTCATCAGGCTGGACCCTCACCTGCACACGCCCATGTACTTCTTCCTCAGCCACTTGGCCCTCACTGACATCTCTTTTTCAACAGTCACAGCTCCAAAGATGCTCATGAATATGCATACTCAGGATCAATCCATCTCATATGCCGGATGCATTTCCCAGGTGTATTTCTTTGTATTCTGGGGTGATCTTGACAGCTTCCTCCTCACCTCAATGGCCTATGACAGATACGTGGCCATCTGTCATCCCCTCCACTATACCACCATCATGAGTCAGAGCCTGTGTGTTTTGCTAGTAATTGCATCCTGGGTCCAATCCTGCACTAGTGCCCTTTTGCATACCCTTCTCCTGGCCCGTCTCTCTTTTTGTGGGGACAACATTGTCCCGCACTTCTTCTGTGATCTCTCCGCCTTACTTAAGCTGTCCAGCTCAGATACCACAGTCAATGAGCTGCTTATCCTCACAGTGGGGGTGGTGGTCATTACCCTGCCATTCATATGCATCCTGGTTTCTTATGGCTACATTGGGGCCACCATCCTGAAAGTGCCCTCCACCAAGGGCATCTGCAAAGCCTTGTCCACGTGTGGCTCCCACCTCTCTGTGGTGTCGCTGTACTATGGAGCAATTATTGGGCTGTACTTTTTCCCTTCATCCAACAACTCCAACCACAAGGATGTCCTTGTGGCTGTCCTGTACACCCTGGTCACTCCCATGCTAAATCCCTTTATCTATAGCCTGAGGAATCGGGATATGAAAGGAGCTCTGGGGAATATACTCAGAAGAGGAACAAGTTCCCCAGGATGAGCACTGTTTTCCCTAGTCATTGGGTATGAGACCTGCTCCATCCTGCACATGCAATGTGAGCATCCTTTCCTTCCCGCATAGCTGCTTCATAGTGTATCTTGATGTGGCACCCATGCTTCTCTGTTGCAGCTTGGACTTGTTTCTTCTCTGTTTAGTTCTCTTGTTCATTTGAGAATCATGTGAAAGGTGTATTAAAAACATACCTGCACAACTATCCTTTTCTCAATGTCTTCTTAAATTTTTTATATGATATCCTTTGTCCTACAAACAAATGTTTATGCAGCCACAGCTTTATATTTTTTATAGTTTACAAATTTTATGTGGGTAAAAAAAAAAAATTCCTGCTGGCAGTTTCATGACTTTATGTTTAATTTTAATTTATTTAGAATTTATTTTTATGAGTGACATTAATTAAAAATTGAGTTTTATTTTTGTTTTTAGTTTCTTATCAGTTGCCCAGATTTTGTCTTCAGTTATGTTTATACAGTGATGGTGTATCACTTTTTCTTAAACTGAATGGACATGGTCACAAAATGAAATGTTTTTCTATAAAAAGTCAGGAAAATGGTCAGAAAAGGACTGGTAGGGGTCCCAGGTGCTAAACTCAAACTTGGTGGGAACCCTCTGTGTCCTAGGATGACCAATTGGGAGTGAAGCATGGTAGTGACCAAGAGATTTTAAAGCAGCTTTCATCAGTCTGATCTGATAAGGGAGTTCAGCCCTTCAGGGTATGGAGCCATCAACAGAATGAGAAGACAACATACTGAATGAGAGAAGACATTTGCAAACGACATATCCAATAAGGAGTAACTGTTACAGAAACAGGGGAGTCCAAAAATCCCCAGAGTTTGCTGCTGGGGGATGGGGAGAAGTAAGCAGCTTTTCAAATGCTTCCACATGCCTGAGGCGGGTGGCTACTGTCTTTCTTATGCAAATGGCTTTAATGCATCCAAAGCCTCAGGCAGATGGGAGGAGTCTTGAACCAGGGGACGGTATGGAAAGCACACAGAGCCTACGTAAGGTTCTGTGAATGGTCAGAACTATTTGCAACGCCCACTGCGTCAGATGACGCAGTCAGGGATATATAAGCAGCTGCAGACATTTTAGCTCTGACTCTATCAGACTCTCTCAGACTGACTCAGACTCTATCAGACTCTCTCTGGCTCTGGCTCTGAGAGTCTCTCAAGCTCTCGTTCCGGCTCTGGCTCGCTCTGGCGCTCTGACTCGGGCTCTCACTCGCGCGCTCGCGCTCGCTCTCGCTCTCTTGCTCTCTCGTGTGCTCCCTCCACATGGCTTGGTGAAGGGGCCTGCTCCATGTGGCTTGGAGAAGGAGTCTCCAGGCTGCTTTAAGAGGCTCTTGCCATGCAGTTTTGAGAGGGAGAGAAGATCCACACGGTTTGCAGGAAGAAGACAGTTTGCAAGGAGGCTGAGAATCCAGGTGGTCCTGCATTGAGAGCTGGAGGGCACCACAGCACAGAAAGGACCTCCCCAATCAGGATTGAATGATTGGCAGCTGCTGGTAAAGCTGAACTGTGTTTGGAAAGTAGGGAAACAGTTTCTCTGACTTTCCGAAAACTAGCCTGGTTTGGAAGGGGGGGAGGCAAGGATATGTGTTTGTGGGTATTTTAAAGAGCATAAGATTTAACAACAGAAATCCGCAAATAACTAAATCTATATAACTGTTAAATAAACAATTCTTTTTCTTTTCACCAAACTCTGGTATTGAGAGTTATAATTTTGGCGGCGGGCAATCGGGCCCCTAACTAAAGAGCCCATGGGTTTGTTTTCAACTGGAGCAGCCCAGGGGTTCTGTAACAATTTGGCGACCCAGATGGGACATTAATAATTGCCCGTGGCAGGTCGACCCCCTTGGGAGACACCTTCTGAGGGCGCCGACCGCCTAAGCACGCCAGTGTGGTGAAAAGAAAATAGAACTGAGAAGGGATTAGAGAAGTAAGATTGTTTGCTAAAACTTATTTCTGTGTATTTCTAAAATAATGGCATCGTGGATACTAGATTTGTTTGTCCGATTAGGAGAATTCCTGGAAGTAATAGAATTATGGATGCCGGAGTGGTATATATGTTTTCTAGTCCTTGGGATTGTTTTGGTTATAGCCATTAGCATATATGTCTGGGTTAATGGAAGCAGTTCTGGGCAAGTCCCTGATGGCAGCCCACTGGAGAGAATTTTGGAAAATTGGGATATGTACTGTCGTTATCCTATGACTAAGAAAATATTAATTTATTATTGTAATACTGTTTGGCCTGAGTATGTTCTGGGTGGTAAGAAAAGGTGGCCTGTGAATGGTACCCTGAATTATCATGTCATTAAGCAATTGAAAAGGTACTGCCTGCAATCAGGAAATTGGGAAGATGTTTATTATCTAAATGCATTTGCAGAGTTGCATAATAAGACCTTAGCAGAAATGGAGGCCCAAATAATGGTGCAGAGGAAAAAAGAGGTCTCAAAGCCTTTTCCTGAGAGTCAAACGCCGGAAGAAAGGGAGAATGAGGAAGTAGCCCTCTTTAATTCTCTAAATCCGGGAGACAAAGGCCCTAATTTGGCGCCAAGCCAGGCACAGGTGGGGGCGGTTCAGGAGGCCATAGCTTCCGCAGCAGTGGCTCCACCTCCTCTGCAGGAGGCCCAGGCTTCCGAGGTGGCGGTTCCTGTGGCGCAGCGCCCTCTGCAGGCGGCCGCAGCTCCTGCAATGCCAGTGGCGATGGCACAGCACCCTCTGCAGGTCGAGGTTGCTTCCACCATGCCACTTCCAGAGACGGATGTGGCTTCCGCGGTGCCTGCCCTTTTTCAAACTCAAGGGACTTCTCTCGCGCCACCCTTTTTGGAGCCAGCCTCTGAAGTGACTACAAAGTCAATGACTCCATCCTTACAGGAGAAGGAGAGGGTCTCCCCCGCCAGAACCCGCCAAGGAACTCAGTATAGTCAGGGGACCTCCCAATTCGGAGCAAGCCAATTCCCTCTACGGCAGTACCCAATAGGTGGAATAAATCAGCAAGGCCAGCCCTCTGGCTACTATTGGGCCCATACTCCGTTTTCCACTTCAGATTTGCTAAATTGGAAAAATTCTAACCCCTCATATAGGGAAGATCCTCAGAAAATGACAGAGCTTGTTGCCTCCATTTTTGCCACTCATAACCCAAACTGGGCAGATGTACAGGCTCTCCTAAATATTCTTCTAACTGGGGATGAGAGGCAACTGGTTACAAGTAAGGCTAATGAAGAGGCTCAGCGTCTCCATGGAGAGGATCCCCATGGGACCCCCGACCCAACTGTGGCAATTCCTTGGACAGAGCCTAACTGGGACCCAAATGGTGGAGGCCTAGTTCCTTTGAAACACTACAGGAAGTGTATATTGGAAGGACTTAGAAAAGGAGTACCCAAGCCAAAAAGCCTAAATATGGTACAGACTATTCAGCAAAAACCAGATGAGGATCCTTCTGAGTTCTTAGAGAGGATCTATCAAGCCTATAGAAAGTACACTGATGTTGATCCACAGGCACAAGAGAACTTAAGAATGGTGAACATGACATTTATTGGGCAGAGTGCCCCAGATATTAGACGGAAACTCCAGCGTATAGATGGGGTATTAGGAATGAGCCCCTCTCAGTTAGTGGACATCGCATTTAAAGTTTACCATGCAAGGGGAGTAGAAAAGAGAAGACAGGACCTGATGTTCTTTAAAACAGGCTGGAGAGGCCAAAGGAAGAAACAGGACCCTAAAGAGAGGAGGAAAGAGCCATTGGGCAAGGACCAGTGTGCCTATTGCAGAAAGAAGGGCCATTGGAAGAATGAGTGTCCAGATCGTAAGAAGGGAAGTAGAAATGAGAACCCTTGCACCCATTCGGACCTGGGGACAGAGTCTTACTGAAGACCTGGAAGACGCAAGGTCCTGAACAGCAGCTGGCTGAACAATGGACTGGTCCCTATGATGTTTTGCTAACAACACATTCTTCGCTGAAGCTGGTAGGAATCAAGCCCTGGATACACCACACACGGGTAAAACGAGCACCGCCTGAGGAGGACACAGACCCTGCTGCTGTGACTGACACCGAAAGGGAAAGTTGGACCTGCACTCCAGAAGAAGATTTGAAATTACTCTTTCGAAAAAAAGGACAGTGAACTGAAACACAGATTTAAAATGTTTCTTTTGCTTTAGGCATGTGCTTGCAAATCTAGGGAATTTTAGCTGCCAAATATTGAGTTTGGGTAGAGTCCTTTACAGTGTGGAAAAGAATTGGAAATGGGTTATGGTTAAATCTGAATGGGTAAACATATAGAAAGGTTGTGAAAGTTTTTAAACCTGGGAAAAGGGAAACCTCAACTACTTGTGGTCTAATTGTATGGTTACTGTACCTCTGTATTGGCATTTAGCCATTGGGGACCTAGGAAAGGTCATTTGGAATTCCCTGTATTGGTTTGGCATTAGCCACTGGAGACCTATGTAAGGTCTAGAATTCTCTGAGGCCTTGGAAGGGTCTGGAATTCTTTGGTTTGGCATTAGCCATTGGTGACCTAGGAAAGGTCATCTGGAATTCCCTGGATTGGCATTTAGCCTTGGGACCTAGGAAAGGTCATCTGGAATTCCCTGTATTGGTTTGGCATTAGCCACTGGAGACCTATGTAAGGTCTAGAATTCTCTGAGACCTAGGAAGTGTCTGGAATTCTCTGTATTGGTACTGGCCATATAATCTGAAAGGAAAATTGAGGTTTCCCAGAGAAAGTTAAAAAAAAAAACTTCACATGTAGGAAAGTGAACAAAAGAAAGTATAAGGCATGGAAATGCAATTTTGGGAATATTAGAAGGACAAGGATTTTCCTTCACACTGTGTATTTTTCTCCTACCTGATCCCTCCAGAATTTGGCAATTTAAAGGAGTAAGTAATTACATTAGGTTTCTTTGCATAAAACTAAAAAGACCAGTTGTTAATAAAGGTATTGTTAACCAAGACTTTGACTGGAATGACATGCCTGAAGGAGGCATGCTTAGGCTCTGGTTGTTACCAGAAAGCCCTGAGGAACTGGACTTGACTTTTGAAGCTAAGGAAAGCCCAGAAGGAAAAAGGCCTGACACCTTGGTTGGTTGTGCGGTTCATGGCAGTCTTTCCAGGGAAGGAACGAAGGTTGCTTTCCTGAAGGATGGATAGAAAGAACCTTAAGGCACAATGGAAAACCCAAAGGATTTGGGAAAGCAGGTGTTTGCAGGCAAGGCTGAATGGCAGGTGTGTGGCTCAGCTTCTGTTGCCCTGATGGGCAGACTAAAGTCAACATGAAGGTTCCTTGTGTAAGTTCCAGCATAGTAGACTTAAAGATCATATGTGATCAATCACTGCTCTTGTTGTGTTTATGCAAATGAACAGGGTAAATTAAAACTGGACTTAATGCAGTCCCTTTACTGGCAAGGAGGGTAATCTTAAGGAGAAAAATCGTGACTTAAGGAAAATTGCAATGCTCAGTGCAGCTAACTGTCTATAAAGTTTGTTTTTCATTTGAAAGTTAAACCAAGTCTGTGACATTATCAAGGATGCTTTATTTACAGGGAAGAAGAATGTCAAATGCCTTGCAACTGGAGGTTTCCCAATAAGACAGTCTCTCAGATTAAGAGACTGGTTTGTGAACTGTGTTGTGTAAATTAACATGCATGTTCTTTCTGTTTTCATAGGGCATAAGCCTATGATCTCTACCTGAGTAATTATCTGTACATATAGGCCTCACTTAAGAAGCCCATCTGCATTGCCACCTCCTGAGACTCAACGGTTTGGCTGAACTAAGTGGCTGAGTTGGTGAAGTATGGGGTGGTCTGCAGGCTTCACTTTAAAACTGGTTTCTTTTCTGTCCTAATGGCTTGGACAGAAAGGGCACAGAGGTCTGAGAGGGGGGAAATCCAAAATTTATACCCCTCAGCCCAAGCTAAGTATAGTGGGCAAAAGGGCTTTGGACAGGTGTGATGTGCCCTGCACACCTTCCTCCAAAGAAGCCATTTCTTTTTTTTTCTAATGTGGGACATTGAAAAATTAATCCCTGTCTTTTGTGTATAGTGGTTGTAGGTTGAATTGTGTTTCTTTTTAACCTTGTTGCCAAGTCTGTTGCCCTCAGAATACGACAAGAATGCCAGCTTGTCCAGCAGTACCAGCCCTTGGAAACCAAGCATGCTGCTACCCAGGAATAGCCAACTGACCTGGACTCTGCAAGATTCTTCCCCATGTGGGAAGGGCACCGTCCCCTACATCCCCACTCTTATTAGGGATTTCTAGACCCAAGGGTAGGTAGGACGACGACCACGTTCAGCAGGAAGCAGTTAGAGGAGCATGAGACCTTCGCCCATTGTCCTTTATAAGATTATAAAGGGTCTTAGTCTGAAAGGGGGGAAACTGTTACAGAAACAGGGGAGTCCAAAAATCCCCAGAGTTTGCTGCTGGGGGATGGGGAGAAGTAAGCAGCTTTTCAAATGCTTCCACATGCCTGAGGCGGGTGGCTACTGTCTTTCTTATGCAAATGGCTTTAATGCATCCAAAGCCTCAGGCAGATGGGAGGAGTCTTGAACCAGGGGACGGTATGGAAAGCACACAGAGCCTACGTAAGGTTCTGTGAATGGTCAGAACTATTTGCAACGCCCACTGCGTCAGATGACGCAGTCAGGGATATATAAGCAGCTGCAGACATTTTAGCTCTGACTCTATCAGACTCTCTCAGACTGACTCAGACTCTATCAGACTCTCTCTGGCTCTGGCTCTGAGAGTCTCTCAAGCTCTCGTTCCGGCTCTGGCTCGCTCTGGCGCTCTGACTCGGGCTCTCACTCGCGCGCTCGCGCTCGCTCTCGCTCTCTTGCTCTCTCGTGTGCTCCCTCCACATGGCTTGGTGAAGGGGCCTGCTCCATGTGGCTTGGAGAAGGAGTCTCCAGGCTGCTTTAAGAGGCTCTTGCCATGCAGTTTTGAGAGGGAGAGAAGATCCACACGGTTTGCAGGAAGAAGACAGTTTGCAAGGAGGCTGAGAATCCAGGTGGTCCTGCATTGAGAGCTGGAGGGCACCACAGCACAGAAAGGACCTCCCCAATCAGGATTGAATGATTGGCAGCTGCTGGTAAAGCTGAACTGTGTTTGGAAAGTAGGGAAACAGTTTCTCTGACTTTCCGAAAACTAGCCTGGTTTGGAAGGGGGGGAGGCAAGGATATGTGTTTGTGGGTATTTTAAAGAGCATAAGATTTAACAACAGAAATCCGCAAATAACTAAATCTATATAACTGTTAAATAAACAATTCTTTTTCTTTTCACCAAACTCTGGTATTGAGAGTTATAATTTTGGCGGCGGGCAATCGGGCCCCTAACTAAAGAGCCCATGGGTTTGTTTTCAACTGGAGCAGCCCAGGGGTTCTGTAACAATTTGGCGACCCAGATGGGACATTAATAATTGCCCGTGGCAGGTCGACCCCCTTGGGAGACACCTTCTGAGGGCGCCGACCGCCTAAGCACGCCAGTGTGGTGAAAAGAAAATAGAACTGAGAAGGGATTAGAGAAGTAAGATTGTTTGCTAAAACTTATTTCTGTGTATTTCTAAAATAATGGCATCGTGGATACTAGATTTGTTTGTCCGATTAGGAGAATTCCTGGAAGTAATAGAATTATGGATGCCGGAGTGGTATATATGTTTTCTAGTCCTTGGGATTGTTTTGGTTATAGCCATTAGCATATATGTCTGGGTTAATGGAAGCAGTTCTGGGCAAGTCCCTGATGGCAGCCCACTGGAGAGAATTTTGGAAAATTGGGATATGTACTGTCGTTATCCTATGACTAAGAAAATATTAATTTATTATTGTAATACTGTTTGGCCTGAGTATGTTCTGGGTGGTAAGAAAAGGTGGCCTGTGAATGGTACCCTGAATTATCATGTCATTAAGCAATTGAAAAGGTACTGCCTGCAATCAGGAAATTGGGAAGATGTTTATTATCTAAATGCATTTGCAGAGTTGCATAATAAGACCTTAGCAGAAATGGAGGCCCAAATAATGGTGCAGAGGAAAAAAGAGGTCTCAAAGCCTTTTCCTGAGAGTCAAACGCCGGAAGAAAGGGAGAATGAGGAAGTAGCCCTCTTTAATTCTCTAAATCCGGGAGACAAAGGCCCTAATTTGGCGCCAAGCCAGGCACAGGTGGGGGCGGTTCAGGAGGCCATAGCTTCCGCAGCAGTGGCTCCACCTCCTCTGCAGGAGGCCCAGGCTTCCGAGGTGGCGGTTCCTGTGGCGCAGCGCCCTCTGCAGGCGGCCGCAGCTCCTGCAATGCCAGTGGCGATGGCACAGCACCCTCTGCAGGTCGAGGTTGCTTCCACCATGCCACTTCCAGAGACGGATGTGGCTTCCGCGGTGCCTGCCCTTTTTCAAACTCAAGGGACTTCTCTCGCGCCACCCTTTTTGGAGCCAGCCTCTGAAGTGACTACAAAGTCAATGACTCCATCCTTACAGGAGAAGGAGAGGGTCTCCCCCGCCAGAACCCGCCAAGGAACTCAGTATAGTCAGGGGACCTCCCAATTCGGAGCAAGCCAATTCCCTCTACGGCAGTACCCAATAGGTGGAATAAATCAGCAAGGCCAGCCCTCTGGCTACTATTGGGCCCATACTCCGTTTTCCACTTCAGATTTGCTAAATTGGAAAAATTCTAACCCCTCATATAGGGAAGATCCTCAGAAAATGACAGAGCTTGTTGCCTCCATTTTTGCCACTCATAACCCAAACTGGGCAGATGTACAGGCTCTCCTAAATATTCTTCTAACTGGGGATGAGAGGCAACTGGTTACAAGTAAGGCTAATGAAGAGGCTCAGCGTCTCCATGGAGAGGATCCCCATGGGACCCCCGACCCAACTGTGGCAATTCCTTGGACAGAGCCTAACTGGGACCCAAATGGTGGAGGCCTAGTTCCTTTGAAACACTACAGGAAGTGTATATTGGAAGGACTTAGAAAAGGAGTACCCAAGCCAAAAAGCCTAAATATGGTACAGACTATTCAGCAAAAACCAGATGAGGATCCTTCTGAGTTCTTAGAGAGGATCTATCAAGCCTATAGAAAGTACACTGATGTTGATCCACAGGCACAAGAGAACTTAAGAATGGTGAACATGACATTTATTGGGCAGAGTGCCCCAGATATTAGACGGAAACTCCAGCGTATAGATGGGGTATTAGGAATGAGCCCCTCTCAGTTAGTGGACATCGCATTTAAAGTTTACCATGCAAGGGGAGTAGAAAAGAGAAGACAGGACCTGATGTTCTTTAAAACAGGCTGGAGAGGCCAAAGGAAGAAACAGGACCCTAAAGAGAGGAGGAAAGAGCCATTGGGCAAGGACCAGTGTGCCTATTGCAGAAAGAAGGGCCATTGGAAGAATGAGTGTCCAGATCGTAAGAAGGGAAGTAGAAATGAGAACCCTTGCACCCATTCGGACCTGGGGACAGAGTCTTACTGAAGACCTGGAAGACGCAAGGTCCTGAACAGCAGCTGGCTGAACAATGGACTGGTCCCTATGATGTTTTGCTAACAACACATTCTTCGCTGAAGCTGGTAGGAATCAAGCCCTGGATACACCACACACGGGTAAAACGAGCACCGCCTGAGGAGGACACAGACCCTGCTGCTGTGACTGACACCGAAAGGGAAAGTTGGACCTGCACTCCAGAAGAAGATTTGAAATTACTCTTTCGAAAAAAAGGACAGTGAACTGAAACACAGATTTAAAATGTTTCTTTTGCTTTAGGCATGTGCTTGCAAATCTAGGGAATTTTAGCTGCCAAATATTGAGTTTGGGTAGAGTCCTTTACAGTGTGGAAAAGAATTGGAAATGGGTTATGGTTAAATCTGAATGGGTAAACATATAGAAAGGTTGTGAAAGTTTTTAAACCTGGGAAAAGGGAAACCTCAACTACTTGTGGTCTAATTGTATGGTTACTGTACCTCTGTATTGGCATTTAGCCATTGGGGACCTAGGAAAGGTCATTTGGAATTCCCTGTATTGGTTTGGCATTAGCCACTGGAGACCTATGTAAGGTCTAGAATTCTCTGAGGCCTTGGAAGGGTCTGGAATTCTCTGTATTGGTACTGGCCATATAATCTGAAAGGAAAATTGAGGTTTCCCAGAGAAAGTTAAAAAAAAAAACTTCACATGTAGGAAAGTGAACAAAAGAAAGTATAAGGCATGGAAATGCAATTTTGGGAATATTAGAAGGACAAGGATTTTCCTTCACACTGTGTATTTTTCTCCTACCTGATCCCTCCAGAATTTGGCAATTTAAAGGAGTAAGTAATTACATTAGGTTTCTTTGCATAAAACTAAAAAGACCAGTTGTTAATAAAGGTATTGTTAACCAAGACTTTGACTGGAATGACATGCCTGAAGGAGGCATGCTTAGGCTCTGGTTGTTACCAGAAAGCCCTGAGGAACTGGACTTGACTTTTGAAGCTAAGGAAAGCCCAGAAGGAAAAAGGCCTGACACCTTGGTTGGTTGTGCGGTTCATGGCAGTCTTTCCAGGGAAGGAACGAAGGTTGCTTTCCTGAAGGATGGATAGAAAGAACCTTAAGGCACAATGGAAAACCCAAAGGATTTGGGAAAGCAGGTGTTTGCAGGCAAGGCTGAATGGCAGGTGTGTGGCTCAGCTTCTGTTGCCCTGATGGGCAGACTAAAGTCAACATGAAGGTTCCTTGTGTAAGTTCCAGCATAGTAGACTTAAAGATCATATGTGATCAATCACTGCTCTTGTTGTGTTTATGCAAATGAACAGGGTAAATTAAAACTGGACTTAATGCAGTCCCTTTACTGGCAAGGAGGGTAATCTTAAGGAGAAAAATCGTGACTTAAGGAAAATTGCAATGCTCAGTGCAGCTAACTGTCTATAAAGTTTGTTTTTCATTTGAAAGTTAAACCAAGTCTGTGACATTATCAAGGATGCTTTATTTACAGGGAAGAAGAATGTCAAATGCCTTGCAACTGGAGGTTTCCCAATAAGACAGTCTCTCAGATTAAGAGACTGGTTTGTGAACTGTGTTGTGTAAATTAACATGCATGTTCTTTCTGTTTTCATAGGGCATAAGCCTATGATCTCTACCTGAGTAATTATCTGTACATATAGGCCTCACTTAAGAAGCCCATCTGCATTGCCACCTCCTGAGACTCAACGGTTTGGCTGAACTAAGTGGCTGAGTTGGTGAAGTATGGGGTGGTCTGCAGGCTTCACTTTAAAACTGGTTTCTTTTCTGTCCTAATGGCTTGGACAGAAAGGGCACAGAGGTCTGAGAGGGGGGAAATCCAAAATTTATACCCCTCAGCCCAAGCTAAGTATAGTGGGCAAAAGGGCTTTGGACAGGTGTGATGTGCCCTGCACACCTTCCTCCAAAGAAGCCATTTCTTTTTTTTTCTAATGTGGGACATTGAAAAATTAATCCCTGTCTTTTGTGTATAGTGGTTGTAGGTTGAATTGTGTTTCTTTTTAACCTTGTTGCCAAGTCTGTTGCCCTCAGAATACGACAAGAATGCCAGCTTGTCCAGCAGTACCAGCCCTTGGAAACCAAGCATGCTGCTACCCAGGAATAGCCAACTGACCTGGACTCTGCAAGATTCTTCCCCATGTGGGAAGGGCACCGTCCCCTACATCCCCACTCTTATTAGGGATTTCTAGACCCAAGGGTAGGTAGGACGACGACCACGTTCAGCAGGAAGCAGTTAGAGGAGCATGAGACCTTCGCCCATTGTCCTTTATAAGATTATAAAGGGTCTTAGTCTGAAAGGGGGGAAACTGTTACAGAAACAGGGGAGTCCAAAAATCCCCAGAGTTTGCTGCTGGGGGATGGGGAGAAGTAAGCAGCTTTTCAAATGCTTCCACATGCCTGAGGCGGGTGGCTACTGTCTTTCTTATGCAAATGGCTTTAATGCATCCAAAGCCTCAGGCAGATGGGAGGAGTCTTGAACCAGGGGACGGTATGGAAAGCACACAGAGCCTACGTAAGGTTCTGTGAATGGTCAGAACTATTTGCAACGCCCACTGCGTCAGATGACGCAGTCAGGGATATATAAGCAGCTGCAGACATTTTAGCTCTGACTCTATCAGACTCTCTCAGACTGACTCAGACTCTATCAGACTCTCTCTGGCTCTGGCTCTGAGAGTCTCTCAAGCTCTCGTTCCGGCTCTGGCTCGCTCTGGCGCTCTGACTCGGGCTCTCACTCGCGCGCTCGCGCTCGCTCTCGCTCTCTTGCTCTCTCGTGTGCTCCCTCCACATGGCTTGGTGAAGGGGCCTGCTCCATGTGGCTTGGAGAAGGAGTCTCCAGGCTGCTTTAAGAGGCTCTTGCCATGCAGTTTTGAGAGGGAGAGAAGATCCACACGGTTTGCAGGAAGAAGACAGTTTGCAAGGAGGCTGAGAATCCAGGTGGTCCTGCATTGAGAGCTGGAGGGCACCACAGCACAGAAAGGACCTCCCCAATCAGGATTGAATGATTGGCAGCTGCTGGTAAAGCTGAACTGTGTTTGGAAAGTAGGGAAACAGTTTCTCTGACTTTCCGAAAACTAGCCTGGTTTGGAAGGGGGGGAGGCAAGGATATGTGTTTGTGGGTATTTTAAAGAGCATAAGATTTAACAACAGAAATCCGCAAATAACTAAATCTATATAACTGTTAAATAAACAATTCTTTTTCTTTTCACCAAACTCTGGTATTGAGAGTTATAATTTTGGCGGCGGGCAATCGGGCCCCTAACTAAAGAGCCCATGGGTTTGTTTTCAACTGGAGCAGCCCAGGGGTTCTGTAACATAACCTCCAAGCAAGTAAGACTCATCTATATAATGAATATGCCAAAAAGAAATTACAATTGAAATTATAACCTCTTTTTATAATAGATGATATGACATATTGGACTTGCGGGGCTTAGCTAATGTGATGCTTAAATACAAGTTTATAGACTTAAATGCATATATTTTAAAAATGAATAAAGTCAATTATCTAGTTTCTACTTTCATGTATAACAGAGTAAATGGGAACAAATTTGCTTTTTTATAGCAAAAAAAATAAAGTAAAATATATGAGGAAACCATTTGTAGGCATTCAACAATAGGCAAAGCAGAACTGTGATTCTTAAAAGAAGAAAAATGCATGAAATGTGCTCTAAATTTGCCTGTATTGTTGCCCAGGGGTATACTTTACAGATGGCAGCTTTAGAGCGGGGTACTGGTCTCTGAAGTGAGAAGGTAGAGATTAGAATTTGGGGCTTCTCAAGCAACTGGAATTTGTGTGGCAAGTTTCCTGAGAAGAAAAAGCTGCACAAAACTCAGAAGTGCACATGGGGTTTAAACATGAATCCTTCAGAAAGGGCTGAGATGAGCATGCTCAGGGCAGCCTATCACGGGTCTATCAGAGCAGCTGCTGCATTAATAGAAGCTCAGTGGAGATGCCAGAACCCACGCAGTGATGAGTTCCTCTGACTATTGTTAGAGTCAAAGTAGAGCAGTGTGAGCACTTTGCATATGCAGGTCAGACCCCAAGAAATTATCCCCTAGGGGTATAACTATGCCCTAGGGTAAGGGCCAAGCCCAAGAAACAAAGGACAAGCTGAAATAGATCTACCTGAACAAAGAATAAAACAAAATCTGAAAGGATCAAAAAGGATCTGCCAGTAATTTAACTGACTACCAGAACAAAAGTCAACACCTTTAAAACCAAAATATACTTTCTACTAAATGCATCATCCAAAATTTCCAGCACACAGTGAAAAATTACTAAACACATGAAGTAAACAAAAGTGCATCATGTCAAAAAAGAAATAGTCACAAGAAACAGGCTGCAAGAAAACAGATACTGAAATTGACCAAAAAAGATGTGGAAGCAGTTATCCTAAGTATGTTCATTACATAAAAGAAAAAAATTGTTATAATGAGTGGGGCAGACAATTCATGTAAAGAAATAAAAACTCAACATTTCTCAGTTGTGGTTAAACACATCAACTTACAGAATCAAGTAGTTAAGCAAACTGAAAGAAAGGTAGGTTTAACAAAAGAAATGCATCTAGGCCCAGCATAACTGAAGATAAAAAGAAAACCAAAGTCAAAGAAAAAAACCATGAAGATGCCAGAGGAAAAGGGTAGAAAATATCCCAAGAAAGACTGGTTAAGAATTGGACAGGGTTAAGATTGGGATGGGGTGAGGCAGGCCTAGTTGTTCAAGTGCAGGGTAGTTTCTGTCTTCATTTAAATTTTATTATTTTGTTGATCATGTTTTTTTATATCAATTCTAATTTGGTAAAAGAGTGCATTGAGCTAATCTGAGTTAAAAACTAATCTTTAATTTATATTTGCCTTAATTACTGAGTTTTTGGCAGCTCTCAAACTTAGCACTTGAAGCAAATTTTCCACATGTGCTTCATTTGCCTCCCTCTAGTCCTGCCCTAATTAATCAGCAACACTTTTTAGAAAAATCACAGTTAATTTGTATTTAAGTACTCAAACTCTTAGGTTTCTTCCAAAATAACTTAAGCTAACAAAACAACTTAAAGAGTGTTGGTGAACTTCCCCAGGTGTTCAAAATTTCCAATGGACTTTAGAGAGGTGAAGGAGCATTTATGTTTAGTCCAACAATTGGAGCTGCTACAAGCATTTAGTGGTCAGTGGTCAGTGCTGCTAAATGGCTTGAAATGCACAAGACATACTACCCAATAAAAAATTGCCCTGTTCAGCCATGGCTGGTGTGGCTCAGTGGATTGAGTGCTGGCCTGAAAACCAAAAGGTTGCCAGTTTGATTCCCAGTTAGGGCACATGCCTGGGTTGTGAGCCAGATCCCCAGTTGGGGGCGCGTGAGAGGCAACTGATTGATGTATTTCCCCCACATCGAGGTTTCTCCCTTCCTTCCTCTCTTTCTAAGAATAAGTAAAAAATTGCCCTATTCAAAGTGTTAAGAATACCCTCACTGACTGGTTTATTTCACGTAGCATAATATTCTCTAGGTTCCTCCTTTTTTATAGCCATGTAGTATCCCATTGTGTAAATGTACCACATAATTTTTATCCACTCCATCTATTGATGGGCACTTGGGCTGTTTTCAGATCTTGGCTATTGTTAATAACACTGCTATGAACACAGGAATGCATACATTCTTTCTGATTGGTCTTTAAAGATTATTAGGATATATTCCCAGATACCACATGATCTCACTCATATGTGGAATCTAAAGAACAGAATAAACTGGACTAGAGGCATGGATACATGGAGCAGACTGAAAGATCTCAGAGGGGAGGGGATTGAGGGGACTGGAAGAGGTTAGCCAAAGAACATGTACACATATATGCATAGCCCATGGACACAGACAACAATGTGGCAAAGGCCGGGTGGGTGGGGACTGGGTGGAGGGGGACAACGGTGGGAGAAAAGGGGACACCTGTAATAGTGTTAACAATAAAAAGGTAACACCTCCACCAAAAAGTGACAATAGCCAAATATGTAAATTTTTTTTCATTTTTTTATGATCACTTTTAATATTTCTTCTTTGAAATATGTGGTAGGTTAAATTAATAATATTTATAAAATATCTCAAAAGTACCTGAAAACAAAAGGCAACTTGATGACCAAGATTGCCCTGGAATGTATTTTTATTTAGATCTATTAGAACTGGAATATTCCAAGCTCACAATTAGTAGATATTTGGACCTCCATTATAAGGAGATCATTCTGATGATACAGACTCGTCGTCGGCAGCCATCCGTCTCGAGAGACGATGGTGTAGCTTCTTAAGAGTATCTGCACTGCCGAGAATGGTTGTGCAGTCCAACTCAGGAGTGACACGGTATCTGTCTCCTCCCGTGTTGAATCGACATCTTACGATGACGCTGGAGTGTCCTCTCCAGTGAAGCTGAAGCTACAGAGCCTGGGCAGGGTGATATGGAGGGTCTTCTGTTGCCCATGCAGCAGACCCCCCCTCTCTTCGCAGCTGAAGGGTCCAAGGGAAAGACAGAGTCAATACAGCTTGGCTTCAGGTGCGCCGCAGGAGTTGCCGGTGTTGACTACAACGTCAAACCGCCTTAGGGACTCCGGCTCCGGATTTTCTGTCGGGGTTTATTCCCTTAGCCTTTCCCCTAAAGAGGTATGCCGCAAGGCAGCAGAGGTTTTTTGGAGTCAGAGTTTTCCTTCTCTGATGTGCCCTGACTGGATGCTTATAATAATTCACTGAAATGAAAACAAAACTTAGAAGCATTTCTCAAAAGCACTGCAGTACAGTATACTAGGTCTCAAGGAACAGCTAACATCCGTGCACTGTGAGTACAGTTGGCAATGTTGTTCTCTCCCCTCCTCAGATTCATTTCCACAGGTGGCCATCACACTTCTACTTCTACTATTAGAACTCTACTTCCATTGTTAAGGCATTATCCGTGGTTAAAATTAAAAGACTATGGGAATGATTGATATTAAACTATAATTGTTCATTGACAAATGCAGGTTAGTTTGTCACATCTTTTATTCCCTAACAGTGCATAAAAACAGGATTGAAGAAATTCAGAAACAGAGAAGTACGAGAGTTAGTGCCGATATATTCAAGTGACGTAAGAACTAGTTCTTTTTATTTTGGAATGTGGAAGTTGATATAAGTGGAGCCATTTTAAAAGAGAACAAGAACAGCCATTTCAGAGAAACTGCCTTGCGCAACTTGGTCCTTGAACACTTGCACTGTTCAGACTGGACCAGACCTTTGGATGGTTCCAAACCTACACTGTCTTACAAACAAGTGCTTGTAAAGCCAGCAGGACAGCAGGCATCCTGACCACCAGGGCTCATGGTTATGGACTTTCTATCTGTAGAATCAGTAAGCAATCATGTATAGCCAAGAGTAGCTCAGCTTATTAGCACCGGTAGGGATTCTTCCTCCCTTCATGTAATATTCCATTCATTCATTCATTTATTTATTTATTTATTTATTTATTTATTTATTTATTTATTTTTCCTATTACAGTTGTCCCACTTTTCCCTTCATTTTTCTTCCCCCACCCCCTTTCCTTTTATTATTAAAACATCTTGTGCTCAACCTGTAATAGGGACACTATTTGGATCTCTACCTGAATCTGTGCTGCCCAAATTGCAATTCTTTGATCCCAAATAAATGCTTGTTGCTTTTCACTTCAGTGTTTTAATTTTAGGATGACAGGAATAACCTTGGAAATTGGGTGTCATTGTCTACAGGGTGGGGCAAAGTAGGTTTATGGTTGTTTGTATGGAAAATAATAAAATCATTAATAAATAATAATACAAAAACAAACTCTGTTTCAAGTACTCACAACTGTAAACCTGTTGTACTTTTGCCCCACCCTGTACGTTTCAGGAAAATAAATAGATTAGGCATGGTGAAGCCCTTGTCTATCTCTCCAGAGGGAGCTTGGAAAGATAGAAGAAGCTACCATCCAGGGGCTAAAATACAGGAAGTAGAGAAGAAAGATGAAAACCTGAAGTGTTCTTGCAAATTTTACACCTAGCAAATTTATTCATAATGAAGCTCAAATTGTAGCTCCTCCTGAAAACTCCTCTATTTTTGTGTTAAAACTAATTATTCTAAAGTGATGTCAACAGGAATGGCAGGGTAAAAACCCTGAAATATACCTACCCGAAGAAAAAATAAAATATCTAAAAATCCTATTAAAAATTATTCATTTCCTGAATTTTTCTAAGGACTTGGGAGTGATAAGGTGAATTGTGGGAACCAAGAACAATTGGAGATAAAATATTGGATGAAAAAAATCTACAGATTTTTGAATGCATAGAAATATTTACTTGTCCCATCTAACATAAGGATTTCTTTTTATTTTTGAGTGATCAACCCATCACTCATAAAACTCAAAACTTTTTACCACTTCTTTCTGCCAGGGTCTCAGAAATCATTCTCAGGCATTCCTGTACAGCTCTTCCAATGCATGTTGCCTAATGTGCATGGCTCGGTACTGAAAGAAGAGGCGCATTCTCACTCAATATAGTCATCCCTGATTGAAAACAAAAGTATCGGTTGGGTAATACTCAGAATTTCATCTATACTCCAAAAAAATAGCTGCAGATAAATGGTGGGTAATTTTTAAGTGGAAGCATATCAGTAAGGATTTATTTATTCAGGAGAGTAGAATAAAGTCCTCCTTAAACAACTGTTGCAAGAGCCGAGGAACTGAGGTCAAGGCATTTGACCTTCAAGATTAAAAACCCAAAACCGAAGATTTCAACTTAAAGCATAAAAATAGATGGTTTCAAAAATTAATGAGTAATAGCTGCTAATCCCAAGAATCACTGAAAAACTCCCCCAAATGTCTCTCTATATAGCGTAAGTCGAGAAGTGGCTTTTCTTTTTGTAATGCAAGTGCCTGATTTAAGCTTTGATTGATCCACTTTATGGAGGGAGGCATCCTTCAAAGAGGCAACTGCTTTCAAAGATGGCTTTCTGCAGTAAACACTTTGCCAGCAATCTGTAGATAGATCTAGGTCTCCTCCCTGCACTGAGGCTCCTTTGTTCTAGAGATCTTACTGGACTTCTATAACTGACCATTTGAGTCACTTTTTTTCCCCCCTCTTCTCACATTTTAAATTCCCTCCCTTATTTTTAAAATTTATTTTTATTCAAGTATAGTTGGTATACAATCATACTGGTTATATTAGCTTCAGATTACAATATAGTGACTCAACATTTTTCTACCTTACACTGTGACCACCCCACTAATTCTAGCAATCATCTGCCATCATGTAAACTTATCACAATGTTATTGACTATATTCCCCTTCCCCTTCTTACTCATCACCCCACCCTCTCCCTTCTGGTAACCATGATGTTGGTCTCTGCTTCTATGAGTCCGTTTTGTTTTTAAACCCACATATAAGTGAAATCATACAGTCTTTATCTATCTCTGCCTGACTTATTTCACTTAGTAAGACCCTCTAGATGTATGCATGTTGTCATGAATGGCAAGATTTCGCTTTTATTGCTGCATAATATTTCATTTTATGCACACACACACACACACACACACACACACCATATTCTTTATCCATTTGTCTGTCAATGGACCCCTAGGTTGCTTCCATATCTTGCCTATTGTAAATAATGCTGCAATTACATAGAGGTGCATATATCTTTTCAAATTAATGTTCTCATTTTCTTTGGATAAATACCCGGAAGTGGAATTGCTCAGTTGATGGTGGATGCCTAGGGCTTCATGCTCACCCTTTATTGGTGATTTAAGACATAAGAATGGTATATTTGTACCCATGAAACACTAGGCCCCCACTCTCAACCCCAGTAAAAGCAGAAGCCAGGCCCTTCACTCTCTTCCCATTCTCAACCTCATTGTATGGCTCCAGGTGTATCATAAGTTTCAAGGACATGTGAGTAATAAACCTTTTATTTTCCCAAAACTTCCTGCTGCTTATTGCTGAGGACATCTTACCATCATACTAAGAACCACAAGGGCTGGTCCAATCATAATATTGTTATGGATAGGCTGAGATGGGCACAAAACACTGTCTGTAGCTGCAATGCAGCTGGCTTTTAGGAGCTCATTGGGAAACTTTTGTGACTTTCCATCTGCCTGTGTATCTAACTATAATGATCCCCAGAGGGTAATGGCTTCTGCTCTTCTGCCTCTGAGATCTTGCACAGTTCCTCTCATTGAAAAACATTAAACATGAACGATTCAGGAAAGAGAAATCTGGAAAACATAGTTACCGACCTCACCACTACAATGCAGGGGACACCTTAGGAGTGGGTGATGATAATGCTAAGGTAACAACAAACACTCTAGTATAGGGCATAAAGATAAGAAGGGAGGATTGGGTAGGAAACTGAGACAGTGCCCATGTGCAAGTTCTAGGAACAGCATGAGAGATGCATGGGACAGAGCCCCCCAGATGAGCCCACTTTAGATCAGATGACCTGCAGCTGGACAGAGAAGCATGAGTGAGACTAGCCAAGACCAGAAAAACCACCATCCCCAGCTGAAAGAGCCAAGCCCCAAGTTACATCAGCGAAGCCTCAACCACCCTCAGATTCATAAGTAACACAAATGCTTGTTGTTGAATGCTACTGAGATTTTGTGATTGCTTGTTATCCAGCCCTTTTTGTGGTAAGAGCTGACTGATACACAGGAATATGAAAAGGCCCTTGTGTCACAGGTAAGCTTAACATCAATGGAGTTGGAAAGTATATTCCTATCATGGAAGTGGAAGGAGCAAATTAAAAAAAAAAATAATAATCCAATATACCACACTTAACACATGGAACGTTGAACAAGTACTGCTCAGAAGATGTCATTCTTTCTGTTTTTTCAAAATTTATTTAGCTGTGGATTTGTCTTCCTCCTCTGCTGAATGAAAACTCTTATGAACCCCATAAATTGTTTTCTAACCCTTAGGTATCAAAAGGGGAAAGATCACTTTCCATCGCAGTCTCGGTTCTGTACCTAAATGTCTTCCCTCATACGGATCCAGCTGCAGACAGGAATCTGAGGTCCAGAAAGTTGCCAGAATCGTATATTGCCTCTCTCCCCCTCATTTTTACGAAGTCTAGTTGCCTTTATGCTTCTCATGCTTGTGGGGACAGAGCATGGGAGCAAGAGTGAGGAAGGGGTGACAATAATATGCTTCTTCATTTGCTACCATATTAAAGAGGTTTTGACCTCTTTTGACTTGGACAACAGTTAAAACTAACCCATGCTTTTGTTGTCATTTCCAGGCTGGGGGATATTCAGAGACTGCCTTCCCACACATGCTCTGTGATACAACTGAAGTATGTTTTCTCCCTGTGGATGTTTCCCCTCATAGCCCCTGGTTTGGGGGTGGGGCATCCCCTACAGACCTCATTATCTCTCAGCATCTCCTAGCCTTTCTGATAGGTCTTCTTGGGAAGAAGTGAAAATGGCTGCATATCAGTTTTCTCTCTTACATAATCCCCTGGGTCCATAAGATACATTTTTGCTTTTACTGTCCCACTGTAGAAATAAGTGAAGGTGTTTCCCAAACATAATTCATTCTCATCCTCTATCTCTTTCTCTCTCGCTCTCACTCTCCTCCCATTTTATCTTTTCTGTTGCTTTTCACACTCATAAAAGCAGAGGATATATATATCAAACTCTCTAAGCAGTTCTGTTGAAGCTTCTCCCACTAAGCTTAAAGTGAGGAGGGAAACACATCCCCCCAAGGGAGAATTTGGGACTCACTGCACAGCTTTGTCCAAAAGAATCTTCATTATAAGAATGTCTCATTTCCATCTCTTAACACATTTTAGATCCACATCTAAATTCAGGTTCAAGAGCTATGAAATTGATTATTGGGTATTTCCCATTAACATCTTTATTTTGTGTCTTACAACTCACTTTGGGATCTGGTGTCTATGAAATCTTGGTGCCTCACCCAGTTTAACACCTGAAATATGTTGCTCCTCTGCCTGTGATCATCAGGACATGATAGAACTTTGTGTGTCCAGATAATTCTAATTTGTTCAGTCTCAGGTAAAGCAGCACCTTCTCTGGGAAGTTTTTCATATATTCTCTGACACTAGGCTGAGCTAATTATTCCTCCTCAGGACACAGCATTCTATATAAATGATAATAGTCCTTGGCTGAATTGCTCTGGAGTCAGATAGGCAAGATTCAAGTCTCCCTTTCACTAACTGCAATCCTAAAGTGTTCACCTCTTGAGCCTGAGTTTTCCCAACACATCTCTTAGGATTGTCCTCAAGATTAAAGAAGATGATTTTAATGCATATTAAGCTTTTTGACTGATACCTGAAACAACAGATGAACATTTATTTTGTTGCTGAATAACTGAATGTGTTGGGGAGAAAGGATGTGTGAGATGTATTCCTAAAGGACAAGAAAGTTGTGTGTTAATTATTATGTAAGAAGAGTAAAATTTAATATGTTCTTCCTGAAACTTCTAGAAGGGCTTTGGGTCCCCAGATGCATGGGTACCTGGGGAAGAATAAGCCATAATGACAAAGAAATTAATTTTTTTTTAAAATATGGAGATGTGAAAAGCCAAACGCACTTCACAACAACTTAAAAATTAGGGGAAGGACC
This sequence comes from Furipterus horrens, assembly GCF_987537825.1. Classification (NCBI taxonomy): domain Eukaryota; kingdom Metazoa; phylum Chordata; class Mammalia; order Chiroptera; family Furipteridae; genus Furipterus; species Furipterus horrens. The sequence goes on from NW_028327174.1 coordinate 194,944,104, forward strand.
AGTCCTTGCAGCTTCTATTTAATACCAGCCAAAGTGACACAAGCATCCTCAAAGTCTTTTACAATTCCTGTTTATCCAAGAAAAGAGAAAAATTAAGTTCTATAAAACACATCCTGTTTTACTCTTCCCCATAACAGGTCCAGTAATGTAAGCCAAGGTTTGTGAGTGACAGCTGTAAGGAGGAAGACAAGTGAGCTATAGTTTTAATAATTTGTATTTAGATGGCAAGTCAGTTGGAAGAATATGATTTTTTATTCAAGAGTTTTCTCAAGGCCCCTTTCATGTCTTTATTTCTCAGGCTATAAATAAAGGGGTTCAGCATGGGAGTTACCACTGTGTACATCAATGAAGCAATTATGTTATTGTCATTGGTGTTGTTGGATGAAGGAAGAAAATATAGACCGATAATTGACCCATAATAGAGAGTCACTACTGAGAGATGAGATCCACATGTGGACAAGGCTTTATAGATGTTGGTAGAGGGACCGCGGAAGATGGTGGCCCCAATATGGCCGTAAGAAACCAGGATGCATAAGAATGGAAGCATAATGGCTGTTAATCCCACTGTAAAGATTACCAATTGGTTGAGGGAGGTGTCTGAGCAGGACAATTTGAGCAGGGCAGCAGGGTCACAGAAGAAGTGGGGGATGGTGTGCTCAGCACAGAAGGACAGCCGGGCTAGGAGGAGGGTATGCAAAAGAGCACAGGCACAAGCAATGACCCAGGACTCAACCACCAGCATGACACAAATGCTCTGACTCATGATAGTGGTGTACTGCAGAGGGTGACAGATGGCCACATACCTGTCATAAGCCATTGAAGTGATCAAGAAACTGTCCAGGTCTGCAAAAAATATGAAAAAATATGTCTGTGAAATGCAGCCTTCATAGGGGATAGAAAGGTGCTGGGTTAGCATGTTCATCAGCATCTTTGGGACAGTGACAGATGAGAAAGAGATATCAATGAGGGCCAAGTGGCTGAGGAAGAAGTACATGGGCGTGTGCAGGCGAGAGTCCAGCCTGATGAGCAGGATGATGAGCAGGTTGCCCAGCACTGTGGTCAGGTACATGCCCAGGAACAGGACGAAGAACATGCCCTGATGCTCCGGCTGGATCGGGAGCCCCAGGAGGAGGAACTCAGACACGGTGCTCTGGTTGTCCCTCCTCATACTGGTATACTAGCTGGAAAGAACTGGTGGAGGAAGGTGAAGGGAAAAGATGAAGTTTCTCAGGATAAAAAAATTTATTGTTGTGACATAGCATAATAGAAATGTTCTTTTGATTTAGGAAATGTCTTCATCCATATTTTCTTATATTTGATGTATATTTTGCTGAATGAATGTAGAAAAATTATAGCTTAGAATATATAGCCACTTTCTTTCTCAGTGTCATTCCAGTCTCTGTAAATGATAATACTAACAGTTAATATTTATTAAACATTGTCCTTGTGCATTATTTTAATAGTTTACATGCAGTAACTGACTCAACAGTCTTAAATATATGAATGGTAGGTATTGTTATTGTTTCCACTCTTTGGACAGGAGAGCTGAGGCCAACAGTCTCACAGTCACAGCAGTAAGAAAAGGAGAAGCTAGGATTTGCACTCAAACATTTTGACTCCAGAGTTTGTCTTCTGGAAACAAAGCAAATTATTTGATGTCAGAAATCTCATTGACCTTCATGATTTTGCATGTAATGAGATGTTTAATACTGTGTTCCCTGCTTGTCTACATAACCTATAATTATTTATAATTTGTTTATTGGTCGTAGACCCAGGATCCATCACAGATAATTAATGCATACACAATATAAATTTATTGCTCAAATAAAAGATGTCACATTCAATTAAATTAATCATGGAGCCTCTTTAAGAAACTTACATCATTACAGGAGTGACAGCTCTACCTAAGACACAGAGGCAAACAAACACAGGAGCCTGTCAAGATGAGGAGGCACAGAAGTATGGCCCAAAAGGGGAAACGGATCAAAGTTCTAGTGGGAAAACTAAGCAACGAGGGGCTAGTCAACCTAACAGCCGCAGAGTTCAAAACACTAGTGATAAAGATGCTCACGGGCTTGACAGATATGCTTGAGTATGGCAAACACAGAAGGGAAGAAGTGAAGGCTGGGCTAAGTGAAACGAAGGAAAATCCACACAAAACCAATGGTGAAGGGAAGGAAACCAGGGTTCAAATCAATTATTTGGAACATAAGGAGGAAAACAACACTTAACCAGTACAGAACGAGAAAACAAGATTTGAAAAAAATGAGAGGCTTAGGAACCTCTGGGACAACTTTAAACAGGCCAATATCCAAACCAAAGGTGTGCCAGAAGGAGAAGAGGAAAAGCAAAAAATTGAAAACTTATGTGAGAAAATAACAAAGGAAAACTCCTCATATTTGATGAAGGAAATAGACATACAAGTCCAGGAAGCACAGATAGTCCCAAACAAGCCAGACCCAAAGAGGACCACACCACGACACATCATAATTAAAATGCCGAAGGTTAAAGATAAAGAATCTCAAAAGCAGCAAGAGAAAAGAAGAGAGTTACCTACAGAGGAGTTCCCATAGGACTATCAGCTGATTTCTCAAAAGAAACTCTGCAGGCAAGAAGTATTCAAAGTGATGAAAAGCAAGGAACCACAACCTAGATTACTCTATCCAACAAAGCTATTATTTAGAATGGAAGGGCAGATGAAGTGCTTCCCAGACAAGGTAAAGCTAAAGGAATTCATCATCACCAAGCCATTATTACATGAAATGTTAGTGGGACTTATTTAAGAAAAAGACTAAGATTAAAACTATGAACATTAAAATGACAACAAACTCACAACTATCAACAACTGAATCTAAAAAACAAAAACAAACTAAGCAAACAAGAACAGGAAGTGAATCATAGGTATGGGGATCATTTGGAGGGTTATCAGCTAGGATGGAAAAGGGGACAAGTGGTGCAGGAATTAAAAAAGCATAATTGGTAGGAACAAAATAGACAGGGGATGTTAAGAATAGCATAGGAAAGGGTAAAGCCAAAGAACTTACATGCATGACCCTTGGACATGAAGTAAGGGGGAGTTGCTGAGGAAAGAGGGGTACCAGGTAGAGGGGGACAAAGGGGGAAGAATTGGGACAACTGTAACTGCATAATCAATAAAGTATACTTAGAAAAAGGAATTCTAATCTTTTCAGTGTGTCTAAAATAGCCTATAAGAGATCTATGTCCTAACCTAGGTTATTCATGATTGAAATATATATATAATTTTTGAAACGTAGGAATTCACTATAACATATCAAAGCTTGCTATAAAATTATATTGATTATAACAAATAATATTTTCTGCCATGTTTTTAACTACCATATTAGATTTTCTCTAGCAGATCATGATTTGACCAAAACCAGACATCTGCTGCTCATTAAAGAGAAGAACATAGGATTTGTAATTTCCCAAAAGCATTTGTATAAGTGTATTGTCTCAGTCCTTAATCAGATGATTGAAAGTAAATAGAGAAACAAGGATATCAGCTACTGAATTTACAGACAAATGCTCATAAAGTGAATTTCTCAAGGCTTCAGGATAAAGCAGATCAAACCCTGGTCAGTGTTTTTGATGGAACTGCCTAGTTTCAACAAATAAGGGAAAGGTTAAGGCAAGTATGGTACACATCCATTGGAAATATCACATAGCCAATAAAATGAGGTCATGAAAAGCGTATGTTATAATACTTAAAAGAACATAATAGAAAATTATATTCAGGCATGTTGACAATGATTTGCAAAAAATACAGACTATTTTTTTTAAACCTGGAAGGTTCTGCTCATAGCTTGGATGTAGGTCAGATATTCTGCAAAACTGTGAAAGAGATAACATTTTCCTGGAGCGGAAAGTACAAACCCTAGGGAATTATAATTATTATATCCACCTAAATTATTCAAAATGACACACAAAATTATGTAAAGTGCCTGGCACAAATCATACACACACACACACACACACACACACACACACACACACACACACTCTGCTGATTCGAGCCTACTAGTACTGCCCTTACCTAGCTCAGGAGTGATAAATTCAAATCCTGTCAGCTCTAATATAGGAACTAGTATTTCATTTTCTCCCTCAAAAGCTTAGAATTGGGAAAGAAAGAAAAGTCACAAGCTCAGCCCTGAAGTGAAGAGGAGGTGTGCTCTCTCTTTTAAACCAAATCCAGGCAAGGACAAAGGTATCCACTTTTATCAGTCAGGCTGGGAACCCAGGAGACCAAGGCCACACATTTCTGGTGAGGGACAATTTTGGAGTAATTACTGCATTTTCCTTAACCATTCCCAGTGGAGACATGCTTCAGCCAGAGACTAAATATAGTCAGCTCCTTTGGGTACATTAAAGAGAACCTTTATATTTTCAGATTCATTTATTTATAAAGAATTTTCACATCTCTGAGCTCATTTAACCTTCACAATAACTCTTGAGGTAGATCGTATTTTCTTCGTGTTATTGTGTTTGAGAGTGGCTCAAAAGAAAATGGCCAAATGAGGGTTCAAACCCAAAGTCTAGTCCCACTGCACATGAAGCCTCCCCTGTAGTAGTGGGTTCTATAGCACATGGACTTCTTCCTTTTCATGTTCAATCTGGACCTGGGAGAAAGGCCGCTACTGACCCCTGCCTGGGGAGTAAAAACACTTACCAAAGAATGGTTGTGTTTCTATCTCTCAGAGGTTTTTTTTTTTTTTTTTTTTTTTTCCTTACAGAAACACCTAAATTCATGAAGGAATATTTTTTGACAGTGATGACACATAGCCATAGCTGGCACATCCTCAGGTTTCAAAATCTATTCTTTAACCATAACAACAAGTGTGAGAAGCCTTCTGAAACCTACTTCATTAAGACCGGCAAATAGAGAGAAGAGTAATAGAATCAAGGGGAGGAGGTAGCATTTTATTCATTATTTTTCAATCAATCATTCATTAAAATAGTGTATCTACTATGTAGCAAGAATTTTGTGAGAACTGTGAGTATATATCTGAAAACATCGGGTTTTATTTTTCTCTCACAGAGCCCAATCTAGTGAGCAGAATAGACAAAACAGTGTGTGTCAAATGCTATAATGAACTCTGTAATGAGTCCTGAGTGCTATGGGAGCACACAGGGGGGCTAGCAAACCCAAATTTAAGGGGTCAAGCAGGTGGGCTTGTAAGATGTTACACATACGCAGACACATAAGACAACCCAAACAAGTAAAGGATGACATGGATGGTGTAGAGAAAGAACATTTGGGAGGGAGAAAAAAAGAGGAATAGCAAAAGACCTGGAGAAGACAAAAGAGGATAAATTTGGAAAGCTAGTATCAGGAAAATTAAAATGGCTCAAATGTACACTTCAACAAGGGAAGAGGTTCAGGATGAGGCCAGAGAAATTAGTAGGAATGAATCGTGCAGAACCTTGAAAGCCACAGTGAACAATCTGTACTTTGTCCAAAAGGAAAAGGAGAGCCAAATAAGGATCTGATCAGAATACTGACAGTGTCATCTTAAAAACTGTCACCACAGGTGAAGAATGGACGATGAGCCTGTGTTTGCAGTGAATGGAGGGTCTATTGGTAAGGCAAGGGGAAATGAGGAATGCAGAACCAGGAGCAAGGAGACCAGTTAGGAAGTGGTCACAGTCATTTAGGTAAGAGATTATGGAAATATATCTAAGTGAGATAATGGAGTTGGAGAGAACTATATGTATTTAGGTTTCCTTCAGAATCAGAACCTAAAGGTTGTGATAGGTAATTCTGATGTGAGCTAATTTGGGTCAGACTATAGAAAATGAGGAAAACAATGGACCTAAAAACTTCTCTTTAAATGTATGGCTTGGGCAGCTGAGTGCATGTTTGTGCTATTTACTGAAAGAGAACATAGAAGGAGAAAGAGATTTGGAAAGTTTTTAGCACACTGAGCATGAAATACCAATGGGTCATCCATAAGAAAAAATTCAGGAGGCAGGTGAATATATTTGGGATAGAGATGGAAATTCATGGACCACCAGTATAGGAGAGAATGAGATTTCCTAAAAAGAAAGAAGATAAGAAAAGTTGAGAAAAGAGGTCAAGAATGAAGTGGAGAGAGGAGGGAAGGAAAAGAGAATAGGGTTGAGGACAGACAATAGAGAAAGAACATTGACAATTAAAGAAATGACAGAAAAAGAGTATCCAAAAGAAGACATCAAAGAACAATCAGAGACATGAAAGAAAAACATGAAAATGTAGAACCATGGGAACTATGAGAAGAGATGGTTAAATGTTAAAGAAAAAAAAAAAATCCACTGGGTTTAGTAAAGAGTATTTGCTCATGATGTGACCAGTAGTATTCTCAGGGAATGGTGGGAATAGAATCCAGATTACAGTGGACTGAGGGATAAAGGGAAAAGAAAGGGAGTGCAGAAGGTGACAAACTGACCCAACATTGAAGCTTTGCTACATGGGTGGGATGAAAGGCTTTGTGGTAAAGACTCAGGCCAATTGATAAGAGAGTGATAAGCCATGAACTCCACCCTGGAGAGGCCATAGTGAAGACAAAACAAACGTGGGGAGAAATGGATAGAATCAGAGACTGAATAGATTTATGAGGCCAAAGGTTCTATACAATGGATAAAGTGAAAAATGAAGCAAAAAATTGAGTGTTTAAATTTAATACTTTATAGGTAAAGCAATTCTGGTGTTCATAATCTGGCCACAGGAAGACATGGCAGAAGTGCAATGGCAGTCAACATCACTGAAGATGCAATCAAAGAATAAATATGTCACCACATTGAATGGTTCATCCATGCAAATTCCGATGACATTCAAGTTGATGGTGATTTGTAGGGGAGAAGTAAACTGATCCGGGTGCCAAAATATGTAACAAAATAGAGTAATTCAAGTTTGGTAGCTGGTGATAAAGTCTTTGACATATGACAGTTTCTACTTTTTTGTGCAGTATTGTAAAAGCTTTATCAAGAAAGATGTCTAATTACAGCATAATTTTAAAAGATAGTAATTAGTTACAGCTTAGTTTCTGTCAATAGGGAAGGGTTAAGGCAACTATTCCAACACACTCATTGGAATATTAAGTAATCACTAAAGTTGCATTTATGAAAAGCTTATGATATAATTTTCAAGAGAACATAATAGAAAATTGTATAGAGGCATGTTTACAGCCATTTGCAAAAATGCAGGTTGTCATTTTTTTAAACCTGGAAGGATGTGCTACAAAATGTTAACAGGAGTGGTATTTTGTTGCTGGGAGTAGAAACACTTATTTATTTTAAAAATATTTCTCCACTGTAACATTTATATAATCATGCATCTCTTTCACAGGTAATAAAAAGATTAGTAGTTTTGTGAACAGTCACTAAATCTCATAGGAAAGAGAGTGGTCCAGGAAGATAAAAGTCCAAAGTTGACAAACTTGGAGAAGAGGAAGCCAGCTGGCCCTAGTAGGCACCTCTGCTGTCTAATTACTCTTATCTCCAACCCCATCTACTGACATCAAGGCATGAACCTTTCAAGGACAAGTTCCTGGTGCCTCAGAGAATAGTCCCTCTCCTCAAAAGAACTGCAGCGTACAAGCAAATGTTATTGCCACTAGCATTTGTTTATATCCTGCTGCTGAACGGGGCCTCAGCCTTTCTAAATATGTGCAGAAAGAAAAGAAACCAAGGTTTTTGTCTCATTTATTTTTAAATTTGTATTGGGCACATAAAGATCCACTTAAAAAATGCTTACTGAGTCATAATGAAGCTAGGAATGGTTTTTTTGCTAACAAATAATCAATAATCGTCGTCGGCGGCGGCAGCCGTCCGTCTCGAGAGACGATGGCGTAGCTTCTTGAGAGTCTATCTGCACCGCCGAGAATGGCTGTGCAGTCTGATTCAGGAGTGACAATCCCTGCCACACTTGTTACAGGTGAAGGCAGATGGCCGTTGTTGCTGCTGTTGACGCTGCTTCCGCCTCCATCTTTTCTGGACCGCCTCCTCGTTGCGCGCAGCCTCCGCGCGTGACGTACCTTGCCTGACCGCAAGCCTCCAGGCTAGGCGGTCGTCTGCTTGAACTTCCCATGTGTTGAGATTGATGGAGCATTGTGTCATGTCCTTTTTGCAGATGTCTTTGAACCGCAGTTTTGGGCGCCCTGTCATCCTCTTGCCTTCTGCTAGCTCGCTGTAGAGGAGGTCTTTGGGGATACGGCCTGCATCCATTCTTTTGACATGGCCGAGCCACCTGAGGCGTCTCTCGCTAAGAACTGCATGCAAACTGTTCATATTGGCTCGCTTCAGCACCTCGGTGTTGGGGACCTTATCCTGCCAGGCGACATGCAGGACGCGTTGCAGGCACCTCATGTGGAAGCTGTTGAGTTTCCTTTCGTGCCTTGCGTAGGTGGTCCACGTCTCGCTGCCATAGAGGAGAGTGCTGAGTACGCAGGCTTGGTAGATGCGCAGTCTGGTTTTCTCAGTGAGGCTGGAATTGTTCCACGCTCGCCGGTTCAGTCTGGCCATAACTGTGGCTGCCCTGGCGATTCTCCGGTTGACCTCCAAGTCGACTGACAGAGAGCTCGAGATGGTGGACCCGAGGTAAGTGAAGTCGTTGACAACCTCCAGGGTGTACCCGTCGATGGTGATGCATGGGGGAGTCCCCGTGCCTTGAGCCATAACATTCGCCTTCGTCAGGCTGATGGCTAGTCCGAACTCCTTGCATGCGTGGGAAAGGCAAGTGACTAGCTGCTGGAGTCCCTCTTTGGAGTGTGATGTCAAAGCTGCGTCGTCGGCGAAGAGCATCTCACGGATGAGCACCTCTTTGACTTTGTTCTTGGCTCGTAGACGGGCCAGGTTGTAGAGCTTGCCATCGGATCTGGTGTGAATGAAGACACCCTCGCTGCAGTCCTTAAAGGCGTATTGGAGGAGCATGGAGAAGAAGATTCCGAACAGCGTAGGCGCGAGGACGCAGCCCTGCTTTACTCCGCTGCTGACTGGGAAGGCCTCAGAGGTTGCGCCGTTGTAGGACACCGTGCTGTGCATGTTGTCGTGAAAGGACATGACCACAGCAAGCAGATGTGGTGGACAGCCAATCTTCCGTAGCAAGCTGAAGAGTCCGCTTCGACTGACCAGATCAAACGTCTTCGTGAGGTCGATAAAGGCGAGGTAGAGTGGTTTATGCTGCTCGTGACACTTCTCCTGCAGCTGGCGTAGGGAGAAGATCATGTCCACTGTTGAGCGGCCAGCTCTGAAGCCACACTGGGGCTCTGGGTAGACGCGGGAAGCAAGGGTCTGCAGGCGGTCAAGAGCGACCCGGGCGAATACTTTGCCGACGACGCTGAGGAGAGAGATGCCCCGGTAGTTGTTGCAGTCGCTGCGGTCTCCTTTGTTCTTGTACATGGTGATAATGTTGGCATCTCTCATATCCTGGGGGATGTAACCCTCCTTCCAGCAGAGACAGAGTAGATGGTGGAGCGGCTGTAGCAGGACTGGTTTCCCGCTCTTTAGGATTTCTGGAGGGATTCCGTCGCTTCCTGGTGCTTTCCCGCAAGCGAGGCGGTCGATGGCTTTGCCGAGCTCTGCCGCAGTAGGTGGGGTGTCTAGCTCCTCCATGACTGGTAGGTCTGGGATGGCGTTAAGAGCAGTGTCTGTTACGGTGTTCTTCGTTGCGTACAGCTCGAGGTAGTGCTCGGTCCACCGTCGCATTTGCTGTTCCTGGTCAGTGATGACCTCACCTGTCTTGGACTTAAGGGGGGCGATCTTGGAGGGGATTGGGCCTGTTGCCTTCTTGATACCCTCATACATTCCTCGTGCGTTGCCTATATCGGCGGCTTCCTGAATGCTTCTGCACAGGTTTAGCCAATAGGTGTTGGCACAGTGGCGGGCGGTCTTCTGGACTTTGTTCCTGGCAGCCCGTAGAGCTTGAAGTGTACTGGGAGTGGGCGTGACCTTGTAAGCCAGTAGGGCCTTCCTCTTAGCCTCGATCACGGGTTCCATTTCTTCCCAGTGAGCCTCGTACCAGTCAGCGTTCTTCCGCTCTTTCTTCCCGTAAGCAATAATGGCGGAGTTGTATATGGCGTCGCGGAGACGTGGCCAATTGGATTCGATAATGTCATCTGCCGCCACTCCCTCGCCGAGTGCATCTTCCATCTTGTTGATGAATTGCTGGGTCTTAACTGGGTTGCTGGCACAACTGGTGTTGATGCGTGGGCGACCCTTCATCTTAGATCATAATTATTACATTATAGAAGATTGATTAGCTCACATTTCTCTAGAAGCCAATTGTGAAACAAGAATTAAGGCCAAGTAGTTTATTGGGGGAATTGAAGGAAAGAGCAATGGGAAAGTGGGAAAGTATGACAGGGAAAGTAAGACTATAAATAAAGGACATCATCAACAAAACGATCACCCAAGTAACAGAGGCTAATGCCACAGGGGAACACTAGAATCCCCTATACCTGAAATCGGTCCACCCTAGGGGCGAGTGAGCTGAGGTATTTATATGCATCTCTTGTCTGTATTTGACAGAGGGCTGCTGGGGGTGGTCGCAGAGGGTAAAAAGTATCTCTGGCACTTCTGGCCCACTGAATGTATAGGTAAATTGAGCTCCGGTGGCCAGAGAAATTCCTCAAAGAAATGAAAATACTCGTCATTGACGTTCCAGCCAGAATGCACTGGAATAGTAAGATAAACAATGATGTGTGGGGAATTTGCCTCCTGCACTGTTCAGATCCTCCCATGTCTTGTTACGGATTCTTCGAGATGGTGGCCACCAGTGTGAACAGAGGCACAGATATCAAGGCAACATAGGTAGATGACATGAGGGTCCAGGCTAGCTGATTCTGAAGTTTACTTCGGCTCTCTCTATTTACTAAGGCTTAATGCCAAATTTGCTGTTGGGGCTACCTGACCTTGGGACTTATTTGCCTGGCAATGCTTAGCTCCAGTCACTTGATGTCCCGTGGCTGGGCCCTCATTCTCTTCCACAGCCCAGCGGCTTTCCAGCAGCTCCTGGCTCCAGCAAAGCACTGCCTTGTAACTCTTCTAATGGAGTTTGTCAGAGGCTCCATGTGGTGCCATTATCCACTGTGGATCATGGATACTTCCAGCACCGTAAGTTCTGCCAATTTTGATGACCCAATTAGTAGACTTCTTTGTACCACAGCTTTAACCAGCTGCAGAGCCCTCTATTACTCTATATCCTACTCAAAACTGGCAGTCTATCAAGTCCTTAGGCCAACTAAGCAGATCAGTAATCCAGGTGTGGTATATAGTGTGTCTCCAAAACCTGAGAGGCCCACTAAGTGCTGTGAAAGGAGCAACAACTTGTCCTTTGCTTTCCACTTAGAATCCTGCCTCTCATCTATCCCATTGTAAGTTCTTCTGTGGCAATGCCATGTGGCCTGCCCCAGGTCTTCCCTCTGACATTAAGCATGCCAGACCTTAAGCTAAGGTGTCTCCATCCTGACTTGTTATCCCATCCGTCCAAACACACCACACACACCTTGGTCTGGGCCTTGCAGTCTGCTCCTGTCAGTACTGCTTGCTTGTATAGCTTCCTGTATCCAGTACCTGAGCTCCTCAATCCTGTATTGCAGCCCTTTTGTCCGTTGGACCTGCATACTAGCCCCACCACGAGGTTTTCCTCTCCAAGGTACCAAGTGTCTGGGGTGTCCTCCCCAGGAAATCCAGCATCTATAGCCAACCTGGCTCATCACCGACTTTGAGTTTGCTAAGCTGCTCCTGGCCAACATTTGGGGAATTTTCATCTTTGGCTGTTGCCTGGAATGCTGTTGGGCTTCAACAGTTATGAGCTGACTCAGTCTCCCAAGTCCTCTGCTCCAAGATACATACTTGTGGCAGTAATACAGTCATCGTGGCTAGCAAGAAGCTGTGCAGATAGAAGCTTTGCTGTATCTACCACCCCTTAAACCCCCTACATCAAAAAGGGGAAAAATAAACACCCAAAGAGAATTATCTCAAGCTATAAACTCTTTAAATATTTTCTAAACTTATTGATTTTAAAGAGAGAAAGGGAAGGAGAGTGCATATGTGAGAAAAACTCTGATTTGTTGTTTCATTTATTGATGCACTCATTGGTGGATTCTTGTATGTGCCCTGACTGGGGATCAAACACGCAACCTCAGTGCATCGGGATGGTGCTCTTGCCGACTGAGCTACCAACCAGGGCTATAAATACTTCTTTGCTTATCTTATATAACTCACCCCTGAGAATCACTAATGCTACAATTAATTATCATTTTCTTCAAAAGGTCAATTTCAAAGAACATGAAGCTTTTCAATTTTAAGAGTCAGTTGTTATGGGTTGTGTGGGTCAACTTTTTTTCCTACTTGCAAGTTTGCTTTCTCTGTGGGTTATTTTTGTCTATTTTTTTTTCCTTTTCCCTTCCTCCCTCCCTTCCTTCATTTTCCCTTCTCTTCTTTCTTCTTTGAAAACAATTTTTATTTGATGCAACAGAACCTAAATTTGTCAAGAAAGCAATAAAACTTCCAAAAAAACATGATAACCCCTGTCTCTTTCCCCTTTGCATTTAATAATGGTCACTAGAGAGAAAAAACACAAAGTCATTTCCTTTAGGTTAGCTGGGGGGTGGGTGCCCAATGAGATGCCTTTGAGTAGGATATGGTTCTACCTAAACTCTCAGAGGCCGTACAGTCATTAGGCTTTTTGTTTGGACGTTGTTGGAGCCAGTTTTTCCTCGTTAAACCTCCCTGGAGTTTAACCTATGCCACAGTGTGCTTCAGGCTGGGAAAGCAGAGCCGGGGACTGAAGGGGGACTGGGGGTGTCTTGAGAGCCTTTCTCTGTGGGCTCAGTCTGTTAGGTTCCCAGCACGAACATCCCTCCCACAGGACATGCTGTCGAAATGAATCAAGGGGAAAGTTGGACAATTAATCCAAGCTGAAGGATGTCTTTAACAGGAAATCACAAGTTGTGCTCCCTGCCCCCTAGTGTTCTCTCCTTGGTTAGTTATAAGCTTCAGTTCCTAGCTCTGAGACTGGCAGACAGCAGTGTGAGAGCCTGAGCTTGTAGCTTTTCTTTTTGATGCCCAAGACTGTCTAGGACCTTGGAAGCTGATATTAAGGTCTCTGAAAGAGGGTCTCCAGACACACCCTCCAAACACTGGATCACAAATGCAGGTAAGGTCAGTATTACAAATGAAAGGGGTATTTTTTTTTCTCAGCAATATGTGCGTTTATGTATGGGTATAGAAGAGAATGGATCAGAAAGCTGATTTTGGCATGGAAGAGGAAAGAGAATGAAAAAGACAGAGAGAGAGAAGAGAAAAGGGGAGAGACATCGAGAAACAGGAGGAAGAAAATACAGAGGCAGAGAGAGTGACTGGGAGGAGGGAGAAAATGAGAGACAGAAAGATAAAGTGAAGGGATAGACAGAAAGAAAGAAGGAGGTAAAAAGAAAGAAAAGTGACTCGAGATAAAGACAGATACAGGGAAGCAGAGACTTTCAGAAAGACTTTCCACTGCTTTGGGTCCTGACGTAGAAAATCAGACCTGAGCAACCAAGAATGCAAGCATTCCAAACTGTTTAAGTGGTTATGCCAGGAGTTTAAGGAAGGCTTCTTACACTTTCAAACTATCTCCCTCACTGCAGCTGGGAGAAGGAATTAACATAATCCAGAGTTTCTTAGAGATCCTTTATGAAATCAAAATAAATAAAAATATTTGTATATTAATGAGTTTTGTTTAAGGAATACATACTATTCTTTGCGCCCTTTTGTTTAACAATTTGCCTCTCACCCTGACTAGTATGACTCAGTTGGTTGGGCATCATTCTGCAAAGCCAAAGGCCACCAGTTCTGTTTCTGGTCAGGGCACATGCCTGGATTGCAGGCCTGGTCCCCAGTAGGGGCGCGTGTGAGAGGCAACCAATCAATGTTCCTCTTACACATCAATATTTCATTCCTTGTCTTTTTCTCTCCCTTCCCCTTTCACTAAAATAATTAAATAAACTATTTTTAAAAAACAAAATAAAAATTTGCCTCTCATCTGAAATTTAACAATGGGTACTGAATTCAAATTTTCTAAGAGCCTCTAAGCCAGCAGTTCTCAACCTGTGGGTTGACCCCTTTGGGGGTTGAATGATCCTTTCACAGGGGTCGCCTAAGACCATCGGAAAATGCATATGTAATTACATATTGTTTTTGTGATTAATCACTATGCTTTAATTATGTTTAATTTGTAACAATTAAAATACATCCTGCATATCAGATATTTACATTATGAATCATAACAGTAGCAAAATTACAGTTATGAAGTAGCAACAAAAATAATTTTATGGTTGGGGGTCACCACAACATGAGGAACTGTATTAAAGGGTTGGGGCTTTAGGAAGGTTGAGAACCACTGCTCTAAGCCATGGTGGATGGTTTGGTGCCCTGTGGGGCAATAACAAGGCTGAGATACCATATTCTATAGTCTGGCCTCAATGCCACAGATGCACACATTCTACTTTGTCAGTGAACCAGGAAAAGCTGCCTCCCATTAACATATCTCATAGACAATTTTTCTAATTCCCTTATTGACAACATATAAGAAGCATATGAGAAACAGGTTAAGTTTCCCAGTTTCTGAAATAAAGCATACATATTTATTACATCATATGAGGTCTAAAATAATTACTACAGAGTCCTTAATATTTTCAACCATTCTTCATCCCCAGAAGACAGAAGAGGACCATGAGGAGGGACAACCAGAGCAGCGTATCTGAGTTCCTCCTCCTGGGGCTCCCCATCCGGCCGGAGCAGCGGGGCGTGTTCTTCGCCCTGTTCCTGGGCATGTACCTGACCACGGTGCTGGGCAACCTGCTCATCATCCTGCTCATCAGGCTGGACTCTCGCCTGCACACGCCCATGTACTTCTTCCTCAGCCACTTGGCATTCACTGATGTCTCCTTTTCATCTGTCACTGTCCCAAAGATGCTCATAGATATGCATACTAAGAACAGATCCATCCCCTATGCAGGGTGTATTTCACAGATGTATTTTTTCATATTTTTTACTGACCTGGACAGCTTCCTTATTACATCAATGGCATATGACCGGTATGTGGCCATCTGTCACCCTCTGCACTACACCACCATCATGAGAGAAGAGCTGTGTGCTTTACTAGTGGCTGTGGCCTGGATCCTGTCCTGTGCCAGCTCCCTTTCTCACACCCTCCTCCTGACCCAGTTGTCCTTCTGTGCTGCTAACACCATTCCCCATTTCTTCTGTGACCTCGGTGCCCTGCTCAAGCTGTCCTGCTCAGACATCTTTCTCAATGAGTTGGTCATGTTCACAGTAGGGGTGGTGGTCATTACCCTGCCATTTATATGTATCCTGGTATCTTATGGCTACATTGGGGCTACCATCCTGAGGATTCCTTCAACCAAGGGGATCTATAAAGCATTGTCCACATGTGGGTCCCACCTCTCTGTGGTGTCTCTGTATTATGGGGCAATATTCGGGCAGTACCTTTTCCCAACGTTAAGCAATTTCATTGACAAGGACACCATTGTGGCTCTCATGTACACAGTGGTCACACCCATGTTGAACCCCTTCATCTACAGCCTGAGGAATAAGGACATGAAAGAGGCTTTGGGGAAACTTTTCAGTAAAGTACCATTTTTCTCACAGCAATATCTATGACTTTTATTTTGGTCATAACCTCGCCTTTGTTGATCTAACAGATTTAATTTTCCATTTCAATATGTCTCAAAATTTTAAGATGTGCTAAGACATAGGTCCTAAGGTAACTGAAGGCATGTTGGATGTACTCAGTAAATAGTTGTTGACCAGAATTTCATTCTATTATTAATAATGCTCTCCTTTATGAATTGCTTTTGATTACAAAATGTTAAATTAATTTTATTACTTATTTCTGCATTTGGGGACATAAATGATATGATAACATACAGTTTGGTTATCCCTTATTTGAGAAGATTTTTGAAAACTCTTATATTTTGGGGCCATAATCTTAGGCTCTAATAAACCCCAGAATAAAAAGAATTAGCTATATTATTTCACTACACAATCTTATGCAGACTAAATGGGTTTTCTTTTCATCATTTTAGGTCTATTGAAGTAAAAAAAATCCAAACTTCTTGTCACTTAAATAAGAGGAAATGTATTACTCTCTGCCTATGGTATAAAATGTTACAACTCTGACGATGAAGGTTCCTGTAGGAGTCCCTATAGCAGTTCAAGACCAGCCAGGAAGCCCCCCTTTGCCAATACTGTGTGCTTGATATTGCTCAGCCCCCATACACAATCATTAATGAAAGCATGCTTCATGCTGTCATCCTTTGTAAATACAAAAGATGGAGCAAAAAGTAGGTTTATAGTTATTAGTATGGGAAATAATACATTAATAAATAATAATACAAGAATAAATCTGTGTTTTGCATCCTCACAACTGTAAACCTACTTTTGCCCCACTGTGTATATTCTCTGAACATGTCAGTGCTTTCCTACAAACGCCACTCCAGTCCCAGCATTGACTATATCCTTCACGGACATCCTGCCTTCCTAAATGAAGGACGAAAGCGAAGCTTCTCAAGCTTTAGTGAGCACAAGAACTCCTGGAGAACTTGTTAATACACAGAGTCCTGGAATCTACCACCACAAGTTCCAATTCTTCAGTAGTTCTGGGATGGGGCCCCCAAATTTGCACATACGATGCCCCCCACATGATGCTGATGCTGCGGCTCTCTGAACTCTGATTTGAAGAGCACTGGTGTAAAGAATTAAATCGTGGAGGTTGTGGGATGCACATTTATAACACCTTCCGTGAAATCTTGGAGTGGGGAGAGTGGAACAAGGGAATGCTTACATTACTTTAGTAGTAGACAAATCTGTGGTTCATGTCGGTATTTTCAGATTGATTCTGGCTGCAGTAAATTTCTTTTGTCAACCTCTAATATCAGAAGTTCTTTCCTGAGCTATTAGGTTTTCTTTCGTCTTTTGTATGTAATATAGGTATATCAGATACTATGCATCATGCTTTGTATCATCACACCAGACTATTTGTTCAATGCAAACGAAGCTGAAGTTTAAAAAACAAATCACATCCTATTCCCATTGGTGGCTTTTTTTGTTTTGTTTTCATGAAGATTTGTAGGACTTTAGTGCAACTTGTAATTTTCCTAATGTCACTCAAAACCATACTTTAATATTTTAACTAACAATTGTTTTACATGATGCACAATAAAATGTACATTTGTTATAAAGCACTACTTGATTTCAGAGTATCTGTATATCCACAAGGGGACACTTGACCTCTTGACAAGGCACTGTACAATTTTATGTTATTATGACATCATTCGTGTCTAAACGTCAGCTGACTTGCCGAGCTTCTTGACACAGCCCACAAGACAGCACTTGTCTTGAATCACATCCATAGAGTTGCAGTCCTGAGGCTTGGGTTTTTGCCCCGGTCTTTTCATGTCTTTCTTTGTGTCTGCCTCATGCAAAATGCAATATGCTGACCCAACTTTATACATAAACATAAGACTTATTAGGATATAATCAGCAGGTAGAGTGACATTTAAGGCTGTGGTGATGCCCAAACTCTAGTCATTTGAGGTGTGAACTTGGAAAACAAAACCTTTGAGAGTTTGATATTTGGTGTGCATCAAATGTTAAATAGCAACTTCGCCTTATTCATGTATTTCATTCCATAAACTTTCACTTAGGCGACAAGTAAATGAAAACAGTCTGGCTTTGTTGCCTGTCTTTCCACAGAGTTCCACGCGGGCTTGCATTCTTCATGTATTTTCATGGGCATTTTCAAAGTTAGGTTCTTTTTTTTTTTTTTTTTAAAGGAGCAAGACACAGACACTGAGAAACTAAGACAGTGGAGCCCACTGAACTTGATGCTTTTGGAGATATTAAAGCAACCTTGATTAGACACCTGACAAAAGAGGAGATTTTAAGGTTTAGTACAATCTTTAATAGAGTTTCACAGTAAATCTTTGTTAATTCAATAAAAGATGACTAAAAATTAACATCTTAAGTAGATTGATATGTTGGTATTGTATGTATTCTATGTATTGATATGCACAGAAGTAAATGCAAATATTATAAGTTACTATACAAAAAGAAACTGTAACATACTGTTTCAATAAATCCCATTTATGTAAATAAAATTTTATGAATAAAAACCATTTTAGAAGGATAAAAATGAATAATGTAAGGGTTAGTACTTTATCTTTTGTTTTACATTTACATTGTTTGGACTTCCGTCATGAAGCAGAATTAATTTTATATGCGGCAAACCAAAAAGTAGTATCCACTGGGGAGAAAAACCCCTCTTCATACCTCAAGTTATGCTCTAACAAGGAAACACAAAATCTGGTAGGGAAGGGTCAGGAGGGAGGTCTTTCCGCACTCCTTTTGGGCTCACACTTGCAGGACATCTACCCTGATCATCTTTCTAAGGACAGCGTTTCCTCATCTGCCCTCAGACCCATCTGCCTCAGAATTAACTGGCCCTTGATCTCAGGAACGAGCATTTCTGGAGGTAGAGCTTCCACCTGCATCTTTAACAAGCTCCCCAGGTGATTATGCTGAACATTAAAGTTTAGGGACCACTGCCCTAGGGCATCTGTCCTGGAGGGACTAAGAAGACTGAGCAATTAACCCATGTTTAATGCAGGTCTCTAACCAAGAGCTGCGTGCTTTGTCCCCTTGGGTTCTTTCCCTGGTGGGTAGAGAGAAGCCTTCCCATCGCCATTTCTGAAGCTGGTGAATTGAGAAAACTCCAGGCTCGTGACTTTTCTCTCTGATGTCAGTAAGAGGGTTAAGAGCCAGAAATCTGGTTTCTGGGTGTCCTACAAAGAAGCTGAGAAACCAGTCCATACTCCAGGAGGCTAGATGACTGCAACAGAAAGTTCAGAGCAGAACTCAGCATTCCTTGTCAGAAGCAGGTGCACGTGAGTGAGTGTGTGTTTGTGTGTGCGCACGCGCAGGTGCTCGTCACTTCTTATTACTGCTTTCTAATGATCAGGATACCGCAATCACCACTGGCCAGTGACTCCCACACCTTTAACCCTGAGCCTTGGGGAGACGAGGAATATAGCCAGCTGCCTGCTCCATGATGTCCTGCCTGTGATCCCCAGTATAGTCCCATACCTTCATCAAAGGCATCAAACCGTGGGCCTAGGAAATGCCTACTACCTCAATTACATTTGCCTGAGTTCCACTGAAGATAAGATGCTGAGTTTCTTCACTAGAGAACTTTGCATTTTATATTTAATGGAATCAATGTCACCTAATATAGGACATCTTCCAGGATCAACATTTCTTGATTAGACTTTTTTCACTGTCTTTTCATTCCTCAGATGACAGAGGAGGACCATGGGGCCTGAGAACCAAAGCAGTGTGTCCGAGTTCCTCCTCCTGGGGCTCCCCATCTGGCCAGAACAGCAAGGTGTGTTCTTCGCCCTGTTCCTGGGCATGTACCTGACCACGGTGCTGGGCAACCTGCTCATCATCCTGCTCATCAGGCTGGACTCTCGCCTGCACACGCCCATGTACTTCTTCCTCAGCCACTTGGCCCTCACTGACATCTCTTTCTCAACTGTTACCGTCCCTAAGATGTTGATGAGCATGCAAACTCAGGATCAATCTATTCCCTATGCAGAGTGCATAACACAGATGTATTTTTTCATATTTTTCACTGACCTGGACAGCTTCCTTCTCACCTCAATGGCATATGACCGGTATGTGGCCATCTGTCACCCCCTCCACTACATGACCATCATGAGAGAGGCACTGTGTACCTTACTAGTGGCTGGGTCCTGGATCCTGTCCTGTGCCAGTGCCCTGTCCCACACCCTTCTCCTGGCCCAGCTGTCCTTCTGTGCTGATGATAACATCCACCATTTCTTTTGTGACCTTGGTGCCCTGCTCAAGCTGTCCTGCTCAGACACATCCCTCAATGAGCTGGTCATTTTCACAGCAGGAGTAGCTGTCATTAGTCTCCCACTAATATGCATCTTGATCTCGTATGGCCGCATTGGGGCCACCATCCTGAGGGTTCCATCTCCCAAGGGCATCTACAAAGCCTTGTCCACATGTGGCTCCCACCTCTCTGTGGTGTCTCTGTACTATGGAACAATTATTTGGCTCTATTTTGTCCCCTCGTCTAGCACTTCCAGTGATAAAAACATAATTGCCTCTGTGATGTACACAGTGGTCACTCCATTGCTGAACCCTTTCATTTATAGCCTGAGGAACAAGGACATGAAGGGGGCACTGGAGAAACTCTTTAACAGGGCAACAGTTTTGTCTCAGTGACATTTGCTCATCTTTATAACAGACACATTTATCCCTGGATGCCAGTCCCCTAATCTTGAGCCCAGCATGAAACACGTGCTCTGTAAATTATTGCTAAGTTGATTTACATTCTGTGAGTTATTCTAACGATATTATTGATCATTATTCTTGTCTATTAGATTGAGAAGCTGATAGTAAAATTTATGTCTCTCCTCTTATTTCCTGGGGATTTATTAGTTATTTAAAAAAAACAGGTTTGTTGAGGTAAAAATTGACATATAAATATTGTATATATTTAAAGTGTACAAATTGATGTTCTGATATGTATACATTGTGAAATAATCACCACGATCAAGCTAATTGATATATTTTTCACCTTCATATGGAGATCCTTTTATTTTACTTCTGTGTATGTGATGAGAAAACTTAATTTAAGATCCACCCTCTCAGCAAATATCAAGTGTACAATACAACATTGTTCACTATGGTCGTCATGCTGTACATTAGATCTCAGGAATTATTCATCCTGTGCAACTGAAACTTTGTACATTATGCTAAGAGGAGTCAGACTCAAAAAGATAAATACTGCATGATCCCACTTATATGTGGACTCAAAAATAGTCAAATTCATAGAATCAGAGAATAGAATGGGGGAGAGGAAAGTTGAGTGATGTTGGGAAAGTATTCGTTTTTGTGAATTGTTGGAAGATATTTGGCTAATAGGGCTGGCTCCCTTAGCCTATAAATGTTGCAGAACTGGGAATTTGTAAACTATTTCTTTTCCTTTCCCCACCTCCCATTCAGTGCTCTTCCCATATTTTTTGTTGGTGGTGGTGATGATGGTGGAGCAGGAAAAGAAACTGTATAGTAGCATTCTTTGTAGCTCCAGGAAATTACCCACTGTTATGAGTTGAGCTGCTCCACTTACCAATCTCTTCATTACCTGTCTCCCTGGAAAGTCATTTCTACTCAGCTTAGTGACCCCAGGTTTGTATTATGAGCCCAAATAATCAGCTTCGTTGTCATCCAGTGAAGGACCACATCTTTCTCCTCAGGCTGTACTTAGTTAAGAGTAAACAGGATCACAGATACCTGTGAGACCCAGCACCATGTAGCTATAAGAGAAGAGTATTTGGGAAAGACAGATCCCAATTGCAAACTCTATCTGTCAGAGTGTGTGGTCTCAGGCAACTTACTTAACTCCCCTGAATCTCAGTTTCTTCTTCTGGGTAAATTGAAAAACTATTAAGACACTTAATGTATTTTTGATTTGAAATAAATGAAATGTTAAATTTGGCTTAGCATTACAGCTGACCAACTAGAATGAATTGTAGCTTTCCCTACCTATGCATCAGAGGTGGATTTTGGAGGGCCTGCATAGACAATGCCTGAGCTATGGTCACCATGGGAGCGAGGCATGTGAATTTTAACTCCGATTTAAAGGCAATCAGCTGTCTTAGGACACAGCAACACATCTTCTCTGGCTTGAACCAGAACCAAATGACATAAGGAGCAATGGATGAGTGAGTTGCCGGGTGGGTGAGTGAGGAAAGACAGATCAGAAGAGCAACTTACTCTCTGCTCTTAATATTCGCTCAGAGAATTGCCCTTGTCCTGGAGCTGATGAAGCTGCCTTTTAGCACCCTGGCTTATTTTGTGGAAAAACAAACAGTGCCCTGCATGCCCCCCACCCTCCACCTCCTACCCCACCTCTGCTCTATTAAGCTGCAGGCATGGAGTCTCTTTGTCTGCAGGTTTAGTCTCAACCAGTTCCAGAGCCAAAATCAAACTTGAATAAGTCTGGAGACTTTCTTGCTAGTCTACAGGAAGCAGGCATTGGGTGACCTGGGCATATCCACGAATACTTGGCTCAGTTTCTCTGCTTGCACTCCGGTTATGTTGTTTGAATCTCTGATCATCTGGTGGCCCCATCAGACTCACCCTGGGTAACACAGTCATTCACATTTTTAGCCATAGACTAGTGGCATTGCTCTGAATGGATTTTTCTCAAGAAATGCCAAGCCCACTAGCCTATTTGGAAGTGTTTTACCACCACCTGTCCTGCTAGATCAGCTTTTCCTGGTGTAGACAGCCCAATGCAAACTGGTAGTTGTAATATTGATTCAATATGTATCTAGAACTCCCGGAAATTGCTTGAAAGCATCTCGCCTCAGCCATGACACAGCTGTCTCATGACCTTCCCCAGAGAAACATCTCACTGGGTTTAGAACAAAGTTTGCTATGTTTTTAAAAATTGTGTGTGACGTGGTCATAAGTTTACAAATATTTCTGGAAGTTAGTAAGTACTGACACTTCAACAGTTGATGTCCTCAAAAGTTAAAGGTAACATTAATCTTTCAAGTGTAACAACAATAGATTTTTCTCAGGGGAGAAGAACCACAACATCACAGAACCAGGCGCTCCAACATTTACACTGTAGCTTTGGATGGTATATTATTATACATGTAAAATTTCAACTCTGACATACAAATTTTAAGAGTAAAAATGATCTTATTTTGTCACATTTGGAAAGTGGAGAGGATCTACTACAGAATAAGAATCACTTAGCTTTCAAAGGAAAATTAGAAAACCCTAAGTGTTGTATTTATTATCATCTTTGAAGGTTTTTTGGGGGGCGTGTGAAGGGAGAGAAGCTGTAAATGAAATCAGGAGGGAACTCGAGTATACATAAAGTTTATTTTACTTCTCATTAAGGATAAAAAGCCGGAGTTAATGCCAGAAAAATAGTGAGACTTCCCTTTTCTTACCGATTCTGTAATCCAATAGCCATTTAGCAAGTCGACTGCTCTGTGTCAGTGTGCCTAGCCCTGGTCGTACAGAGCCGGATAAAGACTGAGCAGTCTCCTAAAGGCCTCCTTCACGTCCTTGTTCCTTGGGCTGTAGAAAAAGGGGTTCAACAGGGGGACCACCATGGTGTACACTACGGCTGCTGTGATGTCCTTCTCTTCAGAGGCCACAGAGGGAGGGCGCAGGTAGGTACTAAGAGGGTCCCATAGAACACACAGACAACACAGAGATGGGAACTGCAGGTGGGAAAGGATCCTCAGGACGGCCGATATAATGTAGATGTAGGAGATGACGATGCAGATAAAGGGGACGATGAGTACTGTACCTCCTAAGGCAAAAACCTTCAACCCGTTGATGTGGGTGTCAGAACACAACAGCTTCAGGACAGGAGTTATGTCACAGAAAAATAATGAGCTATTTCCCCAACAACGCAGAAGGACAGCCAAGCCATGAGGAGGGTGTGTGTGAGTCAGGACTGTAGAGTGGGTGAGGACCCAGCACAAGGCAAGCCACAGGGCACAGACTCGGGGGCTCATGACTGCAGAGTAGTGGAGAGGGCTGCAGATGGCCACATAGCAGTCATAGGCCATAACAGCCAGGAAAAAGCTGTCCAGATCACCAAACAGTGAAAGAAATACAGTAGTCCCTCTCTATATCGCGGTTCACTTATCACGGCCTCACTGTATCACAGAATTTTTAAAAATATTACATTTAATTATTTATCACAGATTTTTCACTATATCACGAAATTTTGAGGTACTGTATTTGTATGTTGTTAAAGTTACATAGGTTTAAGAGTGTAGAATAAATGTAAGGTTCCTACTTCACGGGGGTTCTAAAACATAATACCTGTGATAAGTGAGGGAATACTGTACATCTGCATGAGACAGCCAGTGTAGGAGATGGTATGATGCTGAGTCTGAACATTCACCAGCATCTTGGTAAGTGTGGAGGATGTTAAACCCATGTCAACAAAAGACAGATTGGCCAAAAAGAAGTACATGGGGGTGTGGAGGTGCGGGTCAGAGCTGATGGCCAGGATGATGAGCAGGTTGCCTGTCAAGGTGATAAGATACTTACACAGGAAAATACCAAAGAATAGCTGCTGTTGCCCTGGTGATCCAGCTATTCCTTGAGAGAAAAATTCAGAGATGAATCCCTAAGGCTCTGCCCCTTACAACATAACAGGAGCAACAGCTCTACCTAAGATGTAGAGGCAAACAAATACAGGAGCCTGTCAAGATGAGGAGTCAGAGAAGTATGACCCCAAAGGGGGAACAGATCAAGGTTCCAGTGCGAGAAATAAGTGACAAGGAGGTAGCCAACCTAACAGAGGCAGAATTCCAAACACTGGTGATAAAGATGCTCACAGGCTTGACAGATATGCTTGAGTACACCCAATGCATAAAGTTAGAAGTAAAGGCTATGCTAAGTGAAACAAAGGAAAATCCACACAAAACCAATGGTGAAGGGAAGAAAACTGGGGTTCAAATCAATGATCTGGAAGATAAGGAAGAAAAAAACAGTCAACCAGTACAGAATGAGGAAACAAGAATTGAAAAAAATGAGGAGAGGCTTGGGAACCTCTGGGACAACTTTAAATGTGCCAACATCTGAATCATGGGGGTACCAGGAGAAGAGGAAGAACAAGACCACGTATAGATGTTCCAGCTGATAGTCCCAGCCAACACTCAGCATCAACCACCAGACATGTGAGTGAACAAGCCTACAGGTGATCCAGTCCCAGCCTTCTAGCTACCAAGTTGACATTGCATGAAGCAGAAAGGGGTTATCCCTGTGCAAACTGAAGATGAGAAAAATAAATCTTGTTGTTCAAAGACACTATGTTTGGGGGTGGTTTGTTAAATAGTAACAGATAATTGCAACAGATTTGGATAACTATAATTATAATTTTGTTTTTGTCAGTATTAGTTAGCTTCATAAAACAAATAGGGAACTGTTTTATTTCCTATAGTTTTTGTCTATTTCCTGTAGTGTTGTGGTAAGGTTAATTCTAATTTCTCTTTAAATGACCAAATTAAACAATGATTTTTGTTTTAAGCCTGGATTTTTATTTGTGGGTAGGTAATGATATTAATTTAACTTCAATAATATATATAAAGATACGATTTACCTCTGAGAAATTTATATCATTACAGACTTGTCTCAAAAAAAAAAAAAAAAAAAAAACAAGAAAAAGCTCAAATAAACAATCTAACTTTACACTTAAAGGAACTTGAAAAAGAACAACAAACAAAGCCCCAAGTGAGTAAAAGGAAGGAAATAATAAAGATCAGAGCAGAAATAAATGACATAGAGTCTAAAAAAATGATACAAAATTTCAATGAATTTAAGAGCTGGTTCTTTGAAAAGATAAACAAGATTAACAAACCTTTAACCAGACTCATCAAGAAAAAAAGACAGAGGACCCAAATAAAACTGGAAATGAAAGAAGAGAAATAACAACTGACACCAAAGAAATACAAAGAAGTGTAAGAAAATATAAACAATTATATGCCAACAAACTGGAAAACCTGGACGAAATGGATAAATTCCTAGAAACATACAATCTTCTAAAACTAAGTCAGAAAGAATCAGAGAATCTCAATAGACAGATTACACTTAGTGAAATTGAAGCAGTACTCTAAAAACTCCCAACGAACAAAAGAATTGAACCAATGGCTTCACAGGTGAATTTTACCAAACATTCTGAGAAGAACTAACAACTCTCCTTCTGAAACTATTCCAAAAAATTCAAGAGGAGGGAAGGCACCCAAGCTAATTTTACAAGGCCAGCATTAACCTAATTCCAAAACCAGATAAAGACACTACAAAAAGAAAATTATAGGCCAATATCCCTGATGAACATAGATGTTAAAATTCTCAACAAAGTATCAGTAAACCAAATACAACAATGCATCAAAAAGATCATAAACCACAATCAAGTGGGATTTATTCTGGGAATGCAAACTTAGTATAACATTTGCAAATCAATACACTTAATTCACCACATAAACAAAATGAAGGAAAAAGCCACATAATCATATCAATAGATGCAGAGAAAGACTTTGATAAAATTCAGCACCCATTTATGATTTTTAAAAATCTTTTAGCAAAGTTGGTCTAGAGGGAACATATCTAAACATAATAAAGGCCATATATGACAAACCCACTGCCAGCATCATATTCACTGGGCAAAAACTACAAGCATTCAAAATAGTACTGGAAGCCCTAGCCACAGCAATACGACAAGAAGAAGAAATAAAAGGTGTCCAAATTAGAAAGGAGTAAAACTGTCTTTATTTGCAGATGACATGATACTGTACATAGAGAACCCCAAAGATTCCATCAGGAAACTACTAGAACTTATAAATGAATTCAGCAAAGTAGCAGGATACAAATCAGTTGCATTTTTATAGGCCAATAACAAACTAACAGAAAGGGAAATTAAGAAAACAATCCCATTCACAATTGCTTCAAAAAGAATAAAGTACCTAGGAATAAACCTAACTAAAGGTAAAAGACCTGAGCTCAGAAAATTATAACACACTGAAGAAAGAAATAGAATAAGATACAAATAAGTGAAAGCACACACTGTGTTTATGGATTGGAAGAATAACATCCTTAAAATGTCCGTACTACCAAGAGCAATCTATGGAGTCAACACAATCCTATCAAGATCTCAATGATGTATTTCACAGAACTAGGACAAATATTTCAAAAATTTATATAGAACTATAGGAGGCCCCATATAACAATAGTGACCCTGAGAAAGGAAAACAAAGTTAGATGAATCATGCTACCTAATATCAAACTATACCATAAGGGCACAGTAATCAAAACAGCATGGTACTGGCAAAAAACAGATACATAGATCAATGGAACAGAATAGAGAACCCAGAAATAAACCCACACCTTTATAGTCAATTCATATTCTATAAAGAAAGCAAGCACATATAATAGGCTAAAGACAGTTAATTCAATTAATGGTGTTGGGAAAATTAGACAGATACATGCAGAAAAATGAAACTAGACCACCTTCTTACACTACACACAAGAATACATTCAAAATGGGTTAAAACTTAAATGTTAAGTCCAAAACCATAAAAAGTGTAGAAAAAACATAGGCATCAAAATATCAGACATTGTTTGTACCAATATTTTATCCAATATATTTCCCCAGGCAAGGGAAACAAAAGAAAAATTGAACAAATGTGACTACATCAAAATAAAAAGTTTTTGCACAGCAAGGGCAAACATCAACAAAATAAAAAGGCAATCCAAAGAATGGGAGAACATATTCACTATTTATCTGATAAGGGGTTAAGATCCAACATTTATAAAGAACTGATAAAACTCAACATCAAAAAAACAAACCACCCATTTAAAAAATGGGCAAAGGACCTGAATAGACACTTCTCTAAAGAGGACATACAGAAGGCCAACAGACATATGAAAGGATGCTCAATGTCACTAATCATCAGAGAAATGCAAATTAAAACCACACTGAGAAGCACTATGACCTCTGTTTGGCATATCCAAATGGCCAGCATCACCACTCTTGCACGTTGGACAAATCAGGGCTTTCTTGAACACAAACAGTGTGATATCATGACAGTAGATCTGGTAACTAAGAGAGCTACTAAGTGAAACAACGAAACTGAAACTTTGGAAAAGAGCATCTACTGTATATATTGGTCTAGACCCTCTGGAGTGTCATTGGATAGTATGACACAGGATTTTCTTTCCTAGGCATGTACTTCAAAAAATTAAACATAGATTTCTGTAATATTCTGTAAGTATTGCATAAAAGATATTTACAAGGATATCCACAGCAGCCCTATTCATAATAGTCCAAAACTAGAAAAAACTTAAATACCCAGCTATGTTATAATGGATTAAAAATTGTGGTATACTTACATAATGGAACAGAATGAAAGTAAATACATAGTCCCGTGCTATATCGTGGTTCATTTATCGCAGCCTCACTGTATCACGGGATTTTTTTAAATACTACATTTAATTATTTATCGCAGATTTTTCACTATATTGCGAGATTTTGCGGTACTGTATACATATGTTGTTAAAGTTACATAGGTTTAAGAGTGTAGAATAAATGTAAGTTTCCTACTTCGCATTGGGGTCTGGAACATAATACCTGTGATAAGTGAGGGAATACTGTAAACTGCATACATACTAAGTACTGATGAATCTCACAAACCAAATGGCGAGCAAAACAGACAAAACAGATAAATTGGTCCACATTACGTTTAAGAATTTCTGTTCTACAAAAGACACTGTGGTTGTACTTGATGAGGATAACAACACACAAAAGGGTTAGAATATTGGCCAAGATTTTTGGACTAAGACAATGTCAAGTTCAGATGAGAAAAGAGATGCCTCATTTCTGTTGTCTCTATCTGTTACCCAAGTTCTTCCTTCTGAGTCAGATGGAAGTGAATGGGGCAATGACAGCAAGCTCCGAGCAGTGCCTGCCCAGGTGATAGACCAGGGGAACATTCTCTGAGAGTGCAAGTAAAACAGGAATTCCACTTGAAAGTGCCCTCCCCCTTCTCTTTAGGGATTGAGAACAATTAGCTTCTCTTCCACTAATGAGGACACCAGGGCCTTCAAAACTACTAAGTATTCCCAGCATGAGCCCCCTCCGGCCCTCTCAGTTCATTTATTGTGGTCCCAGAAACCTACTGCCCGGGTGCCCACGTTGCCATTCCATAAGGGGAAGAGGCAGAATCTCGAGAGGGGACTATGATGTGAATTTGCCATTGTCCGAAGGGGAAGTGTTAAGGCTGCAGAAACTCACTGCTCAGTAACATCTGAGATTAGTTGAGATCACTAGGATAAGTACTGAGTCAGGTATACCAGGGTTCTAGTCTGGGCTTTTCTACTTACCAGCTACCTCATTTGGGACAAATCACTTCACCTCTTTATACTTCAGTTTGATATTTGAAAAATAGAGTGTTCACCTCATTAGTGAAAATATAATGAGATAAGGTAAGTAAAACACTTTTAGCACAGTCAATACTTGTTAACTATTCTTGCTAATGTTGCTATGATTGTTGCAATGTTTTGTAATTCGCCCACAGCTAATAGATGACAAAGACAGGATCGACACCCGGGTCTGTCTTATCCCAGAGCCTGCACGCTTGAGCACTACGTCATTCTGTCTCTTACTATGGAGGGAAAGACTTAAGAGAATGAAATTACACTAGAAAATAAGGAGTCGGCTACTCTGTCTTTCTGAAATGCCACACCTCTTGACTGCTCTTTTCTCCGACTTCGTTCCAATGTGCTCTGTGCACATATATCTGTGCAGAGTAGTTTCTGTTCCTTTTAGCAAGGGTTTATGCAGGGCTGTGGTGGCCAGGAGGCTGCCCAGCTCTACCTGAACTTCAAATTCTACATGAACTTTTATCTTCAGAGGCCAAAACTAACTGGCTAAACTCGCTATATCACTAACTCCAAGTTTGGAAAAGACAACCCAACTGACTCTGTTTGAATCAGCTGATTCCATTACAGTCACCTCTGGCCTGAGAGCCCAGATCATATCATCTTGCTTATTACTGTCCAGCCACACTGGTCATCTCATATCAGCCAGACCCTTTTTACCACCGTGGGACATTCATATATGCTGAAAAGTCTATATTCCTGCTCTCCTTTCTTCTATTCCTGATATAGCTAATTACTCATCCAGGTCCCAAATTATATTTAACTTTCTCAGATAGGTTTTCCCTGAGCTCTAATCTAAATTAGGCCCTTTAATTATACTTTCTCAGTGATACCACCATAACTCTATTTCAATACTAATCCGAGTTTCTGGCTGTATGTTTACTTGTTTAATTGCTTATTGTCAGTCTCCCAAATTAGCTTGTAAACACAGGGACTGTGCCTGTTTTGGCTAACTTTATTATTTTTTTTTCTTTTTTTTCTTTTGGTTTTTCAATTACAGTTGTCCCCTTTTCCCCTAATTTCTCTCCCCCACTCAACTTGGCTAACTTTAAATATCCAGTTTCTACAGGCATTCCTGGCATATGAAATATTTGAATAAGTGAAAAATGATGAACATGGCTTCCTAGACCCACTGCAGAGGCATTTAAAGGATGGCTCAACTTCGCAGTTATGTTCCTAAAGGAGTTGACAAATATCTGTAGTACCCATAAGAAAATAAAGGTCTGCCTCCTTTAGGAGGTGGAATTGCATAATGGACTAAGTCCCAGGTTTGGTAGAAGAGAGATCTTAGTTTGAATATTGACTTGTTCTTATTAGCTACATGATCTTAAGCTGGTCAGTTAATCTCTTGGAGCTCTTTGTTTCCTGACTGGAAAACGTAAGGTAAATATGGCATGTAGGCTGCACGGACTAAATTAAATGGTAGACATCACTGGAACACAGAAAACACATCATAAAAGATTTTTATATCTATGATCCTGCAAATCATCCCTGAAGCCTTTGCCTTTTTCCTTCTCTCACCGTCTAGGAAAACAAAGAACTATCCACATCTCTGGCTCCTTTCCTCTTAGTCTCCTTATGTTTCCAGGACATTCCCAGGATTCTGCCATTTGAGAAATATTCTAGAGATCACTCCTCTGATTCTTTTAGCTATATAATTTTTCAATGGCACCTGTTGATAAAGGAAATGACCTAATTCTTTCCGTTTTACTTTAGAGAATTCCACTACTCGTTCCTCTACAGGTGCAGCAGCAGGAGTGGAAACCTTTTACTTTAGAGCCCAGAGCCACCACTTACGGTTCCTTGAACAAGTCACTAAACTCCCTAAAACACAGCCCAAATTCACTCTGAATCACACACGTGTTTCCTTACTCCTTGTTCACATTCCTGTCCCTACGATCCTTCTCTCCACAGGAGCAGAATGATGTTTCCGTACCATCGATCAGACAGTGACTGTCTGCTGCTTAAACGCCCACCCATGCCCATGGTTTCTGTACTGAGAATGTGTGTTCCACGGCCCCACGGGACCTGCCCCTGCCTGCCTGCTCAATCTCCTCTCCTACCACTCCCCTTTGCTCACCGCACTTCAGCCACGCTTGTCTTCTTTCTGCTCCTCCAAATGCATGTTCTCACCCCAGGTTTGCTTTTACTGTTCCCTGTATCTGAAACACTCTTCCACCCAATTCTTCACTTAGCTGGTGCCTTCTTCTCCATTCCTTCACAGTGAGTTTTTTGCTGACAACAAATTTAAAGCAATCTGCTGATCATTACTATGTTTTAGTTTTATTTTAGCACTTATTTTTTGTTTGTGTGCTTATTGCATGACTCCTCTGATCTGAATATTATCTACACAAGGGCAGAAACCTTACTGTATTTGTTACCATTGTTTTTCTGATACTTACAGCTGGGACTGACATACAGTTAGTACTCATTAAATGGGAAATGAATAAATGAATTAGTTTTGGGTGCCTCATTAAAGCCAGATTAGTGAAGAGTGTAAAATCAAAGACTCTAAAGTCAGAAATTGCTGATTTAAACTTTACCTCTGTCTCTTTCTAGGAGACTCAGTTCCTTCATCAATAAAAAGGGCATAATAATTACTCATAGAGTTCAGCTTTGGTGAGATCATGAATAGCGATTAACATCATGATACTATCATTATTTTATGCCTTTGTTTTCATCAAGACAATATTACGGCAAGAGAAGTTTCTGAGGCTCCTTCCTCCATTTTATTCCTTAGTTACACCTGCAGCATGAAACCAGGAAACCGCACATTCAGCGTCTCTGAATTCCTGCTTCTGGGCCTGTCCGAGCAGCAGGGACAGCAGCCTCTCCTCTTTGGCATCTTCCTGAGTATGTATCTGGTCACCCTGGTGGGGAATGTTGCCATCATCATGGCCATTGGATCTGACCCCCACCTTTACACCCCCATGTACTTTTTCCTGGCCAACTTCTCCTTCACTGACCTGTGTTTGTCATCTACCACGGTCCCTAGGATGCTGGTGAATACCTGGGCCCACAGGTATACCATTACCTTTGCTGCATGTCTCTCTCAGATCTACTTCTTCCTATGGTTCATTGGCCTAGATGTTTTCCTCCTGGCGGTGATGGCATATGACCGGCTTGTGGCTATCTGCCACCCCCTTCACTACACCTTGGTCATGAGTCCCAGACACTGTATCCTGCTGGTGGTCATGTCCCTAATCCTCTCTCATGCATACTCTCTAACCCACACCATTCTCCTGGCTCAACTATCCTTCTGCACAGACAACATCATCCCTCAGTTCTTTTGTGAACTTCTCCCCCTGTTGAAGCTCTCCTGTTCCAATATTTATGTTAGCCAATGTGTGCTGATATACTGGGGAGGGGCGTTAACCATCTTGATCCCCTTGCTAATCATCATTTCTTATGTCCACATTGTGGCTGCCATTGTGAGAGTCCCATCGGCCAGTGGGAAGTGGAAGGCCTTCTCCACCTGTGGCTCCCACCTCTCAGCAGTGTGCTTGTTCTATGTGTCTGCCATTGGGGTGTACTTCATTCCCTCCGCTGGTGATTCTTCCAGCAAGGATAGAATTTCTGCTGTGATGTATGCTGTGGTGGCCCCCATGCTGAACCCATTCATCTACAGCCTGAGGAACAAAGACATGAAGAGTGCCTTGGGGAGACTTCTGAGCAGAAGGGCACTGCAGTCTCCATGAGGCCAAAGACATCATCTGGGGAATTCAGGGGAAATCAGCTTGCAGAGTTATCTTGGTATCTACATCCACTTGCTAGCTTTCCCATTTAGTGCAAATTAAATAACCTCATTGGGCCACCATTTCCTCACTCATAAGAGAAGGTAATAAACTATTCTTATCATGTGGTATTATGGGGAGGGTTAGAAGAAAAACTGTATAAATATGTAAATTTACTTGTTCCAGGTCTTATGGATAGATCTTCATTATCTTCAGCAATATTCAACATACACATTTGAGATAAATACATGCATCGCACAGGAGAGAAAACAAAGGTTCAAAAGGGTTAAATTATTTCCCTGATGTTACACAGCTAATAAGAGGCAAAGCCAGAATTTGAATGTAGATATCTGATTTCAAGATGTGTACACTTAATGGTTACTCTATGCATAAATGAACCTTAATCCACATATTCCTCTCAATTACTAGTGTTCTTTTTTCTTGCTTCCCTCACACTGTTCACATATACAGTTCCAATCAACAACTTCTTCCAAAACTAGCAAATGATTTGACGATGAGGCAAGGTCAACAAGAAGCTAGAGGCTGGAAGCATAAACAGCCTTGGAGATTCTGGTATCCCCCACAAGGAATCATGCCCCCTACTCGAGCATAAGTCTCTCATTATAGATTCTCAGATGACTTAGGAATCAAGCCACAGGATCAGAGAGAAGGGTGCTTGGGCCACATTATTTGGGGTTCTTACCAAATTTATCCTACTGAACTATCATTCTTCAGCACTATGCCAACAGTCTATGTTTAGATCTGTTTTAAAAGATAACTGTATTGACAACAGGATGGTGGCTACCAGAGGGAAGGAGGGTGAGGGAAGATAAAAGAGGGTAAAGGGAATCAAATATATGATGACCGAAGGAGACTTAATTTTGGATGGTGAACATACAATGCTATATACAGATGATGTATTATAGCATTGTGCACTTGAAATCTATACAGGGTGGGGTAAAAGTAAGTTTACAGTTGTTTGTATAGATAATAATACAATAAATAATACATATTAATACGAAATTAAACTCTTTTTAATGTACTCACCACCATAAACCTACTTTTGCACAACTCTGTATAATCGTTTTAATCAATGTCACCCCAATAAATTTAACAAAATTGTTTAAAAAGATAACTATTAATTTCATTATTGCATCTCCCCCAGGAACGCTGCTAAGGACATATCCTAACAATCCACAGAGGATTTTTTAATAACACACAGGAGAAATTTTGGAAACTGTACTCTGTTCATTTCTTCCCTACAGAGATCTCACTGACATACTCAGAATTTTAAATGAAAACAAGACACAGGTTTGAGTCAGAAATACCTTTAACTTCTACCAAGATGTGCCAATTGGCTGGCAGATCTTGTGAGCCTCAAATTAATATTAAATTCCCTCAGATTCTTAAGTAATAATAGGATCCATTTCACTGATGGAAATGGGTGTGCCATGTCTGCCCACCCCAACATTCCCAGCTTCATCTCCAATCTTTCTTCTGCTCCACTGGGTGTTCATGACATGAAAAATAGCCCATGCTGCTGCTGCAGTCAGTAGTGCACATGCCTCACCAAATGGAAAACTTTGGAAGAGGGTCATTAATTATTGAGGAAAAATGGTAGGATACAATGGGTATATCACTTTGCTGAGTATCCCAGTGGAGAAGCCCTAGCCAGTCTTGAGCAGACTGCCACTGACACCTGGCAGCTATTTCTCAGGGAGCACCAGCAAATTCAAGTCTTCCTTATACCCTTTACTTAATCAAGCTCACTGGAGGACTGCTACCTTTTAATCCTTCAGCTGGGATATCCCCGGTCGAGGATGGAGCACAAGGGTCAGCACGACTGGCCGAACCCCAGGCAGTCATCTTGGCATTGGAAGATGCCCTGGGAAACAACTGGCCCCAATTATACATCTTCAGCAACTGGTCACTGTGATTTGGTCCAGCCAAAGGCAGCAACAATTCCTCCTTCAGGTTGCCCTCTTTGGTTTAAAGAACTCTGGAAATTCCTTGCCTCTCAAATGTCTTAGAGAAAGGAAAGTTTGCCTACAAAGGAACAGTAGTCATTAAGTCAACAGACTTCTTAATAGCTACACTGAATATAAAAAAGACACTGAAATATGTTCCATGCATAAGAGGAATACAGCTTTGAACCCAAAACTTTATATCCATCAAGTTGCCATTCAAATGTAGAGACAAATTACAAATATTCTTAGATATATAAAGACTCAGAAGATTTGCCACACAAAGAGACCTGTGGAAGAAACACTTAAGTTAAAAGAAAAACATTTTTAGGGAATAATGCAAGATGTATAGAAATTGAAGATGATCAAATGTCTTGATAAAAGTTTGATTTTTTTAAAGGCTTAAACTAAAAGAAAATGAGAGAGCATATTTATTAAATCATAATTAAAATTCATACAAATCATTATCAAAAGACACTCATTCCAATAAAAATGAGCAGACTCCTTTTATAAAGAAGGTATAGGAATGATGAAAATGTGGTTAACATCTTTAAGGATTGGAGAAGTGTTCATTAAAACCACAATAAGATAATATTTCATATGCTCCAGAATGACAAAATTTTAACTCTAAGATTTCTATTGTGAGAGAACATGTTGTTTACTGACTTATTTACCTGAGGAAACCAAAGTCCAGAGAGGATAAGTGAACTTCATAATACTACAGAGCACTTCATCTAGAGTTTTGGGACTGGGACCAGACAATGAACCAATGTTTTTCCCACAATGGATATTTTAGAGACCAGTATTCCCAGACGTGTCTGCAACATCCATCAGAGAGCTCTGGGGATTGTGCTAGAAACTGCAGGTAGATAACTTTGTTTTTCCTGGGATCCTAGTCAGGCTGGCTGGCTCAGGATTGAGGGTGCCCTGCTTTCATTTCTCCTTCCTTAGAGCAGATGAGGGTTTGATGTCCCAGGGTCCCTCATGCCTTAAACATAGGGGAAGATACTGGCTTTCCATTTGACATAAAGTATGACTTCTTCAGTCCAGGCAATTGAAAACTAACAGCAGAATAGTCAAACGTCTACCTTAACATGAAGAAATAAGGAGCAATTCTTGGCCCAACTCAGGATGGACAGTAAGTCATTGGCCGTATATCACCCTTTTCCACTTTCCACTTAGTCCAGAGAAGCAGAATGGCCCACTGGAAAGAGCTTCAGGAATCCTGTTCTTGGGACCAGTTGTAGGGCTGAACTTGGACAGAGTATAGTAGATCTCTGAGATCTGTTTCCTCATACACACAATAAGACAGTTGACTTAATGTTCTTTAGTTCCTCAAGGGTGGGGTGGCTAGGTAGCTTTGATCCAGAGGACTGCTCCCCAAGACTATGAATTTAACCTTCTGGTCCTTGAAACCAGTTTCCTAAAGCTTCCATATGCTCCTAAGAGGGGTCTAACATGCGGATGGAGCATGTCAGGTCTTGCTGGCTGTGTCCAAATATGTAAACACAAGAGAATTGGGGGAACAGTTCTCAGCACTGGGAAGGGGCGCATGAAGATATGTTCATATTAAATCTGAATTCCAAGCATAAGTTTTCTCTACATTCTTTTTAAATTAAAACAAAAACAACATTTAGTTCAAATGTAAGATATAAACAAACCATGAATCCAGTACTTGTGGAAATATGCAATTGATTACTAATTCAACATCCACAATACATTTTTTTTTTCATTTTCACAAACGATTTTGAACACCTTCTATCCTAGAATGTATGCTGGGCAACCTGAGATGTTCAGGTAAGAGTCATCTGCTTTATTAACTACCTCTATAAGTAAAAAGCAATGCTGATAGCTAAATAATAACACCATACAGTTTCATCATAGCTTAAAGTGTCATTTTACTGCCCACCCATCCACTGATTTATTCAACAGATGATTACCAGGTACATACTAAGAAGAAACAAGATGAATAAAGATGAGTCCCTGGCACTGAGGGGCACACAGTATAATGGAGAGAAGTAAGTAATTATAAGGCAATGTATCCAGTATTCTACAAGAGACCCATAAACAGGATTGTGGGAGCACAGAGGATAAAGCAATGAACTTCAACATCCCCAGGTGTTGACCCCTGAGCTCTTGCCGGGTGGGGAAAAGGAAGAGATTTTCAGGAAGGTGGCATAGCTAAGCAAAGGCATGGAAGCAGGACATGATGAGTTGTTTGAGGACCATGAGTGGGTTCATGGGCAAGAATGTTGAATGGAATGGCATGGCATGAGGGGTAAGTGTCATTGGCTATTTGGATGGAGACAGAATCATGAAGGGCTGATTATGTCATGATAAGAAATAGCACTGACATTTTCCTAATATGAGGCAATAAGGAACCTCACAGCAGCCTATGACATAGGGATGGCTCAGTTAGCCCTTTTCAGAGAGGGAAACTACAGTACAGAGAAGCTAAATGAATTATTCAAAGCATATTATTAGGTTTGACATAGAAAGCAAACAAAAATTTTCTTAATGCAAACTAAATTTTTTTCCTTTATTCTATGCAATCTAAATATTCTCCTTGGAAGCACATAAATGAGTCAAATGCAGTGGTTTTAGTGTATAGATAGAGTGGGAATTCAATTTTGAGGGGGGAGCGTAGGAAATGCTCCCCACGTGATTGTGGCACACTCCTCTAGCTTAGCCCCTTGGCCAGGGTGTTAGGCCATTTGTCATATAATAAAGGCTAAAACCAAAGGACGTATTGTTTTCCCAAAAGCCAACTGTTTTATGTTTTATTAGTTTATTGACCGAGATATCAGAAGAATTCTGAAAATATTATTTCATTTCTATACATTTTCACCTGGGACCAGTGTAACTGTTTTTAAAGGGCTGTATGCTTCTAGTAATTAATGAGATTCCTGGAGGTTAATTTACCTTTGAGCAAGAAAAGTGAAAACTGGAATGAATGTTCATTTCTTTGTAATTCTCACTGTAAAGGTGGTATAGTTGAATGACTATAACAGAATATAATACTACTTCCTGCTCTAGGCAAAGCTTCTAAATTGGATTTAGTTGCATTTGGGGATGGGGGGGCACAGAAAGAAGAATCTGGGCCTCTCGTGTAAAAATCATAGCCTGAGGCGATTAGATTTACAAGTATAAAAACGGAACCTTATCCAAGCACTGGCCTGAAGTGGACTGATTCACATCAATCACACTTATAAAGAATTAATGCATAAGCCCAAAATACCAAATATCCTCACTGGCCATGAACTGTAACTGCTGAATGGAATAAATATTTAAATTCTCTAAGGTGATGAATGTGTTAATTAACTTGATTGTGGTAATCATTTCACAATGTATCTGTAACCATGCATTAAATATATTAAAACATGACATTGCACCCTTAAATATATGCAATTTTGTCAGCTATATCTTAATAAAGTTGGAATGAATGAATGAATGAATGAATGAACGAACTTGCTGATGGTGCATTTTCTCCTTACTGAAAATATGCAGGAAGCTGAACCGGAATCAGAATGTGCTTTGGTGAACACTGAAAAGTAGCACAGCAGAACAAAGAACTTAGGCTTTTGACTCAGACAACTTTACTTCAATTCCTAAATGTGCAGCCTTTGGCAAGTTTCTTAACCCCTCCAGACTTCAGTTTCTACATCTTTAAAGTAAAGAAAAGTATAGCACTTCTGCACAGAGTTACCACTTAAGAGAATCTAGTGGCCAGTGCATGGCTAGTGCTCAGCCAGTGTTATTATTATTACTCTGACTTCTTTATTGAATCAGAGCAATGGATATGGATTGGATAAACTTAATGTCCAGTATTTTCTAGTTATGATATTCCTGGTGTGGCCTCACTGTGGCTGCTATGGAAAGTAAAGGTATCTGAGTCGCAAATGAAAAGCTCCTCTTCTCTGAAACAAACTAAGGTGTAGTTTGGGGGGTATGAAATAGGGATTTGACCCCTTCTATTTAGGTTTGCAATGTATCCATTTAATACCTAAATATAAGAAAGCCCTGTGAGAGCAAATAAGTCAGAAGCTGGAATATGAGGTGGAGGTGCCTCACACACCCTAGCCTCGGTTGGAAGCTGCTCTGTGCAGCAGAGTCTTCGTGACCACGGCGGAGCAAACTCTTACCTAGGACACTTTATTATGTCCAATGAACAAACTTTTACCCAGGACATCTCATTATGTCTGGGGAAAGGAAGATGGCTGTCTCTCTAGTGGAGAACAGTGATTAGACCTTCTTCCCTCATGCCTTTTATTGAGGAGGTTACGCAGGAGAGATACAAGGTCAAGATTCATAAATCATCAATAGCTTGGAGGCATTAGGATTACAGTTGATAGTAACAGATTACATGTACTAGTACAGAGGGTACAGTGACCAGTCTGTGTCAGGGTCCATCAAACATCTTGACACCACACTGGCAGTAGGTGCAAGGTTTCATACATTCCTTGCTGGAGACTGTTTATGTTACATTAATGATAAAGGCAGCAGAGCAAGTTCTAAAGCATAATAAGCATTCTTTAAATCCAAATCCCATGGAAACCCTCTGAGTGGTCTTCAGTTATGTTTCACACACAGCCTTATGTTGAGACTTAAAGACAAGCACAGCCGGAATGCCGGTGACAATCATGTTCAGCGGGGCTACAATTCCCTAAACCACAAGGAGCAGATCCCTACAGGAATATACTGTCTAAAACTTAGATTTTTAAAATCTAGATGAAGAGGTTCAAACTAGGTGGAGAAGCACAGGTGAGCACAGAACATCAATGCTGGCAGAGACAAAGCACAGGTAATTCCCAGCCATGCTGGAGGGAATTGGAACAGTATTTTATACATTTCCTAAGAGCCTTTTCTTTGGGAAAGCTGGGAAGATTTTAAAGGGCCCGGATGGACTGGACTAGGATGGAAAATTATCCCTCCATCACTTTTTCTTTTTTTCTGAGCAATTTAATTATATTTATTTTATTCAGCATTTCCAACACATTTACCATGTAGCTGTTAGAAGAGGAAGGATCAAATCAAGGAGCAGGTACAAAGGACCCAGGGACATGTACAACAGGGTGGGGACTGACTGTGGCAGCAGGGGGTGGGCAGGACAGGGGAGAGCAATGAGGGAAGAACTGGGACAACTGTAACTGAACAACAGTAAAAAGAGAAACTGTTAATAACACCTTTTATTTTCTTCACACAGGGTCAAAGGCATTTGACTTTTGTTCTCCGACTCGCTTGTCAGCGCTACCTTTTAGAGATTACACCCTGGTCAACTTGTCAGAACTCCCCAAGTCTCCAAGTTGCCTTCTGGGTGGTCACTGGGATTAATTCAGTGAAGCACATCCATCATATTTTTAAAAGAATCTTTTAATTATGAAGATAAGACAACCTGGTACAACTGAGTAACACAGAGGTGGCACCTACAACCTTTGGGCCCATACTCACTTCTCAGAAGTAAATGCGATTGACCTTTAGAATGTGTTCTTTCAGTGTCCTTACTCATACGTAAATGTTTGTTTTAATTTTATAAAAATGAAATTATAAATATACATGCTGTTCTGAAATTCTACCTTTTTAAAAGTTATTTGGCATTAATTATATAATTATTTTACTTATAATTACATATTATCAGTATTAGATATACTATTCATTAGTTTACTTAATTGTGTTATGCAAATGTCATTTACTTAATTACATAATCATTCTGAGAAATTATAATTATTTGGTATATACTGATAAGATGTGTGCAGCCCAGAGCACATTTCCCAGGCTACCTGTCATGTTTCATGGGGAGAGCTGAAATTGTTTGAAGGAGCCTTGGATTTCTTGTCAACTTCTGAAACCAATTTTAACTTCACAACTCATCTTTTCTAATGTGCACAGTTATAAATTCAAGCTTTACCAAACAGAATTGTCTAAGCCACATGATTTTTTAGGGGTTCAAAAAATTTCAACACAGCAATATTTTACTTTTTGCTATTTATAGTTAATACAATTTGTTTCAGACAGAATTCCAGACATGGACAGAAGAAACCAGACCAGCATCTATGAGTTCCTTCTCATGGGCCTCTCTGAGTGGCCAGAGCAGCAACCTCTCCTGTTCGGGCTCTTTCTGTGCATGTACCTGGTCACTGTGCTGGGAAACCTACTCATCATCCTGGCCATCGGCTCTGACATGCACCTCCACACTCCTATGTATATCTTCCTGGCCAATTTGTCCTTCTCTGACATTGGTTTCATCTCTACAATAATTCCCAAGATGCTAGATAATATTGGCTCAGGAAGTAACCTGATTTCTTATGGCGAGTGTCTCACACAACTCTATTTCTTTGGCCTATTTGCAGATCTGGACAACTTTCTCCTGGCTGTGATGGCACTTGACCGCTATGTGGCCATCAGCCACCCCCTCCATTATGCCATGACCATGAGCTCCCAACGCTGTATCTTGTTGGTGACTGGGTCATGGGTGGTCACTACCCTCCATGCCCTAGTGCATACCCTCCTAGTGACCAGGCTTTCCTTCTGTGGCCCCAATATCATCCCCCACTTCTTCTGTGATCTGGTCCCCCTCCTGAAACTGGCCTGCTCCAGTACTTATGTGAATAACCTGATGCTCATCCTTGTGGCAGGAACACTGCTAATTGGACCCTTTGTCTGCATCCTTACATCTTACTTTTACATTGTATTGGCTATTCTAAGAATTGATTCCACAAAGGGTAAGCAAAAGGCCTTCTCCAACTGCACTTCCCACCTTTCTGTGGTCTCTCTGTTTTACAGTACAGCTATTGGGGTCTATTTATGTCCTCCATCATCTTCCTCAGGTGGAAAGAACAGAGCCTTTTCAGTAATGTACACAGTGGTCACCCCCATGCTGAACCCTTTCATCTACAGCCTGAGAAACAGGGATATGAAGGGGGCACTGGGAAAACTACTCAGAAGAGACACATTCTAACACTCTCCTTAGGACCTTAGGGTCCTCACTCTAAGACTTAGTACTGACAGTGGAAAATTGGCCCCCTGAGAGCCCAACCACCATAGCTTCCCTGACCCAGAGGTCTATCTTTTCCTCGTGTTTATATTTCAAAGTGAAGATTGATGTCTGAGACAGCAGGGGACCGGTGATATCGGTAACCTCCAATCATCTTTGTGAAGTGCCCTTGCTTTGAGTAAGTTACTACTCACTCCTACATGGTTCTTGGTTTGTTTGTTTTTCTACTGGATGACTAAGAGAAATCTACAGGTGGGGGCCTGTATATATGGGATGTGAAAATAAAAGTCCAAACTTTTATTTAGCTGAAGTTATAAAGGAACTATAGAAGATATATATCTCTCGCCCAAGAATATAAGATTTATTATGTCTAGTAGAATGAAATACAAAGGAGGTAATCTTGTACTTGACAAGTAAACAGGTAGTGTTCTATAGAAAAAGAACAAAGCTTTAATTTAAGTCTTGGGTTCCAGAGCTGGCTTTGCCATTAATGAACTGTGTGACTCTTAGATAATCACTTAATGTCTCTGAGCCTTGGTTTCCCCATTTGTAAATTAAAGTAACTGGATTATGTGAGTCTAAGCCCCTCACACATATATCCTAGTTCTAATTCTGTTTAGTGTTATAGTGACAAGAACCCAAGACTTCAAGTCAGAAGTTGCAAGTCAGAACCAAAAGCCCACCACTTTCATACTATGTAGCTTGAGGAACATTCTTCGTCTCAGTTCTGGTGTCTTTTTTCTGTAAAACTGGAAGAACAACTACATCCTAGGATTCCTCTTAGTAATAAATAACATGTGAATGAACTTGGATCACAGTTAAGTGCTCAACAAACAGCACTTAGGTTGTCTCCATATCTTGACTATCATGAATAATGTTGCAATGAACATGGGGGTAACATACATGGTTACTGTGAGGTTAAATGACATGAAAAGCATTTGAGCACTTAAAACAGAATGCCTGACACACAGTTAACACTCAACATGTGTAAGGCATTATTATTGCCGACTATGTGTGTTCAATGATGTCTGTGTCCCTGTGTGTTTCAGATTTTTGAGGACTGACTGATATAAGATCTGATAAGAAACGTCACATCTAACTTTCTAGGGAAACTAATGATTTGTGTTCTCAGAATAAACACCATATAAGTAAAAGAAAACATATCCATCCAAGATGGATACTGAGGATCATTAGAGTTATGAGTCAGATCAAGAAGGAAAGCAAAAGACAATGTCTCTCTATCACATGTAAATCAATTAAAACACACACACACACACACACACACACACACACACACACACAAAGTAACCACATAGAAAAAGTGGG
The DNA here is from genome assembly GCF_987537825.1 of Furipterus horrens. NCBI lineage: Eukaryota > Metazoa > Chordata > Mammalia > Chiroptera > Furipteridae > Furipterus > Furipterus horrens. The sequence goes on from NW_028327174.1 coordinate 194,987,183, forward strand.
CAAGGATGTGGTGAAAAATTCAAAGAAGAAAAACTAAAATGGTCAAAAAATTGCCCCCCAGCCATTAGGAAAATAAAAAGTAAAACTCTCACATCGTTTCTTTTTCCCCCATCAGATTGGGAAGCAGCAAAGAGTCTGCAAACAGAGCCGCCAGGCTATGGAAGGGTGCATTCTCATACGCCCTTGAAGGCTGTAAAGAACGGTTTTAACTTTTTCAAGGACAGTCTGGTGGCACTGATGAAATTAAAGATGCACAAATACTTCCATCTAGCATTTTCATTTCTAGAAAAATATATGGACACAAAGATGCCTAGAAAAAATTGGAACTATTGTAACAATATAATCAATAAAGTATACTTAAAATAAAAAAAGAATATCCATATAGTGTTGCTTTTGTAGTGGCTTCTCCTCCCCCTAAAAAGGAGATAAGTAAGTGGCATGAGTAGGGAAACGTGTGTGACTTCTGGTACTTCTAATAATCTACAAAATCCTTCTGAATAATGAGGTAGGCCTGATGGTGACATCGGAGGACTGCGATAAATATATGAGATGAGAGAAACAAAGAAAGCTCCAGGACAAGTGAGCTCCCTTTTGAAGAAACAAGACTGTACATACACAAGGGTGTGAGCAGGTACAGGGCAAAACATGAACAGAGATTACCCCTGGAGAGGAATGGAAAAGGTGGAAAACAGACTCAGTTTTCAATACGTGTTTCGCAGGCAAATATTTTTTAAAATAAGAGTGTACCACTTAAAGGAAGGCTCCCTCTTGCAGGACTCAGGCAGAGAGACACCTCATCTATGCCTTGACCCTATCTAAGTTTTCCTGCGCTTTCTACTCAGTGCCTAATTTTGGAGCACACATCAGGGAGCCCTGTGTCCAGGCTGATCTCCCGGGTCCTGGCCGCTCTCCTGGGATCAGCTGAGCTGCCAAGCCACAGCCACTAATATTAACAGTGGAAGCACCGACTCGTGGGCCCCACGCCCCAGAGAAGGCAGCAAGTTCAGCCAGTGACACACTTGGGAGACTGTGCTGTGGGAACCATGGGATTCATGCAGGAACACAAGCTCAGACCTCCCGGAGCCTTGCCCAGACATGCTTTCCTGCCCCTGACAAGCAGGAGCGACCCCAGCAGTTGGTTGTCCTGCCCTTCGACCCCTTCCTGATGTCTTTCTTCTGTGCTGGGCAGCTCCCTCTGCCTGCCCCTTGTGATCACACGTGCTGCCCGCGGGAGGATGGACATGCCAGGCCCAGCCCATTCCAGTTCAGCCAGGGGGCCGCAGTGAGGTGAGCGCCTGCACCTCGGGCTGCCCACCCACAAAGCAGTTTCTGGGCACCTCACACAAGTCCTACACAGGCTACAAGGAACTTCCAGAGGGAAGACCATCTTTCTCCAACTCGGTCCTTCACACTATCTTGTGTGTACTGTGAAGTTTGTCTCTGACTCCCTAAGTCTTCTCTTTTTATTCTAACCCTTTACGGAGCCTCTTCCCTATATCATCCTCAGATATGCTGTGTTCATGGACTCTCTCCGCTCCCCTTATTAAAACTCAACCGCAGAAAAGAATGAATAGTTTAGAAAGTCAAGAGTGTCCCACTACAGGAAATTATTCTGATTCAAAGAGATATTCCAATGGAATTTCAAAGAGCATCAGTCAGCTGGGGAGGCGTTGTGGGAAATCAGGCTGGGATGATCTAAAAGTCAGCCGCTGGACATGTTTGTCCACTTTGTCTTGTCTTAACAACTAGCCCAGACTTTTCTTTCCACTTCTAGGAAGTATTGATCAAACAGAGACACTCAGAGAATAGACTGTTATCCAAGTGCCTCCTCCATTTACAAAGGTCATTTTGGAATGAAAGGCAACTCTATTATCAGAAAGTCTTTGGGTCAGATTGTCAGAAGTTGTGGGGACCTATCTGTGACAGGGAACCTAAGTTCCTACAGGAGTCTAATGCAAACAGCTTCTCACTGCTTCGTAAGACTTGTTAAAGGCTTTTATGCCCGTAGTCTCTTTTTGTTTTTTACAAAGCCTCTGGGTTGGAAGCAAGTACTATTCCTCCCATTTCCCACTTGAAGAAACTGAGGCCTCCATGGGGTTATTATAAAAATTAAATGTGATAATGCAGCAAAGTCAAGGTAAGTGTTCTGTAAATGTTAGCTATGGTAATAATGATGATGCTAATAATAAGGAAAACTTCATACCTGTTAGTTTGGAAAATAAGCACTTGATCGCTTTATCAACACTCTCTGTAGTTTATTTACATCGGAGCACAAACGTGATAGTGTCCAAATGTCCAAGTCTATAAAAAATAATTCTTTTTGGAAAATAGTGTAGAGTTCCTCCAAAAAATAAAAATAGAACTACCATATAATCTAACAGTTATACTCTGGGTATTTATTTGAAGTAAACAAAAATGCTAACTTGAAAAGATATGTGCAACTCCATGTTCACTGCAGGACTATTTACAATAGCTAAGATATGGAAGCAACCGAAGTGCATACACACACACATATGTATGAATGAATTCTTGCCCTTGGCAAAAATGTAGATGGACCTTGATGGTACTACACTAAGTGAAATAAGTCAGCCAGAGAAACAAATATACCATATAATTTCATTATTATGTTTTTTCTAAAGAAAAAAACTCATAGATACAGAGAACAGATTGCTGGTTCCCAGAAGTTAAGAGTAGGGGAGACAGGCAAAATGGGTGAAGGAGTCCCAAAGTGCAAACTTCTAGTTATAAAAGAAATAAGTCATGGGGATATAACGTACAGCATTGTGGTTAGAGTTAATAATACTACATTGCATATTGGAAAGTTGCTAAGAGATTAGATCTTAAAAGTCTTCATCACAAGAAAAAAAATTGTAATTATGTATGCTACTATATGGATATTAACTAGACTTAACCATGGCGATCATTTCACAATGTATACGAACACTGAATCAGTATATTGTACACCTGCAACTAATATAATGTTATATGTAAATTATACCTCAATAAAAAAGTAGTAATAATCCTTTTCATTCTTATGGCAACAGATGGACAACATTAACTGGACCAGTCCATCCCATTTTGTTCTCTTGGGCATTTCAACCCACCCAGAAGAAGAGATCCCACTCTTCCTTCTTTTTCTACTCATGTATATAATCAACATTTCTGGCAACTTTGCCATCATCATACTGATTATCTCTACTCCACACCTCCACACCCCCATGTACATCTTCCTCAGTAACTTGGCCTTGGCAGACATCTGCTTTACCTCCACCACAGTCCCCAAGATGCTACAGAACATTTTCTCTCCTACAAAGACCATTTCCTACATGGGCTGCTTAGCCCAGACCTATTTTTTCATATGCTTTGCAGGCATGGAAAACTTCCTCCTGGCTATAATGGCCTATGACAGATATGTGGCCATCTGCCACCCTTTCCACTACCCTATGATTCTGACCAAAATGCTGTGTTCACAGATGGTGGCTCTGTGCCATATCCTCTCCCATCTTAATGCCCTACTGCACACCTTTCTCATGGGCCGACTGACCTTCTGTGCAGATAACAGGATCCCTCACTTCTTCTGTGACCTCTACCCTCTGATGAAGTTATCCTGCACCAGCACCCACCTCAATATGCTGATGATCCACACAGAAGGTGTTATTGTCATCAACGGAGCTCTGGCCTTCATCATTGCCTCCTATGCCTGCATCATCTCGGTGGTCCTCCGGAGCCCCTCAGCCAAGGGCAAGTGGAGAGCCTTTTCTACCTGTGGCTCCCACCTCATTGTGGTGGCTGTCTTCTATGGCACCCTCACATTGGTCTACTTCCAGCCTCTTGCCAGCTATTCAGTGGCCAAGGGTCGCATCCTGACAGTCATGCACACAGTGGTGACCCCCATGCTGAACCCCTTCATTTATAGCTTGAGGAATGGGGATGTCAAAGGAGCCTTCAGGAAATGGAGGAGCAGAACATGGATTTCTTTCTTTAGGTAAAACCTCAAAACACAGTTCCAAGTTTTTATCTGTGATTCTGGGGAACCAATTTTGTCCCTCATATATCTGTTTCCTTTAAAACTTCCCAGAAATATCTAAATTAAGTACATATCACAGGTTTTCTCACTGGATATTGCCCTGAGATATTCCTTAAATGCAAAGCACATGAAACTATGTATTTAGTGTAAACATTAGCATGGATTTGATTAAAACTGAGGTTGTTTTCTGGACCTGCCACTAAATACCAGGATTCTAACTCACAGAGTTAGTTAGATGCAGGTAACGAACACCGGTTCTCATTGATTCATTAAAGAAATATTTATTGAAAGTATATGTGGATTTTCCAAGAAGACTAAGCAACTAGGTTCAATAAAACATGAAGGAATCACAGTCAAGATCATATCCCAGAATTAGTCTGATAAGCTCACTGCTATAGTCACCAAAGTCTGTTCACTGCCACCTGTAGCCCTACCAACAAGAGTTACCAGCAGAAGTCATGGGGCATAGCCCTCAGAGGCCTGAAAACCAGAAGTGACCATCTCCATAAAGAACTGCCCAGTTCTTATTCTTTGCACCACCACATCTAGATCCAAAATAAGGTGATCCGTGGGATTGGCCAAGTCTTGGTCACTCACCCATGTTCTAGTTCACAGGGAAACTGGGAGAGCAGTGTGGCTCTTTTTACTCTCTTTAAGAGAGAGGGAGGTTCTGTCTCCCATCAAGATAAATGAAGTGGGAACTCTTACATATGAGGAAAGAGACAGAATGACAAATGTCCAATACATAAGGTCAGGAGTTACAGGTGTGCCACAATTAAGCACTGTCGCGGTTCTCCAACCTGCATTCTCTTACATTCACTGGCAGTACCGTTCAAGAACAGCCCACACTCCTCTGCCTCAGCACGCTCCTGATCTTCTCTCTGGTTGACATACGCAGCTTGTCGGTTTTACTGGGTGTTTGTCTGCCGCCTCATCAATGCTGCACATGAGGAAAAGGTCCGAGAGCCAGGATGTCTATTAAAATGTCAATTCTTCTGTTTTATGGGTATAGAATCAAAAGGAAAAGGTGAGAGGGGCCTGCCAGGACATGGGGCCGAAGGTGCAAGTGTAGTTGATTTAGTCCATTTGTTTAGATAAAGTTTCTGTTTTAAGTGATTACGGCACTGAGTGGAGAAGGAGCTAAAATTGTGGTATTTTTGTGTAATGAAGTAGAAGAAAAGTTTCTTGTAACCTATTCAGGGTTTGGCAAAAGTCGATTTACAGTTGTGTATATGCAAAACACAGTTTATTATTGTCTTATTATTTATTATTTTATTACTTTCCATATGAACAACTTTAAACCTACTTTTGATCATACACACATACACACACACACATAAAATTAAATATTATTCAGCCTTAAAAAATGATATCCTGCCAGTTGTGACATGAGTGAACTTGAAAAACATTGTGCTAAGTGATATAAGCCAGACACAGGGAAAAAGTCACGAAACTGCATGATATCTCTTACATGTGAAATCTTAAAAAGTTGAATATATAGAAGCCCAGAGTAGAAGAGAGGTTATCAGTAGCAGGAAGTTGTGAGAAATGGGTAGATGTTGGTCAAAGGATGTAAAATTACAGTTATATGGGATCAATAAACCGAGAGAGCTAACGTGCAGCATAATGACTCTACTTAATAATAGTGTATCAAATACTGGGAATTTGCTAAGAGATTAGTTTCCAGGTGCTCCTACCACACACCATAATTGGTAACTATGATAGGAGATAATATGTTAATCAGTTTGACTGTAGTAATCATTTCACTATGTATGTGTATATCAAACCATCATGTTCTAACCTTAAATTTATACAATTTTTATCTGAAAAAATAAAATATAGAAAATAAGAAAACTTTCTGCTGTTTCTCCCTTGCTCCTTGATGACTTCAGCATCTGAATCTCTAACTCTCTCCTCCACTACTTCATCATCACTTTTGGGAACACCAATATCCATATAAATGGTTTCTCTTAACAGCTTGGACTCTCAGTTCCTGATCTGTTTAGCTTCAACTATTTTTTAACTTTACCCCATCTTAGCCACCCACTCATATGGCCATATCTTAGACTTTGCCTTTACAAATAATTGCACCGCTGGTGAAATCTCAGTTTTAAACTTTTTCCTTCTTATCAGCTTCTCTTCTTTTACTACTGAGATCTATTATCTCTTGAAATTGTTTTTCATCACCCATCACCTTATGTATGCCCTTCCTTCCCACCTTTACAAGAATATATCTTATGGTCCAGAACTGTAAGCCGCCTTCTTGTAAACACCCTTAATTCTTTTGTTCCCTTTGGCCCTACCTGGAAGATCCCAGTCCTAGGTAAAGCCAACATTTTGTTTATTCATGACTGTACTTGATTACCTGAAAATTGTTGGGGAATATCACCCAACCATGCTGACGTGACTAATATTAAAGCTTGTAAATGAAAAACCTAAACGGGCACTCAGATTGTCAGAGCTGAGGCTTACTATAACATTTCCTAGTACTTCACTTCCTCAAACTCTAGCATATTGCAAGTTATTTCTTCCTACAAATCTGTAAAAGCCTTGTTCCCCCCACTCTCAGCTGAAGCCTCTGCAAATATACACCATCCTCCCGCTGTCAAAGTCATCAGCTCATTTGCATACCCCGACTTCCTTTTCGTTAGGGGAAAGAAGAGGCTTGTCTCCTATATAGAAACCCCCCCAATAGAGGTACACCCATTTCAAGGGCTTTATTCTTGTAACTAATTACTTTCTCTCTTGAATCGTGAATTTTTCATTAGATACTGAATGATTTCTATCAGCAAAGGAGGCTTAATGTCACTAGTCTTTTTAAAAATTAGAAGAAATTCTCTCTTGACTCATGTTGTCCTCAAGTTACACATCACTTTTTGTCTATCTTCTTTAAAAGAAATTATACTTGAGAAATGTCTATTACCACAGTCTCTACTTAGTCTTTTGCAATTTTATCATAAAATGACAGTAACTGTAATTTTCTCCTAATACTTCACTTAACTGCCCTTACCAAAGTTTTCAATAATCTATATCTTGTCAGATCTAATAATCACTTATCTGTTCTCATTAATGACTTCTCTATTGCTTTTGAAAGAGTGATCACTCCGTTATTCCAAAAACACTTTTTCCTAGGACTCACACCTATCAAACTTACCTTCTTTCTTCCTGCTAAGAGTCACACCTCAGTTTCCTTTGCTATCTCCTCTCCCAGAACTCTAAATGCTGGAGTGAGCAACCACCTCAGGGCTCTGTTCATAGGTCTCTTGTCTTTTCCATATTCTCTCACTATGTGATTTTACCCAGCACCATGGCTTCGAATATTATCTACAGTTTGTTGTGACATTTCTCTCTCAAAACAAGGTCTTGAGCCTTAAGAATTATGTATTTAACTCCCTGGGCAATATTTCCACTTGGATAGATATCACAAAATTAACATGGCCAAAAACAAGATGTTGATTTTTGCCCCCTGCTACCATATCTGTGTGCCTTCCACTTTCACAGGACTTTCCACATATAAGTAATTATTCCACTCATTTTCGTAGCCCATCCTTGATTCTTCCTTTTCCCTTACTATTGCATCTCATCTCTTCATGTGTCTAAACAGCTCTGCTTACTCTATATGTCCCAGATCTGACCACCCGCTGCTGGTGCTAGAGCCACTGTGAAGACTCCTCCATTCTCTATTACCAGTGAGCTACATTGTCTTTTGTAAAAACATATAAAGTTCAGATGGAATAATTTAGTTACTATAAGTATTGAACTGCTTATTGTTACTGTCAGTTGAGAATAATGAGAAACCATAAAATTATTACAATTTTAATAAATTGGTTTACTGAAAAATCACTCTTCTGTAGAATGTTATTGTAAATCACTTTGACTTCTCTCTGGAAAAGAGTACATGCCGCACCATCACTAAAATGATCCAAGTCCTACAGGCCATACCTTTGTAATAATTTGGCTTAGTAACCCCCAATACCCCATAGTCAATCTGAAAGATGAGGGGTTCAGGTTTTTTTGTTGTTTTTTTTTTTAACATTTATGTTTCCTTTATTGGGTGCATTTCTACTAGAATAACTGAAATGCACTAGCGTACCTAAAACCAATGTCTGTCTTTTTATATCTCCTATGAATTCGAAGGTTGACTAAAGCACACAATGAAGCATAAGAACAATGGGACAGCAAGGGGACAATTCTATCTGTTGAAATCATTTTTAACAATGTACTTGTTCATTAGAATGTTAACTTTTTTTATTTTTTGGTTTTTCAATTACAGTTGTCCCATTTTTCCCCCATTTCTCTCCCCCACCCAGCCCACCCCTTCTCCCACAATCATATCCCTCCCCTTTGTCCATGTCCATGAGTCATTTATACACATTTTTTGACTAAACCCTTCCCTTACTTGATGACTTAAAAGTGTCTCTTCAGTTCCAAAGTGATGAGATTCTAGGTCATTCAATGGGGATGAGAACTATTTATTCAAAAACTCATTTCTTCCCACATCCAAACATGGCGGAGCCAACAAGAAAGATTATTCCACAGGAATGTGAACCATACCAGTTATTAGGAGTGCAACTCCTCTATTCGAGGGATTTTCAAGTTAGATCTTAACTTCTTGGGCTCAAGAGATGTGCTGCCATTCCAGGTTGGCCTGGGAACCAGGGTGGAAGTTGACGAAGATGCAGAGTTTCCTGGAAAGCCTTCGCAGAGCTCCCTTAACCTCCTGGTTCCTCAGGCTGTAGATCAGAGGGTTTAGCATAGGGGTAACTACTGTGTAAAAGATGGCGACCTGGCGATCCTGGTCCAAGTCATAGCTGGAGGAGGGCCGGAGGTACATGCGGATCACAGAGCCGTACAGGAGCAGCACAACAAGGATGTGGGAGCTACAGGTGGACAGAGCTTTGCGCAAGGCAGCGACTGAGTGCATATGGGCTACGGCAACACCAATGCGGGCATAGGAACCCAAAATGAAGAAGAAGGGACTGACCACCACAGCTACCCCTTCAGTGAATATTAGCATTTCATTGACCACCGGTCGGGTGCAGGAGAGCTTCAGCAGAGGTGTGATGTCACAGAAGAAGTGGGTGACCTGGTTGCCACAGAAGGTTAAACGGGTGACCAATACACTGTACAGGAGGCTGTTGAGGCTGACAACGACCCATGAGGTCAAGGTTATGCGCAGACATAAGCGGTGGCTGATGATGGCAGAGTATCTTAAGGGGTCACAGATGGCAACATAACGGTCATAGGCCATGGCAGCCAACAAGTGGCCTTCCATGCTGCCCACAGCCATAAAAAAGAAGAGCTGGAGCATGCAGTGGTTAAAGGAGATGGTTTTATTCACAGACAGTGTGTGGACCAGCATCTGGGGAACAGTGATGGTTGTAAGAAATATGTCAATAAAGGAAAGCTGGCTGAGCAGGAAATACATGGGGGTCTGAAGCTTGGGGTCTGAGAGGGCAACAATTACTAACAGGGCATTGCCCATAACTGCCACCAGGTACATGGCAAGGACAATCCCAAAAATAACTGGCTGCATCTCTGGCCAGCTGGACAGACCCAGTAAGACAAAGTCAGTTACTTCTGTCCTGTTTCTAGGGCCATAAGACACAATCCACATACCTGCAAAAAGCAAGTGTTAAAATTAAATATGAAATTTACTCTGGGATAACTCTTAGGAAACATCTTTTCTTGCATGATGTCCCTAGTTTCAAAATAATTTTTTCCCTTTAATATCCATACACTCACTTACCCACTCTTTAGTTCATTTCAGGTTCATTTATTGATCATGAGACTCTTTCAATTTGATAGATATGAAGAACAGTAGGATAAATCACACACTACTTTTATGAAATTCACACAAAATTTCTTTGGTACTTGGTATGAGCCAAAGAGCATACTAAATATCGCACATTTGATTCTTACAACAATCCCATGTGGTAGAAACTACAGTACTTGCAGTCCCATATTACAGAAGAGGAAACTAAAGCAAAGAGACTACTCTGCTGAAGCTCTTACAGGATCTGAGCAACAAAACTTGGACTTAACCCTGTATAATTTTGTTGGACTTAAGCATCACACTTGGCTGGTTGTCACAGTTGGAGAAGGAAGGGAAAGAGGTCAAGCTTCAGCCAGATGTCTGAGTCTCTGCATCTTTCTTTCTTTCCTTCTTTCTTTCCTTCTTTCTTTCTTTCTTTCTTTCTTTCTTTCTTTCTTTCTTTTTCTTTCTTTTCTTATTTTTTTTTCTATTACAGTTGTCCCACTTTTCCCCCGATTGCTCCCCCCCACCTCACCCCACCCTTCTCCACAGTCCATCCCCACCCCATTACCCTGTTGTCAATGTCCATGGGTCATTTATACTAGTTCCTTGACTAAACCCTTCCCCTTCTTCTCCCCTTTCCCCCCACCCCCCTCCCCCCTGGTCACTTTCATCTGCTCCTTGTTTACGTGCCTCTGGTTCTATGGGCAAAATAGAACCTGAGTCTCTACATCTTTGATGGGGTCACTGGAATGAAGATCTGGTCCTAACTTTTTATTTCCCAGAAGCTACTGTTCTTTTGGTAGGGACATTCTCATTCCATTAAATCAACTGAACTTACCTGGGGTTAGAGGAGAAGTGATTAATATAATCATTGATTTTATTAATGATTAATTAATTAATGATTAATTTTCAATGAATAATAAAATCTTACTGTAGATAGAATTCTCATGTCTTTTCAACTCGGGTTTTTCCTATAGGCAGATTTACATGGTATGCCAAAGAAGCAACTTTTGGGGGCTGCTATACAGATAAGGAAATTTTGACGAAATACTATATTTCTTCATGAAAGTGAAAAAAAGAATTTAAAAATAGTAGAGTATAAGAGAACAGATAATAAAAAGCAGAGGTCTCTTACTCTAATATTGCCCGCCTCCACTTTTACTTAGTTTTAACCCTTCTGGTGCCTCATATGTTTACACCTGTAAATAGTATGCTATTTGCTTATATACCTATGTAACAATTTCATCAGTTTAAGATATCTTTTGGCTCTCTACTATGAAAGATGAAATTTTATCTTGTTTACATTATCCCCACTTTTTTCTCCTCATTTCCCCCATTTTTTGATGGTTATTCTAGTTCTCTAATTAGTTGTTTCATGCTTTTAAAACCTTTTTACTTATTAATTTTAGAGAGAGGAAGAGGGAGAGAGAAAGAGAGACTTGTTGTTCCACTTATTTATATATTCATTGGTTGATTGTTGTATATGTTCTGACTGGGGATTGAACCCACAATACTCTGACCAACTTAGCTACCTGGCCAGGGCTGCTTTTTTGCTTTTAAATAATATACGTAAATCTGTATTTCTTATTCCATTGACTTCAAACTACCTCTGCATCCTCCCAAACTTTGTAAAGTTACCTGAAAGGTAACTCTTTCAGGTGAAAGCTAAGAATCAACAGACAACATCTATATTAGCATAACTATGTAATGATTTTTCACTACAGAGCTGAGTGATGTGTTATGGTCTCATTTACTCTCTGATGAATCCAGTGTTCCACCCGACTAAAGGAGAATATCCCTAACATTAAGATAAAGAATCAGAACTATTTTGAGGACATCTCTTTTAGTGCTTTCTTTACTCTAAAGATCACACATGAAGCAGGAGCTTAAAAGATGAAACTTACCTTTTGTCTTTGTTCCTCCCTGTATCCTTCTCTGTGCTGGTGGGGATAGCTCAGACTATGTGCTCTTGTGATCCCATTACTCATTCACAGCAGTGGCCACGTAGAGATGTCTATTTGAGGTACAGACGAAGGTGAAAGGGAAGAAAATATGAGAAGAAAGGGAGATGGAATAAGTCCCTGCATGGGGAAAGGAAGAGAAAGTGGTCTCCAAGAGGAAAAAAAATTAGCAAAGAGTGTAGATTTATCCATTATGAGGATAGGAATGTAATAACATAGAGTCCATTTTCTTCCAAGTACAGGAAAATGGTATTTTTTAAACTAATTTTATGCAATAAGAGTAATAAGCAGCGGTAGTGTTCTTATTGGCTGACTTCACCAAGACTCATCTCTTTATCTTTCCTATTTTCCAATATGTCAACATTACTCCCATCAGAGCCAAACTGTGGTTGCCATTCAGACAACTTTGAGGGATCAAGGATGCTGATACCAGAGAGAGGAGTAATTCATTAGAAGAGATATGAAGATACACACATATACAGACTTGAACACCTTAAAATAGTAACTCAAACTGAAATCTGGGAAGCAAAAACAAAAGGAAGGATCCCTGGAATGAGACCATAAAGTTATCAGGTTCCCCAGTTCCCACCTACAGGGACATCTAGAGTCATGGAGAAAGGAGGGAACTGGAGTGTAAAGCCCTAATCCTGCTTATTTTTCTCTTTCTTCTTTGATGAAAGCAGAAAGGGACATATGAGTCTTCACTGTTTTATCAATATCTAAGTCTGAGGAATATGTACTATTTAATATCTTCTTGGTCTAAATTCTATTTCTAGTCTGTACCCACTGTTGATGAATCACAAATATTGAATCTGAGATATACAAATCAGAACTTCTTTTCCTCTGTCTCAAGAATATATCTTCCAAATTCTCACAAAATAAATTAGCTCCTCTGTCTGGCACACACTTCTTGTACCTGGAAACTGAAATGTCTCTCCATACCCTCCCTGATTGCATGACTATATTCTCCAGCTAAACCTTCATATTTTCATGGAAAAACCTGTCTTTCCACGTTATTACTGAAAATCCCTCCATCCTATTGTCTTCATTGACTATAATACTTGTATCTCATTCTATTCATTGGTCTTCTTGGTACAAATATCACACTACTTTCTACAAGAGGACTACAGTGTCTTATTTTCTATTCCTTTTCTATTTACTACTAGGGCAGAGTGTAACCTTATTCTCACACTTTTCTGTGTATCTAACATCATGCACTCAAGTTAGAAAGTCTGGTTAGAGCTCTTAGCCACATTCACAAAAAATTAGGGACTCTTTTTGTGTAATTTTCCATAAAAGCTTTCTATAGGGTAGCTCAACCCAATGAAGCAGCCTCGCTTACATGTATGCACCCTGACACTCTACCAACTCCAGAAGCCTCCAACTGTGTATAAATGAAATATTGATTAGAATGGGCTGAGCTCTTCTACCTTTGTTTGTAAACTGGGACTGTGGCTCGGGAGTCTGGTCCTTCTCCTTCCTTATACCTAGATCTCACTGAGGCAAAACCCATAAAGCTTCTGAAAACAACTATGTCTGTGGGGAAGATCTACCCTTTGGGGATCACCATAGCCTTGTACAATGTCAACAGTTGGGCAAGAAGAAACCCCAAGGGGAAATTGATTCTCATTTCACCATCTCAAGAAACCATCTTTTCTAACCTATCCTTTTTGTAATTATTGAGTGTTTGCTCTTAACACGAACATCTTACCTTAGCTGCATTAGTTGCAAGGTGTGAGGCTTTATGAGACAGCAGTAGGACACCTCTGACCATTGTGATGTTTCCAATGACTTCCTCGTCTCCTGCCCTCACCCAATTGTATCCTTTTGCTGGATTTCTTCTAGGAATTTTGCTTATCTATTTAGAACTATCATCCTCAGAATACTTGATTTAAACAAGTCTTTGAGTATAAAAGAAACAGCACAAGGTGCAGCACCACATTGAAAGATCTGAGACTATATGAAAACTAGAGAGATTCTTGGTCTCATTTTAAAATATAGTAATAATGACATATGGCTTATTGATATGGATTATACATTATGGAAATGGTCACAAATTGAATACATACCAGTATCTTCCATCACTGACCTGTACAGAAGAAACTCAGTCCCATGCTAGAAAACCAAACTACTAATTGGTAAATATGATCAAAATTCAGTAGAAACAGAAATATATTCTAATTGATCAAAATGTAATTAACTTCATCAAAAAATGCAACATGTTTATTTTTGTTTGCAATGTATCTACTTATTTGACTTTATAATAGCCCTACTTACTTTGGGGAAGTGACTTCTTCTCCTAATAGATACAGGTTGATGATATTGTTAAATGCCCCCTCCACCACTCCCCCACCCCCAGAATTTGAGGTAGGGGATAAGGGGACTAAAAATGGTTGGTTATGATTCATTTCTACCAGTCTCACTATAAGCAGACAGTCCTGGATTTTACATTGTGTTTTTCCTCACTCCACCTGACTATTTCTCCTGCTTATACATGTACACCTCTACTTTAATTATTGCTCTAATAAATTGATCTAGATATTGAATAGCAACAGATGCTAATGGCAACATGAAAGTAACATAAATAACTGATATGTCTCCTACTGATGGAAGAACACACCACCACCTATAAGGTAGTCTCCCCTTTCCAAAAGTCAAGCACAAATCAAATCAAGCTTCTACACTCAATTTCAAACTATGGAAAATACAGAATACTGAGGAATATGTAGTGATACAATATAGTAATAAAATTAGAGAAATCCAGACTGTAGGGAATTCCACAAGAAAACTACACAATGTCTTCCACAAATAGTTAAACTGTTAGAGCTAATAAATGAATAGAGCTAATCGTCGGCAGCCGTCCGTCTCGAGAGACGATGGTGTAGCTTCTTCAGAGTCTATCTGCACCGCCAAGAATGGCTGTGCAGTCCGACTCGGGAGTGACATGGTATCTGTCTCCTCCCGTGTTGAATCGACATCTTGCGATGACGCTGAAGCTACAGAGCCTGGGCAGGGTAATATGGAGGGTCTGCTGTTGCCCATGCAGCAGACCCCCCCTCTCTTCGCAGCTGAAGGGTCCAAGGGAAAGACGGAGTCGATACAGCTTGGGTTCAGGTGCGCCGCAGGAGTTGCCGGTGTTGACTACAACGTCAAACCGCCTTAGGGACTCCGGCTCCGGATTTTCTGTCGGGGTTTACTCCCTTAGCCTTTCCCCTGAAGAGGTATGCCGCCAGGCAGCGGAGGTTTTTTGGAGTCAGAGTTTTCCTTCTCTGATGTACCCTGACTGGAAGATCGAACCAGCGACACTTAGCTCGCAGGCCGACGCTCAATCCACTGAGCTAAACCAGCCAGGGCAAGAATAGAGCTAATACACTTTAACAAAGGTATAAAATACAAGATCAACAATAAAAATCAGGGGTGTGTGTGTGTGTATGTGTATGTATGTGTATATATATATGTATATACATATACATATATATAATGAATAATCTTCAAGGGCATTAAGAAAACAATTTCATTTACAATAGCATCAAAAAGAATAAAATATTGTAGAATAAATTTAACTACCAAACACAGCTGAAAATAAAGAATGCCTAGATAAATGGAAACATAGCTCAAGTAATGGATTGAAATACTTAATATTGTTAAAGTGGCAAGTACCCATAAATTGATCTACAGATTCCATGCAATCTCTGTAGAATCCTAATGGACTATTTTATAGAAATGGAAAAGGGAATCCTAATGTTCATATGAAATTACAAGGAACCATAAGTACACACAAAATAATCTTGGGGAAAAAATGTTAGAGGATTTATGCATCCCTATTTCAAAACTTATTACAAAGCTACCACAATAAGGAGAATGTGGTACTTTCAAAAGGGTAGACATATACATTAATGGAATATAATTGGAAGTCCAAAAATAAACCTATTTATCTTTGACAATTGATTTTTGACAAGGGAATGAAGAACATTTCAACGGGGAAAGGATGGTCTCTTCACAAATGGTACTGGGGAAATAGGATAACTACATATAAAAAAATGAAATTGAACATTTATCACATACCATATACAAAATTTAGCTGGAAATGGATTAAAGACTTAAAAATAGACCTGATACTATAAAAGTCCTAGAACAAAACATAATGAAGAAGCTCCTTAACACTGACCTTTGCAATAATTTTCTGGATATGACGCTAAAAGCACAAACAACAAAACAAAAACTCAAGCGGGACTACAACAAATTAATAAGCTTCTGCACAGCACAAGAAACAATGAAAAGGCAACCTATGGAATGGTAGAAATGCAATGGAATATTTTTCAGCCAAGAGAAAGAAGGGCATCCTGCCATTTGGGACAACATGGATGAAACTTGAGGGTGATGCTAAGTGAGATAGTCTGAAAGAGAAATACAAATACTGTTTGATATCACTCATATGTGGATGTCAAAAAAAAAAAAAAAAAAAAACCCAACCTGAACTCATAAAAACAGAGAATTGAATGGTGGCGACCAGGGGCTGGTGGGTGGGACAACTGGGGAGATGTCGTTTAAGGGTACAAGCTGGCAACTAGTAGATAAATAAGTCTTAGAGATGGAGTGCACAGTATAGTGACTATAGTCAATGATACTGTGTTATCAACTTCAAAGTTTTTAAGAGACTAGATCTTTAATTGTTCCCACCACATAAAAGGAATGATAATATATGACATGGTACAGGTGTTAGCTAACAGGTGGTAATCATATTGCAATATATAACTATCAAATCAATACATCATATACCTTAAAATCACACAATGCGATGTTAATTATATCTCAAAATATTTTAAAATTACCATTGTGAATCTCTTAAAAGCTAACAAAATAAAGACCAATATCCAGCTCCCCAAAGCTATGCCAGTCTGTTTTCTCCATTGTTAAAATAGTTCACTGATCTTTATTTTATGCAGCAAAGTACTTAACTTGAATTCTTCTATATATTTTTAAATTTTTAATTAAAAATTATTTAAAATATATAAAATAAAATTCACACATGTCAAAATAAGATGCTCATTGTTAGGAGCTCATGAAAAATAGATGTAACATGTGGAATAGCAGAATCATGGCCTCCATTTCACACTCACTTCTGGGCATATATTTACTCACTAAGAGAGCAGAGAAGACATCAAAGGTTATCGAAGAATGCTTTTTGGAAGAGGTTGCATTTGAGCCTGGGAACCCAGGTGAAAGGAGAAATATAAGTGAGGTGATTGTAAGATGTGAACAGAGATCAGTAAGTGACAGGAAATGGGCAATATGTATTTGGCACGGCATGTTGGGTTATATGAATTCTGTGTGCTTTCACAAATTAAGAAGAGTAAAAACTCTAAAGAGGGTGGCTTCCCTAGTTGTAATTGCAAGCAATGGAGATTGGCTAACAAGGGAAGGGTAACCTGAGGTTGGGTTCAAAAGTTATAACACTCCCGTTTAGGATAGAGTCATAAAGCCATAGCCTCTAAACTAGGAGATGTTTCTAAACTGGGGAGGGGTGGAGTAGAAGGTACCCAGTGTTGGGGTACACAGAGTAGTTGTTCTTCAGAGAAATGGAGGTCCTAAGGGGATGCCTAATCAAAGCTCTATAGGTTCAAGGAAGAAACCAACCCCTGGTGTCCTGCCTGGTACTCTGTCTTCAGTGCTACAGGGGACAACATCTCCCAGGTGAGCCCCCAGAAAGGTTGGAAGTGCCAGGGACAGAAATTACTGTCTACCTCCAACACCTACACCAGGCTAAGCAGATGTTGCACTATACCCAGCGGGTCAAGAGGGATGCGGGCCACCTAGAAAGGGAGAACACTTGTAATTCCTCTGGATCCTTGGAGACGATCCTGTACTAAGGTCATAGATGTTTGTTTTCTTAATCTCTTCCTCACCAAACACCAGAGACCTAGTGACTAGTCTCAGAGGATACTCCCATGAGAAAAGCAGGGGATATGAGTATCTACACCTGTGAAGGATGATAAGACTCCAAGGAAGGGAGCATTTGGATTCAAGAAGTATTAGGAGATTTTCATCAGGTATCTTCTCTGTATGTTGTCTCTTGACACAGTTTTGTCTTCTTCTTGATTAATCATTCCATGGAGCATAAGTGAGGGAAGTGGAATAAATAGAATACATGATGCAAGAGTTCAATGTCTTTCCCAGGTAAGAAAGCAATTTTGAGAACGCCTGAGTCCTCAGTGGACACTAAATAAGAGAGCTAGCTTATGTTCATGCTAAATATTAAAAAAAAATTTTTTTGCATCTGTACTCTAACGTTGAATCTTCCTTTACCCTAGTTTGCTTGGGAGGCACAGACCCCTGACCTCAGGATATAAATTATCAGCCAAAGGGAAGGAAGTTTGGGAGAGAATGTTCTCACACGAGGTCACTCCCCCGCTCTCTCTTTCCCTTCCTCCATCTTGCTTTTCCCTGTAACTGTTTACATTCAATGCAATGTTCTTTAAGTGACTTTCTTGCTTTCCTTGTAGATGACGTGGAAAGACGCATCTTGACTTAAAAGGATGGTTATTCATCTTACCACAAGCTAGGTAAGACAGTTATCTCATGATTATCTAGATGTGGATTAGCCACTGATAATCCTTAATCTTAAACTGACCTGAACCTGATTCACAGCCTGAATCTGTGGTGTCTCTGATTATCAGCCCAGAGTAAGGAGGAAGAAAAGATCAAGCTCTCATTCTTGGCCTGTGTCTGTCTGTCTGTCTCTCCCTCCCTCCTTTCCTCCTTCTCTATTTATCTGTTTCTTTAGATCTCTATCTCAAAGATCTTACAAGAATACATTAAAACATATTTTTGGCTCTAATTATTCCATATTCAGGAAGGAAGATATCGGAGTAAATTCTCTATTAATAACTTCTAGTGTAAGAACAAGGAAGATTCATGCCCCAGATGACTAGAATCACTTACTGACAGTGTTGTTTATCTGTAGGTGCATTTAAGTCCATGGAAATGTGCAACCTGACAAGACTCCCTGAATTCATCCTCTTGGGACTCTCCTCTCGCCCTGAGGACCAGAAGCCACTGTTTGCCCTCTTTCTTGTCATGTACCTGGTCACCTTGATAGGAAATCTGCTCATCATCTTGGCTATTCGTTCTGATCCTCAGCTCCAAAACCCCATGTACTTCTTTCTGAGCATCTTGTCCTTTGCAGATATTTGCTACACAACAGTCATAATCCCCAAGATGTTAGTGAACTTCTTATCAGATGCAAAGACCATTTCCTATGCTGAATGTCTGGCACAGATGTATTTCTTCCTGCTCTTTGGAAACATGGACAGTTATCTCCTGGCAGCTATGGCCATTGACCGCTATGTAGCCATTTGTAACCCTTTCCACTATGTCACTGTTATGAACCACAGACGCTGTATGTCACTTCTGGTCTTCTCCATAGCTTTCTCCTGCCTCCACTCCCTCTTACATGTTCTCCTGGTGAATCGGCTCAATTTTTGTGTATCAAATGTTATCCAACACTTTTTTTGCGATGTCAACCCTGTTCTGAAACTGGCCTGTTCTTCTACGTCTGTCAATGAAGTTGTGGCCATGACAGAAGGGCTGGCCTCTGTGATGACCCCGTTTGCATGCATCACCATTTCTTACCTAAGGATCTTCATTGCTGTCCTCAATATTCCCTCAGCTGCTGGAAAACGCAAAGCCTTCTCCACCTGCAGCTCCCATCTCACTGTGGTGACTCTCTTTTATGGGAGTATTAGCTACGTCTATTTCCAGAAATTGTCAAGCTTTACTGTCCAGAAGCGAATAGCAGCAATCATGTACACTGTATTGACATCGATGCTGAACCCATTTATCTACAGTCTAAGAAACAAAGACATGAAACGGGGCTTAGAGAAACTGAGAAGCAGAATTAAGTCTGAAATGGGTAGGCTTTCTATTACAGAAACCAACAAAATTCATGGACCCTAACTGCAAGGTATGGGTGTATGTGTTTGCACACACACAACCACATGCATATTCATGTGTGCACACACAAACACACACACACCAGTACCTGAGGCAAGTTTTTGGTGGAAAAATACTGTCATCATTGTATCTGATCCTTGGGGTTTTCTACCCTGTGGTTTCTGCCATGCCATGGCAGGACAGTCCCACTCATGTCTCGGTACCTGTGCTATGATTGTAGACTCACCCCATAATACCACTTCATTCCAGAAAAGTCACATTTTTACTCCTTCCAGATTTATCTGGAACCTCCCATATTTCCATCCATTTATAGAAATCTGTATACATGCAGAGATGTTTCTGCATACCTAACCACACTATTCTATTTGAAATTGTTAAATTTTTTTTTGCAGGTGTATGTGTGTGTATGTGTGTGTGTGTATGAGAGAGAGAGAGAGAGAGAGAGAGAGAGAGAGAGAGAGAGAGAGAGAGAGAGAGAGAGATGGCTTCCTATCAGACTAGAAGCTTCCCAATGTGGAGTCTGTCCCCCACTCATGCCATGATAGGACCACAGTACCTTTTTCAAAGTCTCCAAACAACTGGATATCCTGGGCTCTGGAGTCATTAGATTCCCCAAAACTGACATCCATCACCTGATGACTTATTAGTGAGCCAGCTCTGTGCCTCTACACATGTCTTGGTCTCTACTATTCCTCCCTTTCATTTGCTTAGGCTCTTCCTGGGGCTATTTGCCCATGTGCTCTTCTCTCTAAAGATGCCTGTATTTCCATGTCTCGTCTCTCTGTCATTTCTTAAAGAACGAAAGATTTTTCCATGTAGTAATCACAAATGCTTCCTATGGCCACTGGAGTAGAGTACAAAAATGGATGTAAACTACTAGTAAGAAACTTTGTTTAGAATGCCTGATTTTAATAAAAGAGGTTTTAATTTAGTTGGAGAATGAATTATATAGTAACGTAGTCAGACGAATTACTTTACCTTGTGTTGTGCAGAAAAACAGCAGTTTAGTGCGATTCTCTCTCTCCCTCTCCCCCTCCTGGTGTTTGTATTTTAATAGATGGAAATGTGTAAGTCAAACAAATTAATCTCTCATGGTATTGTAGACAAGGAATAAATGGATGACATTAAAGTTTCAACATTTAACTACTTTATTATTAAAACAACTGAGACAAACGTTTTTTATTGTTATCCTATTACAGTTGTCCCAATTTTTCCCCCTTTGCCCTCCTCTGCCCATCCCATCCCCCAATCGCTGCCTGCTCCCAAAGTCAGTTCCCACACTGCTGTCCATGTCTGTGGGTCATTCACACGTGTTCTTTGTCTAGTCCCTTCCCCATTTTCCCACCATTATCCCCCCACCCCTCCAGTCACTGTTAGTCTGTTCCATGTTTCCATGCCTGTGGTTCTATTTTGTTCACTAGTTTATTTTTGTTCATTAGATTCCTCTTATAGGTGATAGTATATGGTATTTGCCTTTCACTGACTGGCTTATTTCACTTAGCATAACATTATACAGTTCCAAGTTTTTTAGTGACAGAATAAACTCCTTTGATTTTGCCTCAGTCATCCTTAAACAAGGGCGAGGCAAAGCCTGGGTGAGTATATGTTGTTCAATTTCACTCCTTTATTACATGTATGGCAAATTAGTTTTCAATTCCATGTCTGCTCTGATCATTTAATAAAGACTTCCTGAAATACTGTCATGAAAGAATATTTTCACTACCTCTTGGATGAATAAAGATTGATTAGAATGTGCTATGGGCATGGAAGCAAAAAGAACCTGTACATACGCATATAACGAGTCAATTTTCACAGTCACCATAAGCCTCAAGAATTGAGTAGCTACTTAATAAACATTTGTTAAAAGGAAAACAACAAAATGAGAATGCAGAAATGCAACTTTAATTCTATAACTTCATTTCTAGAGTTTAATTTTATTTTTGGTTTTGAGCCCTCAGTCTGCTTAATCATAACTCAATTCTGACTTTTCTCAACCCAATCCAATCATTTCTCAGTGACTTTTGATTTAAAGCTCAGCCCCATTCATTCATTTCCCATGTCTCATAGTTATCAGAGCTTCTTCCAAATCCTGTTTAGTAACTCTCAGGGCTTCTGCAACTTCCCCCTGATGTCTTTAAAGACAGAGCAGTTCTTTTTTTAGACTAGTCTATATTTTGGTTCTATACTGGAACCTGTTTCTCACATTTGACCTTGTTCCATTTATTTGTCACCATAGATGATATCTAGGACTTGCTTTTGAGAATGGTGATGGGCTTTTATTATTCCTTCTATTCTGCAATGATGATCCAAAGGAGCTATCATCCTTAGCCGTCATGAGGTGGTTTTTTGCTATCTTGCTTTGATGTTAGTTTCCTCCCTTCTCCCCAGCAACCAGGGGTTTGTCTGTCTCTTTCATCTAAGTTGAATGAGCCACTCTAAGCCATTGGAAAACCTTTTCTATCTCCAGGAGAATCCTGAAGGTGAAATACAGTCCTCTTCGTATCTACAAATCCAGTGCAACTATTTTCTAATTCCAGTAGCATAAGGGGCACCAGTCCAGCCCTCATACTGGGCACAGGGTGAACATCCAATCTACTTGCAGATTCACTGACTTAAAAGCCCTCCCACAGGATCAGCCAAAAAACATACATGTATAACACATAGACACAGACAACAATGTGGTGATAGCCAAAGGGAAAGAGGGGTGGGGGCTACATTGGAGGTCAGCAAGAAGTGGGGCACTGGGGATGGAAAGAGACTTTGCTTGAGGTCATGGGCACATGATGCAGTGTGCAAATGATGTTTTATTGAGTTGTACCCGTGAAACCTGTATGGTTTTGTGAACCAATGTCACCCCAATAAATTCAATTAAAAAAGAAAAAAAAAAAAAAGCCCTTCCCAGAGGATCTGTAGCATTATCTAAACCGGCTCTTTACTTTGATTCCTCTTTCAGTTCTTCTCTGGGTTGTATTTCCACCAACACTGGGTAATTTCAGTCAATCTGATGTTGGGCAGGGCATTTCGGTGCATTTCTCCTGACTGATGCAGTAAAGCATCTTTTACTCTTTATTGGGCATTTGCATTTTCTCTCCCTTAAATTGCTTAATTATGTATCTGTCCCTTCAGGGAGACTCTTGTCATTTTCTTACCAGATTTTAGGATCTCTGTAAATTGAGGATATTAGCCACTTGTTTGCTATATGTATTTGCAAGTACTTTCTCCAAATAACTATTTGCCTTTACCTTCAATTATAAAATCAGCATTTTCAAACTTTCTACATAGTCTATAATTTGTTTATCTTTTCTTTCACATTCTGAGTAAGAAGGTATCTGTTATTTAAAGAATATTAAAATTTTATTCTAGAAGTTGATTATTTTAACTTTAGATATATATTTCAAACAACATGGCATATGTTTATTTATATATAATATTTATATATCCATCTTCCAGATATCAAGATTATTTATTTAATAAACCACACCTTTCCCACTGAATTAAAAAGTCACCAGGATTATATGAGTTCCAATATATACCTGAATATATTTCCAGACTCCTTATTTCATTCTACTAATTTAACTGTCTCTTTATGTCAAATCATAGTGTTTGATAGTCATAGATTTTTTAAGAATGTATACTAAAATAATAATAAAAGTAATTCTTCTCTCCTTGAATACTACTTTTCAAAACTACTAGTAATTTTCACTTTTATTCCTTTATGTGAATTTTTTAAGTGATAAGTTGTTTATTTTTTTTATTTTAATCAATTATTCTTACATGGGGTACCACACATGAATTATAGGATTAAATGGACTTTGTGTAAAGAGCTTAGACCAGTACCTGGCTTATAAAAAGCATTCAGTAAATACAGTTGTTGTTTTTGTCACTGCTATTACTTATCTGTTCCTTTCATATGCATAACGTCACAAGAGAGAAGATTTCAGAACTCTGAATCAGGAGATTGACACTTTTACTCTCAAGGTAAAACTTGTTTCTCTGACTAGACGATGTGATAGGGGTGACTGGGTAGTCTGTTTCTCTGACTAAGGGGTGTGTTGAGATCAGTGGTAGCCATGGTTACGCTGAGACTGACTTGATGTGCTAGGAGACAACAGGCTTAATTCCCAATCAACTATTTGCAAGGAGAAGCCAAACTTTTGCCTGTGGAGTCTATTAAATTAGTCTGTAAAAGCTTCCCTGAGCAGTTAATTATCATCAAAGTACAGGAGCATGGAGGTTCACCAGCAAGAGCTCCCCAGAGCCTCGTTAAGAAAGCTGAGATTGGACCTCATCCCTCTGAGGGAGCTTCTACAGTGGTAGTGGCTCAGAAACTTTTTTGACAGGATGTCATCAGTGAGGTCTCCTCATCCCCCCCCCCTAGAGTAGTCTCAAGGGGCTACATTGTCTTTAATTATAGGAAGGAGAAAGTGGATGCCATAACTCAGAGGTTTTGCTTCTATCTCATTTGAGGCCAATCCTCCAGGGAAGCATTTTGGAGGGAGCTACTAAGTAACCCCAATCAATTTAATAAAAAATCCCCTCCTGCTATTGGTAGCAATAGTAAATTAATTCCAAATTACCAGTGGCTTAACACAATAAGTCCATTGGTAATTCTTGCTCACACTGTAAGTCCATTGTGGATCACCAGAATTGCTCCACAGATAATGACTCAGAGAAAAATCACATTAACAGAGGTCTACTTAGCTTATCCAGAACACATAGCCTTCTAGCATGGAAAGGCACAGTGGAGAATGTCATTTGGTTTCCATTGCCTTGGACTGTAAATAATACCCATCACTTAAATTCATCTTTCTTTGGATAGAACAAGTCATGTGTTCACACAAAACTGAAGGGATGAGAGATATATGTTTTTATATGGCATATTTGATAAACATCACTGTTTCTGTTACAATTGGAACAGCTGTCATTTTCTTATTGATTTATTGTAATTTTTTTATTTTGTGTGGATACTAATCTTGAGATATATGTATATTCAATATTTTTCCAAACCTTTTGCTTCTCTTTTGACTTTGTTCATGGCATCATTTTTCACACATGCATTTTCACTTTTATGTGATCCAGTCTGTCAATCTTTTCCTTTAGAGAGTTAGATTTATATTTTTCTGAGAAAAGGTTAATCCACTCATAAGATTGTAAAAAATATTCACCTATATTTGCTTGTTACAGCTTTATAGATTTTTGCCTTTTTCAATCTTCAAATCCATCTGGAATTTATTTTATATGTGGCATAAGGTAGGAATCTAAATGTATATTCTTCCATTGAATATACAGTGATCTCACAGTTTACCTTCCTGCCACATGAAAAAAGGCTAAATGACTTTTTATAGAGGTCTGCTTATGGATTTTACTCTGCTCCATCAATTCTATTATCTACTTCCATACCAATATTATGCCATTTTAAGTAACAAAGGTTTTGTATGTTTTACTGACTGGGAAGAGAAACCCACTCTCATTGTTTTGCTTTGTTTTTCAAAATTATTTTGTTACTTTTGCACATTTTCTCTTCTTGAAAGCTTTAGAGTAGACTTGACATATTCTATTGGGGGCTGCCAGTCAAGATGGCAGCCTAGGTAAATAACATACTCATATCCTCCCACAATTACATCAAAATTACAACTAAACAATAGAACAATCCTTATGCAGAACCTCCGGAAATCTAGCTGAACAGAAGTCCTACAACTAAGAGTATAAAGAAGAAGCTACACGGAGACTTGTAGGAGGGACGGAGATAGGGAATGGGCTGGCCCCACACCAACACGTAGCCGATAAAAATTGGGAGGGACATCTCAGGTGCAGAGGTCCCCCATGAAGAGTGAAGGGTCCCAGCTCCATACCACGCCCCCCATTCCAGGGTACCAGAGCTGGTAAGAGAAGTCCTCATAACTTCTGGCTGTGAAAACCAGAGAGGAAGATGTGGCTGAGTGAGATGAAAGGCTTCTGGAGGCCCAGGCAGTTCCTCTTAAAATGCCCCCACATCGACTTACTCAGACTCAATACCTCTGAGCTCCAGCACTTGGGCAGCAGCTCAAAAGGAGAGAAATTGAATTGTCTGGCATCAGAGCAAGGGTAGGAGGGGCAGCTTTCTCCCAAACAGAAGTGCTGGTGGAGGTCATTGCTCCTTTTCTAAGGCCTTCCCACAACAGAGCCAGCAGTCAAACTCCATATATGAGTCTCTATCAACCTGGATCACACTGTTTGTCCCACCCTGCTGATTCCCACCAAACTTGTGGGCCCACTGAAGCCATTTTCAGTAGCTTTTTCATACAAATGAACGGCCTATCTTGATTCATGCTTTAGACTTTCCTAAAATCCCTCAAACAAGCGGCACCTGGCCTTGGCATGACCCACACCTCTCACCAAGAGGCACAAGGTCTGACACTAGCAGTAGCTGGCCTTGGTTCACAGGTTGACCTTGCCTCAGCACCTCCAAGCCCAGAACAAATAGCAACCATTTGCAGATTGCTTAGTAGCTCATGCCAGGTAGCCCTGGGCAGAATACAAGTATTGGTTGTTTTTGGTCAGCACCTCTTGGGGGCTCCAGAGCCTGCACACCCAGTGAAAAGCTTCAGACCATGCCAAAGCGCCACACAACTACTTCCACAAGGAACACACTCAAGGGGCAGACTCAATGGGCACTGGAACCTTGCTGAAGAAAGTCCTGCTCCATGAAGTGGGCCCCTGCAGCTGATCCTCCACAGCAGTCTCAGCCAGTTTTTGCAACTGATTGGCCTGTGGGTAAGTTCCTCCCACTGATATGCCAACAACAATCAAGGCTCAACTACAACAGAAAGGGGCACACAGCCCACATAGGGGTGGGGAGGGGAAAAAGAAAGAAAGAAAGGAAAGCTTAAGAGAAGTCTAGAGGAAAGGGAAGCTATTTCAAGATGATAGAGGGAGAAGGAATGCTAAGAGTGAGGAATAAAAACCAGGCTTAGACAGGGAAAAATTCAAATTTAGAATGAAAAAAAGTAAGACGAGGAGGAAGGCAAAATGGAATAGGACAGGGGAATGGTAAAATCTGAAATACAAAAATTTTGAAATACAAAAATAGTGAATATCTAGAAATAAAATTGAAGAAATGCATTGACCACCACCATATCCACAACCAATGAGCAATGACTGATAGAGGATGAGAGAAAATAAGGGTATTTTAAGAACAGGAAAAAGAATGTGAGATGACTGATGACAAGAAAAATGGTTTTGAGAGGCTGGAGATGGGAGAAGTAGTAAGAGTGCAGAATGGAAACAAGTTGTAGCAAGAGAGAAAATATAATTTAAAACTAAAATAAGAAGAGGAAATAAGAAGGTAAAATGGAGTAAGAGAAGGAAAGAGCAAAATATGAAATTTGAAATAAACTATAATATAAAACCTAGTGACTTAATATGCACAAACTTAAAGGACAAAAATGAATGTTAAAAAGCTATGCAGAAGAGAAAAAGAATGCAAATTATGAAGAAAACCTTACACCACAAAGAAGTAAAATATACATTCTTTTCAAATGCACATGGAATATTTTCAAAGATAGACCACATGGTAGGACACAAAACAAGCTTCAATAAATTAAAGAACATTGACATCATATCAGGCATCTTCTCAGATCACAACAGCTTAAAACTAGAAACCAACCTCGAGGAAAAAACTCAAAATCATTCAAATTCATGAAGGCTGAATAACATGGTATTAAGTAATGAATGGGTTAACAATGACATCAAGGAAGAAATAAAAAAGTTTCTGGAAACAAATGAAAATGAACACACAACAGCCCAAAACCTATGGGACACAGCAAAAGCAGTCCTGAGAAGGAAACTTAGAGCAATACAGACCTACCTAAAAAAGAGGAAAATCTCAGATAAACAACCTAACCTTACATCTAAAAGAACTAGAGGAACAACAACAAACAAAGCCCAGAGTGAGTAGAAGGAAGGAAATAATCATGATCAGAGTAGAATTAAATGACATAGAAACTAAAAGAACAATTCAAAGAATCAAAAAATCCAGGAGCTGTTTCTTTGAAAAGATAACAAAATCACCAAGCCAGACTCATCAAGAAAAAAAGAGAAATGACCCAAATAAATAAAATCAGAAATGAAAGAGGAGAAATCACAACTGATACCACAGAAATACAAAAAATATAAGAAATTACTATGAACAACTATATGCCAAGAAATTTGACAACCTGGGTGAAATGGACAAATTTCTGGAAACATATAATCTTCCAAAACTAAATCAAGAAGAAGCAGAAAGCCTGAATGGGCTGATAACAAGCAGTGAAATTGAAGCAGTTATCCAAAAACTCCCAGCACACAAAAGCCCTAGACCAGATGACTTCACTGGTGAATTTTGCCAAACATTTAGGGAAGAACTAACTCCTATGCTTCTCAAACTATTCCAAAAAATTCAAAAAAAGGGAAGACTGCCAATCTCTTTCTATGAGGCCAGTATTATCCTAACTCCAAAACCAGGTAAAGACACAACAAAGAAAGAAAACTACAGGCCAATATTGCTGATGAACATAGATGCTAAAATCCTCAACAAAATGTTGGCAAACCAGATCCAGCAATATATTAAAAAGGTCATATACCACAATCAAGTGAGATTCATCCCAGGGATGCAAGGATGGTATAATATTTGTAAATCAATAAACATAATACACCACATAAACAAAATGAAAGACAAATATCACACAATCATATCGATAGATATTGAAAAAACATTTGATAAAGTACAATACCCATTTATCATAAAAACATTCAGAAAAGTAGGAATAGAGGGAACATACCTCAATATAATAAAGCCCATCTATGAGAAACCTACAGTCAATATTATACCCAACAGGCAAAAACTAAAAGCTTTTCCCCTAAGATCAGGAACAAGACCAGGGTGTCCACTTTCTCTACTTCTATTTAATATAGTTTTTAAAGTTCTAGCCACAGCAATCAGAAAAGAAGAAGAAATAAAAGGCATCCACATTGAAAAGAAGAAAGTAAAACTGTTATTATTTGTAGATGACATGATAGTGTACATTGAAAATTTTATAGGCTCCACCAAAACACTACTCAACCTAATAAGTGATGATGATGATGATGACTTTTAGTATTGATACCTTACAATTTACAAGCCCAGCCTTCAGGCAGTGACCAGGATATAGCAACAAAGCATCCTCATTTTATTAAAAACAGCAATAACAGTAACAGATCATATTACTGAGCACTTACTATGTGCCAACTTTGGTCTAAATATTATATAATCATTTTAAAATCTCATTTAATTCTCACAACCACTCTATACAGTAAGCCCTATTTTTATACCATTTAAACAATTATAGAAACTGAATTAAAAAAAAAAGGCTAAGTGACTTTCTCAGAGTCACATCAAGAATAAAGAGTGGAAAAATTCTGTCAGACTCTGGAGGGTGTATTCTATTTTTAATAACAACACTAAACAAACATGACATTAGTCCTTGCTGCCCCTCACAGTTCATCACATTTATTCTCCCACACCATCACACAGGAATGTTGGGATTTCTCATCTTGATGGCACATCATGCTTGATGAAAAAACTTCAACTCATTCCATAATTTGGAGTCTTCCACAGGCCTCTCAGGCCGGGTTATTCTCTCTGTCTTATAGATAAGACAAGCCATGGGCCAGAAGGAGTAAATGTTTCCCAAGTTCAAAAGGCACTGAGGGTCTGGCCAAGATGAAGGCCTAGACAGACACGCCAGGTCTCCCTCCATAACTAAGAAGGAATACAACTACCTCAAAACTAGAGACGACCAGAAATTCTAGAAAATCAAGCTGCATGGAAGTCCAGAAAACAAACATATAAAGAAGAAATACTCACCCAGACAGGTAGGAGGGGCGGAAAGGATGCATTGCGGTGGCGGTGGTGGTCGTGGCGGCAGTGGCGGTGGCAAGCTGGCAGAAAGCGCAGCCACAGATTTTTTAAAAGCAGGGAGGGACACCTGGGGAGAGTTTTCAGCTCCTGATCAGACCACGTAGTTCATGGTTCCAGCGCCAGGGAAAATCAAGCCTCATTGCTTCTGACTGTGCAAACCAGTGGGGGTTGGGGCGGAGGCAGAAACTGCTTGTCTCTCAGCAGAGTCTGCTTGTTTAAAGGGCCCCCATGGTCCTAGAACATCCGCAGACCCACCCTCTCTGGGAACGACGACCAGAGCAACAGCTAGAGAGGCGCCAGTCCCATACAGAAGTGACAGAAGTGCCTGAAAAAGGGGCAAGTGCTGAGCAAGCAGCATTATTCCCTCTTAGACCCCTCCCCACACACACAGCACCACAACGTGGTGAAACGGGTTGCCCTGTACTGATGAATACCTAAAACTCCGCCCCTTAAATGTAACAGGAGCACTAGATCTACTTAAGACACAGAGGCAAACAAACACAGGAGCCTGTCAAGATGAGGAGACAGAGAAGTATGGCCCAAAAGAGGGAACGAATCAAGGTTCCAATGGGAGAAGTAAGCGACGAGGAGGTAGTCAACCTAACAGATGAAGAATTCACAACAGTGGTAGTAAAGATACTCACAGGCTTGACAGATATGCTTGGGTACAGCAAACGCATAAGGGAAGAAGTGAAGGCTATGCTAAGTGAAACAACAAAAAATCTACATAAAACCAATGGTGAAGAGAAGGAAACCAGGGTTCAAATCAGTGATTTGGAACATAAGGAAGAAAAAAATAGTCAACCAGTACAGAATGAGGAAACAAGAATTGAAAAAAAATGAGGAGGGGCTTAGGAAGCTCGAGGACAACTGTAAACGTGCCAACATCCGAACCATAGGGGTGCCAGAAGAAGAAGAGGAAGAGCAAGAAATTGAAAACTTATGTGAAAAAATAATGGAGAAAAACTTCCCAAATTTGGTGAAGGAAATAGACATACAAGTCCAGGAAGCATGGAGAGCCCCAAACAAGCTAAACCCAAAGAGGACCACACCAAGACACATCATAGTTAAAATGCCAAAGGTTCAAGATAAAAAGAGAATCTTAAAAGCAACAAGAAAAAAGCGGAGAGTTATGTACAAAAGGGTGCCTATAAGACTATCAGCTGATTTCTCAAAAGAAACTTTGCAGGGAAGAAGAGACTTGCAAGAAGTTTTCAATGTGATGAAAAGCAAGGACCTACAACCTAGATTATTCTATCCAGCAATGCTATCATTTAGAATGGAAGGGCAGATAAAGTGCTTCCCAGACAAGGTAAAGCTAAAGGAGTCCATCATCACCAAGCCATTTTTGTATGAAATGTTAAAGGGACTTATTTAAGAAAAAGAAGATCAAAACTATGAACACTAAAATGACAACAAACTTACAACTATCAACAAATGAACCTAAAAAGTAAAAACAGAAGTCAACTAAGCAAACTAGAACAGGAACAGAATCATAGGTATGGGGATCATTTGGAGGGTTATCAGCTGGAAGTGGGGAGGGGGAGAAATGGGGAAATGGTGCAGGGACTAAGAAGCATAATTGGTTGGTACAAAATAGATGGGGGGAAGTTAAGAATAATCTAGGAAAGGGTGAAGCCAAAGAACTTACATGCATGACCCATGGACATGAACTATGGGGGGTGAAATTGCTGGGGGAAGGGGAATAGTGGGCAGAGGGGAGCAAAGGAGTCAAAATTGGGACCACCATAACAATATAATCAATAAAATATACACTGAGGGACAGAGCTGTAAGGCAAGTCATCTGATGCTTTTCCACTGCATCGTGTGTCCCAGGTTCACAATTCATCAACTACTGCTGACAATGACAATCACACCACTCCCTTTAAGAGTAGCATAATGTGCCCTCCATATGTGTTATTGTGATGATAACTCCAAT
This sequence comes from Furipterus horrens, assembly GCF_987537825.1. NCBI lineage: Eukaryota > Metazoa > Chordata > Mammalia > Chiroptera > Furipteridae > Furipterus > Furipterus horrens. The sequence continues at coordinate 195,018,737 of NW_028327174.1, forward strand.
GGCTCTATGAAGTAGTAATACGTGGTTACAAACTAGGAAACAGAGATTCAGAGTTAAGTAACTGACCAAGGTCAGACTGAGAATAAAGAACAGAGAAAAAATTTCCATCCCAACATCAGAATGCCAAAGCCCGGACAGTCTTGTCTGTAAATAAATCTCATTTATTCTTCTGTTAATTATTTCTTCATGTCACTTGACTATTTTAAAGACTCGTCTAAGTCCTTTCTGTATTAAAATTTCCAACTCTACGCTTTCTTCCTTATGACGCAAACTTTGCCCAAACACTTTCATATCCCTCAGTTTTCTTTTTGATTTTTGACATACATGTGTTTTCAACTTACATAGATGCAGCCAATTTAAAAAAGCTCCTTTTGACTCTTCTGTCAGTGTTATCATTAGAAAATTTTTCTCTATGCAGAGTTCATATGAACTGTTTTCCTTTCATTGTGATGTATTATTTTTAATAAGTTTTATTGAGATATAATTCATATACCATAAAATTCATCTTTTTAAAACTCAGTGGTTTTTAGTATACAATGTGTTATTTTTACTGAACCAATATATGACTTTTACACAATTTATTTTAGAATATCAAATATTAACATAATTCTCTCCCTTACATCTCTCATTTTCTACAAGAGTTTCTTCCCTGTTTCATGCCATATAATTATTTAAAAATGGGAGGCTGAATACATCTGAACTATTATTCACTCATATATACCATATACTTTTCTCCTCCGAGCCTTTTATTTGAGTGTTTTCCCTCTGCGGCCCCTTCCCCTACTCCAGGACCACCCAGGTTAAGTCCCACATCTACAGAAAAGTCCCTTCTCACCCCAGTTCACTCTGATCACCTGGACGTGATCTGTTTTTCTTATGAGCTCCTCTGTTGCTTTGCCTGTCCTTCCTACTCCTTCCCTGCTAAGTCCAAGGATGACATAAAGGAGATATTCAGAACCACTGAGGTTGGTCAACTTGTTTTCAACAAGGCTGCTAGAATGCTTGAAGGGAGAAAGAGAAGTGTTTTCAACAAATGGTGTTGAGCTAACTGGTTATATAAATGCAAAAGAATGAAGTTGGATCTTTATTGCACACCACATACAAAAATTAACTTAAAATGGATCATAGACCTCAATGTAAGAACTAAAACTACAAAACCCTTAGGAGAGCACATGACGGTGAATCTTTGTGACCTGTCTTACACGATAGTTTCTTAGGTATGACACCAAAAGTATAAGCAGTAATAGAAAAAAGATTAATAAAGTCAAAAAGTTCTAGCCCTAACTGGTGTGACTCAGTGGGGTGGGTGTCAAGCTGCAAACCGAAAGGTCACCAGTTCGATCCCCAGTTAGGGCACATGCCTGCGTTGCGGGCCAGGTCCCCAGATGGGGTTGTGCAAGAGGCAACCGATCAGTGTTTCTCTCCCTCTCTTTCTCCCTCCTTCCCCCTCTCTCTAAAAATAAGTAAATAAAATCTTAAAAAGTATACATTTTAAAATGTTCTGTGCTTCAAAGATACCATTAAGAAAATGAATAGACAACCCACTGAAAGGGAGAAAATATATGTAAACCATATGAGATATTTGTATTAAGAATACACATCTAACTGAAATGGTGGCCCTGCCTAGGAGAGGCCCAGAGCATTCATCAGCTTCACTACTCTTCTGCCTGCTCAAAGGCAGCTCGCCGCGCTAGCCTCCAGTCCCACAGGGGCCCCTTCTTCACAGACCGCCATCATCTCTGCCTGGACTATGACCACGCTCCTGACTGGTCTCCTCTTCAATCGCTTCTGCTCACAGCGATCAGAGTGATCTTTTGAAATGAAAATTGTGTCATGTCTCAGTCCTTCCTTACACCTCTCAGTAACGACTCACTGCTTTTAGGATTTAAAAACAAAAACAAAAACTTTAGCATGGCCTGTCAGCCCCCACTGCCGATGCTCTCCCTACCTTCTGGCTCAGTCACACCTCCCTCCCCATCATTCTCCGAGTTCCAGCCCCATTGCCTTTTCGGTTTTTCAAATGGTCCATTTGCATCCCCACCCCCAGGTTTTGCACACGCCATTACGCCAGCCTGCAACACCCTCCCCCGTGTTCTCATTTAGTTATTTCTGACTCTCCCTATAAAATCCACCGGAAAGGAAAGGACCCATGGTTCATCTTTCAGATCCTGAACTTAAGCCCAGAACATAGCAGAGTGCAGGAAGCATGAGTTATGTGAACGAAAGAACAGCCTGCTAACACGAATGACAGGTTAGCTGTAAGATACACCACAGAAATGACGTGATCCCAGGTTGCAGCTTCCCACCCCGTAACTGTCTACTCCCCACAGGCTAAGCCCCTCAGTCCTGACTTCAGGCTCAGCCCTATTCCCATCTTTTGGGGAGTGGTTCTCAATCCTAGATGGACCTCCCAAGTAGTTTTCAATCCCGAGAGCTTTTAAAAATCAGCCATGCCGGAGCCCCACCCCGCAAGCGTTCTGATTTAATTTCCTGAGTGCTGACTTCATGCCTGGCCCTGGCCTAAGGTTGCCTCCAATCTGCTGCAGCATCAGACACAATCCTGTTTCCTTGTCTGGTTGGATTCATACTCGTAGGTCATGTGCATCTCCAAGATACACAGAGGGAAAGAGCAGCTCTGCTGGAGAGGCAGGAAGGCTTCAAGCAGATGGTGATATTTGAGCTGGTTTTGCAACAAAAAGGAAGAGTTTTCCAGACAAGGGAGAGGCTGGACATTTCAGGCAAAACGAACAATGTGAAGGATTAGGAGAACCACAAGAAGGATATGTGTTTGTGTAGAAGATCATGAAGCATAATGAAAACATTGAGTCCCAAACAACGGATGGAGAAAGCGAGCCAAAGGGACTCCTCTCATCAAGGTGCATGACTGTCTTCCCCACGCGGAGCCTGGGGACCCTCTCAGCCTAACTTTTCCAACCTCTCTAAACACCAAAGAGTGAGTCATTCATGACATTCCCCTGACGCCAGCCATCTTGGAGTCCCCAAAGGAAGTGGAGAGAAAGTCTCTGTGGAGGCCAGGAGAGAGGGGAGGGACAGAGGAGTCGGGAGGAAAACAGAAAGAGGCCATTTCCTCAGGGCCAAGAAGAGTATAAGACCCCCTGTTCCTCCCTCTGAGACGGGGCATGTCCCTATTATCTCCACGCAAAGGCTTGTCTGAAGCTGCTCTGCCAGAAAAACTCCTCACCTCCCCCCACCTTCTAGGTATGTCCGACCAACCCAATAACCACACGCCATCACAGTGACAGCAGCTGGTGTCTGGACCAAGACACAGCCAACGTCTGTGTGCTGGGGAAGAATGAGCTAAGAACGCAAACTTGACAGGAAACGGGCAAGCAACGTATCGAGAAATGCCAGGCCAGCCTCACCCGACTCACATGTGCTCGTGAGTATAGTAGAGTCTGGAGAGAAAGGGTGAGTCAAACAAAGATTTCAGCAGAGAGAATGGAGCTAGCAGGAGGAAGCTAAGAGAACCCTCCAGAAAACCAGAACCCTAAGGTATCAGAGCTGGAAACACTGTCCAAAATGACCTACGGTCTTGCTACTCAAACTGTGGGTGCCCAAACCGGCAGCATCAGCATCACCTGGGAGTTTGTTAGAAACGCAGGAGCTCAGGGCCCTCCCCAGCCCTTCTGCGACAGAATCTGCCTTTCACAAGAGCCCTAGGTGACTCCTATGCACACTGAAGTTTGAGAAGCTCTGCACATCAGAAGGACCCGGAAGATTTTTTCAAGTACAGATTTCTGAACCCTGCTCTAGATCAACTGAATAAGAATTTCTGGCCACTATGCATGACCAAATATTTTTTTAGGAAGCTCTGCACGTAATTCTAACAACAGAAGTTCACAGAGTAGACTGGGAACCACTAATCTGGTTCATTTTCCTCAATCTAAAGGTGAGGGGACCAGGCAAGGCAGTGGCAGCAACAAGCCTGGCCTCTATTAAAAGACCTAAAATAGGGTCTTTGCTTCGAGACAAAGAGAAGTTGATTTGGATTCTGAGCTTGAGCCCCTACTCTATTCCTTCATAGCTGCACATCTTAGGACAAGCTCTGCCTTCTTTGGAATTCAGTTTTCTTACCTTCAAGGAATGACACCCTAGAATATCAGGATTATTCCTTGTGAGCAATAAGGAAACAGAAACATTAAGTCTATATGTTCTGTGCATACGTGCGTGCGCACACACAGACACACACACACACACACACACTCTCTCACTCACTCACTCAATAACAGCTACTCAACTGAAGTTTGGGAATCCCTGTGCCCACATTTTCCAAGCAATTTAAAAGCCCTGAAGTCTCCTTGTCCCCGTTTTATAGATGGAGAAATGGAGAGGCGCTCGAAGCAGCCCCACTCCTCACTTTGTGAAGGTGAGTAGTGATTGCTTTCTATGTGGACAGACAGAAATACACTGGGGTTTGCCACCAGCTGGGTTCTGGGTGGAGCAGGAACCCCACAGTTTTCTCTTCCCCTAGAGGCTGTCTGATCTCCCACCAAGGAGGAGGGAAGATCCCTAAAATTCCGAATCCCTAAGGATAGAGGGAAGAATTAGGCATGGCCCCAAATGCTCGTTAGGTGAGGGACACACTCAGAAAGATAATAATAAAACAAAGGAGTACGGTTATAATACAGAGCCCAGTGAATGGGGTTCCAAGCTGAAAGGCTGGGTGGCTCAGTGTTTATTTACAGCTCCTTGGAAAAATGACCCCTGAGCTGAGTCTTAAAAGGTAAGAAGGATCAGTTCTTGATATGGGGACGGGCAAAGATGATGAAACCCTGAGGCCCTTTAGCAGGGACCCTATCTTTGGTTGGAACAAAGAGCCATATGTTGTACATACATATACAGCAAAATATAGATTCTTTTGTGCTTTTTCATCAGTCCGCATATTTTTTCTGCAAATTATGTTTTTATCTCAATATGTTTTTGAGATTTATCCACATTGGTACATCTATGTTGAATCCATTCCTGTTTAACTCCCAGGAGCCCTTCACAAACATTTAGGTTCGGTTAACATTTGGCCGTTACAGACAGATGAGGCGGGCATGTACCCTTGTGCGTGTCTCCTTGTGTACATGTGTGAGAGTTTTCAAAAGGAAACACCACGAGGTAAAACTACTAGGTGTTATGAACTGAATGTTTCTGTCCTTCTGCCCCCAATTCATATGTCTGTCCTAACCCCCAATGTGATGGTATTTGGAAATGGGGCCTTTGGGAGGTAACTGAGTTGTCATGAGGGCATGAGGGTGGAGCCTTCAGGATGAGATTAGTGCCCTTATAAGAAGAGACCAGACAGTGCTTTCTCTGTCTGTCTGTCTGTCTCCCTTTCTGCCATGTGAAAATACAGCAAGAGGGCAGCCATCAGCAAGTCAGAAAGATGACCTTCGCCAAAATCCAACCATGCTGGAACTTTGATCTCAGACTTCCCAGCCCCCAGAACTGTAAGAAATACATGTGCACAGTTTAAACCTCCAGCCTATGGTACTGTTACAGCATCCCAGGCAGACTGAGACATTAGGGTACACACAGTGGGGGGTATAACTGCCACGCTGTCCTCCAAATGTCCCAATGTACATGTCCATCAGCACCACTTCACCGACATGTGATACTGTCAATGTTTTTTATCCCAGCCGTGATCTGTAGGAAGACCTTCATCTTCATCATCCTCACCAGGCACAGTAGGTCTCTAAACATCTAAACTTTTCATAAAGAGGGAAGAACATATAGTACTCAGCTCCAAGCCCTGTGCTGCACACCTACTGCCTCATAGGACCCTCCAACAGAGATACTAGGGTTACAGTTGGTCGTTTGGGAAGATAACACAATAATTAATAAATAATAATACAAGGGTAGACTGTTTTGCGTGCGCACAACTGTAAACCTACTTTTGCCCAGGCCTGTATGGGTCCTACCTTACAGTGAGAAAACAAGCAGAAAGAAGTGAAATGGGCTGCCCGAAGTTGTACCCTGAAAAGTGATGGAACCTGGGCTCAAAGCCAAGTCTGCATGCTGCTAATGTTCCTCTTCTTTTCACTGTTTTATACATTCAGCTGGTATTTATTGAGCGCTGACTGTATACCAGACCCAAGAGGTACAAAAGTGAATTGCAGGGCTATTCTACAATGCATAGTAGTGCTCAATGAATGTTTGTTGAATGAACATTGAAGCAAGGAGCTCAGAGCCCACAGGGGAGGCGGACCACAGACTGATGAAGGGCTATGATGGATGTGAGCGCCAGTGCACCAGGGAAAAGTTGAGTATCGTTTGAGCACATCAAGGAAGTCTGTACATCAGAGATAGTTTCTGTCAAACACAAAAAGGGGAAATGGGTTCTAGGCAGAGGGAGCAAGTGTAAAAACCCAGGGGTGTGAAGCACCATTACATGTTCTAGAAGCTACGTTACTTTTCGTTGCCTTAAAGTTGCTTCCTTCCAGCATCGAGCCAAGACATCTAGCTCAATGCAGTCCAGTTCACTGGACCCTTGTTAAATGCCAGCTGTGTGCCAGGCCCTCTGTGAGATGCTTTTTGCGCAATATCGCATTGAATCCTTGCAGGCTTTTCTTTCTCCTAACACAGATGAGAAAATTGAAGCTCAGAGAGGTGAAGAGTCTGGCCCAGGGATACATTCAAATCTTCTGTTCTTTCCACTCCTTGCTCTCTCCTGAAGATATCAGTCCCTGCGGCACTCCCCTTTCCCAGGTCTTGATCCAGGGAAAGATGTCCTCCCAGCAAACATCAAGACCCGCAGGAGTTACCCTTTAGATCAGGACACCCTTTCTGCCCATTCCGTTGTCTCTTTTCCACCTTGGGAAACTGGAGGGGAGACTGCATATGTAGTCATGGAGTTTTTAGTCCTTGGCCAGACAGTATCGTCCCATTCATCATTTCAGTCAGTTAACAAATATTTATTGAGCACCTACTATGTGCCAGGCAACATTCTCAGAACTGTGAAAACAAACGTGAATTATATAGATAAGACTCCACTTGTGAAGGTAAAATTGTGTGATGTCTCAGAGTCAGAAACAAAGGTTTTGGGAGGTTATATCACTTGTCCAAGGTCACACAGCAATTTTATTACACAGTTAAGACTAAAATCCAAGGGTAGTTGATTCCCAAAGCAGAGTACTTTCTCTTCCAAGATGACCACGACCTTTCTTTCATCACCCTCTTGCTTTGCCTCCCCTTAGTTTCTGTCCAGCAGGATGACTCCAGAGAATGTCACCTGGGCCAGAGTGGTCCCTGCTGAATTCATCCTCCTGGGCATCACAGATCGCTGGGACCTGCGCCTGACGCTCTTCCTGATCTTCCTGCCCATCTATCTGGTGAGCCTGCTGGGAAATGTGGGCATGGTGCTGCTGATCCGCGTGGATTCCCAGCTCCACACGCCTATGTACTTCTTCTTGGCCAACCTCTCCCTGCTGGACGCCTGCTACTCCTCAGCCATCGGCCCTAAGATGCTAGTGGACCTGCTACTGCCCTGTGCCACCATCCCTTACGCAGCCTGCGCCCTCCAGATGTTTGTGTTCGCGGGGCTGGCTGATGCTGAGTGTTGCCTGTTGGCTGCCATGGCCTACGACCGCTACGTGGCCATCGGGAACCCTCTTCTCTATCCAACAGCCATGTCGCGGCGTCTATGCCTGACCTTGCTGGGAGCGTCAGGCGTGGGTGGCGCAGCGAGTGCCTTTATCCACACGACCTTCACCTTCCGCCTGAGCTTCTGCAGCTCCCGGGAGGTCAACAGCTTCTTCTGTGATATCCCTCCACTGCTGGCCATCTCGTGCGACGACACCAGCCTCAATGAATTCCTCCTCTTCGCCGTCTGTGGCTTCATCCAGACGGCCACAGTGCTGGCGATTGTCGTGTCTTACGGATTCATTGTTGGGGCTGTGATCCGCATGCGCTCAGCCGAGGGCCGTCGGCGAGCAGCTTCCACCTGTGGCTCGCACCTCATGGCTGTGGCCATGCTGTATGGGACCCTCATTTTCATGTACCTGCGTCCCAGCTCCAGCTATGCCCTGGACACTGACAAGATGGCATCGGTGTTCTACACCCTTGTCATCCCGGCTCTCAATCCGCTCATTTACAGCCTCCGCAACAAGGACGTCAAGGCGGCCCTCAGCAGGACCTGGAGCCGATCCTGCTGTCCTGGGCGGGGGCACCAGTGACAAGTCTGAGGACGCTGTTTAGGACTGACTGTGAGAGATGTGGAGGACACTTTCTTGACCTTGCACTGTGGCTAAAGATGTATGTCCCTCTGGCATGGGTGTCCCTTGTCATTATTTGAGGGACGGAAAAGGGGGAGAAAAGGAAGCTTACAGAGGGGAGGCAGGAACCCAGAGGTAATCTAGGGTTGGACGTAGGGCCAGAACCAAGCTTAGGTCAAAGCTGCTACTGAGCTGATTGTTCAAAAGCTCCCCGATGTTACCAGGTCAGTAACATGGGTTTATTTGCCGCTGCACTTGTAAGAGGTTGATTCCAAGACAAACCGGGTAAGAGCTGGATTGAATGCAGGTATTTCCAGATTCTGGTCCTTTTCAGGTTCTTCATGACCAGTGAGTCTGCTCCCGCTCTCCTTGACCCCAAGAGAGCACCTCCAGAACCCACTCATGCCGAAGAATGGGACCGACTCTGCTGAGGTAAAGATTCCCTCCCATTAACCTAGGTCTTGCATCTCAAGGAAATGGTTTGGTCAAGGCTGGATTAGTTCAGGCCTATGATAGAGGTCAGGAAAAGATCAGAATTATGGTTATAGTTAGAATAGGGTCAGGATTAGGGTTCAGGTTATGGCTATGACTAGGGTTAGGGTTAGGGTAGAGCCAGGGTTAGGTTTAGAATTTAAAAGCAATTGGAAGGCTCTGGTCAGCTAGTTGAGTTAGTTGGAGTGTCCTCCCAATACGCCAAGGTTGCAGGTTCGAACCCCAGTCAGGGCACATACAAGAAACAACCGATGAATGCATAAATTAGTGGCACAACAAATCAGTGTTTCTCTTTCCTCTCTCTCTCGAATCAATAAATAAAAACATTTAAAAACAAATAAAGGTATCTGGGAAAATTTAAGATTCTATTAAAATTATATAAATTTTAGGATTTGGGTAGATTTGGGATGCATTTAGGAGTCAGAGTTTGGATAAATTTGAACTCTTATTAGAAATATTTTAGGATAAGTGTTAGAGTATAGGACTAACTAAGATTGGAGTTCAGATTTTATTTTTATTGCTAGATTATTGCTAGATTAAATTTAAGTGAGAGTTTAGTTTGCGTTAGAATTCTGTTGGGCTGAAGTTGGTATGTGGATAATGTTTGTGATAAGTTTAAGTCGGAGTCTAATTATATGACAGGTACCCTAGTTCAGAACTAGATGAGAGTTAGGCATACAAAGAGCATTTTAAGTATCATATTGACATATTTGGAGCCTTAGTTAAAGAATTATTTTAAATGATGGCTAGTGGATAACGTTTCTTAAAGCTCAAGGGTGGAGTTAGTTACTGGGAGACCTGAGTTTCAGAGTTATGTGTGTGCTTACATTAGCACGTGGGTAAGCTGCTTTGAGGCAGGATGACAACATCAAGAGGCAGCACTGGAGTTAGGAGAGCGAATGTCACAACCCTGACCTCTTGGACAAACATAACCACAGCGCTCCAAGCCTGGGGTCACCCTGGACCTTTCAGACCCAATGCTCTTGAGTCTTTTATCTACCCCAGTTCACAATTTTGGCAGATTTTCTTTGTCTCTCTGACTCAGTTACACATGGGCCCAAGGCACTGCATCTGCCTGAGAAGCCCTTGCAGGACAGGAATGGACCCCGGGAGCTATGGAAGGCATTTCCAAGGGGAGATGGAGTATGGCCAGAGGCAAATGTCAGCTCTAGCTCTGGCCAGTGTGGCTCAGCTGGTTGGGTGTCATCCTTCAAAGTGAAAGGTTGTGGGTATGATTCCCAGTCAGGTCACCAGGGTTGTGGATTCCGTCCCTAGTCCAGGCGTGTATGAGGGGCAACCAATCAATGCCTCTCTCTCACATTATTGCTTCTCTCCCTTTCTTTCTCCCTCCCTATAAAAATAAATAAAATCCTTTTTTTTTAAGTCAGCTCCAGTCTGATCCTCTTTCCAGTTCTCTCAATTGTAACTGAGATGAGGCCAATTCTGATAAATATTTCCCTTTTAAATCTCTTTTAACACTGTTTACTAAACCAGACAATGAAGACAAAAGCAGTTTGGGTGGGGGAGATGCGGGTCTGCTCTGGAGCACTTGGGCCCTGCAGCATGGGTGGGCATTGAGGGAAAGGGGCATTCCATGGGCAGAGGACAATGTACACGAAGGTATGGAGGTCAAATGAGCTCAGTGTGTGCAGAAGACTCTAAGGACACCCGCTTAACTGGCTTGGGAAGGGAAGAAGGGGAGGCAAGTTTGAAGATGGAGGATCTGGGGCTGGGGAGAACAATCTATGGGGTAGATATCAAATACTGGAATTTGGACTTGAGTCAGTAGGCAACAGGGAATCACTGAAAGTCCATACGTTCAAAGTCAGCCTTCACGCTTATTCCAACACTGAGTCAGGAAAAGCCATTCCCACTTGCCATGCTACATGCAAGCACAATTCCCTGATGCCACAATACACACACTGCAGTATCCGCTCCAACACAGACCCAGTCCCCTGTCTGAAACATTCATGCACAGAGAAACACTCTTGTAGGCATGGCCACCCACTCAGACACTCACTCGGACACATTTGGTTGCACAGAGACACAATCACTCTCTACACCTAAGTATACAATCTTACAAACACACATTCATATCCACAGTCACCGTGACACACACAGTCACAGTCATACATACACAAAGAGCCACACAGCCACACGGGCACACCTATTGTCCTGTCACCAGAGGCACAATCCCTCCCACATTCCTACATTTTGTACAGGAAGCCAGCAAAAGCCGAGGGGCCCCGTTCCCACCTCACCGCCACCTAGAGCTGGTAGCCCTGACACTGACCTGGACACAAGAGGATAAATCCGTCTCCCATCCCCAGAAAGATCACTAAGGACTTCATAAATCCACTGCAGACATTTTTCCTGGCTCTTTTCCCCACGAACTACAGAGACCGCTTTTTGACATCTTACGTAAAACAAGCAGGTGTACCTGACTGACTCATTTCCAAGTGGTTCTGGGAGTTCGTTCCTATCCCAGGGAGGCTGCTTCAGCTCAGGGGGGTTGCAGGCCCTCTTCAGAAGGCCTCTGAGCTGCACAAGGAAATCTGCTTCCTCTCACCCACCGCACTCCCTGAGTTTGCCCTGGAAGGACCTCCGACCATTTCCGAAGCAGTTTAGCCCACCCTCCCACATCCATATGGTCAGCCCGTCCGTTTAACCACAACAACATGCAGCACTGGGAACCGTCTCATCCAGACAACATGAATAATTGCTCACGTAATCTCGTGCCTTACAAAGGAAGGCTGCCTTCTTTTCAGAAGTGCAGCCACTGGAGAGATCTTAGCAGTGAGCGAGTTTCCAGTCATAAGTGGCAAACGGATGACCCCTTCTAAGGGCACAAAGAATGCTTCTATAACCTAAGTTGCCTTGCGTGCCAGGGCTGTCATAGAGGAAATGCAGACATTCGACACGACAGATAGAAACAGAAAGGCTCCTTCTCAATGTGAAACTGACTGCTTTAAAATACTAGCAATGGATCAACACCCCACGAAGCTGATGGAGAAAGAAACTCCACTCACTCTGAACACGGACGCTTTCTTAACTCACCCTATTCAAGTCTCTTTTGTCCTGTTTCCTTCGTTCCCATTACCCTATGTGTCTGTCCCGTTCTCCTTTCTGTCACTTGTATTCCTACTTCCTTACCTTTTTGTCCCCCCTCCTCCTCCTCTCTCTCTCTCTCTCTCTTTCTCTCTCCCCCTCCCTCTCCTGCCGGGCAAAGCCAGGAGAAGAGTACAAAGTGTTTGACAAGCACCAGAGAGGGAGCAAGGACTTAAGACTGGGGGAGTCTAGTAGATTACATTCACCACCCCAGTGCACCTGCCCCTGAATCCTTGTCCTTGGCCACCATTCATGACTCTGGGTTCAGCCATGCACCTTGCTTTGGTCCATGGGATGTTAAGAGGCATGAAAAGATCCTCACTCTTGACCTCCGAGTCTCAGGGTTTCAGTTCTGGCTTTACTGTTCACTAGCTGATTGATCTTGGGCAAATTGCTTAACTAAAAAATGAGGATAATGATAGCTTCCTGGGATCGTTATGAGAATGACCTAAGAAAAGACCTATCATGTGGTGGAACAATGACATGGCACATAGTAAGTTTCAATATATATTAGTCACTCTCACTAATTCGAGTAAGTGAGAGAAAGTCAAGAAGTCATCGAGGGTAAATGATGGGACTCTTAACTTGGGGACTGATGGGTGCCCGCCCATTGCCTACCTTTCTCCTGGGTCAGCTTTTCTCTCAAACTGAACTGACCATAATATGAAGGTGTATATATATTGTATTTATCAAATAATATTTGTTTTCTTTGTTACTCATTACTTAAAGTGAGTGAATATAATACTTTCTAGTTCTATTTCCTAAAAACAAATTCTCTAAAACGACTCGTATATATTACTAGACATCGATCATTTCCCGGCCCCATCAGCCTGTGGCTCCACTTACTTAACAGAACTATTCATTCCCTCTCCTCTGCTGCCACCATGTGGTCACAACAGGTTATAACCAGTATTTTCAAATGCTTTGGCGGGGCTTGGGATTGAACTCGAACTTGTGATCTAGTTCTCAGTGAGCATAGATAGGTGCATAACACTCCTCTGATCAAAGATACGCAACATTCCTGTAAGAGCAACAGGACAGAAAGCCCTCTGCCCTGCTGCGGTGAATCCCAGCCTTTCTGGGAATTTCCCTCACTTAAGCAGCAAACATTCGTGCATGTTAGCTTAGACCAGAGACCAGAAACGACAGTCCCTGTCCCCAAGGACTTCATAGTCTGATACGTAAACAAACCATTACAATTCAACTTTGGCAACCACACAGGCTGAAGAAGGGACGGCCCTACAGGAAGGGAGACACAGTCATTCAAGTCACCAGGACGTTCACATCTCACACATAGGGAAAACTTCACATTTTTCAATAAATTAAATACAAAATTTTTGCATGAGGACAACAGTAGGTAACTTACCGAGACATTTCTGTGTGTGAAGCAAACTGCTAGTGCTTTACCAGTGGTAACTCGTGGATCTGTCTTCCCACCGACTGTCATCCCCACTGTCCAGGTGGGGACACCAAGGCACAGCCAGTACTAGAGCCAGGCTTGGAGCCCCCAAAATTTCTCTTAGCCAATGTCACCGTAACCCATAGGAGCACCCACACTGATATGATCGCTTCTTTCTGAAGAGAGGAGAAAGATTTCAGAGTTCAGAGAGGATGTGAGATTTGAACTGAGTTTTAAAGGAGAAGTCAGGTTTTCCTGAGCAGTCAAGGGGACATCCAGGGGCTTGGTTAAGCCTCTTTTTTGATAAGTGGACTCAAAGCTCTGTGAAGAATGGATAGGAAATAAGCAGACATGTATGGATTGTTTACTATGTGCGACACCATGCTGAGAACTTCAGCTCTGAATGAATCCTGGCAGCTACGCTCTGAGATAACCACTATGATTATCCTCACAGGGAAATCGAAAGTCAGAGGGACTAAGAATTGGTGCACAGCCATTCACACCATCAAAAATAAATTATCTGATTGGAGGGAACCAAGATTGGAGTAAGCCTTCTCCTATACAGTGGTGGCTTCAAACTAGGTAAATGCTTCACATATTCAAAAAAAAGTTAAATTAAAAAGGATGAATAAAAACAAACCCAAACATTAAGCCAAGCAGAAACAAATGAACTTTCTTCTATATCAAGTCCATAACATAACCACTCAATATTCTATACATGTGTAAGAGGATACACTCTAAAATTCTTTTTTAAACTGCAATCTTGAACTTTTTTCATATTTATTATTGTTAGTGGCATCAGCATAATTATGAAACTACTGTGTGTGTATTTTATGAAAATAAAAATTAGTAAAGACAGTAGTCCCTCTATCCTGGTTCACTTATCGCAGCCTCACTGTATCGTGGGATTTTTAAAAATATTATATTTAATTATTTATAACAGATTTTTCCCTATATCGTGGGATTTTGCGGTACTGTACAGTAAATACTAAAATAAATGTAAGGTTCCTACTTCGCGGATTTTCACCTATCGCGGGGGGGTCTAGAACATAATACCCGCGATAAGTGAGGGATCACTGTATATGGATGTTGGGAATTGTGTTTCCATTGGAAATATCACTATGAACTCATTTTTTTTAAATGTTTTTTTTCCTGCTCTATCTACTGAAAGGACCTTGAAGCAATGACGTCCCAGCAGCAATGAGCACACACAGAACCTAGATTTTAGTTCTAAATGCTTTTTTCCACAAAAGGAACCAGAGCTTCTAGGAAAATGGATAATCCCAAATGCTAAGCAAAGAAAAAACCATGTGATCCTGCAAGATCTTGGGCCAGAAAGAAAGGAAGGGGTCCAAGACTAATCATAAGGATGCAGGAACTGGCTTTAAAAGACTACTATTGGTGAAAAGCACACACACATCCCCAAAAAGATGGTACTAGACATTGAATTTATAAGTACCTCTTAAGTCCATAGAGAAACTGAGAGAAAGAGAAGGGAAGGCAGGGCTCTCTACTTTGCAGATACTGCCAGGTAATAACTGCAAGAGACATGACAGAAAATCACTGATGTAATAATTTGGTCAGGTAAGGATCATCAATAGATGCTAAAACTAGGGAGAAAGGTATTAACACAGTCTCGAAGTATTACATCACAGATGACTATGTACAAAGAGGAAAATAATTTTAACATGGAGATCTGGCATTCACCACCTTAACCAGGTGATTAAACCTAGGATCACCAAGCTGACATCAGGTACCCCCTACCTTGATGCAGTAAGAGCTCTATGAGATCACTTCTGGCCACATTGTTGTAAAAAATGCATAAACAAATCTGAATGTGGGCATTTTGTAGGACACTGGCCTGGACTCTTTCAAAAGCCACTGACATAAAAGAACAAAGATAAGGGGACTGTTCTAGGTTGAAAGTAACAAAAATTAAATGTGTACAAACCTTGATTCGATCTGGATTTTTAAGAAAAAGATTAGTAAAGAGATTTTGAGAACAAGCAGTGAAAATTGAATATGATCTGTATTTTGGATATTGTTGCATTATCATTAATTTTCTTGGGTGTGATGATGGTATCGTGATTATGAGGGGGAGTCATCTTATTCTTAGGAGACACAGTGAAGTTTTAAGAGGCAAAGTCAAGATGTGCAACTTAGTTTCAAAGGGTTACACACAGACTCAGCAAATGTAGCAAAATGTTAACTATTGGTAAAAACTATATGAAGGGTATACAGGTGTTAACTGTAATACTTTTAATTTTCATGGAGGTTTTCAAGTTTTCAAAATAAAAGGTGAATTTTTAAAAATTCATTGATTCATGAAATTGGAGACCTCCAAAGGGTCTTCAAAGATGATCGAATTCAACTCATTTTACAAATGGAAACTGAGGCCCAGAGAGAAGAAGACACTTGTCTGAGGGCACAGCTAGTTACTGAGAGAGCCCGAGTTCATGTTCACTATACTTCTCACTGCCACCCGCAGAGGACAGTGTGGTTGGGGGGATAGAGGGACTTTGGGAAGGACTTGGTGGAGTCAAGGCAGAGATGGGTCACAGCCACAGTCCAGACGGGAGGAGGTTCAGACATGAAACATGGGTAGGCCCAGGAGACTCGGGGCTCTACGCCGCTCCCCTACTTTTTCTCACTTCTTCAAACTCTCTCCCTTATTGTCTTCTTCCAGCCTGTTCTTTAAAAGAAAAGTATCTCTTTATTGTATCATCACTTGATCATTTTGCTTTCTCCACCAAGATGACATCACAAAAACACTAATTTCAGAACTAGACTGACCTCCTTTCAAAACCTAGCCATGCCCACTGGCTCTGCAACTTGGAATAGTCACTTAACCCTAAGTTTTGGTCTCTTCATCTTTGCAGTCACTGCTTACGTGGCATTCAGTGAGCCAACATGCTCATTTTTTAATTTTTATTGATTCCTTATCAAGTGCGACGCAGTTGTGGACATTTGGGACAGTAACGGCACTTACTTGAAGGCTGACTGCGTTCTAAGTATTATATTTGAGGACTCATGTTACTCATCCCCATTTCGCAGATGAGGAAACCGAGGCATGGAGGGGGTCAGTTTCTTGCCCCTAAAGCTAGTAAGCCTGTTCCCAGAGTGAACACTGGTTACGCCACACACAGGGAGGAAAACAAAGTCCATGTCTGCATGGGGTTTTCATTCCAGAAGGAAAATCCAGAAAACTACTGAGATAGTTTGCAAGACAGAGATATTAGTTTCTTTCCTCCCCCCAACTCCATTGCTAAAAAAGAGAATCACATTGATGAGGAAGAGATCTGAGCCCTCTCCTCTTCCAACTCCTCCCCTCCCTTACTCTATGAATAAAGAAAAAAGAAACCAACAGAAGCAGGCCCTTCTGTGACAGATGCACCACTCACCTTAATCCACAGGTCAGAGATTCTCTAACTTGATCCTGCCTCATGAGCACGAGGAGGACTTGTAAAAACTGTGCTGATCCTCCCCAGGATTTCCGATGCAGTAGGTCCAGGGAGAGGCCTGAGAACTGGCACTTCTAACAAGCTCCCCAGGGAAGCTGATGCCGCAGCTCTGGGACCACACCTTGAGAAACACTGTCACAGAACTGCGCGTGAAACAGGTGTTTTCCTATAGCAAAGGTGCGGAACCTGAGCTACGGGAGGCTAGGGGCCTCACCAGAAGCTATTCCGCTAGTGAATGACAGCAGGATTTGAACCCTGATTTGACTCCAAAACCTGTGCTGTTGGCACTACACCCGAGTTGGAGATTAACACTAGGAATTCCCCGTTCTATGTCTGTTCACTCTATTCTAGAATTTCCGTTCTTAAAAGGAAAAGTCAAGGTTATTTTCATTTCCAATGAGAATAAAAGATAACTGGTGAAAGCTATTTTTAAACACTCCTGTTCATTACCCAACAATTCCTCTTCTAGAAATGAATACTAAAACAAGTACGGGCCATTTACACAATGGAATACTACTCCACTGCGAAAAAGAAGAAAAGTTTACCCTTTGCGACACTATGGATGGACCTGAAGAACATTATGCCAAGTGAAATAAGCCAGTCAGAGAAACACAAATACCATATTTCACTCGTATGTGAAATCTAATGAGCAAAACAGAGACAGACTCATAGATGCAGAGCAGATGACAGCTAAGAGGGGAGGTTAGGGGGTGGAGGGACTGAACAAAAAGGAAAAAGGACCCATGGATGTGGACAGCAGTGAGGTGATTGCTGGGGGTAGGGGGTGTATAGGAAACTCAATGGTAATGGAAAAAAACAGTAAAGATTAAATTTTTTTAAGACAGAAATCTATAGTAAGAGAGTCACCGAAAATATAGCTCAAAATACAAAGATGCTAAATGTTTTAGCAAAAAACTGGGATTCTAAATATCCAATATTAAGGGACTGGTTAATAAATTATGGTACATCCAAAAGATGAAATATTATGAAGCCATTAAAATTATTTATTTTGAATTTTTATAACGTCAAAGTATTTATGATACATTAAATAAAACATAACACATAACTAAATTCAGTAAGTTCTCATGTTATTCAAAACAATGAAACAGGAAATAAACCAGAACATTGACAACAGCTACCTCTGATTCTAATCATTTTCTGCACTTGCCAGACTTATACAATGAGCTTTTATCATCAGAAGAACCAAGCACTTTCTTTTTCTTGATTAACTACAACAGACATTTTCAAGACCCATCATATGTTATTCAATTCCTAAAGAGCCAGGAAAAGCAAAACTGTGGATTTTAAAGCTAATATTTTAATTTCAGGTTACATTTTCCCTGACCCTCAGGAAAAAAAAAAAAAAAAGGGAAAAAACACAAGTGACAATCTTTATTACACATACACAGCAAGAAGACTAGAAAAATACCTGCAAAAATGACAACAGGGATTATTTTTGGTTAATAGAATTGTAAGGCTTTTTAAATCTCTTTTTCCCATAACAATTTTTATAACACTTTTAACAATGAACATCTATTACTTTTGTAATAAAAAGTCTGTGCTGTTTTTCTTTTTAAGAGACAACCAACGAGCAAAGTACAGCACATCCATAGAATGAAATTTTAAAAATATTGTAGAATATTTAACACCATGAAAAAAGTTTGCTACATTAGCTGACCATAGTATAAACAGTACATTCAGAATGATCCCATTGTTTAACAGCAAACAAAATGTCTATGTCAACAAAGAAAATACCTTGGAAGGGAAGTTTTTAAAAAATCTACATTAAACAAAAAAATTACTTTGTTAAATAGAAGACAGAGAAGGACTGAGCAGGAGTACGTTACTGCGAGACCCTTCTTTGAAATGGCTTTCCAGCTGTGCCTAGCCCTCATCTGTAACTGGCCTTCCAGCAGCAACAGGGCACTGAGTAGGGATCCTTCCTCCTGCTCCAGACTCAATGCTTGCGAGGCACATCGGCTCCAGCAGCAGAGGTCACCCCTCTCAATGGGGCAAACCACACATCATCTGGAACCTTAAAATAAGACCCCAATAGAGAACAGGGTCTTGGGGGGAAAATTTTAACTGCCCTCTTCGGCTACGAATCTGATTACAATTAAATATAACTTACCATCATTTGATGAAAGAAATGCACTCTCTATGTTGAAGATAATACACTAATTACAGAATTATACTCCCGGACTGGGCAGGGGCCTCTTGAGATCATCCTCAGACAATTTCCAGGACACTGTCTTTGGGATGCTATGTAAATATTGACTGGAAACAAGGAAGTCACAGTGGATGATCTTAAGTAAACTGTTCAAAAGCTTGGCTTCCTGTTTACACAATTTTAAGTCACTTTATGGCTAGCCACAAGGTGATTCGGCATTCTAATTTAATGTAAGAATTTCTTGACTTTACATATAATAAAAGGGACTCCAAAGAAACGCTGCAAAGCCAGGAGACACAGGAAGGAATAAAAATAAACAGAGAGACATGTCTTCCAGCCCAAACAATGAGAAATCTATGCCACTAGGTTATCAGTTCAATCTATCTCCAAATCACTATCCTCACTGTGACACAGGGCAGAGTTACGCACAGACGTCAGCACCAAGACCTCCTTCTCTGGGAGCAATCCAAATTCCTGTAGGAAAGCTTCAAGGTCCACAGCAAAGAAATCTTCGCCCAGCTGGTCAGTGACTCGAACAAAATTACCAATCAGTTCGCCCCCCTTGTAGATCAGCAGGGCAGGAAGGGCGTTCCTGGTGAACCGACTGCTGGCCCCGATAACTGAGCTCTTCACCCGGCAGAATTTGACTGCTGGGTACTCAGCGGCAAGGCAGATCATGCAACCGTGCATGGCTTCGGTCCCCGGAATGCCGTCCTCATAGATATGCACCATGATGAGGGTGCTTTTCTGTTCTTTATCAATCATGTCCAGGAACCCTTCTCCACTGGGGATCTCAAACACCTGCCTGAACTGGGGCCCCCTGTGAAGCTGCTGCCGCATCTCCTCCATTCTCTGCTTCCGGTACTGCTGCAGAAACTCCTCATCGTCTCGGTCCTCATTCATGACGGCCAACTCCTTCAGAGTCATCTGAAGGAGAACCAGCAGGAGAGCATCAGAAACACAAACTGAACACCTGTGGTAACAGTTAGTATGTACTGCATGCTCATGACACACCTTGTTCCGCACTCTGTATGTGTTATATCTCACTGAATTCTTATGCTAATCCCATCGGAAAGGGACCTTTATTGCCCCCACTTTCCAAATGAGGTTCCAAAGCTTCATATCATTTGCACAAGTTCACGTAGGTCACAAGTGTAGTGAGGCCGGGATTCAAACTAGATGACTTTAAATACCAGGCTTTTAATTACTGTATCAACATGGCTTCTCAATCCAAATAGGCAGCACGGGATAGTCACACTTCATGAGCTTTGTCCTTGTCACTCTGACAATGGATTATTTTATCCATGGTTTTGTTTTTGTTGACTAGACAAAAGGACATTAAGGAACTTTAAAAAGAACACTCAAAATCCCTGCCTGTTCTATGCACATGCACACATCACAGATACACAATACACAATACAGTCACATGCTAAAGTGGCTTTTGCTGCCCTGGCTGATGCAGCTCAGTGGATTGAGTGCCGGCCTGTGAACCAAAGGGCTGCAGGCCAGGTCCCCAGTTGGGGGCGCGTAAGAGGCAACCACACTTGATGTTTCTCTTCCTCCCTTTCTTTCTAAAAATAGAATAAATGAAATCTTTTAAAAAAAACAGCTTTTGCTTTTATAACAGCAGCTGTGGGTGTCCTGATTACGTTATAACCTGCTTTTTACCCCTTAGCATTATATCATAAACATTTCATGTTTCCATATATTTTTTCTAAAATTATACATCATGGGCCACATTTTGCTTTGCCACCCTCCTATTTCCGGCTTCCAGGCGGTGTCCAGCTCTGTTCTCCCGCAGACAGCTCAGCAGGGCACCTGTGATCATGCAGTGCGTTGCTTCCTCAGTCTGAGGAATCCTGTGAGCAGCGGGCACACTGCCCTGCAGCCAGCTTAAGTTCCTTCTCCTGCCCTGGAGCAGCAAGCCAGCCCGGCCCCTGCAACAAAGCCTAGCCCTGCCTCGCCTGGCACAGACCGGAGGGTGGAGGCCGAGGGACCGCCAGATCGGAAAGATGTTGCTGCGGCAGAGCCAGCATCATCTGAACTCGCCGGTACTTACCATTCCCAGGCTTCACACCGTCTCTGAGCTCTCTGCTCTACCCCAGCCCACCGCAGTGGCTTTCTGGCCTGTTGGGGTCTTTGTTTTTGTCCTAATGCCCTGAAATCACCCTTTTGGTCAAGGTGAGGGGCTCCTCACTTAGTCCTCTTATCTGCTCTCTGATCCAGCCTGGTACTTCCAGCCAAGCTGCTTTGGGCCGCAGCCAAATGACCTCAGGCACTCCTAGACATTCACCCGTGGTCAGAGGGCATGGGATGAAATACAGTCCTTTTGATACTGGGAAGAGACGGTCAGTGACCTAATTCCATATATCTTCCAGTGTCTTATTTGCTTCTACTGTACTGCTTCATTAGCATAAATCCTCATGAACAGGCTTCCGGTGAAACAGAACATCAACATGAAAAGAGCAGGAAAATCTGGCTTAGAATCCTAGATCCTATTAGCTTTTACTAGTTGCATGACTCTGGACAAGTCCACTCCATCTCGAAGCATTGGTTTCATCATCTCTAAAATGGAGATAATACCACCAACTTCAGAGGGTTATTTCTGTTCCAAGGTCACAGGTCAATAAAGGACAGGAAACTCACATTTACTGAGCACTTTCAATGGGCCAGGCACTGTGATGGGGATTGTACCCATACAGCCCTGGGTGTAGGGATACTGACCTCATTTATCAATGAAAAGCCAGGCTGGGAATGGAAGAGATGTCCCCACGGTCACTAGTGGCTGAGCTGAGATTCAAACCCATGTGTGTCTGAGTTATGACATGACTCCATACTTTCCCCAACATTGCACAGCTTCTTGGAGTCCGAATCAAACATCCTATACCTCCCGAGTTATTAACCCCAGTTGTAGCAGCGAGGGCAGCTTGTGAGAAAACCCTGGTGTGCTATGAATTACCTTCCCACTGATCTTCTCCTGCAGGTCCTTCTGTTTCTGTTGCTCCTCCTCTTCGTCCAGATGGGACCTGCAGCTCATTGAGAGCTTCTTGATCAGCTTCTCCATCTCCCGACACTGCTCCTCCCTTTGCTCTGTCTCCAACTGTTTGAAGCGGCGCCAGTCATTGATCACCCCCTTTGGACCTGGGTCAGGGGTGAACATGGAGGTAACCAAGGAGAATAGGCAAGGAATTAGGGACCAGCTCACAACTGTTAAAAGCTCGCTCGATCAACTCCACAGTGACGCTCACACAGGGCAGCACAGGCTACACACAATGACGTCCACTGCAACAGGTTCGCAGTACTTAAAGGGCCAAGCTACGGGTTCCACGTTAGGAGATGTGTTAAATAAGTTATGATCCATCTACTCAAAGGAATGCACAGGAACTCTTAGAAAGACGTAGCTCTGTTTCCTGCCATGGAAGATGTTCAAATGTATTAGGTTACAAAAAAACAAAAAACAAAACGCAGAGCAGTATCATGGTATGATCCTCCAATTTTTAGGATAAGAATTGTATGTATATGTTAAATATTTATGGATATCTATACAGGTATGTGTACATTTGTATGTTTATAGAAAAAGGGCTAAAGGGATGTGTGACTAGTTGACAGTGACTGGAGGGAGTGGGATCTAAGGGGGCTAGCGAGAGAGAACTTTCACTTTTTTCTTTCTCTACTTCTGTATGATCTGAATTTTTATAACATTATGACAGGCTGTCCTATTATTCAAGCTACCAGCATACCTGCCTGCCCCATGTGAATGACAGTACATCCTGCGGGATCAGTACTTGTAACCCTAGCCAGCTGACGATGGAATTGGCTGTGTGACTTTCTTTGGCCAATGGATTCTGAGCAAAAGATTTATGAGCACATTACATGCCTCCAACAGCCCTCTGTTGCTCCTTGAACTTGGTCATGAAAATGGCATTACCTCTGAGCCAGTTCCTAGAATGAGAGGATACGTAAAGCAGAAGCAGAGCTGCTGCTGACCCGCACAGGGAACACATAACATGGCTGAGAAACAGACCTTTGTTATCCCAAGCCATTGAGATTTAGAGGTCTTTTGTTACCATGGAAAAATTAATAAGAATCTATGTGCCACTAAGCTGTACACAAGAAAACAATACAGAATAATAATCATAATAAAATCTATGTGAAGAAAATGCTACCAAGAAACATTAAGAAAGACCTGAATAAATGGAAAGGCAGTATCATTTCCTGACTAGGAAGACCCAATATCACATGTTTCAATTATCCCTAAATTAATCTATATATTAATGCATTCCCAATTAAAATATGTGATTACACGTGTGTGCATGCTCCTAAAATTTCTCTGGAACAAGAAGAAAGCACAAGTTAAGAAAGTAATAACATAGGAGAGTATGGAGGGGGGAACAGCTCTACCAGATACTAAAGCATGTTATATAACACAATAACTAAAAACTGTGTGACATGGCACAGTAAGAGACAAATTAATGGGTGAATAAATATTTAAGTATAAGAAAAATCATAAAAACACTAAGAAAAAGCACAGTGTGAAGAAAGGTGCTTTAAGAAACAAAATTTAAGAAACTATAAAATAATGTTTGTAAGTACACAGAAATAAACAATTTTTGCCAGGAAAACAACATCAAGTCAAAAGACAAACAACAAATTGGTAGAAATATTTACTCATACCGTAGATTAATTTCCTTAATATAGAGCTCCCTAAGAAGAAAATGACCAACACTTAATTAAAAATTGAGCAAATAAGACATTATCTCTAAAGTCATGAGAAGAGGCTCAACGTCACTCTTAAAAAGGGAGAAAATAAAACTACAGTGAGTTACCACCTGTCACCCATTGGGACGGCAAAGATGAAAAGGTGTGAGCACACAGTAGGAGGGCAAGCATACGGAGAAATATCATACTTAAGGTATACAACAGTGCCACTTCAACTTGATAGCAATTTGGAATTACTAAAATGTAAAAATGTAAATATGCCTTTTCTAGGAATTTATACTACCAATATACTCATACCTATGGTATATGTGATAGCAAACAACTACTAATTTGAGAATTCAAACCCAGCCCAGTCTGTGTTTGTTATTATGTTGCTATGCCTACCTATTTGTATCATATAGAGACATAGCTAGAAGCATGCGCAGTGAAATGACAACACTAGGTCATCACTGGAAGGGGGACTGGAATTAGAGAGACGTGATCAGGAGACTTCCAACTGATTCATATTTAATAGACATTTCTAAACCCATTCCCAGAGCTCAGGGATTTCCAGTACCTGTGTTAACTGAGATGCCTTCGCCTGCCAACTCAGCATCTGCAGGCATCGACCTGCTGGCCAGGGCACCCCTGCCCTCATCCTTGTCCTCACGGTCGCTGTCCTCATCCTCACTGCTGCTGTAATAGTACTGCAGCTTCTCCCCCAGCAACTTATCGTCCAGGGTCGTCATGGCGCCTGGAGGAGGGCAACGAACATATTAGGCCCTTTGCTGGCTTCAACCAGACAGACTTGAATCTGAAGAGCAGGAGCTCACTTGTGCTGAGATCCCACTATTTAGAGGACCCTAAAAGTGACTTTTTTTTTTCATCAGCAGGATCTCAACAAATCCATACCATGACCCTGTGTGATAGTGTTAATCATGCTCTTTCTGTAGAAGGTAAAACTGAGGCTCAGAAAAGGGAAGTTTCTTTGCCAAACTTCAAAGCAAACGGTGGAACTGGGTCAGGCCCGGGTGGGGGGGGGGGCAGGGGGGCCTGACTACAAGAAACTGAAGGTGTCAGTCATGATCTTCTAAATAAGAGACACTAGTACTTATACTAAGGGTATTAGTGCAGTGGCTTGGAGAAATCTACTTACTGATTGGAGGTTTTATTTGCACATACATTTAGGTTTTCTCATCAATTAAGATGGTGAGGCAATTGAAATACTGGATAAGAATCCTCAGGAAAAACTCCAAGAAAAAGCATCACCAGGATGATGCTGAGTCACTAAGTCAATTACTTGTCTGTCTCATGCCTTCAACCCAGTCAGCACACTGAAGGTTTGGATGGATGGGGTCTGAAGCCCTACGAACTTCGGTTAAAAAAAGGGCCTATGACGAGATTTTACTACTTTCCAAGAGTTTAAAGGACAACAATTAAAGGCCTATATTCTGCATCAGAGGAAAAGCCTGGGACTTTCTGACATAAAGGCACAGCTTATCCCCTCACAGCCCTGGTCGCAGACCCAGCAGGGAGGCCGAAAACTGTGGCCCTCGCTCCTCCCACGAAGCGTAGCAATGCCACGCTTCCTTCACTGAAGATTTACCAGCGGACCTGTTGCGCTCCGTTACAGACCCTCCCACGGAACTGGGAGCTCTAGAAAGCAGGGGCATCCGAGGTCCAGCGGCAGGCCTCGACGCACTCTGCAAGCCAAATGGAGACAGCCTGGATCGGCGGGGGAATCCGGGGACCCCAGTGGTCGGAAGGGAAAAAGGATGCACAGGATGCAGGGTTAATTGGAAAAAAAAAGGAGAAGGTGCTAAGAAGGGGAGACGAACCAGCCGTAAAAGAGGTGGGGAACAACGCAGCACGGAGGTACAAAAGGAGACTGGGCGTCGGCGTGCTTCGTGTGGGCGGGGCCTGCGGAGGGGCTTCCGGAGAAGGCGGGGCAGCTGGAGGGAGCTCGGTGAGGGCGGGGTCTGCGGAGAGGCTAAAGAGGAGGCGGGGCCAGTGGAGGGGTTCGAGGAGGGGGGCGAAGAAACTTTGTGGGAGCCGGATAGAGGTGGGGCCCGCGGAGGAGGCGTAGCAGGGAAATCGTGGAGACCTCGGGGGCTCGAAGGAACGCGCGGACAAAGCAGGGTCCCTGACCTTCCGTATTCCACCACATCCCACCCACATTCCATGCCTGCTGCTTCTTCACCCCTGACCTCAATGCAGTTACCCGGTCTAGGGCAATCCGGATCCCTTCGGGCTGGCAGCTCCGGGCACTTGGGAAGAAAGAGAGCTCTCGGCTGGAGGAACAGAAGAGGATTAGCGCCTAGAACACCAAGAGAAAAGCCACCGGAGTCCCGACTGCACAGACCAATGAGCCGCGCTTCCTGCGTAAGGGCAGACACAGGCAGCCCAATTAGAGGAAGCCTCTCTCAGCAGCCAAGGAAGCAGCTATGGGTACTGCTTTGGGACAAAACACCTCCCATTTGTGTTTTCGTTCTTAATTACATTGTAAAGCTGTATTACATATACCCAGCTTTGAATAGTGAGAAAAATGTATTCGGTTACCTTGGAAGTTTCCGAAACTATTCTATATTTATTTTTTATTGTTCTTAATCACTTCACGTCTATTAGAATCAGACATTAAATACTTTCCCCAAGAACACACAGCTCCTACATTAAAATTACAAAAAACAAAAAACAAACAAAAAAACTAGGTCCATGATAACTAAATGCAGTGTGAAATCCTGAATTACATCCTAAAACAGGAAAAAGACATGAGTAGGACAACTGACAAGTTTGAATAAGGTCAATTAACTAATAATAGTCTTGTATCAATAGTTTTGATAATTGTACTACGGTTTATGTAAGATGTTAACCTTTGGGGATTTAACTTAAAGAGTATAAGGGAACTATGTGTACTATTTTCGCAATTCTTTTAAAACCTAAAATGATTTCTGGTCCTTATTGAGTTGTCCAATACACACCACAAAGTAACTCATAGAAAGCTTTGTGTAACTTAATTCATTCAAGATACACTAAAATGAGATACACTGTTTAATATAGGGCTCTTAATTTAAGAAAGAGACTCTTAATTTTCTTTCTTTTTTTAATCGTTTTTCTATTACAGCTGTCCCAATCCCCCCCCCACCTCCATTGCTCTCCCCTGCCCCGTCCCCACTCCCACAGTCAATCCCCACCCTGTTGTCCATGTCCATGGTCATTTATACATTTTCCTTGACTAGACCCTTCCCTTCCTTTCCCCCTTCTCCCCTTCCCTCCTCCCCCTTGGTAGAGATTCTTAATTCATGGGTTCTATGACCATCCGAAATTGTCTGCAAATTTGTGTATGTGCAGAGTTTTCTGAGAAGCTGTTTGCTCAGGCTATCAAGAGCAAACCTTCCCCTGTCCCCAAGTTTAAGAGCAATTCATCAAAGAGATCCTATGGTGACTTTGTATTTTTGTTTGCATGAACAGTTGACTTGAAAATGCTTGTGATCTGCTTTAAGTGACAAGACAGCACCCAGCAACAGTGCCTCTTCATAGGAGAGTCCCCATAAATATTTGTAGAATCAATATCAGATTAATGTTTTTCTTTGGAATTTATCTTTACTCACAGCTCCCTGAATCAGGGTTCTCCTTCATCCATGGTGGTTTCTTGTCCTTGAAAATTCCCTTTAAGGCTGCAATCCTCAGTACTCAATCCTACTACCTGCTCCTACTCTCTCACTCTCTAAGAGAAGCAATTCGCATCTCTTCTCTCAGATCTTCAATACCCCCTTCCCTCTCCTAGCTACCTCGATTCCTATATCACCTGAAAAAGAAAAGCAATCAAAAAAGACTTGCACTTGAATCCACCCTCAAAATGTACCAGTAACCCCTGATCTGTACCTATTAAATGAACAACAGTGGATCCCACCCCTCCAGCCTAGTAAAGGGCTCTATGTTCCTGCAGTTCTCTGTCTCTCTTTGTCTCTCCCCTCCCCTTCTCTCCCCTCTCCTCCCTTTTCCTTCCTGAATATTCAGGCTTTATTTCTACAGATTACTAATATGTTGTCCTAGTTTTCATCTCTAAAATTGTCCCCTCAGATGCCAGTTTCCACTGTTCACACTGTTAAAAATCAAAAACTTGGGATAACAGTGACACTAGGGAATATGTTGCTGGTAAGAGTGTAAATTGACACTTCCGGCCAAGATGGAGGCCTAGTCAGACACACTGGGTCTCCCTCCACAACTAAGAAGGAATACAACTACCTCAAAACTAGAGACAACCATAAGTTCCAGAAAAGTGAGCTGCATGGAAGTCCAGCAAACAAAGATATAAAGAAGAAATACTCATTTAGACAGGTAGGAGGGGTACGGCCAGGGCGGAGAGGATGCAGTGTGGTGGTGGCAGCAGCAGCGGCAGTGGCAGGCCGGTGGAAAGCACAGTTACCTGTTTTAAAAAATCAGGAGGGACACCTGGGGAGCGTTCCCAGCTCCTCACCAGACTGTGCAGCTCATGGTCCCAGCACGGGGGAAAATCAAGCCTCATTGCTTCTGACTGTGCAAACCAGTGGGGATTGGGGCGGAGGCAGAACCTGCTGGTCTCTCAGCAGAGTCCACTTGTTTAAAGGGCCCCCATGGTCCTAGAACATCCACAGACCCACCCACTCTGGGAACGATGACCAGGGCAACAGCTAAAGGGACGCCAGTCCCATATGAAAGTGGGAGAAGTGCCTGGAAAAGGGGCGAGTGCTGGGCAAGTGGCATTGTTCCCTCTCAGACCCCTCCCCCACATACAGCACAACAATGTGGTGAAACAGGTCACCCTGTACTGACGAATCCCTAGGGCTCTGCCCCTTACAACGTAACAGGAGTGACAGCTCTACCTAAGACACAGAGGCAAACAAATACGGGAGCCTGTCAAGATGAGGAGATAGAGAAGTATGGCCCAAAAGGGGGAACGGATCAAGGTTCCAGTGGGAGAACTAAGTGATGAGGAGCTAGCCAACCTAACAGATGAGGAGCTAGCCAACCTAACAGAGGCCGAATTCCAAACACTGGTGATAAAGATGCTCACAGGCTTGACAGATATGCTTGAGTATGGCAGACGCATAAGGGAAGAAGTGAAGGCTATGCTAAGTGAAACAAAGGAAAATCTACATAAAACCAATAGTGAAGGGAAGCAAACCGGGGTTCAAATCAATGATTTGGAACATAAGGAAGAAAAAAAGTCAACCAGTACAGAATGAGAAAACAAGAACTGAAAAAAACAAGGAGAGGCTTAAGAACCTCTGGGACAACTTTAAACATGCCAACATCTGAATCATAGGGGTGCCAGAAGGAAAAGAGGAAGAGCAAGAAATTGAAAACTTATGTAAAAAAATAATGGAGAAAAACTTCCCAAATTTGGCGAAGGAAATAGACATACAAGTCCAGGAAGCACAGAGAGTCCCAAACAAGCTAAACCCAAAGAGGACCACACCAAGACACATCATCATTAAAATGCCAAAGGTTCAAGATAAAGAATCTTAAAAGCAGCAAGAGAAAAGTGGAGAGTTACCTGCAAATGGGTACCTATAAGACTATCAGCTGATTTCTCAAAAAAACTTTGCAAGCAAGAAGGGACTGGCAAGCAGTATTCAATGTGATGAAAAGCAAGGACCTACAACCAAGATTACGCTATCCAGCAAAGCTATCATTTAGAATGGAAGGGCAGATAAAGTGCTTCCCAGACAAGGTAAAGCTAAAAGAGTTCATCATCATCAAGTCATTATTATATGAAATGTTAAAGGGACTTATTTAAGAAAAAGAAGATCAAAACTATGAACACTAAAATGACAACAAACTCAACTATCATCAACTGAATCTAAAAAATAAGAACAAAATCACCTAAGCAAACCAGAATAGGAACAGAATCATAGGTATGGGGATCATTTGGATGGTTATCAGTGGGGAGTGGGGAGGGGAAGAAATGGGGAAATGGTGCAGGGATTAAGAAGCATAATTGGTTGGTACAAAATAGACAGGGGGAAGTTAAGAATAATCTAGGAAAGGGTGAAGCCAAAGAACTTATATGCACGACCCATGGACATGAACTACGGGGGTGTGGGATTGCTGGAGGGAAGGGGAATACTAGGCAGAGGGGAGCAAAGGGGGAAAAAGTTGGGACATTGTAACAACATAATCAATAAAATATACTTAACATTTTTTTTTTAGAGGAGTGTAAAATGATACAACTCTTATGGATGGCAGTTGAGAAATATCTATCGATATTGCAAAAAACATACCTTTAACCATAATTCCACTCCTGGAAGTTCATTCTATAGACAGAATTGCATGAATATATTATTTAGTGTTTTTTTTAAAGCAAGGTAAGAAACATTATGTATTAGTTTCCTGTCTTTTGCATAAAAAGATGAACAAATATTTGCTTATATATGCATAAAGGAAATCATTGAAATATACATATATAAGAAATAAAAAGGCCCTGGTTGAGTAGCTCACTTAGAACGTTGTCCCAATATTCCAATGTTGCAGGTTCAATCCCCAGTCAGGGCACATACAAGAGTCCACCAATGAATGCATAAATAAGTGGAACAGCAAATCCATGTTTCTCTCTCTTTCTCTTCCTCTCTCTCCCTAAAATCAATTTAAAAAATTAAAGAAATAAAGTTACCTTTTAGGGACAGGTGAGAGGAGTGGAAGAGAGACTTTTTACATATAACTTCATGTGTATAATGTTTAATCACCTAAAAGTATTATCTATTCTGTTCCAAAATACAGTATCGATTAATCTGTAATTTTTTTTTGTAACGTCAGTGTCAAGTTTTGGTACCAAGGTTATATTGGTCCAATAAAACTAGTTAGGAAATTTCTTCTTCCTCCATTTTCTGAAATAGTTTTAGTAAATTGGTGTTTTTTCTTCTTCTTTAAATGTTTACTAGAATTCACCTGTGAAACCTTTTGGGCCCTGAGTTTTCCTTGTAGGAAGGTTTTCATATTGAAATCAATTTCTTTAGTAGACAGAGGGTTATGGCAGGCAGATTCTAATGGCTCCTGTCTCAATCAACAATGTTTTGCCTCTCAGCTCCCAATTCACCCTTTTTGCTTTGCAGTGGTGGACAGAATTCCCTTAAGTGTCTGTGCTTTGCAGTGAGCATAATGAAAAGCTTTCTCAGTAGAGGGCAATGGTCAGTGGTATGGCTGTAAGGACATGCATTGGAGATCTTTGCCAGTCACGTGGGGCCAGTACATGTGGTCCCTTCATGGCCTTGCAACCTCCTTCTGGCTCAGCAATCATTTTTCCATGACCCTCTCCACAGGGAAATCGGTGTCCTGAAGGCTTCTTCCTTGCAGCGGCTCCCAAAGGCCTCCTGCCTGCTCTGGTTCCAGCTCCTCTCACAAGGTTTTGTGCAGCTTGCCTGTGGCCCAGAGACTTGCCTTCTGCTGCCAGCAACCAGTTCCAGCCTGGGAAAACCAGCAAATGTCTCTGCTTGCCAGGGGGTTGTACTTTACCTTCTCCAATGAGATCTGAACCCTGGGCTTGGTTAAGTGGGCCCCTTTCCCAGTTTGTCCTTTCTTAGGTGCACTCCCTAAGCCATTGTGGAGCGATATGGGATTTCTTTTAACCTTCTAGTCACTCATTTATTAGATTTAAAGAATTAATAATTATTATTGAATTAATCAAGTGATTTAATGACTCTTTCTATTAAACTTTCCCTGTATAATTCACTGTGTGGTTTCTTTCTCCCAACTTGGAGATAAAGAAGTCACTAGGTCCAGTCCACACCCAGGGAGAGTTCATACATGGGCCTGGGATTTTAAAAAGATCTTGAGGTGATTGTAATGTGCAGGTTGGACCATGGGATTAGGGAGTTTTCAATTATTAAAAAAAAAAACACCATAGTCTTTGCATAATTACTCCAGTATTAACTATAAATGAAATAAAACCTTCTCAGAATTTCACTTCATTAAGTGGCCTCTCCTTTGCCTGGATCAACTCTCCATGGTTCTTTGGGAGCTGTATCAGGCCTGGAGTATGAGCTGGACCTAATGACTTGTTTCTAAGGAATAATGACAAAAGTGATGGAATATTGCTTCCCAGATTAGGCTGTACAAGATTTTCACTTCTTTGTAATCCTTACTCTTTTTTTCTCTCTCTCTCCCCAGCCTGCCTCAGTCTTGGGCTCTCCTCGCTTGCTGCTTGGATGAGCCAAGCTACATATTGATTGTGAGGTTCCCTGCAGAGAGGCCTTCATTCCAACTCCCCAAAAGGAACAGGATTCTTCTGCCAGCCATCAGGGGAGTGTGCTTGGACGCCAGCCCTTCCCCAGGTGAGCATTGAGAGGCCCAGGATGCCAGCCGACACCTGACACCTGCATGGCGAGAGATCCAAAGCAGAGGGCCCCCCTCAGTTACCTGCAGACTCCCGACCTACAGAAAGTGTTAAGCCACTGAGTTTCCAGGTAATTTGCTATGTGACAACAGATAACCAGTACAAGAGTTATTTCAATTTCCTTTTCCATCTTGTATCTGTTTTGGTAAGTTGGATTTTTAAGGAATTTGTCCATTTCTTAAAGTCTGTATAGTCCGCTTGATTAATTTCCTTCAGAGGTAGACAAAATACACCAGTTTATTTGCTCAAAAATACTTCAGAAATTAAAAAAACAACTTATGTCCACACAAAAAACATGTATGCAAATGTTCATATCAGCTTTATTTGTAATAGCCAAAAATTTGAAACAACCCAAATGTTCTTCAATGGGCCAGTGTTTTTTTTTTAAAATATGGTACATCTGTTACTGGGAGGAGACCAGTCAGGAGCCCCCCACCAACTTCCCCCTCACCCCCCCACCCCCCGCCACCTTGAGCTTGTTCCTCGGTTCTTGTCTCACTCGCAGGAAAAGGATTCAAGCAAGGGACAGACACATGTAGTGGGCATGAGATAGCAAGTTTATTTATGAAACACACACAAGCATGAAACTACAGGCAGGCACTGCGCTGGTCGGAATGCCCATGTGTAGAGGAAATAAAGATGTTAGTAAGCTTGTTCTATACACTTGGGCCAAGGCTACAAGTGGGTACTTAGCTAATCTAAGTACGCCAACTCTTGGGGTTCAGGGGTTCTCCACCTTAGTCAGCTTCTAGGTTCCCCCTCCTTGTCTCCGTTCCAACCCTTGGGAATAATGTACAGCTCCAAAGGCTTCCTTTCTGAGTGAAGGCCTTCTGTCTAGTTAGTGAAGTTGTTAAAAAGGCTCCTTTTCCCAGCACAGTCGCAAGGACTCCCTTCCTCCTGTGCTATCCCTGCTCGTGATGCTCAGGACACCTGGCAGTCTTATCAAACCAGGCTCAGGACTGCTGAGTTAATGGGTGAGACATGTCTCTCTTTTGCTTCTCGCCTCCTGTATTAAGTTCTTTGTTAGATTGTAATGGCAGGGGCCCTGCTTTATTTCCCCTCCAGCCACTCATTCCTAGCTGCTACCTAACACATCCATACCATAGTATACTGCTCAAGTAATAAAGCAGTACAAACTATTAATATACGCAACAATTTGGATTGCTCTCAAGGGAATTATGCTGAGTGAAAAAAAGCCAATTTCAAAAGGTTACATTCTGTATAATTTCATTTATATAACATTCTCAAAATGGCAAAATTACAGCTATGGAGAACAGATGAGTGGTTTCCAGGGATTAGGGATGGGAGGATAGGGTTGGGGGGTGGATGTAAATACAAGGGGTAGCACAGGGATCATTGAAGGGATGGAACAACTGTTTTCTTTTTTTCCAGTTGTCATCTTGATAGTAGTGGTGGTTCCACATACTTGTGATAAAATTGCATAGAACTCAGACACATGTGCATGCACATGCAAATGAGTACATGTGAAGCCAGTGAAATCTGACTAAGGTCTATAGATTGTTACTAATGTCAACTTCTTGGTTTTGGTACTATGTTACAGCTGCGTACAATGCTGCCATTAGGGAAGCAGTGTGTAGGGTACGTGAGTCCTCACTGTGTTGTTGCGATTTCCTGTGAACGAGTCAGTCCTGCAGAATATAAAGTTAAAAAATACTTCAGTTGGTCACCTCCTCTCCCATTCCTCTCCATCCAGTTATGAGGTTGACTTTTGAATAAAGACCTGAAGAGAGTGAGAGACCTAGTCATGAAGAATGTGTGAAGGCCCTGTGATGGTGAACACCCAGGCGCCAGGGTGGCTGGAGCACAGTGAGCAAAGCATCAAGGCAGAGACTGGCTTTCGCTCGGAGTGATGTGAGAAGCATTTGGAGGGGTTGAGCACGGGACTGAAATGATCATGGGACATTTTAATGGAATCGCTGCAGCTGTTGTGGGGAGACTAAGCTGAAGGGCAAAGGTGGGGAGAACAGGAGGCCACCACAAGTCAGGTGAGAGAACCGTGACTTGAACCTAGGTGGGGAGACCTGGTCAAATTCTGAGTATATTTGGAAGGAGCTGCTCCTGGAATGGGTGTGAGTGAGAGGAGGCAAGTGGGGAGTAACTGAAATAGGGGAGACAGAGGTGTAGTTTGGGGAGTGGAGGAATACCAGAAACTCAGATTTGGACATGTTAAGTTAGAGATGTTTAATAGAGATCCCAATGAGATGTTCCATAGACTGCCCTATCGAAAACTGTCCACAGTGCTGAGAACTCCTCCCACCTTACAAAATCTCATCTGATTGCATTATATTCATTCTGGTTGTATTACTCCTCATCTAAATATACCTTTTAGTGATTTCTTGTGTCTCTCCAAGTTTCACGAAGTTAGGGACTAGTTCACTCCTGTAATACTATTGTCCAGTACATACTGGATTCTTTAAAAATATTTGTCTCAGAAAACTTACATGGACCTGCACATTTGACGGTGGATGTTTTTAATGTCCATGGGCAGACAGGCCCCAAACCCTTTAACATTCATTACAGAGGTAGTCCCCAAAATCCTCTGCACATTGGAAACACCTAGGGAGCTTCAAAAGTGCTGATGGCCTCCCTTAGAGATTGTAATTTCATTAGTACAGGGTGTGATCTGGGCTTTGGGATTTTTAAAAGATCCTTTGGCAGCCCTGGCCTGGTGAATGTCTTTCAATGCACCACAAGGCTGTGGTTCAATCCTTAGTCAAGGCTCATACCTAGGTGGCGAGTTCGATCCCCAGTAGGGGCATGTATGGGAGGTAACCAATCGATGTTTCTCTCTCACTTCAATGTTTCCTCTCTCTCTCAAACCAATAAACAGCCCTGGGCAGTGTGGCTCAGTTGGTTGGAGCATCGGCCTGTAACCAAAAGGTTGAGGGTTCAATTCCCAGTCAGGGCACATACCTAGGTTGTGGGTTCGATCCTCCTCCCTGATCCCTAGTCCAGGTGCATACACGCCCCATACAACCCTGGTCTGGGCAGTATGGGAGGCAACTGACGGTTTTCTCTCTCTCCCTTCCTCTCTAAAAGCAATGAAAAAAAAATGTCCTCAGGCGAGGATAAAAATATTTTTTTTAGTGAAAAAGCGTATCCTTGGGTAAGGATTTTTTAAAAAGATTCCAAAGTGATTGCAATGTGCAGATTGGACCACTGCACTATGGAGTTTTTAATTATTAAAAAAAAAAAATCACGGTCTACATGATAATTACTCTAATAGTAACTATAAAGGTAATAAACCTTCCTGGAATTTCATTGTTGTCATTAAGTTGCCTCTCCTTTGCCTGGACCAACTCTCCATGGTTCTTCCTCTTCTTCCTGATCTCGGCAGTCAGTCCAGGGTTATATATTTTTCCCAAATACACAATATTACATGTTTCAGAAATATCAGTCTGTTCTCAGCCACGAGGTCTGGGATTCTAAGGCAAATTTACCCATTATAATGCGTAGGTGTCTACTACGCACTCTGTAAAAAATCCCATCAATTGCTCTCTCCTACTTTTCAAATCTATCCCTTTTCCTCCATCCTCACTTGGGCCATGCTCTACACTTCTTACCTACATTGACCTGGCCTTCCTGCCGATCTGTCTCCAGCTTCAACTCACACGACTGCCAAAGTGATCTTTCTAAAACCCTAAGTTGTTCGGATCATCTAACTTCCAAGGCTCCCTAACAGTGTCTCCCGTATGATATTCAATGTTCTTCAGGGCTATGCGTCCGTTTCCTCATCTATACAATATAGTGGCAATAATGGCCCGAGATTCTAATACACCTACAGCCCTTAGAACTGTGTCTGGAACACATTAAGCGCTCTAAGAGGTTACGTAAGCTACTCCTTCCACATTCCTTCCACAGTAACATTTATGGCTAAAATAGGTCCCACCCACCCACCCTCAACCCCCTTTGGAAGGCAGAGCAATTCCACTACTTGTCTTGTTTTGAGGTCTTGGGCAAGTTAACATTTCAAATGTAAAATAAGGATCGTAATAGCTACAGTGAAGGGCTGTTTTCTCCCTCCGTTATCTCTGCT
Organism: Furipterus horrens; assembly: GCF_987537825.1. Classification (NCBI taxonomy): domain Eukaryota; kingdom Metazoa; phylum Chordata; class Mammalia; order Chiroptera; family Furipteridae; genus Furipterus; species Furipterus horrens. The sequence goes on from NW_028327174.1 coordinate 195,054,712, forward strand.
TGGTGAAATATTACTCAGCCTCCAAAGTCTCACACAAGGTCATGTTTTCAAAGCGCTTCCTCTGGCTCACCACCACTACTACCCACGTCATCATTTCCCTCATGGAGCTGCCACACACCCTACATTGGAACATAGTTCACTGAGCTGGTTATTCGGATTGGTCTTACCATTTTCATACCATGCGCTTCTAGAGAAAGGGCTCATGTTTCATTGCCCTTTAACCTAATGACCAGCACAGACAGGGGATTAAAATACAACAGCCAAGGGAATGAGTAAAACTTTACTCGAGGCCCAGTGAAAATGGTGTCTAGATTCACTCAGGCCATTTTCAGTTCATATTCTGAGATTCCACAGAACTGACTTCACACTTGTATAACATTACTTTGTCTTAGTTATTTGTGTCTGTCCTATTTTCTCCACTAGGAGAAATACTGTGAGTTCAATACTTTGAACTGCTAGTATATTATCTTTGTCCTCCTCTTCCACTGAATGAAGTTACTGATCGAATTAAGGAATATTTCAACCTCTCTGGTCTATAAATTTCTTTCAGATCCTTCCCAATGATGTATATATGTATAAATCTCAATTTAAGTATCTGGTAGCTTAGTTAAGCCAAAAAAATGGACTAAGGAAATCAAGGTAACTAAAATGCACCATAAACTTAATATTGACACTAAACAAACAACTTTTAAGGTGGACAAATAATTTTATTTTGTGCATGCAAATACATGTCAAGTACTGCAAACTTTTTCCATCAATTTTCTCTCAAACACTGAAAATCATGATGCTCTATTCTGTGAACAGCCAAAGCTAATATCTCTTCACTTCAGTCCTACAGCAAAAACACACAGAATTCACTCTTCGCTATTCACTATCATCACAACCCTCATTGTTCCATCTCTGCCCTCCCCCCATATACAGGCCTTATAAGTCCTAGCCTTCCCCCATTTAATCCTATTCCTATAGCACAAAGGGAAACATTACAATTTGGAAATTCAAATTGAAATAAATGGAATAGAATTTATTCCCATATATATTCCCCATTTCATTGTACAGAATTATTTTAAATTATAGTTTTAAATAGAAGCTGAGTATATGCCTTAAAAATGAGCATTAAATCCATCTTAGAGATGGTGCCTGCTTTTTACATGATGGGTGTACACCATCTTTAATTTCATTTACATTTCAATCGAACAATAGATTTGCAAAGAAAATGTCTAATACAGACGTAAAAATATTCACACTAGAGCTTCACAATCGGTTGTACAATTGACAAACAGGCCTCTTTTCCCAAACTTTCCAGCTAAGCAAATTTATAAAATGTAATCAATGCAACAAGAAAAACATTTCTCTTTCACTTCCAGGGAAAAGAATATGCAATAAACAGTATAAATGCAGACAGCAGTTGCTGCAAGCTAACCACGATACTCCCAAGTGGCTGTACAGTGGATATGTGCAGTACAAATAAAAGCCACATGTGTTGTATCACAACTACAGTATAATTGTTTGCCCAGCTAAGAGAATGCATGCACTTCCATGCCTTGGGTTATAAAGTGAGGCCTAATTCTTGACAGATCGATGGAATATATGCAAATGACCTTGGCTTTTGGCGGTACTAAGTGCAGCCAGTGTTCTGTGGTCCACTGGTTTGAGGATATTTTAAAATTTTTATTTAAAAACAAAACAAAACTGCCAATTTCAGACTTGGGGGAATAACTGCTCTTGGAGTTAAAAATAAGACTCCACTCAAATGTGGAGTGTTCTGATCAGTGGCCTTGACCCATTGTATTCCCTTGCCAGCAAAGGGATACAAAGAAACTGCTAGTATAAAGGAATAACTAGCAAATTTATTCAATTTATCCAGAAAATGGGATATTCCTTAAGCATATTCATTTTTCCACTTGCAGAAGGGGTTCTTATTATGTGGAAGTTATTACAGTAAGTGATCCCATCAACACTCTTCATTCACTAAAACACAAGAAAAGTTCTTCCAGTTAACTAATACATAGTTGCAATTTAACTTTTCCCTTTAAAGTTTAGTTACCACTACTGCTCAGAAAATGATTCAAGAAACTAGTGAAGAAATATTCAAAGTTGAAATCACATGCTGAATTTGATAATCACAAATTCCACCTGTTAACAAGATGACTATGGCTTTAACATTCAAAATGCAAAAGCAAGCTAGATGGTTTATAAAACACTGTTTTCCAATGTTTAAATGATCCCATTTTAAATTCCTACCAACTGCTGTGCATCCTGTAGTTTCAAGGCAGCATATAAAATTGGAATGTGCCTTATATCACAGGGTGGGGCAAAAGTAGAATTTACACTTGTTCACAGATTCCTATGATCAACAGTGAGCCTACTTTTGCCCTGCCCTGTACTTAGCATCAACTTGAAATTTGAGTGAAAGTGACTAGCTCCACACAAATGCAAATTTTCAGTCCTAGCATAGGAGGTTTTTTTACTATTCCTTTGTGAGAGTAAATAAGATACTAGGAAAAAATCAGTGCCACTGGCCCAATGAAATACCTTCTCTTGAAAATCATGATGCACAACTTCCATGCCTGACACTGGTTTGTTAGATGGTATTGAAAGTTTAAGTCATTGTTTGGGTACCAACTAGATGGACTACGTATGTACCTTTCTCAGAATTTCCAAAATGAAATGAGACCACAAAAGAGAACTACTGACGCTACATTTACAGTATCTGAATGAGGCATGTGGACTTCACAATGAGACTTACAAACTGAAGAACAGAAACATAAAAAGTGAAAAAAAACCCATCAACAAACAAAAAAACCTCACCATTTCCCACCTTCCAGACCTCAGTCATTTTTCTAATTAGAACACATAGGCAACATATGCAATTTAGTTACCAACATTTAAAATTTTCTCCCCTACTGCTTTATACCCTTTGATTTCTATATATATATATATCTCATATGTTGCTAAGAGGGTCAAAGGACAGGGATTGACCCCAATTTTAAAGTCACATGTTAGGTCTGAGTTGTAGTTTTTCCTCTATGACATCAGCAGTTACCACTCTGAAGAAGTATCGGATACAATGAACTATACCTTCCAAAGTGGCAGAGAACCTACGTCCTTACTTCACATCAAACCCACCACGAGAAAACAGAAGATGGCTACTACAAAAAGAAAGCAGTCAGAAAAACCCCAACACAGAAAGAATTCCTATGTTATTAGTGAGAATGAGAGTAAGTTTCTAAGAACAGGGAGTTATTGTTTTATGGGATCACCTGCTGCAAGACAAGCATTACTTTAGTATAAATGTTCTAAGACATACCAATAAGGTTGGCAGGTATATACATACACTGATGCAAATGTGATTTCACTGGACAAGTAGGCAAACACCTAAGCAGTTTATCCCAACCCCCTCCAGCAGAGCACAACCACGTTTCAAAATCTCGGTTTTAAAATTAAAAGGTGTGGTCAAATACACAAGATCAATTTACGTAGTAAATTCACCCTCAGAACGAGCTGAGGATGTTTCGCGGAGTTCTGTTGCACAGAGGGTTCCTTCCCTGAGGGCGCATAAGGAGCTCTCCAACTGTTAATAGGTCTCTATTTTGTAACAAAATAGCAATTTTTAAATCTTAAAAAAAAATACATTACCTTCAACATGGAAGATCTCACTATTTAAATATCCATGAAATAGACATTATGGTTTGCATATCCTTTTTGGAAACACAAACAGCAAATAAAGTACATTGGAAGCATTTCAAATGTAATAAGCACATATTTATAGAAAGGTTCTGATATAAATTATATAACAATCATGTTCCTGTAATATCCTAGGCTAATTTATAATGTCAGAAATAAGTTAACGTAACATGGTTTAAAACTCTTGTTCCTATTCATTTCAGGTTACAGAGTGAAATAAATAAAATGTCTTTTGTAGGGAGAGGGAGCACTGGCCATGGCAAAAAGGTACAGTACTAACTGAAGGGAACTAAGTCAAGGCTACTGTGCTGTTATGTTACAAACATCTTCATACACTTGAGTATTAAATAAATTTGTAAGATCTTCCATACTGACACCAGAATATCAAAACTACCCCTTTGTTTTTCAGGTATATTTACAACTTAACATGACCTTATGAGCATGTTCATTAAGACAGGTATCAAACACCAGTATTTACTCATTCTAATCAAGAAATTTTAGGGAAATGTCAACCCTCCCAACCCCTGGAAATGTGCACAAAACTTTTTATCAAAATCTTATCTGACACAATGTTGTGGTTTTGTAAAACAACTAAATAGCTCAGACGACCAATAACATGATCCTGTTTAAGCATTTTGCTAGCAGGAAAAGCCCTTACATACAGTACACCTGGTGAAAGATCAGCTTGGCTTAAAATGTTCCAGTACAATTTTCGGAGTAAACAACTTCACAGAAGTTAATTAAAAAAATAATAATAAAAGTCAAACTAATCTTAAAGAAAAAGGAAAAAAACAAACTATAGGTTAGATCACCAGGAAGGAATGCCCAGCTTTTGTTTTCAAATGTTGACTGATATTTAGGTTTCAATAAACTACCTCCAACAGATCTAGGGCATGCCTGGTTGAACATACTGCATACTTTCAAATGCCAGGTCAAAACACTTTTCAGTCACATTTTAGCAGGGCAGAAATTATTCAGGTTTTTAAGTATGAATAAAGGTTAGCCAATGTTCTATTATTACATGGTTCATAGTCTTATCAACCTAACAGTCAGAAAAAAGGGAAAATTAAACCCCAACATGAAGTAACAATAAACAATATTTAACCAAGATAATGCAATGTATAACCAAAATAATTAGTTTAAATTAAAAACCCAGCAATACCATCTTGTTAGTCAGTGCAAACACTACATACAGGGTTTTCTCAAGAAAGCTGAAAGCACCTGATTCTTTTGCCAAGTCATCAGATTCAATAATGTACAGGCTTAAATCTGCATTTTAAAAAACTGCCATTACATTAGTGCATAATTTATCAAAATTGTAAAAACGATTCTGCATAACTTAGGATAATTTAATATCTAGTACATCAGCTGAAAGACTTAGGCACTTGGTTATATATTTAATTACTTCAACAAGTAGCCTGTGTGTAAATATTAACAAAGCATAAACTATTCTTGAAAAATGGAAAAATTAAAAAAAATTTAAATGCTACAGATAAAAGCACTGCACCACACTCTTACACATAATGCAGTAAAGAATGCTAGTATATAACCCTGCAAAATTCTATGTAAGAACATCTAACTCCACTCTTCAAAGTAAAACAAAACAAAAGAAAAAAAATTCATGCAAAGTCCCATGAAAGATAAATAAAGCAGCTGGAATGAGATGGAAATTTCTCTTAGTGAAACATAAAATAGAAATAAATAAGTTAATTAAGTCTACTTTCACTAGATGTATCATTGTAGGATCCTGCTAGTTAAATAACTGAGTTGTTAATTTTCTATAGAAGCCATTTAAAATAGGAAATGGCTCAGTTACTGCACCGGATTGCTACAAACTCATAAAAAGCTGCTTGAAGCTTAAGTTAAATGTCCAAATTCCAATCACTTCTGGAAAGTGAACGTGTTAACCCTAGTAAATTTTCTTTCTTTTTTTTTTTTTTCATAATGCTAATGCAAGAGGGCCTGAAGTATCAAAGAGTCCACAGGAACTGGATGCCCCCAGTAATATCTTTTTTTTAAAAAAAATATACATTATATAATATATATTATATATATAAAAAGCTAGTGTAAATGCTTCCATGGTATGGTCACAAATTTGAAAGATGAATCTCCTTTCAGCTGTTAACCATCTTCCCATTTGCAACAACAGGTTTTAAAAAGTCATTTTTATCTTCAGACATAACATGAGTTTTCAGGATGAGGTGGCCAACGCTGACAGATGTGGTGATGGGGAGGCAACTTGCATTGCTAACAGACACTGGGAGTGGCTGGCTAAAGCAAGAAGTTACCGGCAAAATTGTTTTTTGCTCCTCCCTGAGAAAAAATGACATTAAAAACAAATTAGCTTTAGGTGAAAACGTAAAACATAGGTAAAAAGTGTACCAGACTTTAAGAGCCTGCAGCAAAGACATGTCTTTTTAACACTAAAAAGTATCAGAGATCATTCAAAAATTCTATTTTCCAAAATTTAAATTAAAAATTTAGATACTGGTATATTTCAGATTAATAAACTCAAGGTCAAGATTAGCCCATATTGTGGCAGTTATCCTTCAAAATGGCAATATTAGAGCCAAGAAAATCTTTAACAAGATTTTTAAAAAGGGAAACCCTTCATGTAGGTTTTAATTCTCTGTTTTGTAGTCTGTAAGTCTGGTTACCAGACTGAGGAGAATAATCTGATGTTGGACCACAAAGACTAATTTCTATCTCAAGGAAAAGCAAGTTTCAGGTTAATAAAATGGACCACTTTCTTAGCTCAAATTTAGCTCTACTCTCCTAAAAACCCAGACTGACCAAATCATCGCCATTACGTAAAGTCTTCCCCTCGCAGGATAAAGAGAGTCAAAAATGAATTTAACACTGTATCTATGTCGCCCTGAATAGTCATGGTCATGAATTTTCTGTCTTAACACTCACAGAATCACATGGTCTTCACCTAAACTCTGTCTCTTCTGCTCCAGTGGCCCCTTCTGGTGCTGTTGCACCGGATGCCCATTTTCCACTGCTGTTCCGTTCAGCAACTGATCATTTTGAGAACTGATACCAAGCTGTATGTCCAGGATCTCCTAAGAAAATAAAATGTTAACCCTTTAGTGTGAAAAGTATTTTACTACAGTTGTCAATGGACTAAAACCTCCTAAATAACTGTGGTACTTACTTCAATTTGTTCACTCTGTCCATCTGGTTCATCGGTATCAAGTGCCGAAAGCTCTAACTCAATATCCCTATCAGGCTTGGTATCGGCTGCATCTTCTGTATAATCACTCTGTAATTTAAAAAAACTACTGATTTTACACCTGTGGAAACTGGGGTTTCCCTTTAAGTGGGAATCCCAATGACTGACCTAAAAAGAATTATTTAAGAAATCTGGGAGCACAATTGTATTCCTATTGTAAGTTTTAAAAGCAAGCATCTATCAGAAAAAGGCACACTAAAATGCACTACTGGCATAAATCTACATGCAGTAACAGCAAACAACAAATATATTCAGCATGAATCTGATAGGTTCTGTTTCCTTTGTTTCCTTACCTCTCCATTTCTCAATTCAATCTCCTTGCTTAGAAGGTTTAAGGTAAGGTGGCGGCCTTCATCCAGGGAACTCCACTTCTGTTGCATGGCCAGAGCATTGGCCTCCCGCTGAAGCAGCAACGAGTTACTCTTGGCCTACAGGGGAAGAAAGTAGAGCTGGCTTCCAACCACCATTCTATTTTTTTTTTTTTTTAAGTCAAAGCTTAGTGACCCAGCACCTACCTGCTGAAGTTCAATGCTTAAAAGGTCTCCAGTACTGGAATGCTTTCTATGACAAGATAAATCAGTAACAATGAATCTGTCCCTTTAAAGAGAAACATGTTTATTGTAATAAAAGTGAAATAAGTGAAGCAACTAAAGCAGTAATGACTATATACTATATATGCTTTATGTAACAGATGCACCCTGAAAGTTTCAGTCATCATTCCAGATGTAAAACTTTTTTCAGAAATTTGTTGTATAGCTAAAACTAGCAAAGCACACGTTATGAATAATTGGGGATAGAATCTGTACCCTGCAGGTACACACAAGTCTGAGAATAGACAATCCTAAAGAATGAAGAGTAACCTTACCGTTCAATATAGTGTGCTGATGATGTGGACTCATTACCATAAGAACTCCACCTTGAATCAACAGCACTGACATAAGGGACATAATCTATAAAAATGTAGAAAGAAACAAAGATCAGAGGAGTGAAAAGTCAGTATACAGATGTAAATGGATACTTCTCAAAAAAGATCCATATTTTTTCCAATTAGTCATGTTCTCCTGGCTAAACCATTTAATTCTGAGTGTTCTGTGACTGTTAAATGGAGGGAAGTGTTCTGTAACTTCCAAGATGAGGACTTAAAACCACAGTGCTAGAACGCATCACGGGAGGTATTAGCTAACGGATTACCTGATACACTGATGGGCTTAGTCGCACTTCCTTGGGAAGCAGTGGCTTGGACAGGATCTGTGGTATGGTAACCTGTACGGGAAGATCTGGAAATTGCACCCCATTTTGAGATGATAGGTCCATCACTAAAAGGAATTATTGGGTCTTCTTCTTTTGTCCTTCTCTGAGTTTCAAATAAATGTACTCTTCTCTTAACATCCCCACTGTCTAGGTCCTGCATAAATAAAATAAAATCAGTAAAATGACTGTTGGCAATTACTTCAGCTAGTACTACAAGCATGTGCTTTCAAAAGATATGTAATTAAGTTTTCTGGTAAATTTAACATTAGCTGTAGATCTTACTATTAAACCAACATCTATTTTAAACCACCGAACTGGGCTGAAATAATTTAAACATTGAATTCAATTTAGTTCAGACTTACCTAAATATAACTCTGCTGCTTACAGATGAGTTATATATCAACAATGAAGATGAAAGTGCTCATTCATTCTAAAACCTGAATCAACATGCAAAATATCCTCCCATCCCTTGAATCATACCATTAACACAGCATTCGAATTAGCAATCACGTCTCTGGGCTCTGAATCAATAACATTTATACAGGAGCCAATGGTGCCACAAGACCAGGGAGAATAATGGGAAAGATGATCTTCTTCAAATTTTGTCCCACTCACATTCTCAGAAAGCTGATTAAAAAATAGAAAAAGGCATAGCCAATTAGTAAGAAACTTAAATTTACAAACTTATAATGAATATTAAGTAACTATTATAGAATACAGAGGACTGCATAGTGAACAATTAAACCTTCAGTGACAAATATAAAAAACTGTCATAAAAAACAAATAATATTTTTACTATTTGTATTTATATTATTTATTAATAGAAAATAGAATGCCTTCTCTTTTTTACTTTGATTTTAAAGTGCTCATAAGGAACCACTGACTAATACTATTAAAACCAATCAACAAATAATTTATAGTAGGCCTGTAAATTGGTACGTAGTGCTTCAGAAAATGGAAAAGAGACATAGATTACAGTCCATGTCCTAAAGTAGTTTATAATTTTGAGAAAAGAATAACAAGTGTAAATAAGGACAGATAACTGATAAACCATACAGTAGTAAATAAAGAACAAAAGAATTCAAAGAAGGCTCTAGAACTAGAAGGAAAACTGGATAAATTTTAAAGAGACTGCAAGGCTGACTATAAAACAATAATAATAAAGTTGTAAGAATCATTAAATCTAGTTTAATTACATAGATAAGAACACTCAAGGCCAAAAAGCTTAAATTACTTATCCCAAGTCATATTACTAACTAATAGCAGATCTGAGTCTCAGTAAAATACTTATTTCCTAAAGCACAACATAAAACATGTAAATACAGTTTTCTATTAAGCAAGTGGCAAATCTATCACTCTGCTGTCAAGATATTTACCTGGTCTGAAGAAGTCTAAGTCTGATGAGACAGATTTGGATCTAGTTTAAAAATTCAATGGCTTACTGAAATATTCATGCATGAAAATATTTGATGTCTAGAATTACTTCAAAATAATCCAGTAGCAAGAAGGGGTACAAATGAAATAATGTTGACTGAATTGTGGAAACCAGGAGAGGGAACATGGGGGTTTATTATACTATCCCCTTTATTTTTGTTTAAAAGTTTTCATAATGAAGAGATTTAAAAAATTTTTTTTTATATTAGAATCTCTAGGGATGGAGAATAAACCAGAGGAATTAAGAACAAAATTAATGGTGTGCTCTAAATATAACAGTACTGAAAACACCAGGGTATACTGAAATGATCCTGGTACAAAAACTTGTTTTGTGATGACGAGAACAATAATTTACAGTGATTTAAAACATCAGTAGTAGGCATTTCTGCTCCTTTTGTGAAGTAGGGAAGAGATACCTCAGACCAAGATTCAAATCTCAGCTACTTGTTGGCTGACTTTATTACTTGGGCAAATTACTTAACTTCTCTGAGTAGGATTCCTAACCTACAAAATGTGGATAACACCTACCCCCTAAAGTTTTTGTGAGAATTAAATAATTTTGTAAATGCTTAGTACAGTGCCTGGCACAAGTAGGTGCTCAATAAATGGGAGATGTAAATCTTATCATTAATAAAAACCATAAAAATAATGAGAACTATATTGCTGAAAAGATTTTGAATTCTTGGTAAAAAAAAAGGACTGTGATTTAATGGTCTTCAGAGTTTCACAACATCTAGCCATAGTCCTTACATACTCAACTTTTATTGAACTAAATTCAGCTGCACACCAAACGACTGCAAAATACCCAACACAGCTAACCCTGGTTTGACTGAGGGCTCTGAAGTCAGTTGTCTGGCCTATCCCTGAAACATCAAGTGACTAAAACCTTTCTTACGTCAGTGCGAAAGTCTACACTGAACAGAGGAGAAGGTGGTGTTGAAGACTGTGTTGCCACAGGAAGAGTTGAAGAGACAAGAGGTGCTTTCTGAGTGTGGTACTGTGCCCACTGTTCTGGCTTTCTTCTTATCTGCTCCTCGCAACTGGTCTTCAAGTGACCATAAGGTTCCTAAGGGGTGATAAAAGAAACAATCTTAATAATGTAGGGAGTGGTTCTGTGGGAATTATGTAAACAATTTATTATATTTTGGGGACTAAAAAAACAAAATTTACAATAGGGAAGTCACCCTAGCCTATTCTCCACACACTTAATGAAAGGATCAAGTTATATTCAAAGTAAAATCTGAGCACCCACTTTTGGGGTTTTGAAAAGTTATTTGTGTGAATGTGAGGATACTGAAAATAGATCATGTTCCTGTATTTTGAAGATTCCTTTTTACCTTCCCAACCATTTCCTAACCAAACAACATTTATTGAGCATTAATTATGTATCAGGTCCAGTTCTAAGAGCTTTAGTTTTTTTCTGATTTAATCCTCACAACAGCCTTATGAGGTAAGTACTACTATTATTTCTGTCAAACAGATGAAAAAACTGACAAAGAGAAGTCAAGTAACTTCCATAAATCCAAGTTAGTAAGTGGAGGAGCCAGGATATATCAGGTCTGTCTAGAAAAAGTCCAGCCATTGTTAATATAACAAGAACTGTTTCCGCAACACTGATGTAACCAGGCAGCCAAGGAGAGTGAACTGGACTGCGCATGTGTGAACGACGACAACTTCACTGTACTAGTCAGTGGGGCAGTAGATGCTGTTGAGTGTGTGTGTATACTGTGTGGCCGTCACATTCAAAATGACTGAACGAGTAGAGCAATGAATCTGCATCAGATTTTGTGTTATGCCTGAACATCACTCCGCGGAAACTATTCGGGTGACTCAGAAGGCCGCACCTATGGGCAGCTGGTGATTGGAAGCTTCATTGCGACAATAAACGTACTCATGCATCACAACTTGGGCAGTTTTTTGGTGAAAAATCAAATCACCCAGGTGACTCAGTCCCCTCTACAGCCCAGATTTGGCGCCCTGTGACTTCTGGTTTTTCCTAAAACTAAAATCACCTTTGAAAGGGAAGAGATTTCAGACTGTCGATGAGATTCAGGAAAATACGATGGGGCAGCTGATGGCAATTGGGAGAACTGTGTGAGGTCCCAAGGTGCCTACTTTGAAGGGGTCTGAGATGCCCTTCTCCTATGTATGATGTTTCTTATATCTTCTCCAATCAATGTCTCTATTTTTCGTATTACATGGCTGGATACCTTCAGGACAGACCTTGCATACCTGGGTAGTCTGACATTAGACACTAGGTTCTGAACCATTACACTATAGCATTCCTATTTCCATCATCACTTACCCTTGGTAAAGGCACAGTTGTCCTTGGTTCACTTGGTTGCTGACAAGCCACTGAATAATACCCATCTAAGGAATTATATCTTTCTCGTAGAGACGTCTGATAGACAGACGAGTGCATCACATCCATTGGAGGTAAAGAATTGCTTCTAATAATGTCATCTCGTTGGTACATAGGTGGACGCCAGATGCGCCTGCTATCGTACACAGGAGCATACATTCCAGAAGGTACTGGAGGAACTGGCCCATATGGCTGCGGAGGAGGAGGCTGGTAAGGAGAATTCATTCGATCTCGAGGGGAAAATGTACTGTAATGATCGGCATATGGCATGGAAGCAGGTGGGAGGGAGGACTCTGGAACATTATTGGGCCTCACAAAGCGAGGAACACAGGGAGCCACACCAGCTGGTACCGTTGGAGGTGGTGGGTAGTATCCTTGAAAATTGGAAAGAGGAATATTTAATGTAATCTTAGTAAAATCTTAGTAACATTTTACAATGGTTTAAGTCTAAAATAGTCTTTGATGTGGGAAAATAAGCTTTGACTTTACTTTAGTTACCCCTGCTTTTGAAAGAAACTACATCCTTTTAAGACACCACTATATGAAAATCATTAATGTTCCTTACTTTGTTAAATTGCTCTCCTAAAGACAAGTGACAGAGCTATTAACAAACGGTTGGTGAAGTTCCTTCTAGGTCACCTATTGCCAAAGGTTTTGAATTAAGTAATTATAGTTATAGCACTGATTCTTAACCTTGTTGGAAGCCGAGGTTAAAGCCTCTTTCAAAATTTATCTAAGCTGTGCATTGTCTTCCAAAATGACACCCAAGAATATAAACCAAACATTTTAGATATCATTTCAAGGGATTTACAGAACTCCCTGAAACTTATCAATGGACCCTATATTTGATTCATAAGATTGAGAACTTTAAAACTATTTGTAGAATTAAACATTCTTAGGGCAGTTTCTGTGTGTTAGTTTCATTTTTTCTTAGAATTATCTAAAACTACTTACCTGTCTGTGGGTACTGTGGGACTTCAAAGGATATCTGAGTCCTAGGATCTTGAAAATACGGAATGTTTTCAGAATGCTGAGGATATACTGGTACTCTAGTTATAAATGGGCTGGATTTTGGAGGCACAGAATTCAGTTCTGTTCCAACATTAGAGGGCCCAGCTGAGGTAGCCGCTACATTACTTACAGGAGTCTTGGGTGGTGAACCAATTTTACTGGAAAGAAAATTAAACAAAAAAGAAATGATAAATGACTGTCTATGACTCTTAAGTCTCCCTCGGTAGAATTTTTTTCATAAAATTACATAGTGAAACAACAGAAAGATATTTTAGGTATTTCCATAGTGACAAGTAAGGCAATGAATTTCATTGCTGCCTTACATTGCTAATTCACAGCATCATAGTAACAGATCTCTGACCAGAGCAAAATGAAATCCAAACAAATCCCATGCACTAACGTGACCCATCAGTCCCTTTTTACTTGTTCTTTGAACAAAAATTTCTCCTATTGGAAATTAAAAATAATTGTTTATCTATAAGTTCTCAGTATAAACAACATAGTCGACCAGTGTTATTCTTTGGGACAAAGAAGACAGACACATAAAGGAAGGGTTGTTCTAGTAAGAGTTAGGTTAGCTGAAATATAAACATAAGAAATGGCCATTTTGCCCATTTTGTTAACTGCTATATCCCCAGAACCTAAAACAGTTCCTGGCACAGAGAAAATATTTGTTGGACAAATGAAATAGCTCCTGCCACATAGTAAGTTATCTGTTGGATGAACAAAATGCCAATGAAATGGTTACTCATTAAATTAATGAAAAATACACAAACTTTTAATATTTTTTAACCGTTAAGGATTTGCTTTGTTGAGTCACCAAACAATCAGCTCCACAGAATCTCATCATGACTTTTAAGAAGTCAAACTTTTGGCCCTGGCCAGGTAGCTCAATTGGTTAGAGCACAGTCCTGATTCACCAAGGTTGCAGGTTTGATCACATATACAAGAATCGACCAATGAATGCATAAACAAATGGAACAAGAAACCAATGTTTCTTTTTCTCTCTCCCTCCCCTCCTTCCTCTCTCAAATCAATAAATAAAAATGTAAAAAAAAGGTCAAACCTTCCCAGACAAGACAAAGTTAAAAAGAGTTCATTACCAACAAACCAGTACTACAGGAAATGTTAAAAGACTTAAGAAGAAAAAATAAGATAAAAAATATGAATAATAAAGTGGCAATAACTACATATCTGTCAATAATTACTTTAAATGTAAGTGGATTAAAAAAAGACATAGGGTGGGTGAATGGGTAAGAGAACAAGACCCTTATACATGCTGCCTACAGGAGACTCACTTCAGATGGAAAGACACACACAAACAAAGTAAAGGGATGGAGAAAGATATTTCATAAAAATGAAAGCAAACAAACAAAAGCTAGGGTCACAATTCTTATATCAGACAAAATATAGACTTAAAAAAAAAAGTCTGTAACAAGAGATAAAGAAGGACCCAGCAATTCCACTCTGGGTATTTATCCAAAGAAACTGAAAAACACTAATTGGAAAAGATATGCACCCATGTTTGTTGCAGCATTGTTTATAACAGCCAAAATATGGAAGCAATCTAAGTGCACATCAATAGATAAGTGGATAAAGAAGTGGTACATATATACAATAGAATATTACTCAGTCATTAAAAAAAAAAAATCTCGCCATGGGCAACAACACGAATGGACCCAGACGGTATTATGCTAAATGAAATAAGAAAGACAAATACCATATGATTTTACATCTAAAAAAAAAAAAAAGGGTAAGTAAATGAACAAACTCACAGATACAGAGAACAATTTAATGGTTGCCAGATTAGAGGGGGAGTTGGGTGTAAAGGGGGAAGGGATTAAGAAGTACAAATTGGTAATTATGAAATAGTCACTGGCATGTAAAGTACAGCACAGGGAATATAGCCAATAATATAGTCGTATTGAATGGTGTCAGATGGATAAATTTATCCAGTGATCACTTTGTAAGTTATATAAATGTCTAGTCGCTATGTTGTACATCTGAAACTAATATATAATATGTCATTTGAAAAAAATTTTTTTAATTATGAAAAAAAGAAGCCAAACTTTAGCAGAGCTTAGGCATGTGATTCAAGGAAATTATCTTGTTAATGACACAGGAATTCAATACATTGTATCTCAACTAGATTAGAATTTTTTCAAACTAGAGAAGCCCCTTTAAAGCTGGAAGGATAAACAACAAGGAGAATGCGCTGCCCGTAAGTCTAGTACAGCAGATTGGTCTAGCAGATGTTTACTTCTATGTGCAACTGTGTATTAAAATGTATAAAATAAAGAACTGTGGGGTAATAATATTAGGTAGAAATGCATTGGTTTAGAGTTTAAAGATACAGTCACACCTCGGTACTCATTGGCTTCAGAACTCATCAAACCCTGTACTTGTCGCATTTTTTTTTCTTTTCCTTTTCTTTTTTTATGTTTATTTTTGTCGCATTTTGACGAGAAGAAATTGTTTCAGCACTCAGCATTTGCCCAGGACTTGTGGCACTTGCTAGAACCTGTATGAGTCATGATACTGCCCCACAAGAGAAAATGCTTCACCGTTTGGTACTTGTCGGTTTTAGCACTTGTCACAAGTTCCGGAATGAATTAACGACGAGTACCAAGGTATCACTGTATGTTAGAGCTGTACTTAGTCTTTGAAGTTAAATAAAGGCAACGAAGGAAATCATTAGGATTTCCTTATAACAATAACACTTACTGAGCACATTTTAGGCACTATGCTAAGTGTTTTACATAGATTATGTGGTCCTTCCATGTAAAAATGTTATACACTGTAAATATGGATGCATATTTTGAGATGACAAATCCTTACAGGTATCAGGAAAAAGGCATCAAAATCCACTACAAGGTTCAGTCTCATGAAATCATGCAACCTATCCCAAAAGGTCAGCCTGAAGGAAAAAGTCAACTTTCAGTCAGACAGCTAGATCACCACAGCTTTAGGGGGGCTCTCCTTTGGAACAGCCCCTCTCACCCCTACATGCTTCTGCCCATGCCCCTTCCTCTACTGATGAGGTCCCTCCTTCCTAACTGTCCATATTTTTGGAACTAGTTCATCCCCTTAACCTCTGATATCCTTTCACAGTAACTCCTTGTAGTATTCTTTTTTTAATGTTCCAATAACACCTGGAACACAACTCAATTGCAATACCTTTCACAATAGATTATAGGGTAACTGTTTATACCTGTCTCCCAAACTACACTAGGAGACCTTTAGAGACAGGGAGTATATCCGGTTCATTTTCATTACTACACCAGTTGGCCTGATGCTTGGTTCTTAGTAGAAGACACATAATTCTTAATTAAATAAATGACTTATTTATTTATATACATTTATTTTAAAGTTTTCCCCCTGATCCGTCATTTTTAAAATGAGATGTAATTTATTCTTTTAAAGTATACACTTAAGAGATTTCTGGTATATTCACAAGGTTGTGCAACCATGACCACCACCTACTTTTGAAACATGTTCATCACCCCCAAGAAAAACCTGTGCTCATTAGCATTCACTCTCCATCCCCCTCTCCCCTGAGCCCCAGTCCCTAGAAACCACTGATCTACTCTCTGTCCATGTGGATTGGCCTATTCTGGACATTCACATAAGTTGTATGTCAGTATCTATTATATGACTTCTAGGAAAAAAGACACATAGTAAAGTGGTGATTTCATGTCATAAATGATGGATAGGTAAGCATTTATATTTTTTATTTCTGTGTTAGCATCTGATAGGGGAATTTGTTTATTAAAGGATTCTTACAGTTTTCCCTGGGGGAAATTTTAGAAATGCTATATCAGAGAATATTGTCTATTTAGCAAATGTTACTTGTGCACTCATTCTGAACCCTGTTCTTGGTACTCTTAAAGATACGTGAGATGTAGAAGATATCTCTGTCTTGTGGAAACTTACAATGATATACTTTTGGAGACAGCATTTACATACATGAAGAAATGTTGGAGCTAGATACGAAAGGCCACATAGTGTATAATGGTGATGGTTGCACAACCTTGTGAATATACCCAATATGGGTGACAAAATCTGCACAAGCTTTAACTCAAATTTTAAGATAAAAGAATACCAAAGGATGAGATTTTAGAGGTGGAAGTAACTTTTCAGATCATCTCAAAGTTTTAAAATCTTTTGTAAAGCACCAAAACCCCTTTGCCAAATTAAATCTTATGCTGAAATCCAACAATAATGGAGGTAGTAATAATAGCTGCTATTTATTGAGTGCTATGTGGAAGGTGCTGTTCAAAGCACATTGCAGTACTGAGTCACTTAATTCTCACAATAATAGCAGGTACTATCACTATACTAATTATAATGGATGAGTTAGCTGACCAAAACAGATTAAGTAACTGGCCTAAGATCAAACAGCTAGGGAACAGTGAGCCAGAATTTGAACCCAGAGTTGGGCTCCAAAGATTTCCCTCTTCTACACATCATTAAATAGTATAAAGTATTGGGTTGGCCAAAAAGTCCGTTTAGTTTTTTCCATAAAACAAAAGACACATTTTTCTTTTTCTCCAGTAACTTTATTGATCTGGATATCTCCTGCATGTTATAATGTTGATTGTTCTCAATTAATGTCTTGATTTGATTGCTACCAACTTCAGCTAAGCACCACTAGAGCCACCTTACAGAAAAAAACAAACTTTTTGGCCAACCCAGTAAAACTGTTCTGATTAACACAGGGGTTGGTGCCCTGGCTGGCTGTTGTTCAGTGATGGAGCGCTGGCCTGCAAACCAAAAGTTTGCCAGTTTGTTCCTAGTCAGGGCACACGCCTGGTTGTGGGCCAGAGCCAACTGACCAATGTAGCTCTCTCACATCAATGTCTCTCTCCCTCTCTTTCCCTCTCCCTTCCCCTCTCTCTGAAAACAAACAAATAAACAAACAAAAAACAGGGGCTGGAGGCTCAAGCATGTCACCTACTTAAAGATTTCTGCTTCCTTCCTTTTTGGCATCTCTGTGGACTCAGTCCTAAAGTTCAAGGAAAGAAGGTGTGAAAAAGCCCAGTCCTGTTCTAACCCCTCTGGTTTACAGCTGATGGAAATAAAACCAAGCTTAAGTAACTTTCAAAGGTCACAAAGTTATTCAATTTCAGAGTCAGGACTAGAACTCAACTTCTTTTATATCTAGTGCTTTTTCTACAGGAAAACATTTTGTATATAAGTTCTATTAACTGCTTTTCCTCAGGAAAAATAAAAACACATGCACATTTCTAAAAAGTCTAATAACTCATATTGAGCATTTTTACCTAATACTTACTTTTCAGTTACAGACTCTGAAGAAGGCCCAGTAGCATTCTGACCGTTACTGCCAACCTTCCCCACTTTCTTCACAGTCTCCAGAGCTCTTAAAGCACTGTCAGCATTACGTGGGATTAGCTGGGCAACACTGTTCTCTGCATTGGAAATTCCATTTGTACTTGGAACAATTTTCCCCGTTGTTTCAGTACTTCCTATGACAGAAATGACATTTCCGGCTGTGGTTGTGACAGTGTTGTTTACACCAACTTTATTTAGAAGAGGAAATGTTCTTACAGTTGCATTCATCTTTTTGTTCCTTAATCGATACCTGTTTTAAAAACAATCAATATTTTGGTGAATATTTCACTACAGTTTACCTGCAAAAAAGAAAAAAAAAAAGGCTAAGGGAAAAGATTTAAAAAGGAGAAAACAGCTTTGAAAACGTTTCTTCAGCTAAATATCATATACAGTCTACGTCAAACTCTACTGTAACAGATGACACGTGAAAATGTCATTCACCTATGTGTGCGCACATACACACATGCATGTGGACAGACATATATGTAGGCACACAATATAGCAAGCAAAGTAAAGTACATATGTATTCAAAGAAACCTTTTGAGGGATACTGGGGAGAGATCCTTTTGAAAATTTTGTCTAACTGGAATATAAAGTACACTCTGTAAAGATGAAAGAAGCCATACAAAATTTAGTTGGAAATGTAGCCTGAAGAGAAAGGTATGCAAGAGTTGAAAAAATTCTGTTACCAAATTGTTCAAGTGTTATATAATTTTAAAGAAATAAAAAAAACTAAAACTCATTTTTGTATCAATACATTAGTTTATGAGATGATATCAGAAAAGTAGGTACCGACTAGATGATGCAGGGTCTTAAAGCCACAATCTAGATTTTATCTTTATCCACAGGGTAATGACAAAACATCCAAGTTTCTCATTATCTACAATGAGCCTCACAGCAAAGTTTTCCCTATTCAGTGGGAAATAATGGGATTGGGAGTGGGCAACAGCAGCTGTAAGACCAGTTAGGTGGCAAGTGTGGATCAAGAAGAGGGGATGACAGCTTGGACTGTTAGAATGGAAAGATGAAGGAAGAGTTGAGAAATACAGGAGGCTGAACTGATAGAACTTAGTGACTAAAACAAGCAGGTGAAAGCAAGCTGACAAAATTAATTCCTATAATACAATATGTATTAATTGGTTGGACCAGGTACACTGTGGAGAGCAGAACAGAAGGTAGAAGAGGAGGATGTATGGGAATAGAAAATGAGCTCAAATTGAGTATAAAGTGTCTAAAGACAAAAGGGAGATGTCCATTAAGAGCTGATAAACCAGTTTTTCAGTAGAAAGGTTGGGATCAATTCTTTCGTGAAATCTCAATGCTGAATGTTTTGGTTAAAAAACAAAACAACAAAAACTTAGACAATACATACAGCTTAATATCCATTTACTTGAATGTTTGGGATAAATGGACATACAAAAAGGAACTACCCACAGGAGAAAAGAAAAAGAAAAGAAGATACATAAAAAAGAATGTTAAAAAAGACCAAAAGTCAGCCCTGGTTGGTGTGGCTAAGTTGGCTGGAGCCTCATACTGTGAACTGAAAGGTCACAGGTTAGGTTCTGTCAGGGCACAGCCTGGGTGGCAGGTTCGATCCCAGTGGGTGCGTGTGTGAGAGAGGCAACCAACAGATTATTTCTCTCTCCCTTTCTCTAAAATCAATAAGCATGTCCTCTGGTAAGGATTACAAAAAACAATGTTGAAATCATCTATAATTGCCCTCATACGTTGTTTAAAAAATTTTTTTGAAGACCAGAAGTCATAAAAATAAAATGTAATTGCTTTGCCAGTTTACCTGGGCCTTTGCTGTTAATCCTCAATTGAACCTGAGCAAACAAGACTGCACATAGGAATATTTTCTTTCCACAAAGGTGCTTAGCAGAAACATGTATGTCAGCTATACAATGGTCTAAAATATGAACCCTGAATAAAATGATTAAGTCATTTATTAAGTTAATCTCGCCCCCAAAAGCAACAAGGTACTTAACTGCATCTTGGAAACTCATCACAAACTTTAAGATTATTATCTAACACTTTCATAATGACCAAAAATTAAACTCATGTCAAAGAGAATTCTCATAACTTACTTTTCAAGCTCTTCCTGAGAATGGGCAAAAGTACAATTTGTCCCTCGTGGACACCCTCCTTGCTGTCTCAGATCCCGGCACATACTAGTTTTATATTTGCTGTTGGGTTGGGGCTACAAAAGGAAAATCAGTGTGTGGAAAAATGAAGATTTCAGGTGTTATTAACTCTTGGGATTTCAAAACTTCATGGTTACATCTTTAATTCTTTTTCACATTAGATAATTCTCATGCTGAACCAATTACCATTCCATCATTTCCTGTTAAGTGTTCTGTAGCATAACATTGAGCTGGCATTTTAGACATTCTTTCTGAGGATTTTCTGAAAATGGTTCAAATGTTATGTCTATTTGTCAGGCATCACGATGCACATGAAAATAAAAGATTTTCTCATCAACTCTCTGCTGTGTTAAAATTATGATACCAAAATCAAACCAACAATTTAAAAAAGCCTTTAAAAGCTATTAGCTGTTCACTTAAGCTTTCTCAGGATATATAGAATATGATTTCCCCTGAAAGTGAAAAATTAAGAAATACCTATTTGTTAACTTGAGGGTATAACTCTTTTAGGCTTGGAGTTAAGTTCACACAAACAATGAGGCAAAACATATAAACCTCATGACACCTGCTATAATTTGCATCAAAATGTAAAATGTTATTGTTTTTTTTTTTTGTGACTTTAATGAAGCTGAAACACTTATCTTTCAGTTAATATTTGAATATTACAATGTCTTCTAGTGGCAAAAAGAAAGATTGGCACGATCACTTTGAAGATTTGATCCCCACTCTGTCACTTACAGCCACCATGACTTTAGATACGTTATTTAACCTCTTTAAACTTCAACTTGCAAAAACTACTTACCTTGCAGGTGACAGCGAGAATCAGAAATAATATAAGTAAAATATTGAACATAGGGACTGGCTCGCAGTAACTTAAAGAACAGATGCTGTCATTAGAATAAAGGATTTATATCTTAAATAACTCCTTCTAAAGTACATTGAAAATATTTTAAAAATTCAGATTCCACACACTTACAAATAGAAACTCATTGTATGACAGCAATGAAGAAAAAAGTAACAATTTCTCCACATTAGAAAATAATTAGACAAAATGTTTGGAAGGAAGCAACAATCTATACCTGGTCAGACAACTAACTGCAGTGTACTCATATTCTAGGTGCTCTCCAAACGGCTGCTACACTATGAATCATATATCAGGTACATGACAATTTGAGTTTCTCCCAAAAGAACAGATAACAAAAAACTTATGAGAGAGTAGAGTCACATAAGAGTTCATTAACCAGAGATTGTTAAGTGTTCAGCATGAACTTTTGTTATAGATAACAGCACAAGTACAATAAATGTGCTTACCTGAGGGGTCTCATGGCCCTTCCTACTATAATTCTGTATGAAGTCCACAAGGCCATGAACCACTGTTTTAACAGCTACCATTGCATTTTCTAGCTGCTCCCAAGTTGGTGAAACAGCATCTAAAATAAGCCACCAAGGAGATGGAGGAATTTGTTAGCAAAAATTCTCTTGTTATTATAAAAAGTATTAATAAGCGACTGAGTATTTTCCCACATACCTGGATTGGGGTCTATGTTTGCAAGAAGCTCTAAATGAGGCCTCAGTCTATTTAAGTTCGCTGGGTCTCCTGTTCGTTGCAAAACAATCGTCAATTCCTGGACACTCTTTGCAAATGATTCTGGAGACTGCAGCTAACAAACAGAAGACAGAATGGTTTATACTCTGGTTCCAATATGACATATCTATATTCAAATGCTTTCATTCAGTCAACATACTAAATAGGTTTTGAAGTGTCTTCAGATTCCATAGTAGGAGTATCAATGGTGAATCAGATTTTCACCTCAGAATCTGCCCTATGAAATTCATCATTAGACACTCAGAAAATTTACTAATAAGGTGTATTAGCTCTCTCAAGTCAAAAGGCAGATAAATGACAGACTTTGTAAGCCAGGCTGCTTTTATGCTAATGCCCTGTATTTGCTCCCCTATTACTCCCCTTAGTTATTTTGAAAGTTAAAAAAAGAACTTATAGAATTCTGATATTTAAAAACATAGGAATCTCCAACTGTTTGTCTCTTTAGTCCCTTCAGAAGATTCCAGTATTCTCCCATATAGCCACAATGGTACAGAACAGCATCTCTAATTTCACAAACCTTGTCAATAATAGATTGCATGTGTGATTTATGTGCCAAGTCACCATATAGAAGTGAGGACCACTGCTCAGGTGAAATACGGAGCCCTGCTTCCATAGCAATATGGACAATTTGGGCATCATGTTCTCTGCGTAATGCCTCATAACTCCGAAATTCCTCCTTTAACTGCATCAGAGAAGAGTCTTCATCCCTTTTGGTAACCTAAACAATAAAAACACAACCTATCAGAACTGAATCAGAATTATACCTTTTTTTGACAGATGGACAAAAAATATATTTTTTGGTGTGCTGCAAATTTTAGTAATTAGTCTGTGTGTGCCATGAAATGAAAAAGGTTGAAAATCACTGCTCTATGGCAGTATAAAGAAAAGGAAATTAAATCTGATTGGTGAGGGAGAGAAGGGGTTTCAGAGAAGGCTTTCCCCAGCTAAAAGCTACATAAACTGAGTCTCAAAGAATGAATAGGAGTTTCCCAGGCAAAAAAAAGGTAAGAAATAGAATTCTAAAAGGGGTAGCAAGTGGTAAAACAGAAAGCTGAAGGAACCGAGCACACAGAGTTAAAGGCTAACATGTAGGCTGGAAAAGAATCATAGAGGACCTTGTGTACTATAGTGAGAAGTTTGGACATCATCCTGAGGAAAATGGAAAGCCACTGAGAACATTTAAGCAAAGGAGTATCATGATCAGTCTAGCCAATTAGCACCACCACATGATGATCCAGAAATTTCCTGCCACCACAAAAATTATCATTAAGGTAGCCCTGGCTGCTGTGGCTCAGTGGATTGAGTGTCGGCCTGCGAGCCAAGTGTCGCTGGTTCGATTCCCAGTCAGGGCACTTGACTAGGTTGCAGGTCAGGTCCCCAGTTGGGGGCGCGAGTGAGAGGTAACCACACAGTGATGTTTCTCTCCCTCTCTTTCTCCTTTCCCCTCTCTCTAAAAACAAAATAAACAAACAAATAATTTTAAAAATATACACCATTAAGGTACCACTATACAGCATTAATCTGTACTTCGCTTAAGTGATAAAAGAAATTCAAAAATTACAGAGTTTCACATGGGCTCGTGAAACTGTCTCATTATCCAGCGAAGTAGTTACATGGCCAAATAGTTTCCGTAAGAGACCACACTTATTCCTAAATCACTAAAAATTGCTAATGGCCACAGTGAAATTTGAAATTTAGGATTCAGAATACCCAGGACTAGTCCAGGGTCTGAAACCTAGACTGGACAAATCATTTATACTTAAAACGATGCTATTCTCATCGGTACAATGAAAATATCCCAGACCCTTCACTGGTTGTTTCTATCACTGTTGTTGGCACATGAGACAACACTAATATGCCCCCAAAAACATGAAAATGGGGAAATCAAGTTATCATCTGAGAGTTAATAGTATCAGTTCACAATTCTCTTTGGGAATATATAAATATTGTACAGTACAGAAAAGTTTGGGGAACCCAAAGTTCTAATTAATATGATCTTAGGTATAATTTAAGAAATTAAGAGTATAACTGAGAAGTCACAAAAATCTATATTCTGCCATAACCTACTTAAAGAAACACTGTGAGAACAAAAGGGAGGATTATCAACCTAGAAAGTAGAAAAAACGAAACCCAAAGAACCAGAGGATGTTAGTACTCCTCTAACCACCACGTAATTACAGGGTGCCTCCTGGGCAGCATAAGCATCTAGCTACCTGAATAATAAAGATGGACACAGGTATCTAAGAGAACTTAGACCTATTAAAGTTCTGTTAAGATGCATCAAAATCACCCATGAAGTTTTGAAAACTATAATTCCAGGTCTACTGAATCAGAACCCTTGGCCTGAAAACACATTAATTTAAAGTATATATAAATGCTTAAGTCCTACGTAAGATACAACAAATCAGAATATCTGGGGAGGGGACCCAGGAATGCATACTTTTAAAATCTCCATAGGGGGTTCTCATGTGTTCTTTCAGTTGAGAAGCACTATATTAAAGAATCATTAACTCCCCTTGTCTTGATTTCATGCTAAAAGAAAGCAAAGGTTTGATACTCTTTTACAGAAAAATATCTACAACATAAGAATTCAAGTCAAGTAAGAGTTGCACTGCTCAAAAAAATACATAAAACAACCAAACCACAACCACAACAAAAGAGTTGCACTTTTCATTACAAATTAAGAAAAGAGATAATATGTATGTGACCTCAGGGTGGTGCTGTTCCCGAAGAAAGAAATCCACTGTATGCACCAACAAAATTTAGGTCTCTAAATCTATAAAATCAAGAAAAAAACCTTTGATAATGGTTAGTTTACTAGAGTAAATGCCAACTGACAGAGAGGACTTCTGCCAATGAAGTCAGTATGATGTACTTTTACTTATCTAAACACTGCTTTAACATTTTAAACTGCAGGGCAATGAAGATAAAATGAGAACATAAAATTGAAATAAATTTCTAAACTAGTGTTATTCAAATGTCAGATATTATTAGTACCTACAGATGCGTATGTACAATCTAAACCACAAATCAGTATGATACCTATGAGGGAAACAAAACCCTTTAAATCAGTAACACATAACATGAGAACCCAGTCAGTCACTTCAGGATGACAAATGATCTCTGTAACTTGGCTGCTTAGCTAAAAACATGCTTGAGGAATCAGATTCATTTTGTTGTCCTGAGGACACAAAACCAAGCACTGTAATATCAAGCAGATAGCAGCCAAGCCTCATTAGTGGAGATAAGTTAACTTACTTGAACATACTTCCATAATCAATTAATTATGATCTTAAACTAGATACTCAGCCAAAAAAAAGAAAAAGAAAAAAAGAAAAAAGACAACCTTTTCTGTCTGCTGTTTTCACTCTTGGGGCTATAAAACCAGCAAAATAACCTAAATAAGCTTTGCTTTCAAATTTAGATGTTTCAGTTTCATAGAAGTCGAAGGGTCTCCCTACTGCCAAGTCCCTGGGCCTTTCTCAAGATCCAGCCAGCAACCTATGTTCTCTTGTAACAGACAGAAACTTCAAGGTTCAGTACAGTGTCCACTTCTCTCACTACCTGTCACTCCCTACAAGCCCATTTTAGGTGATGAAACTACATTTTTAAATATCTTGGGGTCCTTCCCTGCCCTCTCCTCCAACAAAACAAAATAAAGCAAAATACCACCTAAGTGCACAGTGGGAAACTGCCTCAACTTTTTACTCTGTTGTTGTCCCTAAGACAATATATAGGCCACCTTCAGATTAAAAGCTTTAAGCAGACAGAGACTGACATAAAAATAATAATGGGGAACTTTTACCTACTCTTACGAAGTTTTCAGTATAGTTCCTGACTCCCTTTTTAAGATAATAAATATAAAGGAATTGGGCTTCTTTAGTCCACTTTCACTATCCCAAGAGTCAAGGTTACCAAACTATTTCCGTATGTTGTGTTTTGTGTTACTGACACCTCCACATTTGTTTTCTCATTCCGACAGGTCGTATCTCAGATGTAATCAATGCAGAAGGAAAAGAAACAGTTTCCTTTGACTCTTGTAAGCGTTCTGGATCTGTGGGGGCCTCTAATCAGGTTAGTACCTGTGCTAGGAAGTCTCTGTCTCACATACAGGCATGTAATATTTAGATGGTTGCACATTACTTACCTTAAAACAAGAAGCTCGATACAGTAATTGCACAACATGACCAATACTTGTTTTTGATGCCTGAGGAAATCTTGGTTCTAGTCTCTGCACAACAAAAAGTACCAAAACTTTCCTTGAAAGAGCAGAACCATCTTCTAATGCCAGCAACACCAGTTTCAAGGCCTCTTCTTGCATAGCTAGAAGAAACATGAGTTCATGATAAATGAGAAACCCTGTAGATCCTATCTGTCACAGATTTCTTTGGTATTATATCATAGTGGTTCATTTTCCACAGTGTGTATTTAATTAACACAAAAAAAGGACATCACATACATAAATGCAGTTTACTTAAAAAAATATGTAGTCCCCCCTTATCTGCAGAGGATACATTCTAAGATCCCCAGTGGATAGTACTAAACCTTATACAGAGGGGTGGGCAAAAGTAGGTTTACAGTTGTGAGTGCACAAAACACAGAGGTTATTCTTGTATTATTTATTAATTTTTGTATTATTATATAACACAACTGTAAATCTACTTTTGCCAACACCGTATGTTTTTTCCTACACAGTAAGTCCTCCCTTAACACTGTCAATAAATTTTGCAACTTTAAGCAAAACCACCTATGATGAAACCAATTTTACCATAAGCTAATTGATAAAGCAAGAGCTAAGTTCCTACAACATCTCATCATTATAATGATACAACGTTGAACAAAATTATTTAAGAATCTGCTGTACATACACATAATCTATGACAGTTTAATTAATTATTTTTTAAGTATATTTTATTGATTATATTGTTACAATAGTTCCATTTATGACAGTTTAATTTATAAATTAGGCATAGTAAGAGACTAACAACAATAATCAAAAAAGAGAACAATTATAATATACTGTAATAAGTTTTGTGAATGTGGTCTCTCTCAAAATATCTTACTGTACTATACTCCTCCTCCTTATGAAGGTCAGAGATGATACAGTGCCTACATGATGAGATGAAGTGAGATGAACGACACCGGCATGTGACTTAATGTCAGTCTGCCATAAGGGTTAAGTGAACACAAGCAGTGAGACACCCAACAGTTTAATAACCAAGGCGGCCATTAAGTGACTAATAGGCGGATAGAATATACAGTGTGGATGTGTTGGACAATGATAAAGTAAAAAGTCCTCATTTATAAAACACAGAGATAAACTCTGACAAGTAACATGTAACACTATCTTATGATAAATGATAATTTTTTAAAATGCACGAGACTGTTACTTTGCCTGTCAGAACTATTTTGTATAGTTTTAAAGTGATATTAGCCTGTGGAGGCATTATTTAAAGAGAGTATTACCTTATGTTGTTTTCTAGCCAGAGAAACATTTAGAAAATAAATGCCACGAAAGACATCTTTGGAATAACTGACGAAACTGGAATATAAACTATAGATTGTAGTGAGTGCTGTATCAATGTTAAGTTTTCTGAAATTGATGAATGCACTGTTGTTATATAAAACAGCAACCTTTTTTCTAGGAAATATACTTAAGAATTATGGGTAAAGGGGCCTAAAATATGCAACATACTTTCAAATGGTTCAAACACGAGGGAAAGAGCGAATAAACGTAACAAAACTAGTCAATGTGGATTAAAAGTACGTAAGAATTCCCTGCATTACCTTTAAAATTTTTTTCTTTTTTTTAGAAAGAGAGGGGGAAGGAGAGGGTGAGAGAGAGAAAGAGAAAGAGAGAGAGAGAGAGAGAGAGAGAGAGAGAGAGAGAGAGAGAGAGAGAGAGAGAGAGAGAGAGAGAAAGAAACATCTCTTTGTTGTTCCACTTACTTATACATTCATGTTTTGACTGGGGATCGAACCTGCAACGTTGGTGTATTGGGAGAACACTCTAACCAATAGAGCTAGCCCGCCAGAGCTTCTGCATTATTCTTGCAACTTCTTGGTAAATTTGAAATTATTTCAAAATTGAAAGTTAAAAATACACTGGTTCTCAATTAAAATAATGGAACTTTAGAGCTGAGAGATCTAGAATCCAGATTAAAACTCAACTTCCTTTTTTTCTCCAAGAAAGGAATGCAGGCCCAGAGAAGTTAAGTGACTAGGCCAAAGTTAAAATCTAGTTAGTAGCAAAATTGTAACTAGAACCAAGGACATTTTAAAAAAGACTTTATTTATCTATTTTTAGATGGGAAAGGAGGGAGAAAGAGAAGGATAAACAATGATGTGAGAGAGGAACATCGACTGGTTGCCTCCCACCCTGACCTGGGACCAAATCTGCAAGGTAAAATTCATGTAACATAAAGGAAACCGTTTTAGAGTACACAATTTACAATGTTGTACAACCGTCAACTAACTATCTAGTTCTAACACATTTTCACACCTCAAAGGAATACTATAGCCATTAAGCCATCACTTCCCATGCTTTCTGCCTTCAGCCTCTAGCAACCCACTAGCCTGATGTGTGGGACATGTGGTTCTTATGGATTTACCTTTGTGGATGCTTCACATGAATGGAATCATAGAATATGTAACTTTTTGCCTGGCTTCTCTCACTTAAGGTAGTATTTTTGATGTTCATCCACAGTGTAGCAAGGATCAATTTTCATTCCTTTCTATGGCTGAATAATATCCCACTTACGGACATACCACTTTTGTTTATCCAAAGCTGATAAACACTTGGATTGTTTCCACCTTTTGACTACTGTGAATAATGCTGCTACAAATACTTGTGTACAGGTATTAGTTTTAAAATACCTGTTTTCAAGTCATCTGAGTATGTAGCTTCTGGGTCATAGGGTAGGCAATTCTGTTTTAACTTTTTGAGGAACCACCAACTTGTTTTCCATAGAGGCGGCAACATTTTATATCCCCAAGTTCTCCGCAACCTCACCAGCACTTTTATTTTCCATTTTAAAATTATGGAGAATGTAGTGAGTGTGAACTGGTATCTCACTGTAATTTTGACTTGCATTGCCTTAACAACTAATGACATTGAGCACCTTTTCATTTGTTTTTTGGCCATCTGTGTATCTTCTTTGGGAAAATGTCCTATTCAAGCCCTTGGCCCATTTTTTAATTGGGTTGTTTGTCTTTCTATTCTTGAGTTGTAGAACAGAGGGTATTTGATACCTAGTCTAGAGCTTATTAGCTAAGGTAATAAACATGAGGAGATATCCAAAGGTAACATTCTTAAATTACATTTAAATGTGGATTTTAAAAATTATATAAAAATTTAACTTTGTATTATGGAAAAATTTAAACCTACACAAAAGTAGAGCTCACATGCACCCATAATACAGCTATTACCAGTAAGGTTTCATTTTACTCCTTACCTACTTTTCTAGTTTGTTTTGGCTGAAGTGTTTTTAAAGTAAATCCCAAATGACATAGCATTTTATCCTTAAATAATTATGTATTTCTAAAACATAAGGATATTTTTCAAGTTTCATATAACACCATTACATCTAAAATAATAATAATGTATTTCCTTAATATCGTCTAATATCCAGGCTATATTGAATTTTTCTCCACTGTCTCAAAAATTTCTTGTTGTTTTCTTTAAATATCCAAATAAAGTCCATATGTCTTAAACTTTAAAAAAAAAAAAAAAAAAAGGATCTATACCAGTACCTGCTCCCCCACTCTCCTCCCTTCCATTTAAAAGAATATCCAGTTTATTTGTTGAAGAAATGATCATTTTCCTCAATAATTTCCTAACTTCTTGATATGGCTTTGTAGTGTTTTAAAATATGTTCCTTTATCTGTTTTATGTAAACCAAAGGCTTGATTAGATTCAGAATGTGGTTGTTTTTCCAAGCATACTTCTTATTCCATGTATTGCATTAAGAAATACATAAAGCCAGATTGTCTTACTTTTAATAACATTGATCAGTGGGTTCAGGACTTATCCATCTATTATATATTTTCCCAGCAACCTTACACCTAACGGTTTTAACAAGCACTAATAATTCTTGCCTACACCCATTAACTCATTTGATGTTGCAAATTTGTGATTTTTGTAATTTTAACAATTTCTAAATGTATTAGCTAAAAGAGGAACCCCTCCACATCCTGAGAAAATGTCCTTGAAAAGTTTGTAAAGAGAGAAAAAAAATGCTTGAGTTTTTCTATGCCTTTTCCAATTTTTAGAATAACGTGTTGGTACCCAAGGAACTGCCAAAGATAACCAATTAATTTTTTTCTGCACTATCATTGCAAAATCAAGGATTTTTATGTAGGAGGGATGACCCAAAAAAACCCTGGAATTTAACTATAAAAAATTGTGTATTTATTCTCACTATTTAAACTTCAGTCACCTTCAAAGTAGTCTCCATTTGATGCAATTCCCATCTATTGAGGCATTTTGAGACTTTTTTTCCTACCATTCAAAAGTTTTTGAACTCGTCAATTTTGATGCCTTTAAGTGCTTCTACCCTTTTTTGCTTCATCTCTTCCATATTGGCAAAACATTTCCCTTTGAGGACTTGTCTCATTTGGGGAAACAAAAGTCACTTGGGGCTCTAAGATCGGGTGAACAGGGAACATATGGCACGGGAGTCATGCCGTTTTTGGTCAAAAACCGCTGAACACTCAGCATGGTGTGTGCCTGTAAATCACCCATCATGAAATGGGCAAATGTGTTGAAAGAGTTTAAAAAAAAATTCACTGAAGCCGAACGCAGCCTCTCACAACACCACCAGCTGGTGCACTGATACAGATGGGTTCCTAGGGCACTCGCCTAGAGAGGGAAGCCTGTACTACTAGGGGCCCACCCTCCAGAAGATAATCCCGGTTTCTTTTTGGTCCTCTCGTATTCTATATTTCAATCCATTTAGTCATTATTCATTCTGATGTTCAAACTGTCCCATTTATGTCCAGCGGGAGCCCCATCAAATTCATTTCTATGTCCCTTTGACAAGATTCCAGTGGTTTTTGATAGCTTTTTGCTTTCTAGCACAAACTTTCAAATCTCTTCTTGTTCTTTCTACCTTTTCCAAAGAGCCCTGCTTCTTTTTAGTGGTAAATGGTTTTTATTAAAGGCAACAATCTGGGTACTATGGCTATTCATTGCTTCTAAGCCTTCTCAGTGGACAGACCTAAGGAATAGGTTCTTTTTAGAAAAAGAAAAATAAATGAGTCTGTACTTAACGCAAATTGAAATGTAAAGACTACAGAATTTTTACATAAATTCTTAGATTTCATACTTGTACCTTTTTAAAAATACTGAAAATCTTGATTCCTGATGACATTAACAAAATTATTTACTTTATCCTACTGTGTACCTGTATAATAGTTTCAAAATAATGTCAATAGAATTATCAAGAGTATGATGAGTGAATACAATTTAGAATTTATTATATATAGCACTACGGATATAAAAATCAAAATGCTGTGCTCTAAAGGTACCTGACAGAATCCCTTCCTGATGAATATACTACCAACTCGATATTTTATCTTTTAAATTTTTTTAGGTACTGATTTGTTTTACGAATTTAAATTTTTAAAATACATGTCTACTAATAACTAAAATTTGTTTTATAATTACATAAAACATTTATATAGGTCCAAAGTACAAAACAAGATACATCCAGTGAGGTCTAGCTTCCATCGCTGCCTGCTTTTTCCTGGTTTCTTCCACCTCTACATGAGTTTACTGTTTTTAATTTTTTTCTGCCATTGTTTCTTTTGAGAAATATAAACAATAGTTGTATCTCTCTCCCTTTCTTAGGTAAAAGGTACTGCAATAAGCACACTATTCTGCACCTTGTTCTTTTTTTTTTAACTTAATGTGTCTAGAGATCAAACCCTAGCAGAACATATACACCTTATTCATTCCTTTCAATGGTGGCACAGAACTCCATTAGAAAGATGTACCAGATTACCAAACCAGTCTCCTATTCATAGACATTCAGGTATCTTCAGATGTTTGCTGTTATAAACAGTGCTTTCTAACTTTATGCATCCTGTAGTTTTTGCTGTATCTCTGGGATAGATTCCTAGAAATCTATTGAGGCCAAAAGGTAAATGTATAGGTGACATTGCTAGATATTGCCAAATTCCTCTGAAGTTTGTACCACTTTGCATTCCCACTATTGGATAAAAGTACCTGTTTTCCCACAGCCCTGACAGGAGAATACAAGATCTGTCCAGAACAAGTCCAGTCATTGTTAATGTAATGAGAACTGTTTGCATGACACTGATGTAACCTGGCAGCCAAGGAGTGGACTGGAATGTGCATGCGGGTACAATGACGACTTCACTGTACTAGTCAGTGGGGGCAGTAGACACCACTGATTGAGTGTGTGTATTGAGTGGCCATTGCATTTAAAACGACAGCGCGAGTAAAGCAACAAAATGTGCATCCAATTTTGTGTTAAGCTTGAACATTCCTCTGTGGAAACTGTTCAGATTATTCAGAAGGCCGCAGCTACAGGCAACTGATGACTGGCAGCTTCATCACAACAATGTGCTCACTCATGAAGTTTTTTGGCAAAACATCAAATCACCCAGGTGACTCATTCCTCCTACAGCCCAGGTTTGGTGCCCTGTGACTTCTGGCTTTTCCCAAAACTAAAATTACCTTTGAAAGGAAAGAGATTTTAGACCATCGATGAGATTCAGGAAAGTAAGACAGGGAAGCTGAGGTCCCAAGGTGCCTAGTTTGAAGGGGAGTGAGTTGTCATTGTTCTATGTACAATGTTTTCTGTATCTTGTGTCTTCTTCAATAAACGTCTCTATTTTTCACACTACATGACTGGATACCTTCTGGACAGAGCTTGTATGTTGCCAAACTTTGGGATTCTGCCAATCTGAGAGGTATAATATTAATGTACATTTCTCTTAATATGAGACTCAGTATCTTCTTATATGTGTGAGGGCCATTTACTTTACCTTTTCCTATGAATTTACTATATACACATCTTTTATCAATTTTGCAATTGGATAACTGGTATTTTTTAATTTCTTCAAAGTACCTTCTATATGAGTTATATTAGTGCTTTATATGTAAATACAAATATTTCCCCAAGTTTGTCGTTTTAAAAATTTTGCTTATTTGTTTTGTGATGTAATTTTTTAAAATTATATATTGAAATATCAATATTTTTCCCTGTTGCTTCTGAATTTGGAGTTGAAAAGTGTTTTCTACTCCCAGGTTATAAAGGAATTCAGTCTTGTGTTTGTTTTTATTACTGGTATACTTTATTTTTTAATCATAAGTACTTCTGGCCCATTTGGAATTTATGGACCTATGGAGAGTACAAGGAATTCACCCAATTTTATCTTTTCCACATGTCCATTCATTAGTACAAATTCCACTTATTAGAAATCTTCCTTCAAAAAAATAAAACTTTCAGAAGATAACACAGGAAAGTACACAACCTTGGTATATGTAAAGATTTTTTCAACAAAACGTAAATGGTAGTAACCATAAAGAAATCATCCTCTGATGATTCTTTAATAAGGTTTTTTTCTATGTTTTCCAACTTTTAAAAACAATCAAGAATTTTTGATATTTCTTTCATTTAAAAAAAGTTTACTTTTCCTTTACTTACCATCTATATACTCTCAGGTCTCTCTCTAACTCAGTTTTCTAATTTGTGAAATTGGATCTGTGTCACCTCTCTTGAAAGTCATTGAGGATTAAATGAAAAAAAATGTATTCGAAAATACTATAGCACTGTCTATCATATAGATTATATCAACAGAAACTGGTTTGTTTATCTTTAATTATGTCAAGCTTTGTATGTATAAATAAAGATGATGGGTTGAATCTGGGGATTCTCACTTACCTCTAGAAATTGGCATCCTCTAGCCTTGATAACCAATGAGAAAGGGAAGGCAGTGATCTATCTTACCTGGCCCTAGAAACTGGCATCCCCGAGCCCTGACAGCAGCCCATAAGTTGGCAGACAACTGCTGAGGGTTCTGGTGCTGTAATATTAGTTCCGTTACAGTTCTTTCTCCAAGTGAACGGGCTGCACGCATGGCTCTTACACGACCTTCTTCCTCTACCAGTTGACAATTTACAAGTGTCACCAGCTTCCTTTGCATTGGACGGCTTAGTGCACTCTGGTTCAAGCTAGCTACACCTTTAGGAAAAAAAGAAACAAAACTAAAGTTTTCCCAATTAAAAAAGACAAGCCAATTTTTACTATTTGTATTTAACTACTAAGCCATGACTCCTAACGAGTCCCCTATAAGGTAATTTCCTTTTTGTCCTTAAAAAAAATCAATCTGTCTCTGTTTATTACTATTCTGTGGTAACAGGAGCCTAATTCTTAGTTACTTCAAATTATATTTAGGTATCCTGTTCTCTGGGTTATATGTAACCCTCAAAAGAGAGGGCCTTTGGTTTGTTTGGTCTGTTTATTTAGTCTCTACTAAAATTATTGAAGGTAAATATAAAGTTGAATGAGTGAAAAGTTTAATCTAAAAGTAATAATTATTAACAGCTTTAATTTTTAAATTATATACAAGTCATTAAGAACACTGCTTAACGGCAAGATCTTATATCCTAGTCCCTTTTCCTGACTCAAGGATACTGTTTCAGCGATTCTTCTCTCTCTTCCGTATCATCAGTTTTTCCCTTCCCACTTGATCGTTTCCATTAGCATTAATAAGAACAAGCAAGCTGTATTTCATTCATTTTAAAAGGAAATCTTTTTATCCCTCTTCTCCTACCAGTTCTGCACCATTTCTTTCTTCCTTTTTGTAGAAAGTCCTCTAGAATTGTCTATATTCACTATTGCCTATTCTTTTCTCCACAAACTTTAAAACCTATTCCAATTAAGTTTTTGCCACTATCACTTGACCAAAACTGCTTGTCATGACAATTTCTTCTACTTTGCTAAATCAATGGTCAAGTCTCAA
Organism: Furipterus horrens; assembly: GCF_987537825.1. Lineage (NCBI taxonomy): Eukaryota > Metazoa > Chordata > Mammalia > Chiroptera > Furipteridae > Furipterus > Furipterus horrens. The sequence goes on from NW_028327174.1 coordinate 195,089,784, forward strand.
TCCTTACCTTACTTGACCTTTCAGCAGCACTCAACACAAATATTCCTAACTTCTTTGAACACTTTTCTTTACGTGGCTTTCAGAACACCACATTCTCTTAGTTTTCTTACTTTCTCCGTTTTCCCCCCAGCCTTTAAATTTTATAGTATTTATTTTTAGAAAGAGGGTAAGGGAGGGAGAAAGAGAGTGAGAGAAACATCAATGTGTGGTTGCCTCTTGAGTGCCCCCAACTGGGGACCTGGCCTGCAACCCAGCCATGTGTCCTGCCTGGGAATCAAACCGGCAACCACTGGATTGCAGGCCAATGCTCAATCCACTGAGCCACACCAGTCAGTTTTTCTTTTCTAATCTCATTTTCTGATTTTATATTTTCTTCCTGTCTTTCTTGTTTTTTTAAACCCTTACTGAGGATATGTTCATTGACTTTGGAAGTGGGGACGGAGAGATGGGGGGAGAGCGAGTGAGCGAGTGAGCAGAGAGAAAAACATGGATTGGTCACCTTCCATATGAGCCCCAACCAGGGACTGAACCAACATCCTGACCAGAAATCGAACCTACAACCTTTTGGTATGCAGGACAATGCTCCACCCAACTGAGACACCCAGCCAGGGTAACTTCTTGTCTTCTTAGTGTTAAAGGGCTTCAGGACCCAGTTTTTGTTTCTCCTCTATCTACACTCACTACTTAGGTGATCTCACCCAGTCTTACTGCATTAAATACCATCCATATATCAATGACTTCCAAAGTTACAGCTTCTATACCTCATTCCCTAATATATATCTGTTACTCAATAGCATTCAAGTGAAGAATTGATACCTCAAACATAACATGACCACAACTGAACTCCAACTCTTCCTACATAAACCTGATCTACCTATACTGTCCCTTATCAAAATTGATGACAACCTCCCTTTTCTTGAGCTCAGGCCCCAAACCGAAGAGTCATACTTGACTCCACTCTTTCTCTCATTCCCCACATCCAATAATTTAGGAGATCCTCTTGGCTCTACCTTCAAAATATATTCAGACTATCCAAGTCTCACTACCTTCACTCATTATTGCCCTTTTACACTGAATTCTCAACAGAGCAGCTAGAATGATCCTTTTAACATTAGTCAAATCATGTCACTCCGCTGTTCAAAACCCTGGAGAACTTGCCAGTTTCACTCAGGGTAAAACCTCAAGTCTTTAAAATGGCCTGTAAGTCTAAGCATCTGGCCTCACTGTTTCTTTACATTGATCTCATACTATTCTCCCCTCACTTTCCTGCTGTTGTTCTTTGAAGATATATGCATGCCTTGAGGACTTTGCTATTTCCTCTGCCTAGAACAGTCTTTTCCCAGAAACCTTTGTAGCTAACTACTTCATTCTTTTCATCTCAGGTTCAAAGGATACCTTCTTACTGAGGTCTATACTAATCACCTTATTTCAAATTGCAATCTGCCCTTCTTCCCTCACTCTGACATTTCTGATCCCTTTAAATGTATTATTTTCCTTCCAGAGCAATTATAACTTATAACATACTACATAATTTAAAAAATATACTTATTGTTTATGATACTTTCTCCCTGTTCTGAACATTAAGTGCTACAAGGACATGTATATTTACTCATGTACCTCAAGGACCAAAATAGTGCCTGGTACTTACTACATGCTCTCTTAGTTATCTGTTCAATGAATGAATGAGGTGGACAGGGTAAGTCTCTCAAAAAAAAAAAAAATCCTTATGTCCAAAATGTCAAATAGTGCTAAGCACAGAGCAAATAAAAAAATAAATACTTGGTTGATTTATTCATTCAACAACATTTTATTACATCTATGATGTGTTAAGCACTGGGTATACAGTGACAAACAAAACAGAATCTCACTTCTGTCACGGCACTTAAAATAATTTATTGCACTTACATGCCTATCTCCCCCAATAGACTGAGGGCTCCATGAAGACAGGGACTGTAACCACTGTAAGTGCTCAATAAAACTTAATGAATGACTGAATGAATACATGAACACATAAGACTGTCTTAATAGGACTTATCAAAACTAATATTCTGCTATAGCACTATTAGTTTAATCAATAAATACAAATATTACATAAAGCTCAGTATGTTCTATGTCTTAAATTAACAACAATATTAGTTATTTTCAGAAAATAATATAATAAATGTTTTCATTCAAGAAGTTTTCCAAGATCTCTCCAAGCAAACTCATTTTCCAAAACTCAAAATGGATTAATAGGGTATCAACATCAAACCTGTCAAAGTAAATTATTTGCTACCAAGTCCTCCTCACTAGTAAAAACACTTCTTAGGAACTTACCTTTACCTCCACTTAGTGGTTTTAAGTAGAGTGCCAAATCTTCAACACATTTCTTTGCAACTTCATAGTGTTTGTTCTCACCTAGGTTACTTAACTTGATTGACTGATGGTCTGGTACCTAAAAAGAAACAAAAAAGACTAAAGAAATACATTTACCCAGCTTACAAACTATTATTTATGTATTTGATAATAATCTTAGTGAGTATAAAATTATAACACAGAAACATATATCGAGGTAGTTTAAATAAAATTAAAGCCAAAGACCTAGTTAATCTGCTTCCGAAGAATCAAGAATATCATACTTAATAGCAGGGGCTAGGTGCATTAATGAATGAAAAAAAGAAGCAGGCAATTAATAGTATTTTAGCAATGCTAGCTTCTACCATAACTTTGAAAGATGTTAATATTAGGGGAAGCTCCAGAAAGTTATATAGGTTCTCCATATATTTTTTGCAACTTTTTCTAAAAGTATCTCAAAACAAAAAGTAGGAAAAAAAGACAAGGATTTTCTCCCCTTAGTACTTAGTACCTTCTTACTATATAATGTACTTACTACATTTACTGTCCCCCCTTGCTAGAATATAAGCACTGCAAGACAAGTGTTCTCAATGAAAGGTCAAAGCTGCAGTTCTGCCACTTCTACAAGCCATCTTGAGGAAATTATGTTTTCCCTAATTACAAAATGAAGATGAAAATCCCTATTTCATTGTATTATTATAAAAATTGAACTTAATTCAACAACTACTTGTACTTATGGAGTGCTTACCATGTGCAAAGCACTGTTTTAGGCACTAGATATCTATTAGTGAGGTAAATAGACAAAATTCCGTGTCGTTGTGGAGCTTACATTCTAATGAAGAAAAGAGAAGGCAGCCAGTAAATAAAAATATATAGTATGACGGAAGGTGACCAGTAAAAATTATATAACAAGAATAAGGGGAAATGGGAGTCCTGGAGAGAGGCTGCAATTTTAAGAGGGATGGTCAGGACAGGCTTCTTTGGAAATCAGGGCATTTGAAGAAAGACTTAAAAGAGAAGGAATGAGCATTCTAGGCAAAGATAACAATCACTACAAAAGCCCTCATGTGGGAATACTTCTGGTATATTTAAGAATTGACTAGGAGGCCAGTGTAGCTTAAACAGAAAGAGTGAGGACAGTCCTAGTAGATGAGCCTGAAAAGATAAATCGCATTGTACAAGCCTGCAGGCTATTTTAAGGACCAATCCAGAGAACATTTATTTAAAAGACAAAACACAATACCTGACCTATAGCAAATGCTAAATAAGTGGTAGCTAGTATTATTACAAGAAGTCTACATTATTTTATTGGATTTAAGATGCCATTAAAAAAATGCGGCCAATTAAATTACGACACACTATTGATTACAGATGCATCTTGATTTCAGAATGTCTAACTAGATTATGAGCATTGAAAAGAAAGGCTGTGCTTTAAAAGTAAAATATCAAATATAAAGATACTATGGAATGGGGTATTTTAATTCATTGAATGTTCTAAGAAGTGATTAATCAGGGAAATCTTACTTTCTTGCTTTAATTTGTAGTGCATGATATACAGAATCTTCTTCACCTGCAAAATTAGTAACTACCTGAAGAGCTGCGGCAAGAATTAATAATAATAGATGTTGAATGTTTACCATTATACCTACATAAAGCAGGCCCTCATTAAATGAAAATTACTATAAACCTAGGATCTTGCTCTGACCCAATAGAATTATAATAAACAAGAAATAGTCATTTTATAGCACCTGAGCATAAGAAACTGTGAATTTGATACTGACACTCTGGAAAATGGTTTTCAATATACCCCTAACGAGAACTTATTTTCTCATTTATAAAATCATCCTAAATGTCAAGTGAAATTAAAAAGAAAACCAAAAACCTTCATTTGAGGGTTCTAGTTGGTTGCTTTCTGGTCAAAACTTTGATTACATTTCTTTTCATACCACCATTACCTAATGAATAAATATTTATGTATGCTTATATAAAAATCTTTCTTATCCACTAAACTCACTTATAAACATAAATTTTAACCACGCATTTTACACAAAGAAATATATAACCATAATAAAATCACGGTTTTGCATAAGAATTTATGACATTATTTAAAGAAAACCAAATACAATCATGAAACTCAAGTACGCTGAATATTTTTTATTTCTCAAATACCATTAAACACACGTTGTACCCCTTAATGAACAAAGTTCTATAATTATTACATGTATCAAATTGCTAAAAGCTTGAAAGCTCACCTGGGCTCCAACTAACTGGAGGAGTGCGAAGTTGACAGGAAGCACATCAATGTCTGTGTTGATGGCAGTCTGGTCAAAAGGACAAGCTTTTCGGTGAAGTTTATTCAAGCAAGTCTTGCAAACAGTGTGTGAACAACCTAAACTGATGGGTTTGTGCACATTCTCATCGAATTCATTATAGCAGATTGGACAGGACAGAAATTCTGTCCACTGAGCTGCCTGCACAGGCATTGTGGAAGCTGGATGCTCGGGTTAGCAGTCTAGCAGATCATTATTTTGCTGTGTAGTGTTTTGTAAGCTAGAAATGGACAAAAGTAAGAATTAACCACATATTATTCATTAACCTTCCAAGAGCTAACTGTGAAGTCAACCAACACAGCCTCATAACCTAAAACACTTCTGAATAACTTTATATGTTTTAGGCGTCTTTTTCTTTAAGTCTATTTGCGGAATTAAGTAAATTTCTGAAATTCTGTCCAGAAACAATATTATAATAGTGTTCCTTTCAACTAAATATATTTATATTGGTTGCTAGTATTAACAGTCATCAAAGCTTTCATGTATTTTTCTTAATGACTACATCAAATAAGCAGATTATGTTCCACATTTCACTTTCTGGAACACAAATTAATTTGGATTGCTGATCTTTTAAAAGTGTTTCCCTTGGGTACCACTACCCCAAAACATATTAAAGTATGCCCTAAGAGTTAGTGAACTTTGCAAATTATTGATCCAAACAATATAATAATGAGTCAAGTGTGAAGAAACAGCTTTGACACCTGGATGACCAAAAGAGGAAATCTCTGGTCAGGACTTGATTAGGAGGCTAACCGATGTACTGAAAATAAAGGTATAAAAGAAGATTGTGATGACAGAGCTTTTATCCATAAATGAAAGAAAGATGCTGACCTCAAAATACAGTACCAAAGTAAAAGAAAGAAAATGTTGTCTTACAAATCTTGAATGTGGTTCCCTACAATATTTTTGACAAAACATATCATTTAGTGACTGATAAATATATATTACCAAAAACTGTCAGGTCCAATGAACAAGATATAGAAAAATAAAACAATATTAACATCTAATAATTCTAAACTGAAAAATGCAGATATATATTTCTATTTTTGCTATGATTATAGTGTGAGGAAAAATTATATTTGCATATGCTTAAAAGGCATATAGAAAAACAACACTGAATTTTCTTTTCTTATTCCTAAGATCAAACTGTTCCATAATTTTTAGTAAAATAAAATATTTAGTTATCAAAACTATACTGTCCTCAAATTAAAATCTTTAGATAACTAACTTGAACATTTTGCATTTCGCAAATTTTCTGTATCTTCCAATACTAAACTTATATAAGTCTCACAAAGGCTCTCTGGTGAACAGGAATCTAGGTATTTAGGGCAATTAAACAGCCAATGGTTTATTTCATAAGAATGTTTACCAACCCAAAAATATTAGTTCCACAGAAATTAGGTGTTTAAATATGAAGTCAGAGTCAAGACAGAAAGGTATATAACTGATTCTCCAATATCCCCGCATCCAAATGAAGAATTTTATTACCCTTTATTGTGCTTTTATGTTCATAAAAACTAAGGTTTTAAAAATACCTTATAAAAGTAAATTATAGGACTTGCTATGTATAAAGCAACTTACATAAACTTTTTCTCCAACAGCTCTAATGGAATGCATCTAATACACATTGCCACATCTATTAATGCCATCAATCTTAAAACCAGTTAGATGGCTTCCAACTTAAGCGATGAAGACAAAATAAAAATCTACCTAAAACAGAGAAGTTTATGTAGTCCACTAAAATGTTTAATTAGTAATGACAAAATAGGACTTTCATTTCTTTAAAAAAGCACTTTGTAAACATTTACCTAGAAAACATTTTTATAATTATCAAAAATTATAAATAGCCTATTGTCTTTATAATTTATTTTTAAAAGCATCTAAATGACTAATGGCAAGCTAATATTATATATTAATTTGTAAACCTTCTAGGTTTATATGAATACATTCTATAGCAACTTGTTTGAATCTATGGAAGCCTAAATTGCTAATAACATTTATAGTTAATATTGAAGTATTCACCCTAAAGATGCTACCAAAACATTTCAAACTGAGATAACATGGATTTAAAAAGCTCACAACTCTATAGATATGTAAAGGGACTACTTAAGAAAAACATTCTAATTATATTATTTATATTAAGTAATTTCAGTTTCTAGCTACTAAAATTTCAAGAATAAGAAGATAAAGGAGTGAGAAACACTAAATTAAAGGTGAGACCTTAAACATATTTTTACTCAATCCAATTTTTCAGACTATAAATTCCCTGCTATGAACACTAATTCATAAATAGGAAGAGTAATAGATATCTCTCATATGATGCAAATTACAAACTGCTTTAAGAGCAAACTGCACACCAGCTAAGTACTTTCACTTTCTGATAACAGACCGCCATGATATTATGCAGCCAGTTTATGACTATGACACCTAATTTTAAAATGCCAGAATAAAGTTTATGCCTCTTTCACTTTTGTATAATTTAAACATACACAGTATTTTACAATTCTCTTTATAAAGATGTAAACATTAGGACTCAGGTCAGTTAATTAACACTTCTTGTTTTCATTCTAGCTCACCCATGTAAAGAACTTAACGTACTGAAATGGGCTTTAATTCACTTTGGACTTAAAAATTATATTTAAACTATCCTAAGTACAATTTAGATCTTAACCTATAAAAACAAATAAAACCAATTAAAATAATCTATATGCTCTAAACCAAGCATTCAAACATATCAGAAGGACTGTAGCAAAAGGAAATGAATTACAATTTCAAAGACTATGTAACTTTAGTGTAAGTTAGAAAAGGTTTTTGACTCAAGTTTTACTTTAACCCACTATGGAACTGAACTCAGTTTTTTACTAAGTATGAAGTTTTGTTATTTTTTTAAATCCTCACCCAAGGATATGTTTGAGGTTTAAGAGAGAAAAGGAGAGAGTGAGAGAGAGAAACAGTGATGAAAGAGGAACAGCAATCAGTTGCCTCCAATACAGGCCCTGCAACCTAGGTAAGTGCCCTGAGGGGGAATCCACCCCACAACCTTTTGGTGCACAGAAGACCCTTCAACCGAGCCACCCAGCCAGGGCTTAAGTATGAGAACTGTAATTAAATAATTTTCTATTTTAATTAATATAACCAATAAAGTTTTGCTTCTTTAGTGGTGACTAACTTGAAAAATACTTATTTTTGAGAAGGAACTTTATTCTGCCTACTAAATAATGGCCCGTGGATAATTTTTGAGTATTCTGATTTTAAGCAGAAGCTCTGTCAAGAAATTTTTGGTTTTCATGTGTCTTCTTTTAATTCAGATAATTTATTTCTTAGAAAAGATCCTTTAGAACAGCACTGTCCAATAGAAATATAATGCAAGCCATAATATATAATTTTTTAGCGGTCTTATTAAAAAAGGGGAAAACAGGTGAAATTAATTTTTAATAATAATCTTTTCTTTAACATTTTATCCAAAGTATCACTTCAACATGTAATCAATGTAAACTACTATTAAGATATTAAAAAATTTTTGTACTAAGTTTTCAAAATCTGGTGTGCATTTTACAGTCAACACACCTCCATTCACACTTCAAGTGTTCAGTACCATGTGTGGCTGCTAGCTAATACTGGACAATGCAACTCTCCTTAAAATTAGAAAGTGATACTTAAAATTAACTTTTATTGAGAATTTGAGGTGAAAGTCACATCTACCCTTAAGAAGGTTTTCATAAAACTAGAAAGCCCTGAGGATCATAAAGATGTAACTTACAACAGTTATGGTACTGGGTGCAAAACTGAGTTGTTTTTAATTTTCAGCTAGTTTTATTTTACCACATGCTTCCTTTTTTCATCAGTAGAAAGTGAAACTTCAACCCAGTCCAACTCAATAAGCAAGTACTTGGTATTATAAGGCCTTGTAAGTTTATTCCCATTCTTAGATATTACATACAATGCAGAGGTTCTCTTTTTGAATATAAAATTGTATTAAGAAAAATGCTTTCCCTCCCAAAAGAATTTTTAACTTTTTCAAACTAAAAGACACAGTAAATTACAAAAGCATAAAGTGAATTAATGGAGACATATGGAAAAAGGACAGTCTTCTTGCATGCCAGGTTAGCACAACAGTAATAATAGATCAGCAGTAACTCAAAGGATCCACTAACAAACACGACAGCAATTAAATCCTCAAAGAACAGGAGCCAGTTTGAACTACAGCATCTGCTTTTGCGGTATTAACATTGTGTTCTTCTAGCAATTTTCCAAACTCTACAACTTTTAAAACATGAATCTCCAAAAAAAATGGCAATATTAACAAATGACCTTTGACAGGATGTAATGGTCTCTATATTTTTCAAGAAATGGATATGGAAGTAAATAACAGACAGGGATGCTATGTTACAACAGTGGTGTAGCTCTTCAGACAGATAAAAGAAGGTAATAATAGGGGAATCCATGTCTCAAGAAGCCTTAACTAAATTTGTATATTTAACTATAAAAAGGCTCCACAGGTTGACCAAAGACGTTTGTTTGTTTGTGGGAAATTACAGCAATTTAGTGTAGCATCTAGCTTTCTCAGGTTAATCAAAAGTTTCTATTGGAATTTAAAAGTTTGACTAATACAAAAATGGGAAAGATTACTTAAGCACTTTCTTTGGGATACAAAGTCATTCTAATCACAGCGGGTGGGAGAGAACAGGGATTTTAAAAAAGGGAGCTGGGTAAGCGGAGAGTAGGAATTAAAAGGGAACGTAGGTGGTTATAAAAAATAAAACAAGTTGGGAATCAGGAGATTAGATCTACTTTATGTCAGTGATTACCTGAGACTGTTTTGGTGTCAAGGTTCTACCTGCCTGCATCTTAAAACTCTTCTGTGATTCGAAAGATGTAAATGACAGCTACCCTCATCTGCTACTTTGCCGCAAGCTAAGAACAGAGAAAAGTAGAGCCGCAGCTAACAAAGATGCTTTCTACCCTTCTTCTAAGATGGTGGAAGAGTCTCCTCTTGTAAGAGGCTTCCCCAAGAAGGAAAAATGAAAGGAGCAGAGAAGAAAGCCACAGCAGACTCCCTGGCTCCGTGTCCTGCCAGTGCTCCGTCACCGCCGCCGTACCCCCACTCCGGCCAGCCGTCTCCCTCCCAGGGGGTTAAGCCCCCCCCCCCCCGGGCATTGTTTGGCCAGGGTCCCCTATTGACCACTCCGATCGCCTCCTCCGTGCCTGCAGTAGGAGCTCGGGAAGCCTCCGGGCAGAAAGTACTTGATTTCCAGATCCTCCGCCATCCCCCCTCTTACTAACTGGTGTAAAAGGGAAGGGAAGTCTGGCCTTTGCTGGGTAGATTGCTCAGGGGTCAGAGGCGTCCCCTCGGCCGGAGTCGAAGGGAGGTGGCCATTTGTGCCAGGCCTCGGTATTGAAAAATCCCAACCAAGGCTAGGGGCCTCCTTGGTCCCCGGACTCCCGGTCCGGGTGTCAGGTGCGGCCCTTGGTTCTCAACCCTCCAGGCACCAGCAAGGACAGCGCACAGGCCCCGGGCTGAGACCGGTCTCCCGCCCGACCGCCGGGGAGCAAGGGACCCGGACTGGAGCCCGAGCCGCATCGTGCCCGCCCCCGCCCTACCTGAGGGGGCCCGGGCGGGGTCGCTAAGGGCCGCTCCCGGGAGCCCCGCGACGGCGCGGCTCGGCGACAGAGGCGCCTCGTCTTGCCGGGGCAGAGCTCGGCGGCGGTTTCACGACCTCAAACTCCATCGGGAGCTACAGGGACAGCCCCGTTGGCGGCGGCGGAGGCCGCGACGGGGCCTCCTCCTCCTCCCTCCGCCTCCTCCTCCTCACCACGGAGGCGGACCTGGAGGGATCCGACCTAACTCTCGCGAGATGATACTCCCCACATCACGCGAGATCACGCAAGACCGGCAGCAGGGGCGGTGGAAGGGAGCGTAGTATCCCCTGCCACCTGGATTGCGCATCAGTTTCCCTCGAGTAGAGCGCAACCATCCCCATCACGTGACGGGGGAGACCCGGAATACTGTGGGAGGTGCTGTTAGGATGCCTAGGCAAGTCGAAGGGGTTTATGGGAAACTCCCTGCACATTCATCTGCGCCTAGAGCCAGCCTTTTGGGACCTTGGTTTGAGCCAGTGTCTGACTCCCCTCAAGAAAAGCATGGTATCCATTTAGCATAATCTGGTATATCTGTATTACATTCTTATCACTCTCCCATAATCAGATGCTGACCCAACGCCTCAGTCTCTGTAGGTGCCAAGTAATCTCCGTTAAAAAACATTTGTTTGGCAGGCAATAACACACACCTATCCCTTTATTAGAGAAAACCGAGCTCCTCAGAAGCTGGCAGGCATCAAAATTCAAGCACAAATTCTGGCATTAATAGCTCCATAAACATTCGTTAAAGGATTTTTCACAGTAAACTGCAAGGTAGAAATTATTCTCATTCTCACTGTTTTTATATCGGAAGAAATAGACGGGGAATAGAGATAAGGGAATTAACATTTATGGACTACTTACTATGTGCTAGGACCTGTATTAAGTAATAAAAATTCCATTTTTACTATTTTTATTTTCTTAATTTCATTTCCTTGTCAAAATAATCCTAAAAGATAGATGCTATGCACTCTTTGTTCCTGATGAGAAACTGAAAAACAGATTGAGAAAAAGGCACTTTCCAATATGAACCCAGATGTCCAACAAAAGCATCTATGGAAGTAAACCCATCACGAATTAGAAGGCATATGAAAAGTAGTTTAAAAAGTACAATGACCTTAAAAATAAATATGGTTGCTTCTTAATTCAATAGCCACATCAAAGACTTTTCTCCCGTACATTTTTATGCTTTTCATACTCTCCTCTTTATGCAGTATATGCCGATCCTATAGAAGGGTTTCCAACAGTGGTTCATTTTGCATTCAACTAGATAGTGCTGGATATATATATATATATATATATATATATATATATATATATATATATATATATAATTTTTTTTTTCATTTAACTGGACAGTTGGGCATGATGACATGATATTTCAAAGGTGGCTTCACCATTCACTATATTTAAAATTACAATCAGAATTCTCCTTCCCTGACATTCCCTGATTTATTTTCTCCAACTCCATTTCCAAAATCTGACATACATTAATTTTACTTATTTGTTTACAATTTGACTCCCTTTACTAGAATTTAGGTTTCATGAGAGCAGGAATTTTTGTTGGTACTCCTAACCTCTAGATACTGTCTGTAAGGACTCCATAAATATTTGTTGAATAAATGGCTAACTGAATAACCAGGAGAAATAGTTTCCTTCTTTAAAATTCACAGATGTAGACAAAACACAAAGCTCTCCATCCCCATCTCCAGTTTATTATTTCTCATGTAAACATATAGGATAGTTACATCCAAGGAAAAAGGGAAAGGATTTTCTCTTACACCAAAGTAACAACTACCTTTCCGAGACCTTTTATACAAAAATGCAGTAAATGAAGAGGCTGAAGATAAACATATTGCATTTTTTCCATCATATCAAAACACAACTAAAAGTGAATGTTTTAAATGAATTCAACACTTTGTTATACCTGCATTTTAAGAGATTTTCCTGAAATTGTTTAAGCACATCATGCAAACAGACATTCTCCTAGAAATGTTTTGAGATCACTCTGTGCTAACTGAACAGGAATAAATAATAATAAATAATAACCATCACTTTCACAAAATACCCCTCCCCCCACAAAAATCTCAAAGTGCTTACAAAAAGTTTCACAAGAATCTTACTTACAAGGCACACATAAAACTTAAACATAGTTCAATCATAATTCTTTTTAAACATCAAAGATAGGTAATTCCTAAAAACAAAACAAAAAATAGTTTACTATTATTTGTTCATGGACCCCTATCTGCATCCCTCCCCAACAAAATTTCACCCTAGGAAGCAAAAATAAAAGAAATTATTTCAATCACAAACTATTTCTGATAGGAAAATGTTTTCATGCTTACAAATGGCCAATTATAGGTCAAATGGGAAAGAAAATTAAGCACTGCACTATCATGTTCTCCAGTGGAAGAAAAACACTATTTGCTTTAGAAAAATTATGTCTCCAATTGAATATGCAAATAGCAACATTCATAGACACCAAACTCTCCTTTTTTGCTTTCCCCTCTTCTGTTGTTAGGAACTCTGGAAGATTTAAATATAAAACCACATAATTTCGGACCTGGAAATGACCTTACAAATTAACACTATCTAAGTTATTATTTTTGCATATAAATTTAAGGGAAGCTCAAGAAGAGGTGACCTGTCCAATGACACTAACTGGTGACCTGGGGGGGTCATGAAGTTGACTTTCTTACCTTATATGAAAACTGGGTTCTTGAAAGTCTCTTCCAGTTAAAATTCTATAGAAAATATATTTTTCACAAGTATCACAAAAAAGATAATTAACATTTCTAACAACCAACATGATTCATCACAAAATTCTTATAAATGGTACAAAGTATACTACATATTAAAATATGGAAGGGCTTCAACACTCAATATAGCAGAAATTCTACATAAAGCTGAGGTGAGTGTAAGAGGAATAGAACATCCAGTCAAGTTTCTTTATTAAAAGTAGTTCCTGTCTTTTAGACGACATGATTTGCCCTGCAATATATTTTAATCTGTTATGACAACAAAACGTTTTGTGTTATACGTAGACAAGGATATTAGAGAGCAATGGCTCATAACACAATCTGCAATATTACGCTCAGTAAAATTACTATACAGTCATGATTTTGCTTTTGGCACATTTCTGGAAATATACCATAAAACTCTGAAGATGGTTAAGATTTTGTCAACACATAGTAAATAAAAATTACACTAACGTTAATGAAAAGCTATTATTCAAAATTAAGGAAACACTAATAACTACCCATGTTTATCTAGTGACAGGAAGAAAATTAATATGTATTGACAATTCAAAATTTAAAAGGGAATGAACTATTGATACACACAACATGGATGAATCTAAGCCATAATGCTAGGTGAAGAGAGCATCTCAAAAGGGAGCATACTGTAAGGTCCCATATATGACGTTATAGAAAAAGAAAAATACACTGATGGAGAACTGTTGGCAGTTAGGAGGAAATGACTACAAAAGGGCAGCATAAGGGAGTTCTGGGGGGTGATGGAATGTTCTGTATCCTGATTGCAGCGGTGGTTGCACAGGTCTATACATGCGTTAAAATTATGAAACTATATGCCAAGAACAAATCATTTAGCAGACGGCATCACTGTTCAAGAAAGGAAATGAGCAGTGAGAAGCAGCTAGATATGGTAAGTGTTCCTTTATCTGATGACCTCAGAGATGTCTGCAAATGTTTTGAGCACATTGTTTCTTTTACATAGATACAACATTGACAAAGGTCAATTTTACTATACATTAACCAAAAAATAAAATAAGATAAATTTTTAAAAGGGTAGAACAAATATCTTTGGTAAAGTTGTGATTTCTAAAAGAGTAATTTTTTTAGAGCTTTAAGCCAACGGTATACTTTTACTGGTCACAAAATAATTAGATGCCACTGCATTAAATAAAATCAAAACATTTGGGCCTAATTAATCATTTATAATATATGTATATTAACAAACCATGGAAATAGTATTTTAAGAAGTGTATAAGGAAATTCTGCTAATCCCAAATGAATATGAATTGTGTTCCTTTACATTTTAAAACAATAGGTATCTTGATTAGTTTGTAATCGAAAAGCAGTTGGTTAAAAAAAATTCTTATCCCTATTCCAACTATTCCTATCCCATTCTTAAAGTGACTAATAATGGAAAATAGTATGTTTTAAATTTTATTTTGTCTTGCCATTATCCTAATTCATGAAAGTTATTACATGGTTGGATTATTTTACACTTCTCTATCAATTATCTAGAGACTCACAACCCAAATATGAAAATACTGCTGGACCCTGTCATTAGAATCAAGAATATATGAGAGAAGGAGTATACTCCTAGGATGAATATTTAAGAGAAGAGTATTACTCTAGGTATACCACCCAGACATATATAATGTATGAGATGAGATGGCATTCCACCAGCTTTATCATGTCCCCCACTTCAGAACTTGTAGTGTAAATTCAGAAAGAATAATGTGTAAGCAGACCAAAAATAAGACTCAAAGATGAGGAAGAAATGCAATGTTACAAATGCTGCATTCGATAGAAAGACTTGCCTAACAGAATAATTTCTGGCTTCCGTGATTCTAATTATAATAAATTTTGCTTTTTGAGATCATGAATAGGTAGTTTTTCACCACTGCTCCGGCCATGGACAGAGGTTATGTGTTTCTTGAGCGCAGATTTGTGCTTGAAATCCATATCACAACAATGGCATTTGTATGGCCGATCCCCACTATGTATATTCAAGTGGTCCTGCAGAGTGCTTTTAGCAGTAAATGTCTTCAAGCACACAGTACACTGGAAGGGCCGTATGCCCATGTGTCCTCGTATGTGCCGGTTGAGATTTTTCTTCTGTGTAAATGTTTTCCCACACTGTAAGCATAAGAACAGTTTATGCATCTTAAGGTGGCGTAGATAGTTTTCGACATGAAGAAATCCTCGTGGACACCGGGGGCACTGGTGCCTCAGTGGATAAACATCCTCCAGATTCTGAATCTCATTCGCTGTACCATGACTTCCTTCAGTATTCCCACAAAACGAGCCCTGATCTTGATTCCCAGGAACTTCTGCCACTCTGCTCTCAACCGTAGAATTGATCAGTGAATGCTGCGTTTCAGAGAAATACATGCTTGCTTTTGAAGAGGTACAAGGTGGTGAAAACTGCCCATTTTCTACACCAGCAGTACTGATAGACTCCACATGGAGGATACAAATTTCATTGTCTTTAAAACCTATATCAACTGAAGATAGCTCTGGTGACTTCATTTCCTGTCTCTCTGATGTCAAGCTCTCTACTGTAGACTGCAAAGCACTGCTTTCCTCTTCTTTAACTTGTAAATCTATGTTTACAGGACTATCTTCTGAAATTTCAATGATCTCACAGTCTTTATCTGTATTTTCTTCTTCATTCTTAACATCTGGGTTAGAGGACTGACAAAGGTCGGTATGTTGATTGTTGTTTTTCATAGAAAGATCAATTTCCAGATATCCCGACAAAGCTTCTGTACACTTTTCCACAATGTGAACCATTTGAAGGTAACTAGCAGCAGTCAAATATTTCAAAAGCTCTTTCCTTTTAACCTCAAGTGCTCCAGTATAGCAAGAGAGCAACAATTTTCTGCCAACTTCTGCACTCTGCAAGATGGTGATTCTGACATGTTTTGACTGTGTGAGTAAAAACTGATCTCTCATGAAAGTGGAGCAAGCTGCTAAAATCACCTTGTGTCCCTGAAACTCAGTGTCATTAATATAAATTGACACATCACAAAACAAATTCTGCTGTCTCAGGAGATTCATTTTCTGCAAGACTACATCTCCTTGCTGTTCAAACTGGAAGTGCAGAACATCAGACTCAGCAGCCATGGTCACAATCTAAGCAAAATAAAACACAAACATTGATGTGAAAACAGGGAATGCTTTACTACACTGTAAAAGCAAAAACAAAGAAACAAACCCCCCCTGAATTGGGTGAAAGAATACTCAAATTCTAACCTGGATGCTAAGAGTGAACGAACCCATACGCCACCATCTCAAAAGCCAGAAATAAATGCATTTCTCTACGAACTCATGGCACTTTTTCCATATTTTTGTTACAGCATTTATTATGCTGAATTGTACTTAACAGTCTATGTTTTTCTCCTTGGCTAAATGTATATGCCTTGCGGTGTTAATGCCCACCATTAAATGAATTTGCTTCCCAAATTAAAAACCTTAATGTAATCTCCAAACTTCCAACTCCCCATCACTACTGCAGATCTTTATTCTGTTCACCTGGATCATTGCCATGTCTTCCAGCAGTTCCCCTTGACACCACTCTCCTATATTCCAAACTACCTTCCTGAGGTTCTACCAGAATGGACATCTTTTAAAAGTTTTCTTTTTTTCCTCTCTCCCCTGCTTCCCTTTACCTCCAGGACAGTCTAACCTTCTTGGCAAATATAAGATCCTTCATGATTTAGCCCTAAGCACCTTTACAACTCTTTCCTCTACTCTTTCATCGAAGCTCCTATATTCAAATTTTCATCACTATCCAGACAAGAAGACCCAAATGCACCTTTACAAGTTACACTCGAGCTTCCAGTTGCTTTTTCTAGCGAGTGATTTAGCTCCTTTAAAGCCTCAATCAAGTAAGACTTCTGTGACTTCTCCTCCTGTCTCCCCCATAAGAGTCGGCTGCTTTCAGAGCATCCCGAAATAGTGCCTGGTTCATCTGAGTCCCTGCAGCGAGCACTGGGGACCGGCACAGAGCAGGAGCTGCTCAGAGAACATCTATCTGATGAACTGAATCCGATGCCCCGTGGCCTGGAAGATCCGCCGCCACAGATCTCCCCGAGACGAGCCTGCCAGGAGCAAGGCCCTGTCGCCCAGGCGGTTGCAGCACCAGTCTAGCCACTCCCGGGCAGCGCCCAGCCACCCTCCGCCTCGGGCTTCCCCACCTGTCCCAGTCTCCCTCGCGCGCACTCACCCACTCCGAAAACCAGAGCCGAGGCTTCCGCGGCAGTGGCGGCCCGGATCGGTAGGTGGGCTTAGTCTGGGAGGAAACACATCCGGTGTCAACTAGCTCTATTCCTCCTGGAGCGGGCTGGGCGTCCCGGAAGGACATCCTGCGCTCCCCTCACCCTCCCGCCCCCGCCCGAAATGACGGGAAGGCGCTGGGATTCCGGCAAATCCCATCTCTCCTGTCCCCGTATTGGTACGCGAACCATTCTGCTTCCCGAGCTCTCCCCAACCTCCGAATCGCAGACGGGGTGCGAAGTTGGGAGTACAGCGCGTCTATCAGAATACCCTGCGCCAGGATCCTCGGGAGGACCTCACGGACTATTATGGGCCGAGCCCTCTCGTTTACTGGGCCATCTACAATGTAAAAGGTGGCGGAGAAAAAGCGGAGGCTGCCGTAGGGATCAGTATTCCAAATTGCCTAACTCGTCCCTGCCCCGTCAGGATCTGGCCCCAACTTCGGGATCTCTCTCTTCCTTCGATCTCCCGCTTCCCTCTCAACTGCCCCCCCCATCCCCGGGAAACCCAGGCCTTGCACCTCAACTGCTGCCCCTCTGTTTCCATAAGCCTGAACCTCCCTCCCATTTATCCTTCAGAATCCCATCATCCTTAAAGCCAGCGTTAACTACCCTGAATTAACAGGCTTGCAGTTGGAAGCCTGTCAACCCTTTGGCTGCCTTTATTATTGCAGTTATCATCCCATCATTGAAATCTGTATCCCATCCCATCCAGGCAGAAGTACTAGTGCCTTACTAATCTTTGCATTCCCCAAGTCTAGTACTTAGTAGGCATCCAAATATTTGCCAAAAAAAGAAAAAATGTCCGAACCAATTTCTTTCTTTTTTTCTTACTGATTTTAGAGGCAGGAAGAGAGAACACCCGACCCGTTGCTTCCGCGTGGGAATCTAACGTGCAGCCCAGGCGTGTGCCCTGACCAGGGACCAAACACGCAACCCCCTGGTGTACTGGCCCACGCTCCGATCAACTGAGCAAACGGGTCAGGGCTGAACCAATTCTTTAAAGCAGCTGCTCTAACCCTGGAGTCAACGGGTTCTCACTGAAGTAACTGACCTTAGTTACAATTTCTGGTTAACCCTTATTTGCTTCTAAAGCCAAGCCCAGCAATTTGATTAATATGTTTTAAAGAGTAGGAATGAAGAAAGCATTCCTGTATTCAAGTTCAAGCAACTGAAAAGGAAAGGAGGGGAGAGAAAATAAATCACTCACACCAGAGCTTTAACTGTCACACTTTTATTAAGGAAACTTCCCCATAATAAGTGAAGAGGTAGTTCATAGTATGTCTAACATACAACAGGTTTAGAGCAGCTATTCACCAGCTGAAATAAAATGTTCTAGGTTGTTTGTTTAGGACAATATTTAAAAGTAGTGACATTGGTCACCCTGCACTTACAGAATTTTCTAAAAAAGAAACTAAAACAAATTAAAACCAAATCTGATTTACCTCAGAGCCGATTCAGTTTGGAGTTTGTCTTTAAAATTAAATAATAAATAAATAAATTTGATACAGTAACTTAAAAAAAAAAAACTATGGTAAAAAGAGTGTTCTCCCCTTTTAAATTATCTTGGGGATTCATAAAATACAACTGCTGAATAAGGTTTTTAAAATCTTCCTCTATAAAACTTATTTGATATCAATAACTTGACCATTTTGCAATACAATCTAAGAAACATGTACAAACAAAGGACAGAAGTCAAATCCCACCAAAATTAAGAAAACGTCTCACAGAAACAGAACACCTCTCCAGCTAAGAAATGGAGACTGTAAATCACTTCAGTGGTTTGCAGTTACAAAAGATGAGAACTATAGCTTTTACTATAACCACCAAGATGCTGATTTTAAGTGATCAAAGAAAGCAAGGCTGTTTCCTTTTTTTACTCCTAGTATAAAATGAAATGGATATATTAGCTCTCTAAGACCACATGAGACTAAGTTCTGTGAGATCAGGGCACATTGCAATCTTACCTTCATATCCTCAGCATGTAGCATAGTGCCTGGCAACAGTAGGTGCTCAATCAATGTTCTTGAATGACTAGATGAGCCCAGAAATAAGTCTCCAACCAAAGAGACCAATCTAATTTGAACCCATGCCTTTCAATCTTCAAACCAGTAACAAAAACAGGACATGAATGTAAGCAAAGGAAGCACTTTAACATGAAATTTCCACAATAAACTTATGTTCAAAGGCAATAGCGAAATGTTGGTTAACATGCTAGTGTCTCATTGTTGCATAGAATTGGTACTCTTTGGCTGGGTCATATAAAAATCAGAATGCTACGCAACATCATTAGAACAGATAATGGGTGACCTTAGGCATAAGATACCTATTAGTCTTATCACTCAACTTTATTCTCATTTTAAATCTTTTAACAAAAGGTAGAAATTATACCTTAAATCAGATTCAAATGTAAATGTATCAAAGTATAACAACTGTAAGAATTCCCTCTGACTACTCGAGTAAAACCTAAGTTTTGGTTTATTTGTACATGCACTCTTATAGCTCAAAAAAAAAAGGGAAATCCTGATGGAAACTAAATAAACACTTTCCAGACAAAATCAGTTTCACATTCAGATCCTTCTCATATTTATTCTTACTTGTCCTTTCCCTCCCTAACCAATATCCAGCAAATTAGTCACTTGCTTGGGAAGAATGTAATATTCATTCTAACTAAAAAATAACTAACAAAAATAAATCCTTCTGTGATATTTTGTTGCAAAATCCAGGTTGTCTCAAAAAGCCAATAGGGATTCACAAAACTGAGCTTCTTCCTAATGTATTCATCATGTACTAAATCTTTTTAAGTTAAGGTGTAGTAAGAAAAAAAATAAGACATTAGCTCATATTTAGTCACTTACTACTTTGGCCAACCTTGGCCAGGCCATGTCTTTGGGTTTTGGATACCCCAACTTTAAAAAAAAAAAAAGGTGGAGTATATGATCTCGTAAGACTCTCTAAAGACTAACACTCCTATTACCTATATCTGACTCATGGGTCAGAAACTAATAAGACTCAAAATTTTATTTCTGAACTATAACATGTGCTTTAGGACAAACAGCTGTTCTGTTTTACCACACTGGAAGATCAACTTCATATTAGCAATCTATCTAACACGGCAAGGTGGGGCTGTGTATGAATGTCTGAATGCAAAAGCCTGATTGCTCATTCTGTGACCCACTCTTTTCACCTGTTTCAGAAATTAAGGTACATTAGAAAATGAGAATTCAGAGACTATTAGAGTACACTGGGCAAAACTCTGAAGGCCAGACAACTTTCTGATGGCTAAATGCCTTTCTGATGACTAACCTCCAAAAGAGAGTCCAAAATCTGACTCCCCAAAAGTTTCTTTTTAGAGAGACCATTATACTTTAGCACATTTTAGTATGCTTGGAGCCATCCTGACTTAAAATGCATCAACAAATAAGTTACATATTAATTATAAGCATTTGGCTTCTTTTGAGGAAGACTTTCCATGTAAAACTGTTGTACTATTGTACTTCTATCCTTTGTTGATTATGTTCTGCATGGTGATACCTAACTATGTCTGCACGTACTACTGAAAAGACAGCACTCTGGTCTATGTGAACAATTCAGTGACGTGAAATTGGGCCATAATACTATTGAAAAGAGTGCAGAACAATAAAAAATATTTCTTTATAGCTAGCTCCAAGAAAAGTACAAATGGTAGGAAGTAGATTCATTCATTCATCAGACACAGATAAATTATCAATAGGCAACCAGAGTTCTATCACATATTCAGGCCAATAGCATTATCACTTTACATCTCAGTCTATTTTCTGCCAAAGAAAAATATTATTCACTTCTCTGAACAGCATCAATTACTGGAGTGCAGGTGATGATATTAACTTGTTGGTTCCTTCAGAATGTGCCCAGTGAAAAGCCTAAAATAGTGTCAGTCTAAACGTAAGTCAATATTAGGTAGACAAATGGAATACTCCTTTGGAAAGGAAAACAGAAGTCACTAGATAATTCAAAACAGAAAATAGGAGAGGGCAAAAGGAAGGCAAGACCACTCCAAGTAGTAAGTTGTCTGGTCTGTTAGTACTTCAATTCCCTCCTACAACCTGCACAGAGGCTTTGGAGAAGTCAAACTAGCAAAATCACTCCTAAGAAGACTCAAGACTATTGCCATGTTTTCAGTCAGTTCTAGTTTTGAGCATAAAGCCCCTAATTTATTCAATTCACACAAGTACTATCATTCCTTAAGTTCAGGACAGCTTGGGCCAGTTTACCTGCATCCAGGACCTGAGTTCCATCAGGCTGTGGCTGACACCCTTTGGAGTCTGTGACTGTTGTACATGCAAAAGAATCAAAATCCACTGTGAGGTCCTGCACATTTCTTTCATTGGCATTATCAAAGCTGTTTTTGCCATGCAGTTGTTTAAGGTGTTTCCTCAAAACTGGCTTATGTGCAAAAACCATGTCGCAATAGTTACACTTATGGGGCTTATCTCCACTGTGAAGGTTAAGATGATCCTGTAAGGAACACTTCTGAGAAAAGGTTTTCCCACAGATCTTACACTGGAAAGGTTTAATGCCGGCATGCACACGCATGTGTCGATGAAGGTTGCCTTTCTGAGTAAAAGTCTTGCCGCAGAGTAGACACATAAAGAGTTTGTGCATTTTTAAATGGTTGGCGTAGTTCTCCAGGTGACGGAACACCCTGGTACACTTTGGGCATTGATGATGCCACTGTAGGCCTTTGTCTACACCTCGAATATTAGGCCCAAAGACATCTTTTGAGGCCATGACGATGTTATCACTGCCTGTGTAAGAGAGGGCATAATTGTGGAGATGGTTTTGTTCTATTTCACTCACTCTGTTTTCCACAGTTGAATTTATCAGGGAGTGCTGGGGCTCTGATGAATGTAAAGCAGTGGGTTCAGAAGAAATAAACTGGTTCTGATCTTTTTTACTTCTAACCTCTGATACATCCCCAATAGATTCTACCTTAACAATCTGAATATCACTGTCCTCCATATCCATACTGTCTTCAGATGGATGAATACAAGGTGAGTCCTGCTTTGGGGAGCCTCTGGCATCTCCCTGCTGTTCTTTTGACTGGGGAGAAGCACTCTGCGGTTCACATCCCTCTTTACTATCCATTGGTTGTTTTGGCTTTATAAACTTCCACAAGGCCTGTGTGCACCGTTCTACAATGTGGCTCATCTGAAGAAAACTCGCAGCAGTCAAGTAATTTACCAGCTCCATCTCAGGGAATTCCAGCACACCACTATAACAGGATAAGAGCAATTGTCTCCCCACTTCGGAACTCTGTAATATGGAGATTTTCACCTCTCTGGAATCATTCAGTAAAAACTGGTCTCTTAAGAAAGGGGAACCTGCAGCAAACACAATTTTATGCCCCTGCACCTCAATATCATCTATGAGAACTGTAACATCACAAAATTTATTCTCTTCTCTTAATTTGTTCATTTTTTGTAACATTGAATCTCCATAATTTTCAAACTTGAAGTGAAGGAGATCTGATCTTTCAGACATTTTGGCAGACCTAAAGAACAGAAATGTAAAAAGGATGAATTTAAGAAAATTCAAACAATGATGAAACCTGGATTTTTTTTTTCCAAAACCAAATTTGTGTTGTCATATCTGTTTGTATGTATCCAAATGAAATTTGCCTTGAAAGAGGAAATAGTATAACAGCTTTCAAAGGCTGTTAAAATTTACTCCTTGCCAATGTCAAGTATCAATTGCACCTCAGGAGTGGACTGGTATTAGTATAAATAGCTTGGCACTTATTCTACTTAATACAAGAACAGTGCTTGAGTTACTCCAAGAGCTTTTTTTCCCCCTTTTCAAATGAGAATACTATCAGGTTTAAAAAACAAACTAAAACATCCCAACAAGTAATAACAAAGTCACTATTTTCTTTTGCATGACACTTTGAACCTGCTTCTTTGAAGACAAAACACTGTTCCTTTGCTTTGTATCTTAAAGAACTGCAGTGACAGTGCTTGCCCCATTCCTGGATAAACCCTCTTGATTAAACTGATGTGTATTTATTCCTCCAAGTATTTCTGTGATAAAATGAAAGTTACAGACCTAAAGGGACGGTTATTTTGTGTATTTTGGACAAATCTAATTCTCTCTTTAAAAACATTTCTTGATATAGAAAGTAAATAAAATATTTGATATAGAAGAAACATGAGCCATTTGGTGGGAATCTGAGTAGGAGTAAAGATCTAATTAATCTGTAATAGATTCTGTTCTTTCTTCTTTGCCCCTATATATCTATCATTACTCATCAACTGGACAACTAGAACTGATTCATAAATGTTCCCTGGCTTCCAGGTTCTGTCCCCTCTAATCCAACTCCTACATCACCATATGACATCTTTCAAAAATACAGATCTGATTATACCCAACCCCTGCCTCATATCCTTCTGGGACTTTCCATTGTTTCCTGGATGAAGACTAAATTCTTGAGTATCATTAAGATAAACATTGACATAACCATTCAACTTCGAAGAAGGTGTTTTTGCCAAAACTCTCTGCATATTTGCCCCTTTATAGAGCAATTCCTTTGGAGAAGATCCCCATATTCTGATTCCATACTCTCCAAATAATTTTCTGATAACTGTGCTTCCCGTGTGTGTTTCTAAAGAAAAGGATGAATTGGCTATGCCATCATAATTCCAGTCCACCAGCCATTGTAAAAATAAACTGGTACATGTCTATATGTCAGTCTTCTGTAAGATCAGTAGGTATATCAGGGCTACCCTTGAGAAACAGTTCTACAATATCAGTGCATCAATAAATTCACCTTGAATTTTGAGCATTCATCAACTCTGTAGTTGAGAATCATATGAGACAACTAGCTGCTCCTGGCCACATCTGAACTCCAAAGCCCAATCTTTATAATCTTATAACACTGACACAAAGGTGCACAGAACACAAGCTCCTGAAGGCAGAGCCCAGGTCTTACATCTCTCAGTGCTTGGTGCATAATAGCACTGTGTTGACGCCAAGCATTAGCACGATTATTTCTTTAGTCTAGAACACTCCTCCTAGTCAATACTGACTCCTTTATTTCCTCTGAGAGGCCCTTCCCTGACCCATCACACTAACAGTTGTCTCCACTGGACCCATAGCATAGGACTTCCATCGTAACACTCAATATCCTTTATTAAATACTTCCTTCCTGTCCAAACTGGAAGCTTCATGGCATTAGAGGGAAACATCTCCATCCTATTCAAAGGGCTAATGTTAGGAAACTGAATCTTCTAAAGCAAAACACCTTTTGCTTTGGCTTCAAATTCTTACTGCAGCCACATCACTGGCCAAACCCTCTTCTGATGAAACTACTGTGCACTCCTGCCACCTAATACTGCACTAAACAATACTGCAGTGCTCAGTCTGTGTTTGTTGAACCTACGGGATTTGTTTGGCAGTGGTAAGAAGGAGAAATTGCTGTTAGGAAGACCAGCTCAGCGTCTACAGAAGCATTAAAGCTCTGACACCATGAGAACCTAGGAAGGAATGAAAATGGGAACATGGAGCAAGGAAAAGTAACAAAAGATATTTCACAGCACTTGGTAACTTACCAGATACTGAGAATGAGAAAAAGAAATGTGTAAAGGTTCTAAACGTAGGAATTCAACTGAATAAAACTGTCATTGAAAGAAAGGTGAAATTTAGTACGGAGAACTGGTATGGCACAGGTATGTTAGCAAAAATATACACCACAAATTCAAAGCTTTTCCCTTGTATGGCATTTTGAATGTAGATAATGAAAAATCACTAAAAGATGAGAGGAGGGATGTACAGAAGCAAATCTTGCATCAAAGAAAAGATGGTGAATATCAGATTTAAAAAATCTACGGGATACAACAGGGAATATATCAGTAAAGAAAGCAGCAAAACTATATTATCACTGGTCAGTTTTAGCAATTACAATAGCTTAATATATTCATTCCGAAAAGAGTGAAAGTCCCAATTTAAAACCACAATTATAAAAATGGCTATTGTTTCAAGTAGTCAGACATAAGGGGCATTCTTTTTTTAGAGCTTAGTTTGTTCTTAATGCACCCTCAAGTTAGGATTTTCCCACTCACACTCAAAATGAGCTTTAATGGCTTCCATCTATAGTGTGACACTACTCACAATGTTTTATTTTTTATCCTCACCCAAGGACATTTTTTCATTGCTTTTAGAGAGACAGGAAGCATCGATGCAAGACGGAAACATCAATTACTTGCCTCTCATATGTGCCCGGACCAGGATGGAACCCGCAACATAGGCATGTGCCCTGACCTGGAATTGAACCCGCAACCCTTTGCTCACAGGATGACGCTCCAACTGAGCCATACCAGCCAGGGCCACAATGCTTTATTTAGACAACTATCCTCAGGGATAATTCTTCCTAGAAGCTCCTAAGATGAGGAGCTGGAAGTTTCCTTTATTTCCTCCTACCCATTAGCCCCAAGCAACTTACTAACAGCCGCTGCCCAACTGGTACTCCAGGAAAGTGCTTGCATTGATTGGTCTGCTCCGTCCAAGAATGTGAGGGCAATTTATTCTGTTGAAGAAGTCTTCCCTAGTATGTGTCAGCTGCTCTACTGTTTCCCTTTGATAAACTCTTATTTCCAGGCCACAGAGTTTATCCCTTAATTGTTTCCTGTCACTACTTTCTCTTCCCAATAAACTGTTAATTATCCGAGGGCAAGGACCAATGCTTTCTGCACAGATCATTCAA
Source organism: Furipterus horrens (assembly GCF_987537825.1). NCBI lineage: Eukaryota > Metazoa > Chordata > Mammalia > Chiroptera > Furipteridae > Furipterus > Furipterus horrens. The sequence continues at coordinate 195,115,849 of NW_028327174.1, forward strand.
TAAAACCCAGCAGAATAGTAAACTCTTAAGTTTCCTATGAAATTATTAGTGGGCCGTGGTAGAAATGCTTTTCATTATCAGGATATTTGTCTTGCAAGTGCTCTGAGGAAAATTTCTTTCCAGGGTTAGTTTTGACAATATAAACCCAATTTTAAACAACCTTTTTTATTTTTACTTTTTAAAAATGACAAAATAGAAGAAAATAATTGTATTTCCTATGAATTGGCTTAATTTTATTTTAAAATTAGAGGCATGATAGCTAATCTTTACTGAAGCCTTGCTATGTCCAGGTGTAGTGCTAAATACTTTACCTAAATAGACCCACTAAATCCTCAAAATCCCTGTAATGTAGGTATTATTATCACCCCCACTTTGCATATGAGGAAACTCAAGCTTGGAGAACATAAGTAATTTTCTTAACTTAAGAGAGGGAGAAAGTGTTAGTGTTAAGCTGAAACTTGTGCCCAACCCTCATGATGCCAAAATCATGTGCCGAACAACTAGGGTAGCTGAAGTTCTATCCTAGGGATAATGTTAACTGTGGAACTGTTCAGATTCTTCTCGTATCCATTCAGCAATACACTTATGATTTATACGCTTTTCTTTATTTAGTTCACCAAAAGGTTTATGTTTAAAACCAAAAAGTACAACTTAAGTTAAATCTGTGTCAAGTCTAGAGGACTTTAATAGTAAGCCATTTATATATCAGTCATATTCCTGACTGCATTTTATTCCCTTATTCTTGTTTCACCTTGGTTTCTCACCTATTTTAACTGTTATTTTTCCATCTTTTGTGTATTTTCCTTTTTAGAGTGAAACAATGCCATTTGCAAATAAAAGAGAATAAAACTTACAGATATATTTGATTTACAGAATCCCCAACTATAGTTATCATCTTAGTAGTAATTATTTATAATTTTCATAAAAAGCACTCATATAATTCTAGATTACAGCAGAGCTTCTAGTAAATGAAATAAAGATCTGATCAGGTAGAACAGCGACTTGGTCACCACATCCTATTATTCTTTTCTCAGAATGATTTCCAAATTCTCTCTCTCTCTCTCCCTCCCCCAACTTATTATCATTGCCACAGTTTTGATCCTTATCATTTTTTTCCATTTTTTCAATTTTACCGTTGTTCAATTACAATTGTCCCAATTGGTCCTCATTGCCTAGATTACTGTGATTAAATCTGAATTCTGCCCAGTTCTGTTAGCAAGTTTTGAATGATTGATTTCTCAAATATCAGTGTAATTCTCACTTATGATCACTTACTTTCTCTTTGTTTCTAAGACAGAAAGAAAGAAAAAACAAATACTAACAAACATAAATCCATTCCTTACCTTCTTCTTAATCTGGATCTCCTTCAAAGCCTTTTCTTTTTTTTTTTTTTTTTTTTTAATCAATAAGCCTATCTTTGCTTAAAATTTTCCCATTCCTTTGACTCCCATATTTAGTCGCTGCCTACTGTAGTAGTATAAAACCATGGATTCTGGAACCATACTTCCTAGGATCAAAACCCCTACTCAGCCGCTTACTAGCTGTGTGACTTTGGGCAAGTTACTTAAATACTTCTGTGCTTTAGTTTTCCCATCTGTCAAACAGTAATATTACTTCATAGGGTTGTTATGAAAAATTAAATTTTAAAATAAATTTAAAATTAAGTTCATTTAAAAAAGAGCTTAGAACAGTACCTGGAATATGCTCTGTAAGCATTTCTTAGGTAAATAATTAAAGCCTGTCAATTTCCTCTGTGAAATCCTTTATATGTGGCCTTTTCTCCCCCACCCCTTTTGCCTTTTATCATTCTCATTTAACACCAAACCAGCTGAAGTCTCCATTACTTCATATATCATCACCTCATCCCTATGGTAAAATTGCTTTTTAAAAGTTCACTAATGATCTCTTAATTAAGAAAAAAAAAAAAGCACTCTTTTTTTCTCTCTCATTTCCCCAAAACTCTGCATGAATTAATTGTCCCAGTGGCTCCTTCTCAAAATTCTCTTCTCTTGATTTCTGGGTCTTTTTGGTGGTAGGAATTCTGCATTCTAATACTTTCTTCCCTACGTTTGTTTCCGATACTACACCAACTACTACTAGCTTCAATTCCTTTGTTTCATAAATGCAACCATCACCCCAAATCATTACATTCTATCTCAGTAATATCTTCCTGATGCCAACTATTCCCATGGCTTCCACCTCTAGCCACAACATTTAGGCTCAGCTATAGATTTGCACTTCCAACTTTATGCTGGACAGTTCCATTAGACCTTTACTTCATCATAGCCAAAAAATACATCTGTTATCTAGACTATGTTTATGGCTTTATTGTTGGCAATGGCATTGATGTTCTTCTAACACAAACAGCCTAAAACCTAGGGATCAGCTTTGGGACCTCTTTCACCCTCAACACCTAATTTATTATGAAGTGTTCACATCATTCACTACAGTACACTTGCCTTCTTTCCAGTAATACTTTAATAACTTGATTCCAGGACTTCATTACCACTCACTAGGCTGACCCCATTACTCCTTCAAAAAAATCTCCACTAAGCCCTGGCCGGGTGGTTCTGTTGGTTGGAGCATCATCCGGTACACCAATGGGTTCCATCCCTGGTCAGGGCATATGCCTAGGTTTTGGGTTCCACTCCTGGTTGGCGTGTGCATGGCAGGCAGGTGATTGATGTTTCTGTTTCTCTATCTTCCTTTCTAAAATCAATAAAGCCATCCTCAGGTGAGTATATATAAAACTCCAATAACAATATCTAGACATCAGTTAAAAGAGTCCAGAATCATTTAATAGAAATTCCTATTCTATATAGGCTAACATCAAGAGTAGCATGGCTTTCTACAGAGCATATCTGACCATATCACTCTTCTCCTTAAAACTCCAAAGGCTATCCATATCCTTTAAGATTGAATCTCTTACTATTTGTACCTTGGTCTACTTTCCCAGTCTCATACCTCATCTAAGCACAAGCCACCCCTGCCCCATTTCCTCTTCTTCCCACATAAGCTACGCTCATTCATTCACAGCATTGCAACTGTTTCTTCTGCCTGAAAAGCTCTTCTCCACCTTGTCTTCTTCAAGAAGTATAATTCAGAAGTCACTTTCTTCAGCCTTCCCAGCAACTGTCCCTTGAGCAGTTCATACATATATGACTCATAAATAACAGATCGCAGTAGCACTTATTTGTTTACACCTGGCTCCCAAACTTGACTAAAAATTGGAACGATATACGCTCCTGTGCCTGGCACAGCGCCAGTAATATAAAAGGTGCTATGGCCAGTAGCCGATTTGCAGGAAATCCCAGCAAAAGGGTAACCTCATAGTGAGTCCCGCGGGCGGGGTCTAGGGCCTTGCTAGGGCCTCAGCTCTGGCACTTCTTACGAGATGTCAGAATCGGGCATCCGAACCAACTGCTGGACCCTCGGCTGGGGTGCCAGGAGGAGGTCCCTGAAGCATCCAGAAGCTCCCCACTCCAAAAGAGGGACGGAAAAGGGGCGGGGCGCAGCGTGGGCTGGGCCAAGGGCTCCTTAAGTCCCCCCCGGGCCTAGGCCAGCCCCTCGGCCCCAGTCCCAGTGCAGGTCCTGGCCAATCCGGGGCCCCAAGGGGGCTCTATCCTGAGAGACCCCGTACCCCTGCCGGGTTCTCCGGCCGCCTCCGCACTTACAGACCCAGGGGAAGGCCGCCGTCAGGATTCAACACCGCCAGGAGCTCCGGCCCCTCGGGGCTCCGGAAAGGGGGAGGGGCAGGGAATCCGAGCCAAAGGGGGACCCAACGGAACCGGAAGGGCAACCCTCGCCGGACAGGTATAACTTCCTGGTCCCATAGTCCTCTCCGCCAATCGGGACGCTTGAAGGGTGGTGGGGCCGCGGGAGAGACTTGTCGTTCTCGGGGCGGGTAGTGTGGCCGCAGTGCCCTGGACTCCAGGTGCAGAGATTTCTTAGCGTTTGGGGTTTAGGCTTCTCAACGGCTCCTTTCGAGCTGGGCCTCGACCGTCTGCTGCGTGCATGGGCCTGAAGGGCGCCTGCGCACTGAAGTTTTGGTAAGTCCATCCTAGGGATGTGGACTCACCTCGTTGGGGTCCTGAAAGCAAGTTTACTCTCCTTGCTTTTGGATGTTGGTATTTCCTGGGGATCTTGCATTGTAGTGGCTTCCGTTACTTACTGCGTGTTGACCCTTAACAAATTTCTGTCGCCAGCCCAGATGGCTCTCCTGAGCTCCAGAGCCAACTGCCTAGAAATTTTCAATTGATTGTCCTAATGTTTATGTACCTTTTAATCCTCTCGTGTTCATTTGTGGACCTGCTGCTTCTTATCTCCTGTAGTTCTTGAATAGGTGAACGACATCATCCACGACCCAGTCCTGCTGACCCGAAAACTTAATATTATTCTAGAGACCTTCTCATTTTCCTTGTCAATCCAACTGCTCACTGGGTTCTCCCTACTTGTGGGGTGGGGGGACCTATTGTGATAGAACACACAAAGTATTTATCATTTTTAATAATTTGTAAGTGTCAATTTCCGTGGCATTAAGTACATTCAGAATATTGAGTAATCATTATCTCTGCTGTCTAACTAACTTCATTCTTTTACATGTGGGTAGCGCTTCCCCATCACTATTGGTTGAAAAGACTGTCCTTTAACCATTGAATAGTCTTGGCACCTTTGTTGAAAATCAACTGACTATATATGTGAGGGTTTATTTCTGGGCTCTCTATTATATTACATTGAACTATATTTCTGTCTTTATGTTCTTAACGTAATGTTTTAATTGCTATAGCTTTGTAGTAAGTTTTGAAATAGGAGTACTCCAATTTTATTCTTTTTAGAGATTGTTTTGGCTATTCCGGGCCCCTTGAAATTCCATATGCATTTGAGGATCAGCTTTTACACTTGAGAAAAAAAAAACAAAACGAGGCTGTTGTAATTTTGATAGAGATTGTGTTGAATCTGTAGGTCACTTTTGGTAGTATAGACAACTTAATTTTAAGTCTTCCTGTTCATGAATACAGAATTACTTTTCCTATATTTAGCTCTTCATTAATTTCTTTCAGCAGTGTTTTCTAGTTTTCAGGGTATTTAATTCTTTTTGATACCATTGTCAGTGGAATTGCTTTCTTAGTTCTTTTCATAGTGTTGATTGCTGGTGTATAGAAACAACTGGTTTTTGTGTGTTGATCTTAACACCTTGCAACTTTGCTGAATTTGTTAGCTCTAATAACTTTCTTGTGGATTCTTTGGGATTTTCTCTATTTAGGATTATGTTGCCTGTGAATGGAGGTAATTTCACCTCTTCCTTTCCAATTTGGAATCCTTTTATTTTTCTCCCCCCTCCCTCCCTTTCCTACCTATAGCTCTGGTTAGAATTTCCAGTATAATGTTTAATAGCAGCAGAGAAAGTAGGCATCCTTGACTTGTTCATGATCTTAGAGGGGAAGCTAAACTATTGAGTATTGTTAGCTGTGGGTTTCTCACAAATACTTATATCATGCTGCAGAATTTTCCCTCTGTTTGCTGAGAGATCTTACCATGACAAAGGATTGTAATCTGTCAAATGCCTTTTCTGTGTCAGTTGAGATGATCATGTGTTTTTCCTCTCATTTAAAAAAAATATGATATATTACATTGATTGATTTTTATGTTGAACTTCGATTGCATCCCTGGAATAAATTTTGGTTGTATGAATAATTTTTTTAAAAGATTTTGTTTATATTTAGACACATGGGAAGAAAGGGAGAAAAAATGGGAGAGAAACATCAACATGTGAGAGACACATCAATCAGTTGTTTGTCACATGCCCCCCTGATCCCCAACCCAGGTATGTGCCCTGAGTGGAAAGGGAACCAGTCACCTTTTGGTTCACAGGCCAGCACTCAGTCCATTGAGCCACACCAGCCAGGGCTAAATAATCTTTTTAGTATGCTGTTGGTTATGGGGAGATTGTATTATGGAAAAATGTGTTTGTTGTTGGGTAGATCGTTCTTTATATGTTGGTTAGGTGTATTTGGTTTATTGGGATGTCCATGTCCTCTATTTCCTTATTTATCTGTAGGTAGTTCTATTCATTATTGAAAGTGGGGCATTGAAGTTTCAGCTATTGTAGAACTCTTTATTTCTCCCTTTAATTCTGTCCATTTTTTCTTTATGTATTTTGACGGTCTCTTACTAGGTGTGTAAATGTTTATAATTTTTATATCATCTTGCTTAATTGAACCTTTTGTTAATATGTAATGTCCTCCTTTATCTGTTGTAAACTTTTATAAACAATTTAAAATCTGTTTTGCATAAACTTAGTAAAACTATGCCAGCTCTTTTTGGTTACTATTTGTATGGAATATGTTCTTTTTTTTATCCTTACACTTTTCACCTATTAATGTCTTTGGATCTAAAGTGAGCCTCCTCTAAACTGCATATAGTTGGATCATGGTTATTTTGTTTTTGTTTTTTTGTTTTTTCATCTGTTCAGCACATCCCTGTCTTCGATTGGAGAGTTTTAGCAATTTACATTTTAAATAATTACTGAAAAGGAAGGACTTATTTCTGCCATTTTGCTCTTTGTTTTCTATGGGCCTTACAGCTTTTGTGCCTTCATTTTCTTTATTACTGCCTTTTTCTGTGTTTATTTGATATGTTGTAATGAAATGTTTTGATTCGCCTGTTATTCCCTTCTGTGATTTTTTATGGCTATTTTCTTTTGTGGTTGCCATGAGAGTTACATTTAACAGCCAAAAGTTATAATGGAATTGGTACCAACTTTAATACGATACAAAAACTCCTATATAGCTTAGTCCCCTCTTCCTGTTATTAATGTTAGAGAATACGTTTTCAAACATTGTATGTCCATTAATATAGATTAATATTTTTATGCATTTGTCTTTTAAGTCGTGGAGAAAATAAAAAGTGGACTTGCAAATCATAATTATAGTAATATTTGCTTTTATGATTGTCCATGTATTAATCTTGAAAGAAGAGCTTTATTTCTTCGTATGGCTTCTAGTCACTGTCGAGTGTCTTTTCATCAACCTAAGGATTCCCCTTAGCATTCTTGAAGGGCAGGTTCAGTGGTAACTAACAGTAATAGTTTCCCCTGGCTTTTTTTAAAAATAGGAAATTTGTTAATTTCTCCCTCATTTTTGAAGGACAGTTTTGCTGGATATAGAATTCTTTGTCAACACTTCTTTCAGCACTTGGAATATTATCAACCTACTGCTTTCTTGTTTCCAAGGTTTAGGTTGAGAAATTGGCTGACTACTTTATGGAGGATCCCTTGTATGTGATTAGTCAGTTCTCTCTTGTTGCTTTCAAGATTCTTTTCTTTAGCTTTCTACAGTTTGATAATTATTCTTTCTCCCATTTCTTCTTCTCCTGGGACACCCACAGTATTATGTTGATTCTCTTGATAGTGTCCCTATGCCTCTGTTCATGTTTCTTTCTTTCTTTCTTTCTTTTTCTATTCCTCAGATGGAGTAGGAAGCACAAGGAACTCACCTCTCAACCTAGACAACAACTGTCCTGACAGAAACTGAAGTAACTATTTTGGAACTCTGGAATCTATTTGAAAACTTCCATATTCCAGGGGAAACCTCGGCTGGTAAATTAGGTTAATTTCAGTCAGTGTCAGCCTTCAGTATGATAGCACCTAACCATCTCCTACCTCTCCAACCCATGGCAGACAGCCATGTTTACATTCAGGTGGCTTGCTGGAGACAGGATGGGAAATAACACCTTTGTTCTCTAAATACTGGGGTTCTGTGTTATGATTGCTGATTTCTGCTTTTCATTTCTGAGGGGCAGGCACAGAGGCTGGCTGTTATTGTTTCAAATTAGGTGTACTAGCTTCCAGGGAATGTAAAGGAATATAACCTGTTTTGCTTGTTTGGATTTTTTTCTTTCATTTCATTTGGGAGCCAGGCATTTAAGGATTAGGACATTCTAAAGCAATCACTTAATCAGGGAAATTTGGAGCCAGGAAAAGATGCAGGCTCAGAAAAACCCAAGAAGAACTTGGCTTTCACCTGAGGCTGATCCTGATCTTTGACACAGAAACACCTTTAAAAATTTTTAAAAATGAAGAAGAAGGGGGTAAATAGCATACCCTGGAGAATGGGGAGAATCTGATTTCTAGAGCTACATTTCAAATGTTCATTTTTCAATAAAAATTGCAAGGACATACAAAGAAGGAGGAAAGTATGACCTATTTAAAGGAACAAAACAAATCAATATGAACCATTTTTGAAAAAGACTAGGTGTCAGATTTACTAGACAAAGACTTTAAAACTATCATTGAAGAGATAGAAATTATAAAAAGGAACAAAAGTGAAATGCGTAGTTGAAAAGTATAACAAATAGAAAAAACAGTAGAGAGGATAAAAATCAGACTTGAGAAGGGAAAAGAAAGAAGCAATGAACTTGAGGCTATTTCTCTTTTAAATAGTCTTCAAAACCTGTTCCTTTTCCCCTATTTTCTTCCTCTCTGTGAAGCCTTTCTGACCTTACACAGGCTCCAAACTTTTATATATACCTCAGCCCCCATCCCCATTTTGCTTTCTGTACTTCTACTAGAATGATCTTTTGAAAAACCTGAATCTGTTATTGGCACTGTCGTTACAAACCTCCAAGAACACCCATGTGTCTATAGATTGAACTTTATTTTCCTTCTTTTAGCATCCAGTGTCCTTCCCGTTCTGACTCCAGCTTGCCAAAGCACTTTCTCTCAGACCATTCTCATATTCCACTCACACACCCTAACCATATGTTCTAAGGTACAAAGCTTCATGCTGTTAAAAGTTGAGCATATTTGGCCCTGCCTGGTGTGGCTCAGTTGTTTGGAGTGTCATGCCATGCACCAAAAGGTTGTGGGTTAGTTTCCCAGGTTGGGGCACATTCCTAGTGAGTTCGGTCGCCAATTAGGTCATAAGGGAGGCAGTCACAACGATATTTCTCTTTCTTTCCCTCCCTCACCTTTCCTTTCTCTAAAATCAATTAATGTGTCCCTGGGTAAGGCTTTTTAAAAGTAGAGCATATTTGTAAATCAAAATTAGTTTTCTGTGGTTGGCTAAAATATTAAGATATATGGCATTGGTGGGCATTGAAATAGACGATTTAAAGTGTATTTAAAAAGTGGAACCTCAGTTAAAAACTATATGTATGTCATCACTAACCCATTACATCACTATTGGTATTCTAGCTAATGTAATAGAACGTGAAGTGTATCATCATCTATTTTGTGTACTAGCCCAAAATATTTGACTTGAATCCACTGACCCTTGAGATATATCTAGAAATCATATCTCAAGTCAATTCAAGGTCTGGAGGAACAAACTTGGTGTCTTCTAGAGGAAGCAATGATTTGGTACCAGAAAGTGGAAAATCTGTGCTTGAAGTGGACTAATCTCTTCAATAAGCCAATATTTTTTAATTTAAAAATTTTTTTAAATTTATTTATTGATTTTGGAGAGAGAGAAGAAGAGGAAGAGAGACAGAGAGAGGAAAGGGGGAAGGTAGAGAGAAACATTGATTTGTGCTTCACCTATTTATGCACTCATTGGTTGTTTCTTGTACTTGCCCTGACCAGGAATTGAATCTGTAACCTGTGACCAAGTGCAGTGTTTGGTGCTGGATTTGATGCTAACTTGGGAAAAGTAGCTGTTAAAAAATGTATAGGCCAACATAAAATTTAATTATAATTAGGTATTAAATGAGAGGAAAATTTACTGAAATATTACCGATTTGGGAAAGCTATGTCAACACACAAAGAAGGAAATGTATTAAAAGTATTAACATTGGTGGTGGGAATGTGATGTTTTTATTTTTTATTTTAGCTTTTCTGTATTTTTCTCTAAGACACACTACACTGATTCTGTAATAAAATTTTGTTTTAAAAATTTATGTTAAGATTTGCATATATATTGGGGTGTACATACGAATCAAGAAATACATGAATGTATGGTCACCAAAATATTAAAAGAGGCTTGGTCACGTCATGGAGTCAGGAATTCAGGGCATTTTACTTTCTTTATACTTTATACTATATCTATTATTTGTATACTTTTAAATGAGTTTGTATAATTATAAGTATATAAGGAGAAAAGGAACAAAACTTTTCCTGAGGGAGTTCAGCAATTCTATTGTAATAGACCAGTCACAAAGAGGATGGTAACAGCGCACTTTTTTCTCTGGTGGTTTGGATGCAGTATCCACAGGAATGAGTCATTCACCAGCAAATGTGCTATATGCTATATGAATTTTAAAAGGAAAAGATTAAGGAAGAGGTTGTAGAATTATTTTACAAATTTTCAAGACTTAAGTAGCCTAGATAGGCACACTGCGTCTCCCTCCACAAGAAGGAAAACAGCTATCTGAAAACTAGAGACAACCAGAAGTTCCAGAAAATCGAGCTGCATGGAAATCTAACGAACAAATATATAAAGAAAATATACTCATCCAGACAGGTAGGAGGGCTGGAGCCAGGGCGGAAAGGATGCGATGTGGTGGTGGCAGCAACAGCGGCGGCAGCGGCAGGTCAGCGGAAAGCACAGTCACATGTTTTAAAAAGTAGGAAGGGACACCTGGGGAGCGCTTTCAGCACCAGCCCGGACCACGCAGCTCAGGTTCCACTGCTGGGAAAACAAAGCCTCATTGCTTCTGACTGTGAAAACTGGCTAGGGCTGGGGCAGAGGAATAAACTGCCAGTCTCTGAGCAGAGTCCATTTGCTTAAAAGGCACGAACGGTCCTAGAATGTCTGCAGACACACCTACTCTGGGAATGATGGCCAGGGCAGCAGCTAGAGGGGTGCCAGTGCCATATGGGAAGCTGGAGAAGTGCCTGGAAAAGAAGCAAGTGGTGAGCAAGTGGCATTGTTCCCTCTTGGACCCCCTCCCCCACATACAGCACCACAATGTGGTGAAATGGATCATTCTGTACTGAGGAATACCTAAGGCTCCGCCCCTTACAACGTAACAGGAGCGACAGCTCTACCTAAGACACAGAGGCAAACAAACACAGGAGCCTGTCAAGATGAGGAGACAGAGAAGTATGGGCCAAAAGGGGGAACAGATCAAGGTTCCAGTGATAGAAGTAAACAGTGAGGAGATAGCCAACCTAAAAGAGTTCAAGACATTGGTGTTAAAGATGCTCACAGACTTGACAGATATGCTTAAGTACGGCAAATGCAGAAAGGAAGAAGTGAAGGCCATGCTAAATGAAGCGAAGGAAAATCCACACAAAACTAATGGTGAAGGGAAGGAAACGGGTTCGAATCAATGATCTGGAACATAAGGAAGAAAAAACAGTCAACCAGTACAGAATGAGGAAACAAGAATTGAAAAAAATGAGGAGAGGCTTAGGAACCTCTGGGACAACTTTAAATGTGCCAACATCTGAATCATAGGGATGCCAGAAGGAGAAGAGTAAGAAATTGAAAATTTATGTGAAAAAATGAAGGCAAACTTCCCTAATTTGGCAAAGGAAATAGACATACAAGTGCAGGAAGCACAGAAAGTCCCAAACAAGCTAGATCCAAAGAGGACCACACCAAGACACATCATAGTTAAAATGCCAAAGGTTAAAGATAAAGAGAGAATCTTAAAAGCAGCAAGAGAAGAGAGTTACCTACAAAGGGGTGCCTATAAGACTGTCAGCCAATTTCTCACAAAAAACTTTGCAGGTAAGAAGGGATTGGCAAGAAGTATTTAATGTGAGGAAAAGCTAGGTCCTATAATCAAAATTACTCTCTCCAGCAAAGCTATCATTTAGAATGGAAGGGCAGATAAAGTGTTTCCCAGACAAGGTAAAGCTAAAGGAGTTCATCATCACCAAACCCTTATTATACGAAATGTTAAAGGGACTTATTTTAGAAAAAGAAGATCAAAACTATGAACATTAAAATGACAACAAACTCACACTATCAAAAAAAAAAAATCCAACTAAACAAACCAGAATAGGAACAGAATTGTAGGTATGGGGAGCATTTGGGAGTGGGAAGGAGGAGAAATGGGGAAATGGTACAGGGATTAAGAAGCAGAATTGGTTAGTACAAAATAGAGAAGTTAAGAATAATGTAGGAATGGGTGAAGCCAAAGAACTTATATCCACGACCTATGTACATGTACTAAGGTGGGGGATTGCTGGAGGGAACTGGGGTTCTGGGCAGAGGGGAGCAAAGGGAAAATAAATTGGGACAGCTCTAACATAATAAAATATACTTTAAAAAAAGACAAATAGCATTTTTAATGATCGTTTTTATTTCCAATTACATTGTAAATTTACTCAGTATAGGGACTTTAAAATGCATTATATTGTCATTGCTCTGTATACCACTTTTGAATTTTCTTTTTTTAATGTAAAATCCCAGCTGAATTTTCAAGTAACACTGAAACAACCTTGTTCATTTCTGTCCTGTTCTGGGTGTCTCAAATAATCTCAAGGCAGTTGTGTTGTAGCTGTTACAGAGTGGGGGTCTCCAAAAATCCCCAGAGCTTGCGGGTTGGGGGATGGGGAAAAGGGAACAGCTTTTAAGAAGCCTTTGCATGACTATGGCTGGTGGCTAGTTTCTTAGTTATGCAAATGGCTTTGGTTCTTCCAAGGCCCCAAGGAGATGGGAGGGGTTTTGACCATGGAATGGTGTGGAAAGGGCATACAGAGACTGCGCAAGGTTCTGTGAATGGTCAGAACTGGTTACCACGCCCACTGAGTCACAGGACGCAGTCAGGGTTTTAAAAATAAGGTGGCAACCATTTTAGAGAGAGGAGGAGAGGAGATCCATGCGGTTTGCAAGGAGGGCAGAGGAGAACTCCATGCGGCTTGGAAAGGAAAGGGAGAACTCCGTGTGGTTTACAAGGAGGCTGGAAACTCCACGCGGTTCTGCATTAAGAGCCGGAGAGCACTGCAACACAGGCAAAACCTCCCCAATCAGGATCGAATGATTGGGAGCTGCTGGTAAAACGGAACTGTGTCTGCGAAGCGGTAAGACTGCATCTCTGACTTTTCTAAAACTAGCCTGGTTTGGTAGGGGGAGGCAGAACTCTGTGTTTGTGGGTGTTTTAAAGAAAATAAGACTTAACGGCAGAAATGTGCAAATAATCTCAATCTATGTAACCATTAAATAAACAATTATTTTTCTTTTCACCAAACTCAGGTATGGAGAGTAATGCTTCTGGTGGCGGGCAATTGGGCCCCTAATAACTGAACAGCCTGTGGGTTCTGTTACACTCTGGCTCCCAACGTGGGGCTTTAATAATTGCCTGTGGCAAGTTGACCCCCTAGGGAGACACCTCCTGAGGGCGCCGGCTGCATAAATATGCCTGGAGGATGAAAAGAAAACAGAACTGGGATGGGATTAGAGAAGTAAGACTATTTGGCTAAAAATTTATTAGCATTTCTGAATTATTTCTGAAATAATGGGATTGTGGATGCTAGATTTGTTTTACTGATCAAGAGTACTCCTGGGAATAGTAGAATTATGAATGCCTAAGTGGTATATATGTTTTCTGGTCTTTGGGATTTTTCTGGTTATAGCCATTGGCATGTATGTCTGGGTCAATAAAAGCAGTTCTGGGCAAGTCCCTGAGGGCAGTCCGCTGGAGAGAATTTTGGAAAATTGGGATATGTACTGTTGTTACCCTGTGACTAAGAACATACTGATTTATTATTGTAACACTGTTTTGCCTGAGTATGTTTCGGATAGTAAGGAAAGGCGGCCTGTGAATGGTTCCCTGAATTACCATGTCATTAAGCAATTGAAGAGTTACTGCCAGCAATCAGGAAATTGGGAAGAGATCTATTATGTAAATGCATTTGTCGAGTTGTATAATAAGACCTTAACAGAGATGGAGGACCGAGTAATGGTGCAGAGGAAAAAAGTGGTCCCAAAGCTTTTTCCTGAGAGCAAAACACCAGAAGAAAGGGAGAATGAGGAAATAGCCCTCATTAACACTCTGAATTGGGGGACAAAGACTCTGACAAAAGGAGCTGTTTTGGCACCAAACTGCGCCCAGGTGGAGGCAGTTTTTGTGGGACCATCCTCTCCGCAGGTGGAGGTGGTTTCCACCGCACCGCTTCCTCTACAGGTGGGAGTGGCTTCCGCAGAGCCCACCCCTCTGTAGACTTAAGGGACTTTCCTCCCACCACCCCTTTTGGTTACAGCCTCTGAAGTCACCACAAAGCCAATGACTCCACCCCTGCAGGAGAAATGGGTCTTCCCCACCAGAACCCACCAAGGAACCCAGTATAGTTAGGGGGCCTCCCAATTCGGAGCAAGCCAATTTCCCCCACGGCAGTACCCAATAGGTGGAGTAAATCAGCAAGGCCAGCCCTCTGGCTACTGTTGGGCCCATACTGTTTTCCGCTTCAGACTTGCTAAATTGGAAAAATTCTAACCCCTCATATAGGAATGATCCTCAGAAAATGGCAGAGCTTGTTGCCTCCATTTTGGCCACCCATAACCCAAACTGGGCAGATGTACAGGCTCTCCTAAATATTCTGCTAGCTGGGGATGAGAAGCGGCTGGTTACAAGTAAGGCTAATGAAGAGGCTCAGCGTCTTCACAGAGGATCCCAATGGGACCCCTGACCCAACTGCCAATTCCTTGGACAGAGCCTAACTGGGACCCAAATGGTGGGGGCCTAGTCCCTTTGAAACATTATAGGAGGTGTATATTGGAAGGATTTAGAAAGGGGGTACCCATGCCAGAAAGCCTGGATTTGGTACAGACTATTCAGCAAAAGACAACTGAGGATCCTTGTGAGTTTTGGAGGGGATCTATCAAGCTTATAGGAAGAACACTGATGTTGATCCACAGGCACAAGAGAACCATGCATGATCCAGTGGAACATAGCACGTTTTCCTGGACTGTTATACAGACGCTGATGACATCGTACCCCAGATCCGAAGGAGAGAGCTGACAAATAAGGGCTGGGGAACTTCCGGGTATGTTTTTGGCTTATATCCTTTTGGGGAGCAAGGGAAGTGCTGGGTCCCATGGGAGAACAGGACTCTGGGCTGAAGTGCTCCCCAGGTTGGAATATTGTAAATAAAGACCTGTTTTCCTCGACATTAGTTTTTGGATTTTACACCAAGGCGCCATGTGAAAAAAAACTCCTTTCCCTCTGTACCAGTTTTGGTGACCAAGATGGGACTAATAGAACCTGTAGTCAGGTCCCAGATATGTGGGGCAGACTGACTCCTGGAGCATGGCTATGGGGATTTCCCAGTAGCAGGGAACCACCCTGCAGCCCAGCTCAAGGCGCCAGTTGCCAGGAATGCCACAATGGTGGAAGAAAACAGGTTCAGGAAAGGAGGGAACCCTTAGGCTCTTTGAACCGAACCTGCATGCAGGTTGCGGTTGGACACTGAGCTGCATGGGCTTACTGCCATTTTGGGTAAGCCACGTGAGTGCTCCACCATGATGTATGAGTCACGTGGGTTTCCCACAATCTTGTGGATGGCACATACGAGTGCCACCATCTTTGAAGATGCTGCATATGATGCTGCCACCATCTTTGAAGTGGGCAAAATGTTGGGTTAGCTATGCTCCTCAGGTAATGTACTTTGCAAAATGGCGTATGTCTAGACAGTCAAGTCATTGGTACATGACAGGATATTTGCAAGGTCTAAGCTTCAGAAAACTGCAGGATATCTACAAATCTAGGGAACTTTTAGCTGCCAGAGTGTAACAGAACCCACAGGCGGTTCAGTTATTAGGGGCCCAATTGCCCGCCACCAGAAGCATTACTCTCCATACCTGAGTTTGGTGAAAAGAAAAAATAATTGTTTATTTAATGGTTACATAGATTGAGATTATTTGCGGATTTCTGCCGTTAAGTCTTATTTTCTTTAAAACACCCACAAACACAGAGTTCTGCCTCCCCCTACCAAACCAGGCTAGTTTTAGAAAAGTCAGAGATGCAGTCTTACTGCTTCGCACAGTTCCATTTTACCAGCAGCTCCCAATCATTCGATCCTGATTGGGGAGGTTTTGCCTGTGTTGCAGTGCTCTCCGGCTCTTAATGCAGAACCGCGTGGAGTTTCCAGCCTCCTTGTAAACCACATGGATTTCTCCCTTTCCTTTCCAAGCCGCATGGAGTTCTCCTCTGCCCTCCTTGCAAACCGCATGGATCTCCTCTCCTCCTCTCTCTAAAATGGTTGCCACCTTATTTTTAAATCCCTGACTGCGCCCTGTGACGCAGTGGGCATGGTAACCAGTTCTGACCATTCACAGAACCTTGTGCAGGCTCTGCATGCCCTTTCCACACCATTCCATGGTCAAAACCCCTCCCATCTCCTTGGAAGAACCAAAGCCATTCAGGGAAGTGAGAAACTAGCTACCCACCATGGTGTTCCCTTTTCCCCATTCACCAACCCGCAAGCTCTGGGATTTTTGGATCCCCACTCTGTAACTTAGCCAGTGACTCTTGACTTGGAGAGTGGGAAGTTATTTCTAGACTGAGTTCATTAACTTCAGCTGGACTCCTTAGTAATACTAGAAAAAATATTCTCACGTTTGTAGTTAAAACCGAATCACATACCCGGCACCCAGCACAATCCTTGGCACATTTGTGCGGCCTCGTTTAAAGGCCAGGCAAGCTGAACACTGTTAAGTGCTGTTTTTTTAAAAGCACTGAATGTGGGAATTGTGCAAGGGATCCCTCAAACTCAACAAGTGCTACCCGCCTGCTCTCCGCCCGCACCTTAATCCTGGTTTCAGTCCCTGATGCCTTCACGTAGCCACTGACTGGGCTCAGCGTCATGTCTGTCTCCCAGCACAGACCCCGCGCAGGCGCAGATTCCTGAGGGGGGGACTAGAAGCCTAGATTGGGCTTCCAGGAGAGGAAGTACGCCCTCGCCGCCTGCTGTTCGGCCAATGGAGCGGCGCAGCTCAGCCGTGGACCTATAAAGTGGGGCAGGAGGCGGGCGGAGGGCGGAAGAAGCCGCTTTCATGTGAGTAGGGGGCGGGGTGGACGGGGGCTGGGCGGCTGGGCGGCTGGGGAGGCCCAGGCGACGGAGCCTCCGGGAAGGCGGGCGGCGTAGGAGACGGCGGGTCGGGTAGGGACGAGTTTTCCCCTCTTCTCCTCCGGCTTCCCCTCCACCAAGCTCCGGGGGGGTCCTCTGACGGCCTCTTCGAGGACCTAAGCTGCGTTCTCATCCCGCGGGGCTGGGCCGGCAAGACTCCGTTCAGCTCCTTTGATGAGCCGGGTTGTGAGGGGAGCTGTGATTGGGGGGAGGGGGAGGGAGGGCCGCGGCGGAGGGAAGAGGGCGCATGCGCAGGTGGGAACGCTCTGGGAGCCCCTGCCCAAACCGGTTCCCCCTGTCTTGGGTGGGTGGGTGCCTGCCTGTCTTCCGAGTCTTGCACTTGGCGGCCGTCCTTCTGGGTCCTCAGCAAAGCTCGTTAGTTTTGTGTCTACTGTTTTGCGCCAGGTCCTATGTGGGAGTCTGGCTGTTCCCTCCGCCTCAGTTTCTCTCCAGTGCCCCCTGGGCCTGTTTCTGATTTCTGCTGGCCTCGGGCTCGGCCTGCGTTACTGGGCTGCGCCTGATCTGAAAGGCATGTTTTCGTCTAGTGTGGATCTGCCATCTCTTTGGCCTTGCCATTTCGTTTTCCCCGCTCTCTGTTAAATTGGCCCCGGCATCCGACTCACCCCGTTTTTCAGTATCTGCTCCCAATTACCTCCTCGCTGTATCTTGAGTCTCAGCAGCCTGCGGGGTTCTAGATGTTGAGTTAGAGGGATAACTAAACTCCCTGGAGTTTGCTGTCCATTGCCCGATAGTTCTTTGGTCCATAACAGTCAGACTGTTACCATCTGTACCTGCTTTTACAGGCGTCTCCGTGCTAGGGTTACTCGGAGATTCCTTTATCGTGGAAGCAAAAATGTTCTCCGCTAGTTCAAAACCCTGTTGCAATTTGAATGTGAGAAATTTTAGTTTTTGTCATTTTTATCAATGGGAAAAACTGTCAGGGACCGGTTTCACAATTAATTTGATAATTTTCATTACAATAAACACCTGTATTCACATATGTGTAACTGTAGTAGTAAGTCCGGAGCTTGTGTGTATGTTTCCAGCTGCTTTGTTTACTTAGGAAGTAAAGGACAATGGTGGGTGAATTGAACTGTGTCGCATTAAACTGATGTTTGAAAAGTTGAGAAAAGCCTAAGTGCTAAGGAAGTGCACATTCAACTTTAAAAAAAACCCAAAAAACAAAGGACCTGTTGGCCTTAATCCAGGTGTGTGGAGAGTGCTGTGTTATATGTGTTGAAAGCTTTTAAATTGGGTTTACTAAAACTACAAATGAGTAGGGGAGAGAATTGTTTATGATCTTTCTAGAGCTCAGTTTGCATTAGTAAAATTCGAATCCATGATTGATTTGTATTTATTGGTAACATTTAAAATTCACAAGTAGCTTTTGTAGAATTTATCAGCACATTCGTAATTGATATTGAACTTGTAGCTATTTTTAGTACACTTTTTGTTTTAGTTGTATAATTCAGTTTACAATTAACTTGTTGGCATTTATATTTGTCTGGATAGTTAACCTATCTACTATATATGCATTTGGCATAGTGTTCTATTTGCAGTTACAGGTGCTTTAATGAGACTATAAAAGTGAAAACACCTGCTTCCTATCTTTTTTTTTTTCACTGCATATTGAAAGAAGTGTATTGTGCACATTAGCTACACGAGGGACATGATTTTCCACAAATATACCTCAGCTTTACAGCCTGGATTCTTTGAAAGAAGTTGTTGTGTTTTATTGAGTATATTTCTAGCTAGACTTTGCAGCCCGGATTCTTTTAAAAAGGCCATTGTCTTTTAGTGAGTATGTTTCCAGCTGAAATAAAGCCTACTTTGAAGGTCTCATCATTTCACAGTAATTGTTTTAACAAGTGAACTTTGACTGCAGGCTTCAGAAAACAATTCGTTTGAAATTGGTGCAACTGTTGAGTGTACTGAGGTTCTGACATAGGGTGCCCATACTGTTATTGTAGTTTTCAGTATAATCGGATATTATTAACCTTCTCAAGCATGTGGAATAAATGAATGTAAAACTTATCTTTTTTGGAGCTAGAACTCAAATATTAAAGAAGTGCTTATTTAACCAATGTAAAGCAGAGTTCGGCAAGACATTTGGGTGCTCTGTATGTAACTGCCTTGTTTTATTGGTTTTCCATAATTAGATCCCAAAGAAAGAAAATCCAAGGCTAAGGACTTGTGTTTATTGGTTTATATGAAAAACAAAAAACAGTGTATTAGTTTAACAGCTGTTTCTTTTTGCAATAATTTGGTTACCTTGTTCTATTTCTGCCACCCTCTCAACCCCAGTTTTCTGATGATCCTGAGATTATCATTCTTTAGGAAACTTATGAGTCAAAAAAAAAATAATAATACTAGACAGACATTTAAACTTATATTGTAACCACTCTTGTTGACCCTAACAGTCGTGTCTCTCTGTGTTCAAAGACTGTCTGACCAAATATGGCAGTTTGCAAGTCATGAATACTTTATAGAATTTAGCCTGCGAAGATTTTCTCTTAGCAAAGCAACCGTAATACTCTGAGTCAACAGTGAGAATTTTTTGAAGATTGTTCTCTCATAGTAGAGTTCTATAAGGCCTGACTTTCCCCCCAAATTCCTCTTTCTATGGATCATTAAATAGTTAAAAATAAAACTTGTTTTTAAGTTCATGGATGACATTAAATAGTGTATGTTACCTTGGCTCTAAAACATGAAAAGTATATGTTAATTATATGGTTATGTGCTGACTTTGGGGGTTTACTCCTCTCTAAGAGTTGATAAATGAATGTATATCTCCAGTTAAGGTTGCATCAGCTTTTAGGTTATAAATCACTACTCTCTAGGATCTGTTAATCTTTGTGGTAATAAATTTTTCTCCATACTAAAATCTGGCATTTCTTAAGGTACATTCATATGTTAGATCCTGTGGTAACTTTAATAAAATATTATTTCTTAAAGCTTAACAATAACTCGACTTTTTAAAAACTTCTTTTTCCCACTTGCCAGTGTTTAAAGATTTTACTTATTTATTTTTAGAGAGCGGGAAAGGAAGGGAGAAAGAGAGGGAGAGAAACTTCAATCTGTTGCTCTTGCACACCCCCATCTGGGGACCTAGCCCACAACCCAGGCATGTGCCGGAACTGGCGACCTTTCAGTTCACAGCCCTGCACTCAATCCACTGAGGCACGCCAGCCAGGGCTCATTTTCCAGTATTTATACATTTTGATAATTGCAACCATCAGTCTGTGGTTATAATCTTGTTTTCCATTTTGTAAGGATGACCTTTGTAACAGGGAAAGGAATTGATATGCAGAATCTTTCTTTGGGGACATATTGTAAATATCAGGGGTATTAAGAGACAGCATACGAGGCTAAATTGGATTAAATGTCAAGCAGTTGTATAATACTATTGTTGGGAAGAACCTTGAGATAATTATTTTTAATATTCTTACTATAGTGGTAATAAACTCCCATATGCCCTTGAAGTATGCTGATAAATGGATTCTGGCAATGTAAGAGTTTAAACATGTCACATAAATCCTTTTGCTGGGATACACGATTGTCTATGAATAGACCTCATATCTGCAGAAGAGAAATGGTTATATTTTCATTGCAGTTGGCCACCAGAAAGTTTTTTCTTTGGTTGTGAGAAAAGATCTTTTCATATAGGACTAAAAACACCTGTGGAACGTAATTAAATATTTGTGACTTAAAAAAAAGATTATTTATTTTTAGAGAGAGGGGAAGGGAGGGAAGAAAAGAGGGAGACAGATTTTGATGTGTGAGAGAGAACGTTGATCTGTTGCCTCTTGCACCCAGCCTGGGACCTGGCCTGCAACCCAGGCATGTGCTCTGTCCAGGAATTGAACCTGTGAGCTTTTGGTTCACAGGCTTGTTCTTAATTCACTGAGCCACACCAGGCAGGGTGATCAGGGCATTCTTATATCAGAAATTGCCGAAGATGTGTGTCTTCTGCCAGCCATTTCTGGTTTGCTTATATACATTCCCCTGAAAATCAGAGGTCATAGAAAGGGAATCCATATTTATTGCATTTATCTTAGGCTTCGGTCATCTGTCAAATAATTTGCTTGCGTGACACTATAAATTCCCATTGTTTAAGGAGAAATGAATAATACAATGTTTCAGATCTGAGTGTAGACAGGTAGATATTCTAAACGGAATAGATTCATTTTCTTCACTGTGGATGAGGAGAAACATGACTAATTTTCTAAAAGAAAAAATTTTTGGATGATCCTGCAGTGCTTAGAAATATTCATATTTTTATATTTATAAAACACTAATGTGAATTATGCTTTAGAAATCCATTTGAGAAAAGGTAAAGACAAGCTTACTTAAAAAAAAAAAAATCTATACTAGCAAGGTCAGAAATATAATCTGACCTTGTGAATGAGTAGTACATTCCTTTTCCTGTGTTCCAGAGATAGGTTTCTATTGTGGAAATGGCATCCAAATAATTTAAACATTTAGTTTCAGAGATACTGTGTTGAAGTGAAGCATACCTAGAGTTCTGGAAAAAATTAAAGGGCTGTTTCCTGAAATATCCATAAGAACATGGGGAAACACTTAATGTGGGTTGTTTTTTTCAGGTGTCAACAGTATTGAACTTAACATAGTATAAAGTAAATTTTATGTGCATTTCATCCCCTCTTCTTACATCTTATATCTTTCATTAAAGGTATCAAGATATAGAGGGGAGAGTATAAATATACAGATATTCCAAGTCTGGCACTTATGAGTATATAACTGAAGGTAACCTGCTTAGTGACTGTGAGACTCAGTTTCTTCACTTGGAACTAATTAGATTTACATTGTGGATTAGGACTGGAAAGTACCTGGCGTCCCCCAGCCCAGCCCCTTTCCTGGATACTCTCATTCACAAAAGAATAAAATGGGTTCAGTACCCTCATTTTATGTATGAGAAAACTGAAGCTGTAACATCATCCAACTCATATCAAAAGGACTGAGAAATTAAACTCCCAATGGGTTTTTTAAAAAATATTATGCCAGGCTAATTTTTGATAGTCTTAATGAAGCTTGATTATGAGAAAATGAGAAATAACTGAAAAACTTGGCTGTCGTATTGAGATACTTTACTGTATTGATTTTGTGAGTTTTACCCTAAGGAGTCTATTAAATTACAACCAGTCTTTTAAAACTTTTATTGACCAGTGAATGGATAAATAAAATGTGACATAGATTGGCCAATATATATTGATTCGTTTGATTTTTTTCCAGTGAGATGGATCTAATAGCACTTAGTTGTCTTCAAATTAATACAAAACAATTTTGTTAGATTATATAGTGACAGCTGTCATATCAGTGTGGATTTAAAAAAAATTAAAATTGGTGACTTTTTGTGTATCCATTTTAATATTAAAGATGATAGAAAATAAGGAACATTTTTGGGATATTATGCTTTATTATTCCAAAAAAAGTAAAAATGCAACCGAAACCCCTCAAAAAGATTTGTGCAGTATATGGAGAAGGTGCTGTGACTGATGAAACGTGTCAAAAGTAGTTTGCGAAGTGTCATGCTGGAGATTTCTCGCTGGGCGAAGCTCAGTAGTCATGTAGACCAGTTGAAGTTGATAGTGATCAAAACAAGACATTAATTGAGAACAATCAATGTTATACCATGCGGAGATAGTCGACATACTGAAAATATCCAGATCAATAAAGCTATTAGTGAAAATGAAAAATGTGTCTTATTTTATGGAAAAAACTGTAGAGACTTTTTAGTCAACCCAGTGCATACATTGGAATGTTACATAGCTTTAAAAAGAAAGGAAATTGTCACATGCTACAACATAAATAAATGAACTTTGCAAAATATGTAAGCCAACGACAAAAAGACAAGTATTGGTATGATTTCATTACCTATATGAGTTCCCTGGAGTAATCAAATTTATAAAGACAGAAAGTAGAATGTTGTTTGCCTGTGGGAATGGGAGTTACTGTTTAGTGGGTGGAGTTTCAGCTGAAGACGAAAAAGTTATGTGATGGATAATGGAGATGGTTGCACAATACACATAATGTGAATGTACTTGATGCCACCAAACTAAAATGGTAAAGTATATGTTATGTGTATTAACCACAATTCTAGAAAATTAAAAACTAAAAATCTTTTAAAAATTAAAAAACTTAAAAAATTTTCTTACAAATCCCAGTATTTCAGAAGTATCTTTTTTTAGTTCATTTGGAATTGAACTAAAAGAGTTACTTCATAGTTAAAGGAAGTAAATTGTCACAGGCATTATAGGTTAAAATTTGCCTAAGACTGACTTTTAGATAAATTGGTTTATCTTGCCTTTAAGTGCAGTAGGCCCAGTATGAATGTTTTGTTTTTGCCTTTTTTTAAAAACTAAACAAATTATTCAGAAAGCTTATCTTAATATGATTCTCTTAGTTAACTAAAGTAATTCAAAGAAACAGCTTCCAAATTCAAAGTCAGACTTAAAGGAAGACACATCTATTGTTTAGCAATTAGTATAGTGGTGGAAAGTAATTTATTTTTATAAAGGAGGGATTGTTTTCTACTGAGTTTCATTAGCTTTGTCCCACCCTTTCCACGGCTAGGCTGTGAAATTAATTTGAAAACCAAGGCAGGGAAACTAACTTTAGATCCAGGAGGGGAAAAGAAAAAAGCTGAGATTAACATAGTACAATTTTTATTTATTTAAAAAAATATTTTATTTATTTTTAGAGACGGGATAAGAGGGAGAAAGGGGGAGAGAAACATCAGTGTGTGGTTGCCACTCATGCGCCCCCAACTGGGGACCTGGCTCGCAACCCAGGC
The DNA here is from genome assembly GCF_987537825.1 of Furipterus horrens. Lineage (NCBI taxonomy): Eukaryota > Metazoa > Chordata > Mammalia > Chiroptera > Furipteridae > Furipterus > Furipterus horrens. The sequence continues at coordinate 195,139,677 of NW_028327174.1, forward strand.
CTGTGCCCTGACTGGAATTGAACTGGCGACCCTTTGGTTCGCAGGCCAGCGCTCAATCCACTGAGCCACACCAGCCAGGGCTAGTACAATTTTTAAAACTACTGTACCTTTTTTGCATTCTCCAAGATTAATTTTAAAGGACTACAAACCCACAGGAATTGGTCTATTACAGCATCTTCGAAATTTTCTTACTTTGCTGTTTCCTGTCTTGTTCTTTTTCTGAGCAGAGTAATCTCATCAGATCTGTGTTTTAGAAGGATACAACTGGGAGCAGTGTAAGAGGATGGATTGGAATGGGGAGATGATGGAGATAGGAACACAAAGGAGAAAAGATGCACTTCAGAAGAGGACAGTGGCACCTAGGTACCTGGTTTTGGATCAAGTACCAAATAAACTTTCTCAGTGAACTTAAGCAAGTTATTGAACTAGTCTAGTCTCCTCTTGTCATGTGGAGTTAATAACTGTCTCGTAAGGTTAGTGTCAAGACTATTATTAATGCATGTAATGTTTCTTAGTACCAGGTTGGGTGTAAAATCACAACTCTTTAGCTTTAGCAGGGTGATTAAGTATCCTTACAGTTCCCTAAGGGTGTACTCCTTTGCTTGCTGGCTGAGCAACAAAAATGAAGGGAGAAGTGATAAGAGGGTATTTAGGTCCAAAGGGAATCAGGGTATGTTTTGTGGCTCAGTGTTGTTTTTGGCCATGACAGTTGGCAGCTCACTGGAGTCAGGCGAACTCAAAGGTAGTTCCTTTTTTTTTTTTATTTTAATCCTCACACAGGATATGTTTATTGATTTTTGAGAGAGAGAAACATCAATCAGTAGCCTCCTGCATGCACCCCAACCAGGGATCAAATCTGCAACTTAGATGTGTGTCTTGACCAGGAATCGATCCCCAACCTTTTTTGGTGTACAGAATGATGTTCCAAACAACTAAGCCACCCAGCCAGGGCAAGGGTGGTTCTTTTTGTTCCTTTAATTCCAGTCATCATTCATATCCACATCCCCAGTCACATGCATGTCACATATTTATCATTTGTCCTCACATTACTTAGACCCTACCAGTTAAATACTGATGAAGGAGTATTATTCAACCAATCAGGTTTATTGAGTACTGACAGTAGGCAAGGAAAGGACATGAAGTTAAAATAAATAAAATCTTAAGATACCTGCCCACAAGTAGTTCAAAGGGATTGTGTATGCTCATTGTGTTCCAATATTTACCATATGGTTTGTACATAGTTGTTTCTGGAATGATCAATACAGTGGAGTAGAAAAGACAACATTTTACAGTGTGATAAATGCTATAATTCTGTGGTAGAATTAAAAAGCAAGGAAAAGTCCTTGGGAACCTTAGAGAGAAATAAATATTGCAGAGGGAAATGCGGAGATTGAATGCTTGATTGTATCACCGGACTGCTGGTGGGGGAGAAGGACTAACTGGGGAAGGGAAGACACATTCCTAGCTTAGCAAATAAACAACAAGAGCAATGGCTTGAACACATAAAAATGCATGACATTTAGTAAATTGTTTGGTATGGTTTGATACGGAGATTAGACTAGGATGATGGATTGGCTCCAGATTTTGAAGAGCTAACGATATGAGGAATTTGGATTTTTTCTGTTTTCAGTCAGGAGCAATCAAAGGTTTTGAGGAAGCGGTAGGTTATATGATCACATCTGAATTTTAGAAATTAGGTAGCTATGGGGCCTTGATAACCAATGACTAGAGAGTCTACAAAAAGGAGACTTAAACTGTAGCGAAGTTCAAAGAGAATGAAGTACTCACAAGTCACTGACGGGAAGGAATAGATTTGGGGTTTGTATTTGCAAACTAAAATCCATTGAAGTTTCAAAGGAGAAGGAGAAAAGAACTCAAGGATTTTTTGACAGTTCTATCTTGGATCAGTAGTTGTTAACCAGGATAGGAAACCTATGCATATGCTTGTGTGATGAATGAGGATCTGAGATGGTCACGGGACACATGTAGCAGAGTGCTGTGTGTTTTCATAACACCCTTTGCTTACCTGTTACACCGAACACTAAACTGTACCATATTGTAAGCAGCTCTTGTCTTTTTTCTCTACCACTGTAAGCCTGTCAAAGGTAAGGAGAAGCTATGAACAGGTGAGCTATTGAGATTGCCAGGAGAAAATTAAAACAAAGAAGAGGAACGAGGTGGGATTTAAAGAATGGGCAGAAGAAAAGGAACCAAAATGACAGCTGAGCAAAGGTAGTCAGTAGAAAATGGAAGCGAAAAGAGAAGAGTTTGAGAATAAGAAAATGGTCAGCACTTTAACTTATTTCAACAGCTAGAAATAAGATGAGAACTGCAGAGAATTCTTTAGATTTTGAAATTATGTTGTTGATTTTTAGAAGAAGAGGTTCATGAGGGTGAGAGGTAGTTGGGCCACATTTTTGAGAGGGACTGCTCGGTGTAAGTGGGGAATCTCATTGAATTGGAGGCAGTTAGTACTACTTCGAAGAAGTTTCAGGAAAACAAGGGAACAAAGATGAACCATAGCTCTATATTAGCGGCTGGACTAGCACAGTTTATTTGTCTTAACCATGTCAAGTTCAGTTATAAGTACCACTCATACCTCTTTTATCAAGTTAGGTCACTTAGTGGGAGGTGATTTTTGCCTCTACTGATTGCACATTAGCAAACCCATGGCGCTGCAAGTTCACTTGTTACTGCTCTAAAGGAGGATGGTAACTAGAAACAATGCTAATATTCAGTGGTACTTCGTCCAAAAATAAAAAAAGTTCAAGTTTTTAAAAAGTAAACATTGATTATCCAGGAGTGTAAAAAGAGCCTTTGTCAGCTGGTACTGTAGTATTTTAGAGGAGACTGAAAATGAAAATGAATCTTCATTTGGTAAGATGGAGGTAAAGTATTTGCTCTGATTTTTGCACAAGTGCATGGTTGGGTTTAACATTGTCACTTACGGCGTAGAGCAGTGAATTTGGGCAAAAGTTTAGAGTTGATATCATGAGACTCATTGTCAATCATAAAATTCCTCTAGTCTTTAATGGGTTAATAAGGACAAAACTAACAAAAGGATAAAGTAATGAACAGTATAACATAATTGAATTTTTAGGTTTGATATAGAAGGCTGCATAATTAAAATTACCTATCATTTTAAGTGATTTCACTTATTAAAGAAGATAAAGAGAAGGAAACATCTCTGAATCTGCACTCGCTAACATATCCCTGTTGGTAAATGGATATGTTATAAGGGTCTAGACTCAACACTTGTATAAAAGAAGGCTGGTGTGGCTTAGTGGATTGAGCACTAGCCTGTGAACCGAAACGTTGCTGGTTCGATTCCCCATCAGAGCACATGCCTGGGTTGCTGGCCATGTCCCCAATTGGGTTCGTAGGAGAGGCAACCAATCAATGTATCTCTTGCACATTGATGTTTCTCCCCCTCTCTTTCTCCCTTCCCCACTCCAAAAAAAATAAATACATAATACCTTAAAAAAAATAATAGAAAGGAGATGAAGTGTGAATGCCTACCAAGTACCAGGAAGTTCTTGTGTATATTATTTAAAATGGTAGAAAGTTAATTACTATGTCTACCTTACAAATTGAGGTAAAATATGTACAGTTTAGAAATTTGTGAAGTATACAAATATATGACATTTTTATTCATTTAAAATATTTCTTTGCATTTACTTAGATATAAACAAATTAGATTGTGGGATTAGGAAAGCTATGTGTTTCTAGCTTAATATTTGTTTCTAACTTGGATTATCTAAATCAATTGAGAGTTGTTAGTCCTTTAAAAATTAGAAGTTAGTTTTTGAAAAACTCTTAATTGTGTTTAAAATATTTATGTGTATCGGTGAATTATATATGTATATATTTCTTAGTAATTTTCATAATGGCTTTATGAGATAGATAATATACCATTTTCATCTATGGAAACTGAAGATCAGTGTGACCAAACTCACTATTAGTAAGTAGTAGAACCAATATTCTAACTTGAGTTTTTTCTAACTCTTAGTTGCATGCTTTTACCATCATGAATATGACTTTTTTTAAAAAGGTTTTATTTATTTTTAGAGAGAGGGGAAGGGAGGGAGAAAGAGTGGGAGAGAAACGTCAATGTATGGTTGCCTCTTGCATACCCATATCTGGGGACCTGGCCCGCAACTCAGGCATGTGCCCTGACTGGGAATCGAACTGGTGACGCCTTGATTCGCAGGCCAGTGCTCAATATGACTTTATTGTCAGTTTATAAAAGATGGTCTGTCTTTATCATTGGATGGCTCTTGCTTTTTTGTTTGTTTTTTTAAATCTGTATTGCAATTCATCCTATTTCCTTAGCAAATATTTGAGCACATACTATTGTTCCAGGTGTTAGGGGCACAGCTGTTAATGAAACACAAAAATTCCTGCCCTCCTGAAACATAGATTTTATTTTATATGATACTTAAAAACAGGTGGTTAAAATGTAACAGTGTGTTAGAAGGTGGTAGGTAGTATGGAGAAAGGTAGGAAGAGGGATGGCATTGTTTGGGGAGGAGTTTGTACTTCTTGTCCATGAGAAATTAGGAGAATGAAAAATTAAGACTAGGAGGCTTCTTGTGGTCACTGATATAAGTAGAGATTAGTAACAACAAAATTAGTCTTTATGGTCTTGAGACATACTCTAGAATTTTGACAGGATTACACCAAGGTCTGGGGCACTTTTTTTTTTTTTTGGAGAGACCAGGCAAGGAGTTGTCTTATCTAGAGCCCTTGTAGCTCCCGGACCCCCTCTTCACTTCGGCCTGTGGAGGCCAGAAAAGAGGCATCTTATTGTATAACTTACCCTGTATTGCTTAGTGTTTTAATAAAACTCATTTCTACTTCAGTTACTTAGAAGGTGCCAAAACAAACAGTAAAGTATCTTGTGGAGTATTTTCAGGTCACCTTCTCAAAGAAAGTACGTTGAACTTTGAGCTTTCCAAATCTTCTCAGTTCCACAGTGTAAATACCAAAGTATTTATTATTTTTGAGTTTAGATTATTATAGAAAATTGTCAGTGTTTCCAAGATCATAGCTTTAGGCAGTTTCCCAGGCCCTCTGGTATCATACTGTTAGTCACATTTTTAAAAATGGATAAAAGATTAAGCATGGGAACCTTACCTAAGGTACAAGTTCTAAAAATGATAAATACCTTTATCCATACTGTGTGTTCTGGGACAGGGCCCAAATTTGTGGCTTTAGAAAGGCATCATAATTTAATGGAAAGATCAGAATCTCTGAAATCATAGATAACTAGGGTTTAGATTTTGGCTTTGCCTCTAACCAGTTACATTACTACCATTACTTTGAATAAGGTACACCATTTCTTTAAGCCTCAATATGGTGTGATGATTAAATTAAGAGACACCAGCAAGTTTTATATAATATGACATAATAGGCATTGTAAAAAAATGTTAAATGCTATGGAACAGAAATAAGGCAAGTAATTCATTTGGCTCTGGGATGAAAATGGGCAGGCTGCTAGGAAAGTGAGGATTAGATCGTGAATGATGAGTTGCAGTTGATGGAGCGCAGAAACAAAGGAAACCTCTCTAAGAGGATAACTGTGTGCAAATATAGTAAGTGGAGGTGTTAAAGTACAGATGCTTCTCGGACTTATAATGGGCTTGTGTCCTATTAAATCCATTGTAATTTAAAATATCCTAAGTCAAAAATGCATTTAAGATAACTAATCTATTGATCATCGTACCTTAGCCCAGCCTCCCTTAAAGGTGCTCAGGACACTTACATTAGCCTACAGTGGGGCAAAATTATCTAATACAGAACCTATAGTGTTAAGTATCTCATGTAATTTATTATGCGTGTTGCTTTTGCACCATCATAATAAGGTTGAACAATTGTTAGGTCAACCATTGTTAACTCAGGGACTGTGTATATATCCTTAGCAAAGACATTACCACCTCTAATATACTTAACTCTATGCCAAGCCCTTCTTCCAACTTGTTCCCTTAGTTTTTCTTACCCTAAATCAGTACTTATTAACTTGTGCAATTTACCTCTGTTCCCAACTAAACTATAAACTCTTCAGGGGCAAGAATCTCTCCTTTACCACATTGTGTTCTTTTTACACTAGAAACTCAGTAAGTATTCATTGAATGGATGAAGCAAAACTACATTTTAAAAAGTTTTCAAAAGTACATTTTGGAGCATCCTAAATACCACACTGTGCATTTAGATTTGGTCCTATGAATATAGAGCTGTGATAGCCTTTAAGTGAGGAAATTAGTTTAAATAGAAAGCAGCAAAAAGTTCAGGATTAGAGCCTCAGTTATACCTAGTTAAATGACCTTTTCTTTGGTTGCCATTTCCTTATTTGTTTAATATTATTGGTGATTTCTAAGTTTTTTTCTAATTGTAATATTCAGGGATTGTGTGATTCTTGCTGCCAGGTGGTTATCCTGGTGTGAGCCTTTCAAGGGAAAATAGTGCATGGCATATAATGTATGTTCAGTGAGTATAAGTTCAATTAAGAATCCAAAGCATAAATCAGGATTTCTTAATTGAGATTAAACAGACTCAGAACCTTTACTAACTGGAGGTGCAAGATGAGCATAGAACTAGAGCTACTCTTGCTAATTGGTTAAAACTCTCTTGAGTATAACATTGTATTGTTCTGTTGCTGTTTTGGCAACCAAATGGGAACATTGCCACAAAGTATGCAGAACCAGGTTTTTAAATGGTAGATGAGTTTGAGTTTTATTCCAGGAGTCAAACTGAATGGCTTTTCATTAGTGACACATTTTTATACTTCTTGCTGGAAATTTTTGGCTTGAAACTCTTACTGGTAATGTTCATATTGTGTTGAGTTCTGAGAAACTGTAAGATGGGAAGATTGAGTTTTTAATAGACTTCTGATTTCTTGCCATATAAGGTATTTCTCACCTATTGAATTTATAATTGGTCTGCCTTGAATTCATTTCTCTTGGGTGTTAATGTGAAGTTTTCTTCCTTAAAAACATGTTAGTATAATATTTAAATTTAACTATCAATAATGTTAAGGAAACTAGTTATTGACCTAAGTGCCTTGAATATCATTAATGTGTACAGCTTTATAGATTAAAGAATAGAAAACAGAAGTTTAGTACCCTTATAATTTTAAAGGCCAAAAATAGTTGCAACATATATCATAAATTATTGTAGGTAAACAGTTATTCTTGATTCTTGTTTTATCATATTTATTTGAAATCTGAAATATCTCAGCTCTGAATAGCATCAAATTCCCTTATTAGCTGGAATAGAAAACCTAAACTGTAAGTGATGAAAGTCTTGGGAAAATATTTCAGAAGTGTTTTTCTTTAAAAGCTTTTCCATATGTATTTTGTAAGAGTTAGAGCATAACTGAATATTTGGCAGACATTCTATATGAGTATCTTTATGGTTTTTGTTTTTCAGGCATTTAAAAAATATTTAATTATTCATGAGTTGAACTTCATTCTTGAGTCATGGATGACAAGGCTTCTGTTGGAAAAATCAGTGTCTCCTCAGACTCAGTATCCACTCTTAATAGTGAAGATTTTGTCTTGGTTTCCAGGCAAGGAGATGAGACACCGTCTACAAATAATGGAAGTGATGACGAGAAAACAGGACTCAAGGTAAAATTTTGTAACCTCACTTTCTTTTGCCCAGCCTTGCTAATAAGCCCATTGCTTCCCAGTGAGAACTCGGCTTCACTGGGAGGATATATGGAGTATAAATGAGAACATGGAAATATATCCTTTCTTTTGAATGCTGAAGAGTTTTATTTACAATAAGTGATAGTGATACATTTATATTTGATAAAGGATTTTTAATTTGATTGCTTCTAAACTTGTGTAACCCCTAACTGTCAAAACTAGTGGCCATAGTATAAACATTTGTCATTTTAGTATTGTTTTCACTTTCCCATTGAATTAGAGGGGATTGTTTTTGTGTATGTAGCATAAGGGCAGTGGCAGGTCAGTAGTGCTATTTATAAAAGACTCAGGATTATTGAAATGGAACTTCAAGTTTCTGGCTTTTGGCCACTTTAAAAAAAGTTTTACTTACTGATTTAAGAGAGAGCAACAAAAGGAGAGAGAGAAAGAAACATTGATTTGTTGTTCCATTTACTTTTATATTCATTGGTTGGTTTTTGTATGTGCCCTGACTTGGGGATCAAATCTGCAAACCTTGGCATATTGGAACAATGCTCTTAACCAACTGAGTTACCAGGCCAGGGCCTTCAGTTTGTTTCTATTTCCTCAGCCAAACAACTATTACTTCTTTCCCCACACTCTGTTATTGTTCTGCTCTTTATGGATATAAAAAAAAGAATTTAATTGTTAATGTCATTTATAATGTAAGTATCTTTAAAAACATTCCGATACCTGTTTACATCTTTTCATTCAACAAGTCTTGATTGAGTATCAGCAGTGTGCAAGTACTATTCTAAATACTGGGGTTACAGTGAAGTCTCGTGTCCTCCTAGAGCTTTTATACTGTTGGGAGAAACAGATTCTAAGCAAATAAGAACACGACTATAAGGCAGATTTAGGTGCTGTGAAGAAAATCAAAGTGGATACATAGACAAAGAGTGAAGGGGCAGGTACTATTTAGAGAATGTCTTGAAATGACATGTGAGTAGAGACCTGAATGAAATGAGGAAGAAGGCCATGGAGAAATCTGGGAAAAGAGCATTCTGCAGGGAACAGAAAACAGAAAGACCCTGAAGAAGGAGGGTCATGCTTCTTAGGACAGAGATAGAACATTGTGAATAAAGTAGATAAGAAATGGCAAAGGATGAGATCCAATAACAGGTAGGGGCTGAATTATATAGAAGTTTTCAGAGCTTAGTAGGAATTTTGATTTTGTTACAACGTGAAGGGAATTTTTGGCGAGTTTTGAATGGGGACATGATCTGGTTTACATTTTAAAACTCACTGGCTGAGATACTTCCAGCATGTGACAGCATGAGGAGCTCTGTGGACCTGATCCCCAGCAGAACTGATGATAAAAAACAACCATTGAAAGTGTATGGAAATATTCTAAAGGACATAAAGCAAATGAAGAAATATTTATTCAAAGAAATTTACTAAAATATGATTAAGAATCTGTGGTTTTGAACCAAGACCCATTTTTTCCCCTCCTCTGAGCTAAAGATGGAAACTCCACTCCGGGTTGGTGCAGTCAGGAAGACAGGGTTCCCTCTCCCCTCCTCGCTCGCAGTCAGAGGTCTTATCTTACAGGCAGGAGCAGGACTACAGCATTTCTCACCCTGCAGCCAGCTACTTTTTGCTGGCTACATTTGACTGAGCGGTGAGCGCTCCCTTTTCCCCCAGCCCTACTCTCAGCATGGAGGCTCTGTTGCGGCCTAGTGCTGCTGCGTATACTGGTGGCCCCATTGCCCTTGCCTTGACTCCTGCACGTCAGGTAGTGGCTCCACACCTGCAGAGGCAAGCCAAGTAGACTTGGAACTACTATACCATCTCCCATACCCACCAAGCGCGCGGCTTCTGAAGACGGGTATCACGCAGAGAGAAGTGTGCCATTGTCCATAATTTCAGCCTTACAGCTATGGCTCAGAGGTTTTGCCTGTAGTGAGAAGCGGGCCATCAAACAGCTCCTGATCTCTTCTCAAAGGACCTGACTTTCTTTACAGCAGTGTATGGAGAAGGGAGAAGTCAAAGCCAAGGGTACTCTCAAAAACAGTGAAGATCATGATGAAAGGTAACTGGGCGGAGATTGGTACATTGATTGGACATATAGGCTTAACTATAGGGTTGCTGGGAGGAGACTGCCTAGGATCAGATCAAAGCCTAAACACTGGTATGTGGAACTGTCCCTTCAAAGTAACCTCCATTTGATTGGTGTGTTCTGTAGAGCAGTTTATATCCAAGTGCATCATTGAAAACTAGTGCAGTCAGCCACAATAGCTGGAGTTTATTGTTGAGGCGTGGTCAGAGAAAGAGACAGAGCACCTTGCCGAAACTACTCTCATTCCAAGGATGACTGTAGGCAAATCCAAATCGGAAGTCCCAGAGGAGCAACATAAGAGCTTAACACTGTAGGAATTAGGGGAATAGAATATACTAAAATAAGTCAGCCAGTCACTAAACAGACAAGCATGAAAAAGACTAAGTCCCAGAGTGGGGAGACCAGTACTGGGAATTGGTGCAATATATTACCTAAAATATCTTGTTTCCAACAAAAAAATTGTGAGAAATACAAAGAAACAAAAACTATAATCCATACATCATTAAAAAAAAAACATATACTGCTGTGAGGATATGTTGGATTTAATATGCAAACTTTTGAAAGTAGTCATTAATATCAATGAACTGAAGTTATACTTAAAGAAATAAAGGAGAGAACAGTGACAGTATCAAATTAAATAGAGAATATCATTAAGGAGATAGAAATTACAAGAAACCAAACCAAACCAAACAGCAATTCTGAAATGAAAAGTTCACTGTAGAGAGGCTCTGAATTTCAATTCAGAGAGAAAGAGTTAGCTGGAGATGATGTCATCAAAATAGCAGCACAGAAGCTTTCTACCAGTCTGCCCTAAAAGACACCGATTTAGACAATCACTCATGGATGAGAGTACCTTTGTGAAAGAGAGGGGTCCAGCAGACAGCCACACGCACAGTATTGGAGCAAAAGACATCTGAGATTGGAACTATTGAAGATGATCAAAAGAACAATCCACTGATAAAGTCCCAGGGCTGGGAATTTATTTTTTTCAACAAATTGTGCCAGGACAGCTTGGATAGCCTCGTTTAAAAGAATGAAGTTGTATCCTTGCTTCACACCATATTTAAAAGTTAGCTCAAGATCTTTGAAAGACTTCAGTGTAAAAGCTAAAATTGTAAAACCCTTAAAAGAAAACATAAGGATAATTATTCATGAGTTTAGATTTGGCAGTGGATTCTTAGGTATCACACCAAAGCACAAGCAACAAAGGAAAAAATAGATGAAATTGGATTGCATGGATATTAAGATCTTTTCTTCTATAAAGGATACTCTCAAAGTGAAAGAACAGCACAGAATGAGAGGAGATATTTGAACAACATAAGGTAACTATTTAGGATACAGTAATGTAATCTAACACAGGTCCGGCTGCCTGCCACAGCAAAAGCTGAACTTGTGAGATGTGCTGGTGAGAAAGAAAGGGATTTATTTGAGTGCTGGCATCTTGAGAAGATGAAGGACTCTTGTCTCAAAGTCCATCTTAACATTTCAGTGCAGGCAGCCGAACCAAAAGGAGAGGGAAAGCAGAACAAAGAGACCGAGGGGAGGGATTGAAAAGTGCTCTATACGCACACCAGCACAGTCCATTTCAGTACGGATCTCAGAACTGGTCAAGCGATGATCTGGTGTGCGTCCTCCTGGTTTTCATCATTCTGGTTTTATGTCATCCTGCTGTTTTGGTTGAAGATAAGCAAACCTCCCGTAGCTGGGATGACTGATGGTCGGAGTCTGTATCTTTTTGAAATTAGTTCCTATGATTCTTATACAAACATGCTGTTTATCTACAAGCTACATGTAGAGGCAGCGTTTACAGAAACAGGCAAAAGGATGGTGGGGTGAGGTACAATTCCCCAATGTTACAGGAAGAGCTAAACAACCTAACTGCTTTATAAGCTACTAAATGGATCGATAAAATGTGGTAAAAAAAAATGAAGTGCTGATACATACTGTAGCACAGATGAAACTTGAAGACATTAAGTTACTAGTAAGTCATAGAAGGTGATGGTTGACTCTTGAAAAACATGGGTTTCAACTGCATGGGCCCACTTAACATGTGGATTTTTTTCAGTAAATACATTATTGGCCCTCTGTATCCTCAGGTTTCAACCAACCACAGTTCAAACAATATTTTGGCCCACAGATGGGAGAGCATGGGTGCAGAGGGCCGGCTGTATGCATTATTCTGGGCCATTTTATGTAAGGACTTGAGCCTTAACAGATTTGGGTGTCTGTGGAGGGGTCCTGGAAGCAACCCCCACAGATACTGAGGGATGCCTATAGTTAAGTTTTTGGGGAATTCAGAACTATACATGGATTTCAGTTGCACACAGGTCAACCATAGCCTCTCCGTTGTTCAGGGGTCAACTGTATGTGGCTCTATAAATATGAAATGTATGGAATAATCTAGTCTTTAGAGACAGAAGAGAGATTAGTGGTTGCTCAGTGCTGGAGGTGTTGGGAGTAGAGGGAGTTAATCCCTAAGGGGGTACAGTGTTTCTTTTTGAGGTGATTAAAATATTTTAGAATTCACTCTGGTGATGGTTTTACATTTCTGTGAATATACTCAAAACCATAGAATGTACGCTTAAAATGAATGAACTGGGTATGAATCATATCTGGCGACTGTAGAGAATCAGCAGTAAGGGACAAGGCTGGGAGCAAGAAGGGAAGATAGGAGGCTGCTTTAGTCACAGAAGTTTGGGATAATGTGGGCTTTGGACCAGAGGATGAATGTACTCTCATTCAGGATATATTTTCAAGGCAGAGCTGAGTGGTATTAGGGTGGGCGAATTAGATACGGGATTTGAGGCAAAGAGAGCAACTGATCCTAGCTTTGGGCCTGAGAGGTACATGGTAGTGCCATTAACTGAGATGGGAAAGAGATAGGAAGACCAGGATTGGGAAGGGGAATCACAGTTCCAGTTTAGGACATTACATTTGAGATGACCCATATGTCTGCTTCTAGGAGTCATGTGGTTAGATGTACAAGATTGTGTTCAGTAGAGATTGTGCCTGGCATCTACAGTATATGTATGTGATGGGTGGTATTCAAAGCCATAGGATGAGATGAGATTACCATTATTAAGTGTAGATACTGAAGAGATAAATGATGAGAGTTGATCCTTGGGGTACTTCAGTATTTAGATATTGAGAGGAAGAGAAACCAGCAGAAAAAACTGAGAAGAAATAACTAGTGAGATATAAGGAAAACTAGGAGATTGGAATGCCTTGGAAGAGAATTGAAGAAAGTGTTTCAAGAAAGCAGGAGTTATGTTTAATTCTGCTGAGAGGTTGCTTTAGATGATGACTGAAGAATGATAAGAAGCCTTGGTAATCATTAAGAAGATTGGTTTTCCTTTTTTTTTTTTTTTCCCTTTTTTCTTTTTAAAGAGAGATGAAAGCATTAGCAGGATTAGTATGGGTTGGGTAGTAAATAGGAGGTAAGGAAAGTGGCAATAGTATAAACCACTGTTTCAAGGATTTTTGCTTAAAAAAAAGCAGGAAATGGAGTGGTAGCTATAGGCTGATAATGGATTTCGGTGAGAGATTTTACTGATAAACCAATAATTATTTATTAAAAAGAGGTACATTGCTGGTACCTTGGTATCAGACTCCTTGATAAGATTAGGGAGAGGGTCTCCTGTGCATAAGGGGGGCGGTGGGGTTAGCCCAGGAACAGTTTCTGGAATAGGAAGGAAAACAGCATAAACCTCCTTTCAAATTTCTTCCATTTGAAATTTTTCTTATGAATTTTTGAAGTACTGTTTGACTTATTCTTATTTCTAATGTGATGAACCATATATGCTAAATGGGAAAGACCCTCTGAGCTCCCCCAGAGAACTTTTTCTTACACTCTCATCCATCTTGTTTACCAGAAAGAGATACTTCTGTAGACCAGGAAATTGAGCTACATGTTCTACAGATTAAAATGTTTCCGTTCCTTGGCTGGTGTGGCTCAGTGGATTGAGTGCTGTCCTGTGAACCAGAGGGTCGCCTGTTTGATTCCTGGGTTGTGAGCCAGGTCCCCAGTTGGGGGCATGCAAGAGGCAACCACACATGGATGTTTCTCCCTCTCTTTCTCCCTCCCTTCTCTCTCTAAAAATAAGTAAATAAAATCTTTAAACAAAAAAAGTTTCCTTTATGTATTTTACTTCCATGTAATTTCAGTGTCACCCTGGCTGGTTTGGCTCAGTGGATTGAGCGTCGGCCTGCGAGCTAAGTGTCGCTGGTTCGATCTTCCAGTCAGGGCACATCAGAGAAGGAAAACTCTGACTCCAAAAAACCTCCGCTGCCTTGCGGCATACCTCTTCAGGGGAAAGGCTAGGGGAGTAAACCCCGACAGAAAATCCAGAGCCGGAGTCCCTAAGGCGGTTTGACGTTGTAGTCAACACCGGCAACTCCTGCGGCGCACCTGAAACCAAGCTGTATTGACTCCGTCTTTCCCTTGGACCCTTCAGCTGCGAAGAGAGGGGGGGTCTGCTGCATGGGCAACAGCAGACCCTCCATATCACCCTGCCCAGGCTCTGTAGCTTCAGCTCCACTGGAGAGGACACTCCAGCGTCATCGCAAGATGTCAATTCAACACGGGAGGAGACAGATACCGTGTCACTCCGGAGTCGGACTGCACAGCCATTCTCGGCGGTGCAGATAGACTCTTAAGAAGCTACACCATCGTCTCTCGAGACGGATGGCTGCCGACGACGGAATCTTCTGAGTCAGTTTCTGATGTTACTTGTTTTAGAATCAAGTGATCTTGTCCTCTGTAATGCTGAGCTTTTATTCAGCAAGCAAAAGTTAACTGAGTCATAAATGCACAGTTTAAGGGGATCGAGGTGGTGAGGGAGACACATGAGTAAATATATCATCACAATAAAATTCATCGATGCTGAATATAGATATGGTAAGAATTATATGAGGACATAAAAGGAGAAAAGAAGGGTTTCATAGAATAGGCAGCAATTTGGCAAAGCCTTAAAGAATGATTAATAATTTCCCAAAGAAGTGAGTTGTGACATGTGGAAAGATCAGTCTTGAAAGGGCCTGGAGTCAGGACCACTGCATACAGTAGAATTGTATGTGCTTGCTTTTCTTTTTCTCCCAAGATGCAAATGGCTTTTTGTCACTTGTTTCCTGTCATATAAAAAGAACGTGTGCTTAATACCAAAAATCCAGAGAATTGGAAAAGTAAAACCCTGTCACTCCATTATTCAGCAAAACAATCACAAATATTTGGGATATTTCTTTAGTTGACTTTTTAGGGATGAATTCACAAGGTGTTCTTTCCTTCCCCCTTTCCTTTTGTATTTTAAATTAATGTTAATAACTTCTAATGGTAATTTTATGTGTTTTCTCTGGTCCTTCCTTCGTACAGTTAAGGTAAAGAGATAGATGATCAGAACAGCTGCAGTTTATAAATGAGGCACAAAGAGATTTAAGGTTTTATTAAAGATTCCAGAAGGAGTATGTGAGTGAATGAGATTAGTAACTACCTTCCAGCATCCAAGCTTAAATTCTGTTACCTTCTCTGGGTTTCACTGCTCCTTCCTTAGGGAGTGCTACCATAATATTAGTGTACATGGTTCTTTGGTACCTCGCTTTTTGATGAAACTGTAATATATATACTTGTTTCTAATGGCTCAGCTTTTACACTGAAGTTGAGCAAAATACTTGGTTTGAACCATTTTGTTTATATTTTCTTGCAATATGACACAAGTAGTAGGAAGTATAGGTCATCAGGAATGTGCCTTTAATATTTTGATCATCTGTGGATTTCCTGAGCACACATTGTCATTTTCTAAGTATGCTTTGAAGACATAAAATCTCCACTGGCAAAGGGTCCCAAACTGCGTAAACTAAAGTAGTTTGTGTAATTGAAGGATCATGTGGGGCCTGGTTGGTATTGTTGCGGTGAAGGGAAATAGGGGCTATAAAGTCAGGAGTAGAAAATTAAGACGAGGAAATGACGCTGCTGGATATTGCCTGGGGAACACTTTGTTCTTTGGTTCCATAAATGCTCTTTTGCTCTCAAGGAAATGGACCCGTAGCCAATTTTATCATATAAGTCATTACCTTTATTTGATATATTTAGAAAGGACAGATGTTATTCTAGTAATGCTTCTTTTGTACATGAATAGTAGGTGTGTTCTTAGTTTTTTCTGGACCATGGAAAGTGGAACAACTACTTTTTTAAAAATGTTATTTGCTTTTCTGAACCTCAACTCCAGAAGATAGATCAGAGTTTGTTCAGAGATAGCTGAAAGTGGGGTAGGGAAGATACTAATTAAATGCCTACTAGATGTTTACTAATTGGCAGGTATTATGAAGAAATGTGGTAATCCTTGTAAAAAATCACAATGACTGAAATAAAGAACTGTACAATAATCGTTATCTCATTGAGCCCTCATGACAGTCCTGTGAGATACATATGAAAGTTACTTTAGAGATGAGACAGTGTGGATCCCAGAAGTTAATTTGTTCCCAACCAATAAAAATAATATCAAACTCCTTTCTGTCTTATTGTGGAGCCCAAGTAGGGCTAGTAAGGACATGTGCATAGGCTGTACTGTGTACAACCCGGAGGGTGCTGTGCACAGAGTCCATCATGCGAACGGTGCCCCCTGGAGTTGTTCCACCAGCCAGCTCTTGTCCTCAGTATTTTTCCTACCACCTGCTTTGTAAACAATTATGAATAAGTCATTCACCATGCAGTCTCTGTCCCTGTAAACATTTATGTCTGTGTTTCCAGTAGCTGCTAAATTGGCTACTTTTATACTTGTTTTTGTCTCTCAATTCATGACTGTTTCCTAATGAACTCTCCCATCCTTTTCATGTAGATAACATGAAGAGGGACACAGGTCTAAATGTGACCCTCAGTTGTATTATTCATACATATATGCTTTGCTGTTTTATTTTTGATCTTTGTGGTAAATTAAGGTAGAAACCTTTGTTGAACTTCAACATAAAATTTATTGTTTGTTAATTGCAGCATGCTATTTGGTACTGTATTTTTTATTGTAAATGTTAAACCTTAATGACACTGTCAGAATAATAGGAAATGATGGTGTTTACTTTTGTTTTTTAACAAAGCTAAAATAAATTATTCACATTAGATTTCATTTTCTGTAACTAAACCAAAATCTGTATCCAAATTGATTAAAATCATAGTACTTTGGCTTCTGTATTTTTGCATTTATTTATAAAATTCAGTTCAGTAAATATGTATTATAGATGTACTATGCATCAGACACTTATCTTTGAGAATATAAAGATAATTTAAGAAACAGACTCTGCTATCTAATAATGTCCAGTCTGGTTCAAGGGACTCATTAAAAAAATATTCTCTAAAACAAGTAGCAATGCTAGAATAAATATGTATACTAATATGGTAGCACTCCCTAAGGAGAGAGCAGTTAAGCCCAGAGAATGTAACAGAATTTAATTTTGGTCTTAAAGAAAACAAAGGAGAAGAGAAAGTCTTTTCAGGAAAGTGAAGAGTCCATGCAAAGGCTAGATGCCTGAAAAGTTATGCTGTGTCCTGGGAAAGTTGAGTGTTTCGATATGACTGATAAGAGATGGAAAGGTAGGTTGGACAGAATGTGGAAAAACTCATGGAATATAGTTATGAATTTTGGCTTTGTCTTCTGGGCATTGAGGAAACATGGAAGGGTTTATTTTTATTTGTTTTAAAGATTTATTTATTTTATAGGGGAAAGGAGGGGAAAAGGGTGAGAAACAGCAATTGGCTACCTATTGTATGCCCCCAGCTGGGGACCTGGCCCGCATCCCCTGAATGTGCCCTGACCAGGAACCAAACCGGTGACCTTTCAGTTTGTAGGACGACCCCCAACCCACTGAGCCATGCCAGTCAGGGCAAAACATGGAAGGGTTTTAAAAATAAGGCAGTGCTGAACTGAAGCTAGAATTTGCAATTATAACTTGAATGGCACTGTGAAAGATAGGTCACAACAGAGAGAAAGAAGGGATGAAAAGTACTATCTTTGCAGTAGGCTTGTGTAAAATGAAAGAAGCTGTCAGAGATAGGAGGGAAAAGGATACAATTGAACAAGGATCAATAGGATGGGTCAGTAGTGTGGGAGTGGCAGGAGTCAAGGATGATAATCTTCATTTGGCCACTGAGGAGATAGTGGTGCAATTGACTGATTTTTTTCTTGAAATGATACAGGAGGACAGTCAGACAGTGAGTTGAGTTTTAATACAGTAAGTTTGGAGTATCTAGCTCTAGGTGTCTCTTCATTAGACAGTTGAGGAAGGGGTTGTAGGAATAGATTTGTTATTACACAAAATATTTATCACAGATTTTTCGCTGTATTGTGGGATTTTGTGGTACTGTATACGTATGTTGTTAAAGTTACGTAGGTTTAAGAGTGTAGAATAAATGTAAGGTTTCTACTTTGCGGGGGTTTCTAGAACATCATACCCGCGGTGAGTGAGGGAATACTGTATTTGTGTATCATGGGGAGAAGGTGAGATGGTATAGGACAGTCTATAAAATGAGGTTATTGCCAAAAACAGAAACCTGGATGAACACTTTTTGAGTGGCAAATAGAACAAAAGAACAGTTGTAGTCTTGAATTACATCTTTTGTAGAATCCACATTTTTTAAATTTTGTATCACAGTTTTAGATTCGTGGCAAAATAGAGAGGAAGGTACAAAGATTTCCCATATGATTCCTACCCTGACATATGCATCTCCCGCACTATCAGTATATTCTTTTTTTTTAATTTTGATTTTGAGAGTAGATTTATTAAAGCTGGAACAGTGAAACACGGAAGGCCTAGGATAGAAGAAAATGCCTCCTATGCCCTCCCATCTGGCAGCCATCAAAACGTTCTCTCTCTATATGATTCTGTTTCTGTTCTGCTTGTTTATTTTGTTTTTAGAATCAACTGTTAATAGATATGTATTTATTGCCATTTTATTCATATTTTTGATCTAAAGAAGACACTTTAATATTTCATATAATACTGGTTTGGTGATGATGAACTCCTTTAGCTTTTTCTTGTCTGGGAAGCTCTTTATCTGTCCTTTGATTCTAAATGATAGTTTTGCTGGGTAGAGTAATCTTGATTGTAGGTTCTCGCTCTTTATCACTTTGATTATTTCTTGCCATTCCCTTCTAACCTGCAAAGGTTTTTTTGAGAAATCATATGATAGGCTTATGGGAGCTCCCTTGTAAGTAACTAACTGCTTTTCTCTTGCTGCTTTTAAGAGTCTTTCTTTGTATTTAACCTTTGGCATTTTAATTATGATGTGTCTTGGAGTGGGCTTCTTTGGTTTCATAGTGTTCTTTGGAACACTATGCTTCCTAGAATTGTATGTCTATTTCCTTCACCAAGGTAGGGAAGTTTTCTGTCATTATTTTTTGAAATAGGTTTTCTATTTCTTGCTCTTTTCTCCTTCTGGCACCTCCATGATGTGAATGTTGGTATGCTTGAAGCTGTCTTAGAGGATTGTAACACTGTCCTCATTGTTTTGGATTCTTTTTTCTTCTTGCTATTCTGATTGGTTCTTTCCTGCTTCCTTATATTTTAAATCGCTGATTTGATTCTCTGCTTCATCCTCTCTATTCTTGTTCCTGTAAATTGTTCTTTATTTCAATTAGTGTATCCTTCATTTATGAATGGATTTTTTATGCTGTTGAGGTTCTCACTAAGTTTCTTGAGTATTCTTATAACCAGTGTTTTGAAGTTTGCATCTAGTAAATGGCTTGTCTACATTTTGTTTAGTTTCTTTCTGGAGTTTTGATCTGTTCTTTCATTTGGGCCATGTTTCTTTATCTCCTCATTTTGGCAGCCTCCCTGTGTTTGTTTCTAAGTATTAGACAGAGTTGCTATGTCTCTCAGGCTTGGTTAGTGGCCTAATGTAGTAGGTGTCCTGTAGAGTCCAGTGGCACAGCCTCCCCTGTTACTCAAGGTGCGGCCACTATGTTGGCTGTGTACACCCAGGGTCACACAGCATAAGCTACAAAGCAATCTGCAGATGGCTGCAACTTGTACTGGTCTTGGAGGTGCCCATGAGAGGCCAAGCTGTGAACCGAGGCTGGCTGCTGCTAGTGCTGGGCCTGGGGCAGCTTAGCAAGAGGGACTGAAGCCAGATACTGCTTGTTTGAGAGAATTTAGGAAGATCTGAAGCATGGGCCAAGACAAGCCATTCCTATAGGAAAGCCACTGGAAACAGTTTGGGTGGGCCCGAAAGCTGGGTGGGGCAAACAGTGTGAGGTTGATGAGGTTTCAGATAACAGTGCCCGCCCAGCAGATCTGTGGCTCTGTGTGGGGTGGGTTCAGAAAAAAGTGACCTCCGCCAGCATTTCTGTCTGGGAGGAACTCGCCCTCAGCTCTCACCCTGATGCTGGAAAATTCAGTTCGTCCTCATATGTCTCTGATGCCTTTCAGTCTGCCTCCCCTGTGCTGGAGCTCAGAGGGAGTCCAAGTAAGTCTTTGCATGGGCCCTTTAAAAGGAACTGCCTCAGACTCCGGCAGTTTCTGTTGTCCACGCCTCAGTCCCACCTGGTTGTTACAGTCAGAAGTTATGGGGACTTACGCCCTGGCACTGGAACCCTGGGCTGGTATGCCTGGTGTGGGGTTGGGGTTTCTCCCAATTTTTATCCATCACACGTGTGTGGGACCAGCCCATTCCACATCTTCACCCCTCTTACCAATCTTGATGCAGTTTCTTTAGTTCTGTAGTTGTAGCACTTCCATTCAGCCCAGTTTCTGATGGTGCTGGATGCTAGTTGTTCTGTAGTTTACTTGTAATTTTGATGTGGTTGTGGGAGAATGTGAGCTGTGTTTACCTACACTGCCATCTTGCCTGGAAGTGATTGTGGCTATTTGTCTAGGTTGCTATTTTTAAGCAGCTTTTAAAACTCAACATTTTTGTGTGTGTACATTACGTTTTCTCTGCCTTTGAGGAAGAGTTAAGGAAACAGAAGGCAGTTCTTATGTTTATAGACCTTGTAAACGAGGGAAGAATGCAAGATAAACATGTATAAACACAAAAGACAAATGTGTAAATGTTTTCTTTCAGTGTTAGGTGTATTTTCATGATTGGTGGATATATTACAGTGTAGGCAGCCAATCAAACAGAAAACTTGAGTTTACTTATAGTATATACTATATTGATAAAACAAAAACAAAATACTTCATAGCATGGAAAATGTCTTCTCTTTAGTTGCTCTTTTAATGGGAGCCTTCTCAGTTATAAGTACCAATTGCTTAGACATGGAGTCTAATAGCTTTTTCCTGTCTGTGTTCAGGGTAGCCTTAACTCTCCTTAATGTTAGTTCTCCATCACCTTAGAAAACTGTGGGTTCAGTTAGGCTATCTTTTGTTTACTCCAGGTGATACAGTATTTCATCTCCAGCTCTGAAAGAATAAGAAGTTAATAGAAACTAAACTCTAGTTTGTTTTCTTAGGTACTTTTGAAAACACTACTTCTGAAACAATAAATTTGATGTCGCTTGTGGAAGTGTAGGATCAGACGTGAGAAAGAGTTAAAATCACATGACTGAATCGCTTGTAGTTCATTAGCAGTAACTGTAAACGTAAAGTGAAGTTCATAGAAACAGACATCTCTTTGAAGCCGAGAGACTGAACATCTGTCTGGCTCTTACTTCCAAGGCAAAAGTGGCTGACATGTTAGAATTTCCTGGAAAAATGTCAGCAAAAAAGACCTAAGACTGTTTCTCAATCACAATTTACTGCCAAAGGGATTTGAAGTTTATAAGTTATAGAAGATGTTTGAACTGGGTTCCTTGGTAGTCCCGAGGTGCCTCTGTTCCTGGACTTTTGCTTCCCGTCTTCTTTTCTGACTCTGTTGGGAAGACCTCACTCTCTTTAACCATTTCATAGCCTCGCCCCTTTTTAGTTTTTGTCAGGTTTTTAGGCTTCACAAAGCCTCCAAATCATCCCTCTTTTTAAAATTTTGACTTTCCTTTTCCTAAAATAAGTCTTTTAAATTCTAGCATTTCTTGAATAAGCACTTAATGACCACACTGGGTTTTGTCACTTGTGGTTTTCCTTAGTATTGGGCAGTCTGTACTTGTGTTTGCTCTTGTTTATTTCCTTGTTGAGCAACTAATAATAAACCATCATGACTCTAGAAAAATACTTGACACAATTGAAATGGATTGCTTCTGTTCCTCAGGAACATTTTATACATGCATCTCCCCAGCTTCATTCAAGTGTCTGAGAACTTTAAGCACCTGCTGCTATCAGGGAAGTCTTCCTCAGAAATACAAGAGACTTACTAATAACAGGAGTGGTAAAATATATGTGAAAATTATTACCTAATAAGTATATGATTCTATGGATAACTTCTGGAAGCAAACACATTTTTTCTTTTTCTTAATGATGAGATATGCTGCTAAAAATATTCCTCTTAACAGCATTATTTTTTACCAGACAGTAAAATTAAAAATATTTTAATTGTTGTTAATTTAGGACACTGTGGATAACTTTAAACGACATTGACAAACTATTACATATATTTCTGGGTATAGTCTCAAATTTACTATACACTTTTTCATGAAAAAGACTGAATTAAGAGAGCAGCTGCAGCTCTTATTTATTACAGCTCTTATTTATTACAGCTCTTGATTTCTTTGTTAAGAATGTTCAGAAGAATCTTTGTATCAAAAGAAATGCTGATTTTTCTGTAGAATGCGGACCCATTTGAGTCAGCCTTGGCCTAGCTCTGTCACTTTGCTGATTGCATGTATTTGTGACCCTTAGATTATAGGGAATGGAAGTGAGCAGCAGCTGCAAAAAGAGCTAGCAGATGTGCTGATGGATCCTCCAATGGACGACCAGCCAGGGGACAAGGAGCTTGTGGAAAGGTCGCAACTGGATGGCGAAGGAGATGGGCCTCTTTGTAATCCGCTCTCAGCTTCATCCACCATTAACCCTGTGCCGTTAGTAGGGCTCCACAAACCAGAGATGAGCCTGCCAGTGAAGCCTGGACAAGGAGGTTAGGATTGCTGCATTGCTTGCGTAACTGAAGGTTATTGTTTTTAATATTTGAGTGTCTGCCCTGTTCTAGGTTTGATTCAGAGTGAGCAAAAACCATTATATGTTCTCTGGAATCTTCAGATTCTAGATTCAGGGAGACGTGAGAGAGGTAAATAGATTTATCATTCTGATTTCCCTTTAAGTGCATGTCATTTCTACCAAAGAAAGAAATAGTTAAATGACATTGAGAGACTTCAGAATGCTTAAAGGTTCTTCTAGGAAAAAAGAGTTTATGTATAGGGCTGGACAAATGGAGGAGTAATGCTTGGTGAAGTGATGTTTGCTCCAGGCCTGTGTTACAGCACTCTGGGAATAGTTGCCAAGTTGGAAGAGAACTGAAGGAGGAAAGGGGCAATTAGAAAGACTCACTGTAAATTTGTATTGGGAAAGAGAAAACAAGGGATTGAAAGAACTTAACAAAGTGGTCAAGATGATGAGTGAGGAAATAATTATGATAGTGCAGATCAGAAAGAAGATAGAGGATTTTTCAGAGGGGCCAAATAACTAAAGGTGTTTTTTGTTTTTCCCCCCCCCTAAGTTTAAATTACAAAGTCAAAACAAATTGGAAGAAGCAGAAAGGTAAATGGATCTGAATCTCAGGTCACATTTTAGTTCGGATTGACACTATAGCAATACCTGAAAATTTTGGTGTTAGTGACAGTTCTGGTGTTAGATTTCTGGCTTTAATGAGCACTTCTGTACTATCTCATTAGTATTTACTTTTACAACCTAAATATAACTTGTATATTTTTGCTTGGTTTTCATGTCTACAAAATGTCAAATAAAATTAAAATAACTGTCTCATTATCATTTCTTTCAGATTCTGAAGGATCGAGTCCTTTCACACCAGTGGCCGAGGAGGACAGTGTAGTCTTCAGCAAGCTGACCTACTTAGGCTGTGCCTCCGTGAATGCCCCCCGGAGTGAGGTGGAGGCCTTGAGGATGATGTCCATCTTAAGAAGCCAGTGTCAGATTTCACTGGATGTAACCCTCTCAGTGCCGAATGTGTCCGAAGGAACTGTGCGGTAAGACCAGTTTCTTAAAATATTTGTAACACTTGATCAGAATTCTGACCTATAGTTTTAGAAATAAGCAATAGTGAACAAAAGACTTAATTTTTTTTTTTTTTAATGTAATGTTTAATTCTTCTGGCACTTCTGTTCTCATGTCCTCCACATATTGTGACCCTTAGGGAAACTAGTCATGTGTGGAAACAGTTTTTCGTGCTCCTCTTTACTCCAGCCGTGTGTAGCATGTTAGAAATGTAAGTGTTGCAGGATAATTGAAATATGTTGATATGAGAGTCTGCCTAACAATTTATAAATTTATACTTTCTCTGTTTCCCCAATACAAATACTAGTTTGACACATTAGTTCAATATGGAGTTTAATACTGTTTTTTGAAATTACAAAAACCTGTTGGTAAATATTAACTATTCTAGTACAGTCCCTTAATTTTTAAGATGAGGAAACTGAGGCCCAGAAAAGTCCCTAAAAATAGCTATTGTTAATACTAACTAGAATCAATGACAATTAATTGTCTATATTAACTAGCTAAATACAGTATTCTAAATATCAGATACAAAACAACATTGCTCCTTATTACAAAAAGTAATGCTTAATAAAGTAAAATCAGAGAACATAAACAAGCAAAATTCAGGAAAATACTTAATTCTACTCTGTCACTGATAAACACAGTTCACATCCTGGTTTATTAAGACCCTCTTTATATTATAATTTGTATGGATATATGTTTGCATATATGGGTATCTGTTTGCGTATGTGTGTATATACCTGTATATATGCACGTATAATTATATAACTATTAGAATCAGGATTTTTAACAATAGTGGAAATATATGTACCATCTTGTAATACACTTTCTTCAGTTAGTTTTATATTGTGAATCTCTTCATATCAATAAATATTAAAATTATGGTGGCACATGATGGATTATTCAGAAATAATCAATTTCTTATGTTAAACACTAGGTTTTTTAAATGAGAAAACTACTAATAACAGCTAAATATTAAGCTTTTATTATATGGGCACATTAAGTACTTTTTCTGCATATTTTCTGTATATTTTTCTTATAAATAGATCTTTTTGAGCTATATATTTTTTCAATTTCCTTAGATGTAGGCTTATAAATTTTTAGAAGTGCACTTATTGAGTCAAAGGTTTACCCATTTTTATTGCTTGTGATATATTGTCAAACATCCACCTAGAAATATCGATCCAGTTTATACCTTTATCAATGGTGTGTGAGAACACTTATGTTTCTCTGCTCTCAGAAGCATTTTTGCTTTTCATGGCGGTAGAGTTGTAGTTGTATATGGATAGTAGTAAGTTAATTTTTTAGTATTCCATTCATCTACATATGTAATTCTTCTCTGAGTATTTAAGGAAGTATGTCACAAAGACTCACAAATGATAATGTTAATTATATTTGTTAATATGAATCTTTTAATAAAATTTGTTTAGCACTCATTTCTATATGCTTCTTAGTAGTCATTCCCCCAACTGAAGTTATTCTTTCTTCTAATGTATTTTAATTTTGTAAAGATAAGAGAAAACCAGTTTCTCTTGCTCCATGTTTCAGAGAGTTTTTATCAGAGTATCTTTGAACCTGGATTAGATCCCCTTCTAGGTATTTCCATTATGCACAGGGACTCCTGGGCTTTCCCCTCAGTGGCCATGTCTGTAGTGTTGAAATTGCATAGTTTCTTTTTAGTTCATTTATATTTGTGTCCTCAGTACTCAGAACAGAGCCTGGAATGTTATGTTTTATGTATTCAACATAAAAATTTGTTGAATGAATGAATTTTTGAATGAATGACATTCCTTTGATTCAGTGAATGGCATTTAAAAATTTTATTATTCATCTTTTTTTCTTAAGTGTTAACATTCTGTACAATTTCTCTCCCTTTATTTGCCATGAATCAAAAGAGTATGTTTTATACTGACAAACATGTCAATTTTTTTTTTTTTTTTTTTAAGCAATAAAGATTTGGTCATTCTTTTAGGAGATAATGATAAGCATAGCTTTAATGATTTATTTTGGTAGTCTCATTTAGCCATTGTTCTAGTCTTCATTTAGTTACTATATAAGAAACATACGTACTTATTGATATTATTATGCATTTAGTCCCATGGAATTATTTAACCAGTAACTTTAGGAATCCACATATGATTTCACTATCAAGACTTAAGACTAATATGGTTAGCATTCCACAAAAGGTTTATATGAACTTCTTGCTAGAAAGATGAGTCTCGAATCATATAGTGAAAATAGTACATAATCCCTCTAATCTCTTTATATCTTTTTTTCTTTCTGGACAGACTCTTAGAGCCTCAGACAAACAGTGAAATAGCAAACTACCCTATCTACAAAATCCTCTTCTGTGTCAGGGGGCATGACGGAACTCCTGAGAGTGACTGTTTTGCTTTCACTGAAAGTCATTTCAATGCAGAGCTCTTCAGGATACATGTCTTCCGGTGCGAAATACAAGAAGCTGTAAGTCCTTAAGAGAATACTGTCTACAAATGAAATTTTACCTGTACCCTCACTGTGGTGAAATTATTGCAGTATTTATTGTGGTCACTTAAAGCAAAATGAAATTCTCTACAAGTGTTTTATTTATTCCAGCCTGAGAGACTGAAATATGAATGAAGTAAAAGTTTGGTTAACCAAAACCTTGTTGCTAAGAGTGTCAGACGAGACCCGTTGGCTGCCTCTTGACTGGGTTAGATAGGCATCTTGGTTCCAGCAATGACACATTTGCAAAGTAGTCTTTTAGAGCTAAGCTTTTAGAATTTTTTTTATTGTAATAAATGTATTCATGTAGTTTTTAACAACTTAGGGAATCATTTTTCAGTTGGATTTTTAGTGTTTACAGCCATTTTCTTTTTTAAAACCCCTTCATTGGCCATTTAGTATTGCTTGCTTTTAGGCATAAAAAATTAGATAATCAAAAGAAATCAGTAGGAAATGTAAATAACAAAAAAGTCAAACTCATAGAAATAGTAGAAGAGTCAGGACTGGGGAAAATAGGGAGAGGTTGGTAAATGAGTACAAACTTTCATCTATAAGATGGCTATAGTTGATAACACTGTATTGTACAGTTAAAATTTGTGAAGAGAGTAGAACTTAAATGTTCTCGCCAAGGGAAAAAAAAGATAATGTGAGGTGATGAATATGGTAACTCATTGATGGGGGACTCCTTTTATAAGGTATACATATATCAAATTACCACAGTGTACACTTTAAATGTTATAATTTTACGTCAATTGTATTTCCAAGCTAAAGTAAAAGAATAAAAAAGGAGATCAATAGGAAAAAAAGGAATTACTCCCTCTAAGAAAGTAGATAACCTTCAGCTTTAATAAAAAAATATTTTATTCCTGCCATAACAGCCCATTTCCTAAACTCTCTGGTTGCAGGTAAGCCGGATCCTTTACAGTTTTGCCACTGCCTTTCGCCGTTCTGCCAAGCAGACCCCACTTTCAGCCACTGCTGCACCCCAGACTCCTGACAGTGACATCTTCACCTTCTCTGTGTCTTTAGAAATAAAAGAAGATGATGGTAAAGGTTATTTTAGGTAGGCATCTTATTTTTTTTATTTTTTGAGGTTGTATTACCATGCTATATCATCTGTGGTAACTCCAGGTCAGATTATATATCTTTCATACTATAAAATAATTGCTTTAATAGGCGGTTCTTTTTTTTTAATGTTAAGTGATAGAGGAAAAGAAATAGGCATATTTACAGAGGCAACATTTTAAGAATTAAAAATTTATGTGAGAACATGTCATGTTATTATATTCTTTTAGTCAGATTCAAAGTAATTAGCTGGCAGCTGATAATGAAATAATGACGGAAGCTAAGTCACCTGGTTGTGTAGCTATTTGTTTTACCAGGGTTTTTTGTTTGTTGGTTGATGTATTTTTTAATAATCTAAAGATCTTAAGGCTACTGAAATCAAGTCTACCACTAAAGTTTATCTGAATGTGTTAAAAGGAGAGAAATTTGATCTGTGTCTGAAGTCTAACCTTTTATATAAGGTCAGAAATAAATGGTTTGTGTTTTTAAAGAAAAATGATACTTTTTTTGAGTAGGGAAAAAAGAACCCTGGAATAGAAATAAAAACTTAGGTTTAGTTTAATTACTACTACCAAGAGTGTAACCTTTTCCAAGTTTCTTTACATTTCCTGGTGGTAGTTTCCTTATCAGATGAGGTGGGTGGACTGAGATCCTTTCTAACTTTGAAATACTATGATGATTGGCTTTTTTCCTCCATAGACCATGCCACAAAATGGGCACTTCTTGGGATTATGATCCATAGTTGCATATAGAAGTCTCTTTTCTGTACAGCTACTTCATTAAGTGAATAATGTGTATTACATCAAAATATTTCTAATATTTTGCTTTAAATCAAAAGGCACAATGGCACTAATTCATTTGAAAATAACTTACTAGTCTCCCTTCAAAGATTTTGGACTTGCCATGCCATCTTGTGGCCAGTTCAGTGTATAATGCAGCGTCAGCTTGCGTTTGTGCGCGGAAGTGTAGGAGGCGTGGTGCTCCGTGCTTTCTCTTCAGCCTGATGTCTGTTCCCAGAGCGCAGCTGTGGTCTGGTGCTTCCTACAGTGCGCATTCCTGCCCTATAAACTTGGTAATAATTTTTTTCCTTTTAAAGAAACAAAACAGTTCTTCTACTACATTGTTTTTCTTTATTGAAGGTATTTACGTAGATTCTGTTGTAATTTCCACTTAAGCACAGGAAAGATTTCTAAGATATCTCAGAAGAACTGCACTAGAATAACTTTTGTCTTCAATCAGGAGTATTCAAGGTAGAAAGATCACAGTTACAAGCACTCCTATTATACTCACCTTCATGCCAAAGAGAAGCTATACAGAAAATCCCTGCGTGGTCAGATTTCCTTGTCACGTTCGTTAAGCCTTTGCTCTCTTTTTGTTGCATGGTTTTACCAGATTTGTAGTTTATAGCAGAAAATAGTGTTGTGTAACATAATAGTGATGAAATCATTGAAAAGTATGCCTTTCTTTGTCAAATTTGAACTTGTCAGATGCAGTCCATTTATCCAGCGAGTCTACCGTGTGGTTTTACCATAACATAAATATAGGCAGAGTGCTGGGGCAAGAATTAATGCTCTTTTTTCCATTCCTGAAAGAGTAAAATTCTTACATAATTAGAATTGGAAACCTGCCTTTCACTTTAGCCCTTACAAAGATGGGACATTTTCATTTATACCATTCAAAGAACTTCTCTTTTGACTTATTTAATCTAACTCTGTGCAATAGGCTGGGTTATTTAATATTGTTCTTGTTTAATATATAAAGAAACTCAGAGAAGTTAAGCCCGGACCTCAGTTTCTTAATTTATACAGTAAGAATTAAATGTAGGATTACCTGGTTGAACCCATTCAAGTCTGTAATGACAAGACCAAAATATAATTCAGATCCCCTGAGATCAGTGAGTAAACTTCCACCGCTTACACTCGACATTCTGCTTCCTGTTAATGTGTTTTTTTCTCGCTCTTCAGACTCAGGACACCAAAGATCACTTTATTTTCATTGTTAATATTTTAAATGCAGATGAGAAATAAGATTACAGTTGACCCTTGAACTACATGGGTTTGAACAGTGCAGCTATTTTTCAATAAAGGTAACAGCCCAAGATCTATCACTAGGTTTTGCATCCATGGGTTTAACAACTGTGAATCAAAAACAGTATTTTCAAGCCATATTTGTGAAAACTACATATGCAGAGGATCAACTTATGTTGTATGTGGATTTTCCACTGGTGGGCAGTTCTTTGGTGCACCTAACCCCCGTGTTGGTCAAGAGTCAACGGAATATTTATGTCCGCATCCACTGAACATAGAGAACTAGTGTACCTATTAGCAGTGGGAAATTAAGACATGCATATCATTATAGATGAAAATTCTGTCAGCCACAAATATTTAACAGTTTGGTACGCAAAAGGGTTTTTTTTGTACATGGTTGTCATTTCTAGACTCCTTTACCAAGATTCTTTGATATTTTTAATCAGTGTTATAAAATGTTCTTAAATTGGCTACTATATAAATGTAGAGGAGCTTCAAACTAGTTTTATTTCTTCAGAGCTACTTTTTAGTTTGAGTAGGTACTCAGAGCTCTCATGTAGCCTTTTATAGTATCTTCTAATGGTTCTGTTGCCATTATCTTGAAGTTGTACAGTAATAAGACACAATTTAGATTTACTGCATATTGGCTGACTACCATAGACCGATTTACCTTTGAGAACAGAGGAGCTAGAAAAAGTGTGTGGGAGATTAGGTGATTATTTTGGTAAAATGTCATTTTAAGAATCTTTTCAGTTTCTCCTTAAGCTGATTTAAATTGTATGATTAGTATTATTTTTAGAATTATAGGAATGCCTCGGAGATATGCGGGTTCTATTCTAGACCATTGTAGCAAAGGGAATATTGCAATAAAAGCCACATAATTCTTTCTGATAGTGCCTTTAAAAGTTATGTTTACACTATACTGGAATCAATGTATACCTTACCATTACGTCTAAAAAAATCCACATACCTTAATTTAAAAATACTTTATTGCTTAAAATGCTAACCATCACCTGAGCTGTGTCCTTATCCTTTTGCTGGTGGAGGGTCTTGTCTTGATACTGATGGCCGCTGACTGATGAGGGTGGTGGCTGCTGAAGGCTGAGTTCGCTGCGGCAGTTTCCTAAAGTGAGACAACAGTGAAGTCTGTTGCATCGATTGGCTCTTCTTTTCACAAATAATTTCTCTGTAGCATGTGATGCTTTTTGATAGCACTTTACCCACAATAGAACTTCTTTCAAAATTGGAGTTAGTGCTCTCAAACCTGGCCACTGCTTTACCGTAAGTTTATGTAATATTCTAAATCCTTTATTGTCATTTCAACAGTCTTCACAGCGTTTTCACCAGAAGTAGATTCCATTTCAAGAAACCACTTTCTTTGCAAATCTGTAAGAAGTAATTCCTTATTGATTAAAGTTTAATCATGAGATTGCAGCAATTCAGTCACGTCTCCAGGCTCCACTTCTAATTCGAATTCTTTTGCTGTTCCCACCATATCTGCAGTTACCTCCTCCACTGAAGTCTTGAGCCCCTCAAAGGCACCCGGGAAGGTTGGAATAAATCTCCCAAATGCCTGCTGAAATTGGTGCATTGACCTCTTCCCCTGAGTCTTGAATGTCCTTAATGGATCTGAAGTGGTTAATTCTTTGCAGAAGGTTTTCAGTTTTCTTTACCCAGATCCATCAGATTAATCACTATCCATGGCAGCTATAGTACTACAAACTGTGTTTCCTAAATCATCAGACTTAAATGTTGAAATTACTCCTTGATCCATGGGCTGCAGAATGGATACTGTGTTGGTAGGCATGAAAACAACATTAATCTTGTACATCTCCTTCACAGCTCTTGGGTGACCAGGTGGATTGTCAATGAGCGGTAATATTTTGAAAGGACTCTTTTCCCAGCAGGAGGTCTCAACAGTGGGCTTAAAATATTCAGTAAACTATGGTGTAAAAAGTTGTGCTATTGTTTAGGCGTTATTGTTCTATCTGTAGAGTGCAGACAGAGTAGATTAAGCATAATTCTTTTTTTTAGTATATTTTATTAATTATGCTGCTAGAGTTGTCTTAAATTTTTTTCCCGTTGCTCCTCTCAGTCCAATACCCCCTTTGCCTCCAACAATCCCACCCCCCCTTAGTTCATGTCCGTGGGTCGTGCATATTAAGTTCTTTGGCTTCACTCTTTCCTTGACTATTCTTAACATCCTCCTGTCTGTTTTGTACCAACCAATTATGCTTCTTAGTCCCTGCACCATTTCCCCATTTCTCCCTCTTACCCCCACCAGCTGATAATCCTCCACATGCTCCCCATACCTATGATTCTGCTCCTATTCTGGTTGTTTGTTTAGTTTCTTTTTGTTTTTATTTTTTAGATTCTTTTTTTGATAGTTGTGAGTTTGTTGTCATTTTAAGGTTCATAGTTTTGTTCCTCTTTTTCTTAAGTAAATCCCTTTAACATTTCATATAATAAGAGCTTGGTGATGATGAACTCCTTTAACTTTACCTTGTCTGGGAAGCACTTTATCTGCCCTTCCATTCTAAATGATATAGTTGCTGGATCGGGTAATCTTGGTTGTTGGTCCTTGCTTTTTATCACTTTGAAATCTTCTTGCCAGTCCTTTCTTGCCTGCAAAGTTTCTTTTGAGAAATCAGCTGATAGTCTTATAGGCACCCCTTTGTAAGTAACTCTTCTTTTGCTGCTTTTAAGATTCTCTCTTTATCTTGAACCTTTGGCATTTTAACTGTGATGTGTCTTGGTGTGGTCCTCTTTGGGACTCTCTGTGCTTCCTGGACTTGTATGTCTTATTTCCTTTTTCAAATTTGGGAAGTTTTCCTTCATTATTTTTTCACATGAGCTTTCAATTTCTTGCTCTTCCTCTTCTCCTTCTGGCACCCCTATGATTTGCATGGTGGCACATTTAAAGTTGTCCCAGAGGTTTGTAAGCCTCTCCTCATTTTTTTCAATTCTTGTGTCTTCCTTCTGTACTGGTTGACTGTTTATTTCTTCCTTATGTTCCAAATCATTGATTTGAACCCTGTTTTCCTTCCCTTCACCATTGGTTTCATATGGATTTTCCTTCATTTCACTTAGCCTAGCCTTCACTTCTTTCTTCCCTTCTGTGTTTGCCATACTCAAGAATATCTGTCAAATCTGTCAGCAGCTTTATCACTAGTGTTTTGAACTCTTCATCTGTGAGGTTGGCTATCTCCTGGTTGCTTAGTTCTCCCACTGGAGCCTTGATCTGCTCCCTTTTTGGGGCCATACTTCTCTGCCTCCTCAACTTGACAGGCCCCTATGTTTGCCTCTGTGTCTTAGGTAGAGCTGTCTCACCTGTTACGTTGTAAGGGGTGGAGCCTTAGGTATTCGTTAGTGCTGGGCTACCCGTTTCACCATGTTGTGGTGCTGTATGTGGGGGAGGGCTCTGAGAGGGAATAATGCCATTTGCTCAGCATTTGCCCCTTTTCCAGGCACTCTGCCACTTCCCATATGGGACTGGCACCCCTCTAGCTGTTGCCCTGGTTGTGGTTCCCAGAGTGGGTGAATTTGCGGAAGTTCTAGGACTGTGGGGGCCATCTAAACAGAGTCTGATGAGAGACCAGCAGTTTCTTCCACTGCCTTAACCCCCACTGGTTTTCAGAGTCAGAAGCAATGAGACTTTATTTTCCCAGAACTGGAACCATGAGCTGTGCAGTCTGGTTTGGGGCTGGGATTGCTCCCCAGGTGTCCCTCCACACTTTTATAATTTGTGACTGCTTTTTGCTCCGGCCTTGTTGCCACTGCCACTGCTGCCGCCGCTGCCACCGCCACCACAGCCACCACACCACGTCCTCTCTGCCCTGGCACCACTCCTACTACCTGTTTGGATGAATATTACTTCTTTATATCTTTGTTGGACTTCCATGCAGATTGGTTTTCTGGTAGTTCTGGTGGGTTTTAGTTTTGAGGTAGTTGTATTCCTTCTTGTGGTTGTGGGGGGAGGCAAAAAATGTCTACCTACGCCTCCATCTCGGCCGTTAGTCAGAATCCAAGCATAATTCTTAAGCGCCTTAAGGGTTCTGGAATGGAAATAACCATTGGCTTCAACTTGAAGTCACTAGCTGTATTAGCCCCTAACAAAGAGTGAACCTGTCCTTTGAAGCTTTGAAGCTAGGCATTGATTTCTCCTCTTTAGCTTTGAAAGCCCTAGGTGACACCTTCTTCCAATGTAAGGTGGTCATCTATATTGAAAAATCTGTCGTTCAGTGGAGCTGCCTTCATTAATTACCTCAGCTAGATCTCCTGGATAATTTGCTGAACCTTCCACATCAGGACATGGTGCCTCATCTTGCACTCTTGTTATGGAGATGGCTTCTTTCCTTAAACCTCAGGAACCATCCTCCGCTAGCTTCAAACTTTTCTTCAGCTTTCTCACTTCCATTATCCTTCATAGGTTTGAACAGGGTTGAGGCCTTGCTTAGGATTAGACTGGTTTATGGAGTGTTGTGGCTGGTTGATCTTTTATCCAGATGCCTAGACTTTCTCCATATCAGAAATAAGGTTGTTCCTGCTTTCTTATCACTCATGTGTTTATTAAAGTAGCAGTTTTAATTTCCTTCAGGAACTTTTCCTTTACACTCACAACTTGGCTTACTGTTGGGTGCAAGGGGCCTGGCTTTCAGCCTGCCTCGGCTTTCAACATGCTTTCCTCACTAAGGTTAATCGTTTATAGCTTTTGATTTAAAGTGAGAGACTTCCTTTTACTTAAACACTTAGAGGCCATTATAGGGTTGTTAATTGGGCTAATTTCAGTATTGTTGTGTATCAGGAAAGAGAGACCTAAGGAGAGGGAGAGTCAGAAACGGCCTGTTGGAGGAGCAGTCAGAGCACATGTAACATTTATTGATTGAGTTTACCATCTTTATGTGGGTGCAGTTTGTGGTGTCCCAAACAATTGTAATAGTAACATCAAAGACTGCTGATCGCAGATCACCATAACAAATATAGTTATAATGAAAAATTGAAATATTGAAAGAATTAACAAAACGTGACACAGAAACACTAAACAAACGCTGTTGGAAAAATGGTGCCAATAGAATTGCTTGATGCAGGATTGCTACGGACCTTCACTTTGTAAAAAATGCATTATCTGTGAAGCACAATAAAGCAAAGTGCAATAAAATAAGGTGTACCTGTATTACTCAGGTTTACAATTGGGTTGTCTCTGCTTAAGGAAGATAGTCAACAGCTTCCTTTTGGCCATATCTTCTTCATCTCTGATTTCTTTAAGGTAACTTGTTAATGAATTTCAAGGATTAAGTATAGTTTCTTATATGTTTAAACAAATAAGACAATTATTATTTGTCGAAACCAGTGGCTAAAAAGGAAGGAAAGGAACTCTTGTTTTTGAGTAGATGCTAGGTGCTTTACAAACATCTAATTTTTACAGCAACAAAAAAGAAAAAACTAAAGCCATATTTTAGGGGACAGGGGAGTGGTTTATCTAGCTTTTACAAATAGTTTAGTGGATTACATACAGTAACGATGATACTTTCACAACAAGAGGCAGATGATAATTGTTAAATTTTTTTTAAAAAATTACTGTTACAATTTGAAAACCAGACACAGAAAAGAATCACTGATTTGATTCTTTTCTGTGTCTGGTTTTCATAACATGAAAAAAATTGTTCTAATATATGTCAGAAGACAATACTTTGCAAAATTAATGAAACTTGTTGTCCTACAGTGCAGTTCCTAAAGATAAGGACAGACAATGCTTTAAGCTGCGCCAAGGAATTGATAAGAAGATTGTCATCTATGTGCAACAAACAACTAATAAAGAACTTGCCATTGAAAGGTAAACATTTTTTGCAAGTTTAGCTTAAATGTAAATTTAGTTTTTATCATTCTAATGGTGTCATATACTATATTCAAAAATGTATTTGCAAACATTTTGTTCCCTTGGGAATTCTTTTGGTTATTCAAGTGACTGTCATTCACTTTGAATTAACTCCTATGAACCTTCCATAAATATGCTGACTTTATGTGATAATAAAAGGCAAATATAGAATTTGCTTATCTCAGTTAAAGAAGTAAGGATTGTTTTGGCAATACTAATTTATTGATAATTTTAATTGTCCTTTTCTCCTTCAATGTAATTTTTTTTAAGTGACCTAATTTAAACATCTTTTTTGTGTTCTTTTTTCCAAATTTATGTCAGTTCTTTTTTTGCAGGTGTTTTGGTCTTCTTCTTAGCCCTGGAAGAGGTGTACGAAACAGTGACATGCACTTGTTAGATTTGGTAGGAATTTCTCTTCTCTTTTTTTAAGCTACACTAAGTCCTCAATAAAGGTTGTTTCACTTTATCTCATCTACAAATTAAAGCACATTTATGAAGGTGTTTTTGTAAGCTCTAAAGCAATAAGTAAAAATAAGAGTATTTATTTCTGATTTGATATTTACTACCTTCTTGACTGTGTAATAGTGAATAGTTCTGTTTATCATGTAGGGCTGATGAGGGGAACAAAGGAGAAAAGTTGTGAGAGAATTGTTTGCGAACTATCACAAGCTTAATAAAAATAGACAGTATTATTGTTATTTCTATTATTTGGAAATATTTTTAAAATTTATTTTTATTTACTTTAAGAGAGAGGGGAAGGGAGGGAGAAAGAGAGGGAGAGAAATAGCAATGTGCAAGAGATATATTGATTGATTGCCTCTCGCACGCCCCCCACTGGGAACCTGGCCCACAACCCAGGCATGTGCCCTGACTGGGAATTGAACCAGCAACCTTTTAGTTCTCAAGCCGGCACTCAATTCATTGAGCCACATTAGCCAGGGCCTATATGGGAATATTGTGATAACTAAAATTTATGTAGTAATTATTTACTTGACATAAGAATTTAGCATGGGTTTAGGTAGTAAATTTCTCTAATGTTTATACTGGTTGATGTGATTTACAAGCATTTACTTTATAAATTTCAGGGATAATTGCATAAATAATTGTCACATCTTTAACTCTAACTGAAATTATTCAAATATACTCCTACCTTTAAAAATCTGGTTCTCTTTCATATTTTTATGTTTTTGCAACTTCTAATTTTAAAGACAGCAAAATAGGGTTTAGCTGTTATTCTCTTACTTTGGCATTAATGTTTGTTTTACTCTTTTCTTTAGGAATCTATGGGCAAAAGTTCAGACGGAAAGTCTTATGTTATCACGGGGAGCTGGAATCCAAAATCTCCACATTTTCAAGTTGTAAATGAAGAAACTCCTAAAGGTAATGCAGATTGCTGACATTATAACAGAAATCTTCATCCCAAGAAGATACCCAGACCTTAGGACCACTTATTTGACAAGTATCCAATGCTTACCTAATTGTAGTGAAATCAAAGAATTTGAGTTTATTATTAAATTTGACCTGTAAATGAAGTGTCATTTGTCCACACTTACTTGTCCCTCCCTTGCTCTCTTTTCTGCTTATGTACTCATTTATGTACAGACTTCTAAATTTTATTTATTCTTTGTGGAGGGATAATATATGCACATGGTTAAAAATTCAGAAGATACACAGAGGAAAGTAAAAAATCTACCATAGTCCCCAGGACCCAACTCCACAGAGGACCCCTACTGTGGCCAGTTTCTTGTGATGCTTTTTAGATATTTTGTGCAGAAATAACCTTTCTCACAATATTTCATAATCTCCCCAAATGTCACTTAATGGCTGTATAATACCTTATCCTGAAAATGTAACATTATTTGCTTAGCTAGTGCCTCTTATTGAGCATTTATTGTTTTTTCTCCTTCATTTTTTCTTGTTATTCATAACATTATAGATAAATGGATAAAGGATATAAACAGTTACATTGTTAACCAAGATTTTAAAAGTTGTGAACTTCCAGTATTGGTGAGAGTGGCATAAAGAAGACATATCTCACTATTGTAAAACAGTTTGACAGTGCACTTCATAAGCTATGAGTGTATACTGCCCTCACTAATTCCACTTCAAAGAATCTACCCAAGAAAGGAATTCTCAATACGGAAAATAAATGTTCAAAATAGCATTTTATCTGATTAATTTAGATTCTTAGTTAGTTAATGAATTACCTTAAGATATCTTAAAAGTTTATAATGATAGTAATTACTTTTACATTAATCATATGAACAAATATATTTCCATTTTTTATTTGCTTCTCCCCTCTCTCTAGATAAAGTGCAGTTTATGACCACAGCTGTTGATTTGGTAATAACAGAAGTGCAGGAGCCTGTTCGATTTCTCCTAGAGACAAAAGTCCGAGTTTGCTCACCTAATGAAAGGTTATATTGGCCCTTCAGCAAACGTAGTACTACTGAAAATTTCTTTTTGAAACTAAAACAGGTACCGTACCTTTTTGTAAATATTGGAGCAGGGGAGGTGATAAAGGAGAAACCACTTCTGAGTCTGATAACATCATTAATCTAAGCTATCAATTAGGTCATGTGTATTTTAAATGTATTAAGAGGAAAATTTGTCTTATTATATTTACCTATTTATCAATTTTGTTGCTTTTATTCCTCGGGAGCCAAGTTTCCGTCTGATCTTTCCTTCTACCTGTAAAAATTCTTCTGGCTTTTTTTTTAGTGCAGGTCTACTAAAGACATAACTCTTAGACATATGTATCTGAAAATGTCTTTAATTCACTTTCATTCCAGTAGGATATTTTCACTGGATAAAGAATGCTGGGTTGAGAGTTTTTTCCCCAGCACCATCCCACAGCCTTCCTGTTCCCGTTGTTTTTGATGAGAAGTCAGTGTACATTTATATTGTTGTTCCTGTGTATGGTTGCTTTTAAGATTATGTTTTATCTTTGGCTTTTAGACATTTAACTATGATATGACTTAGGTGTGGTTTTCTTCCTGTTTGTCTTGCCTCGGATTTGCTGGGCTTCTCGAATTTTTAAATTTATGTTTTTGGTCTTTTGTTTGTTTATTTATTTATAACAGTTTTAGAGAAAATTAGCCCATTATTGCTTTCAGCCCGTTTCCTACACCAGCTCTCTTTTCTTTCCTTATGGGTTTTCAGTTACACGTATTTTAGACATTTTGGTATTATCCTACAGATATCTAAGGCTATATTTTTTCATAGCATGTATTTTCTTCTTAAGGTAGATACCTGTCTGAATGTTCACTTGACTTTCTTTAGTCATCATCAATCTGCTGTTAAACCCATTCAGTGAATGTTTTTTATTTCAGATTTTATATTTTTTATTTCTGAAATTTCCATTTGGTTTTTTATAGGTTTTATTTTGTTATGAAATTACCTCTTTGTTCTTTTATTTTCAACAGATTTTATTTTATTTCCTTGAGTATAATTATATGTAATTTTTAAAAATTTTTAACTTCTGGTTCTAAATTCTGGTGAGTCACATTTTCCCATTTCTTTGTATGATAATTTGAGATTCTACATTAGGCATATTTAATGATAGATTATACAGGTTCTGTTATGGTCTTCCGAGTATCGATTTTTTTTTTTTTTTTTAATGCCTGTTAATTTAGTCAAAGTCAAGCTTTATACTTTTTTTCTTGTGGTGGGCAACAGATGAAATCTCTGTTTTCTTCGTTTAGCTTTTCTTGTCCCAAGGTGCCTGAGTTTTGTTCTGTCTTTTTGCTTTCCTTCGTATCAAAATGCCTTGAAAGAAATCAAGTTGACAGTGACCTGAATTGCTAAATCCAGGGTCAGTCTGGGTCTTTGTCTTATTT
The DNA here is from genome assembly GCF_987537825.1 of Furipterus horrens. Classification (NCBI taxonomy): domain Eukaryota; kingdom Metazoa; phylum Chordata; class Mammalia; order Chiroptera; family Furipteridae; genus Furipterus; species Furipterus horrens. The sequence continues at coordinate 195,178,793 of NW_028327174.1, forward strand.
GACCTGTCAGCAGCATTTGATATCAGTGATCGCTCCCTCCTTAAATACATTTCTTTCACTTAGCTTTCAGGACATCTCAAATTTATCATATCCTAAAAGATTTTATTATCTCATCTCCCGCCTTTAAAATGCTCTGTCTATATGTGTCTTTACCATCTCAGTTCATGGGCATAGTCTCCTAGCAGTTGCTTAGGCTAAGAACTTTGCTCTTTTCTTTTTCACACCCCATACCCATTGTCAGGAAGTTGTTTACTTTCGAAACATCTGTAGAATCTGATCACTTTTTACCACCTTGATTACGTTAACTTCATCTGAATCAGTGTTTTTCCCTTGATTATTGCAGTAGCCTTTTCACTCCATCTCTCTGCTTTTATTTTTGTCCTATTTTGATGTTTTAAGTATACCCTGTTTCCCCGAAAATAAGACCGAGTGCAATTTTTTTCAAGCTTAGAAATATAAGGCCTCCCCTGAAAACAAGACCTAGCTGCAGTCATTGCTACAGCTCCCCCCAAATTCTTGGTGGAATTCAGAGTTTGGCCGGTTATGCTGATGTTTGTGATGGCATGACTACAGTATATTACTAAATGTTGATTCTTTAATAATAATAATATATTCTTTAATATAATAATAAATGTGAATTCTTGTTCTTGAAAAACTAAGACATCCCCAGAAAATAAGACCTAGCGCGTCTTTAGGAGCAAAAATTAGTATAAGACGCTGTCTTATTTTCCAGGAAACACAGTAGTAGCCTAAGGTCAGATTACATAATTTTTCTGCTTAAAACGTTGTAACCGTGTTTTACTTCTTAATCGCCAGAAGTCTTTACAGTGGGTTATAAACCCCTACCTGATCTGCTGCCTATTTTATCATAAATGGATTACTGTCCTACTACTCTTCCTTCTTGTTTCCTTCCTCTGCTCTAACCATGCTCTTAGGGCCCTCACAATTAACTATTTCTTCTGCCGAGAATATTCTTCCCCTGGATCCCTCTTGCTGTTATTCATCCCCTTCAAACCCTAATCTTCTTTAAGTCTTTGCTCCGATTTACTTATTAGCAATTCATAACTGCCCCCATTTAACAGTGTAATTTGCCTGCCCTTTCTCTGGCACTGCCAATTTCCTCCTTTAAATAAAGCATTGAAAAGTATTTTACAAGGCTTTTACCTCTCAGTATACTACATAATACACTTATTTTTATGTTGTTAATCTGTGTGTGTTCCATAATAGAAAACTTGGCTAAGGCAGTATTCCTAGTGTGTCTGGTTCACTGATTATCCCAAGAAGATAGAACATAGTTCTCAATAAATATTTGTTGAATTGATTTTATTTACATAAAATTTAAAGAATTACAGTGTTGTATGTGGATGTAGTTGAATATACTTTCTATCACAAATATTTTGGTTCCAGTGTATTCCTGTTAATCCTTTTGGTTACAGATTGGAAAGGGTAGCAGGTACAACAGGAATAGAAATTTCTTTTTGGTGTTGTGTTAAGAGACAGAAGGTCTCCTGGATTCCATTACTGTTCTCCCACCGCTTTACTGTGGGAGGACCAGAGGGTTAGCATAGGGTTATCATCTAGAACCTGGCTTTGGAGACAGAGTCTGGATCTTACCATTGACTAGCTTTATGATGTTGAGCAAGTTCCTCAACTCTCTGAGCCTCGGTTTACTCAGCTATAAAATGGCAGTGATAGAATCTTCCTTATCGCTTTCATGTGACATTAAGTGAGAAACTATACAACACACTGGGAATTGTTAGTTCCTGGCACATAGTATGTTCTTCATACATTTTAGCTATTATTATTGAGGGGGACTGTGGAATCTCAGTGGGATAAAGGAAGAATATAAAACACAAGTTATAGAATCAGAATAGCTGATTATTTAGAGTATCTGCCCCAGGGGAAGAGTGCTTCAGAAGTAAAAACCAATTTATAAGCATCATTTAAAGGTTTAGGGCATAGTCCTGACTGGATGGCTTAGTTGGTTGGAGCATTATCCCATACACTAAAAGATCAGGCATTCAGTCCCTGGTTGGGGCCTGTAGGGGAGGCAACTGATTCATGTTTCTCTCACATCAATGTCTCTGTCTCTCCCTCTCGCTCTTCTTCCCTCTCTCTCAAATCAATAAACATACCCTCAGGTGAGGACTAAAGCATAAAGTTAGGGTGTGAATGAGAATAATTCTTAACAGTTTCTAGAGTAAGAGATGATAAAGAGAAATTAATTGTGTAATCTTTAACATGAATTTGTATAAAAGAGGTATCTCTAATTAAAAAGAATATAGAGAGTTCTGTCTCTTTAATCTTACCTTAATGAACATAAATAAGATTCCCCTGATCTTGCTTTTCCCTTGAGGTCTTATGTTACACAGCCGTGGATTTAAAAGACTACATGGGTTTATAGGAATATTACTTCTGTGGTTCAATCTGCAATAATATATTTAATTAGTCTAACAAATGACTTGGCAAGGTGAACTAGCACAAAAGGTATGTATACATGAGACAAAGCCTGTAGACTACTCTCTAGACTCTTGGTGAAGGTTACAATCTAAACACAGGCAGAGTTGTAAGTATTTTCTTTGCAAAAACCCCTGAAATTTATATATGGAACTGGGAGGAGGGCTGGGAATTCCTGAGAATAATCTTTCGTTTTTTTCCTTATTTAGGTAAGTTCTATTGGGATTGGGAGGGCGCTTGTGTTAAGGAGTAAAGAAGTGGGAAAGGGGAGAGAGAGAGAACAACTTTTTGCTGTCTTTGAGCAAGTAGAGCACTGTTAATCTCATCCTTTGTAACAGTAAGCTAAATTTATTTATTTCCTCTTTTACATTCATGGCTTTAAGAAGTAATAGCAGCAATAGTATAGAGGATCCTCAAAAAATTAAAAATGGAACTGCCTTATAGCCTAGCACTTCCACTTCTGGGTGTATATCTGACAAAACCCAGAACACTAATTCAGAAGAATATAAGCACCCCTGTGTTTATTGCAGCGGTATTTACAATCGCCAAGATACAGAAGCAGCACAAGTGCCCCTCAATAGAAGAGTGGCTAAAAAAGCTGTGGTCCATTTACTACAAGGCCACAGAATGGATGGACCTGGAAATTATTATACTAAGTAAAATAAGCCGGTCAGAGAAAAATATCATATGATTTCACTTATATGTGGAACCTAAAGAACAAAATAAACAAAATAGAAACAGACCCATAGACACAAAACAGAGTAGTTGCCAGAGGGGAGGGTGTTTGAGGGGCTGGGTCAGAGAGGTGAAGGAATTAAGAAGTACACATGGGTAGTTACCGAAATAGTCATGAGGATGTAAAGTATGACATAGAGAATATAGTCAGTAATACCGTGAGAACTGTATGGTGCCAGGTGGGCACTGGAACTATCAGGGAAACACTTCGTAAAGTATATGATCATCTAACCACTGTGCTGTATATATGACACTATATCAAATAATGCTGAATATAAACTACAATTGAAAAATAAAATTAAAAAGTTTTTTTAAAAATGAAGAAAAAGTAATAGCAGCTACCATTAATGGAGGCCCTATTGTGGCCATCACTCCACTAGCTGCTTTTATTTTTTTCTGATTTATGTAATTTTCTTAGTGATACAGTGAAGATAGGCTTTTCATTTTATAGATCCAAAGATGTAAAATAGATTTTATGGGATGTAGTGTGAAAAAGATACATAGCCAAGCTTTCAAAAATGTCTCAGTCAGGGTTCTTTCCATGGAAACATGTTCCTTTTGTCTTTCTGTAAGAGTATTTTTAGTATTAAATTAAGCGTAATTTAATTTTTAACCACTTTGCAGTTCTCATTAGAAATGGAACAACAGACCAAATTGTAAAAATATATATGTAGTTTCTGTTATTTCTGTAAGTATGGAAAAACAGTCACAGAAATGGTTTTTAAAAAATATGTTTGCAAATTGAATTTTTTTTCTTTTACTATATTTGGTGACTCAGTAACTTTTTTAGCCTGGAAGCCTTCCCAATTGTGGGAATTGTTATATTAAGATGGCATGATATTAGAGAAGAAACCTAAAAATTAGTAAGGAGAGAAAGACTGCTTTCTTAGATTTAAATTTTCAGATATCATTTACTAAAAGAGGAAGAAAATGGTCCTAAAGACTAGATTTTCCAACAGTAACAGAAGGTGAATGAGAGACCAACTAAGCATTCTTTTTTTTCCTTTTTTTTTTAAAAGATTTTATTCAATTTCAGAGAGCGGGGAAGGGAGGAAGACAGGGAGAGAAACATCATTGTGTGAGAGTCACATGCCCCCAACCGGGGACCTGGCCCACAACCCAGGCATGTGCAGCCCAGGGAATTGAACCTGCAGCCCTTCTGTTCACAGGCCATGGCTCAATCCACTGAGCCACACCAGGGTGCATTCTTAAAACTATAGAATTATGGAACTTTTATTGACAAAGAGACATTAAAATCTTTTATAAAATTATTATCTTACGAATGGTTAAACTGTTATCTAAAAGACTAAAGGATGTGGCCAGTGTCTTACAGACAAGTAATTAGTATAATTATACTGGAACCCTGAGCCTCTTCTCTGTATTTGCTGTGTGGGTGTGTGTACAGCCACGCGCACACGTGTACACTGAACCACTGTGCCTCTCTGGATAAAAAATAAGAAAATGCTTGGTATACTAGAGCTCTGCAACTGCTGAATCAGGGCGCGTGTGGTATCAGTTGTTCCACTGTTCCTGGAAAGTGTGATCACCTGATGAAGGTGATGGCCGCTGACTTCCCCTTTGTGAAAGGAGCGTTTTCTCTGGGCATTTACCAGACAGTCTGCGGGGCGGTACCTGGGCGGCTTCCGCATGTCCTGTTCCGCAGCAGCTTTCTAACTCGTCGTTTCCGCGTCCATTGGTGATCCCTGCCTAAATCAGTTGATCCATTCACGTATTTTCATTAGTAATTTAACATCACATGATTTTCTTTTACATTTATATATTTTTAAATATTGGCTGTCTCAGTTATAATAAAAGTAATATATTTAATTTATTCTTCATCAAAGAATTTTGAAATATCTGTATTGCAGGCAACACCCTTAATATGTGGTCTTTATTTTACTGTTCCCCACAAATTTATAACAAAATCTTTATAAACATGTGAAATGTGTGTTGAAAAGGTATTATATGGATTTATGAAATATAGATTTCAATTATTTAAAATTCCAGTGAGGACTGGCTTACATTTTGATACAATTACTGATGGGAGAAATTAAGCATCAGTGAATAAACTTGGACCGCTTCTAAAATATATACAGTGCCACGCTGCAGCTTATGTACAACTTAGATTTCTCTCCAGCCCTCCCCCCATTTCTTCCTTTCTTTCTTTCACATTGATTTGTTGCTCCACTACTTATTCACTCATTGGTTGTTTCTTGTATGTGCCCTGACTGGGGATCAAACCCGCAACCTTGGTGTATGGGGATGACGCTCTAATTAACTGAGCCACCCGGCCACGGCTACAGTTTTTTTTAGTTGGAAACAAAATCCATACTTTAATATCAGTATGTAAACATTAAATGAAGAGGTTTCCAAAATAGTGTATTCTGACCTTTTCTATAGATGCGTAAACAGATTTTGGGAGAAATATCTATTAATATAACCAGAAAACCTATATATTTTTGCGTGTTTTTCACTTTGCATATATGGAGTCATATAATATGAAATTATTTGGGTCTGTATAGTTTTAATTTTCCATTCGTTTAAGTTTATTTAAAAAATAATCAGTATTACAATTAATTGAGTGAAGTTTAATATTTCATGAAACTTCTTTTTGTCCTTTGAACATGTTCCAGTAAGATTATAAAATTAGTACTGCATTCAGAAGTTACTTGGATTATTTTTTCATTATAGTTGTATTATCTTTTGACAAATAGTTATGTCTCCCTCCTCCCATCCCCATAGGTAACAATGATTATTGGTTTCTGCGTTAGCTTTCCAATGTTTCTTTTTGTGAAAATAATAAAATACAGAAGTAGGTTTATAGTTGTGATGACGCAAAACAGAGTTTATTCTTGTGTTATTGTTTTATTATTTTCCATACAAACGATTGTAAATCTATTCCCCCCCTCCTCGTGTTTTAACACCCTTTTAAAACAAAAGCTAGCGTATTATATATACTGTCTTGCACCTTTTTTAACTTCATATATCCTGGAGATCATTCTCCATCAGTTCATAGAGCTCTTCATTCTTGTTTAATGGCTGCATAATACTGTGTAGTTTGAATGAATCAGGATCTTTTCAATTATTCTCTATTGATGAATACTTGGATTTTTTTCTCAATCACTTGCTTTTCAAATACTGTTGCAGGATAAGAACGTTGTGCGTGTGTTGTTTTGATTTTATGAAAGTGCGTTGGAGAGTGGATTCCTATTAGAATAGATTTCTGTTGGCACTTGAGGTAATTTTGCTTATGTAATTCTGTTTTATTTGCCAAATTCCTAGGTATGAGAGTATCTGTTTCTCCACAGGCTTTTCAAGACTGTTATTAAATTTAGGCATGTTATTGTAGTTTTAACTTATCCTTTGATAAATAAAAACAAGCATTTTTTTCATGTTTAAGGGTGATTTTTCTTTTTTGTAAATTGTGTCTTCATATTTGCTGTTTGGTTTTGAGCTTTTTATCCTTAATTTTTAGAAGCCCTTTATATATTTGAGAGATTAGCCCTTTGAGATATAATTTGCAAGTATTTCTCCCGGTTTGTTACTTGTCTTTTGACTTAAATAATGATGGTCTTTTGGACTTTCGTGACACAATTTTTGTACGTATTGTACTTGAATTTATCAAGTTTTTCCTTTAAAGTTTCTGGATTTTGGGTCATAATCAGAAGTGCTGTCTCTACTCCCAAGTAATAAAGGAATTTATACATTTTCAAAATTACTGTATTTCATTTTACTACCTTTAGATCTGATTCATTACTATGTATTCTCATATATTGTGTAAAGTATATTTCTTATTCAGTCTTTTTTCAAATGGCCATGCACCTGTCTCAATACCATTCATTACAAAGTATAATTTCCTCCATTGATTTGAGTTGCTACCTTTATCATATATCACATTTTCATGTGTATTTAGACCTCTTTTTGGATTTTGTATTTTTCATTTTTCAGGTACCAGTACTACGCTCTTTGGTTATGTACATTTCATAATATGTTTTAATATTTGGTAGGACTATCATCCCTCCCAGTTGGTTCTTTTTGTGGGTTTTGCTGGATATTCTTAATAGTTTATTTTTATATAAATTTTAGTTTCTGCCTTGTAACTCTGGAAAAAATTATTGGTATTTTTATTGGGGAGAATTGACATCTTTATGATGTCAGTCATTTTATCCAAGAACATGTGGCACCTTTTCTTTCTTAAGTCTACCTTGTTTTGTCTTTTACAAGTGCTTTTAAAATTTTATTTCAGAAAGTAAAAACAGAAAAATTTAAAAAAAATAAAAAGAATAGTATAATGAACCCTTATGTACTATTACCCAGCTTTAACAATGAGCAATATTTTTAATAGCTGGAGTACTTGACTTACAACTGGGGTTTAGTTCTTGACTCTGTTTATCTGACTTCAAAAGACAATGTTGTTCTAGTCACTACGACAAGTTTCTAGATAAAAGCATTTCTAATTATGGCACAAAATCCAAGAAATTTTTTTTAAAGATAAAGAGCTATTAATGATCTTTCAGCTATTTTGGGTTGTAATTAGCTAATGTTTCAGAGTAATTTATAACAACCAAAGTAAATCCATTTTCTGTAGAAGTATAATATATAAAAGTTAAAAGTCATTCCAATTTTAGAATGATCATGTCAAAGATTTTATTTCAGTTCATTAATGAGGGAACCAGTAAGATGATAAAACTGGTTCTAAGTTTTGAGGAACTTGAGTTTATATGGTTCTTCCTTTAAAAAAGAATATTAGAAAACGATTGGTAGGTTAGAAAGAAACTGGTTAATATCCTGTAGGTAACCTTTGGGTTATCTTTTCTGTTGGACAGAAATCATTTGCATATCTACTGGACACAAATCTGCAGGTTAATATGTAACTTCACAGAATCTGGGTCCTTAAATAATAGTAAGTAGCTAGATCAGAGTTGGTTATTTATCAATAAAATTAAATAATCCTCAGGTGGACATGTTAAAGTCGGCAAACTGCAGTCTGTGGGTCAAGTCTGGCTTGGTGCTTATTTTTATAATTTTTTTTCCCCGGAACACAGCCACATTCATTCACTGTCTGTTGCTGCTTTTGCACCATTGTAGCAGAGTTGAGTATGTGTGGCAGAGATTACTGGCCCACATAGCCTAAAATAGTCACTATTTGGCCCTTTATAGAAAAGCTTAACACTTCCTGTATTAAACATTGCTTCAGGATCATATTGAAAGGATATGTTGCCATCATTGTCTTGGCCTCCAGGACAGGGATAATTTTTCTTAAGAACCCAAATGCACATTGAGATGATAAAATCTACTCTGTCTGGTGTTTCTGCACCTAAACAAACTTCTTATTTTCCCCCTCTCTCTCTTTCCGTATCTTAACTTTATGTGTTTATGTCCTTCTCTGTGGTGTAGCCACCTTTCTAGTTGTCTCTATGTCTTTTCCTACTGCTCTGTATTTCACTCGTCTTTTCTGTCTAGCTCCTTAAACTGGCTGTAATATGGAATGTTAATATACATAAATATTGTGCTGGTAAAGTTTTATACTCCCTGTTCTTAATTTTTAACTTAGGTTAATTTAAACTGTTATATGTTTACCTCAAAACAAAACCGAAATACAAACAAATTTTAGTTATCAAAACTTTTGTGGATTCTATTCTTTTTTCTGCCACTCACCTCTCCTCCTACCCCCAATTGTAGATTTCAGTTGAAGAAGTTTCCTGTACAGTTTTAAGCTAAAGTAAGCGGGGGGAAATACAGTATTCCCTCACTTACGCGGGTATTACGTTCTAGACACCACCCCCCTCCCCAGCGAAGTAGGAACCTTACATTTATTTTACACTCTTAAACCTACGTAACTTTAATAACATACGTATACAGTACTGTAAAGTCCCACGATATAGCGAAAAATCCACAATAAATAATTAAATATAATATTTTTAAAAATTTCACAATACAGTGAGGCCACAATAAGTGAACCGTGATATGGAGAGGGACTACTGTATGAGTACTTTCTTAGTCCTAAACTTTATGTTTTAGAGTATTTTAAAACATTTTTTCATGCAGAGTTTAATAAGGGAAACCTTGAAGGACACGTTAAAACAACTTAGAAGATACAGAATGGTTAGCTTTTTAGTTTACTCTCTAAGTATCGGTTGGATGTTTGATGATCCAGTTTTAAGACAATAAATAGAATTGCAGAACTAGATAGGAGTACCGCTCAACAAACACCCAGTTTTCCTAAGGATTTTAAAATATAAGCACATACTTTTCTATTTAGAAAAAGTTACATTTCATATAGATATTTAAAGTAATACTTTTTATTCTCACAACCTATATGACATCAGAAGTAGTATTCAATTAGGACTTCTAGGCAAGATGGTGGCCTAGGTGAACATAGCTCACCTCCTCACACAACCACATCAAAATTACAACTAAATTATAGAATGACCATATTCAGAACCATCAGAAATCGAGCTGAATGGAAGTTCTACAACTACGAAATTAAAAAAGAAGCTACCGAATTAAAAACGAAATCACATTGAGACTGATAGGAGAGGCAGAAACTCAGAGCAGGCTTGTCCCACACCCATGTGTGACAGATGAAAGTCAGGAGTGAGGCGTTTCAGCCCCGCACTAGGCTCCCCAGACCAGGGTTCCGGTGCCAGGAAGATAAGTCCCCATAATTTTTGGCTGTAACAACCAGGGGGTATTGAAGCTGTGGAAGACAGAAACTGCTGGAGTCCCAGGCAGTTCCTTTTAAAGAGTTCACACACAGACTTACTTGGACTCCTTCTGAGCTCCAGCATGGGGGAGGCAGATTGAAAGACATCGGGGACATACAAGGAGGAACTGAATTGTCTGGCATCAGGGTGAGAGCTGAGGGCAGCTTTCTCCCAGACAGAATTGCTGGCAAAGACCAGTTTCTTTCTGAACCTTCCCCACTCAGAGCCACAGAGCTGGCAGGTGGGCACCCTTATATGAAACTTCATCAACCTTGGCTCACACTGTTGGCCCACCCTGGGAATTCCCTGGGACCCTACCCCACCCAGCTTTCGGGCCCACCCAAGCTGTTTCCAGTGGCTTTTCCATACGATTGACTTGTCTTCGCCCATGCTTCAGATTTTCCTAAATTCTCTCAAACAAGCAGCATCTGGCTTCAGTGAGCCCCGTCACTCTCGCTAAGCTGCCCCAGGCCCAACACTAGCAGCAGCCAGCCTCGATTCACAGCTTGGCCTCTCATGGGCACCTCCAAGACCAGCACAAGTCGCAGCCATCTGCAGATCACTTTGTAGCTTATGCTGTGTGACACTGGACAGAACACAGTTGGTGGCTGACCTTGGATGTGCCAACAGCAATCAAGGCTCAACTACAACAGGGGGTGTACACAGCCAACACAGTGGGCACATCTTGAGTGCCCAGCTTGGGTAATAGGGGAGGCTGTGCCACTGGCCTCTGCAGGACACCTGCTACATTAAGCCACACTACTAAGCCTGGGAGTCATTGCAGCTCTGCCTAATACATAAAAACAAACACAGGGAGGCTGCCAAAATGAGGAGACAAAGAAACTTGGCCCAAATGAAAGAACAGATCAAAACTCCAGAAAGACAACTAAACAAAATGTAGACAAGCCATTTACTAGATGCATAGTTCAAAACACTGGTAGTAAGAATGCTCAAGGAACTTAGTGAAGACCCTCAACAGTATAAAAAGCCCTTTCAGCCCTGGCTGGTGTAGCTCAGTGGATTGAGTGCTGGCCTGTGAACCAAATCGTCTTCTATTCAGTTCCCAGTTAGGGCACATGCCTGAGTTACAGGCCAGGTCCCCAGTGGGGAATGTGCAAGAGGCATTGCTGTATCTCTCCTTCTCTGTCTCCCTTCCTTCACCCCTCTCTACAAATAAATAAATAAAATCTTTTAAAAAATATCTATTCAGAAACAAAGGATACACTAATTGAAATAAAGAATAATTTAAAGGAAACCAAAAGTAGAGGGGATGAAGCTAAGAATAAAATCAGTGATTTAGAATATAAGGAAGCAAGAAACAACCAATCAGAACAGCAAGAAAAAAAAGAATCCAAAACAATGAGGATAATGTAAGAATTCTTTAGGACAGTTTCAAGTGTACCAACATTTGCATTATGTGGGTGCCAGAAGGAGAAGAGAACAGGCAAGAAATAGGAAATCTATTTGAAAACAATAATGATGGAAAACTTCCCTACCTTGGTGAAGGAAATAGACATGCAAGTCCCAGAAGCATAGTGTTCCAAACAGGATAAACCCAAAGAGGCCCACTCCAAGATACATCATAATTAAAATGCCAAAGGTTAAATACAAAGAATCTTAAAAGCATCCATAAGGCTGTTGGCTGATTTCTCAAAGGAAACTTTGCAGACTAGAAGGGATTGGCAAGAAATATTCAAAGTGATGAAAAGCAAGGACAGATAAAGAGCCTCCCAGATAAGAAAAAGCTAAAGGAGATCATCACCACCAAACCAGTATTATATGAAATGTTAAAGGGTTGTCTTTAAGAAAAAGAAGATAAAAAATATGAACAATAAGATGACTCTAAATACATATCTATTAACAATTGATTCTAGTTGTATCTATCATAGATACAGAGAACGTTTTGATGGGTACTAGATGGGAGTGGGGCGGAGGGGATAGGCAAAAATGGTGAAGGTGTTAAGGAGTACCAGTTGGTAGTTACAGGATAGTCATGGGGATGGCAAAGTACAGCACAGGGAATAGTGCAGCCAAAGAACATTCATGCGTGACCCACGGACACGGACAGCAGTGTGAGGATTGCCTGCGTGAGTGGGGTGAGGCTGGGTAGAGCAGGGCAAAGGAGGAAAAACTGGGACAACTGTAACAGCATAGTCAATAAGATCATTTTTTTAAAAGTAGTGCTCTATTAAAGATTTTTTTCTGCTTCATAAAATAATATTTTTTCATTTTAAGATAAAGCAAAAAGAGAGGAAGAACAATACTGACACGTTATATGAAGTTGTGTGCTTGGAAAGTGAATCAGAAAGAGAGAGGAGGAAAACTACAGCCAGCCCCTCCATTCGCCTGCCGCAGTCTGGATCTCAGAGCTCAATGATACCATCTCCTCCGGAAGATGATGAAGAGGAAGGTAAATTGAAGGGAGAGCTTCAGTTCTTTTTGGGGTGGAGGACATAATTTTACCAGGGAATTGATAATGTGACATAATATTTGAAATTCTCTCTGTAAATACTCATGAGAGTCTACTATATGCAAAGGAATGTGGGAGATCTGAAAAAGATGAACTCAGGCCTACTTTAACATAATTGTAATCAAGTTGGACAGAACGAGACTTACAGTTAGTTCTTCCTTAAAGAATCATTTTAAGCCCTGGCTGCTGTGGCTCAGTGGATTGAGCGTTGGCCTGCAAACCAAGTGTCGCTGGTTCGATTCCCAGTCAGGGCACATGACTAGGTTGTACGTCAGGTACCCATTTGGGGATGCGTGAGAGGCAACCACACGATGATATTTCTCTCCCTCTCTTTCTCCTTTCCCCTCTCTCTAAAAATAAATAAATAAATAAATAAAATTGTCAAAAATTAAAAATATATTTAAAAAAAGAAAATCAGTTTAGCACTAGCTTACTGTATTAGCACATTTTTAGAGTAGATTTTACACAGGTTCGCTTGAATGTTTCATCTCATTGGTTTCGTTTTACTGGGACAAGTTCACTTGCCAAAAGTGGCTTTCACTTTACCCTATCACAAAATATATGATACGTTTCAATATACAAATTGATATTTAAACAGTATTGTTTTTTTACACTGATAAACATTAGGAATCAACCAGTTGGCCTTTTCCCTCTTTTTTAATGGTTATATCTATGAACTAATCTGTCAGCCTGTTGATACCTCTTAAGAGATAGTACAAAGAAGCAGAAAAGAAGGGAAGGAGCACAGGAAAAGTGAAGGTTTGGGAGGCATTTTCTAGTTCATAACTTTGTACCAGGGCTTTTTAAGGGGGGAGAAAGCTGATTATGCTAGAAGGTCATATGGAGCATGTGTCTGCGGGAGGTTCATAGACGTGTTCTGGAAGCATAGAGGAGATCCATTTTTCATTGTGGGCATTGTGGTGTGGGGCGGATGAAGGGTGGTTTTTGAGCTGGGACTTGCAAAGTTCAGGGAGAGTTTAGCAGGGCTACGTGGGCTGGTTTGTGCACTCCTGGCTAAGAAAGTGCATTACCAATGGCACAGGTGGCCAGAATGATTGATTAGGTTAAAAGAAATAATATTCATGATTATATGTATTTTTTTCAAATTTAGAGCAAGCTCTGACTTTCCACTCCCATTGTTCTCTGTAACTTCCATTTTTCTGGTGACTAATCAACTTAGGATAATTTATTAGTAATAATGGCCACCAATTACTAGATTCTTAATATGTGTCAGGCAGGTACTTTGTTTATAAAATAAAATGATACTCTCGTTTATATAATCCTCACAAAAACCCTGAAAAATGGAATTCATTATTATTCTTATTTTGCATACAGGGAAATAGAATCTCAGAAAAGTATTTGCTCAAGGTCACACAGCTAGAAGTAGCAGGGAGGATTTAATTCAGGTCTATGAATTAAAGTTCTGAGCTGTATTCTGTTATCATTTTTGTGCATTTAGTTCACATAAAACATTTTGAAGTGCAAAGAAAACACATATATTGTTTTTGGAGAAGTCACACATATAATTTAGTCTCCCTGCGAAGCCAGTTCAAGTCATGTGTTAAAACTGGGAGAAGTGAACTTGTTACTGCTGTTTGAGTTGTCTACTGTGTACCTGGTGGTCTTGAGACTAGCAGTTTCCCCTCTAGGTCAGCACTGTTTAAGATGGCAAAGCAAGTAAAAGTTTACAGAACTCTTCTCCACTTAGATTCAGCAATAAAAACCTAAACCACCAAAAAATTGACAAAGACACACTATTTGCTATGAAAACAGAGACTGTTCAAGTCTCCATAATAGACGTTTTAAAGAGCATGTACCAGTTACAGAGAAATGTGGGCTCAGCCAAATGATAGCATTAGGACTGACATCTAGTTATATACTGAATAGCAGACAGGCATAGATTTTTAAATATAATTGAGGGGATTCAGAAGACCTTTCCTGACAATTAATTAGGGAGCCATAAGGACTACAAGCATCGTGGGAGAATCAGGGGACACTAGAACACACTCTGTGGAGGAAGAGTGTCTTTTTTACCCCACATTTTTCCCCTCGTGTAAAATACAATTGCTGGAATGGAATACTGTGTTAAGTGGGACTCGGAAGGACTGGGGAGCCATGCCATCTTTTAATTCTCTCGAATTCAGTATACAGACCCAGGAAACAGTCCTGCTGTGATCTGTTTGCTCCCTGGAAAGAAATGGCTACAGTCCTCTAGAGTGGCTCCGTATTCACGGGGTATTTGTGCTTACAGGGCAGAAGGCCAGCAGTTGTAGAGGGGATGGCGGGGGAGCATCTCAGAAACAACGTCCTGACTGAGTGCTCACTCCCCACCCCTAGGTCCGTGGAGTTCTAAACACATATTTCAGACTACTACTCTTCAGATTTGTTGAAAGCATCCAAACAGTAAGAGAATTTTCTAAGATAGGTCTAATCTCTTTGAAGGAATTGCCATCTCTTGTAAATTTTAGTACATTTTGAAGCTGCCTTCTCTGAAGAGTTGAGTTATATTGACATTTTAATGTGTAGAGAATTAGTTGAGTCGTTAGAAAGTAGGGCCAATTTTGGCAAAATAGTAAAGTGCAAGTTTATCGTAGCGCCCTCAAGCCTTTCTCTCTTTTCCTGCTTGTCCATCTGTAGAAGACGTCTCACATTCAGTGTGGCTTCTTCCCTGTCTCACCATCAAAATTGACTATAATGCCCAAGGCAAATACAAGAAAGTTTAATAATAAGTATCATGGATTTCTGAGTCTTTTTTTAAAAAAAGTCAGTTTATAATGTAATCATCAGGTGTGTAAACCTCTAAACTTTGTGTAGCAAGTTAACCAGAAAATCTAGGAAGAGCATTGGCAAGGACGTGAAAACAAGTACTGTTGTACTCAACCAGAGGAGACATAAGTTGGTAAAACCATTTTGGAAGGCAGTTAAGTTTCATAACCCTTAAAAGTATGCTGGGTTTTTTGTTGATTTTTTTTTTACCCAGGAAGTTCACTTCTGGGCATATACCCAATGAAAGCAACAAGATTTGTTCATCCTGATTCTATTTGTAGCAAAAAGTTGAAAACTCCCCAAGTGTCCCAACAAAAGAGGATTGATTAAGTAGATACTGAGTCGTTGTTTTCCCCCCTCTTTCATTACACTTTCCAGTGCCTCTCACGTGCCTTTACTGGTGTCATTTCTTTCAACGTCTTCATATCTTAAAATCTTTAAAATTCATATCTGAATATACTTTTCCTAATTATTTGAATTAAATTTGAAATGATTCATTTTGGTCCTTTTAATTTTTTTCTGTTTCCTACTTTAATGTATGCCATTGTTGAAAATCTAGAAAATCATCAAAACAGAAAGGAGAGAAGAAATATATCATGAGAGAAAAAATATACCTCCATCACTCAGAGGCAGTACTTACCAATATCTTGGCATAGTTCATTCCAAACTATTTTCTATTTTTTAATATGGATTAGATCATAATGAAGATTTAGCTCTTGATGTTTTTATATTATGTGGTATTTTACCATATCATTATGTAAACAAATGTCAGGATGCATTTACATTGTAAACACGTATAATTTATTCAGCAAATCTCTGCTCTCCTGCTCTTGGGCGCTTAGGTGGTGTGTAATTTTTTCAGCCGCTGTAAGTGAGACTGCTATATATTTTAATGCTTAACGCTGTTTGCTTTGGAAAAGGAGAGAGAATGTACCATTTTTTAAGTCCTGTCATTTTATAATTAAATGGCTCTTTTCTGCAGTTGACATAACATGGACCTACATGGAAAGCAAAAGAGAATGAAAGAGATTACAACAACATTCCACACAGAACCACTTTTCTTTTCTTTGTATTTGTACCTGCATACTAAAAGAGAGAAAGTATGCCTTTATGCTTCCAGTAAAATCTTTCCAGTTTGACTGTTCCGTGTCCACATCATTCTTCTGGCTAGCATAGCCACTTCTGTTACCTTTTTGTGTCTGTTTTGTTTATTAAAGATAATGACGAACCCCTCTTGAGTGGCTCTGGTGATGTATCCAAAGAATGTGCAGAAAAAATTCTTGAAACATGGGGAGAACTGCTGTCAAAATGGTAAGTTACGATAGAATAGTTCTCCTTTTCATCTGCAATGCTATTGTGTTCCATTTTGGAACCAATGATAGAAACCTAAGTATGAGTTTCACGTGTTACATTCTGTTTTAGAGGTTTCTGAGGGTGTTAGTGAAGACCTGACATCAACATTTAGAAAGTTGGAAACCTAGTCAATTCTCATTGCTGCAGATAATATTTATTCAAAGATGGAGTCCGTAGTGAGAATAATTAAGGACAGAGGTCCTTTATATCGAAGAGGTTAGGAGCCCCGGACTCGTTAAGGTGTACACAATAGTTAGACAATATACAATACTCAGTGAGGTATAATATAGGACGTTCACACAACACATAGAGCCACAAGTGAGACCCCAGGTGGGATTTTTCCTTACCTGTGTTACTCACCTAAGGTGACAGAGCAGAATGTTATAAACATGGTACATATTAACTGCTCTACTAATTACTTTCCCTACTAACACTTGTAAAATTCAGGAACTTCTCATCAGGTCAAGAGATAGCTTGACAACGTGCCCTGACCGGTTGGTTTGGTGTTGTCCTGCTAAGCATAAGGTCACCTATTGGATTCCTGGCCAGGGCACATGCCTGAGTGGCAGGTTCTGTCCCCAGTTGGGCACATGCGAGAGGCAGCTGAGTTTCTCTCTCATATTGTTGTTTCTTCCCCTCTCTCTAAAAATGAATAAATAAAGTCTCTAAAAAAGAGAGATGGCTTGACAACAGTGTTAACTAGCGTTATCCTATGACCAGCAATTTTCAGCTGGTGTGCCACAAGAATTTTTAAAACATGCAATACCTGACTGCTTAGTTGGCCACTGACCTCTTTTCCCTCAGATTATCAAATTAAAAAAAACGACAACAGCCAATACAACAATAGCTGTTTGGTATGAATGCATCAAAATTATACGTATTTTTTTTGTCAGGTCGGCAAAAAAAAATTTTTTTTGTTTGTTTGTTACAGAATTTTAGTAATTAGTTTATGTGTGCCAAGGTTGAAATTCTCTACTACAGACTGTCTAAAAAGAATATACTACCTTTAGGTATTTATTAATGAAACCAGAGATAACTCTGGTAAGGCAGTTTGGTGAGACATTTATATGTTTCCTTTCTCCTCTGTGTAGGATACCAGGATATGCTGAAAAACAGCTGAGCTTGAAAGCGATCACTTCACTTCTCTATTTCAGACTTTCTGATTATTAAAGTTGTCATACAAGTACCCCGTAGGCTTTCTACTTTGGACTTTGATTTTTCTCAAAAGTCTTAGCTGTTGAAGCCTTTCACTGTATTCTTAGTAAAACTGTGGCAGCATTTAAAAAAAGCTTCTTGCCCTTAAGGGATAGGACTACAAGTGGGCATCATCTGCTCCTAGTGCTCTCACAATGCCTTACACTTTTGGTAAAATATTCTTCACATGGGGAAATGTCAAATGTGTACTGGAATAAGTGCAGGCCAAAGCACAGTTTGTCTTTCCATAAGTGGTTTTAATAAATGAACTCTGCAAGAACCCCTCAGGGAAATAGTTCTCATTTATTTTTGATACTCCTTTAGTAATCAGGAGACAAACCTGCTGATGTTCTCGTTACAATTATATTTTCAGTTCAGTGACTTTGGAGTGTTTGGACTGCTGCTGGCAGAAATTTTATCTGTATAAAAAGGTTTCTGGCTCTAAAATAGAAATGTAATTGAGTCTTGAATGGTTACATAATAGTGTATTTAAAATCATTTAGATATAGCAGTTAGACTCTAGATTTTATTAGATGAACTCATCAGCATTTTATATAATTGCTTGGACTTTTTGTTATCAAGCATTATTTATTAGTTTTGTTAATTCATTTAATTAAGTTATGTCCTTCTTCCACTCCCTCGGGTATATTAATTGAGTTTCCATCTGTCTAAACTGTCTTCAGGGTGTTTAAAACTTTTTGTTGGTTTCAGTTATGTCTTCAGAAATAATAATACAGTTTCTTCTCAGTTCAGTTAATTGTATTTTTCATCATGATTATATGTGTTCTGTGGATAGGAAGTATCACAATATTATGGAATTTGAGAGCCTGGTAGACAAGGCTTCAAAGACCCCCTTTCCTACTTCCAGGCAGTATGGTCTTGGACAAGTCACCTAACTCTTCTGAATCTGTTTCTTTATTCACAACCTCCAAGTCTATTAAACTGCCATTCAGAATTATTTTAGATTAAACATTGATGTCGTGATAGTAGTAATTACTAAAGAATATGCCATGTGCCAGGCACTGTGCTGTTAAGCACTCTGTCTTGGCTCTCACTACCTTATGAATGAGTACCCATTTTGACAGACAAGGAAACTGGCTCAGAGATTAAGTTAGCAATTCCACTTAGTAAATGGCAAGCCCAGAATTTTTAACAGTCTAAAATACATCCCCAAAGCTGGTTTATTTAACTACATTCTATTTCAGTGGCAATGTTCGTAATAATACCTTTGAGCTCTAATTTTCCAAATTCATTTTAATGTGACTCTTAGTGGGTAAGAGAACTAATGTCACTGTAAAATAATATGCTAAGTTAGATAAAGTTAATGGTATCAGTGATATAAAATTATTCTGAAATTTTTACCAATATAAATTAAACTAGAGTTAGCAAATAAACCTAAAGTTAGGTTTATATATTTTTTTCAAGGGTCAAATGTACATACATCAGGCTTTGTGGCCAAATAGTTTCTGTCACAACTCCTCAACTCTGCTGTTGTAGTGGGAAAGCAGTCACAGACAATATGTAAACAAATAAAAATGGCTGCTTCCATGAAAGTTGATTTATAGAAACCAGTGGTGGGCTGGATTTGGCCCATAAGCCATCGTCTACCAATCCTTGAATTAAGTAGCAGAACTGCTGTTGTTCTTTCTGCTCTCAACATATATATACATATCTGTGTATATATATATATAATTTCCTTCTTCTAAGCAAAGACAACACTACTGAATTATCTATAGCTCTTGCATTAGGATACTAACATCACAGAATTAACTGTTTTTAAATGCATTGTGCATTGCTCTGCTAGAATTTTGGGAACATTTGAGAAAAGTCTAAGACCTTTTTATAATTTTAATAGTGGTCATTTTGTATCAGTAACTTTTGCTTAAATACGATAGTCACAAGAGTTCTTACGTCAGAAGAATGCTTCATTGACTTACTAATGGTGGTCTTCAAATCACAAAGCAGGTCTGATTACAGAATTCTTTCCTCCGCCCAGTCTTTTATAGTTATCTTGTCCCCCTCTAATTGAACAGCTTTTTGTTTTTTTCTTTATCGGTATGTGACCTTTATTAAGTCTTTGTAAATCATTAATTTAGTTTTAGTAAAAATAATACTCTTTAGAGAACCCTTCTCTTATGTACTTCTGGGTTATGGGTTTATTTTTAGGCATCTCAATTTGAGTGTGAGACCAAAGCAGTTGTCATCATTAGTAAGGAGCGGTGTTCCTGAAGCTCTTCGGGGAGAAGTCTGGCAGCTGCTAGCAGGTTGTCACAACAATGACCAGCTGGTAGAAAAATACCGTATTCTCATCACAAAGGTAAGAGGATGACAATTCAGCTTCAACATTAATACTCATAGATATTTGTAATGAAAAGATCATTGTGGCTATTTGGTTTCCTAGAATTTTTATAATTCATTTATCTAATATAAGAATAGAAGTTTTATACTTTAGCTCAAAGTTATTTCTCGTATTGGCACAAAGAAGACTAGGTTTTCTTTCTTGAATGACTTCACCTTCAGGCAAAAGATGTCCTCTACCCACTGTACTATACCTAAACCCTTTCTGACTGTAATTGCATTCCACAGCTTTTTTAGTTGGATCAGTTGTGCTTTGCA
The DNA here is from genome assembly GCF_987537825.1 of Furipterus horrens. NCBI lineage: Eukaryota > Metazoa > Chordata > Mammalia > Chiroptera > Furipteridae > Furipterus > Furipterus horrens. Next base: position 195,199,091 of record NW_028327174.1, read on the forward strand.
ATGTGTAAAAACTTCTTTTGTTTATTTTAGTTCCTTTCATGTGCCACAGAAATTGACTCTTTGTAGGTAGGTAAGGCCTAATTCTAGTTTCTACAATTGGAAAAACATAGTTTTGTATCTTAAAACATATTTCCTTTTAGTTTATTTCTCTAAAGTGAAGAATTCTCATTTTTTATAGTATCCGCTTTTCAAGTCCATGAAATCCTCAAGGTTTTGTAAGCGAAGTAACAAAAACTTTTTCTGGTACAAGCATACAGAATTTGAAATAATTTTCTGCAAGGCTAGGCAATGCTTTGTGCCTTTGAAACCATGTTACTGGTTTTAATTTTTGTTTCTGTTTAATCAAATTCTTGAAATGTTTTTATTTAGGAAGCAGTTTTTCCAATGGTATGCAAATCCAAAACCTGGCTTATGAATAAATTTCTCAGAACCCTCAATAATATATGAGACTTTCAATGTGAAAAAAGGTGGTACTTCTTTTAAAAATTATGAACACCTTATAAGAGATGAGTAATACCTTTATAAAATTATTATTTAAAAATCTTTTGAAGGCAAGAACAGCATTTGAACATGATATTGGATCTTATAGAAAATGACACTGATTAGCTCAGAATATTAGTATTTCTTCTCATCTTATTTCTAGACAGCTGTTTTTCCTTTCAAGAACTAATATTCTGATTCCTTCTATTATGTTGATATAATTGTTTAACCAGCATTTATTGAGTATCTGTTACAACCATAGTGCTGGAGCAATTAACTGTCACATGACAGACATGTCATATGATAGTCTGAAAAAACACAGTCGGAACTATCAAAAGTATTAATAAATTCAGCTTGGGAGAACCAGGAAAGTCTTTATCAGAAATGTAACATTTAAGAAGGGTTCCAGAAGAGAGCTCCCAGGCATGGAAGGATGGAAGAGCATTGTGCTCAGAGTATGAATGGAAGATGAGGGTATGTAACATGTAGAGCTAGGGAAGCTACACCTAGTTAATTGGTGTACCCTTTATTGGAAAATCATATTTCGAATTTATAACTCTCAGTTGTAACTGTATCTTTCTAGTTCATTTTTTGAAGTCCTTTGAAATGTTTGGCCAAAAATTATTTCTTAAATGTTGTTAGTGTGGCTGTTCATACAGATAATTTTAAAGACCTGAAATAGTCTACTTTTCTGGTTCCATGAAAATGGTGATGTCTTTTTTTAATAGGAACTTGATAATTACATGACATTTAAAAGATCAGCTATTCATAAAATCTGATATATTTGATTGTTTTATATGTGCTGATGTCATGTGCTTTATATTTCACATTAAACTTAATATCATGCGGATGGCTGGCACCTAACAAGATCTCTGATGATGTGTATGTTAGTTTCAGTTGCTGGTAAATGATCAGGAAATACAAATTATTTAACCTTCATAATATTGGTGAAATTTTTTTTATTGTTTTACACTACAGTGTTATTTAATGGAAGTTGGTGTTGCTTTAAATGCAGTCATACGGTCATGCAGCATGTACTTGTCTGCGTCTGACTTCTTTTTTTGCTCATCCGTTTTTGACAGTGTATCAGTTGCTCTTTTTTTGTTTTGTTTTCATTATTTTAATGCTAAGAGTATTCCATTGCATCAGTAAACCGCACTTAAAAAAATGCATTCTGCTATTATAGATGTTTGTGGGGGTTCCCTCCATTTTTAGCTATTATGAAGAAAGTTGCTTATGAACATTCTTATATATAGGAGGTGCTATGGTCTGAATGTTTGTGTCCCTCAAAATGCATGTTAAAACCTAACCTCTAAGGTGATGTTATTAGGAGGTGGGGCCTTTGGGGGTGATGGGGATTAGTGTGCTTTATAAAAAAAGACTCCAGACAGATCCTTTGCCACCTTCACCATGTGAGTACACAGCAAGAAGTTGGCAGTCTGCAGCCCAGAAGAGGGCCTTCATAGGAATCCAGCCATGTGGCATTTGTAATCCAGGGACAAAGGAGTTTTCAGTAATATACATAAGTATATATGTTTAAAGGTATTTTTTGTTTGTTATAAGCAATGGAGTTTAGAGGCACTTTTCGCCTGCTTTTTTTTTTTTAAGTGAAAACTTTTTAGATTTTTTCATCTTAGGGAAAAATGTAGCTATAACTGCCCAGTTTAGAGCACATAATGTATGTCAGATGCTGTATTAAGTACTTAATATCCATTATCTCATTCTAAGAAAATTCTTGTGAGGTGTAATTACTATGTTTAAAAAATGAAGAAGCTATTTCAGTGATGCCTAGTAATGTGCTTACAGTCACTCAACTAGTAAATAAATAGATCATAGAGGAAATAAATGATAGAGGCAGGATTTGAACCGAGGACTGACATCAAAGCCGGTTCTTTTCTGTTATCCTCCCTATCTGTCCTTGAACATAAATAATTTCTTTATACAGATATCTACTCACACAGAATTTCATTTAAACAAATGTGATATATATTTATCTGTTTTTAAGTATAGTCTTTTATTCAACTATTTTTCTATTGGTAAGTGTTTACATTGTTTCTACTTTTTAGCCTCTAAATAGTGTGTTACTGTAAACATCCTTACACGTGTTCTAAGTTTCTACTTTTATGGAATAGTCTCAGAAGTATGATTGCTGGATCAAAAGGTAACATGTTTTTTAAACTGGTTATTCAATTTTTGTGTTTAATGTACTCATATCCTTTTTGCTTCTCTGAAAGGCTGTAATAGTTCACAGTTCTACCGGTAGTGTAGGATAGTACATGTTGACTGGTATTCCAGCTATCACTGTATTTAATTTTTTGCCATCAGTGGGTATAACTAATGACCACCTGTCTTTAGTTTGCAGCTGCCTGACTACCGGTGAATTTGAGTGATTTGCTCTTCCATGTATTACCTCTTCATAGTCCTGGTACATTTTTCTATTAAGTTGTTTTTAAATGTCACTTTGTAGGCACACACTCTATGTTATGTACATTAATTCTTTGTATCTGCATTATTAATATCTTCCTAAAACTTTAATTTTTAATTGATTTTATTTATGGTTATATCATACAAAACATTTTCTAATTTTTATGTAGAAAATTGTGTCTTGATTAAGGCATCTCATACCTTCAAATTTTGTAAATGTAGTTTCCAAGATTTTCTTGCAAGATTTTTACTATATATCTTATATTTTTACATATTTAATCCACCTGGAATTTATTTTTGTACATGGCATATGATGGTGGTCCAATTTTACTTTCTCCCAGATGGATAACCAGGTGTGCTACTTCTGTTTTCCTAGAATTGCTGTCTTTGTTGTATCTTAAATTCTCATATATACTCGGATTGATTTCTAGATTGTTCTGTTTATTGATCTGTTTGTGTTTTTCTATGCTAGTACTATTTTGGTTAAAGTGGAGTTCAGTTATGTTCTAATATTTGGTAAAGCAAGTCTTTTTTTCACTTATTTTATATTTTTCTTATCCTTTATATTTAAATTTCCATGTAATCCTTGAAGTTATTTTCTCCAATTTTACCATCACAACCATAACGTTATATAAGGATTTTAATTTGAATCACATTTAATTTATGTATTAGTTTAGGATGTAAGTTATATTGTTATAATATTTTTACCTCAAAGAACATGGTATGTTTTTTCACTTGTTCAGATATTATTTTATGTCTGTTAAAGACTTCAGAGTTGCCTTCATTTATGTCTTGTGCCTCTTCTGTTAAGTTTATTTCTAAGAATGATCGTGGAGTATTCTTGCTATAGCAAATGAAATATTTTTCCAGTTCTCATTTCTAGGTGCTAATTGATACTATAGAAAATAAACATTTATTTTAAAAAATTCTCTATCCATCTACCTCTTGATATTTTGATTAGTCCTCCTAATTTTATACTAGCATCTTCTGATTTTCAGGCATACATTAATATGAGCAGCAAAAACAGTTTCACTTCTTTTCTCACTGTTTATGCAAACTACTAATTTTTTTGGCTTTGTTTTTGTATTTCATAGAAGCGTTAAGACAATGTTAAACAATGATGGACATAACTAGCATCTCTGGATTTCCTGATTTTAATTAAAATGGTTTTTATTTTAATATTTTGGAAAGCGTGCTGTTTGTTTCATTTTTGGTGAGTTATTTAAGTGATTTTCTTCTATCTCTGTCTTTAAGTTTTTACTAAGAATACTTAATTTCAATCAGAGCTTATTCAGCACCTAATAACATGATTTTCTTTAATTTGTTGATAGAGTAGATAACATAATCTGTCAACATATGATATAAGACTTCTTGATATTGAACTACCCTTGGCTTTATGGCCTAAGTTTCTGCAGACCAAACACTCCTAGCATCTTTGGTTTTTGTTCTTTCTGCTCTTTGACCAAGGGCTCCTCAACCTTGATCTCTTAGATAGAACATGTTGGACAGATTCAGGGGGAAGAAATCCTAATAAGTAATCCACAGGCACTCCATGGCTTCTCTTACCCCCAGTTCTAAGATCTATATTTGTTCTTATCTGGTGAAGCAGATAAATTGGAGTTGAGAACGGAGGGCACCTTTTGGTCTCCTAATCTTCAGATTCATTCTCTAGCCTTCTTTCTTTTGGTTATTTTTCATGTTTATGTCAGTGAGTCTTCTGTTCCTTTTATTTATTTTGCTTAATAGCAAACATTTACATCAAAATTGCTTCCTTAAGGAATTCTTTTGATAATAGAATCATTATGCCCTGGCCAGTGTGGCTCAGTTCTTAGGAGCGTCCTCCCATAAACAAAGGTTGCAGGTTTGATTCTGGTTGGGGTACATGCCTACGTTGTGGGTTCAGTGCCTGGTCGGGGTGTGTGCGAGAGGTAGCCAATGGGTTTTTCTTTCTCACATAGATGTTCCTCTCCCTCCATCCCCCTCTCTCTGTAATCAATAAGCATGTCCTCTGGTGAGGATAAAAGTGAAATAAAATAGCCCTGGTGGGTGTGGTTCAGTTGGTTGGAGCTTCACCCCATAGACTGAAAGGTTGCAGGTTTGATCCCTGGTACGAATGCTTGTGAAAAGGCAACCAGTCAATGTTTTTCTCTGTCTTCCTCTCCTCCTCTCCCTTTCCCTCCCTCCCTCTCTAAAACCAAAGAAAAAATGTCCTTGGGTGAGGATTTAAGAATGAATGAATGAAATAATAGAATAATTAAAAAGCAACATACGAGGTCCAGAAAAAGTCCAGCCATTGTTAATATAACAAGAAGTGTTTGTGTGACATTGATATAACCAAGAGCCAAGGAGAGTGGACTGGAATGCACATGTGTGAACAATGACAGCTTCACTGTACTAGTCAGGGGGGGTGGGCAGTAGGCGCTGTGAGTGAGCATGTTACTGCGTGGCTGTCGCATTCAAAATGACTGAGTGAGTAAAACAGCAAATCTGTATCAAACTTTGCATTAAGCTTGAACTTTCCTCCGTGGAAACTATTCGGATGATTCAGAAGGACACAGATCTGGGCAGCTGGTGATTGGTGGGTACATAACAAGAACGTACCTGCTCATGCATCACGTCTCATGCAGAGTTTTTTGGCGAAACATCAAACCAGCCAGGTGACTCAGCCCTCCTACAGCCCAGATTTGGCACCCTGTGACTTCTGGCTTTTCCCAAAACTAAAATCCCCTTTGAAAGGGAAGAGATTTCACACCATCGATGAGATTCAGGAAAATACGATGGGGCAGCTGATGGTGATCGGGAGAACTGTGAGGTCCCAAGGTGCCGATTTGAAGGGGACTGAGGCATCATTGTCCTGTGTACAATGTTTCTTGTGTCTTCTATCTTCTTTAATAAATGTCTCTTTTTCATATTACATGGCTGGATATCTTCTGGACATATCTCATATTCTGATGTTTCTCTTTTTCTTCCATTCATTCAGCCTTGTGTTTCGGAAACCTATTTGCATTGTTTTCTTTAGTGGTTTTAGCAATAAACTTTAGTGGTAGGGCTCTTTAGCCATGTATTTTAAGCTTTTATGTAGAACCTAAACTAGACCATATAGCCAATATTTACATTCCTAATTGTTTGTCCAGAGGAAGCCCTGGAGGCTAGGCCACATTTTGCCAATCTAGAAAAATAATTTAAATATATCTCATCATGATTTTTTTTTATGCAGATTGTTTTGTATTTAATTAAAAATATATCTCTGGTAGGTTGGGTAATAGTCAAGGATTCAAAGTACTTAGTCATGAGAACTTGCCTGTGGATACCAAATAGAAAAGGGGTCAGTGTAGCAAAAAAAACGCTGGCCATGGAGTTAGGAAGCCCGAGTGCTAGTGTCAGCTCTGCCATTAGCGTACGTGACCTCAGATGAGATTCTTCACCTGTGGCCATTCGTTTCCTCTGCTCTGAAGGGAAGTTGCTGAAGTGAATGACTGGTCTTCCTTTAAGCTTTAACATTCTGGAAAATTAGATAGTGTGTTTGCGTCCTGTCCCCCAAAATAGCCCACGATTCTACTGTTTCACAACTGAGTGCTCTTGCTGTCTGAGTCTACAAGAAGATAGCTTGTGAGTGGACTTTTAGAACTACAGTGGTACCTTGATACTCGTCGTTAATTCGTTCCGATGAGTGATGAGCAGACAATGGTTGATGAAGCATTTTCTCTTGCAGGGTGGTGTCATGACTCATACAAGTTCTAGCAAGTGTGATGGGTAGCAAGCAAGTGCCAGGTGCTAAAACATTTTTTCTCATCAAAATATGATGAGTACCAGGTTTGATGAGCTCTGAAGCTGATGAGTACCGAGGCGCCACTGTATATTGTTTGCTTCCACACAGCAGTTGCTGTAGGTGGTCTCTGATAGGCTGACTGTGCGTCCAGCCCCAAATGCGTATGTTGAAATCCTAGCCCCCAATATGTTGGTATTTGGAGATGGAGGTTTTGAGGTGTTAAGCAAAGAGTGCAGACCCCTCGTTAATGAGATTGGTATCCTCATAAAAAAGGACCCCAGAGACCTCCCTTGCTCCCTCCACCATGTGAGCACAGAGTGAAAGACAGCTGTGGGTCCTCACCAGACACACAATCTGCCAATACCTTGCTTGGACTTCCCGGGCTTCAGAATTGTGGGAAATAAATTTCTATTGTTTATAAATCATTCAGTCTATGGTATTTTTGTTATAACACCCCAGATAGATTAAGATAAGGTTTCTTCAAATTGTCACTTGTGAAAATAATTTTAAGTCACCATATCCTATCTTTGTAAAGTTGTGTCCCCACTAGTGAATTTCTGTAAGTCATATCTGACCAGGGAGTTCAAAAGGTTTCATGAATTACAGGACTAGAAACATAAATTTGATCCTATTAAAATTGCTGATACAGTAGTCTTTCTCTTTATCGTTGTTCACTTATCGCGGCCTCACTGTTATGTGGGATGTTTAAAAACATATTTAATTATTTATCGCGGATTTTTTGCTATTTTGCGGTACTGTATGTGTATGTTGTTAAAGTTACGTAGGTTGAAGAGTGTAGAATATGTTTAAGGACATAAGTAGTGTTTATAAAAGTGTGGAAAAGGTTAACAAGGGAGTGGGAAAGGTTAATAAGGGACTGGGCACGTTTTATAAGTGTGGGAAGGGTTTATAGGGCCTTAAAATATATATAAATACTAAAATAAATGTAAGGTTCCTACTTCGCAGATTTTCACCTGTTGTGGGGGGTCTAGAACATAAGACCCGCGATAAGTGAGGGAATACTGCATTTGACAATTTTTGATCCACAATAGGGTAATTTGGTGATCATCAACCTAATAATTATATGTAAATTAAACAATTTTCAAACTAGGGTTTTACTTGAGAGATCTTCCCACCTAAAAGCAGTATTGCTTGTTGCTTTATTAGGGATTTGTTAGTCAATCAAAAAATACCTTTTAAAATTGCAAAAAAGAAATGGAAAAAAGTGCCTTTGAAAGTCAGCTTTTGCCAGTGTTGTGCAAGGTCTCATAGATATGCTCATGAATAAAATATGCCTTGTTCCCTGGTTTTGGGGAGTCTAGAGTGTAATGAGGAAGTAGGCAGTTAACTGACCAATTACAGTAAAGTTTTATGAGAGCTGTGTGTACTGCTGTGTGGCAAATGACAAGAAAGACTTCTCATCTAAGAGTTCTAAAAGGTGTCTTGTTCAGAAATTATCCGAAGAGGAGGAATTGTTGGGGTAGATGGGGTACTTGCCTGGCATGTGTGGTCGTAAAAGTCAGAGGGGAAAGCTTGTGCTCAAGGGTGAGAGAGAGCCTGGCAATTTCATAGTGTGTGGCAGGAGATGAGGCCAGAGAAGGTATGTGGGGCCAGACCTTAGAAAGCCTAAACGAGGCATACTTACGATTGCAGGCAATAGAAAGTCACTGAGGCATTTTAAGCAGGCAGATGATATGTTCAGGTTTGGAAGGCAATATGCAAACTGGTTTAGAGTGTCTATCTAAAAGCAGATTGTCTTGGTTCAAATTCTAGTTCTGCATTCAAGCAACTGACATTGGGTAATTTAACATTAGACTTGTTTTCTTCTCTGTAAAATGGGTTAATAGTACCTTATTTATAGAGTTAGAATTAACATGGATAATGACCATTGTAAGAATGAATTACTGCTTAGTTATTATTATTTGTATTACCATTTTTAGTTTTAGAAAGGTCATTCTGGCTACTGGAGTTAGAATGAATTAAGATTAATTGCAGCAAAACCTGTTAGGAATTTAGGCAAGACACGATTGTGACTTAGATTGGGGTACTGGCAGAGGGACAGAAAGAGATACTCTGAGAGAAATTTCAGAGGTAGAATCCTTGGTTCTTGATGATTGAATGAATGTGGGAGATGAAGGGGGAGGAATAAATGGGGAATCAAAGTACCTCAGATTGGTTTTGTAATAATGTTTCTATAAGTACACCCCTGTCTGCTGCATTAAAATAACATATTGATTAAATAAACACTTAAAGCTCACTATTACCAAATAATAAGTGAATCTGATGAATTCAAAGAACTGAGACAGATCCTTTCTTATATATAATAAATAGTTAAGCCACTGAATAAGTTGGGAGAAGGATATATATGTGAAAAGTATTCCTTTTTTTGTTTCATGTTCCTTTCTCTTTCTGCCTTATTTCCTTTTTAGTTCTGTCATCTTGTTATTTTAATTTTAGTATTAGGTCAAATCATATATGCAAAAGTTGCCATTTTTGTAGATCAGGAAAATATTTAACCAGAAATGAAATGGTTAAATATTGGCAGTTTCATATCTTTCATCCAGTTATATTCTCATTCTGTAAGAATTTTTAACTGGGGCTCTGAGGGTTCATTTTGAGTTGAATTGTGTACCAGTGATTCTCTGAAGGAATATTGCTGTGATGGCATAAGGACAAGTGGAACTGAGCCCCATAAAGTGGGTGACTTCATCTGCCATCACCCATTCAGGGAGGCTGGGAGAGGACAACTTGCAGCCAGGTGTTCTTATTAGCTTGACCCAAAGGGGCGTGTTATATATTATTTTGGCTGGTTTTTAAAAAAAAACCTGATTGAGCAATACACGTAGAAATAGGGAAATTCATAAAATAAAACCCTAAAGAAGAAAGTAAAAATTCACTTGTAATCCAACAATCCAGTGAAAAATAAGAGTTGAATTTTATTTTTTTTTATCCTCACCTGAGAACATGTTTATTGCTTTTAGAGAGAGGGGAAGGGAGGGAGAGAGTGAGGGAGAGAAATATTGATGTGAGAGAGAAACATAGATATATGTACCCCAACCAGGAGGACTGAAGCCGCACCTAGGCATGTGCACTAAATGGGAATTGAACCTACAACCTTTCGGTTTAAGGGACAATGCTCCAACCAACTGAGCCACACTGGCCAGGGCTAGAGTTGAATTTTAATATATTTCCTTTCAGTCATATATATGCAGAAATAGTTCTCTCTTTTATAAAAATCAAATATATTATGAGACTGCATTATTTTAAAAAGGAAATGAGAGTATAGATTTTTTTGTAGATTTATTGCCCTCCTGTCATTAATAAGTTGTCTCTTCTGAAGAAAATGTTTTTCTTCAAAACAAAACCTTTAACTCTTGACTGATTTTATGAAGTGTGGCTGTCAGGCTTTTAAAAAACTTTTCTATATGAATATTTTGATTATAGCTCTAAGAGTGGTTTTCCTCAAAAAAAAGTTGGGTGACTTGTTATTGTGCTAATGATGGTAATATAAGAGCTCGTAGTTTTATTGCATTTTTATTACATCTTTAATGCTTTCAAGTTATCAGCCAATGTAATATATTTTTATCAGCAGAGCTATCTAGTTTCAAATATGAGTAACCTGGGATGTAGAGAGAATATTACATGCTCACATTCACAAGGAGTTGGAAAAGCCTGGGTTCCTTACTTTGGCAAATGCTTTCTCTATTTATTGAACTGTAACTCTCAGAAATCATTCCTTATTTTCATTTAATATTTATTAAGCACTAAAAAATGGGAGTTTAAAACATGAAGTCTATGGCTAGTGGTTTGGCTGAAGGGCAAAGCATTTAGAGAATGTGGTATAGTGGTATCAGATTGCAAAGGCAGTAGGGAGCCATTGACTCCTCTTGAACAGCAGAGTACTGAAACAAAGTATGTGGTACTAGATATAAATATATTATAAAAATATTAGAAAAATTAATAACACTAGAAGTCTAGAGTATATTTAATGATGGCCTAAGATATTAAATACTGAAGTGGAAGTGAATTTGAGAGCTGTTGTACAAATAGATTTCCCAGACATGGTTCCTAAAAACAGTACATGGAGGGAAAGAGTGGTCAAGATGATTCCTAAGTTTCATTCTTAAGTGCTTGGGGAAATGTTGGGGGGAAAACCAAGAGAGTCTTATTTGGTGGAAAACTGTATTTAATTTTGGGTGCTGTGGTTGAAGTCTCTGTAGGACATCCAGGTGGTAGATGTGTGATAGTGAAATTGTCAATGGAAAGTGGAGCTCAGGAGTGAATTAATGGCTGGAGACACAGGCAGAGAAATTATTTGTGTAGCGGGAATAATTGATGCCATGTCGTCTTTCAGGTACCCTTGTTGGGCTAGCCTCAGCAGAGTATCCCAACAACTGTTGTATGCCTTAGAACTGGGCAGTCATAGTAAGAGAGGGCACTTTAGGATTCAGGAGCCCAGCCTCCAGCAATGCAGCATTATTAGTAGGAAAACAGGCTATTTTAATTGTATGAGAAGAAAGTTAGTAAAGTTGGCTACTCCCTATGTGAAAGTATTGGTAAGTCTCCTTTGTTTCTCAACAACCCCATGAAATAGGGAGTATGATACTCTTTCAAGGGATGATGAAACGGAGTCTGAGAGGGGCTCAAGTAATACTAGAGCTAGGATTGAACCAGACGAGTGTTCAGTGACATGGATCTTTTTACTGTGTAGCATGTTGCCATGTTCTCTAGTAAGACCTGTCAAAAATGGCTATCAGTAGGTTTTTGAGTTTCTTGCCTTTTTGTAATAGGTGTAGTGCTTCAGATCTTAAAATGTAATTGAGTGCTGATTATGGATGGTCATTTGCCTGCAATGAGAAAGCATGTGTGTGGAATAAATAAAAAATGCAGGTTGGGTCACATAACATATTTTCCCACCCAGGTGTGCAGACTTTCTGGAATGCTTACAAATAACCAACATCTGTTTATTTTCTTTTGCAATATTGGGTCTGTGGAGCTTTATTTAGAAGGATGAATCGAGAACCCAAAGACACCTAGAGGAAAAGATAATAAAAACACGCACTTTCTAATGAGCTGAAAATTGTCATCATTTATGACATTACCAGAAGAGCCACAATAAAATTCCACTTTGCATTGTTTTAAGTAGGCACAAACAAGATTGTGTTTTCTGAGATACAAAGGCTAGTTTGTACCATGAAACTTCCTGTAATTTTCAAGCCTGGTAGAAGCAGTACCTTTATTTTAACTTCTTTTATTACTTATTTGTGTACTGTGTCTCAGGGAGCTAGAGCAAGACATGGCCATCATCTCACTACTATAGGAGACTGTTAAATGCAGGAGAAATGGAATTTCTGTGTGTGTACTATTCCTGCAGTATTCAGAATGGGTGAGGTTTTCTTTGTTTTTCTCTTGAAAAACTGATTTTTAAGTTGGCTTTTTATTTTGGTCATCTGTCTTAATATTGGCTAATATCCAGTGAATCATGAGAGGAGATTAATGCTGAATATTTAGCCTTCTTGCTAGAACTTCACGTGCCGCTGAATTACAGTTCCTCAATTGCCGTGCCCTGTTAACACGCAGTCATGCCTTTAACGTTCTCTTTGTTCCTTGGGAAAATGCTACAAGGAAATAGGAATTTCCTCTCAACATTACCCCTCTGGCAGTGTGTTTCAGTCTAATTCCTGACTGGCGCTCTGTCCCGGTTACTACCCCTTCTCCTTACTAGCAGTTTGAGTTCTGTTCATCTGCCGAAAGGGGGATTCCAGACAGACGAGGAAACAGCTCTGAAACCCCGCACTGCAGGCGTGTTCAGCTAGTCCCCCACTATGCAGCCTGGAAATCTGGCGATGAATCCTAATGAGCTGCTGAAGATGCCCGTGTGCCTGCATCGGCATTTTCTTTCCCCTCCCCCACTGCTTCTCTTTCCCAAGCCCCCTCTCTCCCTGTTTCCCCTCCTCCTCCTTTATCCCCTCCCTCTGTGTCTCAGTTCTGCAGTGAACCCAGCTCGGGAACATTCCTGCTTTGCAAGGCTTTCTGTTAAGGATGTTTTGTGGCTTTTGTTTGGATTGCAGCATGCAGAATTACAGGTAACACTCTGAAATTGAGCTAGAGAGATAAATTCTGTTGAAATGTTTTCAAAGAGGCAAAATATTATACGGGAATCAAGAAAATAAGTTATTTTAGCTGATTTTGTTCATGGTAATTATGGTAAAATGTTTTTAGAAATGCAATAAGCAGAATCCTTTTCTCCCCAAAAGGCTCCAGTGGAAGGAGAATGGGGGTAGATTGATCTGACTATGATTGATTTTGTTTTCTGTTGATCATGAAAGCTTGCTGTTGCTGTGCCTCCTTTGGAGAGTAAGGACCAATTAGTTAGGTGGGGTGCTACTGAGGGTAGTTCTGGGTGGGGTGGGTGGAGTGGATGGGGTGATACCAGCCCGAGCTAGCCAGATTCTTTGATTTTTGTATTGGTATACAAAATATAAAATTCTCTCTCCTTTTCTTCTATCAGCTCTTCAGAGGAGACTCATTACAACTCCTGCTGAAGCTCCTAATTTTCTTCCCTTCTCTTCTGCCCCCACCCCCTACCCTCATTGGCCTGAAGACATTGTACCCAGAATTTGCCTTACTCCCTTGGCACTATGTATATGGTAAACCTGGTACCTTGGCCGTGTCTGGGACTGGCCAGACCATTGCTGCTGGCTCTCCCTGTTCCAAGGACTTAAAGGGAAATTGCCCTGCAGGCAATGCATCAGAGCAGCAGCACCCGAGCCTGGGGACTGAGGCTCCTCGGGCATTATTACAGACACACAGAGCGCAATGACAGCGGCTGCTCCTTCGAACTGTTGGCAGAGGCCAGGCAGCAGCATGAAGTGAGAGATCACTCCTGAGCTCAAGATGAACTCCACCTTGGATGGTAATCAGAGCAGCCACCCTTTTTGCCTCTTGGCATTTGGCTATTTGGAAACTGTCAATTTTTGCCTTTTGGAAGTGTTGATCATTGTGTTTCTAACTGTATTGATCATTTCTGGCAACATCATTGTGATTTTTGTATTTCACTGTGCACCTTTGTTGAATCATCACACTACGAGTTATTTTATCCAGACTATGGCGTATGCTGACCTCTTGGTTGGGGTCAGCTGCCTGGTTCCTTCTTTATCGCTCCTCCACTACCCGCTTCCAGTAGAGGAGTCCTTGACTTGCCAGATGTTTGGTTTTATAGTGTCAGTACTGAAGAGTGTCTCCATGACCTCTCTGGCCTGTATCAGTATTGATAGATATATTGCCATTACTAAACCTTTAACCTATAACACCCTGGTTACACCCTGGAGACTACGCCTGTGTATTTTCCTGATTTGGCTATATTCCGCACTGGTCTTTCTGCCTTCCTTTTTCCACTGGGGCAAACCTGGATATCACGGAGATGTGTTTCAGTGGTGTGCGGAGTCCTGGCACACCGACCCCTACTTCACCCTGTTCATCGTGATGATGTTGTACGCCCCAGCAGCCCTCGTTGTGTGCTTCACCTATTTCAACATCTTTCGCATCTGCCAACAGCACACAAAGGAAATCAGCGAAAGGCAAGCTCGGTTCAGCAGCCAGAGTGGGGAGACTGGGGAGGTGCAGGCCTGTCCCGACAAGCGCTATGCCATGGTCCTGTTCCGGATCACTAGTGTGTTTTACATCCTCTGGTTGCCGTACATCATCTACTTCTTGTTGGAGAGCTCCACTGGCCACAGCAACCGCTTCGCGTCCTTCTTGACCACCTGGCTTGCTATTAGTAACAGTTTCTGCAACTGTGTCATCTATAGTCTCTCCAACAGTGTCTTCCAAAGGGGACTAAAGCGCCTCTCAGGGGCCATGTGTGTTTCTTGTGCAAGTCAGGTCATAGCTAAGGACCCTTACACGGTTAGGAGCAAAGGCACTCTTAATGGGTGCCGTGTCTGAAGTAGTTCAGGTATTGGGTCACCGTGTGCGTGTGCGTGTCTGTGTTTCCTTTATCTCTTTGTATTTCTTGCTCACTAGAAAATCTGGGACAAGATAATTTGACTCTAAGCAATAGGATACAAATGATCAATCCAAAATACCGTCTAAGTTTGCAGAAATGATGTCCTTAAAAAGTGCTTTTATATCAGAAGAATCAGGACCATGAAAATAAGTTGCTCTTGGTTCCAATTTTTGTAATGTCATGGAAGTGACTACCCTTCTCAGAATTAAAATGAGTAAAGTCATATCTATCACCTTTCCAGTTGGCATAACTGAACCTGGGTGTGCAAAGTGTCAGCATTTTAAAAAGTCATCGTTTTCTTGTTGCTTTTCTGGGTTCTTTTCAGCTGTTTGGGCTTCATATGCAATTGATTTCTTTTAACAGGAAATTTAAAATACAATGATGAGTTAACAGGGTTTTAAAATTTTGTTTATATACGCCAAAGTATAACACTGCAAGTTTCAACACTGTCATTTAGAAATTCAAATGTTTTATGTCTTATTCTCTTGAGAGAATTCTCAGTACAGTGAATAATGTGGACACTTAAATATTAATTTTAGATTTTTACAATGAGTTATGATGCAAAAGTATAGTCAAATACTAGACTATGAAAAACTGAGCTATTTTTTTGTGCTGTACTTTACAGAGGTCTAAAGAAATGTGTGCATAGGAAGTGATTCTGTTGCGGTATTTTTGCCCATACTTTTGTGTATGTGTGTATTGAGAATATTTGAATTGAGTTAGATTTCTTTTTTACAGTAAAGTGTACGTTTAGTTCATTTTTAAAACAGAAGGGGATTAATTGAGATATTCTCTTTGTGATCAAATGGAATCAACTAATAAAGAAGTAGCAACTAATTCTTTTTCAAAACATTCTTTTAGTTAATGTTAAGGAATCCACATCTTGATAAGATGGGATATTCTGATTTATATCTCTTATTGCCATTCTCTTTTGGAATACAGTTCTTTCCTTAATAGTCTTTTTTTTCTTTTTAAGCCAAAGTACTAGCAAAATCTGTAAGATTTTTTTTATTCTCTGGAGTTATTAATTGAGAATGCTGTGTATTTGTATGTAGTAGGGATGTTTTGTTCTTAAAGTGAGCAAGAGGTTTATTTTTCTAGAAGGAAAGGAGGATTTCCCAGCAGCTCCAGGCATGAGAGTATTTTCCTGCCTTTCTACTCCTTTTAATGTTGAAGTCTTCAGGGGACTTACATTATCTCTGCCTTTGGCTGGAAGTTGTAATCTGAATGCAGCAGTGATGTTCAAGGAGATGAAAGATGGAAGAAACCCAAGGGACGTGGGTAAAAGTAGATTTTTGAATCCAAGAAAGGACATGGATATTTATAAAACAGGCAGATAGGCTTTGGTTTTCCATCATGATATGAGGAAAGTTTCTACCCCTTTTAAAATAAAGGGCAGCTTTATGATTTTAGATTTTAGACCTTAATTTGATTTTAAACTCAACTGTGTTCTATTTAAACTATTTTATTTTAAGTGGTTAAGTAGTATATAAAATTTAAACTTAAGGTTCTGAGTTCTTCCCCAAGACTTGCTTGCTCTTTATATTTAGGATTAGAAAATTTGATTCTAAGTTGTTTCAAAATTTAGAATTCATATTGAAATTGCAAATTAAGCTAGCAGTGTCTTTAAATTGCCATTTCAAGTGAAAAATCTTTTCTGTGGGGGTCTGAGAAATAGCTGTACATGTTTCCTCTTTATTTAAGTAGCACAGTTCTAAAACAACAAAAAATTTTTTTCATGTATGTTGGAGAATGTAACCTGTTAAGATTTGCACAGTTTGATAATTTTTAGTTAAGCAAATACAGTAATTTTAAAAGCTTAGTAGATTTTACTTTTGGGGTTCTGAGAGCCCTTTTAATCTTTTCCTCCAGTAGGGTTCCATCTTGTGAGAATGGAAAAGAGAACATTTCTGTTTAATATTCTGGAAAGGGCTAATCAAGCTGGTCTTTTAGTGACTGGAAAGGCAACTCTTTTAATAAGAGGTTTTATTATTAGATTTTTACATTTTTGTCCTAATACCAAATTTAGATGTTATTAGAGGTATTTTTTTTCACATTAGAGACTCTATCAATGTTTCAGTCTAAAACTAAAGGAGAAACTAAGTAGATAGAATTATTTAAAGAAAAATGAAGTTCCCAACCTCCTCACCAACTAATACTTGCTTAATAGATGTTTTTCCAGTTTATCTTGTCTTCATTGGATTGTATAAACTCTAAGGTTTCTTCCACGTATCTGTTCTGTTCTCACATTCTTTGTCTATATTACTTTAAAATTTTTATTTTTCTGTGTATGTTTGTGTATATTGGGGGGAAGGGGACATGCTTGGATGCAGTCTTCTGTGGTTAGGGGCAGTTTCTGTGTGATACACATTTGGAGAGTTTGTATTTAAGTAATCTTTTCGTCCTGGCATATTTAATGCAACATTTGATGACGTTTGGGTTAAATACCAATCTGACTAGTTCAGGATGAGAAAAAAGTGTATTTTTAGACTCAATTACCTTGGGCTTTGGCAAGACAGCACATTTAACTTTATATGGTATATGACTGATATCAGAGGAAACATAAGCTTTTGTTGATTATGTTGAAATTTCATAGTAACTTTAAAGTAAGACCATACTAATTGTTATATTTGTAAATTAGTTGTGTGATTTTATACAATGATTTACTTTAGCGAAGGTGTGTTTTTTTCCTCTTATAGCAGAAAAGCAATTACAAAAAGACAAGTGCTCCACTTTAATTAAGAACTACATTAAACCAGAATGGATATTTGAATTTTTCATGGACCTGTTGAATCTCCCTAAATTCCATTTGGAAAGGGTTTTCTTTAGGCTTTATTGCTGGATAAATTCCTTTTTATAATGACTTTTCCTTTTTACTTGAATAATGGTCTCAGTGTTTTAAGGGTTGGGAAAACTTGAATTTTTGTGCTATGAATGCACTGTCCACCTCTTGAACTTGAAAATAAAGCAACAAGGTTGCAGGTTCTCAGATAATAGAGTGGTTTCAGAGAGCATTCTAAGCTTTTCAGGATTGATTTTAAAATCTGCAGTGGCCCTGGACAGGTGGCTACGTTGGTTGAAGTGTTGTCCTGAGCACCTGAAAGGTTACAGGTTTGATCCCTGGTCAGGGCACATAACCTAGGTTTCTGGTTCAGTCCCCAGTCCGGCTACGTGTGGGAGACAAACTGATCGTCGTTTCTCTCTCTCTCCATTACGCTCTCTAAAAGTAATGAATTTATCCTTGGATGAGGATTTTTAAAGAATCTGCACAGTGGTTTTATAGGAAATGTTTTAATTTTACTATGTGGTTTTGTATCATAAAAGATTTGTTAAATAAATTATTGGCAAACCAAAATGTATTGTTTGAGCAGATTTTGGGAATTTTAAGGATGGGAGAGTTGTGCATTACGAGATTTGTTGTCTTTATTAATCAGTTTATATGTTGAATTTTGCATAATTTGTCTATTTCAGGTTGAAGAAAAACTAAATATTATATATTAAATGTACATATTATTAATATGCTTGTCAATCCTGGGAATATTCTCAACATTTTTTATGACTGTAAATAAATCATTTGGCTTTTTTTTTCCCCAAAAAATTTGGGAGACAAAAGGCATCATAATATGCTTAAAATGAACTTTGAAATGACAATCAGAAAATCTAGGTTACTGGTATCTAATACTAATTAGTTTTTTACTCCTCCGCTTTTAATGTTAACAGTCAGCCAGAGATCATTGGTCTGCTGAGAAATTCACCTCACATGAAATGAAAAGCCGAGAACAAAAGAAATCAGAGGAAACAGAAACAATGAAAGTCATGAAGAAAACTTCAAAAAAAAAAAAATCTTCTGTAACATTTTCAGAGGTTTTGTATCCATTAAAATAAAATAGAATGCCATAAAAAAAAAGATAATAAGAAAGAGCTCTTGAGATTTAAAGTATAATCAGACTTTTTAAAAATCAGTAAAGTTGAAAGATAAAACTGAAGTAGGCCAGGTAGTGAAACAACAGACAATCAAGTAGGCAAAAGCACGACAGGTTAGAGGCTCAGCCAGGGAGGCCCAGTACCCACCTGGCATGATTTTTAGAAACAAAATAGAGAAAAAGAAGGAAATTCTCAAATATCACAAGAAAATTTTCCAAAACTGAAGGATATGAGTTTTCAAAATAAAAAGGACCAGCTTAATGTAATAAAAAGACTTTGATGGCAAATCATAAAAATTTTAGAACACTGGGAACAAAGGAAAATCCTAAAAGCTTCTTGGTCTGGAGTAGGGATGGGAGAGTGGAAACATACTATAAATTAAGGGATCTCAATAGCAGTGGACTTTCCACCACAATAAAGCAAGAAGATAATAAGGAATAACTTCAGTATTTTGCAAAGTGATTTTTAACTTAGAATTTTATGCCCTAACCTTTCATTCAAGTGTGAGGGTTAAATAAATTCATTTTGAAATATGCAGGGTCTCAAATATTTACCTGCCTTATATACTTTTCTCAGAAAGTGACTGAAGGATATGCTCCCCTAGAATGAGAGCTGAAATCAAGAAAGAGTAAGCTACAGAACCCAGGAAACAAGGATTCCAACATAGGAGAGGTGAAGAGAGTTCCCATGGTGATAGGGAAGGAAAGTTCTAGCAAGTTAGATGTACAGCAGACATAGAAAGCAAGTATCCCTAATGGGAGCAGATGGAAGGAGGGCAGTAGGAGTCCTATCTTTAAGAAAAAATATTTGGGAGGAATTTACAATTCTTTCAAGTTTGTCAGGGAAGAATTGGTGATAATTACGTAGAACACTGAAGGAAAGAAAAGGAATGTAGGCAGTTAGTAACTTCAGAAAAATAGGAAGTTAAAGAAAAAAAATTAATTATGGTATACTCCATGATTCAGTTATGAATAATTTTGGTTTAATTAAAATGGTATCAAAAATATGTTGAGAGTCATGATGAAGGGGAGGGATGAGCTTGGGTGCTGTAACAGAGCTGCAGTATCATCCCCCGTACTAGAAAGTATGGGAAAAAAAGCAATTTAATTATTTTGTTCAAAAATATAAAGAAAAAATAAACAACTAAAAAAAAGATGAAAATGGTCATCTCTGGGGAGCAGGATAGGAGGAATAAGGTCTGCTGTTTTTCATTAAGTTTTGTACCTCCAGACCTTTACAACTATGTAGATGTACTATTTTTTATGAAAAGCATAGACCACATTTAGGAAAAGACAAATTTTAGCAGAAGGAGAGGAAAACCAGGAAACATAGGTTGAGAGCATGTTCTTGAATGGCCCTCTACAGAGCGGTTGCCTGTTGGTCGTTTTATTTTATCCTCCTGGGAAGACAGGAAAAGAGGATCTTTTATCTCTCTCTTAAAATTGTGGGAACTGAGCATTGGGGCTGTAAGATCTTTCTGAGTCCTAATCCACGATGTCACTGTACCTCGTTTTTGGATCTTTTTAGATTTTTAAACTTTATTTTTTTACCAAGAGAAGGCAGGTATAGGAAAGTATCTTTTTTGACATCACAGGAAGGAACACATGAAAGCAAACAAGTGTGCGCAGTGTGTGCACATGCATGTGTGTATGTAATGAGTATGTGTGTACTGGTATGCAAGTGTCTGCTATACAGGACCGGGCATTATGAAATCACAAGAGGGACACGAAGTACTGTGTGCTATTCATAGGTAAGAGCTGTGCGTTAGATCGGTTTCCCTGGAACGCAGCATGTGAGATGGGCTAAGCCCTGGGTAGCTAGGGTTCTGTAGTCTTATCTCCCCCTAGCGCTTGAATGAGACTGGCATCGAGGGTCCAGCTGCACAGGGTGAAAGAAGCCCAAAGGCTCAATAGACAAAAGACCCTAGTAGGGCAACCAGTAAATATCAAACAATATATGACACGAGAAGGCACTTTGCAAAGTAAAAAGTGCATCTTCATGTCAAATTAACATGACCGTAGTCTCTTAACGAAGGATTTATTAGTTTGTTACCAAAAGATTGTATTGGTTTGAACAAAATACAGAAGTAAAAACTCTTCAAAGTAAACCTTAAGTTCTGTGTTTATTAGCATTGAACAAATACTTGTTGAATTAGTAAGAGATTATTTTGGGGAGAAAGCAAAAGTTACAGCATTGAACAGCATGATTTATTTCTGAAATTGCTTCCAGAAAGACTGGGGAAACCCCCACTGCCAAAGCCATTTATTTATAGCTAAATCTAAAAAAAAAAAAAAGGCATTTGTGGGTCTCTGTCTTCATTGACCCTTGGGAAACAGAATCTGACTCCAAAGACTTGTTCATTTTTAAAAGTCCTCTTTCTTCCTGACGTGATAGATGTAAGCATTGAAGCCATTTCTACTTAGACCATGCTAACATCATCTATGTTAACATCATCATACTGATGGTGTGCATTATGCCCTACAGAGTACTGGAAATAAAACATTAGATTCTACTTCTGGTGGCAGTTTATTAGGTAATCTCAGTCTGTCTGAACTTCAGAGGGGTACTCATCTTTAAGGAAGATGATGCCAACATAGAAGTCAGTTCAAGATCAGATGCATGTTGCATTGATAGTAAAGCTCTTTGCGTTGTTACTGTGCTTATGATATGCTGTGGACACCCCTACCCCCCACAGATAAGAAGAAAGCAAAAAGAACATGAATCTCTTGCCCTTGGTTTTCTACTCTGTAAAATGGATTCTACCCCCTCATTAGAATTATGAAAATCAGATACTGTCATATCTTAAGTATGTAAAAGTGTGCATGGTGGCATCATAGAAACTCAGTAAAAGATTGCTGCTATTATTTCTTTGTCACACAAAGGTCAGAATCCCCCAGTGACTTCCAGGGCCTGCTGCAGATCAACATTTATCCTCTGAGGAAAGGCCCTGGGTGAATGTGGAGAAGCTTGGTGGGTTTCCTTCTCGGAGGGATCACAGACCCCTCAAGTTCTGTTGTGATGGTTTGCTCTGTGAAGATGCTGATGTCTGTGTATTTTGTCCTGCTTTTATAGATGTTCTGCAGGAGGATTAGTCCTGTACAATTCCTCGGACATTAAGATACATATATTTAGATGTACTTTTCAAGGAGCAAGTCATTGGGGCTTACAGTAAGAGCTGTAACAGGTTATAGGTGGAAAGCAAATTTGGGACTAAAGTAGTTGGACTTTTAAAAAGAGTTGGTATTGGGGGGATATAAGGGGACTAAATGGTAATGAAAAGTACAATAAAGATTAAATTTAAAAAATTTTTAAAGTTGTATTAGGGAAAAAGTAAAGTGTAGCAAGAGGTATTTTAAACTTCAAAAGCTGGATTAAGAGAGGGGCCATTTATATACTTAAGGAATAAAGAGACCATGTAATATATTGTGATTAAAAGTATGTTCTTAAGAGGCAGATGGACCTGGGTTTGAATTCTAACTCTGTCACTTTCTAGCTATGGGACCTATGGCAATATACATAATCCCTTTCAGACTCTGTTGTCTTAATAGCACTATTTTATACAAGTATTATAAAGATTACATGAGGTAATGCGTGTGGCGCTCTTAGCACAGTGCTTGGCACTCAGTGAACATTCAGTACATGTTAGCTGGTACTGCTGTCTTTCTAGTGAATAGGGCAGCATGGATAAACCAGAGGTTTCAAGTTCAGGTATAATGGAGAGAGTCAGGTCAAAAGATAAATTGGACCTGCCTGGTCTGGAATAAATGCTAAGGGGTTTGATTCTGATTAGGAATTGGAGATGAACTTAAAATTTTTGAGTAGGTGAATGACATAAATATAGAATCCTGAAGTGACAGATCTAGAAGATCACTTCAAGGTCATAATCGCGACTTCCCTTTTCGTGGATGGGAAAAGAGAAACCCAGAGTAGTGACGAAGTTCATTAGTCACAGAACTGGGACTAGAATCCAGGTCTTAGACCTCTCAGACTCAGTCATGCCACCAAAATAAGTCCAAAGGATTGTTCAGCATTTGTCAAGTGCTTAGAAAATGGGAGTGTCCAGCAGGATTGGAGAAAAGAAAAAAGTTTAGATTTTGGTATATATTAAGTAAGTTGAAATAGTCTTCCACTGGTACTTTGAATGAAATAAGTTGTTTTGCAAAATCTTAGTTAAAAAATTCTCTTGATCACTGGCAGCCCCCTCAGAAATACTTGCTAGGGGGCGTAAATATGAATGGGTGGTTCTAGAACACCTTCGTTGGTGTTTGTAGTATTTGCACGCTGGTGAGATTGGAGGGTGAAGCTTTTGCTTTAAATACAATTGAAGGTAACTGCCATTCAGTACCTTTTAAAGTTGCTGTTTCTCAAGAATTTTAAATAGAAACACAAAATGATTGAATACCACAGGAACTTTTGCTACCTATATAGTAAGGAATCACTGCATAGATAGTAAGAGGATTTGGTTGATATTATACTTAGATGCTGATCATTTTTGAGTTTCTAAGTTAGTAGAAAAATCTAAGTAAGTACAGCTTGATACATTAATGATGAAATAAGATAACTTTCAGATACTCATTTCTTGAAAATTGTTAAGAGTTTTTTGGTAGGAAAATTAAAATCTCAAACATGATTTTTTGTGTTGGGACTCAAGAAACATAATTTTTGCCTGAAAGCTATATAAAAATATGTAAACAAATGTTGAAACCCAGAACATATATGTGTAGCTTGTGAATATGTATATGAACACAGACCTCTTACAGAATTCTAAATGCAGTTCAACAATATACTGCTGAAGATGTTTGTGACCAGTAGTATTCTCATTTTAATGTTTGTTAACTGTTCTGTGAGCAGGGAACTCCAGAGTTCTAAAGTCGTATTGAATATATCTAGCCGTTTTACAGCGGCTATGTATATTTGCTACTTAATAAGTACAGTTAAATCTGGCTTACGACTTATTTTCAGAAGAAACTAACTTTTTTAAAGTAAAACTGAGTGTCTTTAAGCATTATGAAACAAACATTTTCTTAAAAGTCATAATTTCATTTGGGTCTTGATCATTGTGGTGTATTATGAGAGTGATTTTGAGAAGATTTTATTTTTAGCCCATAATGCTATGTAAAATCTTTAAGTAAATAATACATCAGACAATACAGTCTGTATTAATCTGTACCGATAGGGCATTTGATATGCAATTTTGCTCAATAATATAAAAATACAATTGAAATAAGTATTCAAAACATCAGTTATCAGAAACATTTGTTTGGAATATGACTTTGTTTGTAATAATTTTGTGGCTTCTAATTTAGCTAACACATAAATTACCTCCTCTCCTACCTTTTAACTTAAAATGACACTTTTTGTGTTCACTTTTGTCAGGTAACAGTTCTTAAGTATTTCTTACTTCTTCGCCTCTCAATAATGGATTGCTGTGAAGGCAAATGAGCAGTAGCAAAACAGGAAAACATTGATAACGCAGTTAGCATTTATGCTTTATCTATACATGATTTGGTACAGTTTTGCCAAACATTGAATAATTTTCCTGTGGGAAACTGGAGCCCTAAAAGGAAATGAACATAGCTAAAAGGCTGCATATCACATGGGACTTAGATTTATTTTTAGAATGGCACTATCATGCCATATTTGGATTGAAACAATGTGATAGCAGTACATTATTTTATTAAAGAGCTTTTTTTTCTGAAGTCACCTAATTTTTTATTTACATTTGTATGCTATAGATTTAACTTAAGAAGTATATAACTGTTCAGCTGATACAGTGCTAAAGTATATATTAAACTTAGAGGCACTAGTTTGGCAAACAGTTCTGGAGCCTGCTTCTGAGTCTTTGCTTTCTGTAGTAAAGATTCTTTGACAGTTCATTGATTATCATACATAGCTGTCAAGCTTTGGGCGGGTAAGTCGTTTTCTCTATTGGAAGGCAAAAAGAATAAATAAGGATTGGTACCAGTGGGGGTTGGTATAGTTATTTGATTGTCTTGAAATGGAAGAGCTCTTTGCTAAATGAGGCAGTGATAATAGAGAAACCCAAACGGATTTTTGCCTCTGAGAAATGATTTTTTTAAAAGATAATCAACAAAAGTATTTCATACCGAGCTCTGCAATGTTTCGGTTATGGCTTTAGGTTAAGAAAAAAACCACTTATTGCACTGATGATATTTTGTGTTAGTTTTTTTGTTGCCTTATATTTCTTTTTTATAATTTCATTTGGATAAAATACATTATGATGTTGGTAAAATACAATGGATTTCTGAATTGCATACTATCTAGAATTGCAGATTCCCAACAGGGCGATAAGTCCCAAACATGGGAAAATCTGCCAAACACATTTTGTCCTTTGGCTTCCTTCCCAAGGTTGAAAATATGCCAACAGCACACATCTCAAGTACGATGGGGAAGAGCTGCTGCTGATGTACAGGACCTCATGCTACCTGCTGCCAATGCAGTATCTCATCTGCTTCTAATAACTCTGTGAGGAAGAGACCATTGCATAGATTTTACACAGAGGAATATTAAGGCTCAGACTAATTAAGAGACTTGTCCAAGGTCATAGAATTTAAGTGGGAGAGGCTGTATGCAGAGACAGAACTGCCTGTTGTGTGATCTCTGTAGAGCACCTAAATTCTGATGTTTTCATTCTTTGTCAAAAGTCCAGCTTCAGGCTTCACATAGTTGTGGCCAGGTTCTGAAATGCCTTCAGTTACTTCCATGTTTGTGGAAATATAGTTCCAGTTTGCTCTCTTTGTGATGTGTCGGAGCATGTGTTTGGAATGGAAGTTTTAAAGCATTAATTATTGAATAACTACACGATATATCATTTACTTAAATGTGTTAAAGATCAATTTCTTGTCCCTTTGTTTCAACTTTTGAAGTCTTTTATTAAGCGTTACTCAGTGACCATTTTACTGGAATTATTAGGTTTTCCTGTAAGAGCAAATCTCCAAGATAAATATACAAAGCAACATCTCCCCACAATCAAGTTTCCATTAAAATCCCTGCTGTTGCTTTGGGGGAAGCACAGTATGTAGGCTAAAAGGACGCTGGTTTGTAGAGCAGTGTGCTAGTCACACAGGGACAGAGTAAAAGTATGTGCGCATACGTACACATGTTCTGTGTTCTTCAAATCTTAGTGTAAGAGAAAGATGTTTTTGCATTGTCAGTGTTAGGTTATTATAGAATTCTTGTTGATTAAACTGTGAAAAGGACAAGAGGTTTTTTATACAAATACACTGTACCTCATTACTAAGGTATGGTGGTACTTTATTAGAATACTTATAATTCAACAAAATAGCAAAATGTAAAGAAGAAAGAAATTTGGAAAATAGAGGTAGAACAGGAAGATAATAGATAGATACACAGGTCATGAGATCCTGTGTTGTTTAAAGTTGGGCTGTGGATTTGGTTCTGAGCTTCCTAGAGACCAAAACAAAAATGGACATTGAGTCATTGTCCACAGAGAGAAAATATCCATATTTGTGTAGGAGAGACAGAATTTCTGATCGGGACACTGAGTAATGTGGTAGGTGTCCTCACGTACACCCCCATGCAGTACAAGGTTTCACTGGCAGTTGTGTTTTTATTTTTAAATAGGGTCTCAAAACATACCAATAGCACAATTTTATAAAGATGGTTCTTTGAGAGGACAAGATATTGTGGTCTAAAAATATATCTATCTATATTGGTCAGCCCTAATCAAAGAATAAAACCCAGGATAATTAAAAATTACTGATTATTGTTTTCATCTGTAATAATTAAGATACATGTGGAAGACCACCTAGCATTTACAGAAAATGCCCTATTTTGATTAACGGAGGACCACATGTTAGTATTTTTTTCGTTTTGTTTTTATGTTTAAGAGCATCATATATTTCTCTGTTTACGTGTCATTAGGGCCTTAGTGATTTCTGCTTTTCCATAAACAGTCAACAGTCTTCACCCAAGGAAACACTTTTACATGAGTAAAAAGAAAAAGCATATTGATGAAGTCTGTGTCATGTTGATTTTAGCTACAAGAGTCTAGAAAACAAAAGCATTTTTTAAATATATTGGGAATTATAAATGCCACTACTGATAAGAGAATTTTTTTTACTTTCATAGTATATTTATTTGGGTAAAGAATGTAGGCTAGAAAGAAAGAGTTGGATTCCAGTACCAGCTCCCCACTTTCTTGCCAAGTGATTCAAAATTCTGTGTTTGTTAAGTAGGAGAAATAATAGAATCCCCCTCAGAGGGTTGTATGTAAGGCTCTTAGAACAGTGGCTACAGATCTGTGTTAGTTCTTGTTATTGTTGCTTAATTATTTCTGAGTCTAGTGAGTGAATGTCAAAATTATTTCTGACAAGCTGTAGTTGACTTTTTAAGAGCAGAATGTAACCAAAAGATTATTTTATTTCTGTGAGGCATATTGTAAACATAGGATATGGTATAATGGATTAGAATGAGGTTCTGGTGTTTATTTTATTTTATATATTTTTAAAGTACTGCATGATGGCTTTTAACAAAGCATGTACAACATTCTGGTCTAGTCTTAAGATTTAACTTCTTTTCTAGGCATTAAGCTACCGTGGAAATAATAACCTTCCCTGTGCTGGTTATTTCTCATGGCAGCCTTCCATTGCATTTTCTTTGTTTGGGTACTTTCTTTTTCTTCCTGCCATTCTTAGCTTTCTATTTTTCAACTTGAGTTTACAAAGGGTGTGTATTCAAAGGGTTTCCGCCAGTTCCCAGTACCTTGTTAATCCTGAGAAGTTACCCAGTGGGCCATTTCTCACAGTAAGATATAAAAATAGTCATCCAGAAAAATTACAGAATGTGGTACCACTGTGTTTTGAACTAATGGCCAACTTTCAAAACCAACACAGGGAGAAGAAAACAGCACAAACATTAGCTTTTGCTTAGATTTTTCCCTGAGCAAATTATTTTAGAAGAACCTTAAAATTTTAAAAAGGAACAAAGCCTCACCATTGCTTTATCATATACACTAAAAGAGCATAAGAATTGGGGCCAAGAAAGAAAGCATGTAGAAATCGGTCACATGAACACAGCCTACTTCTGATTTCTGTTGAGCTTATACCCAGTGTTCATTTCACCAGTTTTAGTCCACAAATTCAGTCCAGCATTTTATTGGTTGCCTAATAAGTGCAAATCATTACTGATATGTGAACTTGAGTGGCTTAACCTCACTAAACCTAAATTTCCATATTGAATAACAAGGAGGTAGTGCCTTTTTCTCTTGTAATAAACTATATTTTAAGAACATTTTTAGGTTTACAGAAATGTTGTGAAAATAGTACAGTGTATTCCCATATACTTTGCACACCTTCCCCTGTTATTAACATCTTACATTGGTATGGTACATTTGTTACATGCTTGTAATTATAAACCAATATTGGGACATTAATATTAACTGAAGTCCATATTTTATTTAGATTTCCTTAGTTGTTATCTAATGTCCGTTCTGTGTTTCAGACCCCCTCCAGGATACTGCATTACATTTAGTCCTCACGTCTCCTTTTGACTGTGTCAGTTTCTTAGCCTTCCCTTATTTTTGATGACTTTGACAGTTTTAAGGAATGCTGGGCAGGTATTTTAGAGTGCCCTTCAACTGGAATCTGTCTGATGTTTTTCTCTTAAGGTTTCTAAGTTTTTAGGAAGAATGCGTAAGTACTGTTTTCATTATCTCACATCCAGGGTACACACTATCAACATGACTTGTCACTGTTGATGTTGACCTTGATCATCTGGCCGAGGTCTTGTCAGAGTTCCCCACTGTTAAGTTGCTTTTTTTCCCCCGTCCACACTGTACTTCCCTGAAGGAATTCACTGCGCACAGCCCACACAGGAATAGGCACCCTCCCTGAATGCAGGGTGTCTACATGAGTTGTTTGGAATTGTTCTGCATGGGATATTTGTCTCATTTCCCCATTCATTTATTTATTCAGTCATTTAAGTATGGACTCGTGGATATTTATTTTGTGTTTTAGATTATAATCCAGTACTACTTCATTTATTTTATTGCTCAAGTCGTCACAGCCTTGGCCATTGGAAAACTCTTCCACGTGGCTCATGTGTCCCTCTGACATACTCCTGTGATTGTGGGTTTGTATTTTTTGTGGTGGGAAATTGGGGAGCGTTTCCTTACTCTCTGGCACTTCTCTATGTTCAGTATGTATATAACATACCCCAGTCCTATTATCAACCATTTCTGTAATGAACCCTGGTTCCTTTTATTGGTAAATTAGAAACCAAGATCCGGACACTAGGTGTGCGTATTGCTCCTGGGTGCTAGTACTTTTAAACCGTCTCAGCTGACAGAGCAAGAAAATATGTGTACCGTACCTTTTCTAAAATCAGTCAGCATGTGGGTTCAGCAAACAATGCACTGGAGTTAGAATGGGATGGGGTCAATAAACTTTATATGCAGTTCTTTGCAACTTTAGATACAGTTCTTAGTTATATATAGACTAGAAGGAGGACAAGACAAGTACATTAAGTGAGCATTCCAAACCAGCAGGATAATTGCTATAACGGTTCTATCAATGTGGTTTCAAAATTGATGCAACTTTTCTGGAGGACAGACTGGCAGAATACCTCAAAATCCAAAACACAAGGCTTATGCTGGATCTTCAGGGGAATAGAGTGGTTGTGGAAACCATCGCCTCCCTTTAAGAATCATGACTTGACTTTTCAGCCTTGGTTATAATAGCAAAAGAAGTAGAAGAGACTGAATATTCCAAAATCAAAATTTTGGCATAGGAAATTATGGTATAGCCATGTGACAAGTTACTGTGCATTAAAAATACTAGGGCCGGGCCGCAGCCCATGTGACTCAGTTGTTTGGAGTGTTGTCCTCTAAACCGAAAGGTTGTGGTTTCAGTTCCCAATTCCCGGTTAGGGCATATACCTAAGGTTGCAGGTTCAGTCCCCCTGGGTTGGGGCACATTTAAGAGGCAGCTGATTGATGTCTCTCTCTCCGTCTCTCTCCCCCACCTTGCTCCCTCCCTCTCCCCCTTCCCTTCCCCTCTCTCTAAAATCAACAAGGATGTTCTCCAGTGAGGATTTAAAAAAAAAAATGCTGGAGCAGGATAACTGTTAGATAACATGAAACAATATTCATGACATTTTGCAGTTAGTACTAAGTTAATTTTCAAAGCAGTATACACTTATAAAAATAATTATGCAAAAAGTTAGACATGTGTCCACCTAATTTCCGAGTTCTGCAGTTATTTTCCTTATTTCCCCTAGTAGTATAATTCCAAGGAAGCAAAATATTTTTTTAAAACAGGAAAACAAAAAGTTTTGTTATTATACTAAGAAAACAAAAAGTTAGATTTTTTCCTTTTAAAAATGCAATACGGTAATGTCATTAATTTAGGGTTATATTTGGGGAACAGTGAGTAGTCCCAGTTGGCAAGAATATCGATGGGAAGGCGGAAAAGAAGATTTGGAGTTATGGTGAAGTATAATTCTCAGTATTTTTTTAGTGAATAAATTTTAAAAGTGCTGATATTTTAGAGTACAGTTCTTAATGAAATTATTTCCAGCAATGTATGTATTATTCCATCATATGAATATACTATAATTTATTTATCTTTTTTCTGTGATGGACATTTGGGGTGTCTAGTTTTTGGCTAGTGCAAATAAGTTTATGCTGAACATTTTTGTACATGTTTTATTTCTCCTGGTAATACTAGGAGTGGATTTGCTCAGTCTGGGCAGGTGTGATTTTAAATTTATTGCCTTATAATTCACCAAATTGTTTGTATCATTTTACACCTTTGTTAGCGAAAATTGAGAGTTCCAGTTTCATATCCTCACCAACATTTGGTATTGTCTTTTTATTTTAGCCAATCTTAATATGTTTCAGTGTGTGTGATTATAATTTCTGAACTGTTTATGCTGTTTATATTGCTGCTGGGAATGTAAGGGACAATGTGCCACTATAGTTAGGGGGTTTTATTTAAACCTTTACTACATAAGAGATAACGGAAATATTGCATGCAGACTTTGAGAACTGAATTCCGTAAAAGGTAGCAAACATTTTTAACATTTGTTATTGCATGAAAAAAGATAAAAACATGTGTGTCCAAGGGAATATACGTTTTAAGTTATGACAGTTTGTTACAGAATATCTGTAGGTAAAGTGTGTATGGAATTAATCAGAAGTAGCATATATCAGTGTATTTTAAAATCATTACAAAAATTTCCCCAGTTATATAGCCCTTGACAAATTACTGTGTTGTATATTTAAGGCAGGGCTCGGCACAGCATGGCCTAGGGGCTCAGCATACTACCTGTTCTTATAAATAAAGTTTTATTAGAATACCAAAGTGTTTGCTTATTTACATATTGTCTGTAGCTGCTTTTGCTCTACAAAGGGAGAGCTGAGTAGTTGGGACACTGAGTGTCCCACAAAGCTGGAAATATTTGCTATCTTTTAACAGAAAAAGTTTGCAAGATGTTAATAGTGCATAATCATATGGCATTTTCTTTTTCTTCTGGAGATTAAATGAAGCAGCCAAAACACAGACCCAGCTGATCCCGCCCCCCAAAAACTACTGCCATAACTACAATAATTTTTAAGGCCTATCAACTGACGGTAGTTTTGCCATTCCCTCTTCTTTTAAGTTTACATCTCTGCACAGTTGCCTTCAGTACATTTGTAAAAACTTGTTCGTTAAGCTATTTCACCAACTATAGTCTGGTTGAGAGGCTGGATGTGGCTGACTTCATCGATCTGGCTGGGAAGTGTCATCCACTGTGCACCGCACGGCAAGCTCCCTGTATCAGCTGTGTTAACGCCTTAGAAATAAAAAGCATGTGGATTGTGTGGACCCTAATTTTAAAAGCACTTGGGTGTGAATGTTTTTCAGAACTCTTTGCTGTGTTCTCCTGGGAAGGAATCATCCATAGTGTTACTATGTTTTCAGAATCTTTCAAATTTAATGATGTCATTATTCTGATAGGAATTTACTAAATTTGTCATTAGAATTTCTGGACCATGTTTGTGCAGTTTGGCTTCTGGTAAGTCAAATGATTTGTTCCTAAGTTCTTCCGCATGTTTTCTAAGCCCAAATATTTTAGGCAGCTGGCTCACATGGAACTCCTAGACTTAATTATTCTTGAAGGCATCAAAGATTCAGCATGTGAAGTTTCAAATTCTCCTGTTTTCAAGGGCATTTTACCCCTTAATTCTTTGGTGACTCCCATGGTCGATCAATGGATAAGCGAAAGATTGATGAAAACCGACCACTTGTGGAATATCACTGGGTCTTTGTTGTTGTTGTTATTTTTCCATCCTGTGTGCATTTGAATTTTCAAATTATGTATCTCTAATGATTGTGCATCCTTTTCAAGTTATTTTCATAATCATTCTAATATGACTGATTACCTGGCATAAAACATTCTGAAGCTTTCCATATTCTCTCAATTCTTAATGAAATTTTCTAACCTTCCTGCTTGTCTTAAGCCATTGTGTATCATTCTTAGCATGTTTTAGAACTTTCATTGTTATTTCATAGAATTCCTAGAGTAAATTCATCTGGCATTTTAAAAAACCACAATTCTCTTGAGAAATGGAGATACAGTTCAAGTGGAGATACATTTCAAGAATAGAGGTAACCGGTTTTTCAGAATTTCTTGTAACTACATTCCAAATACAGGTTAATAACATGTCTGTTCATCATTTCTGGAAAGTTTTTGTCAATGTGAAATTTATCTTAATCATTGTTTTAGTGCTTTAAATCCCCACTCTCTTTTTCAAGTTCCAAAACCTTTCAGAAACTGCTTCATGCTGCTTTGGGTCACCTTCCTTCAGTACTTTAAAATTAATAATTCTGATTTTTCAAGTCCCGTATGTTTGAAGTACTGTGTTCAGACTAGTCCAGGTAACAGCCCTCTTTATCATTGCACGAGAAATCACTGTCCTTGGCAGACATTTTGGCTGGCTGTCCCATTGTGGTTTTAATTGACCATGCCTTGGTCAATTATTTTATTGCTCTTTTATTTGCTTGTTTGCCACTTGTGTAATTCCTTTTATTGAAGTGTCTTCTCAGATGTTTACCCATTTTATTAGATTGTTCTTTTCTTTGAGTTATGTATATATTCTGGAAACACAGTTCCTTTTCAGATATATGTACTTCTTGCCTATGTCTTTTCTTAAGAGCATGTTTTATAAGCAGAAAATTATAATTTCAGGAAGTCAGTTTATCATTTTTTCTTGATACTGGGTGAGATAAGTTTCAAAATTGAAGCTGGGACTTTGTGGTCCATGTAGTTGGTTGAGCTATTCATGAAACATATTTATTAACAATAAAGATTTTTTAATTCCCTGGAAAATAATATGTGCCTTTTATTATCTCTGTATATTGCTATTTCACATTCTATGTGTTTGTTAAAATTAAACCTGAGTTCAGGAGAATCCACGTATCCTTAGGGCTGGGTTAAAAAAATTCTAAACCCACAATAATATAGCATATATTTCTGATATTGACCCCTTTCCTTGTTATTTCTCTTGACAATTGCAGGATGATTTGATTTATTTTATGTTTTGAGCTAAAAGACTCAAAGTCTTTGATCTGTTTCTCATGACAGTTATTTTCGCTTTCCTATATTTAACCCTATTTCGAAGTTATTAATGAATCGGTCATTTCACCTTTTTTTCCTTTTTTCTCTTAGATATTTAGTTGGAATGTCTTTTAAATTATTCATTTAATAAGGTTCTTTCCTGATTTTGTTTGGTGTCTCATGCACATGGGTCTTGAATTACACATTAGCATTAGAGCTCCTGCTTGGGTAGGGCTGTCGACCCTATGAGCATCGCCCTTTGCTGAATCTCAAAGAAGCGTTGGGACTGTTCCGGGGTGTGTTCACCAAGCATGACTGGGTGCCATGCAGTATGCGAGGCTCTGTGGAAGTTACACATCTGAATCACCGTTTCTGCCCCCACGTGAATAACTTCATGTGTATCAGTTGTGTGTGTGTGTTCAGAGGACAGCCCAGCTCTCGGCATCGCTGGAGACTTGCCTCCTTTCACGTCTATCATGTGATACCTATATTCCTGCCAGGCACTGCGAGAAGCTTTCTCTCTTTATAATTTATATGTACATTTAATGTAACCCTTACTATAGCTTTATAAGGTGGGTGATGTTAGCCAGAGAAAATAAGAAACTTACCTAAAGTTGTTTAACTAGTAAGAAACTGAGCCAACTTTCAAACTCAGATTTATCGGACTCTCAGCTATGCCCCTGGTTTTTAAGGCCTTGAGGTAAGTGTGGACTTACATCATTTTCATCATTTAGGTATATATATATATATGTATATATACTTAAAAGTATTAGTGGTAACTTTTAATCTAAAGCATTTAAGTTATCCTGAGTTTCTTTTTTATTTGTATAAGTATCCTTTTTTTATATGTTTTTCCATTGTAATTGGAAATGAGTTCCATATGTAAGTTATATACAGTAAAATTCACCAATTTTAAGTTAATGGTTCAATACAGTTTAACCACGAAGGTGATAAATAATATTTCCATCACTTCAAAAAGTTCTCTGCTTTCTATAACTTATGAGTTTTCCTTTTGTAAATTTCATATACATGGCATTATAGATAGTAGTCTTTTGTGTCTGACTTTTTTTCATAGAATGTTTGTGCGATCCATCCATGCTGTGTGTATCAATAGGTTTTGAGTAGTATTTCACTATATGGATGCGCCGCCCTTATTTATTTATTTTTTTTAAATCAACTTACCCATTGGCGCATATTTGTATTGTTTCCAGTTTTGGTTATATTATGAGTAAAGCTGCTATGAACATTTGAGTTCAAGTCTTTGCACATATTCATATTTTCATTTTTCTTAGATAAATATCGAGGATTGGAGTAATTAAATTGTATGGTAAATGTATGTTTAACTTTATTTAAAAACCTTCAAATTGTTTTCAAAGTATTTGCACCATTTTGCGTTTTCACCAGCAATGTACAGGAGTTCCAGTTGTTTTACACCCTTTGCCAGCACTTAGTATCCTGGATCTTTTTAATCTTAGTGTTCAGTGGGTGTTTAGTGGAATCTCATTGTGTTTTTAATTTATATTTCCCTGATGACTAATGATGTTAAATTATGTTCTTGAGCTTATTTGCCATCTGTATGTCTTCTGTGGGGTATCGATTCAATCTTTTATACCACCATTCCCCTCTTTCTATAAATCACTTGTCTCCTTATTTGAGTTATATTCTGGATAAAACTTTATTATCAGATAGATTTTAAAGTTATTTTGTCCTGACCATGGTTTGTTTACATTTTCATGTTTTTAATAGTGGCTTTTGATTTGAATAGTAAAATTCTAAAATTTGAATGAAGTTTATCATTTTTTGTTTTATGATTCATGACTCATAGGGCCCGTCTAGAGAGCTATGCAGCTTTTTCTCTCTGGTATTGTTACCTACAAATTCTAGCTACTTTTTCTTCCCCAAATTCTGCTCTCTTTTTTTCTCAACTTTGTGAGACACTCCCCACCCCTAGATCTGTTTCTGTGCCCTCTCTATGGGCTGCAGCGTGGAAGCTGCCACCAGCCAGTAGCTGCCGTAGTCTTAGGTCTCACCTTGAATTCTGTTCTTTTGTCAGGAATCGCCACAGGTCTGAGTTGCCTTAATTGTTGTTAATAACATTAAAAACTAGTACATAGTCATGTATGCCAGTAAAGCTCCTTGGGAAGCAGTTTGGCAGTGTCTCTGAAGGTTTTAATAGGTTACTGGTTAAGAAAGAGCATAGACTTTAAAGTTAATCAGTTCAAATCCCACAACTGTAAAGTATTTATGACCCTGGTAACATAGTTAGCCGAAAGGCTAGAGAAATTACCAGAGTGTCAAGTTCTTGGGTGATGTCATGAATATGATATAGTCCCTTCAAGAAGAATCAAGGCCATTGTCTTGGCTGTGAAGACAATGCACGGTTCAAATCGAAGGTCCTGTTTCTGTGCTCCAGTTCTTTAGCATGTGAGCAAATAATATTTAACAAGGGGGAAATATTAGAAATAGCTGGACAGTTGGTACATTTTATGAAGGATTGCTGACATTGTTGACATTTATTCAGTTTTGGTTAAGTCATGACAAAAGAGGAAACAGTTTTTCTCCATTGACAAAAGCAAGGGATATTTTCCCATAGTCTGTTTGCGTCCCTTGGCATTTGGTGGACTAGCTTTAGCTTCATATTGAGTCGACTGCTGTGTACGTTTTTTATGCCATTTGCCCCTAGGATAAATCTTCTCTTTTCTATTTGAGAACCTGGTCATGGGCTTCATGCCAAAGGATCAGTTAAAGCAACAATTTTTGTACCCAGTTTTCTTTCTTTTTACTCCTCACCAGAGGATTTTTTGTTGTTGTTGTTGAATTCATAGAGAGGCAGAGAGAGAGGGAGAGAGAGAAACATCTATTGGATGCCTTTTGCAGACACCCCTACCAGGGATCAAACTGTCAGCCTAGGTATGTGCCCTAACAAGGGATTGAACCTGCACCCTTTTTGGTGTACAGGACAGTTCTCCAACTGGCTGAGCCACCATGCCAAGGCTGTACCCAGTTTTTTTTTTTTAACAGGAGCAATTTACCACCTTTTGAGATTAGATTTGGTGTTTTCCTATGAGAAGTCTGTTTGGAATAGCACGTTTTACCTTGTTACAATAAAGAGGTCACCAGCTACACTTTTCTTGCAAAAGGGATGGAGTGTACCTGAGGGGTATGCAGTAAAACAGGTTGCTTTTCTTCTATCATTTTTTTCCCTTAACATTTGATTTTGAGTAGTTGATCCCTGAAGACATAGTAACTCTGGGCATGCATATGTGTATATGAGGTCTGTCCAGAAAGAGTCCAGCCATTATTCATATAATAAGAACTGTTTGCGTGATATCGATGTAGCCTAGCAGCAAAGGACAGTGGGCTAGAATGCGCATGCGTGAACAATGACAGCTTTACTATACTGGTCAGTGGGGGCAGTAGACACTGTTGAGTGAGCATGTGTACTGTGTGGCTGTTGTATTCAAAATGACTGAGCGGGTAGAGCAACAAATCTGTGTCAGATTTTGCGTTAAGCTTGAACATTCTTCCATGGAAACTATTCGGATGACTCAGAAGGCCGCAGCTATGGGCAGCTGGCGATTGGAAGCTTCATCGCAACAACACTCCCGCTCATGCATCATGTCTCATGCAGAGTGTTTTGGTGAAACATCAAATCGCTCGGGTGACTCAACCCCTACCACAGCCCAGATTTGGTGCCCTGTGACTTCTGGCTTTTCCCAGAACTAAAAATTCCCTTTGAAAGGGAAGAGATTTCAGACCATTGGTGAGATTCAGGAAAGTATGATGGGGTAGCTGACGTCGATTGGGAAAACTGTGTGAGGTTCCCAGGTGCCTCCTTTGAAGGGAACTGAGGCATCATTGTGCTGTGTACAATGTTTCTTCTATCTTGTATCTTCTTCAGTAAAGGTCTCTCTTTTTCATATTGCATGGCTGGATACCTTCTGGATAAACCCCATATATGCCCCTGCAGCATTTTAAAGCATGTAAATGAGAAGACCTTGTATAAACCCAAACAAATAGGTACATGACTGACCACTAAGCCTTTCCTTTGCTTATGTTTCCACAGGAGTCTCCCCAGGACAGTGCTATCACCCGGGATATTAACCGGACATTCCCAGCCCATGACTACTTCAAGGATACAGGAGGAGATGGCCAAGATTCTTTATATAAAATATGCAAGGTATTTCATGTCAAAAACAAAAGCAAAACACCTTCATTTTGAATGGTCAGTCTGTTTCTTTGAGATTATGTATTTGATGTTCAAGAATGAAAAAAAAAGAGAGAGAGAAAAGACTTTGTAAAATCAAAGGAAGAATACAATTTTAGACTATAATGAACAGGAATTAACTGGAAATAAAATGGTAGGGCTCCTTTTACGCTTTTAAACAGGACTTCCAGGTGACAGTTCCCTGGCTCCGCGTTTAGACTTTCAGAAATTGGTTTTGTGAAACTAGTTGAGCTCTATAACACTGCAGGCCCCTTTTCAGTATGCACAGTGTAAGTGATAAACTTGGCACCTGTGAGACGTCTAATAGTAGCAAGTGCTAGTGCCCATCCAGGTGGACTTTTAACACCGCAGCATAATAAATGCTGGGAAATACTAATATCTGTCAAAAAGGTCTGTATCTAGAAACCACAAAGAAAATGATACACTGTTCAACTTCAGTAACTCATTTTCCAGTAGATTTTAGTAACTTTAGAGCCAAAAGGAGGAGTTGGGACCAGAGTTCCTCAGCCTTACTCTGTTCATCTGTCTCCCCCCGCCCCCCCAAAAAACTAATCAAGTACCTATTTAACATTGACATAAGAAGTACAGTCAAGGCATGAGACATGTCCTTAAGGAACTTAACATATTATGATTGGAAAGGCTAAACTAACAACTACTTTTAGAACAGGCTAGAAATAAAGGATGATTCGCCAGTGATAAATGAGGTGCTTTAAAGTGTAAAGACAGTTAGAATTTAGAGAAATGTTTCTTGGATTTAATTTTAATTTTCCCGTAGGATGCACAAAGCTGTGATTTGGCTGTAATTCTCTTGGATAGTCCCTTTTTAGCCCTTGCTCAGCAGTCCGCCCAGCCTCACAGAAGGGCAGCCCTGTGCCCACTGCCTCGGACCCCACTGCACTCCGGGTTCCGCCTCACGAGGGTCTTTTCGCAGCGCGCTCTGATCCTCTCGCCCACCTGGTTGCGTTCTCACTTCCCCCACAGCTTTGCTCACTCCCTCGTTCCTTCACCTCTGTCTGCCTGCTCCTCAAACGGGTCTTCCTCCTGAGACAGAGGCACTCGTTCACTCCTTCCCGTGCTCGGCACTGTCTTCCTCGTGCGCCCTTTTCCCCGCCCTCAGAGCTTCAGCTGTCACCCCTGCACAGATGTTGCCACATTTGCACTTGCTCAAGGCCGAAATTTCCAGCTGCTAGTTGGTCTCCATGTAAAGGTCTGTCAAGTAAATCAAACAAAACAGACTTAAAAACAGAGTTTATTTGTAAACACATTTTGCACTGAGTCCTCCATATCTTTGGGTGTCACATCTGCTGATTAAACCAATGGCAAATGTAAAATATTTAAGAAAAAAATCCCAGAAAGTTCCAAACACCAAAACCTGAATTTGTCATGCCCCTAGCATTAAACTGACTCCAGGTAAATGAAGTGGTATTAGACATATCCTGCTATAGCCTGTATGCAAATGCAGGTTATATGTAAGTACTACATCATTTTATATAAGGGCCTTGGACACCTGCAAATCTGATATCCACGTGAGTGCTGGAACCAGTCCCCTGTGGATACTGAGGGACAACTATATCATGAAAATTTTATGAAAATTTTCAGACATATATGAAAGTTAAATAGTATAATTATATACTCATATGTCTTCCCTCCCACCCCCAGGTTTAATATTTATCAGCATATTGCTACAGTTGCTTCATCTGTCCCTTTTAAAATTTTTCCTGAAGTAGTTTAAAGCAAATCTCAGACATCATGATCCAAAATTCTTCACTATACATCTCTAAAAAACAAGATCATTATCCAGCTATAGCGCCCATCATTATCATTCAGTAGCTACTCATTCAGGTTTCCCTAAATGGCCATAGCTTGGTTAGAGTCAGGATTCAGCAATATCCATATTATGTTTAGTTGTTCTATCTCTTTTAATTAAACCGTCTTTCTTTTCCCCCCGTGCCGGGTTTTGCTGAAGATACAGTTATATCTCTGTTAGTTTTCAGTTCTTTCCTTTGGCCGTGTGGAGTTTGATATGACTGATGCGCCTTGTAGCCTCCCTTCCCTCTCTGTCCGCTGCCCTGGCCCCAGTCTCTGTCATCTGGTGCTGGCACTTTTACAGATGCCACCTTGCATTAGTCTTTGCCTTTGGATTCTAGCCTATTTATTGTTTTCTCTTCATTGACCCCAAAATTGAACCACTTCAGTGGCCCCCACTGAAGCCTTTAAAGCTTCCCCGTAACCCACAGAATGAAATTTTAAAATTTCTTAGTTTATTTCCTGGTCCTAGATCCCTTAGCTTAGCTAAGTTAAAGGCACTTTATAATATATCCCGGCTTATTCCCTAAAGATTTTGCGTTTCAACCACATTGAACTTCTCACATGTACTCAGGTTGCTTTACTTGTCAAACTTCCCAACTGAACTGTGAAGTTCTCAAGGGCAGGAACCGTTTCTTGTGTATGTTAGCATGTGTAGCACTTGGCACAGTGGTCGGCACTAAATGTTGGATTAATGAAATGCCTTTTCTTCTCCATGTTTTCTGTAGCCTCCATGGACCTTATATTCCACACGTTTCCCAGATGTGTAGTGTACTTTCATGTGTGTAGGCATTCCTTGAGGCTTTTCTGTGAATCGATTTAGCGATGTGCTGAGCACTTGACAGGAGAGGACTGAGAGTAACGCATCAACTCTGTGTTATAAATACTATGCTTATTCTCATCTTACAAATAAAGAATATAAGTGAGGGGTTTAACATCTCAACGTAGACATTAGCTGTTGTGGGATTTTGGCCCAACTCTTAACTCTGAAGCCTATGTTGTTTTTTGACAAATCAACTGTTGATTGACACCTTCACAAACATTGAGCTGTGTTTGCATACATTACTATTAGTTTGTAACACAGTCTTAACAACATTTCTATTAACACTTGTTAATTTTTATAAATTTGAGTGGTGCTTCATTGTATTCGTCGGCAGCCGTCCGTCTCGAGAGACGATGGTGTAGCTTCTTAAGAGTCTATCTGCACCGCCGAGAATGGCTGTGCAGTCCGACTCGGGAGTGACACGGTATCTGTCTCCTCCCATGTTGAATCGACATCTTGCGATGACGCTGGAGTGTCCTCTCCAGTGGAGCTGAAACTACAGAGCCTGGGCAGGGTGATATGGAGGGTCTGCTGTTGCCCATGCAGCAGACCCCCCCTCTCTTCGCAGCTGAAGGGTCCAAGGGAAAGACGGAGTCAATACAGCTTGGCTTCAGGTGCGCCACAGGAGTTGCCGGTGTTGACTACAACGTCAAACCGCCTTAGGGACTCCGGCTCCGGATTTTCTGTCGGGGTTTACTCCCTTAGCCTTTCCCCTGAAGAGGTATGCCGCAAGGCAGCGGAGGTTTTTTGGAGTCAGAGTTTTCCTTCTCTGATGTGCCCTGACTGGAAGATCGAACCAGCGACACTTAGCTCGCAGGCCGACGCTCAATCCACTGAGCCAAACCATAAAACTATATATTCCAAGAAAGATATCATCCAAAGAAGCAACACATTCCATTGTACAATTTTATGGGTTTTAAAAATGTTGTTGGTAGCAACTTGAAATGCTTTTGTCTAAAAAATAAACAGACAAATAGGTATTCAAAGATGATTCTGTGTGACAGAACTTCTCAGTAATTGAATAAATAAAAGATCAAACTATCTCATCAATAATTTCTAAACCGAAAGCAGGACCCAGAGATTGAACTCATGACCAAAGCATCACGACCTTCCTATAAACAAACTTTGGACAAATCAAAAGAATTAGAAGCTACTGATTATACCACAAATTATTACTCTATTGACTTTGTCATTAAAAAAAATCAGCCACCATGGCCAGGTGGGCCCCCGTTGTACTAATGCAAAGTGGGAAGAACACGCCCTCCCATCACGGGAGGGAAATTGTAACCTGCCATAGCATCACCTAGATTCAGCACAGGTAGGTTCCAGGTTTGAAATACAGTGCAGCTACAAGTGTGTCTAAACACAGGGATGATGCTAAGACTTGCAACAATAATGGCTGTGACGCAGCCAGAAATGCCCCCAGTGGTCTGACAGAAGGTGGAAAGAGACATGTCTCATGACATACCTGTATTCTCCATGGTGGTGGCTGTTGCAAGTGTCGGAGATCTTGTACGCCAGGTGGACTGCAGGTGCACTGGTGGCAAGCGTGAACACTAGTGCCTGTGATCATGGGGAAGGTGTTATACTCTGCAATGAGGTTGTGGATGTTCCTCCTCCTGCAGCAGCCATGCTGTGGCCAGATGGATCCCCAGTTAAGAAAAGAGGTGGTGACTTTAGCCAAGGGAATGTTGCCACTGGGTGGTATGTGGTCAGAATTAGGAAGGGCAAGGACAGGGGGCAGTGGTTTTCCTATGGAGCAGGAGTGGTGTCCATGGGCTCCTCGGGGTCCATGGCAGGGATTTGGTGAACTGCCATGGATCTTACACTGCCACCTGGAGATGATACGACTGTGGTGGCATAGTACGGAGGAGTCGTGTCCATTTCGGTGTCATCATCCTGTAAAGCGGGCCGAGAGGTCAAACGTGTAGATGCTCTGGCAGTGATCGTAACAGGGGCCTGCCCCATTTGAGTGGCCAGGGGAAGGGTTCCTGCAGGCACCGAGGCAGATGGAGGCAGAGAAGCAGCAGGCTGAGTGACCTGGGTCTTGTCCCCCGCAGTCTTTTTCCTTGGACCCTCAGATCTTTCCATGGTGTGCAGCTTTGGGTCCATGGCAAGGCAAGGAAGTTTAGCAGGCGGGGGCAGCTCACCTCGATCCCACCGCAGTGGTGGCAGTGGAAGCAAGAGCGGCCCAGACTGCTTTCTTTTGCGGGGCCTCCTGCTGGCAGAGGCCGGGGGAGAATTGCTGCTGGATTGCTTCTCCTTCCCTACACATACTGAATCTGGAGTGCTGGGCAGATGCCCACTGCTGTGGGGGCTGTCCCCATGATCCTGCCCTTTTTCCTCTACCTGGCTGGTCTTGTGTGCCGTGTCTTTTGGGGACTCTTCCGGGACCTTCCCCACCACCTCCTTTGGGAAAGGAAGTGGGACGATTATAGAGGGTCCCGGCTCCTCAGCCTTGACTGCCTGCTCAGGTGGTGAGCGCAGGCCAGAAGATCTGCGACCTGAATGACGAATAGGGCCCGGTCTCAAGCTTCCAGACCTCCCGGATGTACAAGCAGGAAGCACAGGCTTCTGCGGGGGGTCCTTCCATTTCACCAACTGCTGGACTTCCAGAGGGAAGCGCACAGTCTGTGCGAGAGGACACCGCCCTCTCGGGACAAGGCCGAAGGCCGATGGACCGGGAGCATGACAGAAATGAAATAGTGGGTGGAAATGTCTGAC
The DNA here is from genome assembly GCF_987537825.1 of Furipterus horrens. Classification (NCBI taxonomy): domain Eukaryota; kingdom Metazoa; phylum Chordata; class Mammalia; order Chiroptera; family Furipteridae; genus Furipterus; species Furipterus horrens. The sequence goes on from NW_028327174.1 coordinate 195,241,857, forward strand.
AGCAGGGTGGTCCCAGCCAGGTGGGCCATAATCACGGGTGACATGGTGATGGCCACCAGGCAAGGGATGGTGGCCGCGGCGGAGGCGGCAGAAGAACAAGCGAATCCGAGAAATGAAATTGCCCATGTAGGGGCAGTTGTGCGCCAAACGAACTCAAATAAGAGTGGAAACAGGGAGAGTCTCTCCTTTGCTTCCTCCTCCTCTGGGGTTCTAGCACACACTGAACTGACTTCAGCCAGGACCTTCTGATGTCTCCATGGAAACATCAATGGACCTTGAGAGGTCACAGAGGAAGGGGCGGGGCCTCCCTGAATGGCCAATCCCATCATGACCTTCTAGCACCTGGGACCTGCATCTCTGTGTAGCAAGTGTTTGGCACCTGCCTTGCCCTCCATGAGGCCTTTGTCCCATACCACTGAGGCCCCACCTGCCTGACATCACCGTGTCTGGCCACTGGCTCTGTGGGAGCTTTGGCGCCTGCCCCACTGTTGTCCCAGGGGCCAGGTCCTGCTCAAAGTCAGTACGGGAGCCACCTGGCTCCTTCCTGGACATGGCCCACCTCCTCAGGGGACCTTTTCAGCTTCTCTTGGAAGCCCGAGGCAGGTGCACTTTCTCCATGTCTGCCCTGGCCACCAGCCTCACCAGTCAGCTGTGAAACACTGTGAGGTGGAGTGGACACAAAGCCCTAACCAACAGGCTGCTGCACCTGGAGACATCCCAGAAAAGAGCTGGCAGCTAGCAGGGGTGTAAACCCAATGTGCTGAATTACTAATGAATAAAAAGGGAAGGAACTAATGGAAATCAAAGCATACCGAATTGCTCAGAAGGAACATACATATATATTAACTTTAGAATTTGTTAAACATGTGTATTATATTAAACATGATAAAACATGATATATTATATATATCATTGTATTATAAACAGCCATTTCTAAGCTGTGTGCACATCTTGCCTTTAAAAAAGCACATGGTTCTTGTTCTGTGGTCCGCTCATCAGATAAGCTTTGATGAAGTGGGGTATGTAATGGGATTACATTGAATTTACCTGAATTTATGAATGCATGATTATATTATGTATATTTAAAAGCTAGAGCTTCACCAAAATCTAATGTTAAAATCTGTGTTTTTATATGTTGACTTAATTTTCATTTAATAAGCATTGGCATAACATTTTACTAAGTGATCTGAATTCTAAACATACCCAATTCTAAATTGCCTTCCTGGGACACAGAGGAACCTTGGCACAAAAAATAAGTGGACAATATAAAGAATTTTATTAGAAATAAATTTGTCAAACAGGAAATAGCATCTTGAATCTATAGGAATTCCCCTTTCCACCACAGCTTACATAAGAACTAGAAATATTTATCATAAAAACAAGACTCTGAAAAACAACTAAACAACCAGAGAGTAAACCACAAGGAATGTTAGATGTCAATATTCTGTTAAAGATAATGTTCAGAGAGATGGGTAGTGATCTACCACTGCCAAGAAAAATACAAAATACGAATTCCAGAGGAACCCACAAACAGCTTCAGAGTAGTCCCTCGTATCAGAAAAGTTATTACTGGCATTGTAGAAAGAATTGTATTTTGTTGTCTTTGCCAAAAGACTTTTTCCCAGAAAGGAGACGAGTAACAGTAACAGTGTTTAGTGAGTTCCTGCTCTGTGTGAGGTGCTGGTAGGCTGACTAGGACATCACCCCTGCCCCTGAGAAGCTAGCTCCTAACCCAGTGAGAGGATGGACATTGAAAATGCAGTGAGGTAAGTGCTGTAACAGCCACACACATGTAGCAGGTACCATAGGAGCACAGAAAAGAGGGAATTCTGGGGGCGTGGAATATGTTTGGAGCGTGAAAGAAGAGCGTATTTTTCAGGCATAAGGAAAAACATGAGCAAAGACAAGAAGATGTGACAACCTTTTTTTAGTGCCAGAATGGTGTTTGCTTAACCTTCCCTGCTTCTTGGCAACAGAAGGTAGTGTGGTGACAGATTTATTTATTGTAAAATAAAAATGGGATTGGAGAGAAATGTTTGCATTATTCCTTGACCATCAGAATGCCACAGTGGAGTGTGGGTAGCATCTTCTAGGTTCCTGTGTTCAAGGTCCCGTAGGGCAGCTATGGCCCACGAGTGACTGCACTCATTTACACCTCCTGTGATGCTTTTTTTCAGGCGTATTCTGTGTATGACGAAGAAATTGGCTATTGCCAGGGCCAATCTTTTCTCGCTGCTGTTCTGCTGCTCCATGTGAGTAAATGAGTCTGTTACGACTTAGACGGGGCCTGCCTCAGCTTATGTTAGCCCTAGACTGGAGCGCGGTTGTTCTAGGACATGCGTTTTAACTCCCTATTCTGGATACGTTTGTTTTTTCTTAATGTCATCATAGAAGAGGAGCATGGTGAGTGTAAGTGACAGTGTTGAAAACTGGTACAAGGGTAGACTTCATTTTTACTGCTAGGATGACTGGATAGCCTTCAGTCTTAGTTGGACCCTTGGGGACATTTTATCTTCTCTAAAGTAGTCACTGTCATTAGAATTTGTTTTGGGATTTGTGTTTTGGGGTGGGAGGGAGGCTGAGGAGTTGGCTTTCTTTAGTGCCATATTTTTTTCATTCATTTGTTCAGTAAAGACCTTTACCTTCCAGCTTATTGATATATTTTTCAGATCCACAGCAAAATTGAAAAATTCTTAAGGTGAACCTCAGTATACTCCACCTAATTTACCAATTAATATTTTTCCACACTGATTTCTCTGAGCCTCTCTGCATTTTCTCTTTTCCTCTTTTTTTACACACATACACACTTTATTTTTTTATCAGAAATATTTTTGGGGGAAATCTGTAGTAAATATCAATATACTTCACTCCTAAATACTTTAGCATGTATCTCCTAAGGACATAATCATAATACCACAATCACATCCAGGAAATTCCACACTGATTCAGTATTGGCTTACACACAATTTACATTCAATTTTCCACACTGGTTTACTTAGTAAAGTCCTTTATAGCTTTTTTTTCTAACCCAGATCAGTGGATTGTATTTGACTGATTTAGGCACTATATTTGGTTGTCATCTCTCTCTGTTCTTTTAATCTAAACTACCCCCTTGCCTTTTTTATGTATTTCATATCACTGAAAAATTTGAGCAAATTATCTTGTAAAACATCCCACATTCTTAATTTTTGATTCAAGTTAAAATGCTTGGCAAAAATACACAGGTGATGTTACCTGAGAGTTTTTTGAGCACCTGTTGTGGTCGGTACTGTGCTAGAGATCAGGAGAGGATAATGTAGACATGGTCTCAATCCTTGTGGATACAGAGCTAGTGAAGCTGGCCACCTTTGAGCAGAAAGTCCCACAAGTCTATCATTATTCATTTCAATGGCTCTATGAAGACATAGTGAAATGTCTGATGCAAGACTATAACAGAGAAACCACATTTAGATTCCAGGCTTCTCTGGGGAGGTAACCTTTAAAGTGAACCCTGAAATTGAGAAGGGTTCTCATTTAGCTTCCTTTAACATTCTTATGAAAATAATTAAAAGTATTTAAAAAGCAAGCGAGTAGAGAATAGAGCGTTTCCCAGAAAAGGAAATAGTACAATATATAGAAGCACTGAAGTTCGAAAAACTTTGCAGATGGAAGGAACTGACAGGGCCTAGGACTGGAGCTCCATGAGTAATGGGGGAGAGGAGGAGGACTGGGAGGCTGGGCCACGGAGTCTGGGTTCTGTTTTTCTGAGCAGGGGGAAGCTTTGGAAGAGTTTTAAGCCTTTTTGTGTTGTAATACAAGTAAAATACAAGGTTGTAATACACATTAAACAAAAACTGCTACCTTGTTACCATTAACTGAACTTAGTTTATTGGTTGACAGGTAAAAATATGATAAAGTTGTGAGATTAATAAAAACAAGTGTGTTTGTGTATGTGTATATATAATGTGATGATTTGATACACAAACACATTGTGAAATGCTCATGCATTCAAGCTAATTACCATCCATCAAACAGGTAAAGGTTTTAAATTTTGTTTTGTTGTTCTTGGCAAAATTTATATTTCACAGTTTCATAAGCCTGTGTGGTCTGTCTTTGTTCTCAATTTCAGCCCAAGGACATTTACCTCCATTTAAGTATCACAGCCCCTTTAAAATGGATTTCCTGATCAAGTCCACAGGGTCTGAGTTTGGATTCTGCGCGGTTTGCCATGGTGTTAGATAAATGTCAGCATGGGGCAGGTGGGCTGCCTAACAGAAAGACCGCCCTGGGTCAGACCAAATCTCCCTCAGCTTGTATAAGGGTCTGGTCCTTTGCCTGAAGTCCTTAACCTTCTAATAGGAACATTCTGTATTTTCTCATTTATTACTTTACATGATTTGCTCTGCAGCTTTGCTTTATCCCGGTGATTTCTGTGCTCAGCCCACCTCCATCGTCTTGCTCCACAGAAGCCCGCCCATCCTCTTGACATTGTGAAGGCTTGCTACAGTCTCACCAAACCTTAAATAACATTTCCACTGCTTTCTTTCTATTTTGAAAACAAGACATTTTGCCAGGTTCTCGGGGAAATAGTCTTCTATAAAACAATGGAAGATGTAGGTATTATAAACGCGTAACGTCTGTAAATAGAAGGAGGGTTTTTGTAGTATTTTAAGTATTACTGTGAGTGTTAACTAGAGTACTTTAAGCATTACTGCAAGCCTTAGAACACATAAGGTTTCTCTAGCCATCTTTCTAAACAACACTGAGGAAGAAAAACGTTCTTGCTAGGATGAAACGGCAGCTAAGGGGTTGAAATGATTTACGAGGTCTCCCGATTTGCGCAAGATGAAACCTGCACCTGTGTGTTGGCCTGTCCTGCTCATTTCCAGCCCTGTCGTCCCTGCAGAGCCTCTGTCTCCCCCAGGCAGACTCGGGCGCTCCTGTTCTTGTGTTCTCACCGTCTTCCTGCCTAATTCTTGCTTCAGTTACTGTGCCCGGGTTGTGTGGGCAGCGCCGCGAGGACGGGAACGGTGTCTGACACAGCGCAGACATCAGTAAGCATTGCTCAGCTGAGTGAATGAACATTATGATTATGAAGCACAGCCACGGGCCTGAGTTACTGCGTATCACTGAACTTCCTGGTACCCAGATAAGAGGATAGAAGGAGGAATTTAATATACTGAAAAAACTTCTGTATCTGTTTTGTGACCTTTCCCCGACTTCCCATTCCCTTTCTATTACAGATGCCCGAAGAACAGGCATTCAGTGTTCTGGTCAAGATCATGTTTGACTATGGTCTCAGGGAACTTTTCAAGCAAAACTTTGAAGATTTGCATTGCAAATTTTACCAGTTGGAGCGCCTCATGCAGGTAAGAAGAGAAACCGGTTTGCATTTGCCAATTAGAGTATGGTCTGCGGACAAGTGGATTGAGGAACTGGTGTCAAGGAGCAGCGGGATTGCCTTAGCCTCCAGGGTCAGGGATGGGTTGGTCAGTTTGTTTACGTTGAGAATGATGCCTGATGGGTGTGAGTCGGGTTTTCAGTCTCATTAAATACCCAAAATACCAGAGGGCTCCGTAGGGGCTGTTTACACAGCACACTCCGTCACCAGTGTTCACCAGGGCTCTGAAGCTGCCTGGTTAGGGAGCGCCTGGTAAAAGGAAACAGACGCTCCCAAACATGTCATAACTTGGAAAGAAAAACTCTCTTTCCAAATATTTGTCACTATTTTGGGGATTCCTCTTTAGAGCTAGTTTGTGGACAAGAAAAGAGAGCTGAGTGCCAATTTAATAACAGATGATAGGTGTTCTTCTGAGCACTTCAGAGGTTTTTAGAAAAACACAATTTTGTGACTTTTTTGGCTTATTCCTGTTAGATTTATGAGCCTCCTGAGTGGGAGCTGAATAGATGCATATGTGCCTAAAACTAATGAGTTTGCTATTTCAGGAGTACATTCCCGACCTGTACAACCACTTCCTGGATATAAGCCTTGAAGCTCACATGTATGCCTCCCAGTGGTTTCTTACACTTTTTACAGCAAAATTCCCTCTCTACATGGTCTTCCATATCATCGACCTGCTTTTATGTGAGGTATGTATCGGAGGCCACAACACTTTGGGATCGTTACGGTGTCCTTCCTGTGACAGCAATCAAAGCAGAATTTGCTCGGCTCGGTTTTGTGTCAGTGCTGGGAAATCCACGTTTAGGGACTCTTCCTTGGGCTGAAGCTAATGATCATGTTTTGTTAAAGGCACTCTCTGCTAAAATAAAAACAAAAACGTATATATATTAGACATTTGTATTAGTTAGTATTAGGTTTGTCTGATTTTTTGAGGAAATCCAAAACAACAGTGATTAATAAAGCAGAGGTTTATTTCCCATGTAATAGAAGTCAAGTTGGCAGTAACCCTCCGTCCCTAGAGTGTGACTCATTATGGCTGATTAGAGCTCTAGCCACAAAATCTACATTTTAAGATAGAAGGGTTAAGATATGGGAGAGGGTGCATGTTTTCTTTTTATAGAAGAGATTTTTTAGAAGTTCCACCTGCACTTCCACTTACCTCTTATTGGTAAGTAGAAATGAACTTAGATGTACAAGAGAGATGTTTTTATCCCCAAAATTTTATTTATGTATATTTTTAGAGAGAGGGAGAGAAACATCCATGTATGTGAAACGTCGATTGGTTGCCCCTTGCATGTGCCCCAGCCATGGACCCATGCATGCCCTGACTGGAAATCAAACCGGTGACCTTTCACTTTACAGGATGACACCCAACCAACTAAGCTACACTGGTCAGGGCAAGAGAGATTTCTTTTTTTAAGCTTGGTAGGAATTGGGGAGTCTATTGCTGAAAGTAGATATTAGAGTAAATAATAGCCTTTGCCACAATATAGTTTTGGGTTTGGCGGGGAGGGTATGTTTAATACAAAATTAACTTATTTCAAAAATATATTTTTATTGTAGAAACTGTAGAAAATATAAGCAAAGAGATTTAAGGATACTTCTAATCTCACTGTCTAGAGGGTAACTGCTTTGAACACGTGTGTGTGTGTGTGTTTACTTTCAGCCTTTGTGTGTGTGTGTTTATATGTGCATATATGGACTATCATGTAATAATGTATACTACAGGTCTGTATATATTTTAAAATATGATTATACTATATATACTATTTGGTAACCTTTTTTTTCATTTCATATACTTGAACATCTATAGACACATAAGCATCTACACCATTTTTCTTTTTGTTTAATCTTAACATATGCAAAACATGAAAATTCATTAAAGACTTTGTACCTTCTACCCAGCTTGAAACATTATAAGAAATAACTTTACCAAATATACTATTATTCTTACTTGGTGCCAAGTATCCCATTTCTTGGATATACCATAACTTATGTAACCAATTTCTTATCTCAAACCTTTCGGTTATCCAGATTTCACTATTATAAACAACCAGTTGTTAAGTAGTGAGGGGCCCAGTGGCATGCTAAGTAATTTAAATAAACTTTTCAAACTATAACTAGCTCAGAAAACGGAAACTGAGGTCCCGAAGCTTACTTAAACTTGATCGGCAGATGTTAGTGCCTCACCTTATTTGTCCTCTGCCCCCTCCACTCCCAGAATGGTGACCTGTAGGAAGGCTGATCGGAGGGAGCCCGGAGCGGCTTCAGTCCAGGGACGTGGGGCTCCCAGGGATTGCTGTGCCTCCAGTGGGGCCACACTAAATGAAGTTCCACCGGCAGTCACTTCCTGCTCAGTTTTATGAATCTGATGTTTTGGTTTGGAAGCATAGAGTACTTTGGAAAAATGTTCTTGTTGAATGTGAAAATAGGGCTAGAAAAGCTCTCTCACAAGAACGAGAGGTGGGGTCTGGTCTAAGTGGCGTTTCAGCAGCGGCTCTGTAATGATTATTTTCCAAGGTGTTTTCAAGATACTCCATTTCTCTACTTAATTAAGGTTTTATACTTTCTCTAAAATTGTGGGGTATTCTGAAGACAGTGTTATTACATCCAGATATAATTAATTGAAAACGTTGTTTTGTGTTTTCTTTTTTAGGGATTGAGTGTTATTTTTAACGTCGCCCTTGGATTATTAAAGGTACACATTTATTCATAAGCTGAGTTATCTGGCATTCTCCATTGCGATAGCTTGGTTTTAATCTTGTTCTTAGCAGACACTATGCTCTGATGTTGTCCCTGAGAGTGGAGACATGCATGCACCTCTGGCAAAGCTAAGAAGTATCTTCTGGGGGTTATAAAGCTGCTGGGATTATAAAATGCTTCTTGTGCATCTTCAAAGCAAAGAACCTTTCCTACACACGATTGTATTTTCTTTCTTTCAAGACCTCTAAGGATGACTTGCTATTGACAGACTTTGAAGGTGCCTTGAAATTCTTCAGGGTTCAGCTTCCTAAGAGATATCGCTCAGAAGAAAATGCAAAGAAGCTAATGGAATTAGCTTGCAACATGAAGGTAAAATAAATTTTGCTTTTAATTTTTTTGTTCAGCTAACATATCACTATTCCTCATCAAACTATCAACATTTATAATACATTAAAATGATAATGTTTTCTTTCGTATTGTATTTTTTTCTAAAAACTTTTTAAACATATTTTCTCCTCATTCGGGGTAATTTCTTTACTTAGATAATATAGAAAATAAAATTCTTTTAGTTAACATAATTAAGGATAACAGCTTTCTCCACATCCAAAAATGAAACCACAAACACATCAGAGGTGCCAGGTGTACACTATATAGCAGCTCATAGGTTGTCATGGGTATTTTATGACACTGCCTTTCCTTCACAGTCTAGGCCTAAAGTGGTGGCTCTCGTAGGAGCCCAGATAAGGGACTTCTGTTTTTCCCAGCTTTATTGAGATGGAATTAACATATAATGTTATATAAATTTAAGGTATACAGAGTGATGATCTGATATCTGTATATATTTCAAAATGTTTGCCACAATAAGACTAGTTAACGCGGCCTTCATTCCACAAAATTTTTAGTTTGTTGTGATGGTGAGAACACTGAAGTCATAAGTACTCCTGTCGCAACTCTCAAGTGCACAGTGCGGTCTTGTTAACTACAACCTCCACGCTGGGCCTTGGGTTCCTGGGACTCACTCATCTCAAAACTGGAAGTTTGTACCCCTGGCCAGCATCTCTCCATCTTCCTTACCCCTCAGCCTTCCACATGCTTTTGTGTGTATTGGATCCTATGCATTAAATCTTACTGCTTTCCCCAGCCTTTGAACTATAGGAAAGGTATTATTATTCCCATTTTGAAAACAAACCAAACAACAAGGAAGTTGTGACCCTCTGGGGTTCTACAGCTAGTTAGTGGCAGAGCACAGGTTTCATAATTTCTACTGTATTGTCCTTTAACTTTCAGTATTTGTTGTTATGGTCAGAAATCCCCTAATATGAAACCCATAAGACATGAAGGAAACCCACTCAGTGTTTTTCACTTGCAGTGGCATTTGTGATTTGTACACTTTGTCAGGTTTTTTTTTTTTTAATTTTTATGGGCACTTTATTCAGATGGTCGGTAATCTGAGAAGACAGTGGGTTTGTACCCTAACAGATTGTCTTAAATTCCATTATAAATGGCCCCCCCTTTTTTTAAAGTATATTTTATTATGTTGTTACAGTAGTCCCAATTTTTTTCCCTTTGCTCCCCTCTGCCCAGTACTTCCCTTCCCTCCAGTAATCCCAGTCTCCTTAGTTCATGTCCATGGGTCGTGCATATAACTTCTTCAGCTTCACCCTTTCCTATATTATTATTAACTTTCCCCTGTCTATTTTGTACCAACTGATTATGCTTCTTAGTCCCTGCACCATTTCCCCATCTCTCCCCCTCCCCACTCCCAGCTGATAACCCTCCAAATGATCCCCATACCTATGATTCTGTTCCTATTCTGGTTTGCTTAGGTGATTTTGTTCTTATTTTTTAGATTCAGTTGTTGATAGTTGTGGGTTTGTTGTCATTTTAGTGTTCTTAGTTTTGATCTTCTTTTTCTTAAGTAAGTCCCTTTGACATTTCATATAATAATGGCTTGGTGATGATGAACTCCTTTAGCTTTACCTTGTCTGGGAAGCACTTCATCTGCCCTTCCATTCTAAATGATAGCTTTGCTCGATAGAGTAATCTTGGTTGTAGGTCCTTGCTTTTCATCAACTTGAATACTGCTTACCAGTCCTTTCTTGCCTGCAAAGTTTCTTTTGATAAATCAGCTAATAGTTCTATAGGTATCTTTTTGTAGGTAACTCTCTGCTTTTCTCCTACTGCTTTTAAGTAAGATTCTCTTTATGTTTAACCTTTGGCATTTTAATCATGATGTGTTTTGCTGTGGTCCTTTTTGGGTCTAGCTTGTTTGGGACCCTCTGTGCTTCCTGGACTTGTATGTCTATTTTCTTTGCCAAATTTGAAGACTTTTACTTCATTATTTTCTCACATAGGATTTTAATTTCTTGCTCTTCCTCTTCTCCTTCTGGTGCCCCTATGGTTCAGATTGTTGGCACATTTTAAGTTGTCCCAGAGGTTCCTAAACCTCCTCATTTTTTTTAGTTCTTGTTTGCTCATTCTGTACTGGTTGACTATATTTTTCTTCCTTATGTTCCAAATCATTGATTTGAACCCTGGTTTTCTTTCCTTCACCATTGGTTTTGTGTGGGTTTTCCTTCATTTCACTTAGCATAGCCTTCACTTCTTCCCTTATGCGTTTGTCATACTTAAGCATATCTGTCAAGCTTGTGAGCATCTTTATCACCAGTGTTTTGAACTCTGCATCTGTTAGGTTGGCTATCTCCTCATCGCTTAGTTCTCGCACTGGAACCTTGATCCGTTTCCCCCTTTTGGGCCATACTTCTCTGTCTCCTCATTCTGACAGGCTCCTGTATTTGTTTGCCTGTGTCTTAGAGCTGTCACTCCTGTTAACATTGTAAGGGGCGGAGCCTTATATATTCATCAGTACAGGGCGACCTGTTTCATCACGTTGTGGTGCTGTATGTGGGGGAGGGGCCTGAGAAGGGACAATGCCACTTGTTCACCATTTGCCCCTTTTCCAGGCACTTCTCCCACTTCCATGCGGGACTCGTGCCTCTAGCTGCTGCCCTGGCTATTGTTCCCAGAGTGGGTGGGTCTGCAGATGTTCTAGGACCATGGGGGTCCTTTAAACAAGTGGACTCTACTGAGTGACCGGCATTTTCTTTTTCCACTCCAACGCCCACTGGTTTGCAGTCAGAAGCAATGAGCTTTATTTTCCCTGGTGCTGGAACCGTAGCTGCGCTGTCTAGTCTGGTGCTGGGAGTGCTCCCCTGGTGTCCCTCCTGACTTTTTTTTTTTTCCTCTGTTGAAATACTTTTTTTTTTTTTTAATGTTTTTTATTGATTATATTGTTACAACAGTTCCAGTTTTCTCCCCCTTGTTCCCCTCCACCCAGCACCCCCCTCCCCCAGCAATCCCCCCCAAGTCCATACCCCTGGTTCATAAAAATTAACTATACCCCCCCTCTCACCTCCTGACTTTTTAAAACGTGTGGCTGCACTTTCCGCCGGCCCGCTGCTGCCGCCTCTTTTGCCACCACACTGCGTCCTCTCTGCCCCGGCTCCGCTCCTCCTACCTGTTTGGATGAGTGTTTTTTCTTTATACCGTATCTTTGTTTGCTGGACTTCCATGCAGCTTAATTTTCTGGAACTTATGGTTGTCTCTAGTTTTGGGGTAGTTGTATTCCTTCTTAGTTGTGGGGGGAGATGCAGTGTGTCTTTATTTGTACACCTTTTTAAGATTAAAAAAAAAAGGATTTCCTGTGTTCACGTTATAATAAAATTTTTGTTCTTGAAGAAACAGTAATTGAAGGAGTTTAGTTTGGGGTTTTCAGCTGGAGGCAAATGGGAGACAAAATAAATAGTTGTATTCAAATTTTTATAGGACATATAAAAGACTATCATGTTTACCATATGTGACTCCAGAGGGTAAAATAGGAATTAGTGTTTCAGGGCAGATGTGGGCAAGAAACTTTACTATCTGCTCAACAGAGGGTGGACTTGGCCACAGGGAGATCTGAATTCAGGGTTACTCAGTTATAAGATGTGCAGTCTCCTCATCCGCAAGGTAGCATTGCGCTCTGGTTCTAATTCTATATAAGACCAAGCTAACTCAGGCTACCCTTCTTTAAACACTGGGAGATGCTAAAATATAGCCCAAGAAATGTTTAACTACCTGGATGAATTTGAAAGAAAGAAGAGAAATGCCCAGGTAGCTGAAGCAAAGGAGCTCTAAACTAGTGTGTGTGAAGTGACAGCATGAGTAGTCCCAAGGGTAGGTAATGGTCACACCCTCGTGGGAGGTGCCTTTGCGCCTTCAGCAGGCAGCTGAAACAAACCTCTGCCTGAAGTTACGGCCTTGGAGTTGCTGCTGTGTTTTTGAAAGGGGGGATATAAAACTACCTATTAGCCCCAGAAACAACAGAAATCATAAAATAAAATGAATGGGTTTTTTTTTTTTTTTTTTTTTTTTAAAAAGGAACTTGGACTTCTCATAATCAAGATACTGATGAAAGTTATCATTCAAATTAAAATGTGACATATTTCTCAAGTATTATGGATAACAGTTACTGACACTTTACCACGTGCCGGGTACTGTGGTTCCATGCTTTGCTGTATGCGGATTAACTACAGTGTATGCAGAGCGCTTACTGACCACAGTGCCTGGTAACCAGGAAGGTTCGAGAAATGATAGCTGCTGCTATGGTCACTCCCTCTCTGGTCTTGAAGCAGCTATGAAGCACTTCAGTGACATTTTCAGGATGCTGGGTCTGTGCACAGAACAGAGAACCAGGTGAGCTCTGAGGGTTTGAGTCTCTTTCAGTTCCGCCTGGTGCAGCACACAGGAGGCTCTGCCTCTCCCTGGTGATTGCTTCCCATCCAGACTGCTCCTTTCTCGGTGACCCCTCTCAGTGCCTGGTACCTGGCTGGTTGCTTGGGCCAAAAAAGTCGTGACGTCCTCCTGGACTTCTCTCACACTCCCCATCTTCATACTCCACGTCCAAGGCCTGTCAGCAGAGTGTATCCTGAATCTCATCACTGCCTGCTCCCTTCATCACTAACACCCGTCTGACCATCATCGTCACTGCTCCCCTGGAATGTGCCAGCAGACTCCTTGGTCTTTCTGTTTTCACAGTGGTTTTCTCCCAGGCTTTTCTTGGTCCCATCTCTCCCGTGCCTAAAACTCTCATGGCTTCTTAGAATAAAACATGAGTTTTAGCCTTCGCCTGCAAGGCCTGACCCCATCTGATCTCAGTCGTCTTTCTGATTCCATCTCCTACTACTTTCCTCTCTTACTTTTTCTACTTCAGACACCCTGGCCTCCTTGCTGTTCTCCAACAGGCCGATATGTTCACTCCCCAGGCCTCTGCACTGGCTGGCCCCGCCCGTCATGTTCTTCTCGGCGTCTGTGTGGCTTCACTGTTGCCTCATTCAGTCTTGGGCTCAAATATCAGGCCATCAGAGCAGCCTTCTCTAATTACAGTGTCTGAAGGAGCAGCACCCCCAACCCTTTTCTGCTCACCCTCACTTATTTCCCGCTTATCACTGCTTGACATCATTTTATGTTTATTTGACCCCTCCCACACACACAGAATTAAGCCTGTGACAGAGGGGACCTTATCTCTTGTTTACTTCTGAATCCCCAGCAGAAGAACAGTATCTGGCATATAAATATTGACAGAATGAGTGAATAAATGAATATGCTGTTGAATTTCTACTAAGTGGTTTACAAAGGGAGTTAACATGGATTTGGGCAAGGCTTAAAAGTAGGTCCCAGCTGAAGGTTTTACCTTTGGGGTTTTCATTAGCTTGAAACACTTTAATAATATATGGATCCTTCATTTCCGTGGTCCAGATGGGAGGTGTCTAATGTCTTCTTTTTCTTACCTGTGCTCTCAAGAAGTTACGTGGGCCAGGCTGCGTAGCACCGACATGTGGTGCTTAGGTGTGTGACTCCTTCTGCCCTGGAGGACTCTGCATGTCTGGGGCACCATTTGGATGATGCCCCTACCTTCACATGGTTTCAGGGTGAGAAAGGTAGTAATTTTTTAGAAAATTGATTCCCAGCATGGAAAGCCTGCAGAGTCACCAGGACATGAGAGAATACGATTATTCTGCTGCAAGGTGGGACATGGTGTGTACAGTTTAGTGAGAGGGAGTTGTGCTCTGGCAGCCACGCTTACTACCGGTAAATATTAGGGGACATAGAGGCAACAGTTCAGCCAGTTATTGGCAAAGAACCTCAGTCACGGTATAATTTGCCAGCTGAAAAATAAGAAAACCCTTGGCAAGCCTGCACGCAGGCTGCAGGCGGTTTGGAGGGCCTCCATCAGCACGGGGCGCGGAGCCTCCTCTCGATGTGGGGGAGGGTCCTCCTGAGAAATGGTTTGGAAACTAGATTTTGAAGCCTTTGGTGTAGAATTTAGAAAGGAAGCATTGACTCTTAACTCATTGAAATTCCATTCCGTTATTTTGACTTTTAAAAAATTGTCACTTGATTTTCAAAGTTGTACTTGCTGATTAAGGTGAGAATTGGGAATACTTTGCCTAGTCCAGGAAACAGATACCTGTTTGTCTCTTTGTCTTGTGCTTTAAACAATTACAGTGTTGTAATTTCTGGAATTTATAGTTTCTAGAAGTAGCTCATTTCTTCCTCACAGTACCCTATGAGGTAAGTAGGGCAAATCCTGTGTGGAAACTGAGGCTTATAGAAGTCAAGTAACTTACCCAACTTGTACTGGCTGGGCAGTGACAAGCCCTAGGCCCTAGACTGTTCGCGTTCCCAGTGCTCTCCATTCCGTTGCACTGGCTTCTCATTGCAGAACTTTGGTGTGACAATGCCTGAAATGGCCACAAGGTGGGGGTGTTGCCCAAAAAGGCCTGTATTCCTCCCTCTGCCTGTGTGTCTTCCTTTGCTGTAAACCTTTGTGTCCGTCTTTACCTGCCTCTCTTTACTTCTCTCTTTTTTGTCCTTTTACTTCTCTCCTTCTCCCTCATTTTCCTTAGTTTATTATGGGAGTGAAATGTTTATTTTTCGAGGAGTTTTTCATCTGCTCTTAATCTAAAATGTAACAGCATATGTCAGAACTCATTTAGTTGTCCATTGACTTGCACTGTCTTATGGGTCAGTGTCCTGAAATAGTAAAATTGTTTCTGCTTCTGATAATAAGGTCTGAAGGGCATTTTGTTTTTAAAGCTTGTTTCAGGAACAATGGCCCTGAATGGCCCTAGTAGCTCCACAGCCCTTTCATACTCATAAATGCGCTATTCATTGTTTGTGGGGGTGGGGGGAGCACATTTAGGTCTTTTAAATCTTTGATTAAGAAATATGTGAGAGTGCCCTGGCTCGTGTGGCTCAGTGGACTGAGTGCTGGCCTGCGAACTAAAGGGTCGCCGGTTCAGTTCCCAGTCAGGGCACGTGCCTGAGTTACGGGCCAGGTCCCCAGTTGGGGGAGTGTGAGAAGCAACCACACACTGATGTTTCTCTCCCTCTCTTTCTCCCTCCCTTCCATTGTCTCTAAAAATAAATAAATAAAATCTTTGAAAAGAAATATGTGAGAGCAATTATTTCTTTATGTCTATGCAGGGATTTTAGAGAACAGGTCAGATGTGTGAAACTAGTTTGGAAGAAGCAGGAACCATGCTAAAAGAGAGGGCTCCATGGGTTTCTCAGATGAAGCTTGAAGACTTGTTGTAGAATCCTGTGTAAAGTGAATTGTAATTTCTGAACCATTTTTTATTGGAATTTGTTATTTCAAACATAGGGTGATTGTGCTAGATTTCAAACTATGTACAAGAAAAGTTATTACAAAAACCAAGTAGCAGTATCTCCAAATTAATGTAACCCTAATCATTTACTATTTGGAGAAAGAGGAAACTCTTTGTCATTTGGGAATATTTGCCCTTGGTGGATATTTTTATTCATGAGCTAAAAGCCACAGATCATTTGTGGAGTTAACGTGTGCTAGGATTTTAAGGCTCTATGACTGCAGTGACTTAATCAATCTCTATGTGTTCCCAGGATCTTCCATAGCGTCTGCACAGAGCAAATTAATCCTTGCAGTGACTACATGTGGTCAGTTTTCAAATGTGTATTTGAAGCTTAGAAAATTAAAACTCCCAACAGGTATAAAGCTCGTGAGTGATCGAGCGGGTTTAGCTCCTGGGAATTCCAGACTCTGAAGTCAATGCCATTGTCACTGTGCTTTACTGTAAGTGAGGGCTTGAACAAACAGGACGGGAGCCACTCGTGTTGTTGAATAGCTTAGTCTCTGTGTCAGCACTGAAACTCTGTCTGCACTATACCCGAGTTCAGTCTTCTCTCTAACTAGACCAAGCTATCAGTTCTACTTCTTTGCTTGTTCTTGCCTTTTAGAATTGGACTTCAGGAGGAAATTTGTGAGTGGCTGCTCTCTTTCTCTGTACTGTACCCTAAAATGTTCAGTGTTGCACGGATAGCAGTGGTCATTACCTTCTTATTTAGTAAGTTGGTCTTCCTTGGTCTTTATCTGTGTTTGGGTTCTCTGCTACTAATTTACTTCTGCATTTTAGGCAAAAACTTTGGTGGTAGGACCAGAATGCCTAATTCTATTTAGTGATCTTTGAGAAAGTTTGAGTCTGAACTGTATGAACAAATTAAATAAAAAGGCTCAGTAATTAAATAGAATGTTGATTTGTTTCAAGTGGTTACAACTGCAGGCTTTGGAGTCTTGTAGACCTTGGCTCTCATCCTGCCTCTGCCTCTGCCGTGTGACCCAAAGTAGGTTAACACAGCGGGGTGCAGGAGAGAGCAGTAAGATGATGCCGTTAGCGTCGCTGCTGCTCTTCTGCTGGTCATTATCATCATCCCTCAGACACCAGGGATCGCGTGGCCTGCCCTGTTTTGACCTCTGCCCAGGCATCTACTTTCCTTAAGTCACTTCAAGTCAACAAACTTTTATAGATTTCTTATGTGCCAAGAACTGTAGTCAGTACCGAATCTGCTGGAGAGATGGGTAAGAAACAATAATCACCCCAGATTTGTGTTCTTGTGCTGGTGTTGCCACTTAACAGACTGGGTCTTTGACTTGAGACAAGTCACTTTGCCTGTTATTTAGGTCTTAATGCCCCATTGGTAAAATGAAGGGGGTAATCCCTGCTGTGCCCATCTCAGAGAGTCATTTGGAGGATTAAGTAAACTTGCAGGTGTAGAGGTGTCTTGCTATCCTGACAGTCCTATGTAAATCTCAGGTCCTTGTCATGAGTAACTGAAAAGCGAGGTTCTTGCCCCAAGCATCTACGAAAGTGAGATGGGCTTGGGTCAGATTTCTTTATTTAGCAAAATGAGGACTTTGGGGTCAGAATCTCCTTAAGGTTCAAGACCTCTGCCCACCCATCCACTCATGCACACAACCCTCTTCAGCCGTGCCAAGCAGAGCCACTAACATTCACCCTTCCACCTTCACTCACTCCCTGGGACGAGCCCAGGAGTCAGCGGGTTCTGGCCTTGGCAATAGTTTCTTAAGCCACATTGGAAGTCAGCTCCTGTTCCCTATCAGCAGCCTGTTTCCTGCTCTTTTGTGTTAAATGGGCTTTCTTTAAATGTCTTATTGTTTGTCACACATGTTAAGGTAGTCTGCCTCTGATTCAGGACAAGAATGCAGATGTTGATATTAATAACAAGTAGTAGCTACTGTTAACCTCACTGTGTGCTGGGCACTCTTCTGAGCTCTTTAAATGTTTTACGTTGTGTGATCCTCATAACAATAGTCCTTATAAGGACTGTTGTGATTTTCACGGATGAGGAATCTGAGG
Source organism: Furipterus horrens (assembly GCF_987537825.1). Classification (NCBI taxonomy): domain Eukaryota; kingdom Metazoa; phylum Chordata; class Mammalia; order Chiroptera; family Furipteridae; genus Furipterus; species Furipterus horrens. The sequence continues at coordinate 195,259,674 of NW_028327174.1, forward strand.
AATATGAGGCCAAGGTAAGGCAGCTTGACCTCTGTCATACAGTGAGCCATCAGCAGAGCCAGGCCCGGAGGCTTGGTCTGCCTGCCTGCAGACTGGGCCCCCTCACTCCCACGCAAGTCAGCGACCACTCTTGTTTCTCCATCTGTGTGGGCCTGGCGTCCCTGCCTGGTCCCGAGGCTGATCAGGGACCACCTTTCCCATGGCAAATAGCACATATTTTAAGAGAGAGCATTATCTGGTTCCTGTGACACACTGAGGACGAGTGAGGGGCCAAGGGGAGGGATTTGGGACTAAGTTCGCATTTCTACCAAAGTATCAGACTGGCACATTCCAGGCTCCAGTTTCTGTAAATCAAGGTTTCGTACCCGAGGAGACTGTGACTGGGCCTCGGGCAGCCTGTGAGCCCTCCTACATGGTGTGCGGGTCGCTCTGTTTCTATGGGTGGGATGGGGGCAGAGTTGGCGTCTGTGCTCTTCTGTGGCGACACGGCTTTCTCTGGGAACCATGACTCACAGCAGACTTTCAAAGTGGTTCTGTTCCTAACAGTGTGAAGACCCGGCCCTCTGTACTAATTGCAGTGGGGTCTAAAATTGGTTTTACCTAAATTATGAACTCAGTCTTATTCCAGGAAACTGTTAGAATATTTTCCCCAAAAAGTACATTTAAACAAAAAATTTCAAATATAACCTGTGAGGGCAGAAGTGCCAGTCCATGTGTAGCGGTGATTCCCACAGCCTCTGACAGAAGTCAGCCAGCGGTGGGTGTGATTCAGGGCTCGGGGCTCACTCCACAGCTGCCCTGCTTCCTAGATGCAGTTACAATGTTACTGGAGTGAGTAAGAGACAGACAGAGTGATCCTTGCACTTTTAAGAGTGGGGACCGTGTCTCCAGTCAGTAAGTATTTTCATGCTCACTGTGGGCCCGGCATTGGGAATTTCACAGCAGATAAGGGTTCCTGCCCTGTGGATTTAGCATATTGTGATCTCTATACATCTTTGTATTACTAACGCCTAGCAAAGAATGCTACCTACAGCTGCGCCCAACTGTTGGGTAAGTAAATGTCCCTGCTGCATCCTGATTAGTTTAAAAGGAGGGTGGCTGGCTTTGATTTGTTCAGCGGCCGATTATTGAGTCCCGATTGTGTTCCAGGCGTTGAGGCAGGCACTGGAGATGAGACCTGCTTCCTAGTAGCGAGACAGGCCGTCAGGTAAGCACACAAATGAATACCTGTGGACTTGGACAGGTGCCGTGGAGGCATTGCCTTGATGCTGTGAGAACATACAGCGAAAGGCCTGGCCTGATAGAAGGAGGAAGGTGTCAGAGAAGGGTTCCTGCTTAAGTGACGTTGGAGCTCTGACCTGATAGGTGAATAGGGTGTGGGCTTGTCCAGGCAGAGGGACCAGGCTTGCAGTGTGCGTTTGCTTAGAAAGGTCGATCTCAAGAGTGGTCAGTGTGACTTAGCATTCCTGGGCACTGTGTGTGCATGGGCAGGGGACAGGAATGAAGGAGACACTGTCTGACCGGGAGGCATTGATAACGGGACAGGCAGGCTGAGAGGTCGGTGCTGGTCTGCCCTGGGTGCACCCTCATGTGGAGGCCTGAACTGGTGCTTTTCTGCTGGTGCCTCTCAGTTCCCCATTCAGGTATCGGGCATCCGTCTCTTTCATGGGGTCTGGGCCTCGCGCAGCCTGAACTGGCGGCTCTAGTACGCAGCCACCCAAGCTCCGGAAGTCAGCCTCAGCTGCCAGCCCGTTGTAAACAGGGTTGTTTTTATGTATTTTTTTGTTTGTGATGGGGTTGGGGGGTGAGGAGTTTAAGGGAGGGAGGGGGTAAGGGACGAGAACCAGTGGGAAGTGGGAGGGAGTCCATGCTGGTGAAGATGGCAGGACTCTGGACCAGCGAGCTCTGTCTGGGTTCAGTCCTGAGGGGCGACTCTGGGGAATGACTTAGAGCCACAGCGGAGACCATCAGAGAGAGAGGAGCAGAGCTCTGTCTCAGAGAATCCCCGAATAATGGTGAGAACTCACTTTAGCAGCGCTGGTTGTGTTTACTTAATTATAAAAACAAGTATGCTCGGTGCAGAACACTTGGGAAACAGGAGAAGCACGTAAAGAAATGCCCATAGTCTGTCACGAAAATCTAAGACCCAGATGAGCTAACCAGATGTGACAGCCGCAGCATTTATCACATGCTCCTAGTACAGGGACAGCGGTTACCGTGCTGAGGGAGGGATGATGAAATGTGGAAGAAATTATTTTGTCATCAGCCTTTTTAAATGGATGCTGATAGGGAGAATAATGTTAATTCTTTCTTAACCCAGCATGAGAAGGAAAAGTTGGAGAATCCTGAAGATTTGTGAGAATATTTTGTAGAATTTGGTGTCAACACTTTTTTTTTTTGATGAAGCCTGAAGGGAGCCTTGTAGCCATTCCCCTCTCTTGTCACTTACCTAGACTGTGTTCGCTTCCCACAAGCCTCATTTAGTTTCTCTTCATCTACAATTGATTTGTGAGGATTGTTTATAAATTTACTGGTCACGCAGCTGTTTTATTCAGTTGCTTTCTTTGTGCATCACATATACAGTCAACGTTTGCCCCCACACTGGCCTTAAACCGCAGGAGGTCTGAGTCTGAAGATGTCACCCTTACGCTTGTAGCCTCACCCCCAGCGTTTAATGGACACTTCTGTAGACCGCAGCCAGGGCGCAGTGCCGTGTTCCTGGCCGCCTCCCCTTGGGCGGCTGCCAGACTCCGGGAACTGGCGCTGGTTGAAGCAGACCTTTAAGCACCCCGACTGGGAGAGGTGTCCCCAGAGCCAGTGGGAGAGGAACAGCAGGCAGCACGAGTATGGAGGGAAGGGAACCGTGGGGCAGAGCATGGGAGGCGCTGCAGACTCGAACCCTCTATGTCTGTTTCTTCATCTGCAAAACGAAGCTGGACTAGACCAGCTCAGAGTTTCTTAATTACCTGCAAATGGCAGCTAAAGTTTGTGAGTCGGCATAATACTGATTATTGAAGCTTTGGGAGGGGATGAGCGTTAGCTTTGTAATCATTCCTTGAGTTGCATGCACCTGTTTTACCACTTTTGTATTTCTTATATTTCGTAATTATTAAAAATGTAATCTAAAACACTTGGAAGAGGATGGGTTAGTGGTTTAGAGGAAGGAATCAAACAGAAGAGTTGCATCTTGAAAGGATGCCCTTGGTAATGGTGCAGAGAGAGGAAAGGGGAGAGCTAAGCAGTAAAAGAAGGGGAGCAACCTGTGAGGTAGAAGGAGGCCCAGAGAGAAGGGGCGTGGCCTGATCACATTAAAGCTTGGAAGTCAAGGAATTTTGACGTTTAGTTGCGGGGAGAAAGAACCCACTGGATGGAGTGAAAAAGAAACCACTTGGTAACCTTCACGAGGGTACTTGCTGTAGAGAAGTCAGAACAAAAGCTTGATTTAGAGAGATTGAAGAGAGAGGTGCGAAGCAATGGAAGTGAAAGGGGTAGGCCTGCGGCTGGCAGTGGCTGTTGGTGAGAAAAAGCTTGAGAGAGAGGACAGCAGAGGGACAGCGTGGGGGAGCGGCCAGCCAGTGGGCAGCAGAGCTGTGTTTTGAAGGGCGGAGGGGATTGCGCCTATTTTAAAGCAGCACAGGAGGAGCTGGCGGAGAGGAGAGGTGGTGGGTGGTAGGATGGCGAGCAGCCTGCCCCTGGGACTTCGGATGGAGTCTAGCTCCCTGGTTTCAAATCCCAGACCTGCCAGGCGCTGAGTGACCTTGGTCAGGTTAACGTAACCTCCTTACACCTCAGTTAACTTGCATATAAAATGAGGATGATAATACTATACTGTAGAAGTGACGTTAGGTCAGAGACTTACAGCACCTTGCAGCAGTGCTGGGATATGCTAACTAAAATGGTGTTGATGATGATGATGATGATGACAGACGGTGACTAGGGACAGTAGGACCCAGAACTCAGGTAGGAGGAGCTATCCGTAGGTGTTCCTTCTAACATTGTTAGTAATATCATTGGGAATCAATTATCCCCAACAGAACCCTGGACACAGTAGTCATCGAATAAGAATTCTGGATCCTGGACTGTGCCCCATTCTGATGATTTCCCTCCAAAATAGGCAACACCCCTTCCGTAGTGACTGGGATGCCCCGGTCCTGAGTGAAGTCCCTGAAGCACCCGCCACTTCCTGGTACTTTCTAACATGTGCTGTGATTTATCCTACAGATTAGTCAGAAGAAGTTGAAAAAATATGAAAAAGAATATCACACCATGAGGGAACAGCAGGCCCAGCAGGAAGACCCCATCGAGCGGTTTGAGGTTTGTTTGCTTATGGCCGATGTGATGTGCAGAGCTTTCAACCTCTCATATAACTGTGCCTGTAACAGCTTTGTTGGGTTATTTTTAAACTTCAGTTCCACTGTTTTTGGTTCAAGTTTCAAGTTGAGTTTGTAAATGAAAAAACAAGTTTGTTTTGCTTCAAACCAGATGCCTGGTCTGTTCCAGTTCAGTGGCCTTTTGGCACAGTTAATAAGACATAGCTGCTTGGCAGGGTCACTTGAATCAGTTACACATTGCTTGATGGAGATAGAAAATAGGAAATTATTGACTGGTAGCACGCTAGGACCAGCCATGTCTCCCACAGTTTCCATAGGACTCAGGAAGCAGTGTTGAGGGTTAGCCCTGAGAACTTGTCATTTTCATCTGATTTTCATGTGTTGGTAACTGGTTCCTTTTAACCCCTTTAGCGGGAGAACAGGCGTCTGCAGGAAGCGAACATGAGGTTGGAACAAGAAAATGATGACTTAGCCCATGAGCTGGTGACCAGCAAGATCGCACTGCGAAAGGACCTGGATAACGTAAGTGTGACTCGTCTGAAGGAATACAGAGTGTTCTGCACCTGCCTACCGCTGGATCACGTGAGATCCTGGAATTTTTTTTTTTTTTTAAAGATTTCATTTATTTACTTAAAGGGGAAGAGAGGGAGAGAAACTTCAATGTGTGGTTGCCTCTCATGTGCCCCCAGCTGGGGACCTGGCCTGCAACCCAGTCCTGTGCCCTGACCGGGAATCGAACCAGCAACCCTTTGGTTTGCAGGCCGGCACTAAATCCAGTGAGCCACACCAGCCAGGGTAGATCCTTGAATTTTAGTGCTTGTTGTTCTGGTTAGTTCCCTCCCGTAGACGGCTCCTGTCAGCATTCCTTCTTTCCTTCGGGATTAGCGATCATCTCAGGAGCCCTCCTTACCACCCTCCTCACTCCTTAGACACGCAGTCCTTAAACTTCTTTCTAAGCATGGCTTGACTGAGAGACCTTCTGGCTAATTCTTGTGCTGTCAGTTGGCAGTAGCAGTCAATCACTACGATTTTCCTAACCTCCCCCTAAAAGAAGAAGAGATTTTGTTATCTTGCATATTCTGTGCCTGTTGACTAAAGCGCTGCCGACTGTAGCAAAGCTTGGTGCTGGAGGAGCTTGATTTCGTCCGTAACTTCTGTTGGCAGATGTGTCGTGTCCTTTGCTTCCCCTGACCTTAACCAGTTTCTGATGATGCAGGGCTTTGTCCATTTTCTACACTACAAGCTTCCCTTGCAGAAGGGCAGCCTCTCATTCATGGTTTAGGTCAGGGGTTGGCAGACTTCTTCTGTAAAGGGACAGCTCGTAAATACCTTCGGTTTTGTGGGCCACGTGGTCTCTCTTACGACTGTTGAGCTGCCGTTGGCGCAGAACTGGCCATAGCCAGGACGTGAGCGGGCGTGGCTGTGCTCTGGTCAGACCTCATCTGTGAGAACCGGGGCACTTGGCACGTGGGCCGTGGTTTGCCAGCACCTGCCTGGCGTTTCCCTGTCAGGCCCCTGCAGTTACTTTTCTGCTCGTTGGTTTCCCAGGGTTCAAGAAATAGGTTTAGGCTGTTGAGAGTTTATAGGAGACTTAGGTGATACAGTGAGCCCCATAGGGTCTGTGACCATCACGAGGTCCTTAACATCCACCAGATGTCTGGGAAAGTGTGTGTTCTGCTGTTCTGGTTACTTCTCTTTAGAAATAGATTAGTGGAGTAAAAAAATATTAAGCTTGGATTCTAATGCCAACTACTCTACTGTCAAGTAGAGAAAGATGTTGGGGGGAGGGTGCAGAATAAATTCTCCAGGGTATAGTGAGAATTACACAATTTGTTGGATATGAAAAGCACACCCTCCCCCCTACCACCAAAAAAGTAAAATAAAATAAAATCAGGCACGGGCAGTTCCTTCTGCCTGTCTCGTTGTCAGCTACAAACAGCCGTGTGTAACTGGGAAGGCTCCTTTTTCCAGTTTCTCCAGGGAGGATGATTCAAGGTCATGAACCCTCAGTAACCAGAACCTGGCGCTCTCACTGCTCCTTGGTTCCCCACAGCCTGCTCATCAGGGTCAAGGTTCCGCCCCATGGAGCAGACTCCCAGCATGCCCTGTGTTCTTTGTGGAAACACTGTGGGAATCACTCCCTCACCATCAGGCATTTCTCCCCAGTGGAGGAGGCCGGGGCGCACTGAGCAGGGCCCACTGGGGCAGGGCCGCAGCGACCACCAACGGCGGCTGGCGGCGGCTGTAGGCCACGCACAGGGGGAGAGAGAGGAAAGGAGCCCTGCAGCTGCATGCTCTACTGTGAAATTATGTTTAGAGTCCAGGTGGATTTTCGGTTGGCATCACTGTTCCTAGACGTCCTCTGTTCCTGTAGCCTGACCCGGACACGGTGTCTCATCTGAGTATCATAGTTAAAGAACGAGGTTCCTAAGGTCAGAAGCGAGAACTAGTGAAAATGCCATGGATTCCCCTTCGCTGAGGATCTGGGGACGGTCACCGTGCTCGTAAGCCCTTGCTCGGCTCCAGTGCCCTTCTCCGTACCTCAGCCTGGAAGGGCGGTGCATGAGCCCCACTGGTAGACAGGGCTTCTGTAACAATCAGCAAACGTGAGGCTCAGGGAGATGAAGGCGCCCAGGAAGAAGCAGAGGCAGGAGTCTCACCCAGCCCAGGCTCTTCCTCCAGTGCCGCACGTCTCCAAAAGAAATGTGGAACAAGAAGGTGGGACCCATGTCATAACTACGCCAGAAACATGAGTCCAGGAGGACCAGTGATACTGCCACCTAGCAGCTGATCTTTTTTGAGCACCGACAGCTAGGCGTTGCTCTAAGTGCTTTGTATTTACCATCTTATCAAATCGTCAGAACAAGCCATATTGTAAGGGGTACGTTATGACTTCCCTTTGTATTGGTGATGAGACTGAGGCAGGACAGGAGTGGCAGAGCCTTTGGATGGAAGCCCAGAGAGCCTGATGGCAGAGCTCACCCTCCTCACGTGGCTCAGGAGGAGCCGCCGGGTGCCGTCTGGGCTCGGGCATGCCCCCCTGGGGTCCCCTCCTCCGGCCTGCTGTCTGCAGCGCTGAGAAGATGGCCCTTCCCCTCACTAACCTTGGGGCCCCTTTCCAAGTTAGTTCTTGTCTCGTTTTTTTCCAGTCACTGAAAATCAGGCTATGAAGTGAAGGGCGTGGTGGTCTCACCTTTTTTTGACTTCAGGGACTCAGTGTTTTTGAAAGAACTTCATTCCTTTCAACTCTTTCCTTCCTACAACCCAGAGAAAAGCCCTGGTATTTGGCTCCTAGGGTTTCCAGGACCCTCTTTGTATTTCCCATTGATTTTACATCACCTTTGTTATTCCTCAGCTGTCACTTTTCTTCTTCGGCTCAGCAGCTGTTGAGAAATTCCCGCTGCGAGAACCTGCGGACGGCCCCGGGCCCAGGGCTGGCAGGAGCGTGTCTGAGCGTGTTAGCCCTGGCCCAGCTTCTGTCTGCGTGAACACGGATGGTGCCTTGTGTGCATCCGCCTGCCATGCTCGAACGTGCGCTCCTCTGCTGACGAGTTCTGACCTTGAGCAGGTTGCTAAATTTCCCCCATTGAATTACTTTGGCCTCTATCAGAAATTAATTGACCCTATACATAAGGGTCTCCTCGCTTCTGTGTCTGCTCCACGATCCACGGGTGTCCTTATGCCGGCACCACGGTCTTAACTACTGTAGCTTCGCAGTCTTTTTTTTTTTTTTTTTTTTTTTTTATGTTCTTATTTATTTGTTACTCTTAGAAAACCTCATTTTTGACTGGACTCAGACTTTGCTTCGCAGTCTTAAAAGTCAGGTCGTGGGGGCCTCCCAGCTTTGCTCTTTTCAAAAAGTAGTTTGCCTATTTAAAGTCATTTGCATTTCTCTATAAATACTAGTAATAGTTTGTCAACTTCTAGAAAAAAAGCCTCCAGGAATTTTGAGTGGGATTGCATCTGTAAATCAACTTGGGGGAATTAACATCTAAATGGTAATTGAACCTTCCAATCCATGAATATGTTATAATTTTTATTTATTTAGGTCATTTTCAATTTTAGCAATTTTTTTTTTTCAGTTTACAAAATTTGCACATAACTTTAATCTGTTGTAAAGGGTATTTTTTTTTTTTTTTGCATTTTCTAGTTGTTTATTGCTAATTTCTAGGAATATAATTGAATTCATGACCTTGTATCCTATGACTTTGCTAAATTCACTTATGATTCTAGTAGCTTTTGGTTTATGTTTAGGATTTTCCACATACACAACCATATCATCTCTCAATAAAAAGGCAGTTTTACTTCCTTTCCAGCTTTTATTCCTTCCTCCCTGGCCTTCCTGCCCTGACTAGCACCTTCAGAAGCACATTGGGTGAGCGGGCCTCCCCGCCTTGTGCACAGGTCAGCCGTAGCTTTCTCATGGCTCAGGCCAAGGAAGCTCTCCTTTTGCCCTCCTGGCTGAGAGTCTTTAAATGCTCCTCCTGTATCTGGAGGTGCTTATTTGCTCTTTCTCCTCATTCTGTTAATACGGTAAAGGAAACTGATTTTTCAGTGCAAACCAGCGCTGCACTCCTAAGAAGTGTGGAGTTTCTATTTTTTATTAAAAACTGCTATTTGTATTAAAGATTTTTATGTTTATGGGAGAGAATTTGTCTAGAGTTTCTTTAATGGTTTTGTCTAGTTTTGAGATCAGGATAATGAACTGGAAAGTGTTCCCTGCTATTTTCTTAAGTACTTTATGTAGAATTGTTTCTCGATTAAATCTTTGATTTAATTCTCAAATGAAGCCACATTGGCCTGGAATTTTCTTAGGAAATTATTTAATTATGAATAATTTTCTGCCAAGAAAATGTATTCAGTTTATTTTCAGATATGATGCTATTCAAATTTTCCAATTCTAATTTTTTCTAATTCTAATGATCTCTTAATAATTTGTGTCTTTCCAGTAATTTATTCATTTCATTTTAGTTGTCAGATGTATAGACATAGCATCGTTGATATTTCCTAATTCTTTTTTTTTTAAAGAATTTATTTTTTTATTTTTAAAGAGAGGGGAAAGGAGGGAGAAGAAGAGGGAGAGAAACATCAATGTGTGGTTGCCTCTTGCAAGCCCCAGCTGGGGACCTGGCCCGCGACCCAGGCGTGTGCCCTGACTGGGAACTGAACCGGCAACCCTTTGGTTCGCAGGCTCACACTCAGTCCACTGAGCCACACCCTCCAGGGCATCCTTATTCTTTAACGTTTAAAAGAACTGTGGAGATGTCTTCTCTTTCATTCCTGATCATTTGTGTCTTTTTCCTTTTTTCCTTAATCAGTCTAACTAGGGGTTTACCAGTTGTTTTGATCGCTTCAAAACCCAGCTTTTGGTTTCGTTAATATTTTTCTTGTGTTACTCATTTCTGGTTTTTTATTTCTTTGTTTTTTTTTTACTTTTACTTCAGCTTAATTTGCTTTTCCTAGTCTCTTAAAGAGGAAGCTTTAACATTGATTTTGGACCATTCTTCTTTTCTAAAATAAATACTAAGTTATAAGTCTCTCTGAAGCACTGTTTCAGCTGCGTCCCGCACATTCCGATAGGCAGCGTTTTTATTTTCACTTAGTGCTTGTGATTTCTTCTTTGGCCTGTGAGTTACTTAGTAGTGTGTTGTTCAGTTTTCAGCTATTAGGGATTTTTCTAGTTGATTTCTTATTTAATTCAGTTGTGATCAGAGTACATTTCCTTTCTGATTTTAATCATTTTAGACTATGCTTATTTTAAGGCCTACCATAGGGTCTCTTTGGGTGAACTGTCGCACATGTACCTAGAAAGTGTGAGAGAGAGAAAGAGAGTGTGTGTGTGTGTGTGTGTGGTGTTGGGGGTGGAGTGTTCTGTGAACGTGGGTCCAGTGCAGTGGGTTGAGGGGTCAGGTCTCGCAGGGACCCACGGGCTTCCCCACTTGTGCTTTTCCTTCCTGTGGCAGCCGGGACTTGCTGTGCATCTCTCCAGCTCCCAGCTGTGTCGGTTTCATTTCCTGTAATTTGAACGTATGCACACATTTCTGATAGTTACACCTTCTGATGGAGTTGCTTTTCTGTTTTATGAAATGTCCTTTGTCCCTGGTAATACTCTGTTCTGAAACCTGCTTTGTCTGACATTAATAGAACCACTCCCACTTCCATGATATTGCATGATGGATCCTTTTACTTTTAACACATCTGTGTCTTTATATTTAACCCTTTGAGTGCCATGCGTAATTCAAAATTTGGATCAACATGAGAAAAAATTATATCAATATATAACCTGAGGTACAAAAAAAGAGAACAAAACATAAAATACGAATTTTTCTATTGTTATTTACATTTATAGCCATCGAAAAAAGAGTCACTGGGAGTGACACTGGCAGTTTTGGGAAAATTTGTCATTGTTGCTCACAGTGATGTTGGCACTCAAAGGGTTAAAATAGATTTTTGTAGCCATCATGTAGTTGGGTCTTACCTTTTTTTTTTTTTAATTCTCACCTGAGGATATATGTTTTATTGCTTTTTAGAGAGACAGGAAAGGAAAGAGAGAAACATCAGTGTAAGAAAGAAATACCTATCTGTTGCCTCCCGTATGCACCCCAGCCAGGGATCAAATCTTCAGCCTTTTGGTGTGCGGGAAGGCGCTCCTACCAACTGAGCCACCCAGCCCTAGAGGGCCTTTTTTTTTTTTTTTTTCTAAGATTTTTATTTTATTTTTAGAAAGAGGAGAAGGGAGGAAGAAAGAGAGGGAGAAAAACTTCAATGTGTTGCTGCCCCTTGCTCACCCCCAACTGGGGACCTGGCCCACAACCCAGGCGTGAGCTCCGACTGGGAGCTGAACTGGCGACCCTTTGGTTCGCAGGCCCTCAATCCACTGAGCGACACCAGCCAGGGCCCTGGAGGGTCTTTTTAAATTCAGTCTGATAATCTCCCTTTAATTGAAATGTTTAGACCAGTTACATTTAATGCAATTCTTTGTAGAGTGGATTTAAATCCACCACCTGGCTATTTGTTCTCTATTTGTTGTATTTGCCTTTCTTTTTTCTCCTTTCTTCCTCCGTGATTTCATTTTACCATTCCCGTGCCTCATTAGCGCTTCCGGAGCTCTGTCGCCCAGCTTCCAGCCTCCTCCGCGACTGCCTCCTCCCCCTCCAAGGCTGTTCTCTGTGGAGCGCCTCACCGTGCCCTTGGTCCCCAGTGTGCCTCTGGGCAGAAAGCCAGGGTGGCGGCCGGGCTCACCTTGTTTGTTTTCTTTCTCCCAGGAAACGCGGTTCCACATTTTTTGTTCCAGTGTCTGAAAACAAGAGTTTCATATATTCTGCCCAGCTTTTTGTTTATAGTGGGAGGGTAAATCTGGTCCCTGTTAGTCCTTTCTGACCGGAAGTGGAAGCCTGGATTTATGCTTATTAGCTCCAGGCATTCCATCCTCAGGCGCATGTACCTGGAGTGGACTGTGCAGTGCATGGGTCCCGCCATGAGCCGGCCCTTGCCGGGCTGCTCCAGGGTCCTGTGCACCTTCCCAGGGGGGAGGGCAGCGCTTGGAGTGACGGCGCAGGTGCTGGGCTTGGTGTCAGGTGACCTGGTCATAGATTCCAGCTGTGCTTGGCATCATGAGAGACTGGGGAGTCAGGGTGGGCAGCAAAGGCTCGAGTTAGAAGAGCCTGTGACCTGGCTGTCCCCTACTTCTTAGAATCAGCCTCAGTGTGAATCCTCACCTGCTGCAGTGGTGATGACTAGTCAGTGAGAGAACAGAGGTGTGTGCCCCGGGAGATGGGAACGGAGTCCAAGGGACGGAAGGGAGAGGTAATGGGTTGTTCTCTTGGTTAAAGTAAAATAGAATCTTTAACAGGACTTCATTCTCCTCACTAGTTACCTCCAGTTGCTTCTCATTTCCCTTTTGATTTCCCCTGGGCATTGAGGAGACGGTAAGCCATTCCCCAGAAAGGACAGGCCTTACCTGTAGGACCCCATTTAATTGCATGCATGACAGTTTGCCAGTAATTAATGGCCTGTGGAGTTTTCATGTCATGCCATTCTCGGTTCTCCATGTAAGGCCCCAGCCCTCGGGAACCTGTCCCCCCCAGAGAAGATTTGTCAGAGGACCTGTGGTCCAGCAGAGAGCTCAGCGCTCAGTCCCACTGTGTTATTAGCCAGCTGTCATTTCAGGGAAACCTCCCCCCAGTGTCAAAGGCAGTTGTGTGTAAGAAGCCGGCTGAGACCCTCTGCATCTAGTGCTCGGTGACTGGGAGCTGCCGCCCTGTCCCCTGGACCGCCCTCTGCCACGCTGCCGTGGTTCGCTCTTCTGTCACCCTTGGAATGTCCCATGTCAGGGACGCATATCATTCTCACTTGGACCCACAGGTCTGCTCTCCAGACCTTTGCATGCTTTAGAAAAAAGCTGGGGTGGAGGGTGGCCATTTCAGATAATGAAAACAGAGTGCCAGGAAAGAGGTGGCCTCCATTTTCAAGTGACAAAGAGGACGAAATGCAGAACTTGTTTGACAAAGCAGAGGAAGTACTGAGTTCAGAGGAACAAAACCAGAATGTATTATTACTATTAGCGGTGGTGACAGCTGACCTTTTGTTGGGTGTTTACTCTGTGCTAGGTAGGCACTGTGCTGAGTCCTAGCCACACTTTAGCCCTCAGATGAAGGGCCTGAAGCTCAGACAGGCTCTCAGGGCCTTGGCCAGTGGCACATGGTCAGGGAGCGATGGGGATTGAGCCCAGGCTGTCTGGTGCCAAACACCGTGCTCCTAACCACTGGCCTGCACTGCCTCTGGGCCAGAGACTGGGCTGGCACTTGGGCATGAGGCTAGTCTCAGTGCGATCTTGGGCATATCATTTCTCCCCTTCCGGATCACAGCTTCCCCTTCATCCTGAAATGGGGTTGTGCTGGGTGATTCACACTCCTTCCCGTTCTCAATTCTTGTTCAGTAACAGCACCTCTTAAATGTTTCAGGCTGAGGAAAAGGCAGACGCACTGAATAAGGAGCTGCTTATGACCAAACAGAAGTTGATTGATGCAGAAGAAGAGAAAAGACGGCTGGAGGAAGAGTCTGCTCAGGTAAGGGAGGCTGCACCCGGCCCCCACCCCCAGGTCCTTCTGTGTCTTGCGAAAGCTCGATGGTTGGCGCTGGAGAACCCGGAGATAGCTGGTTCCAGTTTCTCTCCAGAGGCCTCTCTTATTGACTGTAAAGCATAATGGTTTTTAATAATTAAAGCACAGGAGGCCACAGTGGGACAAAGCCCATCTTTGGTCGGGGCAGGAGAAATGCCTGTGTGTCAGCATCTGAGCGGGACACAGAGTAGGGTTAGCACTTCTGCTGGCGGGAAGCGGATGGGAATGTCCGGCTCGGCTCTTCCCTGACTGTCCCTGGCATTTCCACTGCAGGGCAAACCCTGGAAGGCCCTCCTGAGCCAGCTCTGCAGTCAGTGGGCTCAGACGACAGCCCTAGGAAGAGCTTTGGGGGCTGGTGCCTGGGGCAGTCCCCTCCCTCTCCCCCACTTGTCCATAGGGTTACTCCCTCTGGTCCCAGTCAGGGCTACCTGAGGTGCGGGGCCACAGGGCACTTCCTACGCCAACCGGAGGCCAGTTCCCGGAGGAGCCCCGTCCTCGGTGCGCTCGGCCGTCTGAGGGTTGTGCCGCGTCCCCAGTGCAGACCTGCCGCAGAAGCCCAGTCCAGTGAGGGGGCTGCGCGTTTCTGGAAGTTTTGACTCTCTCTCCCTCTCCTGGCATCAAGAACCGGGGTTAGTGCTGCCAAGAGGGAGGAAGCAGGGTGAGTTAGAGCCCTTCCAGAGTTAGGTCAGGCACTTTTTGGAAAGTCCTTTATATTTCCCTTAAAACATTCCCTTCCGCTGTTTTATCATTTGCAGTTAAAAGAAATGTGTCGGCGGGAACTTGACAAGGCAGAATCGGAGATTAAAAAAAACAGTTCTATCATCGGTGACTACAAGCAGGTGGGTCCATGCACCCTGGAATTGGGCCACGCTCCCCAGCAGCCCTGCTTGTCCACCTGAAATGTGTCTCCTCCTCACCCAAGAGCTCCCGACTCTGCCGCCGGCACGGACAAGTCAGCTCTCAACTGTAGAATAAGGGGAATCGCCGCCGTGGGTGGTGTTGGTGGCGCGCCAGGCGTGGGGAGAGCCCAGCGTGCACCTAGGCACTTACAAGGGAAGCCACACTGTGTTCCGGGGAGCCTTTCAGATTTGAGTTACGGCCTTACGGTCATGTGTGGTCACGTGGTGCAGACCCAGTTCTCCTGGCTGTTAGCATTTTAAGGACTGAACTGGTCTTGTCCCTTCCTGCACTGGGATCCTGCGCTGGCCTCTGAGCCTGCAAGTGTCTGGAAGCCAGTGGCCCCTGAGTGGGGTGCTGACAGGTCCCTGCAAGGCCTAGGCCAAGGGACACAGAGGTGGCGCGGCCTGCGGGGCCTCTGCTCGCCCTCAGCCTTCCAGAGCAACGGTGGCTGCGGGAGGCTGTCTTCACCCTGCGTAGTGTGGCCCCGCTGCCACCGCAGAGCTCGTCCCCGTCCCCAGGGTGCAGGCAGCGGCACTGCTCATTCGGTACTGTTTGTTCCTTTAGATTTGTTCTCAGTTGAGTGAAAGATTGGAGAAGCAGCAGACTGCTAATAAAATGGAAGTCGAGAAAATTCGGGTAAGTCTTTCTTTACCAAAGAAATGTTACGGCACCGAGCTCAATTTATGGCTGTAATAAGCATGACACATTTTGGTGGCAGAAGTGGGGGAGGGGCAGGGAGGTACTAATTTCAGAAGTGAGAAAACCCGCCCAATACCTGAACAGGTGCCTGCCACGGCCTGGCTCAGGAACTGACAGCTGGTATTGCGCCTCTTTCCTTTGGAGGGGACTACAGATGAGCCCCAAGATCTCAAAATACAAGGGCCCTGTCCTTATAAATGTGTAGGGCACCCTCCTCTAGATAGTCTGTAAACAACAAAACAAGCGCCACCGGGGTCCCAGGTGCTTTCACCCGGGAAGTGAGTGCTGCCGAAGCACAGGAGTCCGGAGAGTGGACTTCGCCTGAGGCGGGCACAGAGGTCAGGGCCTGTGGTGTGACAGGTCGCTCCCACCACTGTGTGCGGAGTGGGGACATGCCCCCTCCGAGGCCAGTCCCTTCTGCTGCCATAAGGAGCCAAGTCCGTGAGGACTTAAATGCCCAGGGCACTGTGGTTGCCAGTTTGGGGTCTTCAGTAATTAGGCGCTTTCTTCCTCTAAGCTGTGCTTGTGTTACGGTACTTACCGAATTTTACTAAGATGAGTCGTTTACTGAAAGATGCTTTTCTAACACGTTTACAGCTCAGTGGACAGGGAAGTGGGAGAGTTCTGTGCTCATGGCTGTGTTTGCACAGAAGAACATTTTACCTGGAGCAGGATGACCCCGGCCTCCATCACAAGGAGTGTTTCATAACCAGCAGTCATTGTTGGTTAAACGTACTTGACTTTCTAATTCTAAAACTAATAATACGACAGAACGTTTGGAAAATAGGAGTAAATAAGCCCTGGCCAGGTGGCTCAGCTGGTTGGAGCATCGTCCCCATACACCAGAAGGTTGTGGGTTGCATCCCTGGTTGCAATGTGGGAGGCAACTGATCGATGTCTCTGTCTGTCTGTCTGCCCCCGCCCCCCCGTACCCCCTCCTCGATTTCCCTCACCCCTTGTTTCTCTAAAATCAATAATAAAATATCCTCAGGTGAGGTTTAAAAAAAAGAGTAAATAAGAAACAAACATTTCCACGCTTTTATTACCCACAGATAACATCACCATTGTTAACACATTGTTGACCATCAATTTTATACAAAAGCTATCCCATATCACAGGCTATTTTTTCTTAAGTGAATATGAAAATGAAACAAACTTCAGTATACTTTATTTAAGAATTGCATAAGCTAATGCAGGTGCAAACATGAGTTAACTCGTTTTCAGTCAGTGTTTGGGCTTGGAACACAGGTTTTTCGTGACCAGTCAACAGTGTGCCAACACTTCGGTGTGCGGTCTTTCAGTCTTTGCAGCTGTTTAACAGAAAATTTCATTCATTCTAAGAAGATGCACTTTTTCACATTCTGATCTCTGAAATTGGGGCATGAATGGCTTTTTGTGGTTTCATTGGCAGAATATTTTCTTAGAGGAAAGAAAACGATGTTCCTGACAGTCAGTGGCCTCTTACTCTGAGGAACCGTGGTATATACTTTAACTGTACTGTGCTGCGTTTTTGTGTCCTAGTTCACCCAACGTTTACCGTTTTTACCATGTTATGAAAAATTCCTCAGAAACTTCTTTAGAGGCTGCGTACTTCCTGTAAAAGTACAGCACAGTCTGTTAAACTTCTCCCAGATGTTGGGTAGCGCATCCCCCTCTCCTGCCTCTCATTCTGCAGTGAAACTCCTTGTATGTAAATCTTACCTAGTCACTGCTTCTTCGCTTTTGTGTCCAAGACAACTAGATGTGAGATTTCTGGATCAAGACGTCAGAATGCCTTTATTGCTTTCAGCATATAACGCCAGGTGGCTTTTCCAGACGCTGTCTGCCAGTTTACAGAGAGCTTGTTACAGAACCCCTGGGCTGCTCCAATTGAAAAGAAACCCATGGGCTCTTTAGTTAGGGGTCCGATTGCCCGCCGCCAGAATTACAACTCTTAATACTTCAGTTGAGTGAAAAGAAAATTGTTTATTTAACAGTTACACATATCCTTGCCTCCCCCCTACCAAACCTGGCCAGTCTTAGGAACACCGTTTCCCTACTTCCCAAACACAGTTCAGCTTTACCAGCGGCTGCCAATCACTCAATCTGATTGGGGAGGTCCTTTTTGTGCTGTGGTGCCCTCCAGCTCTCAATACAAAACCGCCGGGATTCTCAGCCTCCTTGCAAACTGTCTTCTTTCTGTAAACTGCGTGGATCTCCTCTCCTTCTCCAGAGCACCCCTGCGAACACCCGCCAGCGAGGGAGACTGCCCCAGAGCGTGCCCTCCCCAAAGTGTTCGCAGCTGCCTATATATCCTTGACTGCGTCCTCTGACGCAGGGGGTGTTGCCAACAGTTCTGACCATTCACAGCACCCCACGTAGGCTCTGTGTGCTCTCTCCATACCGTCCCCTGGTTCAAGACCCCTCCCATCAACCTGAGGCCTTGGAAGCATCCAAGCAATTTTGCATAATGAAAGACACCAGCCACCAGCCTCAGGCGTGTGGAGGCATTCTGAAAGCTGCTTCCTTCTCCCCATCCCCCAGCCGCAAACTCCAGGGATTTTTGGACTCCCCTGTTTCTGTAACAAGCTCAGGTTCTCAGAAGCTGGAGGGGCCCACTGAGAAGCCGCCTCTTGGCTCCCGGAAAGAGGATACTCACATCTTGTAAAGGGCCAGTTTTCACCTCTGACATTCAATTTCAGCAAAAAGTGGACGACTGTGAACGCTGCCGAGAGTTTTTCAACAAAGAAGGGCGCGTGAAGGGCAGCAGCTCAGCTAAGGACGTTTCAGATGAGGACACAGATGAGGAGAAGGAGACGCTCAAGAACCAGCTGAGAGAGATGGAGCTGGAGCTGGCGCAGACCAAGCTGCAGCTGGTGGAGGCCGAGTGCAAGATCCAGGTACGCGCCCCGGCCTGCGACCGAAGGGCTGCCTCTGCTTGGCGTAGGGGGGCTCCGACCGTGTGAGAGGGGCCCCCTGGTGTGGGCTGGCAGCACCAGGAATGACCTTTATGGGTTGGGGTTCTCTTCTCTCTTAAACTTTGACTGTGATCCTCATGGGAAGAAGCCCGTTACTTGTTATTTACGGTGGATGTTTATATACTATTTGGCCTGTTGGAAGGATTGAATTTTCTCATAATGAGAATTGTCTGTCAAGCTTGGAAGCCTTTTGGTGGAGCAAAGAGAGATACATGCTCTGAAACAGATTTACTATCAGAGTCTTCGACCCTGGGTTAGTCGGAAACCTCTTTCCACTTCAGGCTCCTCATCTGTAAGTGGAGATGATGAGGGTCCCTAGCTGATCACTTGCACTGAGGACTGACGAAGATAAGGCGCAGAAAGGGTTTATTTAGCACAGCGTCTGAAGGCTTCATAAACGCCAGATTTTAGGCCCCAGCTCCCATCACTTAACTAGCTTTGTGACTTTGGACATACTACCTAATTTACCCGTGAGCCTCCATTCCTGGTGAAGGAATTGGGGCTTATCTTGGTCATCCGTATACTGCATGGCTAGTTCCATCAGCACCAGTGCTGAGCACAAGGAACCCAGTTCAGGCCGAAAGCTGGGGCCTGGCCTCCCACGTCACGCACATCCACTGGGCGTCCGTTCTTTGCCAGGCCCTGTTCTAGATGCTGGAGCTGCAGAGCTAAGACTGGGCTCATGGACTGTCCAGGACAGTCAGGGGAGGCCTCCCCCGGACAGCAGTGTCTGAGCTGTGGTCAGTGGACAGGGCTGGCAGCTCTGAAGAGAAAGGAGAGCGGGCGCTCCTGGGGGAGGGAGCAGCACAGGGTGGGGAAGGGGCTGTGGGTGGGCGCAGAGCTGGGAGGGTCTGCAGGCCGGGACTGACGTCTCAGATGCCTGCTTGGGAGTGGGGACTTGAACAGCTCTTCCTGCAATCTGCGATGCAGTCTTAGCTAGGGTGGCACTCTGCCTGCCTGGTATGTGGTGGGGGACAGGAGAGAGATGCTCATTTAGTAGACTAGCAGGAAATGAGGGCTTAACTAGAAACAGTCCCAAGCTTTAGGCATTCCAGATCTTTCTATGCCAGTCTGGACCTGGGGCAATTTCCAGAGGACTCTCAAGAGTAAAAAGACTGAATTCCTGTCTTGGCACGGCTCTGGGGGGCGGCGTCATTGGTGCTGGCCCCTCATGTCGTCTTCCTTCCTCTTGCAGGACCTGGAGCACCATCTGGGCCTTGCCCTGAATGAGGTCCAGGCAGCCAAGAAGACGTGGTTTAACCGAACGCTGAGCTCCATAAAGACAGCAACTGGGGTTCAAGGGAAGGAGACGTGCTGAGAGCAGCTGTGGCCTGCAGACACCGTCAGAAAACACGACACCCTTGGTTGCCTTCTTTGGCCAGATGTGTGATTCTGTTACATGTCCCAGGACCAGAATGCACCTAAGTCAGATTCATAGAAACATTGGCAGGTCATTGGACCAGAGCTCACGGAGCGGGCAGCCTCGGGGGAGGCTCTCCTAACTGCTGACACTAACCGGCCTGCGAGCCCACGGCTGCCCCTGACACTCGAGGCCCCGGTGCCTTGGGTGCCCTCCAGGCCTCGCCTGGCCGGGGGCTGAGCTGACGCTATCAGAGTGGGGGTGGGGGATCCTTTCAGGCTGTTGGTTTTTTTCTAAACCTTTAATTTTTTTAATAGACGTCATATATATATATATATATTGTGGCAGGGTAGGTTGGGGCAGAGGATCAGTAACTCAAGTAATCTCACCTGCGTCAGAGCCAGCCCTCCAGGTAGTAGAGAAGCACTTTGTTTAAACTTCAGAGGGTTTCGTGGTTGCAGTGGGAGCCACCTAGTCTTGTCAAACTAGACGGCGCACAGGTTTGGGGTTTGGCATCATTCACGTTTCGGATCAATTCTATGCAACTCTCATGGTTCCTGTTGTTTTTTAGTGTTAGCTGCCAAAATGACTTCACAGGGCTGGGATGGGTGACTGGGAGACTGGACTAATCATAACATGGACAGACCCTGTTTTGCTCCATGCGTCATGTGTGTATGTGTGTATATATGTATATAATACCTTTTCCCAATGCCCCGAATGACAGTGTTTAAATCCCAGACTAGGACTGATCTATCTGCACAACTTAATGATGTGGTTATTTGGGCACTTGATTTTGCTCTGGGTTTGCCGGGCTCTGCCTCCTCCTGCCGCTGGGAGCGCCGTGCGCAGCTCCCTCACTTCGGGAGCCCAGGGGCTTTGCCCAGCAGCTCGTGTGCGTGAGAAGGGCCCTGAGCTGTGTGCGCGAGACGGGCCCTGAGCTGTGTGCGCGTCGCTGCCTGCTGGGCCCCCTGGGTGGGGTTCACGGGGGCTGCAAACTCTCACTTCAAAACATGGAATGCAGGTTTTAGCACCTTTTTTTTTAAAGACTTTAATTTATATGGTGATGTGCTGACTGACAGGCTGTCCTGCAGACGGTTCCTCGTCCTCGTGTGGCGTGGAGGTAGCTGGTGGCCAGAGGTGCTGGTTTGTATGTAGACACATGGGCTGTTTTGTATCTTTTCCTGTTGGCGGTACTGACACTTGCTGAGGTCATCGGGGATGACGAGGAGGTAACCAGGGGCAGCCCCTACTTCGCACACCATCCCCCCACCACTTGTGTGTCTTGCTCAGTTACCAAAACAGTTGTAAGCTCATCTAAAACTAGGTGTGTGGACATTGTGTTAGGGTAGTTACAGTGTGTTAACTTTATGAATTGCAATATAAACCAGTAAAATTGTATTACTATTTCTTCTGTTGGTTTTATTTTAACAGCATATTCATTAAATATTTTGGTACAAACAGCACTGCTTTGTAAAAACAAGTCGTATCATTGTACTCCTGCCCTGCCCCTCAGCAGTCGGAGAAGACCCCCCTGTGCTGTCACGTAGGGTGTGTCAGCCTCAGGCAGCACCTCCATTCAGACCCTTTGTAAGCAGCGAAGGTGGGCCAGGCCCATGGGGTGAGAAGCCAGGCTCTGTCCTCTGGCAGGCTGGTGCCTGCGCCTTCACTGGGAGCTCTGTGGTCACAGTCAGTCATGAGTAGAGCACTGTTTGTGGTTTTAGGGAAATCGTAAGGGTGTAGTTAAGCCTCAAGAGACAGAAGCATCTCACCAGACTTGAGACGGGAGAGGGAATTCCCTCCCAAAATGTGAATGTGCCGGGGAAATAGCTAAAGAACAGAAAGGCAGCCCGAGTACCTGGGTTCAGGCATGCTCTGCTAACACCTTCAGAAGTGGTGGTGTGGACAGAGCCATCGTTGAGAAAGTTCCTTTTTGTTCACCAGTGGGACGAGGCTCCCAGGTCCTCTGCCGTCCTCACCACTTCGCCCCTTCTCTGCAGCAGGAAGAAGAGCAGTGCTCCCAACCCCACGGGTCCCCTCTCTGCCTGAGCTGCCTGCCATCCAGGACCCCAGCTACGCCCGGCCTTTGCATGGAAGTGGGTTGAGATGCAGAAGGGAAAGTGGTGAGTGAGCCCCTGAAACTGGGCAAGTGCCAAGCAAGGGGCTGGGCTGTGCCAGGGGCTCCAGAGCACAGTGAGGATCTTTTTGTCACCCACAGGGCTATTTCTGGGACCCACATTCCTGGCCAACCAGGGCAGGAGTCCAGAAGGACAGCCTTTTCTAGGCTTTTTCAGGCCCTAGATCTCACTGGTCAGGAATTAGGGACGCAGCAGAAATCCTCGCCACTGCAGCAGTGCCTGGCCCAGACACGGGAGTCCATGCCCCAGTCCACCTGGAACACGGGCCTCACGTGACCCAGATGGGGAGGGCCCGTAGTTATGTTGAGACCGAGGTTAATAATCATTGCACCTGAACACTCAGAGCCATAGTAGGCGTGTGAGGTCCTGCAGGAACAGGGAGGGTCCGTGTATTGGCAAGGAGACCGTTTCCTGCACTGACAACCAGGGGATTCGCTGGATCCTGAAGCAAGAAGACAGTGCCGAAGGGGGAGGAACAGCAGTTCGCACTGGAGGCTGCGGCGGCAGGTAGGTCAAGGCCATCCAGACCCAGGCTTCTGAAGGGGAACCGCTGGAGAATTGTAAGCCAACTTCCTTTAAAAGATCTTCGTTAAGTTTCCTGTCAGTCGTTTAGGAGGAAATATTCAGAAGAAATTTAGTTCGAAGAGAGGTGAGAAATTAAGGAAGCGAGATTCGAGAAAAATTCCTGGAGAGCTGAGACTTGCTGAAAGGGGAGGAAACACCAGGAGGTAAGTTGAGCTTTCCAGCTGTGGGTTTGAGCCCGCCTGGGAAGTGCACGCTGGAGACGTCCAGAACCTACACACGCGGGCACTGCGCAGGCTCCCGCACAGCAGCCAAGGCTGCGGCTCGTTCTTGGTTGCAGCGGGGTTGTCGTGGGCATCGTAGGATGTTTAGCAGCATCCCTGGCCTCTGCCCACCGGATGTCAGCAGCAACCCCCCACCACCTGTTGGGGGGCAGGAATTCCCCGGTTGAGAACCCTTACTCTGGCATGTAAGCTGGAGCTAGGAGGGTGGGAACACTGTCCAGGGGTGTCCAGGTTAAGCAGGGGAGGGACTAGGGTCAGGAACTGCCGTTTGGAGGGAAGAGAGACGTGAGCAGGGGAGGAGGCTGAGGACACCCAGAGGAGAAACCAGCAAGCTCTCCCTTGGGGTGAGGGCAGGACCGGAAAGGCTCATTGGATCAGGTGACTGGGCAGTCGCCGTGCTGGGGGGCGGCGGGGAGCGGGGAACAAGTGCAGATTTAAGAAGCCAGGCTGTGACGGGATGTGGGGGGTGGAGGGGTGAGGGCACTGCGGTGGGAACGGCATGAGGCGCCGTGCTGGGAAAGGAAACGCAGATCCCGGTTCTGGCCGTGGCCATCTTTCTTCCCGACTGTGCTCCCGGGCTGCTCACAGGCTAAGTGAGAGTACGTGACGGGCTGGGTGGACGCCGAGCAGGCCCTGCTCAGCCTGAGCGGACCTCTTGGGCCTTGTTAGTAACCCTCGGGGGGAAGGAGGCAGCGGCTCCCAGGGTCGACTCTGCCAGGAGTGCTCTGCTGCGCTCTGAATCCTGAGACCCAGTGGCAGGAGGAGCCACGAGAGGCACCCCCCCAGCCAGCTCTGAACTTCGCCGCAGCTGTGGAAGCCAGCCTGCCCCGAGGGGAGCCGCTTGCTCTCAAGGAGCCTCCTTCGTCACCTGAAGTGTGTGATGGCTGACCTGGCACTGGGATCCCTAGCTAAGTCATGGGTTGGGGAGGGGGTGGTCGGAGAAGAGGAGCAGTAAGATTGGGATCAGAAGCACACAATGGCTGAGACGCTTGCTCCCCGAACAGGACGACAGAGCACTAAGCTCTCTACCCTTCCCCATTTTATAGGTGAAGAAACTGCCCATAGAGGGGGTCCTGGCCTGGGCAACAAGGCTAGGGGGTTAACCCACGTCTCTTAACTCCCCGTGACCAGCAGGGCCGCTGCGTAAGATGACACATGGGCAGCAGGTGGGTATAAGCTCTCCGCACTTCCCTGCAGGTAGCACCCCTGCCCTCTCGGGGCCCAAACCCTGGGCTTCGCAGCCCGCCTTGGATGCCCACCTCACTGAGCCTCTGCCCGTCTGCAGGTTGCTGAGCTCCTGTCAAGCTCTGCTCTTCTCAGGTTTCCTCCCTCCAGTCGTCAGACCACCCCTGGGAGTTGTGATGTTATTCGTAGGTTTGAAACTAAAGGTGAAAAGCTTGCCTGTGATTTCAGCCTTTTCTATCAGGTACCACCACCTCCATCTTTGTCAGGGTCCGAGTGCAGGAAGTCTGGCTCCACCACAGAGGCGGGCGTGAGGGTGGGGAGGGGGTGTGGCCTGTCAGCTCTAGCGTGGTTATAACTCCAAACTGATGGTGTTTGGGGGAGAAGGCAGCCCCGAGTTACAAAGTGAAGCGGAAACCCAGTGCGTTTGTCCACGCAGCGCTCAGCCTAGCTGCAGGGCTCAGCACTGTGACCTTGGGCTCCAAGCTGGCCCAGCGTGACTGTGGAAGAGCGGGGGGAGGAGCTTCAGCTTTGCTTTCAAGTTGCTGTTGCCATTAGAATCGCTCCGCTTGAGCGTGGCCCTTTCCCTCTGAGCCTTAGTGTGCTGAGCGCTAACACCTGGGAAATGCCAGCCCCACGGAATTAAGAGGGGGTGTGTGAAAAGCACCCGGTCAGTTCTGAGGGTCACGGTTCAGTACCCAGAGCTCACTGCTTGCTGTGCCGGGTTCTGGTTTGAGGTTGTGTGAACTTGCTGCACCATGGTTTGAGGTTGTGTGAACTTGCTGCACCATTAACGGCAGCAAGAGGATGACCATGACCAGGAAGGAGGCCTTGATCCCTCACCCCTTTGACTGAAGGGAAGGTCCTGCTTAAGACAGAAGCTTTTATTTTTATTCATCCAAATGGGGAAAATGCAACATGTCAGGTCATCACAGACAGACCACAGCAGCCAAACAAAGGGTTCAGTCTACGGCAGAGTCCAACCGAATCAGTGCGAAGGCGCTGCCTGTGGGAGCCGGTGGCAGAGTCCCTTTGGATGAAGGCCAGGCATCTCTGGGCGAGGCACTGGTGACAGTCCTCATAGCAGGCTGCTGCTTCAGCCACGCGACGGCATCGAGGTCAGAGTCCACGTTACTGCCCCGAGGGGGGAAGGATAATCCATGGTGCTCGCGGTTTCCAGTGTTTTAACATAATACACAACCAAGTTATTGCCATGGACTCTGCACTGCAAATTACACTATTTACACTGCATATTTGGGGAAAAACAGTAATAGATACATACAGTATTTTAAATACGTTTCTAAAAACTACCTGGGCGACCACCAGACCAGAGTGAGTCAACTACGGCCGAGTCCAGTGTTGTGTGCGGTCTGTGCATCAGGGAACCGCTAAGTCTCCTCCATGCCTCCCACCCTCCCTCTTTGTGAGCGAGCCCCTTCCTGAAGGGCCCGGGGCTAGACTGCCTGCCTGCAGGGGGTGAGGAGCAGGTACCACCGGCATCGCTCCAGGAATAGCTGCGGCGGGGAGACCAGGACCGTGGGCTGTGGGGCTAACACGTGGGACCAAGCCCCCGGCCAGGGCCTCTCCGAGCCCACCCTGTTCCTCAGAGTGCCCTCACCCTCATGGGGACGACCTCAGGAGACTTGTCTCCTAAAGACGTAGCGGGACCCCAACTAGCTGCTTACAGAGAAGGCGTACCAGGCTGGCAAGGCGGGGTCCCTGGTGAAAGGCCTGAGTTCAAAGATACTTGGGGAGAAAACAGGGTGAACCCCGTTAAGGACTGAAGTATGTGAAGTCTGCCAGGGGAGGAAGCTCCTGACTCCTCAGAAGACAACAAGGGACAAAGGCAGAAGGCGCCCATCTCAACCAAGCATTCACTTTGCCTCCTCCAGTTGCTGGAAAGCAAGTGTCTGGAGGCTGGAGACAGCGGGGCCACCCTTGCTTCCTGGCAGATGCAGCTAAGGCCCCCTATAGGGGCCGGATACCTGCAATCCGGCTTCCTAGCTGTTGCTGAAAAGTGTCTTCCTGCCCAGGGAACTTAGTAATGCCCTGGCAGGGCCCACGGCTGACAGACAAGCTCACTGAGCTGGCGAGGGAAGAAGTGATGCTCAGCGTCACCTCTACAAAGTAGGGGTGCACTGTGAACCCTGTCTGACCTCAGGCCTGCAGTGGGAGGCGCCTTCACGGTCAGGGAGACAGACATGTGTCTAATGGTAGCACATCAGGTGAGACAGGAGAGTCTGGGACCCTAAATTCCAAACCCTCGCTGTGTGGGCAGCGGAGACAGTGTCCTCAAGGCTGGGGGGCTGCCACGCTTGCCACGGACCCACCAAACCAAGACTCCTCCAGCCCGAGGGGTGTGTGTGGCAGCAGGAACCCAGCTCCCCAGGAGGACGGGAGCGTGCTCAGCCTGGAAGAGAGGGAGGTGGCGGCTGGAGCGTACAGAGCAGCCTTCTGAACTCCCTGTGGGGAAGGGGTGTCCTAACGATCACAGTCTCTGCTACGCCCGCCTCCCGCCCTGTCCTCGCTTCACTTCCAGGAACAGAAAGGAAAAGAACCTGGCTTCCCAGAACAGCAGAAATATTTAGGCTGGAGTCAGAAAAATAACTTTGACCATCACCTGTCTTCCTAAGCAGGAAAAGGAGACACAGGATGGCAAGGGCCTCCCACCCCGCGGCCTCCCCATGAGAGCCGAGTCACAGCACAGGCCTGAGGGGCCCGGAGCGAGGCCCCCCTGCCACCACACCAGGCCCAGCCCCCCACTGCGCCAGGCTCACTTTTGTTTTCCCTCTCCCTGAGCCCAGAAACGCCTCTAGAAAACAAGGAGTGCTCCTTAGAACTGAGAAGATAGCCACCTACTGTCAGACCCTGAGAGCCCCCTCCACACCCCAAAGGAGACAAGGTCAGGCAGCAAAACCCAGGAGGCACATTCCCAGTGAGGGGGGGGCCAGACAGGCTCAACACGAGCAGCCAGGGCACCTCAGGCACAGCTTTCAGCAAAGCCAAGACTTCTTGTAGCAGGTGGCATCTAGTCCCCCAAGTTTTCAGTTTCCTACCCAGGTACCCCAACTCCCTCCCAACCCTCCCCCAGGGACTGGAAGGCTGCCCGCCTGAGCAGGGGGCACCTGCCTACACCCTTCTCACACCTGTGTGCTCCCGACTCAGCCCCCAGGCCACATGGAAGCCGGCCGACAGCAGGAGCTGGGAGAGCCCTGCGTGGCGCTGGTACAGCCACCGCCCCAGCTCGGCGGCCCCTCAGCTGCGTGTGGCCCTCACACACTTCCACTATCGAGCGTGCAATAACACAGCAAGTCTGTTCACGGCAGCTCCTGTCACCACACGTGAAGCACACACGCCTCCTGGCTCCTGCTCACATCACAGGACAGGGCGGGCAGCTCCATTCACTTGCCTGGAAGCCTCTCTGAGCAAAGTACGGTACTCTGGGCTTAGAGAGCACCATCTACATTTAGGGTTGTTTCCGCTGCCCCAACTACATCGAGCACCTAGGGGCAAGCACCGTGTCTGGTGGGCCTCAGTGTCCCCTGTGCCCACCCTGAGGCCTGGCCCGGTGCCTCTGCGATGCACCTGAGCAGCACCCGCTTCCCCAGGAGCCACACGCACCTTGCCTCGGTGGTCTGTAGGTTTCTCGGAGTTACAGACTACCGTCCTGTGTGCTGGCCCAGGCCTGGCCGCAGACAGAGGAAGCTTTACTATCTGGCCCTTCGAAGAAACATTTTTCCATTAACATGTCTACAGCAGTGTCCCCACACGTTTCCACATGGTGACACACACAGAGATGGTATCGTGTGGCCCACGGGGGTAAACAACCAGGCCTCCTATAGTTAGAGACACCTGGCCTGGGGGTTCTGGCTGCCCCGAAAGGCTGATGGGATTAGTGTTTCAGTGCACCTGTGACCTTTCACAGCTCCAACCTAAAGACCCGAAACCACAGCTGCCTCCTTGGTCCTAGTCCACAACGGAGCTACAGAAACAAGGGCAGGCACCCGCCCTGACTCCTCCTCACGCCTCCCTGCCCACCTGGTCCACGATGAGCCCACAGTGGCAGGACCAAGACAGACACAGACCTAAGGCCCAAAACAAACGCTCTACTGGTGACTACAGTTTCACATTTCTTCCCCTCAAAGTGCTCTACAGCAAATACACCCTTCCCACTGGCTGAAGACCATGTCCTACAGATGTTGAATCACATGAGCTCCAGCCCTTGTCCAGTTCAAGCAACCAAAACGTCACTTTTTGAAAAGCACAAGGCTCTCGTACGAATGGACGTGCAGTTTGAGCTCAGCAGAGTGGAAACTCAGGGAAAGGGTGAGGGGCTTGCTCACTGACCAGCCTGCAAACCTGCCTGCCCGTTGCCAAAGACACGCTTCCCAGAGAGCACGAGCCCCCACCCGAGGAAGCGGGGCCCGGCACACCCCCGTTCCTGGCCCAATGGAGATGGCCCTTGGAATGATGCAGCCCTCTCCAGGCCTATAGAGATACACCATTCCTGCCTCTCCTGCCCTGTGTGGCCTTCGGTCAGCCTCCTTCCGCTCTCCCTTATCTGGGCATCTGAGCAGCCCCTGCCTCCTCCCTCTAATCCTTCCAAATGGACCCCCCCCCCCCGAATGCTCGCCCCATTTGGGAAGGTAGCCATCACTGAAGGACACAGCACCCAGGGCCTTTTGTGAAGGAAGCGGCCATACCCTCTACATCTCACCTGCTACGTAACCCTCCTAACCAGGCAGTTTCCATGGACAAGGACCTTCATGTCACCCCCAGAAGGCCACGCCCCCCCCCCCGAAATCTCACCACTCACAGGGCAGACTCCCGCCCAGCTCAGAGGCCTCTTACCGGAGCTCCCCTCGTCCCACGCACCAGTCTCCACAGGCCTGGCCCCTTCCTGGACTGAGGTGGGGGGGCCTGTGCAGAGCTTCTCCCAAGCCCTGAATACCCACCCCTGGCCCCGCGCACTCTGTCTTGGTTAATGCTGTCACATATTTGGTTATTTAAGCTGAAAATCGTGACATTTTCTCAACCATTTTTTCCCCAACACAGAGCCTGGTAAATGCCAGTAGGTGGCAGTGAACATTTCCCGATAAATCCACGTGCCCAATTGGGGAGGTGTGGTCTTGGCAACATCACTAGTCACCCCATGGGAGAAACTCCTCTGTACCAGCCAAATGACTGGCTTCTGGCTCAAACTGCCCGGCTGGCTTTCTATGACTGTCTTTACCCTCTGGAACCACATAAAACAAGAAACTATAAACCCTTAAAAACAGCCTCAATCCATCTCATTTGGAAGTGCCCTCAGCTTCCCTGAGTTCCTCAGGTGCCGCCGCCCAGAAGTTTTTCACCTCCCGGCTGATCCCCCCACGTTACTGTGGCCTCCACAGCATGAAGATGTGGGAGAGACGGGCAGTCTCTGAGACTGCGTGATGGACGGTCTGGTGAGATCACCAGCATCAGAGCACATGGAATGTGACCCTGTGAAGGTGACCTTTTGGTTAGTGCACACAATGAACAACTGACAGCCACCAGCTAAAAGGCGGGAGCAGCCGAACCTACAAAGTGCACCCGCACTGGGTCCTGGCCCTGGGCACTCTCCAGCGGCATCTCCTGGTTTGCGCCCGGCCGCGGGTTCCGTTACAGAGCAAGGACGGTTGCGGAAGCAAACCCAGCTCTGGGGCTGGCACCAAAACGACGAGAAGCCCACACAGCCTGTTTGGCCCAAGGCTGACTGGTCCCGGAGCAAGCGGACAGCTGAGCCCTGACATGGATTCTTTTATTTCCCATGGGAGTTGGTGAAGGCAAAGAGGAGGGTTGGTTTTGCTTGTTTTGTTTCAAACCAAGGAAGGCAAGTAGAATACCTCATGGGAGAGGAAGCTTGCCGAAGGGTTTTGGAAACCAGGACAGCCTGCAGTCTAGACCAGCAACACACACCACCAGCACCAAACACAGAACCATCACAATGGCCACTTACACGAACTGGATAACCTGGGGCAAGTTACTTTGTCTAAGCCTACGTTGCCTCATCTGTAAAAGGAAAATTTCTAGGTCCCACGACTGGTGGAGTTCCAATCTCATCCCTAAGAAAGGGCTTCTATTAACCCTAAAAACAGTAGAAGAGATGTTCTGTGTGGTTAAAAACTTACTAATCAGGAGCCACGAAATGCGCCACAATCTCCGGGCTTCCGCTTCCTTGTCTGCGCAGTGGGAACAACCTACGTGTCTCTCCTCCTCCAGCTTGCCCAGGAAGAGCAGGACATGCAGAGGTGACCAGGGGAGGGCTTTGCCAAAATGTCCTCTACAATGCCAGGGACTCAGTCTCCACCCCCAACACAGGTCACTGCTCTAGGTCTCATACAACCTGGGTTTAAAAGAGGGGGACGAGGGGGCTGGATATAAGAAGGTGAAGGAATTAGAGAAAATATATGTATAACCCAAGGACACAGACAAGTGTGGTGATGGCCTGAGGGAAGGGGCAGTGGGGGCTGGGAGGACAGGGCAAAGGGGGGTTGGGAATGGGGACATCTGCTATAGTGACAACAATGAAAAGAAAAAAAGTGCCTTTCTTTTGTTCCCCTGCAGGCTTATGGCAGGTGGCTCAGAAAAAAGGCGAGCTGCCAAGGACCACGACCGGGGGTGAGGGAGGAATATCCTTCCCTAGAGAGGGTTCTGCATGCATCCCCACACCCACCGAGCCCCCAGCAGAGACCCAGCTGGCACTCAGTGGCAGAGGAGCGAGTGGAGTGGTCTGCAGCAGCAGGGGAGCAGACCGGCTTCCAGAGCAACTAGGGCACTCAGACCTGTGGGGGCGCTGCAAGCACCGCCCACCCCAGGGAAGCCTCCTGACCCCCAGGCTGGCAGCCGCCCTGAAGACCAGTCTGTGGGAACTCTTGCCATCCGAGCTGGCCACTGCAGTCTGCCCTCAGTGTTGCTCAGGGACCTCCCTGCACGGCCACCCACACCTGGGCCGCCCCTTCATGCCAATCTTTTACCCAGTGAGACAGAGCCTCTCCAGCCTTCCTTCAGAGTCTGGCTCAGATTTTGTAAGACAGGCCCATCACCAACCTCAAGGCAGGCAGAGAGAGTGTACTCAGAAACTAGTTAAAGAAAAACTTGTTTCAATTTTTCTTCGATATTCAAACAAAAACAAGCCTCAAATATAAAAGCTTCCTCAATTTATACAGTCACACCTTAGTCTTCCAGTCTATCTTGCTAGTTTACTAAATAATCTTTCTCAACTGGTCTGAAGGAAAATAACCCTGTTTTAGACAAGGATATCTCGTGTAAAACGGGCTCGGCAGAGAGCTGAGATTCCAGCCCAGGAGTCTAGGGTGGCTTCCAAGCCTGTGAGCTCAGAAGACCCTGTAAGGCCCCCAAGTGGTTGTTTAGGC
The DNA here is from genome assembly GCF_987537825.1 of Furipterus horrens. NCBI lineage: Eukaryota > Metazoa > Chordata > Mammalia > Chiroptera > Furipteridae > Furipterus > Furipterus horrens. The sequence continues at coordinate 195,290,563 of NW_028327174.1, forward strand.
CCTCCCAGCGGCACTGGGCCCTGCGCCACACGGCCCAGAGACCTCCATCCTGTCTCCCGACCTGCCCCCCACTTCCACTCCCAAACTTTGAATCCATAGCGTGGTGCAGTGAGAAGAGGCTTTGGCCCTGAACAGAGCTGGGTTTCATTCCTGACTCTGGTATGCACTGAACTTTGAGCCCCGTTCTGTCCACCTGTAAAACAGGGATAATACTGCCTCCAGAAGGTTGTTTGAGAAAAAGACTGTCCAAGTGCCTGGCACATACAGTATACCAACTTTAGCATCTTTCTTCACTCTCTTTCCTTTCTTCCATTCCTGCTTCTTCAATCTACTGCTGCCCATAGCCCAAAATGACCTAAACTGAAGGCTGGAGTTAATTACCTGGGACAATTAGTTGACATCTGAATGCAAAGACCAGTCATCCAAATTGTATGAAAGACTCAAGAGGGGGGAAGCTGAAACAAAGCAGAGACTGAGCTCCTGGGCGGTGCTAAGAGGAGGTCTTCGGAGCAGCCAACCTAATCCCGCCCCCTCCTGCAGCCCCTGGGTCCCAGAGCACATGACTCGGGGCCATCGGCCTCCAGCTGGGACTCGCTGGCCAGGCTTGCTTAAACTGCCCAGGCAGGTGATGGCAACCTCCACGCTACCCACAGCAGAGCCAGCACAGTGGGTTTGCAGATACGGCAAAGTTCTGCCAAGAAAGACCAGAACCCTCCTTAGAAGGCCCAAGTAGTTAAAAGATGAACTGATTGGTCAAGGTAAAAAAAGAGGCCCGCCCTCAGCCTTGGCTCCACAAGGCGATGAAGCTACCAGACAGACACAGCTGAGGAAGGAGTCACTTCCACCAGTTCATCAGTCACACATATATCTCAGGTTTAAGAAAATCTTGAACAGAATTCAAATCTATCTTATTTTCCTTTAAAGGTAACACTCAGTCCTTGCCTACACAGTTTTTATAACCCGAGCGCATCACAGAACTCACTCTGTACCCCCCACTGAGCCCATCCACCAACGGACAGGGATGCGTCTTCTCACCTTTCCTCAAAAGCTCCTGAGGTCCACAGACACACGCTCGCCAGAAACGGGCAGAAAGATGTGAATATCCTTTTATCACCTTACGCCGAAAAGCAACTTACCAAGATAAACGGCTAGATGGATGGATAGATAGGCAGGCAGGCAGGTAGGTTTTTCCTAAAATTAACGGACAGACCCTGGCCTGGTAGCTCGGTTGGTAGAGCATTGTCCTGTGCACCAAAGGCCGTGGGTTTGATCCCAGTCAGGCACACACAAGCATCACCGATGATGTATCAATAAGTAGAACAACAAACTGATGTCCCTCCATCCCTTTCTCTCTCTCAAATAAATGAATGAAAAAATTTTAAAAATACAATTCACAGGCAGAGGGAAGCCCCCCCCCCCCGTAGTGCTGAGGGCCGAAGCAAACTGGAGGAGAGGAGCTGCAGGCAGACTTTCAGAGAAGCGCCAAGTCGGACGCCTTCCTGGAGCGCTGCTCGCCCTCCCGCTCCTCGTGCGCGGTTTACAGTAACCTGCTTCCTACCCGCCAGACCTCGGGGAGCTCCGGAAGTTGGATTCCGGGGCTGGCTGTAACCAAACACACTTTCTTCTTTTGAGTGCACTGGTAGGAAACCTGGAACCAACAGGTTGACATCTTAAGCTCAGCTGTCTTAAGCACGCGTCAGCCCCAGAGCAGGCCTGCAGCAGGACAGGGCGCGTTTCCGGTCAGCACGGCTGCAGTGACCACCCCACACCAGCTCTCACTGAACGTCTGCTCTGTTTCTTGTCTAGCCCCTGGATGTAACACAGGCCTCTGCCAAAGCCCGGGCGCACCCCAAACCTGTCAGCGCTAAAGAACCAGCACCGCTGCCCCTGGCAGGCCGCACACCTGCTTCTAAGCTACGAAGCTCCCTGCCAGCACAGCGTCGCCTCCCTCCTACTTTGTCACCTCAGCCAACCACGGGAAGGACAGTCGAGGGTTCCTGAGTACTTACCATGTGCCAGGTACTATTCGAAGCACATTAGTATATTAACTCAGCTAATTCCCAAGCCCCAAGGGAATTTGCTGGAGGGGGAGAAATTCTTTGGTCCAGATTCCCACATGGTTTCTTTTCCATATTTCTAGCTGTGCTGTAAAGCTTACATAACCTAATTTGCATTATGGTGCTATTTAAAAAATCTCCAAAGTTCACTGCTTCAAGCATCAATGGAAGCTGTTAGCTCCTACCTAAAATGACAATGTGAGAAAGAATATCTATTCTTACAGCTAACTCAACTCAACTTCTTGACTTAAAACTGTCTTTCTAGAAGATGCTATTGGAAAGGAAGGGCCTCATTCTTCCATGAGAAGTACTAGCTCTGTGCCGCGTACACACCTGCTAGAGATGCGCAGGAGACCGTTTGTTCCCTGGCCCTGCGTTTTCTTGCTCACTCACCACCCGTCTCCCTCCCAGGCCTCCCGGGGACACTGAGAAAGCTGTGGCCCCTGGGTGGCGTGGCATCAGTACAAGTCTGATTGAAACAGACCCTTTCTTGTTCTGATGACCACAGAGAACCCCACCCCTGCCCAGCACGGAGGCCAGGCTTGCGCTCGATGGCAGTCATTGGAAGGCCGCTCAGAGAGCAGGCTGTTCTCAGCGCTGACTGCTCTGAGCCGTCCTGGCCTTTAGGCCCCCAGATTGCTAGAACCCCAACTGCTGGGGATGCTGCGTGGGGATCTCCTCAGTTCACTCCTCAGTTCACTCCTCTCACTCCTGAAAACGCACCTCCACTGCAATTATTAATGAGACCTAAGGAACAGGGGAGTGATAATGAATAAATTATTAGAAGGGTAAACCCCCCTCATTTGTCATTTAAAAAATGTGGTATTTGAATTAACCAGTTTCTTCTTTTCTGAATCATAAAAACTGCTTCAAAAGGACTGGGATATTTGTTATTCATTTCATTCAGTTCACTTATACTTGGATAGAGGTCCATGAACATAAACCAGAGTTGGTTTTGGGCTCTCAAAACTGGCAGGAAAATATTTAAAATGAGTGAATTTCCAGATGATGCCCATTTCAGTGATGTCAGAGGGCCCATGTTATTAATTTAAAAATAAATTATTAAATAAGTTAATAATATTATGACACTGCTAACACATTATCTGCCCAATTCCATCGACAAGGAGACTCTCAGACTAAAAGTGCTCGCGCTGGGCAGGCCTCTGTTTGGCCACTACCCAGAGAGGGGCCCGGCACACAGTGGGCACCGGGCTGTTTGACCAGCACTGGAACGGACTTGGTGCTAGTCAGCTAGACCTCACACAACCTTTATAGATGCAAAAGCCACATTCAACGTACATACAGATTCTGTACGGGAAAAAGTTGTTCCAGCAACTTTCAAGTTAGTAATAAAAAGAAAACTGCTACTTAGAGACAAATATAAAACATAAAATTCATTTTAATCTCTCTATATAAAATACAGCCTTAGCATTGAACATCTGACACGTATAAAATGCATTTATGGGACACACTAAACAAAGCAAATCCTTATTAGAATATTTGGCCTAAACCTCACATCCTTTAGATAAACTCCATGACAGCTGAATAAGGTGGGAAATGAGTCATCGAGCTACCTCACCTAGAAGAGACAGGTGAATTGCCTTAAGTCTATTTGGTCTCTGCAGACTAGGTATTAACCACTCTGAGTCTTGCCAAAGTTGGTTCTTCACATAGTCAGCTTAACTCAGTCAATTATTTTCCCATAGTTACCTTAATGTTTTGGTTTTTAATTTCTATTGCTTTATTTTTATTTATTTTTTATGGCTTCTTGCTGCTGTTGTATTAGGGCATACAACACAGATCAGAGATTTTCATTTCTCAGAGAAGTTTCTCTCCCTTGAGAAATTGGCACTTCGATCCTCAGCTTGTGTAACAGCGACATATAAACGGGCCCTACCGGCGCTGTCACCCATCCTGCTGCTTGTGGAATTCCAGCACTTTGGCCAAAAGTGCTGACATTAAAATCTTCTTAGGTGAACTCTTTCCACCACTGAATTCTCTGACTTAAACAGGTATGTGTGTGTGATTTAGATATGTTATATCTTAAGTTTCTACACACACAACACACACACACTTAGCAAAAGTGAAATAGTAATCATAAGGGTATTAAAACAAATGCTGAAAATAATTATTTTACACTTAGATCATACAAATTGTTAAAGGTAGTGTGATGGCATAACACCTAAGAGACCAAATACATCATATATGATTGTCATATATGCATGCATGTTGTATTCACTGATTTTCAATTACTTTTCTCTTTAATCAGAAAGGAAAAGCGCTTACCTTGGTATACTGAGAGCACAGCTTACAGTCACTATATCTCAGCCTATTTTATACAAGTGATATGGCTACGAAGGTCCGAGGAGAACGAGAATAAAGTGAGATAAACGTGCTGAAAACTGCTTAAAAGTATTAACCTGAAATACACAGAGGGTCCAACACCAGTTTTAAAAATACATTAACGAGGTATTCCCAGCTCTTCAATTAATAATGGTGACTGACTTGATTCATGATTTTCAAACATTCACCCAAATTTTTAGAAAAAGAAGGAAGGTTACTACCAGCACAATCTATCAGGTTTGCTCCCGGGCTGGTACCTGGAGAGGACTGCGCATGACCTCAGGACCCCGCGCCGCACCGAGTCAGCACAAGGTGCGCAGGGACCCTGCCCGACCAGCCACCCTGCACAGGAGGTGGGTGCTCCTGGAGCCTGAAGAGCACAGGCTGCAGGCCGCATCCCTGGCTGGGCACCAACCCCCATGCACAGAATATGGCTTCAAGGAGGACCCCGATCTCTGAGAAATGGTAATAGCGCTAACTCACGCAGTCAGGAATGCAACTATCCCATTTATGTGCTAAAAAAGTTTAAAAACTGTCGGAAGATAAAGCACAGCTCACACACTAATTCTAAGTTCTACATTGGTCTGTAACGTCCCTGACGAGAGACCACACTAGGAGAGGTTACATACAGATATTGCTACGTTTCCAAAGGAAAAGTTTTAAAACGGACACCGTGGCTTTGAGTCAAGTATTGCTCTTCTTTAAAATGTTCGGTCATTGCTTTCCAAGAGCAGGTGTCAGAGTGGTGTATCTCAGAGCTGGAAAGCCTCAGGGGGTCACATGGCTCTTAAGACCAAGACATGGAAATTGCCATTTCAAGCCAGACAACCTGATGGTTCTAGAAGTCAGAGAAGAGGTCCTGAGGGCCCAAGTGAACAATAAGAGGCGCGACGCTCAGAGGCTGGCAATAGGGGCTGTCAATGAAAAAACCGCCTACAGTGGGGGAGAGAGCAGAGAGGCAAGGCGTGACGTTAATGTCCCAGGGTCTGTCGAAGCCAAGAGCTTCGTTTATATTTCTCTGCTCTTTCAGCTGTAAGTGGGATTTTCATTACAAAATGGAGGGGTGGGTAGGGCACAGGGAGGGGGGACACTGAGTTCATTACAAAATGTCAACAGTTGAACTTGCAGTGGTTACCACTTCTAACAAAGGACTGACAGCTCAATTATTTTAAGTAAAGCAGAGAAATGTAAAAGTTTGCAGCAACTGGGCAGGTTTACAACATGGTTAGTAACTTCCAACAAACAACAAAATTAAAAAAAAGGACTTGGTAAAACCGTCTGAAATGACTGCCATCATGGTGGAAAACAGCACAGCTCCCTCTGCACATCATCGCACAGGGGAGAGCTACCCGCTGGGTCGGCCACTGCCCAGTAATTTTCTAAAGTGAAATCTCCAGAGAGATTCCAGCTTGGAATGCAAATTTGACAATCAATTTCAAATGACAATACAGCTACAGCTGCCAATTAATAGTATTCCAGAAACAAAGAGGACTACCGTAAATATTTAATTAATGAAAACTGGGCACTACCAGCCATGCTTTTTCTTCTCAGTGATGGCTCTGTTTCATCCATAGGTCAGCAAAATGGATCAATGAAACATGGAAACTCCCAGCCAAAACAGGCCCTTCTGTTTACATCTAGCCACTAATGCACAGGATGAGAATGATAAAGTCACAGCTATTTCTAGCAAGTGAGGAGGTTTTATTAAAGTATCACCCACCACTAATAAAGACAAAAGGTCAAAGAGCAGAAGTAACCAACCAACCATTGTGTAATGAATACACATCCGAACAGGGACACTAACGCTTGTTTTAAATCGCCCATTTCAGTCTCATTAAGTGGTCCCAGAGAAATCCCGTACACGAATTTGCTGTATTTTGTGAAACCCATTTTCCCTGATGGGCAGTGTTCCGCTCCAAAATACAGAATTTAAGAGGGAAGAGGAAAGCCAATTCATACTAAAAACAGACACTTTTAAGACACAGCAGCTCATAAACATTAACATGGGACCACAATGTTGCCTTCATGGGGGTGAGCACCTTAATGAAACCATTACCTTCTAGTAACATCATAGGCTTTCCAAACAAGGTGAGATGCAAGTGAAAGACTTAGGTCTGCGCCCTTTACAGAACAGCACAATGGTACCAACTATCATTTGTCACCAGCTTAATCAGGTGTCTTAAAAATAGATGCTGACCCATGGCTGAAACCTGTCACTTTTCACAGCAGCACTCAACAAGAACTGGGACAATCGAAGAGCAAGTTTTTATGGGGACCCTGTTGCTGCTTTAGATTCTGATGTAATTGAAGAGGAAAAGAAGGCCCTTCAATGAATCCCAGAAAAATTGCTAATCTTCTATCTGCATGAAAAAAGCCAGGGAGTGAACAGTATCTTACAGAGTGAAGAAGGCCACAAGAACAAGAAAGGGTGATTGATTGATTAATTTATTATTGTTTAAAACTTGGGAATTCAAAAACTAATGTAATCACACTCCTCCTTTCCATCTCTGGGGGGTGCCTCGCTTGGACAGGCGGTGCCAGGAGAACAGAACCCCCTGGCTCAGGGGGAAGCCCCTGTGCAGCAGGGGGTGAAGGGCTGGCAAAGGAGGGGCCTGGCTCAGACTCCCAGCTGCCTGGGCTTTGCTGTAGCAGCTGCTTACAAATGAATGGGTTTCTAGGGCTAAGTATTCGTTTTCCATTCCTTGTAATTTTATACCAAAACATATCAAAAATAATAAGCTAAAACAATATTCAAACCCATATTTTATTGGCTTTAATTACACACTTCAATATTTACAAAGTTAAAGTTAAATGAAAAGTCTCTATTGTATTAAAAAAACATAACTACAGCCCGAATTAAAGTGCCCTGGGGCAAATACATATCAATCAGCTCAGACTCAGTGACTGCATCAGGAACCAGGCAGCACTCTGTGTTACAACAAAGCAGTTTATTTGTGATCAGTGTTTGAGACTCTATACAGCCTTCCCAAATTTAATTTTACATAATCTGACACTCCTCTTAAACTCTGAACTGCTAGACTTATTTCCCTATAACAGAAGGGCTGGTATAAGTTATTTTCCAGAAATGAGGTACCGTTTCACAGAACTAGTTTCTTTTTTTGTTTTCAAGTTTTAGAGAACTAAATTTGCATTTGTTAAAATCAAAAAGTAGGAAAGATGTTCTTTACAAATAATTTTGATCAAGTATGTGTTCAAAGGAAGCAGGATAAAAAGGCTTTTTCTCTAACACTCTGTACTGTACTGTGTTGTTGCTCAATAGGAATTAGCTTCTGTCATTTGCTAAAAGAATGAGTAGTGGGGAACAGGATATGTTGGGAATTTCATAACGGGTAACAGAACCATTCTCTTGGGTAAACCTACAGAGAAAAGACAGGGAGAAGACTCCAAATAAGTTTGATAATCCAATAAAAATTTCAGGTAAAAGAATCTCATAATAATCATCATTAACCTTTTCCAGATTAGTCAGTCAACAGGTACCATTCTGGTAGAGGGCCGCAAATCTCTGACGGACCGCCAATTTTGAAATTGCTCTTAGTATTTTGATAACATTTTCCACTCCAAATTAAGATGTTATATCACAGGAATGATATTCATAAAACAATTTCAAATGAGTGAGCTGCCATGAAGTCTCCAGATCAAAAGCAATATGATTGATTAATATTCTAAAGTAACTCTACAAATCCTTATTGGTTCCCTATTGGTAAATCACATTTTACAGGAGAAATGGTGACTGTCAAGACTCAAATCACATCTTTCTGTGCCAGCCTGAGCTCCCCAGAAAGACAGTTCTAAGTGGAGCTGTGTCCAGGCGCGTATCAGGTGAATGGCGACTGCTAGTATTGGCATGGCAAATCTGGAAAGATTAATAATCACTTTCTTAATTTTGTAATTAATGAGTTCTTGTGGCCTCACAAACTTCTGCATACTCAAGCATGATTTGAAATCTGCTCCTATTTCTATGCTAATCTTTAACCTATGGAGAAATCACAAAGCAGCAACAGCAGGTATTCAAGAGCACCAGATGATCAGAGGGAAATTACCCACATGCAACAGCTTTACAAAGGCCAAAAGACATATTTACCTTACAGCCAAAATAAAGCATCGTTTTAGTAGGTAGGCATCACAGTAACATTTAAAAACCAAATCTTTTATGTGAAAAATGGGGGCAGCAAATTTCACCAGCTTTGGAAGTCAGTATATGGCACATGGAAGAGAGGAGCCTTCTGCAGCGGGGGCTCAGAGGCCGCAGGGTGAAAGGACAATGTTAGAGAAAAGGGAGGAACAAGAGAGAAAAATTAAAAAGATTGAGGAAAAACATGAATGTAGCTTAGAGCCTAGAGATAAAAGTGGTTTAAAGGGAGAAATAAAGCTCTAGCAAACCTCTACTAAAGTATGTGAGACTTACTATGTCTAAAAAAAAGACGGCCTTTAAGTAAGAACCTGCCCTAGGAGGCAGATGCTTAGGCGCTCACGGAGACACATTACAATGCGTCTTGAGAATCAAATGTATTTGGATAAACTGACCAGACCTCGTTCACAGGAAGGATGTGCAAGTCAGGATATCCGCAAGTTGGCTGAATGGTAAAAGCAAATGGCCAAATCTAAAGTAGCTAGTTTGAATTTAGAGGCAATTCTGGGTGAAAGCACACTCTTGAATGAACCCCCACTTCCTAAGCACCTATATCTGAGCACAAGGGGGATTTGGGGGAGCCCTGACCCAACCAGAGTGTGCCAGGGGGGCATTCAAGTAAAGGATGCGACTCCAGACTCTGCACTTTGTCTCAGAGAAAACTCACCCCAAGTATTGACCTTTGCAACTTCTCCACATCTTTCCAGGATATAATCTAGCTTAATGGGAAGAGTGGTCAAACTATTCATGTTCTACTTATGTCTAGAGTTATGAAACCAGATGAAATTTCAATTTAGTAGTGTCTTAAGGACCCATAATTTTCATCCGAACACAAATGGAAAAGCTGATGCATGAAGAGAGAAAGCATAATGAAAGGCCTGGAAGCCCCTGTAGAGGACGAAGCCCCCAGGTGGCCGGACACGCAGGGTCCTCCCCGTCTGTGTACACGCATGCCCGGCCCAGGGTCTCACTGAGACACACACCTCACATACACTCTGCACATGTGCACACACACTTGCTCTCTTCTCCTCTCACTGACAAGCATCCTGCAGATGGCTGATTCTAGAACATGTAGCACCTGAGTTAGGAAAAATGTCTCAGAGAGCATATCACTGACTCCAAACCTATTGCCTCCATTGCCACATAAACCTCATTCAAAAGTTATCCAAAGGGCCACTGAGGTGCACTTCTGCATTTGCTTTTAGTTTTTGCTTCTGGAGGGAGAGGAGGCACTTCTTTGATTTTCTAACATGTACTGGAGACTTTCTGCAGTGAGCACTTGACACTCTTGGTGATACCCCTCATCACCTCTCAGGACGGTTTACTCCGTCTCTAAAGCAAAATTTCTGCAAAGGGAGGACAGCTACGAATTTGCAGTGGACATTTTCTATCCCTAGCTTACATCACCCACCGTTCACACAGTTTCCAACCAGAAATTTCAATGTACTACATAACTGGCAGGCAGCCAAGCTAGAAACTGTGTATGGCCCTTCAGTAGCCTTTGAATGGAGTGTAAGTTGGCTGTAAGAAGAACTACTTAAAATACTTAATTTCAGTATGTATGGTCAGAATCAGGCAATTAGAACAAGCAGTCCTTCAATCAGGCAAAGCGGAGAAAAGAGCAACTCCAACCAAACCAAGAACCACAAGGTTGTGGCATTTTCACAAGGAATTTAAGTTGGGTCACTAGAATGAACAGGGCTGAGATCCTCCGATTCGTTTACAGAAACCCTAGATACAGACTGGGCTTGGGCCTGCTGTGACGGAGCCGCTAACAGGACAGACCAGTAAGACGGTGTACGTACCGTAGGCCGGGGCGGCTGTGCTGTAACCATAGGGTGTTCCGTAGCCTAGTGCAAAGAAGAAGAGAGCACATCAGTCCAGGACAACCAGCAGCTGGCACTGGCCAATGCACACGCACCGTGGGCCCCAAGACCTTCTTCCAGAGGCTGGATGAATGAGAACCACTGCCAGGATGGCTCTAATCTACCGATCCCTTCAGCCCTCCTTGGAGTGAAGCCTTTGGCATGGCCTGCGAGGCTCCCCTGACCCACCAGAAGGCCCTGTACTCTGTCTTACTACACTCACCACATAGTACTGTAATTACCGACCCCTGTCTGCACGCCACTAGAGCAGCAGACACCGGCATCACCTGAATTCAGCAGAGTGTCTGCCACACGGTAACCACTGGCTAAATATGATGTGTTGAGCAAAAGGAATCCTCAGAACGAAGCAAATGACCGACTTCTCAAAGCTACAAGACAAAACTTTCTGAGTCTCTCAGAGAGCAGTGACAGAGCAGGCTGAAGTCTCAACGCCATTACAGGAGGCACACGGATCGGACTGTGGGCTTGAGGACAAAGTCCGTGTCTCGCTGATACCTGCGTTCCTGACTTCAGTACAGGGTCTCTCAGTAATACCCGTGAAGCTGACCTTAGCATCTGATGCCTATGAAAAAAGGCTCATATTGTAAATAAAAACAACTACAAAGAACACAGAAGATTTTGAGCCAGTTGGTTCTGGCACAGATTTCTTATGTGTCCTTAGATATATATAATTTCTGAGTTGCCATTTTCTCATCTGTAAAACAGGAAACTTTCCAAGCTACTTTGTAGTGTTGTAGGGATTAGAAATACTATATTAATAGAAGCTATTGGATTGGCCAAACAGTCCATAACTTTTTTTCCCATAGGATGGCTCTAGTAGTGCTTAGTTGTCTTTAACTTCATTTGAAACTATTCTGTTAGATTGTATTGTCATATCAGTGTGCATTTTAAAAAAAATAAAAAATGGTGAATTTTTGTGCAGCCACTTTAATATTGAAGCTGGAAGAAAAGACACAACATTTTTGGTATACTATGCTTTATTATTTCAAGAACGGTAAAAACGTAACTGAAATGCAAAAAAAGAAAAAAGGTTTATGCAATGTACGGAGAAGGTGCTGTGACTGATCGAACCTGACAAAAGTGATTTGCTAAGTTTCTTGGTATTGACATTTTCGGCAAATAATTCTTTGCTGTGAGGCTGTCTTATTTAAATATTGGAAGATGTTTAACAGCACCTCTGGCTTCCACCCATTAGAAGCCAATAGTGGGAGATAGCTGACATGCGCAAAATATCTAAATCAATACAGTTACTGGTGAAAATGAAAAATGTGCCTTTTATTTTATGAAAAAAGTTAATGGATTTCTTGGCCAACCCAAAACAATCTTTAATCTTTCAGTAAAACAAATTTAAAAATAGAAATACTAAATCACTTGGGTAAATTTCTAGGAAAAATGGGTTTCTAAAATAGAGTAAGGGCATGAAATCTACATGGGCCCTTCACATCGTACCCACAGCAAAGCAAGCTGTTTTATATGATAATCCCTTTGTCTATATCATTTCTCCTGCACAGAATTTTTTTTTCCTCCTTCTTTCACTGACCAACTGCAACTGATCATTTAGTTCAGGTCCAAATATCACCTCCTCTGTGAAGTCTCCCAGGCTTGCTGGTTCTTCCTCTGCCCACTCATGTTACAGCTTTCATCACATTGCGTGGTATTTACGCACATGTCTGTTCCAACCCCATCTGACCCCCAGTATCCACTAGGGTAGGTGCTAGGTCTTGGTCCCCCTGAATGCCCAGTTCCAAATCTCTTGTTTGAGACTAAACTCAAATGTATGCTGAACAAGTAAACTGCTTTTAGGGAATAACTGAAACATTTCCCGAGAGATGGAAATTTTTTTCACTTTTTAGTCTATACTTAAGTCATATAAAACTGGGGGTAGTACAATTTAAGTCTTTCTCAATCTTACTCTTAGTCTTTGATTCTCAGTAATATATTTCAAGAAGACACAATGCAGCTGAAATAAGCAGCAGGAACAGTATCAGAGGCCAGAAGGGAAATCAATGTTTAAAAAGGTAAGTTGTGCATCAAATCCAGAAAAAGGCAGCTTGGCTGTCTAAGGCTTTTTACCAAAACCTCCTCTGAGATGAAACTAAATTACCTTCTGGCCACTGAGCAGGCCATTGGGGCTTTAATCTTGATTCTTCCTCTTAGTAACGAGGTGACTTTGAATTGTACCTGTAACTTAACCTCTCTGAACCTCACCATCTTCTGCAGTAATTGAGTTGGCAAGGGAAATGAAATTAAATAATATACGTAAAAAAAATTAACTACAGTCCCTGCTACACAGAATATACTCCACAAATGGCATATAACCTATTCATAATCTAAACTGATCTCATCTGAATCTTCTCTAGGCTAGAAAAGAACTTCATCTATAAAAGCTTCAGGACACAGGCCTTTTCACGGAGGTCAATGTGATGACATAAGAGAGAAGCTGCTACAGAGCAGACCAGCCGGCAACAGACAGACATAACGACCCCTTTCGCAGTCACTGCCACTGACAGCGGCCGCTCAGTCCCGAGCTGGGGGCGCCGTTCTGAGGCTGGGCAACCACAGGCACAGCCGGAGAAAGCCCCTGAAAGCAGAGGCGAGAAAGCTCACCTCCATAACCGGCCTATTTTCGTTCAAAGAAAGCTGCTTCCTTTAAATAATGCATTAAATAAGAAAAAAAAATTATATTTCAGCAAAAATAGAAGCACAGAAGAATGTCTTAGACACAAACTATAGCAAAGCCCCCCACCCCCATGACGCTCATCTCTCAGTATTCTGTCTCCTTAAATCATCCAATCTAGTTTTCTAGCTAAAAGTCCTAGGAGATAGCCTTGAAACTTCACTCTTTTTCATGCTCCATATTAAACCCACTAATTTTGCTTCGAAAGGACTGCTTCCCTCTATTCACTTCCTGCCACCCCTCTACTTCCTTACACTCACCGAGACCCCTCCATTGTTTCTTGCCTAGACTACCAGTTTACAAGAACCTTAACTGGCCTAGTCATGCCCACTTCTGTCCCTCAATCTACTCTTCACACTACAGAGTGATCTTGAAAAATAAAGTCTGATCATGTCATTTCTCTCCTTAGAATCCTTCACGATATCCACTGGCATCAGGGTTCTAAGACCAAAACCCGAACCACAGCCTCCAGGACTGGGACTGAGCATCCGGCTTTAGCTCAGATCACCCTCCCACCCCTCCCCAACGATTTCCACATTACGTTTTGGTCTTCTAAATGTTTAAAAGAGCCAAGTTCCCTGCCACCAGCACCATAGGCCTCTACATGTGCTCTTCCCTCTGTGTTCCACTCTCTCTTCCACCCCAGGCTCTTCCCCAAGTTAACACCTACTCAACCTTCAAAGCTCAGTTCAAGTGTTACTTCTTCAGGGAAACCTTTAGGGACCCAAGAGACTAGATCAGGTTTCTCTGTTACATCCTCTGGGAGCATGTGTCCTTCACCTTTATCATAATCATTTCCGTCTAGATTGGTGATTATGTGATTACTAAGTCTCACCTTTAGAGCAAAATCCACATCTGGTGTTTGCCAAAACAGGCACACAATATTTGAGTAAACGGGTCTATTATTTATATGAGCAATGCCCCCACTGGGATCAAGTTCTAGAAGTATAATTACAAAATCACATCATCCAAAGAACTTCCCAAATGTCTATTCAATCCTTTCTTAGGGGAAAAAACAAAACAAAAACAAACCCACACATACACACACCATCGACATAAACTTTTTAGGAGTGTTACATAAAAAAATGATGACAATTTCATCTCAATCGATGACTGCAAATGGCTTGCTGGTCATGTTAATTAAAAGTTCCATACTTTCAATATCGCGGAGAACTTGATTGTAATGCGAGCTGTGCAGCCGCTGCTAAAAGGGCACCAGGATCAGAAGAGAAGGCAGCGGGAAGGGGCCTTTTCCCATCTCCCGCAAGCCATGTGGGGAAATGGAAAGGAGACTCAAACTGCAAATATCTACATGCAACTCTTTGCTTGGCCTTATCTCCCTAAACCCTCAGTTTCCTTATCCGAAAAACGGGAATAATTCCTATGTGAGGAAACACTGGGAAGATTACAAACAAATAAGTGAAACCACTTACATGAAAGAATCTGGTGTACAGTAAACTCTTGAGTAGGGAAGTTCCCCATTTTCTCTTTTTGTACCTCTTTAGTCTGTGAGGGTTCCCAACACCGAGTTAAGGAAACTCTAGTAATGGTCAGGCTCCACCCCAATTAAGGAACCTCTTCGAAGCTCCTTTTCTACCCTGTTAACACCCACCCTGTCTTCTGTGTCCCCAGTGAATGCACTCTGCTCCTCAACCAGCCTCCTCAATCTGTGGAGTCTCTTCTTGTTTCTTCATTGTCAAAATACGTGCCCCTCAACCCAGTGCAATACTTCTCATCTGCCACTTCCCTCCAGGAAGCCTCTAGTTACTCAGCAGATTCATGAGAAAATCTATGACATTCAGTAGATTCTCTTCAGTTTCTGTGCACACCCATCCTATACCTGCGTTACGTTTTCAGAGACCATGTGCATAACCCTGGAAAATAAAGGAGATGCTGTTCTTCAAACTTTGGTCCAGGAAAGGAGGCAGATCTCTTACGGTTTGTACTATACCTGGAGCTATGTATCCAGGAGCAGCTGTGGCCCCAACAAAAGCTCCCCTTGTTAAAGTTCCTCTTCCTCTGCCCCGAACAGCTTGGACTGCTGCAGACACAGCTGTGTTCACAATACCCTTTGCCTGTTAAAAATAACACGGTGTCATTACTGAGAGAAATAAGAACTGTCATCCTGTTGGTTCTGTAATGTACAACCTTTATGAGAAACTTGAACCTGTAGATGAGACAGCGAGTCTTCTACGACCTTAAACCTGCACTTTATCACCTGTAAAATGAAAATGGCACCGCTTTACAGAGCTGTTCTGGAGAATATGCTGAGTACATAGAAGTCTGCAAATAACTTCTTAAAAAAAAATCCTTACCCGAGGACATGCTTATTGATTTTAGGGAGGGAGGGGGGGTGGGGGGGAGACACTGATGTCAGAAAGAAGCATCAGTTGCCTCTCCTACCCTGACTGGGGACCAAACACGCAACCCAGGCATGTGCCCTGACTGGGAATCGAGCCTGTGAACTTGCAGTTTATAGGATGAAGCCTCAACCAACTGAGCCACACCAGCCAGAGTGCAAATAACTTATTTTCACTTGAGGATAACCCAAAAATTCATTTTCTACATAAAAATTTCAGTATCAAATTACACCAAAAATCAATCCAGGCCTGACTGAAGTAATTATACACACTTGATACCCAGGTTCAAAGTACACTGAATTCTTCTCCCACAGACAAGAACAAAGATGTGGATGCCAGTTTCTGCTATGAGTTCCTAAGACCTCAGGAAGGTCATGGGATTTCCCTGAGCCTGTTTCTTCTGTTGTGCATGTGTGTGCATGTGCATATGTATGCATCCATCATAAATAAATACCAACTCTACAGTCACGTCCTGCTCTAAAATGCCATAGCCTCTGGTCTCAAGGCCCATAATCTCTCTGTAGAGGAGTCTCCCAGTAATTGTAAAATGGAAATGATGATACCTACTTTGCCTTCCTTACTTAAGCTTAGAAAGAGCAGCTTAGGAGACAGATATAAAACTCGGCAACGTCAACTAAGCACATCAAGGAGCAACAGTCACAGGGCTGCTAGAACTTCCCTTTCCAAAACTGAAATGTTAAGAAAACCAAGAGTATCTAGTTTTAAATTAAATATTATACTTATTTTTTAATCAAAATATGCAACAAAAACTCAAGCTAGAAGCTAATATTCCCTGCTATAAACAAGGCCCAGGGAAGGTGGCAGAGCCTCAAGGCTCACTGCATGACAAGGTCAACAGTGTCTCAGCAGTCACACAGTGACCTCACACAGAAATGCCACCGTCCCCTGCTCCTCCTAGGCCAGCCTTCACTGCTGGAATGACTGGGCAGAAGACAGTTTCAAGGTTGAGTGTTTCATGCACAGAGAGCTGCCATTTTTCTTTTGGGCTGAAAAAAATCCAACCCACACATCCAAAATAGACTGCCTCTTGGCTGTAAAGCACATTGAGCATGGAGTTTTACAGCTTCTAGTATGGAAAATTTCTAAAAATGAGTGAACCTGAAGCAGACTTTTTTTTTTTAACACAGCTTAGTCAAAAGTAGTCAGGAAGTAACAAGCTTGCAGTAACGAGTGACTTCACACAAATCAAGCTCATTCCCACTAGAACCTAACTTTACCACCTCATAAGTCTCTGCACATAGGCTTTATAAACACTAAAAAAACTGACCAATTATAAGATGTAACCCACAGGGAAAACAAACCAAAAAATACAAGGTAACAATGATCTTTCTACTAATTTATAACATATTCTGTAGCATTTAAGAAAAGAAAATCCACTTTTTCTCTCTACACATTTTCCTCTGCAATCAAAACACTTATTTTTATTTCATCTCAGTAAAAGTTAGTTTTACTTGTTTATATTTTGAATCCTCAAATTTAAGCAGTGCTTATTATAGTAAATAAAAGAAGTTGCCTAGCTGGTGTGGCTCAGTGGATTGAGTGCTGGCCTGCAAACCAAAGGGTCGCTGGTTTGATTCCCAGTCAGGGCATGTGCCTGGGTTGTGGGCTGGGTCCCCAGTTGGGGGCATGTGAGAAGCAGCCACACATCGATGTTTCTCTCCCTCTCTTTCTCCCTCCCTTCCCCTCGCTCTAAGAATAAATATTCTTTTTTTAAAGTTGAAATGAGCACAAAAAAAGTTTCTAATATGGATATAATATACAATAGTAGAATGCCCATGTCTTTGGAAGAAGAACCTAGTTTTAAAGGCAACCTCCACCATTAATCAGCTCATGTTACTACATGTAGTATCTTAATCTCTTGGGGTCTTGTTCCCTCATTGATAAAATTAGATCAATTCTATCCTCCAATAGTGGACTCAGCATATGTAAAAGGAACTGTTTCATACAGAATCTGAAATATTCTAAGCTTCC
The DNA here is from genome assembly GCF_987537825.1 of Furipterus horrens. Classification (NCBI taxonomy): domain Eukaryota; kingdom Metazoa; phylum Chordata; class Mammalia; order Chiroptera; family Furipteridae; genus Furipterus; species Furipterus horrens. The sequence continues at coordinate 195,308,028 of NW_028327174.1, forward strand.
TTCAATTAATTAAAATATTTTTAATTGCTTTCTTTCCATCACATTATATATTCAGACATTATTACACAAGTAGTCTCCATGAAGGAGAGAATGCACCTTATATTTATTTATGTATCTATTTTCTTCACAATTATGCAAACAGTATACGAATATGTTTAGAAAAATTTTTTTAGTGCATAAAAATGTGGTTAGAAAAATCTGTTACCCAAAAGCATGGAATTAGGAAGCCGTCTTTTCCAAATATCACAGACCTTTTAGCAACACTGACATTCCCAATCAACAGAAGCAACACAGGGTCAAGGTCTACTGTTCCACCTCCAACAGAAAATCCAAAATAAATAATGCAAAAGTCAAAACTGAAAAGGGAATGGAAGAGCATCTACAGACTTATGAACACAAGTCCAAGTCCTCCTGGCAGCTCCCCTAAATCAGACGAACGCTAACATCTCATTCAAGTCTAAATCCCTCAACACACGACCTCATCAGGAGTGACCTGAAGCCCCCAAATGAGGCTAACAGTCTGGGTTTAATATGAAATTTGCCCAGAACAACCACAGAACACAGAACCACTGACACATTTATATTATTAACCATCTAACACAAAGAAAAATTGCTAAATCCAAGAAAAAGAAATAATTTTAGAAAAAGCTGAAGTGGCACAGAAACAGAAAGGGAAACAATTCTGGTCACATTTTTCAAATGTATAATGCTCAGCTCATACCTGAGGGATAATCTTCTTTTTCTTATTATTTGCTGCATTGGGTCCAGAAAACAGCTTCTCCAGGGCAGCTAATGCTGCACTTGCCTTTGCCACTTTCTTATTTGGACCTGCACCTCTGAACTTCTGTCCATCTACTTCTACCTAAAATCAAGAACAATACTCTGCAGTTACCCCATGCAGTTCCTCTATACAGTTTAATTCCAATGGATCATAACACAGAAAACACCAGAAGTCAAGTAGTGCCATGAGAATGGACTCAGGCTAAACTTTTTACGTTGAAGCTCAGGCTATCCTACAACCCTGAGGGGAAAGGGTGGCTGTATCCAAGTACACACCTCCATTACAAAGCGTTTGTCATGGCTTCCACCAGTCTCCGAGATGAGTTCATACTTAAGACCTCTTCTTTTCTCATTGAGCTCCATTACAGGATTTTTGCCACTTGCTGTGAGGATAGGGCCCTGAGTTCTTACCTAAAAGAAGGTTCAATCAAGTAAGATTTCAGAGCATTGAATTTCTTATCAATAAAATTATACTATGCCTCTGTTGAAAAGAGGCTCAAAAACCGTACTTTAAAGCATTTAGGGGCTAGGACGCACGCTCACCTCCGTATACAAAAGGTACGGAGACTGTGCAAGCAGTAAGCGATCTGGCCAGCCGGCCTCGAGGCAGGGCTGTCCCAAAAGACAGTATTCAAGAGCAGCGTAGCCACGCCATTGCCTCGTACACTAGGGTCTGATCTGTGGTGTTGGTGATCTCAGAATCATCATCTAAATGACTAACAAAGTGCCTAGAACAGCTGAGATTCACATGACACCTGAGTGTTCACTGGTTTTTCACCATTAGGGTTAGAAAAAAAAGAACCCAATTTAGGAGGTGGGAAGAAAATGCCCCGTCACACCTCTCCGTCCCTCTAAGAGATTTAAAGGCACCTAAAGTAAAAACAGTACGCTACAGACTATGGATCCAAAATTTAAAAATAACAATAAAAGCAGTAATTCCCTGTCCTCAAGGAGCTAGAGTGTAGTGAGAGGGACACATACAATGACTGTAAAACAATGTATGTTACAGTACAAATGTAAGTTACAGAAACCCAACAGAAGGATCGTTTTGTAGGGTCATCAGGACAGTTTCCCTGGGTCTGACAGTGCCGCACCATCATGAGGACGAAACAAAGGAGAAGGGCATTCTGGACGGGATAAACAGCACGGTGAGGAGAGTAAGGCAGAACTTGATTGGAAATGCCCCCAATGGAGCCAAATCATAAAGGACTGTGTGCCATGCATGTGGGCTTTGACTTTACTGGGGACAGTGGGGAGCCACTAAAGACTTCTGATCTGGGGAAGTTCATAATTGGATTTGTGTTGTGGAAAATTAAAAATAATAAAAGAAAAAAAGAAAAGAATTACTCTAAGAGTGGTAGAAAGAACTGACTTGAAGAAAGATAAGTGTTGAGGGAAGGAAATAAATTCATGTAAGAATATGAAGGCTCAAATGATAAGAGAAGTTAGCCCCAAAATAAAACAAACCACAAAATACTACAACTATAATTTTGAGAAAGAAAAGACCCAAAGACTGAGCAGTTTTTGAGGTTAGAGATCATGCCTTCAATTCCACCACAGTAATTGCTCAAGAAATGCTGAAAAAAATGAATGCCCCCACAAATTATATGTATATAAACCCAATGGACCACAAGCTTCTTAATGAGTATTCTATGCTGATTTGCTAACTGTTGATGCTGTAGAAGGAAAACACTGGACTATTTTTAAAGACAAATTTAATAAACATTTCTGGATCTTTTCCAATAAATATCACTTTTTGAAGAGTTTTTATAATCTACATTTTTCAAGTTTCAAGGCAAATTTCCAACTTCCAGTTTTAGTAATAATTAATTTTTGAAACTAGGTCTATGGTTATCTATCTCTGCTTTTTAATCTGAAATCACTTTTATAAAAACGAGTTAAGACATAAAAATATTTGCATTTCTAATCACTACTACTTTAAATGAAGAACAGGGCTGTTTCCCGCCCCCTCCCCAGTATTATATCATACAGAAACACAGCACTAACATATTCGCTACCAAAACCTCCATAAACTCATGGCCACTATTAGTGCTGCCCACACTGCTCTCTCCCTTCTAATTCCCTTTGAAACTTAAGGGTCTGAGCCTCATAACTGATGAGCGCTTTCTCTTTTTAGTATCAATATTTCTAACACTGCCAGCAAAAGATCTTGCCCTAAAGGGTTTTGGACAGGAGAGATGTGCCTAGCACACCTTCCTCCAAAGAAGCCCTTTTTTTTTTTTTTTTTTCCTCCTAATGTGGAACATTGAAAAATTAATCCCTGCCTTTTGCCACCTAGTAGTTATGGATTGAATGATGCTTTTTAACCCTTTTTGCCAAATCTGTTGCCCCCAGAACACAACAAGGATGCCAGCCTGCTAAACCAAGCACGCCGTTGTCCGGAGACAGCCAACTGACCTGGAGTCTGCATGATCCTTCCCCATGTGGGAAGGCCACCCTCCCCTCCACACCCCCACTCTTATTAGGGATTTCTGGACCCAAGGGTAGGTAGGACGACGACCATGTCCAGCTTGAAGCAGCTAGAGGAGCTTGAGACCTTCGCCCATTGTCCTTTACAAGATTACAAAGGGTCTTAATATCTGAGAGGGAGGGATAGTTATTTTTTACGAACCATGGGTATGGACTTGGGGGGGGATGCTGGGGGAGGGAGATACTGGGTGGAGGGGAGTAAAGGGGAAAAAATTGGAACTACTGTAACAGCATAATCAATAAAATATATTAAAAAAAAAAAAAAAAAAAGAAAAAAAGAAAGATCTTGCCCTTCCTGTGAGTGACTGGTCCACTCAAAAGCCAGGTACCATGACTTCTACCTCCACAACGTCACACACACAGTCAGGCGTGGTTTCTGCAAGCCTCAGTCCCCGTCAGGCCCCTCGGGCACTTCTCAACAGCTCAGTTACACCTACAATGCCTCTCATCTGGAATGCCTTCTTTCCATCTCTTCCCTAAAAAAATCTTACTCATCATCTAAAACCTAGCTCACATTTCACTTCCTTTGATTTTTACATGTGTATAAGGTTAACAATCACTTCCCCCTTGGAAATTTTACGTTATTATATTCATTTTGCAATCATAGAGTTCATCACATTACAGTATAATTAGTTATAAACATGTCTTTTGCCTTCTAGCCTGAGGGCATCTTGAGATTCTGGACACAATTTCTTCAGCAACTGGCAGTCAGCAGGTACTAAAAGGGAATTACAGTCTGAAAAAATTATAGTCCTTAATAAATACTCATTCTTACAAATGAGAGATATTTAAGTGTTAATGTAAGCACTTGAAAGCCAATTTTCCTTATGTAGAATGCAAAAAACAAGGGCTCTGTGAATCCCCAAATATTCGGTGACTACTCAATGCTCGGACCGCGTCCCATTCTGTTGTCTGGGGTAATTAGCTCGTGTCAGGACTTTCCCAGAGCATGAAGAACACACCAGGTCAAGGGATTCCTTTCTCAGAGTCAGTCCGACTCAATGAAGACCCTCTGCCAGCTTAGAACTTCAAATACTCCTAAATCTCCTCCTCTAGATCTTTTGGGGTTTTTTTGTTCTTCAGTTATTGTTAATATACTTGTTAAATGCAGCAAAAGGAAAATGCTAGTTAAATATGTTGTGCAGTACCTAGTGCGCTTATAGATATTTTTAGAATTAAGTGGAAAAAAAAAAAGATGTAAAACCGCATAAAAATGACTGCCTTCAAAAAACAAAATAAAACCCATTAACACAAAAAAGGCTGTATGGAAATAAACCAAGATATTAATAATGGCTGTCTCTGGAATATATACACTTGTATATGCTTTTGATTTTATTTCTATTTTCCCGTACCTCTCAAATGTTTTACAATGGATACTACTTTCTAAGGAAAAAATACGAAAGCATACCTCTAAGGTACTGGAGGTTTCAGTTGTAGAATTTCCAGTATTATTGCTTGAGTTTGAAGACACTATTTCATTTTTGCTTTCATTGTCTGATTTTTCATCGGAACTCATACATTCAATATCTGCATCAAAGCCTGTTGGGTATCCCATTGCCTGTAACACCTGTACAAATTATAGTAAGATTCAGTTTTAGTCAAACACCAGAAACCACACAGAGGAGATGAGCGAGTGAGAACAATTTCAAACCCACAACGTCTGAATCCGTGAAGCGCCTGGTCGGAGGGGGAGGTGGCGCTGTGTCTGCAAACCCTGGGCTTTGCCTGCCAGGGTACTGCCACAGAACAGCCATTTTCTACCTTTTCCATCCCATGACACACATAACGTAATTATTAAAATTCACCCAGGAACTAGTATAAATGACCCATGGACGCGCACATCAGGGGGGGGACTGACTGTGGGAAACGGGGGCAGTGGGTGGCGCAGGGCAGAGCAATGGGGGAAAGATGGGACAGCTGTCATAGAACAAGAAAAAATTCTGTGGCACACCAAGAAATATATATATATTTGCCTATCTGACAAAAAAATAAGTATAATTTTGAGTCATTCAAACCAGACAGCTATTGTTGAGTTGTCTGCTGTCGTTTTATTTGACAATCTAAGGGAAAAGACGTCTGTGTCCCTGACTAACCAGTCCGGCATTGCACAATTTAAAAATTCTGTGGCACATCAGTGAAAATCACTGCCATAGAAAAATGGGAAAAATTCCTTCAGAGTAATTAAGTTTAAACAAAGGATGACAGAAATGCAAACCCAAGGTTGCTCCTGGTTCATTTAATTTGGAGGTAAAAGGTAGAGAAAGTAAACAGCATAGCCAAGTTCAGCCACTGGGGTGAGGGGAAAAGTGAAACAGCACATTGTAAAAAGTGCACTGGACTAGAGAGGAAAAGACAGGAGGGTCTAATCTTGTATTTTCCCACTGGTCCTCAATTTTCCAGTCTGCAAGAAAGGACGACTGATTAGTTAACTTCTAAATTCTACGATCCAATTCATTAGGAGAAATTAGCGCAAAAAGGCAATCAAGTTTTCTTTGCCTTGGAACCAATCTGCTGGTCAATTACAAAATAACATCTGAAGCTTTCTACCACTGAACTCTTTGCTTTTAATTTAAACCATAACTGAGACCCGAAAGAGAAGACTCAGTCTCTAAACGCCCCATGCTAAGCGAGGCAGGAACAACTTCGGACGTGTACTTCCACCCCTGCCTCACAGGGGCCGCTTCTTCCTCTATGGCGTCCTCCAACGTTCACGCCTCTGATAGTGCCAGTCAATGCCTGGCCTTTTAAAAATAAACCTTTTTTAAATAAGGTTTTCAGAAATGCGTGTGTGTGTACACATAAACACAAACACATGCAGGCATGCCTTTAAAAATCACCTTCCAAATTATATTGCTTTACAGTTTACAAGAGAATATAATATGTTCACTGGCGTTTTTACAAGCCTCTTTTAAACAGGGTGATAGTGTATTCTCAGTTACTAATTTAAAAGTTTATATCACAAAATATAGAAAGGTTCCTAAAGATTCCTGTATTTTAGTTTTTAACCATTTTAAATTGCTGGAATGTAAAAGCACATCATATTTCTTCACAATCCCAGCTATACCTACCAGGTATCTCTCCAAAAACTACACTGAAAACTGATTAGAGGACGCCAGTGATGCGCACTTGGGGAGGTGATTCACTACAAAGAGCATGAGAAAACTTTTTGGGTGAGAGAAATATTTTATATCTGACTGAGTTGGTGGTTATAGGACTATAATCATCTACAAAAACCACATACCAATAAATCATTAATTTTACTGTGTATAAGTTATACCTCAATAAAGTTGGTTTTAAAAAGATAAAAACAAAAACCAAAGCCAAAAACCTATTCTGATAATCACACAAATGACCAGCCAGGCAGCCCAGTCTTTATAAACAATGTCATCTTATATAAATAAAATAGTATTACTCTGAACAAAAAATGAGCATAAGTAGAACTCTGTACCAAGAGAGCTTGAAATTCATCCAATTTATATGGAAAATTTGGCATTCTGTTGAACACTTCAAATCATAAATAAATTGCTTGTATTAAATGAGAATAAAGTCAGTTCTAAAAGTAGGTAAAACCTTAAGCACATTAACGTCATTTGGTTATATCATCATCAATGTTTCATAAAGAAAATGTCTTCTCCATTGAGTCCTACAAATACACTCTTCCTGAGAAACCCCATCTCTGGGAGAACAGCTATTAAACAGTAGCTAACAAGCTGCAAGTCAAAAGCCAAGAATCGCAAGTAAATGTGATTCTCCATTCCTAATTTAATACAGTTAAATTAGTCAAATAAATTACTTAGCACCACTTCTCTGTCCTTTTCTCACATATAAACTCTCTCAAACTCATACAAAACCTGTAATGTGGTATTTACTTGTTATTGTAGTAACTTATTTCAACACATTTATAAATAATTTATGTACGAGGGAGGACCCTAAAAAATATAAACAGGATTATCTTCTGGAGGGCAGGCCCCTAGTAGCACAGGCTTCCCCCACTAGGCGAGTGTCCTAGGAGCCCATCTGTATCAGTGCACCAGCTGGTGGTGGTGTGAGCGGCTGCGTTCGGCTTCAGTGAATTTTTTTTTGAAGACTCTTTCCATGCATTTGCCCATTTCATGATGGGTGCTTTATGGGCACACCTGCCCACACCTCACTGACTGTCCAGCAGTTTTTGACCAAAAGCAGCATGACCCGCCATCCCTGTTCACTCAGTCTTGCTCCAAGCCACTTTGGTTATTGTTGTTGTTTCCCAGGATGAACAAAAGCCCTCAAAGGGAAACGTTTTGCTGATGCAGAAGAGGAGAAACAATGGTAAACAATGGGCAGAAGCACTAAAAGGCAATAAAATCAAGGAGTTCAAAAACTGTTTTGAGCAGTGGAAAAAGTCTTGATAGATGTACTGCATCAAATGGAGGAGAGTACTTTGAAGGTGACTGAAGTTTAAACATGTAAGAATACATTCACAATTTTTAATAAATAAATCCCAGTTTTTGGGAGTCCCTCTTCATAATTGATGGATAATCTCAATGGAAAAAAATTTCAAATTCAATCATTTTCTATCAACACATTCTAAGATATTTAACTACTACATGCTATAAAAGTAAAAATTTTTTAAAGTGAAGAGTTTTCAGATCTGTGGAACCGAAATTTGCTTGGAATGAAAATTAAGCACAAAAGGCTGCTATACCAAACAAAAGTAAGTTTCAGATGTCTAGTAAACAAATCAAAAGGGGGTTGAGGCTGAGAAAGACGATCACCTCAAAGACTAGGGTCCAAGAGTGAAAGAGAACACCGAAGAAAACAGTCTACCCCATGGCTCTCCACTCAAAACAAAGTCATGTTCATGACTTCTTTTTTTTTTACTGTACAGCCTCCTTCAGTGCTCACAACCCACAGATAAGAAGGCTGGGCAATGGTTCGAGGTTGCAATGTGCTCTGGCATGGGTATACTATGAGAGGCCCACAGAGAAGGGCCCACCATAAATCCATTACCATGCTCCATGTTCATGACTTCTGTCCAATAGAGATTTAATGGCTTCCAAGAACATCTCCAAAGAGCCTTCATGCCTCATCCCATTTTAACTGATCTTTTCCCCACCGTGAATAAGATTCTTTTCATGAAACATGGCTGATTTTGTCCCTAAAGGTACTCTTTGTGAGGGCCTCTAAGAAAAAAGAATTGGAAGAGGAAAGGGAAGACTGACCATTTTTAGGTTGCCTGCTGCTGAGCAGCCAGGCTCTGGTGACAGAAACTGATATCTCCTCCTTCTGTTTTGATTCTATGGTATGATCTGTCTTAACAGGTACAGACACCTACCAAGTTATTGAATAAGGAATGCAAGGATTTTTATCAACTGGGACCTACTCCCCAAAACCATATGCTGGACATAAAACTCTCTCACACTCACACAGAACCTATAATGTGGTATAACCTTATGGTTGGCAATTTGGCAATATATGCCTGACATTAATAGAAATCCCAATACATATTTAATGAATTAATGGATCGTTCAAATGGGCTTTCTTCTTGACCTAGTAATTCTATCTCTAGAATATCTTTAACGGATAATCAGAATAGTTCAAAAAGATGTAAAGCAATCAACTGGAAAAGCATCTAAATCTAAAAGGAAGTGACAATGTGGTAGAATAATAATAATAATGAAATATCAGGCCATTAGCAAAAAGGAGAACAATCTTTGTGATAACTATAAAAAGCCCAATATATTTTTAGATGAACAAAGAAAACATAATCCTATTTTAAGTATATATTTTGTAGGTCCCATCATTCCTTATCTGAAACCCTGGGGGCCAGACTGTTTTGAGAATAACTTTTCAAAATTTAGAAAACTACAATATAGTTACCATATATTTTCAAAATCTCTGGTGGTATCACAGGTGCTACCCCATGTTTGGACAAAGAGATACATAAAATATTCACACTAAATAGAATACTAAAGACTAAAAATAGCTGCACATCAATTTAGGTCAGGATTTCCCACCTAGTGAGCTTGCTTCAAACTTAGGAAAAGTATTTTTCATTTTCAGTGCTTCTGGATTTTGAAATTGCAAGTTAAAAGGGGGTGGAGGAGTTGGGAAAAATAAATACCAAAATGTTAATGGTTATTATGAGAACAAATAGCAAAATTTGTCAGTCTACTAATTCACTCAAATTTTACTGAATTGCAACTTGCTATGAAGCCACTAGCTTATATTAAAAGTTATAAAAAAAACAACCCACAAACTGTACCTCTGTAACACAGGTGCCTTTAAAGGCCATCACTGCCATCCCTTCTTATGAAGACCTACCCAAGGAGAACGCTAATCTGACCTTTACACCAAAACAACTGTCTCTCTCACAATCAACTGTCTGTTCTTCTGTCTTAGACGTGTGGATTGATATTTCACACACTTTCTGTGTCAGATGCTAGAGAACTTAGGTCTATATTTGTGACTCATTCTGAGCATATATCAGAGCTAAATTATCAAACTGTACTTTTAGCCTTATTCCTGGATTCACTTTCCCCCTCATTCTTGGTTTTCTTCTTCTGCCTCATAAGCTCATACTACTTCATCATACCTGAAATACCTCTTTTATAAACAACACAGAACATTAATAATATATTGTTTTATATTTTTAAAGCTTTATTATTATTTTTCTGCACTATTCTTATTATTACCTGACATGTAATTTATTCATTTATATATTTGTTGTCTGTATCCCCATCCTATAACACTGGAATCCAAGCTCCAAGAGGGCAAAGACTTTGTTCACTGCTGTATCCTGAGATTCTAGGATAATGTTTGCATCTACATCAACACTAATAATATTTGCAAAATGGAATGATCATGAAAACAGACCAATTATATCTTATGCCATACTTTATATAACAGATAATTGATCTTCTTCATTCTACACAATCTTTCACATTTTCACATTTGTCTGCAAAAAGGTCAAATGTACTCTTAGAGAGATTCCAATATTTAGGAATTTTCTACAAATCTACATGAATGACTAAACGGTTCAATCCTGGACCTTATTCTCCATGGAAATACTCTGAAATGCAGAAAAGGCACCATGTGCAAAGATAATAATCAAATTTATTTATGACAGAAAAAAATCTGCCAACAGCAAAATACGCAATGATAGGGAAATGTTTAAACATATAACATACACCCATATCATGTTATTCATAGTTATTAAATATTATTTATGAAGCTTTTAATACATAGAAAAACACTCATGACATGTTAAATGAAGGAAATCAGAGAAAATTACATATACTCTATAAGCTCAACTTAAAAAAGAAACAAAACAAAAAATTGGAAGTAAATAAAGCAACATATATATAAATACTAATCATCTACCTTAGAGATATACAACTGACATTTTTATTTATTTACTTCTGTGTTTTCCAAATTTTTGCATAATTAACATGTATTTTACAGCCAAAAATTTTGTGGCCCAGAGATGACAAAACTGCATTATTAAAAATTCTGTTAATTTACAATAGGAAAATAAAAACCTATTCTTAGCATAAAATAACAAAGCACTGGTAAGTAAAAGACATACATACAGTACCTTCACTGCTACGTGAAGTTTTGCTGTTTTCTTAGATGGTCCTGAGGCTTCGTATGTTGTACCATCCACATCTACAGACATTGTAAAGACTGGGGCATGGACAGGGCCAGACTGCGATAAGAGCTTGTATTGAAGCCCTGGCCTGATCTGGTTTAGCCTCATTAGTGCATTCATAAGGTCTATTGCTTTACTATCCAGAACTGTTAAAGAAAGAAGAGATGAGAAATTAAACCATTTTGCTTTAATCTATGCATTTGTAGGTTTCTAGTGACCACTATAAATTCATCAGATATTTTTTAAAGTAATAATTTAAAAACACCTATACAAATTAACTGCATTTCATAAATACTTCTAAAATTACTTTTTAAATTATGATGCTAACACCATTGTAAAAGTAACATGCATTACTGTATCTATTAATTTGTTTGGCAATATTAATATATACGAAGCCAGCGATTTTCAACCAGTGTGCCCCAAGAATTTTTAAAACGTGCAATACCTGACTATTTAGTCAGGACACTGATCTCTTTTCCCTTAGACTGTCAAATAAAAAATGACAACAGCCAACACAACAGTTACCGTCCAGTGTGAAAGAATCAAATAATACTTTGGCAGATCAGCAAAAAAATTTTTTTTGGTGCACCACAAAATTTTAGTAATTAGTTTATTATAGGTGCCATGAGATGAAAAAGGCTGAAAATCACTGTCATAAAAGAAGTTATTCAATTATCAATTTCTCTATTAAGATCTATTCTAAATATCTCAATTCAAATCAATCAAATTCTTCACTCTGTAATTTTTATTTTCCTGAGACTATAAATGCTTTCTAGTTAACATATATAAGAATAAAGATTTTATATACTTTTCCTTAAGTTTCGTTTCATCTTCTTATTGGGATCTTTATCATCCCCTAATCCATCTTCAAATGGCCTCTTCAGAGCTGAAGACCCAGCACCTACAGAATTACAAGAGGTTCATTATCAGTCAAAACAATTATTCTATTTCCTCTACCAAATGTATCTAATATGTTCAAGAAGGAAAACCCTATGAATCACGAGGAACATAGTAATACTACTCTTCATTGAACAATTAATTTACCATATTTATAATCTTGTAATAGCAAAAACTTTTAAAGTAAATCTTTATGAAACGATGAAATATTATTTTTTTTTTTTACCATTCATTCATACATACAAATACAAGTATCTATGCATATATTCACATCTGTATATGCATGAACAGAAAAGGGTCTGGAAAGATAACAAAATGTTAAAGGTAGCTATCACTGGTACTAGGATTTATTTTTATTTATGGCTTTCAAATACTTCTATAATTTAACATTTACTAGTATAAATTTTTAGTTAACATGTTAAATCTTAGGCTTCTGGAAATCTGATTATTTTTCACACGACAGAATATTCTTCAGTCTGCCTCTTCAAATTCTACTGAGAAGTTTATTGACAGCTCGCCTCTCCCATGAAGCTCTCCTTCAGTTAGTTTCTGGGCTTTCCGAAAGAGTGTCTGCAGCACCGGAAACGCAAAGCGCCCTGCGTGGCGCTGTGTCACTGGCTATTTATTTCATAGAGAGGCCTGTGTTTCCTCAGCACTCTACGAAGGTCAAAAATAGTTGTCCCTGTCTTTTACTTTAAAAACTAGAAACAACATAATGGGTAAGATGCAAAACTAACTGGACTGACAGTATGCAATTTCTTGGGTAAAGCAGCTTGTTCGTAACGCCATCAGGCATAAGGTTTTGCTGTCCAAGTTAATGCCAATCAGAGAAAAGCTCATCAACCTGTCCAACTATTTTAAAGAACTCTGTGCCTTCAACTTAAAAACTGGTTGTTGGGTTTTTCCTAAAGGAAAGTTATACACAACAGATTCATGCCACAAGATTACCAGATACTTCTAATCAAAGCTTGTAATAATACTGACATTAACTACATATTCTGATTATCAAGATTTATTGTCCCTTGGGGTAAACATTTGACTTCAGCATCTACTTGAGTCGATGTTTACCACTCAGGTCAGTAAATCTTGATGTTCTCTTCTATATAAGGCATTATCTGCTTGGCACTGTATTTCACCTGCATTGGGTAAAACAGTGTACCAGTCTCCTAGGATGCCACCTTTAAGAGATAAAAGTTCTAAGGGAACAAAGTCCACTCATTCAACCAACCACCCATTAAGTTACATTAAAAGCTGCTCCCCGATTGTGTGAAAATCAAAAATTGACTTAAAGGCACAGATGTATTTTCTAAATCCCCCAGCAGTGTAAAATCTGGGGCAAATCATAATAGTAATGGGGGGGGGGGGCTTACAAGTCATTTTCATCCTCTATAATATCGAGAAATGAGAAGTGATCATTTCAAAGGGAACAATTTTTAAAAATAACATGTGGTGCTTAATGTATGTCTGGCAGTGTTCTTAATACCTCACATGTATTAACTTATTTAATCATCACCCTTTGAAGCCTGCACGTCTATCATCCTCACTGTAATTTCATTCATGTATTCGTTCAGCAACAAATATTGAGCATTTTCTACGTGTAGGATAATTTTAGGTGCTGGACAAGAAAACAAAACAATGTTTCAAATTGCTTATGCAAGGTGGTAGAAACTAATTACAACATGTCCTATGGTTGTGAATATAATGAAGAAAAATAAGAGGCTTAAGTGGGAGAAGGTGTTGCTATTTTATCTTTAGTATTTTTGAGAAAGGTAGAAGGTGTTTCTGAGAAGGTGACTTTCTGATGAAGACTGGAAAGAAAATAAGTTAAGCTGGTCACTATTTGGGGAATGAACCCCAGGCAAAGAAAACAGCAAAGTACAAAGGCCACAGGCAGGAACAGGCTGGGAACAGCATAAAAGCCTGTGAGATTGGAGAGGCGTGAACCAGAAGGGGATGGTGGCAGAAGAGGAGAGGCAGGAGTTCTGAACCCTAGCTGCCACTAATTCACTAGAGGAACTTTTACAAAATATCAAAGTTCCTATGACAAAGTAAGTAAATTGAAAAAGTCTTTCTGATGTGAGTAATTAGAAAAGGCTGTCCTTTTCTAATTAGAATAAATGTATAGTCCTGGACAAGAAAGACCATACTGTTAAGATCTGGGATATGAAGGAAACCCTACTTTGGGGGCCACATTTCCTATAAGGGCATCTTCCAAATCCAGAAACATCAGTAAGGACTGAACAGAGTACTTTTTAACAGGCACCAGGTCTTACTCAGTGGGCCAAAAACTGAAGTTTGAGGACCACTAAGGAGGGAAGGTCTGTTGAATCCCTCGCACTGTGGTTGGGCCTCAGCAATGCCATACACTAGAAGTAAGATGAAGTAAGAATACACAGTCTGGATTTCGTAAGGACTGAGCGCAGCTTCAGATCACCTTAATCCCTCATTGCATTATAATGACCCAGGATTGCCAATTCTACTAGCCGTCTCCCAGAAACATAAATTTGCCCTGGGAAAGATATTACTCTCAGTTTTAAATTCTCTACAATTTTTCCATTTTAAGTCTCCAGCATTCATAATCACCAGATATGTAAGAAAACAAGATATTATGATCAAAAATCAAGAGAAGAGCAAACAACACAAACAGAACCAGAACAGACCCAGATGATAGCGTTCAAAAACAAACTGTATTAAAAATAATCATCAGAATGCTAAAAAAAGTTAAAAAATAAAAACAAGAATTATTTCTGGAAGAAAATCTGAACCTATGAAAGAACCAAAATTCTAGAAATGAAAAATATAATATAAATTAAAAACTAGCAGACCTGCAAGGGGAAATAGACAATCCACAATAGAAGGAAACTGACATACCCTTTTTAGTAATTAAGAGAATGGGAAAATATAGTACAGTTATATAAGATTTAAACACCACAATGAACAAATGTAACCAGACATGTAAAGAACATTCTGATCACCAACTGCAGAATATACATAAATTTTCAGACAGAATCACTTACCAAAACTAAGTACTGGGACATAAAACAAGTCTCGACCAATATCAGAGTAAAAAAATATATATCAAAGAACAGAAATCAAACAAAACATATTCTCAGATTATAGAAGAAAAAAATGGTAACTCAAAAATCCTCATCTGTCTGGAAATTAAACGATAACATCTAAATAGCTCATGTATCAAATAACTGATAACAATAAAAAACAAAAAATTATTTTAATTAAGTGATGATAAAGATACTAATGTTGAAAGAGAGTAAGACACATAAGACTGAGCTTAAAGGAAAACTTAGTCTTAAAGAATACACAATAAAACAAGAGGCTAGAAAAATCAATAACGCATTCATCTATTTCAAAAAGTTAAAATAACAGCAAATCAAACACAAAGAAGGTAAAAAGGAAGAAAAACAAAGGATAAGAGCAGAAATCAATGAAATAGAATACAAGCATATACCAGAAGACAATCAACAAAGCCAAAAGTTGATTTTTTTTTTTTAGAAGACAAATAAAACCAATAAACCTCTAGTGAGAACATTCAGGAGAAAAAGGAGGGACAAAATATAAAAGAGGACATCACTATAGATATTGCAGACAATAAAAAGACAAGAGGATCTATAAGATTATGTAAGTTTATAAAACTATTTTTAAATTTTGATGAAATGGATAAATTCCTAGAAAAACACAGTTTACCAAAATTCTCATGAGTATGCCTATTGAGTAAATTAGATCCATAATTTAAAACCTTTCAACAAACAGAACCACATGCTCAAATGGCTTTGCTGATAAATTTTTCCAACCACTTAAGGAAGAAATAATGTCAATCTTACACAAACTCTTATGAAGAACAAAAAAAGAAGGGACCCTTTCCAACTCACTTTATGAGGCCAATATAACATTAGAGGCAAAACCTGACAAAACATTGCAACAAAGAAAAATTGCTGGCTGATCTCACACACAAATATGTATTTTTGTGAACTGCTTATAAAAACCTGTGCAAGGTGCTCGTATCAGCTTTACCTAAGAGACAAAAACCATAAATAGACAAAAGTTCCTACAACACATGCACGGTCAAACTGCCTCTGGCTCGTCCATGCCATGGACTACTACTCAGCAACGAAAAAGAAGCAACTACCAACATATGGAACGAACTGAATGGGCCGCAAGGACCTTACACTGGAGGATGGGAGGGAAGATCTCAAAAGATCACACACCGTGTAACTCCTTGAAATGACAGAAGTACACATAGAGAGAAAGTCAGTGGTTTCCAGAGCTTGGGGATGGCTAAGAGGAGAGAAGAGGGTATGACTATAAAGGGGCAGCATGTGGACAATCTCAGTGGTAATGGAATAGTTCTTGTTTGCGATGGTGGTTACACAAACCTACACGAGTAATAAAATGGCATAAAACATATACATACATATGGTATCGATGTTAAGTTCTTGCTTTTGATACTGTACTACAATATAAGATATAACTATTAGGAGAAACTGACTGAAGGATACATGCGAACTCTCTTTACCTATTAGGCAACTTCCTGTGAGTCCGTATTTTAAGATAAAAAGTTAAGGAAAAATGAACAGCTGCTTGCTGAGAACAGACAACTGAGGCAAAGTCAGAAGTAGGAAGACCAGATTGACAAGTTACTACAATAACCCAGGTGAGAGGTGATGGCAGCTTAGCCAGGATGGCACGGATTTTTCGCTATATCGCAGGATTTTGCGGTACTGTATACGTATGTTGTTAAAGTTACGTAGGTTTAAGAGTGCAGAGTATGTTTAAGAACATAACTAGTGTTTATAAAAGCGTGGAAAAGGTTAATAAGGGAGTGGGAAAGGTTAACAAGGGACTGGGAATGGTTAATAAGTGTGTGGGAAGGGTTTATAGAGCCTTAAAAATATATATAAATACTAAAATAAATGTAAGGTTCCTACTTTGCGGATTTTCAACTACTGCGGGGGGGGGGGGGGGGGTCCTAGAACATAATACCTGCGATGAGTGAGGGAATACTGTATACAGATGCTGCTCTAACCAACTGAGCTACCTGGCCAGGGCTGGAAAGTGGGATTCTTAAAAATGAGATTACAGAGAGTACAGGTGCAGCTATTGAGGATAAGGTCTAGGATACATCCACAGAACGGGTAACTGAGATAAGGCAGAAAACCAAATATTTACAGGAGAGGAAGTCAAGAAATTAAGAAGTCAGAGTTGTGAAAAATAAAATTATCTGAACACATGCTGAAATCACCAAGTATTACAAGAATGAAGTTTAAATGCCAATATCAGGAAGCTAAGTGCTAAGAACAGGAAGTATGAGGAAGAATGCAGTAAGGGTCTGGAAGCAATGGCCTTGATTCCCTCACCTTATAACCAAGGCAAAGAATAGCTAACTTACCTAGGTCATGGAGCTAGTAACTGAAAGGGCTCAAATGAAAACAGCAACAGTTTGGTTTTATCTTATTTGCACACTATTGTTCCTAAACTTTTGAGAAAGGCCTTTAAAAGCCCTGCTGAGGTTGTAGCTGGTCTGAGAGATACAAACAAACCCTTTTCTTAAATATTGTTACATATATTGGGTGCAGAGGTTCAAGGCCATGACTAGCTGCATGTTTATAAATGACTAATGTTAAGCCAAGCACTGGCTGGTTTGGCTCAGTGGATTGAGCGTCGGCCTGCGAGCTAAGTGTCGCTGGTTCGATCTTCCAGTCAGGGCACATCAGAGAAGGAAAACTCTGACTCCAAAAAACCTCCGCTGCCTTGCGGCATACCTCTTCAGGGGAAAGGCTAAGGGAGTAAACCCTGACAGAAAATCCGGAGCCGGAGTCCCTAAGGCGGTTTGACGTTGTAGTCAACACCGCCAACTCCTGCGGCGCACCTGAAGCCAAGCTGTATTGACTCCGTCTTTCCCTTGGACCCTTCAGCTGCGAAGAGAGGGGGGGTCTGCTGCATGGGCAACAGCAGACCCTCCATATCACCCTGCCCAGGCTCTGTAGCTTCAGCTCCACTGGAGAGGACACTCCAGCGTCATCTCAAGATGTCGATTCAACACGGGAGGATACAGATACCGTGTCACTCCCGAGTCGGACTGCACAGCCATTCTCGGCGGTGCAGATAGACTCTTAAGAAGCTACGCCATCGTCTCTCGAGACGGACGGCTGCCGACGATGACCTTTAAGCCATCAGTTTGGTTATATATAACATGTGTTTCACAAGGTGATATTCGATAGTAAATTGTAAGTGAGAGATACCAAGAACTCCAAAGTCAGTGCTGGTGTATTTATTTATTTATTTGCAAACTTCAAAGTCAGTGTTGTGGGTTTTTTTCATTTGCTGTTGAAAATGGCTGGAAAGATATATCAATTCAGTAATCCAAGAGATTTTTTAGCAATATGCATGTTTCCATTATTTGAAAAGAAAAATTTTTTTGCCCTGACTGGTGTGGCTGAGTGGATCGAGTACCGCCGGCCTGCAAACCGAAAGGTTGCTGGTTTGATTCCCAATTAGGGCACATGACTAGATTGAGGGCCAGGTCCCCAGGTAGGGGTGTGGGAGAGGCAACAGACTGATGTATCTCTCGCACATTGGTGTTTCTTTCCCTCTCTTTCTCCCTCCCTTCCTCCTCTCTAAAAATAAATAAATAAAATCTTTAAAACAAAAAAATACTATTCTTTACTTTTTTATATTTCTTTAATAAGTACTAGATTATAACTAAAAATAAATAAAAATCATGTATTTTATTAGATAAACATAATAAAGGCAAATTTTCAGTGTTAATTTTTTTTTCTCATTTCAGCACATACTAGTAATGAATGTATCTCTTGGATACACATGACCTACACTATAATTTTTCTTGACTGTGACCTTCGCAAAAAAAATAAATAAATCTAAGCTACACAACAGCAAATATACTTTTTCTATCTAGTGAAAGAAAAAATACAAAACAGAAAGAGCTACTATGAATTCAGTGATTGGAACAGAAGAGTCCATTACTAATCTTAAGAATCTCTATACATTAGAAGTTTTTATTCAATCATTCATTCCACAGACAGTGCTTAATGTCAGCTGGCCATGGAAATCCCTTTCAAATCTTCTTCACTGCTCTATGAATACCTTCTTGAAGAAAATGGTGTTCATTCCACAAATAATAATGATCTGGTAGGATATGGAAGACTCCTTACCTCTAAGGAGTTTCCAGTGTAATACAGTGATTCTCAAACGTTTTAACCTCAGGACCATTTTACCACTTTGAAAACTGAGTACCCAAATAGCTTTATTGTGTGGGTAATATTTATCAATATCAAGCACATTAGAAATTTAAGCAAAAAAATTTTAATTAAGAATATACAAAAAACATGCCACTAGCCATCAGAGTGATGATGCCATCACATGTCATACGTAGCCTTTGGAAAATTGGAGACTCATGAAAGAAAGAGTGAAAAAGACCAAGAAAAATGCCTTCGTATTATTATGAAAGTTTTGATCTTGTGTATTCCGTGAGAAGTCTTCAGACCCACTGGAATGCTGTTGTCTAAATAAACAGATTGGTCTAGTACCCTATTTTTGCCATATAAAAATTATTAGAGTGACATCTACTGTGGGAGGTGGGGTGGGTCCCAGATGAAGAAGAACTAACTGGTGTTAAACATCCCCACTGCTAGTGTAACACAACATGAAGGCAGGCGGAAGGAATTTTTTGGTGGCAGAGAGAGTGAGTGCATTCATGCTGGAGTGAGCTGTATTGGAGGCATGGAGTGAGGCATCATAGCTGTCAACAGCCAATCAGGTGGGAGATAAATTACAACAGAGATAAACTAATTGCTCAAGGCCGAAAGCTAGTAAGTAGTAGAGCCATGGTAGGAACCCAGGTCACACTGACCCCAAAGCCTGTGCTCTTCCTGCTGAAATTCTGAGTTCAAACAAACTAGTACAAATGGAAGATAGTCCTAAATTTTCCCATATACTTTTCTCTTCCTTTATATATTTGTTTTCTCTTTCTTGGTTATATAACACTTCCAAGCATAATGATATCTCCTCCTAGTTTATAGCTTATCTCTTCTCTTAGACTAGGGGTTCTCAAAGTATGGTCCCCACATCTACTCAGTTAATGAAATCTTGTCAACATAGCCAGATGAGTTCATCCCTAATAAGAATAAATAATACCAAGATGACATCATTCATGAGACAGAAGAGCAGAAAGTCAAGAGGAAAAGCAATAAACTTCCTTATACGTGACTTGGATTAACAATTTTTTAAAAATATAACTGACAGACAACATTGTATTAAGTTCAGGTATACAACATAATAATTCAGTATCTGTATATATTGTGAAATGATGACCAAAATAAATCTAGTTAACACTGAATTAACAATTATTAAGCTTCCTCGGCTCTAACGAGAGCTGTATCCCACGACCATCTCTACCACTGCCCATGTCCAACATCAATGAAACACTTTCACACTCACCTTCTTTATCAGTAACTGACCAGGAGTATTTCTGAAAAGGCTTACTAGATGGAAGGGGGTCCATCTCCAGCACTTTGTAAATCTGGCCAAAGGCTGACAGTCTTAGTGCATGCTGAAGAACAAAAGATATAATTATTCAAATTTCACCAGCCATTTAGAACACCTAGGTAAAAAGACTATCCATTAAATAATAATGTTATGATAGAAAAGTCCCTAATAACAGGCAAGAAAAACGTGTTTAAATAGGACAATTCAGAAAATAAAGCTATGCTGCCCCTCTAACAGATCACAGGGACATGCCCCATCTTCTACCTGCGCACTGTGGGTAATCTCTTCTTTTTGCTGGGTGGTCATATAGCTCAGAGCATCTGTCGGGTCTCGCTCACAAGGATCATGAAGACCAGGACCCCCTTTGGCAAAGGCAAAAGAAAAACACAAATATCATTTAGAACTGAGTTTAGAATTCAATAATTTAACACAAAAGAGAGAGAAAAGTAAGGAAGAACAAAGGGGGAAAAGCTGAGGAACTACATCTCCTTAAATGGACTAAAAAGGACACGCTCTCACTTATAACATGTTAGCATTTGACTGTCCTCATTGTACTTGAAGTCACTTATATATCTAAGGTCAAAATTGGGTCTTACTGAGAAGTTAGAAACAGCATGGTAAGTCATCCCAGAAAGGGATTACATATGGAAAATAAGACCAAATTTAATTATTCCAAATTAAACATCAGACTACAAACAGAGTGAATTTCATACATTTTAACCAAATATCTGCATTTGCAAATTCAGAGCTCTAGGTAAAGCAAATTCACAGCAGACACAATACCCTTATTAGTACCATTTATGTTAGTATATATAAAATAGAAGTTACATTTATTGAAAGAGTTTTATAGCATTATTGCAACATTCAAACATCCTCTTTGCTAAAATTCCAAGCAAAACAACCCCTACACATGACTTTCCTGTGCAAAGGACAAATTTAACACAGATTTAGAAAAATAAACCAAAATGAGGTTTTTCTGATTCTTCTGCCTCCAGAGTGTGAAACCCTTACCAGGAAGTAGTATTCCAGATGCCAAACACTCCATTACTCGTCTCAAGGCCTCCCCAGCGCCCAAAGGTCTATTACAAGTACCTATAGACTTTTCACATATAAGCTCTAGTGGCTAGAAGATATTAAATTACAAATTAGTACATGCATCAAGTGTTAAAAGGATTCCAGTTAAATGTGAGCTGACATTTCTGTCTACAATGAAGGCCAAAAAGGTGAAAGTCAATTTATCATTTAGGGCCCAATTAAACTTTTCCCCTCTGATGATCAACTTTTACCCCAGCTAGTGTTTTTAAATCAATTGTTTTTGACAAAATATATTCAGATGACATTTTGTTACAAACACCTTATTTCCAGTTACCCTGAAAATATCACTTAAGAAATTATGGTCATCTAATAGATATAGTGAAGATATAACAAGCCTTCATATAAATTAGTAACAGCTAATAACTAATCAATGTCCAAACCCAGCCCACCTGTCTCCCACATAACGTAGGAAGCACTCACAACACAATAAGACTACATTTCAGAGAGCCTACCCCAGTTACTAAAAACTGACATTATTTAAAAGTAGTAACTGCTACATTAACTTAAAATGACACTTTACAGCTTTATTTGTTTTATAAATGTTCTTAACTGTGGTCTCAAGCAGGTCAGGCATAATAATTTCCAAACTAAGTTTTGAAATATACATTTATATAAACTATGTCAATACTCAGGTTAAGTGTACTGTTCATCTGCTTTTAATTACTAACACAAATTTATTTTTAAGTGTCTACACTCAAAAGAAAAAGAAAAAGAAAAAGAAGGTATGGGAGCCTTACACCGACATATCAGGTCATTTTTATCCTACATGGAAGTAGCACGGAAGGATAAATGTGCCGGTCAAGGAGGCTTTCATGGGCATAGTGACTAGCGCAGAGCACAGTGCTGAAGACATTCACTTCTAACGGGCATAGAACCTTTTTGTCAGAAAAAAATATCTCGGGCTCTGTAATATGGATTATGATAAGGTCAAAGAGACAAGTTATATGCATAAAAAAGAATTCATATAAAAAGATGCATGATTTTTCCAGAACAAAAAGAGGCAATGCATACCTTAGCTAACTCAAAATATAGCCATTTCACAGTAATATGTAATCTCTACAGCACAGCTTCAGAACTTGCTTTTAACTAAAGTGAAGTACTTACCCATCCTTTTAACGGTGCCCACGTGGGAACTCTGTTGCATAAATCACGCAGAATGCGAAGGACAATTACACATGATTTTAATCCATTTGCCCTTGCCTAAAACAAACAAAATTATTCCAGTATCCCTGATGAAATCCATTCTATACCTAAGCACACTGAGCATGGATAGGCTCTTTAAAGTGAATACTAATTAGCCAGTCATTCATCAGTTGTAAAAAATTTTTTTAAATCAAGTTACTAAAAATAGTAAAATTGTGGTTCAGAAAGACATGTTTTAAAGTAAAGGAAGCATATTATTAAAATTGCTTCATAGCCTTCGGCAACCTCATTTCAGGCAACTATCTCTCGTAACATCTATCTTTTCTCACCCGTGTTTATATGTTACAAGCCCTCATTTGAAATTCAGAGTACTAAGCTGAAAAGGATTACATGATAATTAAACACCAACAATAACAGAAGCTATACTAAGCCTTTACCTAAATTAACTCGTTTACTCCTACAATGACCCTATGAGGTAGAGAGTACCCACATTTTATACTTTACACAGAAACCATTAAGCAGCAAGTCTTCCAAAGGAGACCTGTACCAGGCTACAGTAATGGTAAGATAATAACAAAGAGCCAACCTGAAACCACTTGGCATGTCGAAGAGACGCCAAGGCATTCAGGCACTTCTGCCTGTCCAATAAGTCCGGAGGGTCTTTCATCGCAACCTTTTCTAATGGGGAAATGGGATAAAGAGAGACAGACATACAATTTGACCAAGGGGCTCCTGTCATATTAACAAACAATAAAACTTTTAAATAAAAGAGCAGCATTTGAGTGAACCATAAGACTCCCAGAAGATTTCATGATCTGGTTTTTGTTGCTTTTTAAAAAAATTACATGCACTGTCATTACTTAAGTAAAAAGTCATTAGAGCCATTCTGTGCACAAGTACAACAGGAGCACAAAGGCATTCGTTCAGTAAACAAATCAATGACCAAGGCTACATACAATCTGGGATCTTATTAAGCATGTGTGTAACATCAAAGGGCACAAAATAGGCACATAGCACTTTTTCCTTTGGCAGGGTACAAAGACTGGAAGTCTGGGCTCAAGAGCAATAATGACTATTCTTTATAGAAGGAACCTTCATCACTAATCAAGTCATAAGGGAAACTGGGGCTCTTTTATGTAAGCAATTTGAGATACAGTAAGAATACACTGCGTATGGAAATTTTATTTTTTAAATCTAAATAAACTCATCCGACAAGATAACCATTAATAGAAACTTTACCCCACTGATGAGGACTGTTCAAGTGTCACCCTGGAGTTCCCTCATTATTTCTCTTCTAAACTGAAATGATCAAAACTACAAAAATGAAATACATTGAAGTACATTTCAAGTTTTATATTATACTCTATTTTTTTAAGGCAACAAAGAATATCACCTAATCACAGCTATCTGACTTGCCTTAACATTTCCAAGTTGAATTAGATGGCCCAAAACAGCAAAATTAAGAATTCAAACATGTGATTAATGAAAAACATCCATAATTGAGAAAATGTCACATGATACTAAGTCCAAGTTTAGAGCCAAATATACTCCCCCTAAGCTATTACAAAGTGGGTTTTTCAACTTTTTGAAGACTTGTTGCGTTATTTAAATGCATAGGACATATACAAATGTTTCTTAGGGAGTAATGCTTTGTCTAATCCAATTAAGTCAGATTCGCCAATCTCCGTTATAAGAACTCTGAGATCTAGGAAAGTCCATCAACATTTCTTCGTAGTATAATCATGATAATCAGACTTGGTAGTATGTTTGTGTGAGCCAATTGATACAATGTAAATATTCTGAAATAAGAGACAGATAATGATACTTTTTGGTTTCCTGATTTACTAAAAGATTCTATTATGACAAATTTACTGCATATTCCAGTTGGTAGCTTTCCATTAACTAAACTGAAGGCATAATGCCCAACAGAAAACAAATCTATGAGAGGGATTCTCTTTACAGGCTGCAACACTCCAAAGGCTGAAGTGCTACACACTTATTTTCTGACCAGGTGAGCTCTACACCAGATGTTTGCATTGTTTCACATTAACCTCTGCCAATAAATTCACAATACAGGGTCTGATTTCACTATTTCCTTTTACTCAAAATACGGGAAGCCTCAAAAAGGAGGATTAATGTGGATTTACTTATAATCATCAATAAATACTACTACAGACATTCACTTCATAGGTGATCTAGTTCCTGGACTTGCTCAATTCTGTCTTTATATAACACAAAACATACAACTAAGTCATTTTAATGCTGCTATGTCAAAATGGATAACTGTGATCAATGCAAGCATCTGCGTAAAGCTCACAAACCAGATCAAACAAACTACTAAAATAATGATTAGAATCTCTTAAGAGTTAGACATGACAAAGGTTGACTGACTGCTAAGTAATGTAATCCAAGTAAAGGTATGGACTGTACTTAATTTTTAAGACCTGAGTGTTTAAGTTAAGAATAAGACAAACTTGGTTTTATTCTGCCACCTTACCACGCAGTGTTGGAAAGAGGGGTGCAATGGAAGAGAGGAGTGAAACAGGAAGTCTGAATAGGAAAAGGCAGGGCAAACCAAAACTCTTTTTGAGCTTTCTGGTACTTTTCTCCAAAAACTTATAAAAATAACATCTCACTCATGTTCACTGTGACACAAATATTTTTAAAGAGGGACAATGGCAAAAATATTTAAATTCTTTCATCCCCAAAGTCAGATAATCACAAACGCTTATTCAAAAATAAACAGAGGTATCAGCTTGCTACAGACAGTCAACATTTGGAGGCAGTAACTTCTACTAAAAACAGATGGAGGACAGGCAGTGAAGAGACTTGCACCAGATTCTCTTTCACATCACCATCAGAATGGCCATGTTTCTTCATGCTCTGACAGTCAAAAGTCAAAAGGTCCAAAATGTTTCAATATTCATGATGTGGGACACAGCAGAGAAAATGTAATAATTCATCTCATTTTATCTTCTTCCAAGTTTCTTATTTTAAAACTATGTGAATTCATATGGTATTACAGTACTACTTGTAAGCCCTGTTTCCTTATTTCCTTATATATTAATAATATAGTTTTATATTTTTTCATTAAAATACATTACTTGATGTGGCAATCACAGAATTGCTGCTGGGAAAATGCTGCTACTTCTCATAGCAAAACCTCAAGTTTAACATTTTTGTATGAATTTCAAGGTAGGTGTTTCAATTCCGTGGGGAGGCAAAGCTTTTCTGATAAAAGGTTTCTTCGAGTCTTTAAATTAGAAACAATGGAACTGTGAGACATCTTATTTTTTCTACAGTGACCAGTAAAACAGATAAGAAATAATATAGGGGATGGGCTTGAGGAGTGATCAAAAAGCAAAGAAAAACAGCTTTTAAAAATTTATTGCTCTGTCCTGGCCGCTGTGGCTCAGTGGATTGAGTGTCGGCCTGTGAACCAAGTGTCACTGGTTTGATTCCCAATCAGGGCACATGACTAGGCTGCACGTCCCCAGTTGGGGGCACGTGAGAGGCAACCACACATTGATGTTTCTCTCCCTCTTTTTCTCCTTTCCCCTCCCTCTAAAAACAGATAAGTAAAATAAAATAACATAAAATAAAATAAATCCTTACCCGAGGACATGTTTAAAAAAAAAATTATTGCTCAGTAACCTGGCATCAGGGCATGAAGGTACGTATAACATTCTGAACAGAAGCACTGGAAAAGAAGTGTATTTTGCCTAACTTTATTTGGTTAGAGGTTAGATCAGTGACCAGAAACATACCATACTACAGGAAATGTTGGTCAGTTTCCCTCAATTCATTACATGAAAGCTAACTCTCTTCCCATAAACAAAAACGCTAGCCTAGACATGGGGCAGAGAAAAGCCAGAACATGACTGTTAAATAGGAGTTATATGTCTGGAACCTGGGCTCTTCAAAGGTAAAATAATGAGTTCAGCTACCACCAAGGCCTCCTTGACAATATGGATGAAGCTAAGCTACTGAGTACACGCTGACAGAATTTTCTAATTAGCCTGAAAATATCCTAGCAGCCCCTTCTTTCAATTCCTTGAGGCTTTGTGGAGAGCAGACATTATGCTCCAAGCCACGGTCCATGCAGAATATCAGGCCACAATAATGTGCACACGCAAATGTAGCACTAAGGGAGATCAGAGAAAGTACTGTTCTCCTAATTTACAGTAGAAATGTCACTTAGTATGACTTTTATCCAACACCTCACAGTAGACAGTCGGCCACTTGAAAAATAACAACTGAAGGTTTGCACTGGATAAGGTAGTCTAGCAGCTGGGGAAGGCAGGAAAATACACCCTGCAGCATCATTACCATCTCAGTTGTGATTTCTGGATTGTGAGACTCTAACACCTTCACCAAGCAGGACTTGTGCCAGTGAACTTTTGTCAAGATGCATCAAAAATTTGCACAGGTGTTCGCAGCCGCCGTCGCTCTCTAACGCCAGCACCTCCTTCAGCTCACAGAGCTCCAGCCGAAGGAAAAGGGGGGCAACTAAAGAGGTCTCTCTACCACGGCTCGTACAAAGCAGACTGCCCGCAAACCCACCGGTGGTAAAGCACCGAGGAAGCAACTGGCTACCAAAGCTGCTCGCAAGAGTGCGCCCTCTACTGGAGGGGTGAAAAAACCTCATCGTTACAGGTCTGGTACTGTGGCACTCCGTGAAATTAGACGTTATCAGAAGTCCACTGAACTTCTGATTTGCAAACTTCCCTTCCAGCGTCTGGTTCGAGAAATTGCTCAGGACTTTAAAACAGATCTGCGCTTCCAGAGTGCAGCTATTGGTGCTTTGCAGGAGGCAAGTGAAGCCTATCTGGTTGGCCTTTTTGAAGACACCAACCTGTGTGCTATCCATGCCAAACGTGTAACAATTATGCCAAAAGACATCCAGCTAGCACGCCACATACGTGGAGAATGTGCTTAAGAGTCCACTATGATGGGAAACATTTCATTCTTTAAAAAAAATTCTCTTCTTCCTGTTATTGGTAGTTCTGAACGTTAGATATTTTATTCCACGGGGTCAAAAGGTACCTAACTATATGATTGCAAGTGGAAAATAGGGGACAGAAATCAGGTATTGGCAGTTTTTCCATTTTCATTTCTGTGTGAATTTTTTTAATATAAATGCGGGGACATAAAGCATTAATGCAAGTCAAGATGTTTCAGTGAACAAGTTTCAGCAGTTCAACTTTATAACAATATAAATAAACCTGTTAAATTTTTCTGGACAATGCCAGCATTTGGATTTTTTTAAAACAAGTAAATTTCTTATTGATGGCAACTAAATGGTGTTTGTAGCATTTCTATCATACAGTAGATTCCATCCATTCGCTATACTTTTCTGAGTTGTCCTACATGCAAGTACATGTTTTTAATGTTGTCTGTCTTCTGTGCTGTTCCTCTAAGTTTGCTATTAAAATACATTAAACTATTAAAAAAAAAAACAATTTGCACTGGCACCAGTACGTGAAAAGGGACTCTTGGGCAGCTTCTCTGTGAGCCCCTAAAGATCTCCCCAAAACTGAGGACAGAGGCTTGTCTTAGCCTAAAAGCCACAAGTCACTGTAGTTTCCCAATCCATCTGGGTATAAAGCGATACTTTCCTCACTGATAAAAAAGGGCAATTACCTACCTCAGAGGGCTGTTGTGAGGATTAAAATAAGTCATATATGAAAAACTGCTTATAAAATACTAAGTTATTTTATACCTTAACAGAGCTTAAATTCTGACATGCCCATTATTAATGCTTTTTACATACTAGACAGTCCTATTTAATCAAACAATATGCTGGCTACAGGTGTTTTTTTTTTGCCTCTTATATATTAGGTACCATTCCAGGTGCCAGGGGAAAGACACCTTCCCCCCAATGAGTCATAAACTATATAATAAACCAGCCCATTATTAGCACTGCAGCAAGTACAGAATACTGATTCTAATACTGCACTTCACTGGGCTTTAGGTTCAGGTCTTCAGACCTCTCATTACGAGCTCGAGGCAGGATGAGTAGGTGAGTTCGCACTGTGAATCTTTTTTGTAAGCTAACACTATTTACACTATTTACTGAGCAACTAGTTTGTGCTGGATATTGCACAGGTCACATTACATAAACTCTCTCATTTAACCACAAACAACTTTCTAAAGTATTTATTATTCACATTTTAAAATGAAGAAACCTGTCCAAAGTCACAAAGAGAAGGAAACTAATGGAATTAAGAATCAAACACTTGACTGCCCACACCTAGGTCGGTGCTTTCCCCCCCATGTCTTCTTTAGCAGGATTCATGTAATAAAGGGGAAGTTATTCTACAGGAGCTTCAGTTAAAGTGTTAGAATATGGAAAGACAACCGACAGCACAGGGGAACCGTTCCTGTGAAATACTAAACAATACCAAAGAGATTCACTACCCAGTCTGGCCACCGACAATGTAAACAGTAATCTGAAATGAGTAGATAGATTGATCCACTTCTGCAGACAACCCTGAGGAGACTGTGAGGTCCTCCCCTGCCCCCATACTCCAGTTCTCTCTGCTCTCAACCACACTTTTTGGTGGTCCATATTTTTAGATTTCACCCAAATATGTGGCAAGTGAAAAAGGGGAAAAGAAAGATGTGAGATATATATATATATATATACATATATATATATATATTCTGTTTTGTGGGAGGGAAGAAGTTGAGATTCTACAAAAAAATACTCTGAAAAAAGTTACGATGTATTTTTTTTAACTTTGAGAAAGAAAATGAGTGGAGTTTTTTTTAAGGGGCTATCTCTCAGTCTTAAAAATTCCTGGAACCCTAATAATCTTGAGCTTTCACCCCATGCAGCTGAGAAGAACTGCATCGGGGGGGGGGCGGGGAGATACATCCAATGTGAAGAATCGAGTCCTACAGAACTGTACAGCCCAGGTCTCAAGCATTCAGTTACGCTGGATCCTCAAATTCACCCAGGAGCGTATGCAGCTGCTAGCACAGATGGGAAAACAAACCAAAACTGTTTTTGACAAAGCCCGGTTAGACAAAATGAGCAACTTAGAAGAGATAACAAATGAGTCAAAAGGGCTGGCAGGTTAAGGACAACAGCAAAGCAAATCTTTCTGCCATTCAAATGAGTAAGAAGTAACATGTATAAAACATTAGAGCCAAGTTGAGTCTTTCATCTTATCTATCCCACACAATGTCAGCCCCAGCTGATGAGGTTCAGCTCATGAAGAGGTCTTGGGATCTTGAATAAACACTGACTGTCCTACTTTACCACAAATTCCATCCTATAACTAAACTAGTCTTCTAGTAAGGATGCTATACACTAAGAATGTTTTCAGTTTCTCTAAACAAAATTAAAGTAACAAAAGCAACAGACTAGCTTAAGGGCATCACTGAAAACTATGACAAAATCCCATGTAAGTACACAAAACCCTAAGAAAAAAGAAGCCTGACATTCACTTAATACTTTCAAAGAAATAAATGGGAGGATGCCTATAGCTACAATCAAACATATAATTAATATAGTCTCTGGCAACATCAGTCTTTTTCTCATCTCTCTATACTCAAATAACTTTTAATAATACCTATAATTATACCTCTACTTAGAAGTGGTTAGTTTTACACTAGGTGGGTCAAGTAGAACACAGCTTACCAGAATTAACAGAATTATCTTGATACTTCAGAAATCATTTTATAGTTCTACAGTTAATGATGAACTGAAAAGCTGTTAAAGAAATTAAGCCATTTAAGATTGGTTCTTCAAAGGTGTTAGAGATACTATATATAGCAAAAAACAAACAAACAAACAAAAAAAACCCAGAAAACAAAAAAGCCCATGCATAAACCCAATTATAGACTAGATGCACTTTAATTTTAAACTGTAACTCATAAATGTATCTAGTTTATATTGTTAGGTTTGGTACAGCTAACTTTAGTTACCCCAAAAGCTTTTTTAAAAGGAGTCCATCACATCTGCCAAAACTCAAAATTCTAGCGTTACTGGAAAATGCCTTTGTCTACCTTTATCATCAACTTGAAATAAAGAAACTGACCAATATTTCCTACTGCACTGGTATTCCAGGCAGGGGCGTAAGCAGGGCTCGTTAAATGTCTAGTGATGAAACGCAGCAACAGGGGGTCTCCATCGGCTCAGAGAGGCCACCCTGCCTCTAAGCTGTCGTGACAGAGAGAGGCTGGTTGGTCAAAGGTCTGACATAAGAGAAATATCACATGGCAAGTTTCTAGGGACAGAACTGAAAGGCAGAAAAAAGCTACCTTGATAGGATAAAAACATCAGAAAAAGAAGCTCAGCCCAATAATTACTTCTCAAAACTGAATAGGTTTCTCACTCTACTTTTACAAGGATGATATTGCCATACAGGAATTCTTTTTAACTTCAGAAAAAAGTTAATTTAAGGCATGACTACCACATGCATCATATTCAAAATGTTAACAGGATCACAAACCTCCTAGAAAAATAATTTACTAAAGATTATTTATTTAAAAAATTCAATCCCCCAATTTAGATCTCTTACATTATAAAACATATTTACACATGGGCAATTAAGTAAAGCATAAATCTTATAAGGTTATACATAGTTATTAGAAGTCAAGAGCAATGTACAAATGAGTAATCTGAATAGTAACTGAATAAATTTGAAAATACTGTTTTGGTCCACATTTAATCCTAAAATCATACCTAATAGCCAAACTATCTAAAATAGGTTGAATGATCCCAATAACAAATGCAATAATAGACCAAGTGAAACAGTACACCAAAATAGTACAAAAGTTAGAGTTAAGCCCCACATGATAAGTGCAGGTTTTTGAATGAACATATTTTATATTTCAAATATTTACATTTTTGAAAAATATAGTGATTTATGTAGAAACAAAGCTGTTTAAAATACTACAAATGGCATAAGACAAATATAGTTATTTCTTAAATCTATAAAGTACAGTTAACATAGCATTCAAGACGTTCTCCATAAACAAAACAAAATAAATACTTATGTGTACGTACCTCCATCCTTCTTCTCCAATTCATCCCTAATTAGAGGGGAAGTAAGTATCACCTTCAAAGTTAGCGTGGGCTCTTTTGTATTTCGAATTATAATAGATGCCTCATCTACACATTGTTCCACTTCATATTTCTCTTCTGTGAGTTTCTGAAAGTCACCATGATTTCAAAACATCCAATTAATTAAATTTTCAAAAAAATGAATGACTGCCCCTTAGTTTTCAAGCATTATTATTAGAAATGCTGTGCCAAGAGTAAATGAAGTAATTAGCTAGTTTATTTTAGAGATAACATTTCTCTCTCCTTTCAACTTACCAGCAAATCCTCTCTCCATCCCACAAAAAGCAATCATAATGTCAACTCTCTATACAATTATAAACAGTATTCAAATTCACTCTTTCTAATATTTGAACATAAAATACCAACAGCATCATTATGTGATGAAAAGTAAATTCTTGTTCTTTAAATTATTACAAAGAACTATTATAGAAAAATAAATTGCTGGGAATGCTCTCTAAACCAAACACCTTTGTTGACAGGACAGCCTAAAAACGAACTCCTACTTCTAAGGACTAACAAATTTACGATTATGTAGATTTTTATATAATATTATGTAAATTTCTAAAGAGAATCAAGTGAGAATGAATAAAAAAGCATCTTCCCATAGTCACTCACCAGCAAAAAAATTAGTGTGAACAAGTAGCTTCACTTCTCTAATGATGGTCTCACAGATCATTCCAGTGAGACCCATCAGTATGAGAAGTCATCTGACACCCGCAGGGAAATGTACATTGCTTCTTTCAACATACAATTATACACAATTTAAAGGCAAAACTAGAGTATAGAGAAAAAGCACAAAACTCACATTCATTTTGCCTCTATAGGAGCATTAAAGATGTCCATCAGAGAATGAACCAAACTGAAAATTTTTTACCCTCACCAGAGAATAAGTTTATTAATTTTAAAGAGAGAGGAAGTGGGGGTGGAGGCAGCACCGGGATGGGGAGCAGTGCAGAGGGAGGGGGTGGAGGGAGGGGAAGAGACAGACATCAGTTTGAGAGAGGAACATAGATAACACGCCTCCAGTTTGAGCCCCGACCAGGGATCAAACCCGCAACCCAGGTATATGCCCTGACTGGGGATGGAACTCGCAGCCTTTTGCTGTGTGAGATGATGCTCTAACCATCTGAACCACCTGGCCAGGGCACTAACTTTTTCAATTATGCGTGCAGATCACCATAAGACACATCCAAAATAATAAACATGGT
Source organism: Furipterus horrens (assembly GCF_987537825.1). Lineage (NCBI taxonomy): Eukaryota > Metazoa > Chordata > Mammalia > Chiroptera > Furipteridae > Furipterus > Furipterus horrens. The sequence goes on from NW_028327174.1 coordinate 195,340,867, forward strand.
AAAGAGTTTTGGACTAGAATAATCTGGTTTTGATCACCCTTCTCCTCCCTTGCTCAAGGAAGTTCTAAAATCATCCTAGAAAAGAATATGTAGAGAAAAGGTATGTTACAACCTCAATTAATTATGTTACTTAGATAACTGACAAGTTTTGCTAGAGTAAATGCTCAAAAAATTTTTTTCTTTTTTTTTTAATCCTCACCTGAGAGTATTTCTATTAATTTTTAGAGAAGAGGGGAGGGCGGGGAGAGAGAGAGAAGAGAGAAACACCGATGTGAGAGGAACACACCCGCTAGGTGCCTCCTGTACATGCCCCAACTGGAGACTGAACCTGCAACCTAGGTATGTGCCGTGACAAGGAACTGGTACATGGGATGATGCTCCAGCCAGCTGAGCCACCTGGCCAGGGCCAAAAAACAGAAAGATTTTTAAACTGGTAAGAAAATAAGATCATATCAGAGATTGGTTTTCCACACAAACAGCAAGAAAACAAGGGGGAAGTAAGGAGTAAAAGTAGGTATCACCTTTAAAATAATTTTCTGGAATATGATTACTACTACTACTAATGTGTGTGTGTACTTATATGTAGATATTGGGGCATATGTGTGTGTACATGTATATAATTTAATGAGATGGATCTACAATTACATCCCCATTTTACTTGGGTACCTTTACCCAAGTACCTATAATAATGGATCTAACCATCACACAAAGCAGCTGCTTTCACTATTGATAACTTTACTGGCTATATTAAATTGAAATGTTTCTCATAATTTCCATTATTGGTCTTAAGAGTTCAGGCCTCTTCTACTTTCGCCAAGAAGCCCTTCCAAGACCTAAAGCTCTGTGTTTCATTTAGTTTTCTCTTGCCTACAAAGCCCTGGTCCCTTTGAATTTCAACTGGTTGACACAGCCTGCACTCTCTCTCCTGCATCCCTCTTTGAACATATGCTAGCTCCACAAAAGGATTTTAAAACTGCGGTGCCCAGAAATAAAGACCCTTACTCAAGAGAGACCAAAAATGCAGAGTTCCCACAACTGTGGTCTGCACAGAGAAAGCTCTATTTTTGAAGACTGGAGCTTGGCCCAATCTCCTCTATCTTCAACAGGAGAAACGTGACAGACTTTGCGTAAGAACTTTGATTTATTACAGCACTGGTCCTCAATCCCGTTCCCGCCCTGACACATGAGGAATACAACACACTCGCAGAAGGAAGAAGACTCACATTCTAGACTTCCAGTCAAGATGGAGGCATAGGTAAACATGCCTCATGTCCTCACACAACTACAACAAAAATTACAACTAGACTACAAAACAAATATCACCCAGAACTGTCAGAAAATCGAGCTCTAGGGAAGTCCGACAACCAAGAATTTAAAGAAGCCACATTCATCCAGACGGGAGGGAGACCCGGAGATGCTCAGAGAGTCATGGAGATGCTTGGGGACACGTGGAGATGAGGAGTGGCACGGAGTGGTGCAGGGACGTGGAACGGGTGATCCCACAGCCACGTGCCATGGGTAAAAATCAGGAGGGGTACCTCGGGAGCAAAAGAGCCCAGCCCCTGACCAGACCGCCCAGCCCAGGGTTCTAGCACCACAAAGGTAAGTCCCCACAACTTCTGGCTGTAAAAACCAGTGGGGGTTGGGGCAGCAGAAGAAACTGCAGGATTCTCAAGAGACTCCCCTTAAAGGGCCCTCAATGGACGTAGGACTTACACAGACTTACCCACTCTGGGATTCAGCACCAGGGCAACAGCTGGAAGGGCACCAGTAGCACATAAGGAGAAATTGAAGTGACTGGCACCAGGGCAAGTGCTGGAAGACAGCTTCCTCCTGGGCAAAACTCCAGAGGCCAGCCAGCAGCATCGTCCCCCTCCAAGCCCTCCACAAACCCTCCCCTACACAGAGCCACAGAGTGGTGACACACAGGTTGCCCTGCCCTGATGATTACCTAAGGCTCTGCCCCGTACCACTTACAGGTGTCTTTTCTACACTAGGCCACGCTTCTAAGACAGGGAGTCAGAGCAGCTCTACCTAACATACAGAAACAAACACAGGGAGGCTGAAAAATTGAGGAGACAAAGAAACACGGCCCAGATGAAAGACCAGAACAAAACTCCAGAAAAAGAGCTAAATGAAATGAATATAAGCAATCAATCAGATGCAGAGTTCAAAACTGGTTATCAGGATGCTCAAGGAACTCAGTGGGTACTTAAACAGCATAAAAAAAAACCCAGGCAGAAATGAAGGTTACATTAAGTGAAATAAAGAAAAATCTACAGGGAACCAATAGTGAAGGGGGGGAGGGGGAAGCTGAGAAAAAAATCAACAATTTGGAGCATAATGAAGAAAAAAGCATCAATCAGAACAGCAGGAAGAAAAAAGAATTAAAAAAAACAAATGAGGATAGGCTACGGAGCCTCTGGGACATCTTCAAACGTACCAACGTCTGACTCACAGGCATGCCAGAAGGAGAAAAGAGCAAGAAATTGAAAACTTATTTGAAAAAAATGAAAGAAAACTTCCCTAATTTGCTGAAGGAAATAGACATACAAGTCCAGGAAGAACAGAGTCCCAAACAAGATGGACCCGAAGAGGACCACACCACGACACATCATAATTAGAATGCCAAAGGTTAAAGATAAAGAGAGAATCTTAAAAGCAGCAAGAGAAAAACAGAGAGTTACCTACAAAAGAGTTCCCATAAGATTGTCAGCTGATTTCTCAAAAGATACTTTGCAAACTAGAAGGGACTAGCAAGAAGTATTCAAAGTGATGAAAAGCAAGGACCTACCATCTAGATTACTCTATCCAGCAAAGCTATCATTCAGAATGGAAGGGCAGATAAGGTGCTTTCCAGACAAGGTAAACCTAAAGGAGTTTATTATCACCAAGCCCTTATTATATGAAATGTTAAAGGGGCTTACTTAATAAAAAGATCAAAATTATGAACATTAAAATGGCAAGAAATTCACAACTATCAACAATTGAATCTAAAAAACTAAGCAAACAAGCAGAACAGGAACAGAATCATAGATATGGAGATAATTTGGAGGGCTATCAGTTGGGAGGGGGAAGGGGAAAAAGGTACAGGAATTAAGAAGCATAATTGGTTGGTACAAAATAGACAGGGGGGCTGTTAAGAACAGTATAGGAAGTAGAGAAACCAAAGAACTTATATGCATGACCTATGGACATGAACTAAGGGTGGAGGATTGCTGGAGGGAATGGGGGTACCAGGTGGAGGGGGGTGTGAAATGGGACAACTGTAATAGCATAATCAATAAAATATATTTTAAAAAAAGAAAGAAGACTCACTAAAGGGAACAAAAAAGGACATGAGATGGTTGAAAAAGCCTTTAATATCCAACTATTTGATTATTACTTTATTATAGATTTAAGAGTAATAATGTTCACTTTACCAAAAGCAGAAATACAGATTAAATTTTAAAGCAATAAAAAAAAATAATGGAAACAAGAGTAATCTTATTAACATTCTAATAACAAAAAGAATAGTTAGCCAGAACTCATTACTGAGCTGTTTCTTAAAATTTTACTGTGCTCCATTTTGCTTACCACTTTCCCTCTCTAAATCATCACAAAGGGCTTTAAAATTCTTTCCAAAGAAATAAACTTAACCCTTGCCCTGGTCACGTGCTTCTGTTGGTTAGAGCATTGACCCATTCACCAAAAAGTTGAGAGCTTGATTCCTGGTGAGGGCACATACCTAAGTTCTTGGTTCGATCCCTGATGGGGGCATGTACGAGAGGTAATCAATCAATGTTTCTCTCTCTTTCTCTCCTCCCACCTCTTCTCTCAGATCAATAAACCATATCCTAGGGTGAGGATTATAAATAAACTAACTAAATAAATAATAAAAAGAAATTTAACCCTAAGAAAGACCAGAAACATTTCTTCATCAGAATCAAAAATGGAAAAGCCAAATGTTTGTTCAGTCACTTTAAAAAACTGTGTCTTAGTCTTTACTGGTATGGCTCAATGGACTGCGCACCGGCCTGCGAACTGAAAGGACACTGGTTTGACTCCCAGCAGGGTACAAGCCTGGGTTGCGGGCCAGGTCCCCAGTTGGGAGCGTACGAGAAGCAAATGTTGATGTTTCTCTCGCACATCAGTTTCTCCCTTTCTCCCTCCCTTCCCTCTCTCTAAAAATAATAAGTTAATGAAATTTTTAAAAAACTGTATCTTAAGATCTAAGGCAGGGTTATAAAACAAAATAATGCACCAAAAATTAATTTAGGGGAATGGGTCAACAAGTAATACAATTTCATTGTCAAGAATGCTAGATCAGCCCAGGCCGGGCGGCTTCGTGACCTGAAGCGCCATCCCATGCACCACAAGGTTGTGGTTCAATCCCCAGAGCACATACCTCGGTTGCAGGTTTGATTCCTGGTCAGGGAGCATATACGAGGTAACTCATCAACTTTTCTCTCCTACCTCTGTGTTTCTTTCTCTCCCCCATACCTTCCCTCCCTTCCTGTCTCTGTAAAATCAATAAAAATATCCTCAGGTGAGGATTTTTAAATTTTTTTTTTAAGACAAGACTGAAAAAACAAAGAAGAGCCCTGGCTGGTGTGGCTCAGCAGACTGAGCACCGGCCTGCAAACCAAAAGGCCACTGGTTCAATTCCTGGTCAGGGCACATGCCTGGGTTTCGGGCCAGATCCCTAATTGGGGGCACGCGAGAGGCAACCAGTCACACATCGATGTTTCTCCCCTCTTTTTCTCCCCCACTTCCCCTCTAAAAGTTAATGAATAAAATATTTTTTAAAAATATTAAAAAGCTATCATCTATGCAGGCATCTAGTTGTCTAGGCTATTTTTTTTCTTGCCTGTGGTAAAATTGGTTTCCTTATACATCGTTTCTCCTAAAGGTCTCCTTTTGACCTTTCAATTCTTTTCTGCATCATACCAACCCTTCCAAGAGTCTCACAATGCTGAGAGACCTGATCCAGAAAACAGTAAGACTCTCAGCAAGACACATCTGAAAAATGTAATGCTGTGCTTTACTAGCATCTTAATTTTAATAAATATATCCAGAGTATTAATCACCAGAAATTTGCTTTAAATGTGACGGATGTGTCATTGATTCAGAGTAGCAGTATTCCTTTTGTCTGTACCCTTTACTATTGCCCATTTCTTATTATTGAATTCAAAATCACTACCAATTTTCACCTTTTTACAAATTCTCCCAGAGCTGCAATTAACCTGTACTCACCTGAATCTGAATCGGAAGATTATCTTTGACCGTATTTAACAGGGTCTCTGTGGGTTTGTCTTTGCACATTAAAACCAGCTCCAAGTCCATATCATCTTTAATCAGCAAGCCTTTGGCAACCAGGCCAATCCTCATCACACCACACAATGTCCGACCACCTTGATCCCTAAAAATAAAAGTCTGAGTGATTACTTTACAACCCATTTCCCAGACTGAAACTTAATCATTACTTGGCTTCCTGGATATCCATATGAATTGATAAGGAAGTATATAAATCCAGATATACAAAATCTGATAAAATTTAAGACTCTGATTTATGGCTCATAAAATATTTATCTTCCCCAAGGAATCAACAGGGAGCATATTTCAGACTACAGATTAAATAATTTTTCATTACATCAATACTGCTCAGGAAAATCCAAAAATACTGCATCTCCTTAAACACTTTTTCAAATTTAAAAAGAAAATCCCGTTACCTTTTTATTGGTAATTAAAGAATTTGTGAGAAGCATGAACATCGTGGTATACTGAGAAAGCATCAGGCTGGAAACCTAAAAGCCCGACTTTCCTCCTAGTGGGCCTGCTGGTTCAGTGTCCACAATTGTCAAGTGGCTGTCGGCTCGGTGAGCCTTAGCTCATCCCTTCTAGTTAAATAATCCTAGGAATCCACCAAAGTTTATGGGGAAAGCAAAGAGCAGAGGAAAGAACAAGCCAAAGATAATCTGCCAGGATATGCATTTCAAACCCAGTAGTAGCTAACAGAAAAAACACTCAGAGAACATCGAGTCATGAATGGTGCAAGATAATGATAGCATCTATCCTTGACTTCAAGTTTTTTCTTGGTTCACTTTCCATAATCACAGTGAAAATATAACTAAGCTGAGCAGTTGTTCAACAAGTAAGCAAATGTCGGAGTACGGAAAGCATACTAAAGGAGATCCCATCACCCCTGCTTCCGAGGCTTACACTATAGTAAGTATAAAAGCAGTAACCTGCTTAAAAGGGGGAGAATAAAGTAACATCTGAGAACAAACTATATGCCACAAAATTCTCATTTAAACTTAATCCACACAAGCCTGCATTTGAAAGACAAGAAATGCAAATCTCAGAAAAGCTAATTAATTGTTCAGGTTCACACAGAGAGTAAAATGGCAAAGCCTGGATTCAAACTCAAGGTGGTTTGACCGCAAAACTCAGGTTCTTTATATTATTTTGGTTGCATCCCAAGTACAGAAGAGGGAGAAGTCAAAATTAGGTCAAACAAAGCAACCTGAAAGTCTGACTTCAACCCAGTCTTGATTTGGTTTAGACAGAAAAAAGATCATTCTAGCTAGAGGCAAAGAATCAGCAGAGTTGGGCAAAAGTCAGCAGAGTAGGAAATGAACTAGCGAAAGAAAGGAGAGAAAACTAACTGTGGTAACGGAAACAATAAATTATGAATAATCCAGTCACTGGTTCAGTGCCTGGCACACCTTAAGAGATTCAATAAACAGTAAATCAATATTTAAAAAGCTTAAAAATGGTAAAAGTATAGGGGAAAAAAAAGCATTTTAAAACAAGTGACCCAAATGTAGGGATTTAATATTACGAATAGTCATTTTTTTCTTTTGTATTCCTGTCCTTTCATATTCTCATTCTCCCAAATCTAATGAGAGTTCATAAATTCGCCCTCCATAATCACCTGTGAACCACTGCCTTCAAACTAGTTTCTTTTCAGGCTGTTCTACTACCTCAACACCCTCCTTTCATTGGCCTTACTGACTAATTGCTGCCATCTCCAATCTACTGCATAGAGTATCCTGCAACCAGAATAATCTGGAAGCACTGCACAAATGGCATTTTCCTTGTTATTTTTCTGATGACCCATTGAACAATTAGACACTTGGCATATTGAGAGGCAATTTAAAAGATAGTATGACTTCCTGGTTCAAACCCTGGCCCTGCTACTTCTGTGTTATCATTGGACAAATTACAAATGACTTGGCTTTTTGAGCCTATTTTCCCATTTGTAAAAAAGAAATAATACCTTCCACTCTGACCGGTAATGAGAATATCATTTAATTTAATGTAAGTAATGAGCCTGACATATTAATAGCTCAGTAGTTAATAGTTGTTAATCCTTCAACAGTCCCTATACTTTCTCACACCTAGATCTTTGCTGATATTTATTTTTTTCTTCCACTTTCACTGTCTGTGCCAAAGCTCTACCCATCCTCTAAATCTACTGCAAATGCTACCTCCTTCATAAAGTCTTTTTCTGATCCCTGAAACCAGCATATAATCTCTCCCTGCTCTGTACTTTCACACTTAAGTCATGGGATATCAAAGTGAAGATGCTAAGAAAATTGGATCTGGAATTAACAGACTGAAATATGAATCCTGGCTCCACCACACATACTCATTCAGTGACCTTAAGCAAGTTAAAGTCTGTTAATGATTCCGAGTCTTTTTTTTTTTTTAAGAAAATCTGAAGCAGTGGAAATTTCATAAGTAAAATGGGGGCAGAGGAGGAGGATAATAATATGAGAGATTAGAAGATTTATAAGACAATAACATGGAAAATAATTGGCACTCAATAAATGTTAGCTATTATTAACTAGCCACTATTAGATCACTTATTAAATTCCATACCATAATTATGATATACTTGATCTTCTTATGTAGAAGACAGCATGACTGAGCAGAGAAACTAAGTCCTAATTCAGTCCTGAAGTTGAATAATGAATGAATGTGAATATAGAAGGTATTATAAAGCAAGCAACCCAAATATAGGAAATTACTTAAAATTAAGAACAGAATCCAAATATTCCTAATAATACAAATACTGGGACCTTGTGCAATTTGACTTTTGAGTCAGCTTATGAAAAAGTAAAATAAAAGCTGCCTGACAACAGAAGGTGTTTAATACCCATGAGCTAGCCCTCACCCATCCTGTGCCCTCTGTAGTACTCAGCATATACCAGGAGCACAATATGTGTCTATTATCAAACACAGCTTGTACCTGCCTCTAGTTTATACAAGATAAGGACACAATCATTCTGCACAACTTGAGTTCTACCATGTGGGAAGAATCGCAGACAAGTGCTCTCAACCTGTGACTAGTTCACAAAATGGAAAGACTGTACAGACAAGCAAGAGCATCCGCACAGAACGTTATATTTAAAAATCCAAATGAACGTGTGGAGCGTATTATCTTCTAAAAACCTTTAAAACACAGTGACCTGACCCAGTTAAGCAAAAGTCTATTGGAGCACTTTCCAAAGGTTCACCCAGTCAGGAGAACAAACAGAAGATGTATTAAAAAGGCATGAACTTCACTAAAAAAGGAAACCCCTTAAGATGGTAAATCTTATGTTATATATGTCACAATTTTTTAAAAGTAAAAGGCATAAACACATTCCAAAGTACAGTGTAAATATGGAGTGCATGAAGAGTCAACTTACACAGGGACTGGGATACACAGAACTAGATTATTAAATAATATTACTAAATAACATGATCCCCAAAATTTGAGAAGTGTCCTTTTTAAAGCCATAATATGTGAGAAAAACTGAATTACCGCCAAGAACCTTGAGGTTGACAAGACTATGACTAGATACAATGTATATATTACCTGTAAACCATTAACAAAGTCAAGGAATTATGTTCTTCAACTGAAAACTGATACCGATTATCTTTAACCTGAAAATGAAAAGGTTACACTATCTTTCTGTGAAGAAATCAATTTATCAATACTTCCCTATTATTGTCTACTACTTATCACACTTATTTAGAATTAAAGCGGGGAAAAAATTCTATAACCTCTATCCTCAATTTATAAGTTTTAGCCAAAATAATGCTCTTAACTCTATTAATACAGTGCAGATGAGCATCACCTCTCACAGTCAATCACACACTTATTCCAGTCATTATGACAGTGCTCCAAACAGTAGCTCAAAGCTTAGCACAGCATAAAAGTTTCACGATCAACTTTATTTCAATTACCTCTTCCTATTACTACAGCGCTGAGAACACTCTGTTATAACTGCTGAAGGGTCTGGCTTCCAGCAGGCCTTCTTGCACTCTACAAATATCCAATGAGCATTTACTATATGGAAGATACTGTGCTGGATCCTGGGAATCAATTTTCCTGCACTCTTTCTTCTACACCAGGATTTTAAAATATCTGACAAAAATGATATTTTATGATTTTCCCAGAAACCAAAAACACTACTATTTATGTCCAAATTTAGGAGGCTGAACCAAAAAGCATGAGAAACATGACATAGCATAACTTCCAAAGAGAGAAGATTTTAAAGGGCTTGGTGCATTCCCAAAAAGCATCCTGCACAAGTCCTTCTTTTTCTGGTCTCATCACTATTCTTTTCTTGTTTTCCTTTCCAACTTAACTCAGAAAAATACCACAAACATTTACTTCCTTGTTTACAATCATATAAATAAGAAAACCCAAAGAACACCATACACCAAACGTAACTCAGTGGGATGGGATCCCGGGCTATCCTGGATACCACAGGAAGTCACCACAAAGGCCAGGCCACACTCACTTGGAATAGGTGTCTGCGGCCTCATCCTTCTTCACTTCTGTCTCCCCCTCTGTTTTCGTTCCTTTGTTTGTTTCATCCAGCCAATCTGAGACATGTTTAAGAGCACATTCAACAGTAGACACCATATTCTGAACAGCTTCAAGTTCCTCTGGAGACGGATAGATCGTTGAATGTTTCACCATCACATGGCGATCATCATTGGCAAAAGATCTAATAGATCTCTGTCAGGAGGAGAAAGAAAACAATTACTTCAAATAAAAAAAAAGTTACCTGAGGTCACGTCATAGCATTAGTTGTCAAACCGTTGTGAAATAGTTAACATTGAGACAGTAAAATACTGCTCAGGAATAAGAAGTAAAACCCTATTCTACTTAACACACCAGAAAACCCGAGATCTTTCATTCATGTTTGGTAAGGTTCACCAAGGTCACGCTCAGTATTATGTATATGCTACCTTTTATCTGAATCCATGTGTTTTGAATACCACTTCAAAAAAGGTCACCCATATCACATTATTATCTGCCAGAAACAACACTTCCTAGCTTTAATAGAGTATCTGGAAATGCATGATGGTGACTCATGATACCCAGCGTCTCTCCTTTCCAAATTGCTGAGGATTTGTGCACCTTGAAAAATTGATTTCTCAATCTAGTAATAACACAAAATACGTTATGTGTTATCCCAAGAAAAACTATGGACACATTAAGATACTGTTTACTATTCAGCATTTAAAACTTTGGTGGAAGGCTTTAAGTTTTAAAAAAGATGAGCAGGGGACATTTCAAATTCCAGAATAAAGAAAATACATACAGGGTGGGACAAAAGTAAGTTTATAGTTGTTCTTATGGAAAATAATAAAATAATAAATAAGAATACAAAAATAAATTCCAACTGCAAACCTACTTTTTCCCCACCCTCTAATTGCAAAAGAATCAACTTCCCTAACTAATTTACAAATGTATTACATTCTCAATCAAAATACCCTCAGGATAGATTTATTTAATATTCAAAATAATTTTAAAGCTCACTGAGGGGAAAAAAATCAATAAGAAATATTCTACAAAAATGGATGGGTGGTGCATTATGCTAAAACAAAATAACAAAAATTGAAAAAGCAATAATTAAAATGACATGCTGGCCCAGAAATCAGTGATGCAGATTAAAGCCTAGAAATAGAATGAATTTCATGAAAATATAATATATTCTTCACACTCATGAGTCACACATCAAAAACCTTTGAATATTTCCAAATTTACAATCACCACGAAGACACTTATACCAGTACAAAGCAAAATGAACAAGGATAACTTGCGGAGTTTTCATAAAGCCAAAAGTATTTTATTTAAAGGGTGGCTACAGTGTCTTTAGTTACATGAAATTATGCACACTAGCAGATGGTAAATATCTTTTAAAGTTTTTACCACAAAACAAAATATTCACAATTTTTATCAGTATTTTGTTCGGTTTTGTTTGACTATCAAAATTTTAAAATTTACATAAGGGGACTAAATGGTACTGGAAAAACAAAAACAAAAAATACAGTCCGAAAAATAAATTCAAAAAAGAAAAAGAAATTTTAAAAATCATAGTAATTTCAACACTAGTAAATTAATACCACAGTATAACTGTTCCCCATAAAATGAAGCAAACTACAATTTAAAAGGTAAGTAATCCTTTGAAACTCTGAACTGTTACATAAAAAAGGACTAAAAGCAATCAAAAAAGCTTTCTTTTTCTAGGTAGAAAATCATCTCTGTCTAGATTTTTTTCTTCGTCAAAGTCCACAACCAGTTTTCAACTGGAGTTTGCCACAGAGAAACAAACATTTTAATTACCTCATGAGATTTACTCATATATCCCAAAATAAGTTAACAAGAAAACAAAAGAGCCATACAATGAATCAGAGCTGCTGGGTTGTTCTGGGGATAACTAGTTACTAAGTTACTTACTCACTGACCTCACGAGAGTAAGCCTGCAGCTCGCTATGCCATACACACCCTTGGTGCCCTTCTCACAAACAACACAGGCTGCCAATGCTAAATCCAGGAGTCAACTGGATGTCATAGGACAAGCATCACAAAACCACAGGGAAAGGAAGAATTAAATAAACATTATAACAAATTGGAGAGCGATTTTATTTACCCAAATAAGCTCCAAATATATTTTTTAAAGTATTAAAAAATTAGATTGGAAGAACTATACAGAAACAAAGTTCTCATTCAAATTTGAGCTCTAACAGGAGACACTAAAAAAAATCTACCAACCAAATTACATAAAAACACAAAATTTCTACACCAGAAAATCTACATTTAAAATAAATAAACTAGAAAAGAAATTTCCATCAACTATGACCAATAAAGTATTTCTTTAAATTGTAAGAATATGAAGACTATGATGGATAAATGAGCTGAAGTGCTGAGTAATTCACATGAGAGGAAACACAAGTCAATGTCATTTCTTTACATCTCACCATAAAACCAGTGACAAAGAAAATCCCCAGTTAACATTTTTCCCCACCATCCAGAAGTAAAATATTGGAATTTCTTCTCTAAAGAGCAATTCGACTAAGTATAATTCCTAGAATATTTTTTTTTGAAAATCAAATAACCCTTAAAGAAACACCATCAGACTTTTTTATTAAGCAACATATCTACACATACTGATAATATATTTTTTGCTTTTTCTCCCACTTATTTTTTCTAAGCCTTTTTCACTAAGAGAAAAGAATGCATACAACATCTCTCCTGAAACAAAATAGTAGGGGAAAAATTCAGCACATTTTATTGATTAAAAAATTAGGCACCAGAGGTTATGACTTCATCTAACATCTCAAATTCGAAAGTATGAACTTTCCACAAAAAGCAAGATTTCCTTGATATTCAGGTTCAGTGCCCCAATACACTTAAAACATGACCCTATAACTTTAAAAGCATGTGGGAAAAGGTGGCTTTTTGAGTTAAGTACACATTTTATAAATTCTTACACCATTCATATCACTAGTTAAAGGACTGATTCAGAATTTTTAATTTCCTAGGGGGGAAAAAGACTGAACTGCAGGTAGAAAACCAAAGAAAATTACACAATTTCAAGTTCAAGGTCACATTAGCCATTTGTAACAGTCTGTTAATGCCAGTTTTATTAAAAATGGTATTTATGAGCATTCCCTCATTTGTATTTAATAATTTATGGCCTGTAGGCTCATGGGGCTCCGTCTTGTGGTTTAAAGGCTCATAATAAATCTGAACTCATTTGCTTTGCCTAAATAGTAGAATGCCTTTTTTATCTGATGAAGTAGAGCCAAAAATTAACACCACTGTTATTCACTTGCCCTCACTGTTAACTTTTCTAATTTTAAACCATTAGAATCTTTTGTAACTTAATTAAGAAACATAAACAATAACCTACCATGGTTTTCTATAGTGTTTTAGCTTCCTCTTCCGATCCTTTCCCCTCTTTCTTGTCGTCTTCACCAGACACTGTTTTGTGTGACAGTACCTCCTCATAAGCCTGAGTCCCCTGATAGCTAAGAGTCAATACAGCAAAGATGTCTGAAGACTGCTCTCTAGATTACACCTGCAAGAGAAAAAACAAACTTTTCAAAAATGCTTATTTACAATTAGTTTCGTATCTTGAGTATGGAGCCTATAAACATGTTATCAACTAAAAAGAAACAATATTTACAATGGAAAACTACCCCATTTCAAACAAAAACCTAACACATTCTTTGGAGACCAGGGCCCAAGAAAGAGGCTAAATGATATGGCCAGAAAAGTTAACCCTTCCTGGTAGCTAGCAGCTGGCTGACCACCACCTGAAAAAGTAATGCTACTATTGTTAGCAGTAATTTTGCAATTAACCTTGAGGTTTTTCTACTGAAAACTGGCATTAGTCAGACCTATCCAAAAATTAGATAAAACACCTGAAAATATAACACCACCATTGTAACCATGAGGCTTTTCAACTTGATATCGCCACCAGACAACACATGTTGCCACAATGTTTTTTCTTTTATCATTTTTAGGCCTAAAGTTCAGAATGCTTTTTTGGCTCTGTTCCCCTAATTCCTGAGAGATCTTTCTTCTCCCTCAACGGATTATTTGCTGTAATGTCAGACTCCTGAATATCCACTAGGTCCTGACTTCATTACCCACTGATGACTCTGGTCAGGATCCCACTGTTGGATTTCTGACCAGAGGTCTCATCACCGCTTGTTCCATCTTTGAGATTTTATTCCAGATAGGGTAAATATAAACTCTTCTGAGCATTGATGAAATCCTTATAAATTATTAAAAAAGAGTGACTGCTAAAACAGAACACAGGCTTTAACTCCGTGGCTATCAGGAGTAATTTACACACCACAATACATAAAATCAAAAAGAACAGCTTTCTCTCCATTTCAGTATCTTTTATTTAAATTAAACTTCCTTTAAATAAAGAATCCCCCTTATACTTTGTTTGTTTGTAATAGCTTCCTAATACTGTCCAGTTACTCCCTTAAAAGAAAAGAAAAATCCTTTAAAAAATTTCTGGGACCAAGTAAGTGTGACATTTAACTCTCCCAAATACTGCAAATGAAAGAATACGATTACATTCAAATGATACTCAGCACGCAAAACTATTCATATCCTGTAACTAACTTCCCTGACTCTGGTTTACAAAATCCACCAGCAATAAGCTAGTGAAGCTTGACTAAAACAAACAAATGAGGTTATGTAACTGAACTAGTAAGTGGAACTTTATTTGATTACATACACATATCACATCAACGATTTGGAACACAAAGAAGAAATAAAGTCAACAGAATGATACCCTGTAAAAGCAACTTTAAAATCATCTGGCCCAATTTTACCTACCCCTCAGTTTACAAATGAACTACAATCAGAAAAATTACAGTCACACAACTAACTGGGGACAAGGCCTGGCCCAGAACCTCAATCATAGCTCAATGCTTTTTCCCTGCTCTATCAATCTGATAAGAAAAGTTAAATTATATACAGTAGACTGTAAGCAGAAGAAGAAACTGCAACACATTTTTTAAGTTTCTATTCTTAAAAATTCTGGCTTTCAAATTAAAAACCTCAACTTTGCCCTTTAATTGCTACTGTGACTTGGAATATTATATGACTCAGAAAATCACTTAACTTAATTGGGTCTCTGTTTCCTTCACCTGTTCCACTACTATGGCTAACATTTATGAACTCATATTCTGTACCAGGCACTTTTCTAAGAGCTTTTCATACATTACCTCATTTAATCCTTAAAACAATCTCAATGACTATCTTTTACACATCAATGAAATTGGAGCATAAAGAGGTTATATAACACCTAATTAAAATCACAAAGCAAAAGTATACAGTAGAGCCTAGATTCAACCTAGACCATCTCTTTCAATAATATTTTTGCTCTAAAGGCAGTCACACTTGTTAGAGGATAAACTTTAGCTATTTCAAAAAATATGGTTTTGTAATTACAAAGGCCGTATAGCAACACACACAGGCTTTGAAGTCAGACCTGCCTACAGTCGAGTACAGGCACACCTCATTTTATTGCACTACCTGTTATTGTTCTACACAGGTCTTGCCTTTTTTACAAACTGAAGACAAGACAATCCACCAGCAAACAGATTACAGCTTGCTTCACTGTGATGCTCGCGTCACTGCAGTGGTCTGGGACTGCAGTTGCATCACCTGAGGCACGCCTGTACCAGCCTTGTTGCTCCACTCTTCTGAGCTAAAGTGTCCTCATCTTGCAATGAGGTGAATGGCATCTGCTTCAAACTCAACGAGACAGGTTATAAAAATTCCTAGTTATCTGTATACACTCAATAAATGGCTGCAGGGGAGAAGAAAATCCTCAAGTACAAAAAACTTTTGTTTATACTGTACATCTGAAACACTTGAAAAACAGCTTAGAAATACATTAGCTGTGCTCCACCTGTTAGGTAAGGGTACAGTAGGTTGAATGTATATGTACACATGTGACTTTAAAGATAGTTGTTAGGTTTAAAGAAAAAAATGACTGGAAAGTACAGAGAATCCCATGTTCCCCTTCTCCTCACCATACACACACTTTCCCTATTATTAATATCTTGCATTAGTGCGGTACATTTGTTATAATTAATGAACCAGTGTTAAAACAGTCTATACTGGGGTTCACTCTTTGTGTTGTACAGTCTATGAGTTTTAACAAACATATAATAACATGCATCCGCCATTACTAAATCATATAGAACTGCCCTAAAAAATCCCATGTTCCATCTATTCAACCTTCCTCTTGCCAATGTCATATAACTGAACTCATACAGTATGTAGTCTTTTCAGACTGGCCTTTTACACTTAGCAATATGCATTTAAGATTCCTCCATGTCACTTCTTGTCATCACTGAATAATAGTCCACGTGTCTGGAGGTACCACAGTTTGTTTACCCACTCACTCACCCGCTGAAGGGCATCTTGGTTTCTTCCATATTTTGGCAGTAATGAATAAAGCTGCTATTAACATTCACGTACAGGCTTTTGTGTGAACCTAAGTTTTCAACCCATTTGAGCACAATCACAGGGTCATACAGTAAGACTACGCTTAGCTTTGTAAGAAACTTCCACACTGTCTTTCATCCAAAGTGGCTGCACCGTTTTACGTTCCCACCCGCAATGAATGAGAGTTCCTGTTGCTCCTCATCCTCACCAGCACTTGGTAGTGTCAAAGTTTTAGGCTTGAGCCATTCTAACAGATGTGTAATGGTATCTCATTTTTGTTCTAATTTGAAATTCCCTGATGACATATGATGTTCAGCATCTTTTCATACACCTGTTTGCCATCTACATATCTTCTCTGATGAGGTATCTGTTCACATCTTTTACTCACTTTTTAATTGGGTTGCCTGTTTTCTTGTTGTCTAGTTTTAAGAGATTACTGACTGTTTTTGGATAGCAGTCCTTTAACAAATCTGTGTCCTGCAAAGATTTTTTTCCTATCTCTGACTTGTCTTTTCACCTTCTTAACAGTGCCTTTCATCTTTGGTAGAGCAGAAGTTTTAAATTTTAATTAGTTCCAACTTACTTTTTTTTTAATGGAGCACACTTTTGGTAGCGTTGTTATCTCTTTAACTTATCTTAAAAGGTGAAAGGCTTTAGATGTCAGGCTACCCAGACTGCAAAGCTAGGTTTTTGTATGTATGAACATTAGCGCCTTTTCCTAGGAACAAATCTCAAAACTGAAGAATGACTCTACTCTCTACATTCAAACTACAAAACTTAGTAAAATATTTGAGAATTTTTCTGAAATGCTATTAAGAGAAAATATTTTAAAGTAAGGCAAAAGTCTATTCACATATATTTACTTCTTTAAAAGATTCCATGTAAAGTCTTCCAAAAAGTGAGAAAATAGAATTCAGGAAATTGTTTACTCTCAAAATAGTTAACAATAAAAAACTTTAAATTTTGTTAATACTATCATATGCAAGTTCACCAAAAGAAGCTATATAAAAATAAAATATCCAAGCTCTACTTCTGTATTATGAAAGAACAATCACTTCTTCACTATATTAAAGACAGACAAGATAAAATAGAAAGACACCTCAGTGATATGTAAGAGGCTCATTTTAAATTACGTGAGATTTACAAGTAAACACTTACTAATGAATTGCCTGTTCTGCCCTGGCTGGTTTGGCTCAGTGGATTGAGCATCGGCCTGCGAGCTAAGTGTCGCTGGTTCGATCTTCCAGTCAGGGCACATCAGAGAAGGAAAACTCTGACTCCAAAAAACCTCCGCTGCCTTGCGGCATACCTCTTCAGGGGAAAGGCTAAGGGAGTAAACCCCGACAGAAAATCCGGAGCTGGAGTCCCTAAGGCGGTTTGACGTTGTAGTCAACACCGGCAACTCCTGCGGCGCACCTGAAGCCAAGCTGTATTGACTCCGTCTTTCCCTTGGATCCTTCAGCTGCGAAGAGAGGGGGGGTCTGCTGCATGGGCAACAGCAGACCCTCCATATCACCCTGCCCAGGTTCTGTAGCTTCAGCTTCACTGGAGAGGACACTCCAGCGTCATCGTAAGATGTCGATTCAACACGGGAGGAGACAGATACCGTGTCACTCCCGAGTCGGACTGCACAGCCATTCTCGGCGGTGCAGATAGACTCTTAAGAAGCTACACCATTGTCTCTCGAGACGGACGGCTGCCGACGACGACGACGACCTGGTACTGTGCTTGGCGGTACACAAGGAGAAATCAACTCAGACACACTAAGAGAAGAGCAAATACTACATATAAATGCAGTACACACACACCGCCCCCCCCAAAGCCTTCAAATAAATTAAACTTTCTCTACATGGTGGCATTCAGATTCTGTTCAAAACTAATGTGAAAAGACCCGAATTTCAGTATTTTCCTCTGGAAATTTCCTTTTATTTTCTATATTAAAAAAGCAGATGGGGAAGACTAAAGTGAAAAACCTGTAACTACACATAACCTACACCACAAATCCAGCTGTTCATCCCTACCCCAAACATACAATGATGGAAAAGCACAACCCTACCATATCATCTAAAGCCTTGCAACACTGGGCTCAGGGCAAAAAGGTTGGTCCTTCCTCGATTAACAGGTTAAACAGGGTGGAATGATGGCTGCAGCCCTAACATAGAGTGCACGGTACAAACTGGCTCAGTGGAACCGAATGCTTTTTTAATACTTCCTGTCAGCAAGCAAAATGGAAAAGATGTTATCAGGTCATAAAAGAAAGCGTTAACAGGAAAACACCTCTCCTCACTGAACTAAAGGGACACTAGGCCCTTCCCTGTCCCTGACAGAACAGCTGTGACACAACTGCATAAGCCAATCAGAAGGTTTATTTGATCAAAGAACCAATAATTCAATGCATCTCAAAAAGTCTTTATACACCCCACCTAAAATATGCCAGCCACTATTCCAGGCACTTGGGATACATCAGTTAAAAAAAAAAAACCCTAAAATCCCCACCCTTGTGATTCAAGTCCAGAGGGGGAAAAACAGCCAAACACCAATAAATGTAAAAATATGTAAATTAAGCAATATTCAAAGGTATAAATTGCTTTTGGAAAAGAGACCAGGTGACAGCGCAAGTGCACTCCTGTACGGTATGAAGGGGGCAGGGGTGCAATTTTCAACAGATGGTCAGTCCTCCATAAGAAGGTAACCCTGAGTCAGACTTGAGCTGGAAAGGGAGCTAGCCATGCAGATATTTATGGAACGATTATTCCTGGCAAGGAGACTGTGCCTGGTTAGATGGAGGAACAACAAGGAGGCCATGTGGTTGGCTGAATGGATGGAGTAGAGTGAGTGGGGCCGGGGGGAAGGTGGAGAAGAGCTTCCAGGACAGAGGGGTTGCAGCGAGGGACCAGATCATAAGAGACAAGAGTTCGGCAAAGTCTGTCTTTTTTTAAAGTATACTTTATTGATTATGCTATTACAGCTGTCCCAATTTTTCCTCTCTACCCATCTCCCCTCCAGCAACACCCCCCCCAACTGTCCACGGTCGTGCATGTAAGTTCTTTGGCTTCTCCCTTACCTATACTATCCTTACATCCCCGTCTATTTTGTACCTACCGGTTACGCTTCTTAATCCCTGTACCTTTCCCCACCATTTTCCCCTTTCCCCTTCCCCGCTGATAACCTTCCAAATAAACTCCATACCTATGATTCTAGTTCCTGTTCTGGTTCCTTAGTTTGTTTTTGTTTTTGTTGTTGAGATTCAGTTGTTGATAGTTTTGAGTTTCTTGTCAATATGTTATTTTGATCTTCTTTTTCTTAAAAAGTCCCTTTAACATTTCATGTAATAATGGGTTGGTGATGATGAACTCCTTTAGCTTCACCTTATCTGGGAAGCATTTTATCTGCCCTTCTATTCTAAATGATAGCTTTGCTGGCCAGAGTAATCTTGGTTGTACGTCCTTGCTCTTCATCACATTGAAAACTTCTTGCCAGCCCCTTCTTGCCTACAAAGTTTCTCTTGAGAAATCAGCTAATAGTCTTATGGGAACTCCTCTATATGTAACTCTCCACTTCGCTCTTGCTGCTTTTAAGATTCTCTCTTTAACATTTGGAATTTTAATTATGATGTGTCTTGGTGTGGTCCTCCTTGGGTCTAGCTTGTTTGGGACTCTGTGTTTATTGGACTTTATGTCTACTTCCTTCACCAAATTTGGGGAGTTTCCCTTCATTATGTTTTCAAACAAGTTTTTAATGTCTTGCTCTTCCTCTTCTCCTTTTGACATCCCTATGATTTGGATGTTGGCACTTTTGGAGATGTTCCAGAGTCGTCTTATACTCTCATTTTTTGGAGCTCTTGTTTCTTCGTTCTGTTCTGGTTGAATGTTTATTTCTTCCTTATGTTCCAAATCATCGATTTGAACCCCAGCTTCTTCCTCTTCACTGCTGGTTTTCTGTGGATTTTTCTTTATTTCACTTAGGGTTACTTTCATTTCTTCTCTTATGTTTTGGCCGTACTCAGTGAGTTCTCTGAGCATCCTGATCACCAGTGTTCTGAACTCTGCATCTGGTGGACTGGATATCCCCGTTTCTTTTTATTTTTCTGGGGTTTTGTTCTGTTCTTTGATTTAGGCCATATTTCTTGGTCTCCTCAACAGGCAGCCTCCCTGTGTTTGTCTTAGTGCACCTGTTAAGTTGTATGGGGTGGAGCCTTAGGTATTCACCAGGGTAGGGCAACCCACTTCACCGCTCTGTGGCTCTGTTTTGGGGGGAGGGGTTGGAGAGGGGACAATGCTGCTGCCTTGCTTCTGGAGGTTTGCCCAGCATTTGCCCCGTTTCCAGTCACTTCACCCACTTCTGTATGCAACTAGTGCTCTTCTAGCTGTTGTCCTGGTGGTGATTCCCAGAGTGGGTGGGTTCGTGTACATTCTAATTCCATGAAGACCCTTTAAATGGACTTTCCAGGGAAACCGGCAGTTTCTTCCACCACCCCAACCCCAACAGCCAGAATTTATGAGGCTTATCTTCCCAATGCTGGGACCCTGGGTGGTGTGGTCTGGCCTGGTACTGGAATCACTTACTCCCAGGGTATCCCTCCTGATTTTTGTCCACAACATGTGAATGTGGGAACGCTCTTTCTGTCGCCACCGCTGCCTCTCTGCACCACATCGCATGCTTTCCACCTCAACTCCGGGTCTCCACCCCTCCTACCCACCTGGACTAATGTGGCTTCTTTAAATCTGGAAGTTCTAGGTGTTTTTTTGTTTTGAGGGTAGTTGTTAATTCATTACGTGGTTGCGTGAGGAGGCAAAGTATGTTTACCTACACCTCCACTTTGACTGGAAGGCAGCAAACTTTTTCTTTAAAGAACCAGACAAGCCCTGATGAGGTGGCTCAGTTGGTCAGTGTGTCATCTGATGCACCAAAAGGCTGTGGGTTTGATTCGCAGTCAGGGCACATACCTACGTTGCAAGTTCGATCTCCAGTCAGGGCGCATATGGGAGGCAACCCATCAATGTTTCTCTCTCTCCCTCTCCATTCCTTCCTCTCTCTCTAAAAATCAATAAACATAGTCTCAGATGAGGATTTAAAAAATAAAGCACCAGAATATAAATACTTAAGAGTTTTTAAGCCAAAAGATTCTTACTATTCAACTTCCTTTGCAGTGCCAACATAGTCATAGACTATATGTGAACAAATGGGGGTGGCTGTGTTCCAACAAAACTTTATGAACAGTGAAATGTCAATTTCCTACAAAGTTCATGTCACAAAATATCAAGTTTTTATATTTTTTAACCGTTTAAAAAGCAATTTTAGCCTACAGGTCATACAAAACAGGCAGTAGGTCAAATATGGTCTATGGGTCATAGTTTGTCAACTCCTAATACAGGAGGTCACTTTAAGGACTGTGGCTTTTACTCCGTATGAGATGGGGAACTTTTAGAGGGTTTTAAGCAAAGAAATAACAATATTTGACTATTTTTAAAAGGTCACTATGATTTCTATATTGAAATACGTAACAGACAGGGCAAGGATGGAAGGAAAGAGACCACTTAGGAAGCTTAGTGATTAGATTCTGGATATATTTTGAAACTAAGATGAAAGGACATCCTAGCAGAATGGATGTGCAGGGTGAGTGAACTGGAGGTATCAAGAGTGACTTCAAGGTTTTGGGTCTGAACAACTGAGTTGGGGAAGGTGTAAGGAAAGCAGGTTTGGGGATTAAAACCAGGCATCCCACCTTGGACATGTTGAATTTGAGATATTAGAAATCCAAGTAGGTAAGAGGATATGAACCTATAGTTTAAAAAGGATTAGAATAAAATTTGGTATTTGTCAGCATATTGGCAGCATGTAAAGCCACAAGATCACCAAAGAAGTAGGTGTGCTAATGACGGGGAAAAGCCAGAAGAGGCACAGCTACAGTCACAGAAGGAGTGGACTAAGAGGTGAAGGAAAACTAAGACGGTGCTGTTTTGAAAGCCAAATAAAGAAAACTTATGGTGCAAGCTCTGTGAAATAAAAACAGGAAACGGGATACAGCATGAGAATGGAAATCCTGAGTTTTAGTCCTTGTTTTACTAAGGATGGTTATGGTTCAAAGATACCTATATTTGGAATTCTTGCGTACTACCATGTAAAGTAGTTCTGCCTAGTTTTACCATTTACAGGAATTTATCCTCCACTATACTATTCTATCCCCACTTCAGGCCATCTTTGGAAGAAACATTACCTTGAGAACATCAGGTAAAAATCTTCAATGATTATTTATTACCTAAGCAAATAGCACTCCACTCAGACATTCAGTGTGGCACCAAACTTCCCCATAATACAAAACTAATGTAACGTTTTCCCCTGGCAGTTCTCTGACCATTGTAGTTCCAGCCAAAATGGGAATAATGACTCTTCTCCAAGCACCTTGCAATGTGCTACTAAGCCTCAACTTCAACGTTTTCCTTACCGGGTGGACTACCATGATTTGTCGTTATTCTAGCCATTAGATGTCCATCTCAAATCTACCCCTCCATGAAAGCTTTACCTAATACTTGACCACTTCCTAAGTGGTTTCTTACTAGAATTTCTTCCTTCTGAGTCATCCAGCACTGTTTCAAGTTCCTTTATGGTATTCTTATTACTTAGTTTTAGTTATTTTTATCATGAGCTCCTTAATGAAATGACTTAACCTTTACTTCCACAGCACCTTACCTTGCACAATGCCCCACACTCAAGAGAGGCTCAATAAAAATCTGAACTCATCTCTAGATTTATCTTTCCTTAGAGAGTGCCATAACTGCAGAATCTAAAAAGGCTCATCTGGAAGGCCACTATCTTTTCCGATATATTTCCATGGCAGTCATCATCACAGTTGCTTATAGGGAATTTCTGACTTTTCCTCCGTAAGCACAAATTCCAGTACTATTTATTTGACTTATTTTACCCATCTTGGATTAATCACTCAAAACCTCTCTCATTTTCAGGACTTTACTATGTAGTTTAGTGACACATATTCCCGTCTGTGGCATTATCTTAGTAACTTCAGTAACCACATAGGTGACCCTTCTAAAATCCTGGCCTTCCCATTACTTACAGTCCTTTCTTACAATGTTCTCATCTTGTTCCCTGCCTTAGACACCCAGTCCTCACAAAGGCCCATAACTTATTAACCCTATTACCTTTCCCAGTCCCTCACCCTTTTCATGCCTTCACTTCCGTCCTTATCCTTATCCAACTGAAATCACACAATTCATCACTGATCATTCACACCAACAATTCCCTTTGTTATCCTCTCCTGGAAAAACCCCAACAAACCCACGCCAGTAACCGTGGACAATAGAATGGGTCAGGGAGGGATCACACAATTGTGCTGATGGTTTTCCTAAATTCATAATCTAATAATCAATAGTTTTCAAAGAGCAGTGGTACTACAACCCTGGGGGATTTGAAAATGTGCGGTGGAGTCTTCTGGTTGTCACATGGTTGATAATCCTAGCATGTGGTACCCTGGGATGCTCAACATCCTGCAATGTCCAAGGAGCCAATAATCATTCACTTTCCTAATGATTATTTCATTATTTCATTTCTTCAAACATCTGTATGTCCTTCCCACATCCTCACATTCCCCTTGTCATCCTGCTTTCTGTTTCAATCAAAACACCATCCTTGCTGCATCTTTTCCCATATATTCTACATTTCTTCCATTTATTATGAATAAACTGTCCCAATTCCTGTCTAATCCAAATCTCTCAACTCGAACCTAGGTCTCATCTCCTTTGTCTCCTCAAGTATATCACTCCAGTAATCCCCTCCTTGCCTTTCTTGAGTAACTTTCCTTGACCTCTTGCCTCCCTCCAGCCTGTCCCTTCTAGGACATACATAATTCTTTGAGTTAACACTTCCATTTCCCATTTCCTCTCCTCCCATTCTCTCTTAAATTTACCCCGATAGGCCTCTCCCAACAAGGACCCACTGACACAGCTCTCGTGAAGGCCCTCTGGAAGCCTACAGTGTTTAGTGCTGGGAACAGCCCTCGGTGCTCCCCTAGTCGGCCTCTCAGCAACAGCGGCAGGTCAGCTGCACGTTACTTGAACACTTCCCTGGGCTTCCATCCACTACCCCACTCTCTCAGATCACCTCCTGCTTTGTAAACTACTCTGCCATTGCCTTTTTTTAAGAATCTCCACAGCCTCTGAAAGTGCCGGAGTGCCTGAGGACTCAGCGCTCACACTTAATCTCTTCACTGTCTCACTGTGTTCCATCGACACTGGTATCCTTGACATTTCTCAAACAGTTCACTCATACTCCCACCCCAGAGGCTCCACACTTGCTAGTTTACCCCAGATAGCCATATAACTCCGTTTCTTCTTCAGGTGTCTGCTCAGATGTCGCCTAATACTGGGCCCATCCTCTCTGGTCACTCTCTGTAAAACAGCATCCCCTCCTCCAGCACGCCCTGTTCTATTTCTCTCCATGGGATCTGATAAGAAAAGTTAAATTATATACAGTAGACTGTAAGCAGAAGAAGAAACATCACATTCAATGCTCACAGAAGCCCTAAAAAGTAGTGAAAAAGAAGAATAAGTGATGTAAGGTTCTTTTATAATCTTTTAAAATACAAAAGCACAAATGTAACGAGGATGTTAAGTGACCTGTCCATGATCACACACAGACAGAGCTATCCCTAGAACTGGGGTTGGGTCTCTAGAATCTTTTACAATTCACATCACTGTCTCCATAAGCAAGTCAAAGAGCAGATGTATTATTTAATTTTGCACAGTGATCTTTAAAAGTTCAACTTGAGATCTAGTCCTTTAAATCACAATCAGACATTAAGTAGCACCTAAACTGTGCATGCTTCAATAGTATTTATTTTCTCCTCACTAAAAAGCTGTGATGGAGGTCATCAGACTATCTTTAGAATTTACAGATCTTGTGACAATTCTGATCAAAAGGAAAATGGAATGATGTGCCAAGAAACAGTTAAGTATTCAAGTATTCTCTGTCTTTCTGTGCCAACTGCAGCACACTTAACACCAAAGGGTAAACCAGCACCTTGGTAAACAAGCTTCAAACGGTGTCTCTAGTTCTCAAAACTTTTTGTTGCCATTCTACAGAACACAACACGCAAAGAAACCCTATCTGGAGAGAGACTGAACACGAGTATCTCTCTTACTTAAGTTTTCAAAAACAACCTCAGAAGCTACGATCTAGTTATAAATAAGCAGTATTGTTAAAAAATCAACCCATTTTAAAACAAATATAAGTCATTTTGTTTTCACCTTAACAAAATAAACAAGTTCTGACTGCAAATAAAATGCATAAATTCACCAAGTGTTATGTCAATACAGAAATTTTTTCAGATATAACAGTACTAAAAATTAAGAACTATATTGAATCCTTCAGTAATATCATAATTTAATTTCCAGACTCTTGCCAACACTAATTCTCCTCTCTCTGGCATCCTCTGCCACAGTTGGAAACTGTGTATCTAGGTCAGAAAAGACAAGCAGCTTTTCAGAACAGCTCAATATCTTTGGCACAAGTGTTGATATTATAATTCAACCCCTCCACAAACTCCTTTTAAAATATACCCTGATGTAAATCATAGATTAGTACTACTGGTATTTATGAAAAGTCACTGGAAAAAAAATACTTAAAGGCTAGATTTAGAAAAGTGATAAAGGTAACAGACTTAAGAAACTCATATGAGATAGGCAATACAATGTAATTAGTATAAGAGCAATGAATTCAGGGTCGGAAGATTTTCATTCTAATTCTAGCTCTGCAACTGCTGTGCTGACCAATTTTGAACAAATTTCAACTTCTCTGAGCCTCAATTCCTTCACATTAAAAAAAAAAAAAAAAGGATTAGACTATACCTAGATTACTTTTTAGGTACTGCCTGTTTATAAACATGATTCCATGACAGTCCAGAAATCGACAGGTTCATTTTATATAAAAAAGATTAAATTAATTCCTTTAAATTATGTTTTACAATGCAATTATATTTTAAGTATTGTAGGTAAAACTAAAAACCAGATAATTGGAGAAATTTGAATACTGAATATTGATAACATGGAGTTGTTTCTAGAAAGTGATACTGGGTTTCTTTGGAGAGGGGGATGTTCATATCTTTTAGAGATACATACTAAATTATTTACAGATAAATTTACACAAAAATCTGGGATTTTCTTTAAAATAGTTAAGGTGAAGAGGGAGAGTGAAATAATATTAAACCATATGTTGATAATTACTGAAAACTGATGATGGGGGGGGTTCTCTATGCTCCACAGGGGTTCTCTCTACTTGTATATATTTGAACATTTCCATAAGAAGGTATTTAAATAAAAACAAATTTACCAAGAATCTAGCCAACCAACTTTGAATTCATCTGTGGTAAAGTGAGATTTTTATGTCGTATTTTCTTCAGGTACATTCTCCTTTTGAGAATTCATTATGTAACTGCGCAAAATCAAAGCAGGTGAAATTATAAAAGGATAAAAGCGTTTTGGGGAACAATTTAGTAATAACTTATAGTCAAAGATGTGGATGTCCTATAAGGAACAGTATTTCTGGTTACATTATCTAGAGAAACCCCCAACACATAAACACATAACACCAATACTCACTGAAGCACTAAATGTCCCTCAACAAGAGAATAGAGACATTAATTGTACAGTTAATGAACTACAGTGATGCATTTCATCGTGTCTAAACTCAAAACAATGTTGAGTGAAAAAGCTAGCTGCAGGATAATATTAACAAGTAAAAACTGATGACATCTGTATAAGCTTGGAAATGCACGAAATAATGTTACATATAATTTATGGGTACACACACACTTTTTAGTATAAAAATATTCAAGTTAACAAAATATTTCAGGAGTGGTTATTACTGTAAAAAGGAATAGGAGTGTATCAGGGAGCGGGTGCACAGATGGTACATATCTGAGCTATAATTTCTTAGAAAAAATCAAGCAAATTTGGCAAAATTACAGCAAATTACAGTGAAAAAGCTGTGTGGCGAGTATATATTTATTATATCCTATTTTGTTTATATGTCTGAAACATTTTATATTTCAAAATATTTTAAAAATTAAGTACATGTGTGTAAAATAGTCAGAAACAAAAGGAACCTTGGCCTCTAAAGCAGAAAACACTTTAGCTCTGGTCTTAGCCTTCAGGGACTATCAATTTTTCAATGTATAATAAATACTGATATTGAATAGAAGATTCAAGAAACTTTCCTCATCAGAGAAGACTGTAAGGTGTTTGTTTTAAGTGGAATGAGACATATCCTTACATGGAATTATCCAGGGGTTATAACCAAAGAGGTTCAAAGTGTTAAAGGGTGCTGGATTAAGTCACTATCACTGCAGGAGCACTGCAGGAGGTAATACTGCCCGAAAACATTCTAATTTTAAGTAAACACTCAACTAATACTTATGTTAGGGCAGATCTATGGAAAGCTTTATTTCTCAAATCTCTCTCATCTGGCAGAACTCAATCTCCATATTATCTCCCCTGCAGATTTTGTCAGGATTTGATTATAGGTTTTGTTATGGGAAGAAAGGTCTAGAGTAGGCTTCACTCTAGGGCAGAAGTCAGGGACAAATAGTAAATATTGTAGGCATACAGGCCCTAAGTCTCTGTGGCAACTCCTGAACTTTGCCACTGTAAGGTGAAAGCATCAGATGATGTGTAAGTGAATGGGCGTGGATGTGTTTTATAAAAGTTTGCAGACACAGTTTGCCAATCTTTCACAGTCTTTCCAGTGTTTCACCCAAATGCCAAGGGCCTCTCAATTCTGGCTGGACCAGAACTTTAATAACCCCCAGCTGTACAACCCCTAGTATCTCTGTTCATACCCAACCCTGGGCAGCCACTATGGTGAACCGTCCAGTCTTTCTCATTCATTGACAGCCTGACCCTCTGCCACAGATTCACAAGGGACCCACACACAAACATTTGGAAAACCCTCCTACACAACTTCCTCTTCTGCAGTGTCCTGCCCAGAAGATTCTGGCCACTTCAGCGGTCGTAAATTCTGAGCTTGGCACAGCTAGGCCACCATGCTCTGCTTGGATTCCTGATCAGGAAATTGTTCTCAAGCAAAAAGCGGGGACAATCATGGGGCTCATCTCATAAATTTCAAGATCACAGGCCTCTTGCCCAAAGCCTGAAAGAATTGTCTCATAACAAGGTGCTCTGTGACAGGAAGGCTAATCCCGACCAGCTGCTACTTCATAGCCAGGGGCAAAAGCCATAGCCAATAAACATTTTAGTTTCCACTACGTATCAAGACTTCTGGGGCATAGCTCAATCTGAAGCTATGAGGCAACCCAAAGGGCATTATGGTAAGAATAACTGCCCATTCATTCATCCATCCAATACTTACTAAGCATCTTAATGTACCAGGAAAGTCCTGATTTTTGTCTTCAAGCCTCAGAAGCAGCACAGCCTAAAGTAGGACTATAATCTGCTCTGCAAGTCACACAGGTTTCAGGTAAAGATTGAAGTTGAAAAACAATGCATATAAAAACACTTGATAAAGCACTACAGAAACCAAAGTTATTTTTGTGATGGCAACAATCACACCATTATCAACAGCACGAATTCTGTGTACACTTTCCCTACAGGAGAAACAAGATGTAAAAGGATGGCTGTGAAAGAGCATGGTGGGCAGCAGTGCACGCGCTCTAGAAGGCAGGGAGATTCCAGAATTCAAATCTACTAGAGAACGGCATCCATACACAGAAGTGGCAGGAGGTACGGGTAAGTACCATACTGATGTTGACGATAAACTGAATGAACAGCAAAATAGCATTTGAGTGAAGTACTTTTTTGAAATTTCAAATCAGGGTATAAGAAAAATAATTTTTGAAAATATTTTATTACAGGATGCTGTAATACAAATTTCTTTAGGTTAAGCTTACATATATGGCTTTATTCCAACTATATTAAAGTTAAAGAATTAAAAAGTTCTAATATAAATAACATTCATAAACATCCTTTTAAAATGTTTCAATGCACCGCAAAGGTCATGATCATTTTCTCACTGATAGTCATTACATAAAAAATTTTAATATGAAGTCCAGAGAAAGGGTAAATCATTCAAGAAACATAGGCTGAGGAGAGTTTAGGGAAAAATCATGCTAGCAGACCAGTGAGCCCTACCTCAGGTACCTGAGTTTAAAGCACAAATGTGAGTCCAGCTTTTAACAAAGACTTGTTTTCTACTGGGGTTTGGAGGGTAATGAGTAGGTACATACATATATTGGTATATCCTAAATTCTGTACTATCCTATACTTCTTGTTCTGCTTTCATTTTCTTAAACTATCTTTTTCCCTCTCTGTTCTCCTACCACTGCAACCTCAAGCCTTTAAATAAATGTCAGCTCTAATGTTAACAGATACTGGCATATAAAATAAGAAAAAGAAAAGCAAATGATTCCTTAAATACACACATACTGACTATAAAATATAATATATTTGAGTACATTAAAATCAAGAACTTTTATTCTTAAAAGAAAAACCTTAAAGTGAAAAAACACGTTATAAACTGAAAAGATTTTTGGAATACATACATCTAACAAAAGTATCAAAAATATATAAGGATGACTTAAAATCCAAAAGAAAAGCATTAAAAACCCAGGAGAATAAAAGAAGAAGAAGAAAACAAAAACAAACATGAACAAGCATTTCACAGGGGAAAAAAAGACAAAAAAAGAAAGAAAGAAAGAAACATTAATACCAAAAGTGATCAGAGAAATGCAATAAAAATGAAATACCATTCCATATCCATTCAAGCTGAAAAAATCTGAAGTCTGGTAATACCAAGTACTGGAAAGATATGGAGCCACAAGGTCTCTTATAGATTAAATGTAGGAAAAATGTTTGGTATAATTTCCACAATGTGAATAATCCTATACTCTATTACCCAGGGGTTTTACTCCTACATATACACGAAGAGAAACATACACATGTGAAAGATGTACATTCTCAGACTGTCCATAGCAAAGCTGTTCACAACAGCAAAATCCTGGAAAACATGCAAAATGCCCATTCTCGGGAGAATGGGTGAATAAACTATGGTATATTAATGTAATGGATTATTGATCAGTAATGACATGCAACAACCTGGATGTCAGCAATACAATGTTAAGTAAAAATACTAAGACCCAAATGATTATATATAGAATATCTTTTTGTAAAATTAAAACTAAAATTAAAAGATATACTTTTTAAGAATCCATAAAGATATGATAAACCTATACAAAAAGAGAGAGCAAGGGAATAATGAACACAGAATTCAGGCTGTGGATTCTGGGTAGAGGGAAGGCATGGAATAGGATGGTCAGGGAAACCTGTAAAATCAGATGTAGCTTATTAAGGATCTACCTGTTGTTCCAGTGGTGGGTTCACAGAAACTTACTACATTTTAAAAAATAAAATAAAAACAGACTACACCTGTGTCAATGAGAGAATGTCATAAACAAATATTCTGGCAAATCCATTATCCAATTCTGTGCACATTATATACAATTTTTTAAAGAGCTTCTTAGCCTATGTCAAATTTTTTACTAAATTCAGTTTTAGTCTTCTTAGAGTATATTTTTTAATGTTTAATCGACTCAACTGTAAACAGCCGTTATATTATTTTCCTAATGTAGATAACTTAAAAACTATGAATTACTGACACAGCATGTTGGAGTGCAAGTCACATACTATGATTTGACTCATGTTCTATTCAATCCAACAGTACTCAGGCTTGTTATATACTGGGAAGGGAACAAAAACTTCCAGGATCCATAGAAAGTATCTTTCCTTTTTACAAGATGACTTGTTTCATGCCTAACCCTTAAAATATAGACTCCAATTCAAAAGTCTTCTTACTCATAAGTGACACTTTGAAGTCAACCTCAGTATTTTTTCCCAAACTTCTGTTGAGAAAAACAACACATACACTGAAAAAGTTTTTTCCCTCGATGCAGATTTTCTTAGTGATCAGGAAAGTTCCAATTAGGGTTTTCATAACAACTACCAGCCACTTAATAAAGAAATGCTTATGGTATATATGTAACAGTTCAAGAAAAAATTAAGACTATGAAAACAACTTGTGGTACTCAATTTATGCATTTTATAATTTCCAATTAATATGGTATTTATAAAACTATATATTCACCTACCTATAACAGGTTCATGAAGAAAACAGTAAAGTATAAATAAATGATAAACTCATAGAGAATGACCTTTGTATGTAAAAAAGGTCCCCTTGTCTGAATTTTCAGTGGGAAACAAATTTCAAACTTCAAAAATAATGTATTTATTAGCTGCAAAGCTTTAAATTGTTCAACCATTTGGGTAATACAAAGCCTCACCACCATTCCGAAAAAAAAGAGAAACAAGGGGAAAGACCAAGCAACACAGTAATGTTGTGAAAAATTGATTCAGTTATTTTGTTGTGTTATTATTTACCTGTCAAACACTTGCAGATCTGTTTTCTCAAAACAGATCCCTCACATCACTATTCAGGATATCACCTTCGAATAAGCATTACATGAAGTAACTTCAGCATCACAATCTTGTCTCACCATTTGACCAATGAAAACAGACTCAAATTACGCAACTCTTTCACGATCACACAACTAGTAAATGGCAGCAATTAAATGCAAACTCAGGTGTGTGGAAGGACTTCTATTCACTGAA
This sequence comes from Furipterus horrens, assembly GCF_987537825.1. Classification (NCBI taxonomy): domain Eukaryota; kingdom Metazoa; phylum Chordata; class Mammalia; order Chiroptera; family Furipteridae; genus Furipterus; species Furipterus horrens. The sequence continues at coordinate 195,372,811 of NW_028327174.1, forward strand.
AACTAAAGGAAAAAAGAAGAAGCCAGGAGACCAAGGCTATAATTATATTGGAATGGCCACTAACAGCCATAAAGGCCTTTCCCCTGGCCCTGTGGATTCTTCTTCCTGAAAAATAATGCCTCTCACCCAATGTGCTTCACAAGGCTAATGTGAGGATCAACTAACACCAGTCAAAGTGTTTTGAAAAGTACACTATTATATAAACAGGGGAGAGATTACCCTTCCAACCTTTAACCAATGACAGTAAGTCCTGGGCTCAAGACACAGCAATACAATACTATGAGCTTGTGACTGGTGTTTTTTCAGCCCGCAACAAATTCTGCAATTCAAGAAGAATCCTGACTAAATTCCAAGTATTCAGTGTGTGATTCATAAGTGGAAAAATACAACCACTAGGTTCACTTATCAAAACTCGATAGTTTACAAGATAGAAGAAAACAGACTAACTTCTCTATGCTTGAAAAGGCCTCTCCACCCATCCCTATCAGTAGTAATGATGATGCCACAGTAATAACAGTGCTTGTTATATGCCAAGCACTCGTGGCTAAAGCACTTTACATGCATTACTTCATTTAATTCTCAAAAACGCTCTGTAGGAGATGTAAGTATGTCAATCTAACAGAGGAAACAGTCTAGAGGAGTGAAGTAACGTAACTGAGATCAAACAGCTAGTCAGTGGGCACAGCCAGGACTCAAATCAGACTGCCTAACTACGGAGCAGGAACTATTCATGACTCACAGCACAAATCATCTGCCAAAAAAGCCCATCCCTCTCAACACCTCTCAGGGAGCCTTCCTTCATCCCAACCCAAGTGTAAAACGAATTCTCCCTTCTAAGCACCATTTCCTTTCCTTTCTAGTGATACTGCTACCTACTTATCATATATATCATGAACAAACAAAATCTATTAACATTATGAACCCTGACATGCATACACATTCATACATATACATGCATACACACACACACACACATATGTAAACAAGAGCCAGCATGTAACTTATCTGAGTCTGGTTCCTTATCCCTGAGGAACCATCTACTTCGACAAGACCTCTTTTGAAACTAAACAAGAATTTCTTTAAAGTGCTTAGAGATACACTGTTATTTGCCCAAAACCATAAGGTGACAGATCCAAGATATAAATGCACATTTATGTTTAATAACCTGTCTTATTAAGGCAGTCACCTGACTCCAAAGCCTCTCAGATGTTATTTCTTAAGGTTGGAGGTGGGGTAGGGACCAGAACCATGTCAATCCCATTTGCTACTCAGTTAATAAATATTTATTGTAATGAAATTATAAAAATTCAATCAATATATTATTGCCAATATTCTAAAACTCCATGAGAGAATGCCCTCAGTTTCCAAGTGAGATTCCAGACTCTTATCTTTCCAGGGCACATAGTTAGGTCTACTCCCCATTCTCAGTAACAGTGAGAAAGAGAATTTTTGAAATCTGATTTCCCACTTTTTGCTGGAAATTAGACTAAAGCCTGCTTACTCAGTCACCTCTATTCTCAGCAATAAAATGCTTAACCCCTGAAGTAAAATTTTCAAAATACTCTCAACTTTAAAAACAAAAGAAATTTGTTTGCTTATTTATATTTTGAGAGAGAGAGGAAAGGAGAAAGAGAGGGAGAGAAACATCACTGTGTGGTTGCCTCTCACTTACACCCCCAAATGGGGACCTGATGTGCAACCTAGTCATATGCCCTGGCTGGGAATCGAACCAGCAACCCTTGGTTCGCAGGCTGACGCTCAATCCACTGAGCCACAGCAGCCAGGGCTCCTTAACTTCTTAAATGCTCTACCTTGACCATGCACTCAGCTTAGACAGCGCACCTCTGCCCCCACCCCCTCTACACCTTCCCAACCCTTTGCCCAGCTTGAACTGAATCAGCCCTCCCATATGCTCCCACTGCACAGTTCTACCTTATGTTTCACACATACCAGTCTCTAACCACATGTGCTTTCAAGGCAGATACTATGTGTTATTCTCCGCTATATCCTTAGTATATATCATAATGCCAGGATAGTAAGCACTCAAAAGATTGGTGAAATGAATAAACAAATGAATAAATGGCGGATGATCCAATAAGGACTCTGTGTTGCTACTTCTGGTGGGACATATGAGCAGCTCCTCATCACTCTCCATAGATGTAGCAAACCAGACTCCTAACAAACAGTCTTGCCATAGAGCTGTCTCTGTACCAGGTTCTAGACAAACAGGTGCTATGATCACAGCCATTGTGTACCATTAATTACTGAAAAGCAAATTCAAGTTCATGAAAGTATGCTTCAACTGGGATGCTGTCCACCATTCATTCTAAAGATGCTTTATTCCCAGATAATTCATTTAAGGAAACTACTTATATGAACAGCAAACACTGCTGCTGTATCACACACAATTACATGACCAATCTTGTAAAATGGCCACCTTTGTAGTTAAGCCTCCATTTTTGATCCCCCATGTTCTACAGAGTATACCAGACACTTTAATCCTCTAATTTAGTATTTACATTAGCCCTACAAAGTAAATAGCATATGATCAGTCTGCATCTTAAGGTTGAAAAACTGAGACTCTGAAGGTTAAGTAACTTGTCCAAAGGCACCACAAAGGCAAATCTATAATTTGAACCTTAGTCTTTAGATGCCAAAATCTGTAGATCACTACCCTAAAGAGTCTTCAAGTAAAAAGTATGTGCCTTATGGGCTTGATAAGGTGGTGTCAACCAACTAAAAACTGAGTTAAAAGGTCAGGAAGATACAATCATTCAATAACTTAAAAATGTAAGGTCAGGCTTTCCATTTAGTATTATATAAAGATGCAAGCTCAACACAAAAATATAAAAGGAGCTTCGAGAATCAAAACGGGCAATTAAAGTTATACAATCTTAAATAACACTGTCATGAGAAAATTTAAGTCACTGTTAGAAGTTGGCCTTTCTCAAATCAGTTATTCAAAATGATGGAGTAGAAGGATAAAATGACCATCTGTTAAAAAGGGTAGTTAAAGGTTAGGAAAGCAGACCAGAAATATAAAAAAGTCTCTGATTCCAAGAATAACAGACCATATGCAAAATTACTCCCTTGTCAATCTATAAGAAACACAAAGTATATGGAAAATAGGAAAAATGTAACAGTAGTTACAGAAATTCTTTTAAAAAAAAAATTGCCAATTAAAACAAAAAGGTTCAAATCGTTAGTAATTAGGCCATAGAATATCTGAAATACCATCTATTGTTGGCCAAAAAGTTCATTTAGTTTTTTCCATAGGATGGCTCTAGTAGTGCTTAGCTGTCTTTAACTTCATTGGAAACAATTTTGTTAGATGGTATTGTGACAGCTGTCATATCAGCATGTGTTTAAAAAAAAACTTATCAAAACTGGTGAATCTTTGTGCAGCCATTTTATATTGAAGATGGAAGAAGATGCACACTTTCGGCATATTATGCTTTATCATTTCAAGAAATCTAAAAACACAACTAAAACGCAGAAAAAGATTTGTGCAGCGTATGGAGAAGGTGCTGCAACTGATCGAACGTGTCCAAAGTGTTTTGCAAAATTTGTTGGTACTATCTACATTTTGGCCAAATAACTCTTTGCTGTGGGGCCGTCTTATGCACTGGAAGATGTTTAACGGCACCCCTGGCCTCTGCCCACTAGAAGCCAATAGCAGGAGATAGCTGACATGCTCAAAATATCCAATCAATGAAGTTATTGGGGAACATTAAAAAATGTCTTTTATTTTATGGAAAAAAACATAACGGGCTTTTTGGCCAACACAATTAGAAGAAAGAAGGATGTGATCAGTGCCTCCAGATTGACAACATGTGCACTGAAAGGCAGCTTCACTAGTTAAACCATTCCAACTAATGCCAAGCTACATGACTTTTAATAAAGTCACTAAAGTTAAACCTCACTTAAAGTTACAATTAGGTTACTGTTACTAAGGCATCTGATTTAATGCTATTCTAACTTTAAAAAATATATATGTGGTGTCCATTCTTAAATTATTTTCCATTCACTTTTCTGACAGTATTTAAAGACACTGGCATTTTAATACTGCAAATCCACACTGTTTCCCTGATGCATGCTTGCTTTTCAGCTTCTTAAATATTAATGAGACTTCACTTAAATGCATTTCTAGCCTGTCAGTCCTAATGTTCCAATGACTTCATACAATTTCCCGTGAAATAAAATTTTAACAGAGGCGGCAGTTTTTTATTCTTTATAACTATGGCAGAAGCTTAATTAGCATCCTCTAGTTATACAGTTTCCTGAAGAGACCAAATTAAATAGATCCCAGAGATAACGTTTCCAAATTCAGCAACCAGCCCAACTCCTCCATCTTTCCTACAGTGCCTGTATAGCTAGCTTCCTTCTATGATACCGTTTCATCACAGATTAGTAACATACCTCCTTCTCTCTTTTCTGACTACAGATTTTTAACAAAGTGTTTTCTTCACTGTTATTTTTATTGATAAATTGAATTAACTGAGGAGTGGATTAAGAATGATGTAATCACAAAAATGATGCAATGGGGAAATAACCTATGGGAATTATATAGCTTATCTACACATACATAAAACTTTAAAGATTTTATATCTCCTATACCTAGGTGCAGAGGTATGAAAATATAATTTGTAATATTTATCCTCTACATGTTCTATTGGTGATTAGAACTGTGATTAACTATTTGCTAGGCATTGGTTACTAACATGTATAATCTCATTTAATAATAATAAAAATGATGCCTAACATATACATTGTGCTTACTATGTTCTAGGCACTGTTCTAAGTATACTATACATATTAATTTATTTAATCCTCACAGCAACCCTGTAAGGTAAGCACTGTTATTTAAAATTCATAAATAAAGCTTTGAAATGTTAGTTCACTCACAGTGTGAGGAAGTGATAGGCTGGAATATGAAGTCAAGTCAAGCTCTTACCCTCTAAGTAATACTGCCAACTTTCATTGTAGCACCCAACCCCACACAGCTCATCAGCGAGTCCCTGAGACCTAAAAGGTAGAGAACAGGAATGCATGGTTCCTACCTGGGCATCACCTCGCCGATCGTCTTATCACCAACATTTACGAACCTCAGCTAGAGCTAAATCCACCTTGCTGCAACCTCCCAAATCCACCACTCAGCCCTCCGCGCCGTTTTCCATGTGACTTACCCCTGCCAATACAATGCCCACACTCACCAAATTCTGCCCAGGTTCCAAGTGCTACCTCCTTCACAGGACATTTTCTGACACTTACAGCCAACTGTGGAATTCCCTTTGCATAAACTTTCAGTAATTACTGTAGTTATCAGCACTGTAGCTATTACTCGTACACTGCCTCACGCTGCCACTTGAATATTTTGGCATGCTTTTCTTCAAACTATAAACTGAAGGTCAGAATTATGTCTCAAGAGCTGGTATCCATCTCAGTCCATAGCAGAGTGGTGTACATATAACAGGAGCTTGGTAAATACTGTTGAACAGATAAACGTGTACTTTTATTTAGTGAGAAGCAGTAAGGCAAAGTGTTTCAACAAAGTACAGGCATTGGTGGCTGAAAAACCACAATTTTAATCTTAATTGCTGGTGGGAATGTAAAATGCTGTCATTTTGAAAAACACTTTGATAGTTCTTCAAAATGTTAAACACAAGCTTACCGTAGGACTCCTAGGTATGCACCTAAGAGAAATGAAAACCTACAGTCACACAAAAATCTGAGTATGAACATTCAAAAATCTGAATATGAATGTTTCATAATAGCCAACAAGAGGAAGCAACCCCAATGTGCATCAACTGATGGATAAACGAAATGTAGTACATGCCCATACAATGGCATATTATTCAGCCATTTAAAGGAATGAAGCTCTGATACATGCTACAAATTGAATGAACCTTGAAAAAATTATACTAAGAAGCTAGAAACAAAAGGGCACACATTATATGACTGCATTGATATAAAATGTCCAGAATAGGTAGATCCACAGGGACAGAAAACAGTATTAGTGGGGTTGCCAGGAACGGAAATACGAAGGAACAGTGAGTGACTGCTAAGGGGTATGAGGTTTCTTATGGATGATGACAAAGTGCTGGATTTACAGAGTAGCAATGGATGCACAACTTTGTAAATATTCTAAAAACAACTGAACTGTACACTTAAAATGGTGAATGTTATGGTTTGTGATTTATATCTTGATAAAAAATAATAGGGGAGAGAACGGGAGGAAAGAAATTAGAACAGTTGAATGCAGAGAACTATTTCTACAAGTTTTACTACAAAAAAGGCAATTAAATGGGGCAGCACCTGACAGTGACAGTGGGGTCAAGAGAAAGTATCTTTAAGGTGGAAAAAAATAACACATTTACAGGTTGATGAATGATCCAAAAGACAACAAAATTGTGATACATAAAAACTGGAGTGGAGGGATTCTTGAAGCAATATCCTTGAGTAGTTCAGAGGGGATGGTCCCCAGTACACAAGTGAAGGACTGTCTTAGACACACAGCACATCTACGGTAATAGGAAGGCAGAATGCATGGGTACAGAGTCCTTCGGTTTTCTTAGTGAAGCAGGAAGCAAAGTCATCAGCTGAATGGGAGAGAAGGTGTTACGGTTTTAAAGAAAAAGGGAGTGGTATAAAAGAGCGGTCTGAGAGAGTGATAAGAGTGAACGGATGAGGTACTATGATTGTCTGGCAGCCTTAAGGACCCACTTGAGGTTCAAGGTCCTGAATTCAAAAATAAGATCAGCTAGCACATGTGTGGGAGTGTGTGCGCGCATGCACATATGTTTTCCAGCTATGTTCAGATGCACAGGTACAAGTAGAGTAGAAGAGTCAGATTTAACCAGGGTTGTAAGTTTTGTCAAGTGAATACAATAAAGAAAGAAAGGCATGGGAGTTGAGAGTATATGCAAATGAGTCTGTATAATAACCGACTATGGAATTTAAGCAGGTTGAGAAAGAAAATGAGAATATCAAGATAAAAGACAATGACAAAGTGGAAGGATCAGTGGTCTGACTGAAGCTCATGGAAAACAACATCACTAGAGGAGAATTCAAGTAACCCGAGGCCGCTGTGTTGGAATCATCTATGTATACATCATCCCTAAATGCTCAAGTTCAAGAAATCATTCCAGTTTCTAAACAGCAAATGGATTCTAATAATTATCAAATAATTTCGCATTCAGCTGTTATTTTATATGACCTCCCCACCTCAAATATTGGCAAGTCCCATGCATTTTTATATATTTATTTTACCTATTTATTTAGTAACTTACATAAAATTCCTAATATACTCCTGGGCATATTCCAGGCGCTAATAAATATTTATTGATAGATACAGGACCCTGATGAATGATAAAGCAATGCAGTGAGGGAATGAAAAGACAGACAAATGAGTAGCTGCCCTTGTCCTATCACATACATCAGAAATAATTTCTCACCATTTACAGCTGTCTGCCTTTCAAACTACAACACACAGCCCTGGCTGGTGTGGTTCAGTTGGTTGGGCATCATCCCATAAACTGAAGGTCATGGGTTCAATTCCTGGTCAAGGCACATGCCTAGGTTGTAGGTTTAATCCCTAGGTTGTGGGTCCAGGAGGATACAGGAGGCAACCAATCGATGTTTCTCACATTGAGTCTTCTCTCCCTCTTTTTCTCCCTGCCTTCCCCTCTCTCTAAAATAAATAAATAAATATATATATATATATATTTTTTTAAATGCAAACACAGAATTAATTTACCATTCATTATCCTTCATATTTACTATTCAAAGGCACTGCAGCTGGTGAGGCAATTTTCTATGACTGGCTGCAAAGGCTATACAATATTAGTAACTGAAATTAGCGGCGATCTAGCCATTTCATCAGAGGAAAGCTCCTGTTTGAAAATTGTCCCAACGAAACAGTTTGTAACTTCCACACATCTTTCTTCAAGAACACATGTACATCATTATTTTAACAAAAAGCATACTTTTTAAAATTTCAGATATTAATAGAGGGAACAAAATCCTCTGCAAAACCCTCTCAGCTACTGAATATAGGTGATAAGTGATCTTCCTGTAACCCAATGGTTACACCTTTGTGCACAGGGACCTTCTGAAGGAAATGCTGTGCCCTCACACCCCGAGAAACCAATTTAATTGGTCTGGTGTGGGATCTAGGTTATCAATATTTTTTAAAACCCTGCAAGATTCTAACATAGCCATGCTTGAGAACTAAGGATCTAATCTAATCTCTTGCTCTGTTATCGGCAGCCCATTGGTCTCTCCTGTACTTCAGATTTCATACCCAACTGCCTTCCACACATTTCTGTCTGGAGGATCGCATGGACACCCCTCATGCAAACATCCAATCCTAGAGTCAGTATTTTTCCCAAACACATTTTTCTTCTGTGTTTTTGTTAACATTTTAGATTGTGAAATATAACATATAGAAAAAAGTGCGTAAAACATATAAGCACAATTTAATATTCTAAAAAGTGCCCTTGCAATTACAGGCATCAGTCAGACCAAGAAATACATCACTAATAGCACCTCAGTCTTCTGTATTTCTTATCTTGCTGGTATCCCAATTCACCTAGTCACCGAGGTCAGAAGATCAGGGGGTATCATCTTAAGATTTCTCCTTCTCCCCCTACATCCAGTAAATCCCAACCACTGAGGATTTTACTGCCTAAATATCTTCCCTTTTCTTTTCTGCTGCCACTTTCTTAGTCCAGGGTGTCAAAAGAATGAAACTGCCTCCAGCTCATCCAATGAAATGATTTCTTAAGAAAAACAAATCTGATTGCCACCTACTCTTCCTGGCTTCCCATATCTTAGCAAGATAAGGTTCTCCATGAACTGGTCCTGAGCTATCTAATCAATCAATCAATCAATCAATCAATCAATCTCTCTCCCTCTTTCCCCTCCCCTCTACGAAACCTGCTCCACTTCAAAAATTATACTACAAATCTAACGTGTTTACAATTACCTAAAAACTCCACATCATTTCCTGTCTTTCTGCTGATGCTCTTCTGTAAAGCATATCCTTCCTTACCACTGCTGTACTTGACCTTATCCTTCAAAACCCAATTCAGCCATCAATTTCTCCAGGAAGCTGTGCCTGCCCCCCACCTCATCCCTAAATGGTGATTCATTCCCCCCCTCTATGCTATTCCTGGTTCTTGTCTATAGAATTATTTAGCACACTTGTAGTTAGAAACATTTCTCAATGTCAGCCTCACTTACAATAGCCCCATTCTTGCTCTGGGAACTGTCTCTTCATCCCCACTACATTGCTCCATCATAAAAGTAGTTTTCCAACAGGAGATATGTACTTCAAAACCTGCCCTCAAGCAAAGCTGGATCAGGGCTGGGCCAATCAGATTCTACCCCCAAAGAATCTGGAATCAAAATCAGAAAATTAGTGTCTGTATGGCTGAGAAATGTTAGTTTTAAAAGAAAGACTGGAGGCGGGGGAACATGTTCCACCATATGTACTAAAAAAAAGGAGGAAAATCTTCAAAGAGAAAAGAATGAACAGGTGGGCAGAGTAAAAGAGGTAAGAGGATAGAGTCCTGTGGGCTTCCAGTTCTTGGTTCCAGTACTTCCTAAAGCCCCTCTGAATTCCTATCCTTCAGTTCTGAAAGCCAAGACCTGTATCTTAGGTACGCTAGTTTCTATTATTTGCAACTTAAAGGTCCAAGTACAATATAGAATTTACTTTCTTACACATATATCTATTTATCTTATTTACCATAAAGACAGAACTGTGTTTTCTCAGACTAGCACATATCCTGGAAAATATCAAGTGCTCAATTAATGACTGCCATCCGTGCCACATTTTTAAAAAGTGTAAACAAATATTGAACTCTAGCTAATTGTTTGCATGCCAAAGTCTTTAGGAGTAAACTGTAAGGATGTCTACAACTTATTTTGAAATACATCAAAAATAAGGTGGATTGATAGATGGATAGTGGGATGAATAAGAGAGAAAGATATGCAATAAAGCAAATAAAAGAAAATGTTAATGGTTTAGGTTGAACTACCTGTAGAATGTGTTCACTGGATAGTTCAACATTTTTGTATGTCCAAACTTTTTAATAATAAAATGCTTAGAGAATATAACAGCAATTGCACTGACTTATAAGGGGAAAGTCCATATACAACATGCTCATTAACTGACTTTACTGCTCTCTGACTGAAGATGGAAATTCAAAGGACTTTAATACTTTAATGGGAAGGTAGGTACCTAGGTGGTTTCCTTTCTCTGATTAGGTTTTCAAAGTATTTTGTCTGTCTTCCCAGTTCATAAGATTGTTTCATAGTGACAGCAGTGAGGTACAATTAAAATGTAAAACTAATTACTTCCATTTCATGCCTCCTTTAGAACCAGTTTTAGAAACTGTATTAAAGTTAGATGGAATAATTAAAATCATGTTTTCTATTATCAAGGCCATTCATCAAGACAAAAGAAAAAGAGCTGGCAGCTATATATGTTTAAATGACATAACTTTAATTCACTTCTCTTAAGTCAAAAATCACTTCAAGAGAATAAGAATTAGGAGATAAGAATCACAGAATCAGACTGCTAAAACTGGTTAGCAAGACTGAAGACTACAGATCCTTATTTTCCAAAGCAAAAACTAAGAAACAAAAAGTTGAAGTATCTTGCCCAAGGTCACCAAACAACTATCAGCAAGGCTCAGGTTCAAACCCTGGACTCATGACTAAAAGTGCCCAGCGCTCTTCCCATCCTCCTTTGTAGTCTTAGATATGCCACCCCAGTTATTTTTTTAGGAGTAATATTACATGAAGTGCCTCATCTCAGCTTTATATATTTTATATTTGCTCAACTAATTTAATTGTTTTTAGTACTAGGCATTCAGGTTATAAATACAAGTGAATACAAGAATCACATTACAACCAGGGTTTAAATGACGTACCTTTAATTCACTGTAAATGAACTTCATTAAAATGGCCTGAAAGTGCTATCTCATTGTTTTAGGTAAATAAAGAGACACAAACCAAGTTTTAGCAGGACAACTGCCTGCATTTCTTGTCTGTGGTAGAAGGCCAGAATTTTACAAATACTCTTCCAAAAGTGAACAACTCAAAGGTGCAGAAGTAGAAAAGTAGAATAAACCTTTTTCTTAAGTTGGTCTATAATTTAGTCTATTACTTAATTCAGAGTGTATATGCTAAAACAATGGATTACAGAAGATATGCATAATTGCATTTATTCGTACAAAAGCATTAAAAGAATGCTAGTCTGTGTTTATAAATACCTCAATTAGGCTTTAGTGAATTTATGATGCAGCCACTGTATTTCTATGGATATTTTGTCAGACAATGAAAAAACTAAGAAAAGACTGGATCACTTAAGGTACAACTTCAGCAAAATACAGTGTTATCCCAGAGAGCTATATATAGGTCACCAACCAGATGCAAACAGAATGGTATTTCTTTGTCTGATCTTTGTCCCTTTCATGGCAAAACTAAAACTGTACGGAATGATGAGAGGACAGTTTGCTATATGGAAAATAAATTTAAACCATGCTATTTCCACCTATTAAAATTCCACCATACTAAAGTCACCTCTTCTGAAATAATTTAGGAATAGAGTACTCAACAAAACAGGGCTTCAAGAAAAAAAATTAAAAATAAGTCTGCCAGAATGAGCTTGCTGCCTTTGTTACATTAAAACGGGAATGTGCAGAAGTGTCCGCTTTACTTTCTGATTAATAATCCATCTGTACAAATAGTTAACATTCTGCCACAGTCCACAGTTTCCAATCCTAAATCAGATTTACCACAAATCTTGCTGCTAAAAAATGCACTTCACCAAGGACAGTGATGAAATACTCAAAATACTAAAGAATGGCACCTTACCGCCTAGTGTATCAGCAAGGGCCTGAGGTCGCTAAATGCCTATGTAAAGGTGAGCCACGTATTGATGCGGACAACTACTCGGCACTATTATGCACTGTATTTTAGGGGTTTAGCCAGTGTACTTCAGGGCTCTCATTCAACAGCTAGGGTTACTTCACTAATACAATTGCCAACCCCTCACACAACGTGATGTGTGCAATTACAAAATCTGTAACAGGAACTTAATAAGCTTCCAATGTCCTCACACAAGATAAAACATAAAAGATAAAATAAAATTCCCAAGATGACAGTTTCCCAGAAACATATTATCTGAGAAGACTGTAGGGCATAGTGGATAAGAGAGTAGGCCCTAAAATCAGACTGCCTGGGTTCAAATCTCTGCTGTACTACTAAGTGTATAAACTTGAAAAAGGAAATTAACCTCCATCTCACATTGTAAAGTGGGAATAAAAGCACTCACCTTATTGAGTTATTGTGACATTTAAATGGAAAAATTCCACGTTTTAAAGCTTCTGAGCAGAGTGCGTGGCACAAGAGCACTCAGAGAATGCTAACCTTTATTATTAAAATTATAAAATTCTTCATAATACTGCACAATTTCACTGAGCTGATCATGTGTCAATGAGGAAGGCTACTGGAATGCTCTGAACCTCCTAACTGGTGGTGCAAAGTACTCTAGCATATACAATTAAACCAGATTCCCTGAAAGGAAAATGAAAAGCATCTAACTTCCAGTAACCAAAAAAGACAGCTGCAGAAAAGCAGCATGACCTAAGGTCCAGCTATTTACAAACCACTCCAGTGACCAAGAGAGAACAGTGCATTGTATTAAGACAACCCAACTGCAGCACAGGCTGTACAGGAACTGATGGTACTGTTTCCCAAAACCAAAGGTCGTCCTTGCATCCCACTACGCACATGGATGTATAAATAGATGAGATCCACATAATCTAAAGATGTGACAGGAGACTAACCAAGGAAATTCAGAAAATCGCCTTTCTAATAATGGTTCTTACAGCATAACATAAAGGAAGCTTTGTTATTTGCACACATAGAAGAGAAAACATAACAAACATTAAACCTAGGTATATTATAAAAGCAATTCTGTATTTTAAAAAAAGACATTCAAAAATTAAATTCTACACTATAATGCCAAATAGAGAACAGGCACAATTTCAACAAACTGTACAGAGAGAAAGATAAATTCAATTACATTACAAAAGTTTCAGAATGAGAATTGTTAAGTGTTACTAATGATTTCCTCAGCAGTGGCAATAACATTTATGCTTTGCTAACCCTAAAATTACTTTTACATAAAATAAATAAAACAAGAGTTAAAATGAAAGATATCTCTGTATGGAATGCCTGTCCTGCCTTCCCTGCCTATCTTGGGGCACACTTAGTTTCATTGCCATGATGAGGTCCACAAAGACGCCTATCCTGACCTCTATTTGCACCTGTACTACAAACTTAGGGACTAGGGCACAGAACACTTTGCATTCATTTGAGTAGAACTAATCACTGACTGCAAAACTCCTGAAGGGCAGGGACTGTCATCTCCTTTTGCTGTTCTTACAGCTGAAGCAAGGTAATAATGATTATCACCTACAACTTACTGACTGCCTCACACTGAGCTAGGCACCACAGATAAGAATTTATGAAGCAAGTTTAAGAAATGAGTATCTGTGAATCAGCCACCCTACAGGAGAACTAGTACACTATCATTAGGGATAAAGCAGCTCCTACAGTCTTCACCTTCACAGCAGCCCTGTGAGGCAGGCGAGTACGTCCCCAGGGGGGATACAGGCTCCAAGGGACAAGCAAGGTCACAAAGCTATTCGGTGATAAAGCCCACATTCAAACCAGGCCTTCTGACCGAAAAGCTACTCTTCTTTCCACCATACCTTATTCTATTACCTGGATTTACTCTTCTACTCCGCCTACTTAAGTCCAACCTATTCTTCAAGCCCCAACTCCTCCAAGAAATCCTCTCCAACTACCATAGCTTACACTTCGTTATTCCCTTTTACTTCTCTTCTCATCAAAGTTCAATGAAAACAAGGTCTATACTGTTTTTGCACTTCCTTTGTCGGGTCCCCTAATTTTACTATTATGCTAGACCCAGAGTAGTTAATCACTTTACCTGTAATGAATTTTCTTAACAAAACTGTTACACTGTTACACATATAAAAATTCTAAGTACTGTTTGCCCACCACACCAAACAAAGCCTAGAGGCACTGCATTTTCTTTAGTATTATCAAGTTTATGAATTCAAGGCAGCAAACAAAAAATAGGCAGGCACCGATGGCTAACCTCCTAAGTCTCTGCTGGTGCTGCCTCCACTCCTTCCAGACCTCATAAAACTCCAGTGCTCCAAGGCTCTCTCCCAGGTCCCTTGTTTTTCATCACACTTTCTCCTAAGTGGCCTATCCCAGTTTCATGGCTCTAAATAATGTCTATATACAGATCACCATACTATACCTACTATCTCAATGAAAACAATGTGATCAAAACAGAACTATGAATTTTCCCCCAAAAGCTACTCCTCTCCCAAGTCTGACCGCACTCACTGAATACCAGTACCCAACCACTCAATCTCTAAAAGGAAAAAATTCAGCCCTGACACAGACTGTCAACATATTCGATTAACTCTACCTCTAAAATGTACCCTGAATCCTTTCCTAGCGTTGTCTTTCACCTGCATTGAAACAGCCTCCTAATTCATCTTCCTGCTTTTATTCTGGCCAATACAAACAATCCTTTCTCCATACAACAACTGAGTCATCATTTAAAACATCAAACCTTTTCACTCTCCTACTCAAAATCTTCCAATGGCTACTCACATCCTCAGAATAAAAATCACATTCCTCACCCTGGCTTATAAAGTCCCAGCTGATCTGGTCCTCGCCTGCTCACTGAACTCATCCCTATCTATCTATACCTATGACTATCTATATCTATCTCGTCTATCTCTGTATTTATCCCTCCCTCCTTCACTTCCTTCCCTTTCTCGCTGCACTCCAGTCACTGGGTCCTCCTTTTCCTTCCTCCCACATCAATTGTGTCCTGTGCTCTACCACTGCCTTGGCAGTTCCCTCGAACTCAGTCTTCTCCCTTTTCTTCCTAAGACTGACTTGTAACATTAAGATCTAACCACAAATGAGATCTCAATCAAGAAGCCACTCCATCACTCTCCCATTTTAATTCTCTGCATACCACTTAACTCATATATTTGACTATTTACCTTTTCCCCACAGGAACATAAGGTCAATGAGAGTAAGGACAGCACCTGTCTTATTTACCAATGTACTCCAGTGACTAACACAGTGCCTGGCCCACAACAGATACTCACTCATAAGGATACTGAGTGAATACATTTATAAGTAAATGAACAGTTCCTTCTATTCCCATTGCTCTGTTAATGGTGTTCTTTAGCCCCCCAAAAGGGAGGAGAGTTAAAATTGACATTTTGCAAATTATAAACAAATGGCTCTGTCCAATTTAAGTATAATACTTTAACTACTTTCGCTACAAAACTACCACTGTGTCATCTCACTCCAAGCTATTTAAATACAATGGTAGAGATGCACCATAGTAAAGCTGTCAAACCTCGCCAAATTGAACCATAGATTTAATGAAATCCCTATAAGACCCAGAATTGCTAAAACCATTTTGAGAAAAGAAGAAAAGGGAGGAATCACTCCACCCAATTTAAAGACTTCTTATATAGCTACAGTAATCACGACTGTGTGGCCTTGGCAGAAGAATAGACACATAGATCAATGGAACAGAACAGAGAACCCAGAAATAGATCCATGTGACATGCCCAATTGAGTTCTGACAAAGGTGCAAAAGCAATTAAAGGGAGGAAGGATCACCTTTTCAAAAATAATAATGGAGGAACGGGACATCCACAGACCGAAAAAGACACAACTTTGATCTAAACCTCATACCTTATACAAAAATACTACTTCAAAAGGGATCAGAGACTTAAATATAAAATTGTAAAAACTTTTAGGAAAAAAAGCATAGGAGAAAGTCTTCAGGATACACAGATAAGTCTAGAGTTGTTAGACATGACACCAAAAGCAAGATCCAAAAAAAGGGGGAAACTAATAAACTGGACCCCAGCAAGATTAAAAACTTTTTGCCCTGGCTGGTGTGGCTCAGCTGGCTGGAGCACTGTCCTGTAACTGAAAGGTTGCAGGTTTGATTCCTGGTGAGGGCACATACCTATATTGCAGGTTCAATCCCAGGTCCAGGCATGTATGGGAGGCAACCAATCGATGTCTCTCACATCAATGTTTCTCTCTCTCCCTTCCTCTCTTTCTAAAAGCAATGATAAAATGTTCTCAGTTGAGGATCAAAAAAAATTTAAAACTTTTCTATGAAAAACCCAGTTAAGAAGAATAAAAGAGCCCTGCAGCCTGTGAGCCAAGTGTCACTGGTTCGATTCCCAGTCAGGGCACATGACTAGGTTGCACGTCAGGTCCCCAGTTGGGGGTGCGAGTGAGAGGCAACCACACAGTGATGTTTCTCTCCCTCTCTTTCTCCTTTCCCCTCTAAAAAAATTAAAAATAAATAATTAAAAAAAAAAAAAAAAAAAAGAGCCCTGGCTGGTAAGACTCAGTGGATTGGGTGCCAACCTGAGAACCAAAAGGTCACTGGTTCAATTCCCGGTCAGGGCACATGCCTGGGTTGTGGGCCAGGTCCCTGGTTGGGGGTGTACAGGAGGCAACCAATCGCTGTATCTTTTGCACATTGCTGTTTTTCTCCCTCTGCTTCTCCCTCGTTTCACCTCTCTCTAAAAAGTAAATAAATAAATAAATCTTTTAAAAAAGAAGATAAAAAGACAAGCTTAAAACTGGAAATGTGTGCAAACCAAATATTCGACAAAGAACTTCTATCTAGAATATAAAGTACTCTCAAACCATAACAGTAAAAAAAAAGAAAACCAAGCAATCCAATTAGAAAATGGGTAAAAGGCATGAACCAATATTTCACTGAAAAGCACATATAGATGGCAAATAAGCACATGAAAACATGTTCAATATCATGAGCTGTCACAGAAATACAAATTAAAACCACAATGCGATATTACACATTTATCTGAATGGCTAAAATAAAAAATCCATTGTTTGTAGGAACGCAAAATAGTACAAATGGCTCTGGACAGGTGGCCTAGTTGGTTGGAGCATTGTCCCTATACACCAGAAAGGTTGTGGGTTCAATCCCCAGTCAGGGCATGTACGGGAGGCAAATGATCAATGTTTCTCTCTCACATCAGTGTCTCTCTCGCTCTTGCTCTCTCCTTTCTTTCTCTCTAAAATCAATTAAACATATCCTCAGGTAAGAATGTTTGTTTTTTTAAATAGTACAATCCATTTAGGAAAACCACTTGACAGTTTCTTGCAAAGCTAAGCATACAGCCCTGACCAGTGTGGCTCAGTTGGTTGGTTACCGGTTCAATTCCTGGTCTGGTCACATGCCTGGGTTGCGGGTTCAGTCCTCGGTGAGGGCTTACATGAGAAGCAACCAATCGATGTTTCACTCCCCCTACCTTGCCCTCTCTCTAAAAAATAATGTTAAAAATACATAAAATGAAGTCACATTTTTTAAAAAAGGAAGAAAGCTAAGCTATAATCCAGGAATTACATTCATAGGTATATTACCCAAATGAGTAGAAAATTTTTGTCCACACGTACCTGCATGCAAATGTTTATAGCAGGTTTATTCATGATTTCCAAAAATTGGAAGGAACCAAGAAGTCTTTCAATAGAATGAACTGGGATACATCCATACAGTAAAATATTATCCCATAATTTAAAAATGTACTATCAAACCACCAAAAGACATGGAGGAACTTCAAACATATATTGCTAAGTGAAAGAAGCCAAACTGGAAAGGCAACATATGACATTCTAGAAAAGGCAAAACTGTAGAGACAGGAAGAAGATCCATGGTGGCAAGGGGCTGGAGGTTGGGGAGGGATAAGTAGGCGGAGCACAGGAGAAGTTTTAGGGTAGTAAAACTATTCTGTATGCCATGATGGTAGGCACCTTCGCACTTGTCAAAACCCACAGAATGTACAACACAAAGAGTAAACCCTGATGTAAGCTATGGACTTTAGCTAATAATAATGTATAAATATTGGTCCATCAATTTTAACAAATGTACCATACTAATAGAAGATGCTACGAAAAAGGGAAACCAGCAAAGGAGAAAGGTATATATGGGAAATCTCTGTATTATCTGGTCAATTTTCTGTAAACTTAAACTGCTCTAAATAACAGTCTCAATTTTCTTTAAAAACAGTGATAACATCAAATGCTGGTGAAGATGGAGAGAAACCGGACCAGTCATACAATTGCTAGTGTGAATGTAAAAACATTACATCTTCTCTGAACGAGTATAGCAATGTCTTACAAAACTAAAAATGCATTTACCATACAACCCACCAGCTGCCCTCCTGGGCATTAATCCCAGAGAAATGAAAACTTATGACCACACAAAAGCCTATATATGAATGTTTACATCAGCTCTATTCTTAATTGCTAAAAACTAGAAACAATCCAAATCTCCTTCAAAAGATGATAATTAAAAATGACATACCCACCTACCATGGAATACTACCGAGCTATAAAAAAGAACAAACCAGTGAGACGTCCAACAACTTAGACGGAGCTCAATGGAATTACACTAAGTGAAAAAAGCCAGTCTTAGAAGTTTCCATACTGTAGGGTTCCATTACGTAACATTCTTGAAATGACAAAATTACACAGAAAAATTATTACTGAACTTGAATGTGAGGTTTATTTTTATCTGTAAAATTTCTATAAATATTAAAATAAAAATATAAAAATAACACTGTTTATCTGGCTTTTTCAAAATCTTTCAAGCAAAAAGATCACCATATTCCATTTAAGATTTAACCTAAAACCAAAAAGGAGAATTTTAAATAATCTCATTACTTACACAAACTTAACTACCTACACACAAACCACAAGAACAAAGTACAAAACATGAAAAATTTCAAAGGAAGGGCTCTTTTCCACCTACATGTGAAACAGCCACAGTGGCAATATCACAAGAAACTGATTTAAAATTAAATGTCATGCAGGAACACTAAACACACCCAAACAAACCCACATACCACATAATTCAACATATTCGGGCAACAGTGGTTAAGGAATGGAATAGCATGGATACTGCAAGAATTTGGCAGACTAACTGATATGGAAATATTCACATTTCCTTTGCCATTAGCTGTGCCTGTTACATTAGCAAAATTGTTTTTGGTTTTAGGTTTGTTTGGAGTTTATTTAGGGGAGAGGTGGAATGATCATACTGTACAAATTATTAATTTAAAAACAGTCTCAACCCAGGAAAATTAAGTAAAAGAACAAGAACACTAAACGTAACAAATTTGACAGTTGTATGTTGCTTAAAACATTAGTGATAAGGTCATTTTTAAATGTGTATAATCTTTTTACAAGTCAAAAGAACCACAAATTATGGAGCTACAAACCACCAGCTATTCAAAAGAAAATTGTAGCTTATAAAATATTGGCTCACTGCCAGTACAAATGAATTTTTTCCTTAAACAAGCTTTGCAAGCCACAATACTCCTTCAAAAGGCTATAACCATATTATTCAATCAAAGAGCAATGTATTAGACAGCAAAGGTAAGTCGACTTTTGGCCTAAAACAAGTTGTAAAAACCACAAACTGCTCCTTACCAATATAGTAAAATGTCACATTGGAAAAAAAACCTGGAAATTTTTAATTCATTACTATTTTACCATAATTTTATCAAGGAATGAAGTATATTAAATGTCTCAATAATAATGATAATAATAATAATAATAATAAGCTTTGGAACCCAAAGACCAATAAAGACATTTAAAAGTGGAGAACAGCATTGGCTGGGTGGCTTAGTTGGTTGGAGTGTCATCCCATACAACAAAAGATTTTGAGTTCAATTCCTGATCAGGGCACATACCTGGATTGTGGGTTCAATCACCAGTCAAGACATATACGGAGGAAACCAATCACTGTCTCTGTCTCTGTCTCTCCCCTTCCCTCCCTTGCCTCCCTTTCTCTTTCTCTCTAAAATCAATACATATATTCCTGAGTAAGGATTTTTAAAAGGGTTAATGAGAATAATCACCACCCACCTCCTCCTACAAACATACACACTAAAAGCTATCTTTGAAAAATTGCAAAATCCTCACTACAATTAAAAAAAAAATTCCTTTAACTTACTGCCCAAATGAAGACACTCTGGATACAGACAAGGGTTCAAATCCTAGCGACAACTTCTTAGCTATTAAGTAGTCTGAGTAACTAAACATTCCAGGTCTCTTTTCTCATATCACCTATTTAAAACTCATTCGAGGACTTCCAGTCAAGATGGTGGCGAAGGGAGACATGCCTCACCTTTTTGCTCAATCACATCAAAATTACAGCTAAAACTTTGAACTGTCAGAAACTGAGTTGAATGGAAGTCTGACGACTACAAAATTAAAGGAACCACATCCATCCAGACTGGTAGGAGGGGCAGATGCGGAACAGGCTGGTCCCTCACCTATGTGTGGTGGATAAAAATTTGGTAGGGACATCTTGGGAGCAAGGAGTCCCAGCCCCACACCAGGCCCCCAGCCCAGTAAGTCCCCAGAACTTCTGGCTGCAAAAACCAGTGGGGATTGAGTCGGTGGAAGAAACTGCTGGAGCCCCAAACAGTTCCTCTTAAAGAATCCACACACGGCCCTGGCTGGTGTGGCTCAGTGGATTGAGCACTGGCCTGTGAACCAAAGGGTTGCCAGTTTGATTTACAGTCAGGGCACATGCTTGAGTTGCAAGCCAAGTCCCCGGGTTGGGGCACGTGAGAGGCAACCACACATTGATGTTTCTCTCCCTCTCTTTCTCCCTCCCTTCCCCTCTCACTAAAAATAAATAAATAAAATCTTTTTTAAAAAATCCTTTAATAAAAAGAACCCTCACATGGACTCACCTACTCAAACTCACTCCCTCTGAGCTCCAGTACTGGGGTGGCAGCTTGAAAGGCACCAGTGGCACATTGGGGGAAACAGGTGTCTGACAACAAGGTGAGCAGAGGTCATTGTTCCTTTTCTAAACCCTCACCCCACAGAGCTACAGAGCTGGCAAACTGGGGCCATATCTGAGACTGCATCAACCTGGCTAACAGTTTGACCCACCTTGGCGATCCCCAGAGCCTCCATGCCACCCAACTTACAGGCCCACCCAAGCTGCTTTTCCAAGTGAATGACTGATCTTGGCTCATGTGTCACAACTTCCCAAATCCTCTCAAACAAGCAACCTCTGGCCTCAGTGAGCCCCAGGTCTGGCACTAGCAGCAGCCAGCTTAGATTCACATCTTGGCTTCACTTGGGAATCTCCAAGCCCAGCACAAGTAGCAGCCATCTCAGATTACTTTGTAGATCAGGCTGGGTAGCCCTGGACAGAACACAGGTGGGGGATGACCTTGGCCTGCATCACCTGATAAACCCCAGGGCCAGCGCACCCAGTGGAGAGCTACAGGCCACAATGGAGCACCACCACCCTGCCCTTGCACAGCTGATCCTCCACGGAGGGCAACTGGTTATAAAGATGCTCACAGAACCTAGTGAGGACCTCAACAGCATAAAAAAGATCCAGTCAGAAACAAAGGATACACTAATTGAAACAAAGAACAATTTACAGGGAAACAACAATAGCATGGATGAAGCTGAGAATCAAATCAATGATATGGAACATAAGGAAGAAAAAAAACAAGCAATCAGAAAAAGAAGAAGAAAAACAAATCCAAAAAAAATGGGGATAGTGTAAGCAGACTCTGGACAACTTCAAGAGGTCCAACATTCACATCATAAGAGTGCCAGTAGGAGAAGAGAAAGAACAAGAAGTTGGAAATCTATCTGAAAAAATAATGAAAGAAAACCTCCCTAATTTGATGAAGGAAATAGACATGCAAGTCCAGGAAGCACAGAGAGTCCCAAGCAATGGATGCAAAGAGGCCCACTCCAAGACACATCATAATTCAAATGCCAAAGGTGAAAGATAAAGAGAGAATCTTAAAAGCAGCAAGACAAAAGAAGTTAGTTACCTACAGGGGAGTTCCCATAAGACTGTTAGCTGATTTCTCAAAAGAAACTTTGCAAGCTAGAAGGGATTGGCAAGAAATATTCAAAGTCATGAAAAACAGGAAGACCTACAACCAAGATTGCGCTACCCAGCAAAGCCATTATTTAGAATTGAGGGCTGATAAAGAGTGTCCCGGACGAGAAAAAACTAAAGGAGTTCATCATCACCAAACAGTTATTATATGAAATGTGAAAGGGACTTATCTAAGAAAAAGATCAAAACTATGAATAAAATGGCAAAAATACATATCTATCAACAACTGAATCTAAAAAAAACAAACTAAGCAAACAAGAACAGAGACAGAATCATGGATAGAGAGAGTGTTTTGACGGTAGCCAGATCGGACAAGGATGTGGGGTAATGGATGAAGAAGTGAGGGGACTAAGAAACACAAGTAGGTAGTTACAGAACAGCCCTGGGGATGTACAGTACAGCATAGGAAATGGAGGAGCCAAAGAACTTACGCATGACCTGTGGACATGAACAACGGTGTGAGGATTGCCTGAGGGAGTAGGGGGAGCTGGGTGGGAGGGGGCAAAGGAGGAAAAATCAGGACAACTGTAACAGCATAATCAATAAAATATAATTTTAAAAATAAAGTGATTATTGGTAAGTTAAAAAAAAAAAGCAATCAGTAAAATTTAAAAAAACCTCATTCTACCCAGCACCGTATGTCACATTTGTTACAAACATCGCATCAGTTATCTTTTCACGAAATTACGCTTTACCTCTCCACCCAGTCTACAAACTACTGAAGAGAAGGAATTGTTTTTCATAATGCAGAACTTTAGTAACACTTTAATGCAATGTCTCATATATAAAAAGCATTCAGATATTTAATGACCAATTCATTGCTTTTCAAAATTAGGCCACTTTATTCAAGGAATAAGATGGTTTTCTAAGACTTAGGCTTGTACAACAACCCATTCTGTTCTAAGTTCCACACTATCCATTATTAAAGCTGCAGTTTGCAATCCTGGTCATTACCTTTAGTTTACCTTAGTCTAACTCCATCATTCTCTAACAATGGTCCAGGGATTCCTAGAGGTCTTTTTCACAGTAGTACTAAGACGTTATATGCCTTTTTAATTCTCATTCTTTCATAAGTGTAGAGTTTTCCAGAGGCAACATAATGTGTGGAGTATTATGCCATGAAATGTGTCACACTTGGAAGCTCAACATAATTCAGTACAAAATTTTACAAATAACCAATGCATGATGTTATATCATGTATGGATAAAAGATCCATACAAAATGTAACAGGCCAATGGATTTTAATGTAACGAAATAGGAAAAGTTTACTGATCCGGTTTCAGATTCCATTAAGAAACTACCATTTGTCAAATTTTGATATAGTATCAAAGAAGAATACCCACAATTATATTAAAGTTATTAAAATATTCCTCTTTTCCAACTTCAAATCTGTGTGAAGTCAAATTTTCTTCTTTATATACTTCAACCAGAACAACATATCACAAAAGACTAAATGCAGAAGTAGCTACCAGAAACCGAGCTATCTTTAATTAAGCTACACACTAATGAGATTTGCAAAAATGTAAAACAATGCCCAATCTTCTCAATGTTTTTGTTTGGGAAAATAGCTATTTTTCACTAAAAATAAGTCATTGTTGGAAAGTGAGGAAAATGGGTAGATGCTGATCAAAGGGTACAAAGTTGTAGTTATGTGAGATGAATAAGTCTAAAGATCTATTGTAAAGCATGATGACTAATTAATAATACTGTATTAGGTACTAGAAATATGCTAAAAATCTAAAATATATATTTATACATGCATCCTGTTAATATACAATATTTTTAAAATTTTATCAGAAATAATTTCTACTATAAGTATCAATAGATATAACTCACATAAGAGATCTCTGGGGTCTTCAATAATTTTTAAGAGTATAAAGGAGTCCTGAGTTTAAAAGTTTGAGACCTGGTGGCCTAACTAAATACAGGTTGATTTTGGTGTTCCACATACTAGGGCCATGTTACTTGGGAATGCAGAAATTTCCCAGGAAGGAACTATGACAACACTTACAACCTAGAACAGTATTCACTAAGCTCTTGATGAATATTTTGCACTCATTTTGCAGTAAGCAGTCCTCCTGTAATGAACAACTAACTTAAGATTTTCAGTTAAAGGATTTGGCAAAAATATCAACCATTCTCATTGGTTTCCATTTCACAAAGAACAGTCACTTCGCCATGAGACCTGTTTTAAGTAATCAAGGACAATACAATGTAACAGACAGCACTAATTGAGCCCATGGCACACATCAGACACTGTGCTTTCTTACAGTATCTCATAATCCTCATGACCCTGCAAACAAAGCATAACAGCAAGAAAGAGACTCAGATGGACTTGCTAAAGGTCACAGTTAGTAAACGGTGGGATCACGCCTGTGTGACTCCAAAGTCCAGTGCTCTCTCCACTCTACCAGGTTACCTTCACAACGCTAGACTGGAAATCAGACCTGTCACTTATTCTGTGTCCTTGAGCAAGTCACAACTTCTCTCAGCCAGTTTTCTCATCTATAAGATAAGAGGATTAGTGGAGCTGACCTCCAAAGTTCCATCCACAGCAGATATTCTTGGATTATGAATCATCACAACCTCAACTCTACTGTTGTAGAGTAAAAGGTCTACTGTATGCTTTGCTGATCAGAATAAGTGATACAAGTAATGGGGAAATAATGAGTAAAATTAATAGACTAGGATATAGCTTTTCATGCTTTACTATCGACAATACCATAAAAGTTGCTATCAACAATAATAAGCAGGCATTGTGCATCTCCTTCATCCCAGGCAACCAGAGCTTCCCTCTTTACCAGAGGCTTGGGCACTCAGCAAGCAGACATCTCTGAAGGTGGGAAGACCCTGTGAGCACACAGCACAGAAACGCCTAACTGAAGGACTGCTGTGGGGAGCAGATGCCTCACCGTTAGCTTGTACAGGAAGCACCACCTATTCCTTGAGGTAAATTATACAATAATCAATGGAGATACTGGCCAAGCATTTCTGAGAAGAGGAGGAGGGCAAGCTGTGAAAACTGACACACAGCACTTCAGAGAGTGCGTGCCTGCGCGCGCGCACACACACACTCCAAGAAGAAATGTATTGACGGCAGGACAGTATACATTATAAAAGGAGGTTTCATTGTATTGGCATTATGTTGATATTTGTCTAGGCTACCAAAATTTAGACTTCTTCCTTCAACAGCTACAATTTGAACACAATTTATAATAGTATGTGCCAGACACTGTGCTGAGCCCTTTAGAGACGTCACCCTCTAATCTTACTCTGCAGAGTTGTGAGGTGTTATACTCATTTTAAAAGGTGAAAGAAAGTCTTGCAGCTAGTAACTGGCAGAGAAGGGATTTGAAACAAATCTCACCAACACCAAAGCCTGCACTCTTCATGACACATCTTTGCTGGCTCTAGAGAAAATAAAACCTCATCCCTAGGTCAAACAGAAAAATAAAGTATAATATTTGAGCCAAGTTACAAGGGCATTTTTAAAATTTTTAATTAAGTTTTTAAAAGCTTAAAATCCACTTATGGAAGTACCTAATCTTTAGATATTAGCAAAAGTTACAAGGTCACTGTCAAAAATCTATTACTTCTTTGGGTAACTATCATACACAAACTCTGAACATATGAGATGGCTGCTATTACTATACCAAACCTAAAAAGATCTTGTTTGCCGAAAGTAGCCAGGAAGCTGTTTTTAATGTGATACCATCTTTTTACCCCAACACCAGCATATCAAAGCAAATTATTCCAGTGCCTATTACTCAGAAGAAAAAGTGGTGTCATTCAAAGACGAGTAGAAAAATGACAAGGTTTATGAGGTAACTTCTAGCCACTTTCAAAGAAATACTGAAAACTGGCCTCCTAAAAGTTCTTTCAAACTTTAAAAAAGCTAAAATGAGTTTTGTTTTTTAATCGGGCAAAGTGTAATTACAAAATCCGTCAATTTGAGTTATTCGTTGGAAGCGAGCCACCGCTTTTTAAAAGTATCTCAAAATGGGAATTCAACCAAGTTCCAGTACTGTTAAGACTAATCATTAACTACTCAAGCAAATCAATATATGATTTAAAATCAAATAACAATTCACTAAAAATAAATGGGAAGAAAAAAATAGAGAATTTGTAAGAGCAAATCTCAGAAGCTACACTGCAATTTCTTCTAATTGTTTGTAATTATGTCCATTAGAGAGTTCCAAAGGTTATTTCCTATTTTTGCTTTCTCCCTAAGGAATATGGATCATAACTGGTCAGGAGAGAGTGGCTACTATTGCAGATACTGCCAGGACCAGCCAACTCAACTCCCCCTCACCAACACACTGCCCTAAGACAGTAACTATATACTAAGTCCCCGGATTTAGTGAGGAGAACACCCAACTTTTGGAACCAAACGGACATGGATTCAAACCCCAGGTACACAATTTACCAGTTATGTGATTCTAGACTTAATGAACAAGGCCTGGTTTTTTAATCTGAAACATAGTAGTCGTCCTGAAAGGACAACGTGATTAGATAATCTGCATAATGCATGCCTGTTATTAGACTCTTAATCATTATGTACCTGACACTTTCTTTTGTAATGTTGCCATTGTTTATAAGTAATACATCTACTACTAAATAATAAAGAAGATTCTCTCACCTTCCCACTGGCAAATCAGAGATAGGTGGCAGATCATTAGGGGTGACCTATAATACAAACCTGCTATCACTGACCTTGTCATAAAGATTTTTATTTTAATTGCTTAAAAATATTTTCAAACTGCTTAATGGGTCAGGGGTTTTATAGCGAAGGTAATGTTTTTCAACTAGCTAGGGTCATGGTTGCTCAACATTGTGATAATACTAAAATGCCACTAAATTGTTCAGTTTAAAGTGGTTAATCTAAAAAAATTAATTTTAAGATGGAACGAGGGCCATCCCTGGTGTGGCTCGGTTGGTTGGAGCATCACCCATAGACTGAAAGGTTATGGGTTTAATCCCCAGTCAGGGCACACATCCAGGTCAGGGTTCAATCCCAGGTGGGTCGGGGTGCGCGTGAGAAGGCTGCCTGTTCCTGCTCCTCTCTCTCCCTCTCTCTCTAAGAGCAATGGAGAGATGTTCTCAGGTAAGGAAAAAAAATAAAAGAAGGAACGAGTAAAAAATATCCTAACTGTTCCTGTTGAATATCATTCGGTGGCAGCAATGTGACCAGTTAAAACTAAGTTTATTCAAGGCTTTCTGGCCCACATTTCTAAGAAAGCAGCCTGACATGGTGGATGGAGCCCAAGGCTGGAGGTCAAGATATCCCTTTCTCATCCCAACTCTGCCACTAGTTAGGTGAGTGACTTTTTTGATAAATCCCTGAACTACTCTGGGTATATCTTAAGTTCTATAGCTGTCAAAGACCAAAGCAGGGCTAAAAGAATCTCACAAGTTTCTCAGAAGTTTAAGATGTTATACTTCATATTCTTGGCAAACCAACTTACATGGAGATAAATTTGCATTGATTAAAAAAATTATTTTAACTACAGTATATGCTAAATTTGACAAACTAAAAGCCACCGCACTTCCAGTGAGCTGAAAATAAAAGTTATCCTAAAACTAGAAAATTTTCTTGTTTTAGGATAACTGCTCCTACTGACTATTTACTGGAAAACAAAAATAGACCCTATAATGTCAGTGCAAAAATCATTCACTGACATTATGAGCCCAACACAAAGAAAAAGACTTAATTCAGAGATAACTAATATGGTAAGCTCAAGGTCACCATTCTAAACCAAGCTGGTAAACTGTGAGTTTTTAACTAATAAACTCAATGTCTTTTTATTCAACTATTTAAAATGCATTAAATGTAAAAATATCATGCATCATGATAGCCTATAAAAACTGTATACATTAATTAACATTATTTCGCAAACAATTCTTTTGTCCTGTAACTAACCTTCAGGTTAAAAACTTCTCCTGCTACAAGGCTCAAAATAGGATATATAAATCCAAAAGAAGCTTAATCTGTTCTTGAATTTGTCTGGAACAGAAGCTAAATCCTCTGATATGTTCCGGCGTTTCGCTAAGTGCAAGTTGTTACAGAAATGTTTTGGCAGCAAACACCTTAACCACCATTATGTTAATTAGGGTAGAAGGTTTGTCTCCCTCCAATGTGCCTCTAAGTCCTAAGGGGCAGAGGAAAGTCTAGCATGATTAAAGTGACCTCAACAATGATCAAGGTGACTAGATGGGACTCTCATCTATTGGTTTCAAGGAGTAAGACTGATGCTGCTTCGATATCCATAGCCAGTGGAAAGCTCAAGGATAACATTTAAGTTGTATCAAGCTGCTGAGAATACATGAAGTGTTTTACAACCCAGCGCAACTTATCTAACAAACTGAGTAAAACAAATGGAATCATTACAAATCAAAAGTCTGGATAACTTATCAGAAGTTTCCCAAATCAACTGTCTAGACTCAGATCTCAATAATAAATTCAGCAATTAAGTCTCACTTCCCCTTCTGGGAGTCGGTTGCACCAAAATGAAGGCATAAAGCAATGCACAACCTTTCTAAGAAGACTCCTGATTCTCTCTTCACCAGAACAATCATCACCTGGATGTCACCACCACACTTGCAAACTCACTATCAAGACTAAAATAAACTTGCTCAATTGGTTGGGCATTGTCCCACAAAGCGAAAAGTAGCCAGTTCAATTCCCAGTCAGGGATGCCTCGATTACAGGCAGGTCCCCCATCAGGCCATGTGCGAGAGACAACCAACTGATGTTTCCCTCCCTGTCTTCCTCCCTCCCTCCCCTCTCTGAGAATGAATAAATAAAATCTATAAAAAACAAAAACAAAAACATAACTTGCCTCTTGATTCCACTTCTCTTGGGTTCCCCAGCTGCCTGATTGACTAGGCTTGAAACCTTGCAGATATTTGCTCAGCCCTCACAGTTACCAAGTTTCACTAATTTCACGGTATCCTTTCTATACCAATTTCCACTACCTTTGCCACTTTTTTTTCTCAAACTATTCAACTTTATCTCAATCAGTGTATTCATTTCAGCCTCTCTTCACACAAAGTTGTCAAATTCATAAAGACAGCCCTAATAACTTCATCCCTACACTCTTGCTCAAAAACCTTTCACAGGAGCCTGATTGTTGACAGACCAGACTTTGAATTGCTCATTCTTGCATTCAAGGCCTTCCATCAGTAGTTCCAACACGCCTCTCCAGACTTACACACTACCAAGCCTTTTCACATCCCCTATCCTTAACTAAGTGAACACACCTGTTCTTTCCCACAGCAATCTTGAGCATTCTTACTGCACTAGTGCAATTCTATTCTCTCCATATGAAATTCTCTTCCCCCTTTTCTCATAACTTAATCCTACTTGTTCTCCCTGGCTCAGCACAGATATCATAAACCAAATCCTCTCTGAAGTCTCTTCCTTAATATTCTTACCTGGAAATAATTTATTGCTCTTCTGACTTCCTAGACCATTATATCTCTTAAGCACTTACATATAATTTATAAATATAGAAATAATTATATATAAGTACTTTCATATATTTATTTATATATTTACATATATGCATATGTTATATATTTATGAATACATAAAGGGATATAAATAAATTTATATACATATATATGTAAGTACTTAAGAATTACACACACATACATGAGGGGGGACCCCAAAAAACTGGAATTATCTCCTGCAGGGGAGGCCCTCGTACTATAGGCTTCCCCGACTAGGTGAGTATTCTAGGAACCCATCTGTATCAGTGTACCAGTTGGCATTGCTGGGAGAGGCTGTGTTCGGCTCCGTTAATTTTTTGGTAAAACTTTCAACACATTTGCCCATTTCATGATGGATGATTTAGGAGTGCACCTGCCCACAATGAGCTGAGTGTTCAGCAGTTTCTGACCAAAAACTGCATGACCTCTGTGCCCCACCCTCCCTATTCACCAGATCTTGCCCCAAGCGACTTTTTCTTTCCCCAGATGAAAAAAAGTCCTCAAAGGGAAACGTTTTGCTGATGTGGAAGAGGTAAAACAAGAAAAAATAGCAGAAGCACTAAAAGGCATCAGAATTGACAAGTTCAAAAACTGCTTTGAGCAGTGGGAAAAAACTTCTCAATAGGTGTATTGCAGCAAAGAGTATTTGAAGGTGACTGAAGTTTAAACATGTAAGAATAAATACACAATATTTTATAAGTAAGTTCTGTTTTTTTGGGGGGGGTGCCATCAACTCCCTCCCCTGACAGACCGTAAGCTGTATACTTTATCTGCATCCTTCAATGCAACTTATGCACAGTACGTAAGAACTCAAAATCATGATAAAAAATTAACAAAACCTATTAGCAGTCTTAAGAAACGATACTCGTGAAGAGAAACAGGAATAAATGTATCATAGACTTCAAGGTGCATAGTGTTCACTAACAAAACACTACAGCTATAGCATCCTTTACAAAGTAACAGACTACTTACTGTACAGCTAATAAAAGAACAATTCATTCAACAAGTACGCAAGTATCTTCTTAGTGCCAGGCACAGAATACAAAACCAGCATTAATCCTTGCCTTAATAGAGCTTATACTCTACTAAAGGGGAAAAGGCAATAAGCAAAATAAAACAGCAAAATATACTATAAATTAAATGGTTTAAAAGGTACGGAGAAAAAGAGGGTAGAAAAGGGAGGCCAGGGAGGGCCAGAAAGGGAGGAGCTGCCATTTCAATGAGATGGTGAGGGATGGCCTCACTGCAAAGGGGAGATACATACAAAGATCTAAAAAAGATGGAGCCACACTGATCAGAGAAACAGCATCCTTAGGCAGGGCAAACAGCAAATGCAAAATACTTGAGATAGGAATATGCCTAACATGTTAAAAGAAACAGCAAGAAGGCCATTGTGGCCAGAACGGAGTAAGCAAAAAGAAAAGTAATAAGAAATAGGTCAGAGAGGAAAAAAAGAAGAGATCTGAGCACAAAGGACTTTGGCAGGACTTGGCCTTTTACTCTAAGGAAGATGAGGTATCACCGGAGAGTTCTGACTGAGAGACAAAAGTCTGACTTACCTTTTTTAAAGGGTCACTCCTGCTACAGTACTGAGAACAGACAATGAGGGGGCAAGGGCAAAAAAGGCTAATGTAATAATTCAGAAGAGCTGATGGAGACTTAAATCAGTAAAGGTGATAAGTGGTCAGTCTGGTTATATTTTGAAGCTGGAACTGGCACGATTTCCTGATGGGTCAGGTGTGGTGTGTGAAAGAGTTAAGCATGTTCCCAAGTTTTGGATGAGCAGCTGGAAAAATGGAGGCAGATACTATTTACTAAGATATGGAAGACTGCAAGATGGGCAGAGGGAAGATGGCAGGGTAAAGATCAGGAGTTTGGGGAGAAGTTCACTTTGAGATACCAATAAAATATATAATTTGAGTATATAGTAGGATATATGAGCCTGGCGTTTCAGAGATAAAAATTTGGGAGTCATCAGCAACATATGGCATTGAAAGATTAGCTGGAACCACCAAGAGAATGAGAGCAAAGAGCAGAGATCCCATGGGGCGGTCCAGTATGGAGAAGCAGGAGTAATGAGGAAGAACCAACAAGAGACTGAGAAGACCAAGGAGGTAGGAGGAAAAGCACCAGTGCAGTGTCCTAGAAACCAGAGCAGAGAAGTCCTTCAAGGAAGAAGGCGTCCACGGCAACAAATGCTGTTAATAGGTCACGTAAGAATTAAATGTTGTGGTTCTGACAAGAGCAGTCTTAGTTGAGTTGAAAGTCTCATGAGAGTAGGTTCAGAAGACAAAGTGAAAACTGAAGATGAATAGAAACAACTTTTTCAAAAGGTGAGAAATTGGATTGTAGCTGGAAGAGACAGTGTGGTCAAGAAAGAGTTGTTTAAAAAATAAAAAATAAATAGACGCAAGCTGACTGAAATGAGCCGGTTGAAAGGAGAATGATGACGTTGCAGGAGAGGGGGGCAGAATGGATATGATTTTAACTGTTACATTGTAGAATTTAAAAGTCGACTAGCCTAATGAAGAGAAATTTCGCTGGGTCAGTGGGCAATAATTCCATAGTACTGTTACTCTTTGTGATACTAAAAAAGGGAGGAGGGCAATCCATAATTCCTAGCCAGGTGCCTTAGAAAGATCAAAAGAGTGGCTGGATCATTTACCGAGAACCTTCCTGTTAGACATTTTATATGTTATTTCATTTAAGCTCAAAATAACTTTGTAAGGTATTATCTTTATGTTACAGATAAGAAACCAGAAGCCCAGAGAGAGCTAGCAATTTGATTAACACACAAAGCTGATGAGTGGTACAGCTATGTTTCAAATACAGCTCCTTCTGAGTATTAGATAAGAAATTGTTAATGGGGGGGGGTCGTTCTGTGGGGTTTAAGTTCTTATCTGTTAGAAATACATACTTAAGTGTTTATGGATGAAAGACGTGATGTCCAAGATTTGCTGTTAATACTCCAGGAAAAATAACAACAATTGTGAGTATGGAATAGATAAAAGAGCAGCAAAATGCTGGTAATGTTGCAGAGTTGACAGGAATGTGGAAGTTCACTGTACTGTTTCTCTTTTAAGTACATTTGAAAACGCCATGATAAAAAATAAAAACCCAGGTCCTTAAATGTCAAATTATTTCAAAGCCTACCCTTAATTTCTGCTCAATCCTCCCTTCAGAAAAAAAATGTTATGTGCTTCATAGCTTACAATTTTCTTATCTCCTTTAATCCTCACTGTAACTCTGTAAATTAAGGGTTCTGTTCCAATTTTACACATGAGGAAAGAGATCTACGACTAGTAAGTAGCAGAATCAGACCTCCAAGCCAAGTCTTCTAGTGTCAAAATGTTCTGCTTCTGCCCAATACAGGGACCGAGGTTGTACTCAGGTCATCTCTGGGCCTACCTATGAGGAGACTCTTTCCTCCGATTTTCTGCTATTGCATAACCCTAGGAACAAGTTTCCTAGGAAGGACGAGCTTTATTCCACTCAGTCTTTGAAAAGACTTGTACTCAAGGGCTTGACTAAAAGAGGCAGGTTTCAAATGTGCCCAGCCATCAACCTTCCCTGCCAAATTTGGGGACTAACAGGAACTTGATATACAACTTCTGAAAGGGTGTTCTGAAAGCCTGCCTATCTCTGTTCTAGAGTCAACTCTTTGCGCCTCCATTTCGCCAAATGTAATACTCTGTTACTCACCTACATTACACAGCTATCATAGCGACCAAAGTTCAGGCATGTGAACCCTGAGCTCTAGAAGTAAAGAACACTACTAAACAATAATGCTGACCAATTTCGTCTAGTTCCAAATTCACCACAAAGCTGGCTATATCAGAAAGCATGGTATCTTAATACTTTTTATGATACCATATTTTTAAAAAGCCTCATCGCTAATACGTTTGAAATTTGTCCTTCCGAGCTAACCTTGACACTGAACGCTTATTTACAGCTTACTTCAAAAACAACTGAAAACATGCATACTAAGGGCTCCAGATGTTTATTCTCTCCAGCAGCTAACTGACCTACATTATCAAAACTGCAACACCCTTCCACTCTACTTCGCTGGCTTTCCTGACTAAAGCCGAGGTGTCTAGTCACTTAAGAGCTACCCAGTCAGTACCTAATACTTCGTTAGGTTAAAATGCTGGTTGCCTAAGCTGTACAAAAGCCTACAATTACAGTCCATGCAATGTTTGAGGAATTTCAGATCTACAGTACTTGGAATTACAAACATCATAAGAATGAACTGCCTCCATCTTACCTTTTAAGAACAAACCACTTCTTTATCAGGTCACTTACCTAGCAGTCTTAAAATGTACTGATTTTCATTTAGGCTGACTGAACATAGGTGACCAAAGTTACAGACTTCATTTTCACATTAAGGGCCAATCTAGCTACAGAATGATCCATTCTTTACTCAAAAAAATACTTTTTGAGCCCTACTAAGAAATGTCAGGTCTGACACAGAGCACACCCCACTGAGCCTAGGGGTCAATGCGTGTTTGCTGGATTAAACTGGCAAAACAGGTTAAAAAGAATACTTAAAAAAAAAAAAAAAACCCAACTATTTCTTTTATCTCAACAGCATTAATATGGTTAAATTCAATTCATAAACGGAGTGCTGATATGCTCAATAGGATATTGTGAAAAGCCCCGGCACCTGGAAAACTGCAAAGAATAGGAAATTCTGCAGGTGCAGTAAGAAACTACATCTTATCCATGACCCAGAAACGCCTCAGAATTTATTACACAACCTGCTGCAGAATTCTCACTTTTCAAATGGAAATGAACCATGAAGTCACACAATGCAATCCTGTGACTTTATTATTGATATAATCAACTGTACAGTTTCAAAGTGTGCTCAAGTTAAACTAACAAAAGCAGATGTTCTACATAGTGTTAGTTATGTCAGAAGTTAAGAGAATTTGACTATGAAGTGACTAAAATTTAGGACTACTTCATTCATCAGCAATACATATATAGAATGTCTTTTGTAAGATATATACCATATTTCTCAAATATACCATACTTCTCATACACTTTACCCTTGGGACAAGAAAGAGCTCAAATTAGGCATAAAAGTGACAAATGAGGTCATTTTGTCACCTCACTAATCAACACAAGACCTAAAAGTTAAAAGATTTGCAGAGCTTTCTGGCTCAAACATTTAAATATTTTTAACACCATTAATCTGGCCTCATTACTTTATTCCTTTCTGTTTTGATTGACATAAACTTAACTTACATCTCTCAATAAACATTTTTCTAAAATTAGAGTGGATTATGAAGCCTCTCATAATCACCTGTCAGAAAGTTTTTCCACGGCTAAACAAATTTTTAAAACCACCCATTTTCCAATAAACAGAATGAAAACAGAAGAGCAGGAAGATGGGTAATGGCGTCCAAACATGTTATATAAGAGTAAGTAGCTCAGCGAGCACAGAAAGACTACTATGAGGGCTGGGTATTTATTACCAAGCTCGAGCAAATTAATGTCTAATAAAGCAACTTACTATTTAAATTTTTGTAATATCTATCATGACCAGCATCTGGAGGCTCTTTACAACAAATCAAACAATAATATTTAAAAAGCATTTAAAAATCATTCCCCTTAAATAGAGCATAACCTGTCAATGGGCCTGGAAATGGCAAATGAACAGGTAATTATTTAACAACTAAGACTTAAAAGTGAAAAAGTATTCAATAAATCTGAAAAAGGAGGCTTAACATCACTAGAAGGGATAGCTCTATTTTCCTGTTCACGCCATTCAGAATTAATCAATTTTCTGCAAAATACATAGAAAAATGTATTATGCTTATTATTCCTGATTTAAGAATTCAATTCACTAAGTGACAGAAGTGCTCTGTGTCTGGAAATTCAGGCTGAGAAACAATTTTGGTCTATAGCTAGAACCCAGAGTGTTTCTCACAAACTTCTGCTCTACTCACGACTTTAAACAGACAACAGTCGGCTGCAGAAATGAGCCAGGAAAGGTAAGCAGACAGTAGAGCAAAGAATGAACAAACTTCAACTCACAGACATCTCTTATACTCACAGAAGTTTCATCTCTATCCAAGTTCCTTACTACAAATGAACCTATTTAATGTCAAAATCTGAAGTACAAAAAATTATTTGACCAGGCATAAAGGAAAAAAAGGAACTAAAGAAGTAACAGCTATTCTCCACTTTTATAAAGTTCTAATCTTTCTGAAAGACTTAAACTTGTTTTATATAAACCATCTCAGTTCTCATGGGAGGTAGATAGAGTCAGGTTTCTGGAGGAGAAATAAGCACAAAAGGATTAAGTATCTTGTCCAGCAAGCATCAGTGAAAATAAAACCAGACCCAATTATTTAGCCTACAGAATCTAAATAACCTTCTTTCTTGGTTCATAAACTTAGCATAATATTTTAAAGTGCCTACAACTATCCTAAACAACAAAACTTCATAGAACAATATGTATGATCAGAACACTATGCCAGAATTGAGTATTCTGAGGAAGAAAGTACTGCTTGCCCCCAATCATTAAAATGAACACAATGGACTTGAAAAACACAAGAGAAAACAATAGCCATATTGGACAGAATTTTCAAAGGTCACTCTATTCATCTTATACCCAACTGCTCAAATTCTCTGCCAGGGAGCCAAAGGGGTCAGAGCAGACATGCTGCTTGTAATTATATTCTTTATGTATTATCAAATCTCAAAACACTCCTCTAAGAGTTTCAATCAAAGGCATATTATACTGTAAAAGCCTTTCCCTCCAAAAATGAAATCTTAGAGCAATGCCTTCAGAGTATTATTTTGCTACCTTCATAACATACTTCAAATTTGGATTTCAAAAATTATTAGCTTCCAGTTTATTTTTAATTTATATTTTCAGATTATTTACAATGTAATGTTCTGCTCAGCCCTCATTATGTTTAGACAAGATTCCCACTTACACTCAAACTTATTATTTGAACTTACTTACAATGGCTGCATTGATACTTTCTAAATTGACAAAAGAAGAAAACTAATCAACCCAGAAAGCTTCCCCGTGTACCAAGGCAGACCTTTTATTTGAAATCATACTAGGTACACAACATTACACACAACTTGAAACCCACAAAGCAATAAATAAAGTTATTTCTGCAACATGATGGAATAATTTTTTTTTTTTACAAAATCTGACAAGACTGAATTTTCAACTGTCAAAGGGGAAATCATTTTCCAATATTCTAGAAAACCCTGTGTACTGAGGCAGTCTCAAAGCAGTTTCCTTAATCCTTCCAAACCTCAAAGAATCTAACACAAGCCACAGAACACTGAATGAGACCTGCACTGAAATGCCTGTGCCCAAACCCCTAAAGGCTATTCCCTATGTGTTTGGCAAGTTGATGTCCCTATGTCCACACAACCCCAGAAGTCTTTCCTCAATAAAGCAAACACTACACTCCCCAACTCAAATCAAAATACCAGAAAATCCAAAAGCCTCCAACTAAATTTTACTTAAACTATTTGGGAGAAAAGGCTGACATCCCAAGATCAGGCATTTACACCCTGAAAGAAAGGAAGTGGGGAGAGCTCCATCCTTGCCACTTCTGGGTGCTGATGTATTTATTACCTGTGTCCGCCTCTAGCATGGGACTCAGATATTACATCACTCAATGTCTGAAAACTGCCCCATCACCCAGAAAGCGCCAGGACATCTGAAACACTGCACCAAGGTACCCACGCTCTCCCCCATAATGCACAGTCCAGGGAAGCTACTGATGTAACAGGGGCCCTGCTCTGTTGCAGTATCTTCACAAAACCATCTGCCCTACACCTGCTGCACTCCTGTTTTTATTCAGGCTCAGTGGACTCTCCACGACCCTGTGTGCCTCCTCCATCTGCCCACTCATCAGGCCCATGTGCTAGGACAGCACCCTTGCACACACCTCCTCCAAACCCAGGAATGTGTGCTCAGCCCTCCCTACCCCTTCCTCACTCGCTGGGTCCTGGAACTGAAGCCAGGCTCCATGAGCGCTCTGATCCTAGAAGCATGAACTTTCAGACACAGTACAGGGCTGAATGTCCTCCATACGCCATCAGCGTCATTCCCCACACTCTCCAGTTTCTCTAAACCTAGAATTTAATCCTCTCCCTTTAGGTTCTTTCTCTAAATTCTGCGCTCTGCCCTTCCTTATACTTCCGGCAACCTACAAATGTTGGCCTCTTCAATCTCTCAAGACTCCACGTTTTCCAGTCTGTCCCCACACGTCAGCACCCTGCTCCTTCCACACTTTAAGCAACCTGATTTCCTAACTCGCTTCACCTGCAGTCATTCCCTGCCCTACACCTGGGCACCCTACTTCTCCCCACCCCCACTTCAACAGACACCCTGTGCCTTTCTAGCTACGGAGGGACCCACACACATCTCCACCCTGCGCTTCTTCCCTTGCCCTGTTACAGGTACTACGCATCCCTCTACATCCTCTCCCCTAAAATACCCCGTCGTGCCCCTCCCTCCCCTCTGTTCCCTGCCTGCCGGCTTTTCTCCACGGCCTCCCCTGCTGATCTCGCGCAACACAGACCACCGCCCTCTCCCTCCGCTACTTCCCTCCACACTTCCTGCTCAGAAGCCCTCCCTTCCACCTGCCCCCACGCTCACCTGCCACACCAGGAACACCGCCCCTCCACTTCTGGCCTCCATCTCACACACACTCCACTTCACCTGCCCCCCCCAACGACCCCCCAACTCCAAAGTTCCCCCTGCCTGCTCCCGGACCTCCTTCCATACTTCCAGCCAGGACACCCTCCATTTCCTTCACTTCTGCTGCTGCGTGTTCAATGCCCTTCTCCCCATCCCCTCCGCCCTCCTCCGCTGCTCCCGCTTCTCCCTCCAACTCAAGCTCGGGCCCTGCTCCCACCTCCCGCCCTCCGCCCGGCGCCCTGGGCTCACCCACCCTGAGCACCACGAGCGGACGGACGCCCGCCTTGCGCCTCACACGTCCTCCTCCTGTCCTCGGCAGCCTCGCCGCCCTCCCACCGCCCCACGGGTCTCCCGCAGCCTGCGGGCCTACCTCTCACCACCGCTGGAGAGACCCCTGGGCACCTCCTCTCGCTGCTCCCGCTTCGCACTCACCCGTCCCATTTCGCCCTACGCGGACCCTGTCCGCCGCATCTCTCACCACGCTGGTCCGGTGGTCCTCTGTCTGCCGGCCCCCACGCCCTGCCCTTCACGCGCAGCCCGGACCGGGACATCCGCCTCTGCCATTCCTTCCTCGGCTCCCTAACCTTTTCTTCCCTTCGCATCACGCTCGCCCGGCCCTCCCCAACGCTGCTCTCACACTCTCCCGGACCCCCGCACACTGCCCCCCGCCGTCTGAATGTCCTCCGTCCCTCTCGCACACGCCCTGGCCCCCTTGGGTGCCCCGAACCTGCCAGAAGGCCCTCACCCTCCACGGGGCAGGATCCCTCCACCCTACATTCTCCCACGAATTTGCCCGCACCCCCAGTCAGCCTCCCCAAAGCTTCGCGCCCAGCCCGTCCCCAACGTCCTCCAACACCTGCCCAGAGCCCCTCGCTCTCTTACCCAGACCCCCCAGCGCCGGTCCCCCCACACTGTCCACGCCCTCCCCTCGCTGGGGGCCGGAACCCCGTCCCCACGAAGGTGAGGAAGGCTGCCTGCTGCCCTTGCTCGAAGCGGCCGGGGCACCACAGCGGCGGCGGCGGCCACAATGCCGGATCCACGGGGGCCGAGATTGCTCTCCGCCCCGACCGCCGCCGCTGCTAAGGACGCACAACAAACAATGCGGGGCCCGGGCCGGCTCCGCCAACCGCCTTAACCGCCGCCCGCCAGCCCGGGACGGCCCGCCGCGCAGGCGCCTGCCCCGCCGCCGCAGCCTACCCGCGCCGCCGCGCTCTGCCCGCGCCCGGTCCCTGCTCCCGCTCCGCCGCCGCCGCCTCCTCGTCAGCCCGCGTCTCCAGCTCCTCAGCCCAGCGGCGGCGGCTGCGGCGGCTGCTGCCCTGGTGGCGCTCGCGGCTCCGGTCTCCGCTCCGGCGGCAGCGGCGGCGGGCACGTGACGCCGCCGAACGCGTCCATTGGCCGGGCCGGGGGGCGGGCCCCGTGGCTGCTGAGGAACGGAAAGCCCGCCCCCTCGCTCGCTGCGAGCCCTTCCACGCGCACTCTGCCGCACCTGAGAGCGGCGGCCAGCGCCCGCCACCGCGGAGCCGCGCCGCCGCCTGCGTCAACTGCGCACCTGCGGACGCGCAGGGAGCACACACTGATCGCGGCCGCATGCACCTGTGAGCGGACGCTTACGTAAACTGCGTCCCCGCCTTCCTCCGGGCTCCAGGCCCCCGCCCGCTGCAGCACCTGAGCTCCGCTGCGCTAGTGGCGTAACTGCTGCGGAGCAGGGACAAGCCACGCAGGGAAGCCAGCGAAATTCACGGAAACTTCGTAACTTCCGAATCTGGGAGCGGCTCCCGGCCGCCGCGGCAAACCGGCTCCAAGTCCCCACGCCCCAAAGCGGGGTGCCCCCCAATCCCAACGGCTTTGCAAGCGGAGTAGGTACCGCAGTGCCTCCCCAAGTGGAGGTGGGTGGGGTGGGGAATGGCTTTTGGCTTGTTAAAAGATTAGATCCCAGCCTCCGCCCCTCCTACACTTAGCAGCTGTGTGACCTTGACCGATTACAGAACCACTCTGATCCTCAGTTTTTTGGTCGGGGAAACTGGGACAATGATTCCGGTTTACGAGCTGTTGGAGAGATGGGAAAAGACAATAGGTGTGAATTCTCCTAGCACACAGCAGGCACTGAACAGAAGTTGCAGCTTAACCACCTCTTCTCCAATCGCAAATGGACCCCCCCTGGATTGAGTTTGGGACCAGGGCCTCTCAGACCTCATATAGTTGGGTCAGACTTTGGCTGATCACTACCTGGACGGTTCTGGGGAAAATATGACGATTTGCTTTTTATTTAAAAAACCACTAGCCAGCACATTCTTGGCACCTAACATTCTGCCAGTCAGTTTGGCCATTGCTGAGTACCTGTTGTATGCCAGGTGCTGTACTGGGTTAGACTAGGATGCAAGGGTGGATGAGACACACCCTTGCCCTAAAGGAATTCCCAGCCTGGGGCATAAATGACCTGACCACCAACAGCTGCGAGAGCTGGGGATCCAGGAGGGATCTCCAGCAACAGTCTGCTCCAGGCCCCTTCCTCTCTTTTTAACACACCAGACTCAAATATTTTAACATCTCTGCTCCATTCACAGAATAAAGTATAAACACTAACTCAACTTAAAAGCTTTGGTGATCTGGCCTTAAGTTTCAAGGTGCCCACCTTTCCCTTTGCCCCTCCTTCAGGCCAGCCTGACCCTACAGCCACACTGAACTTCAAAACTGAAGTTGTCAGAGTATGCCCAGGTCCGTAACATTTCTGAGTCTCTTGAGGCTCAAATCCCTTTCTACACCTTCTCCTCACTTCCAATCACCCTTGAAAAAGTCCTTGGGGTTTTCATCAGTGAACTTAGGACATACTCTCTCAGGAGTTGCTTTGGCTGCCTCAGACATCCTATCTAAACTCCCTCTGCTCTGCACATAGCTCATTAAACCAGGTGTTCTATGGCACGACATTGTAATTGTTTAGCTGTTTGTCTCTTTCCTGAGCTGTAAGCACCTTTAGGACAGGGTCATCTCTCTACTGGAGTGGGTTAGGGGGCATTACACGTGCCCATGAGGTGAGATCATTAAAGCCGGACTTTACAGGAAGAACATGACTCTGCTAGAGAGAGAAGAGAGGTCACAGAGTAAAGATCTGTGTTCAGTGCACACTAGCTGTGGGACCTTGGAAAATCAGTCTAGGTCTTAGATTACTCATCTATCAAGTGAGACTGTAACTTTGCATACCTCATAGAGCTGGTACAAGGATTCAGTAAGACAACATATCTCAGGCACTCAGTATGGTGCCTGGCACTTGGTAAAATTATAAAAAATTTTTAAACAGGAGGACTGCACAGCATTAAGCATTCAGTGATATCTCTTATTCCAATATCTTTCTTGAGTTTATAACTCTAAACATTCCTGACAAAAACATGGAAATGATTCAAAAGTAAAGAAAATTAGAATTTCAAGTGTGTGTCTCCCTTCCTGCCTCCCCACCACACTCAACTCCCTCTACCCCTAATCCCACCTCCCAGGGCAGCTACTGTTAAGTTTTTCATGTCCTACAGTGTATGTCCAGAGAAAGAAGAAGGTTGCCGAAAATTACATATCTATAATGTGCACGTAATACTTGGATTCTGCATAGAGAAAGGTTAGAAAAGAGTAAACACCAATTACTACTATTATGCTTGGAAAGTAGAATCTGTGAGGGATGGGGGACTTGAAATACTTCTGCATTCATTTTTTTAAGACTACATATATGAGGTCTGTCTGGAAAAAGTCCAACTATTATTAATACAATGCGAACGTTCTGCATGACATCAATGTAACCTGGCAGCCAAGGAGAATGAACTGGAATGTGCATATGTGAACAATGACAATTTCACTGTACTAGTCAGTGGGGACCATTGAGTGAGCATGGGTACTGTGTGGCCATCACATTAAAAAAATGACTGAGCGAGCAGAGCAATGAACCTGCATCAAAGTTTGCATCAAGCTTGAACACTCCTCTGCAGGAACTATTCAGATGACTCAGAAGCCCGCACCTATGGGCAGCTGCTGATTGGCAGCTTCATCACAACAATGCGCCCACTTAGGCATCATCTCTCATGCAGAGTTTTTTGTTGAAACATCAGATCACCGAGGTGACTCAGCCCTCCTACAGCCCAGATTTGGTGCCCTGTGACTTCTGGCTTTTCC
Organism: Furipterus horrens; assembly: GCF_987537825.1. Classification (NCBI taxonomy): domain Eukaryota; kingdom Metazoa; phylum Chordata; class Mammalia; order Chiroptera; family Furipteridae; genus Furipterus; species Furipterus horrens. The sequence goes on from NW_028327174.1 coordinate 195,415,218, forward strand.
CAAAACTAAAATCACCTTTGAAAGGCAAGAGATTTCAGACCATCGATGAGATTCAGGAAAATATGATGGGGCAGCTGATGGCAATTGGGAGAACTGTGTGAGGTCACAAGGTGCCTACTTTGAAGGGGACTGAGGCGTCATTGTCCTATATATAATGTTTCTTGTATCTTGTATCTTCTTCAATAAAAATCTATATTTTTCATATTACATGGCTAGATACCTTCTGAACAGACCTCGTCATATAATACATTTTTAAAATTTTTACTGAGGTGTATTAAAATATCATAAAATTCACACATTTTAGGTGTACAAGTCAAGGACTTTCAGTAACTTTATCGAGTAGTGCAACATCAATATATATCAGTTTTAGATCATTTTACAGATTCCCCATAAAATCCCTCATATCTATTTACTGTTAACTTCCATTCTCACCCCCATCCATAAGCAACCACTAATCTACTCTATCTATCTTTGCTTTTACTAGATATATTAACTATATTTTCTTTAAAAAAATCAAATAGATGTTTTAGAAAAAAAAAAATAGCAAAAGTATTACCTCCTAATCCACCCAGCAATGGTATCACTGTTAATATTGGTATCTATTGTTCCACACTTTTCCTATGCAAACTTTTCCTTTGTAACTTTTACAAAGTGAGATTATAGTACACCTTCAGTTTTGTTTTGTTTTTTCACTTAACAATATGAAGTAAATACACCTCTTTATGTCACTGAATACTTTTTGCTGAATGCTGTATCTTAAGAATCATTTAATTAAGCCAAGCCCCTATGTTAAATATGTGGCTCTTCTCCAGTATTTCCACCATTATAAAGAGAAGGAAGGTAACAGATCTTGTAGAGCTCTAGAGCTCAGTAAGCTTTGAAATCACACCTCAATTCAAACACTAGCACTTCCTGTTTCACCCATTCATTGCACCAATATTTACTGAGACCCTACGATGTACTAGTCCCTGGGGATCCAAAAACAAGCAAACAGCTACACAGCCCTACCCTCGTGGGGCTAGAGGTCAGTGGGAGAGATGTACATTAATCAAATAATCTTGAGTAGCCTACAGAGAAGGGAGCAGCCAACAGGGGAGGGAAGGCAGGATTGTGAAAGGCTGTGTGAAAAGGCATCTTTGGAACAGCGCTGTGCCACTCTTATAAAAGGCATGTAGTAATAGGACGTGGATTGGCTCCCCCGCATGAGAGGAGTGCAGCCTTTCACACACTGGCTCAGTTGACCCTCCCATCTCCCCACTGAAAAGAAGAAAATACAGCACACTGAGGCTCAGAGAAGGAAGTGAATTGTCCAGTGTCACCAGGCCAGGAAAGGGCACAGCTGAAACTGGACTCTGATCTGACTCCTTAGTCCAGAGTTCTTGGTTCCAAATGACATCTTTGAAGAACCACATTGACAGAGAGGCAGAAAACATGCAAAATTCCACAGTGCAATACAACAGACACTAGCCACATGTGGCTACTTTCATTTAAATTAATTAAAATTAAATAAAATTTAAAATTCAGTTCCTCAGTTCTATTAGGCATGTTTTAAGTGCTCCATAGCTACATGTGCCTAGTGGCTACCATATTGATTGGCACCGATATAAAACATTTCCATCACTGCAGAAAGTCCTATTGGTCAGCACTACCTAGGAGAACAATCATAATAATTATTACTCATAGTAATAATAATAACTTAGTTATATATTATTTTCCAAAGCACTTGCCCTGGGAGGTAGAGAGTTCAATATGGTCTCCCTGTTTTTCATTTCCCACTCCTCTGCCGACCATAGGACAATTTTATAGAAAGAAGCAGAACACAGAAAGGTGGCTAGTCCTGCTGGGGGCAGGGATGGGACAGAGGGGATGTGACATCCCTCAACTTCCTGCCATCATGTTTTTAAATCTACCTGCATCTCCAGCCATTCTCTCTTTCTTCGCTCCTTTTACAAAAACCAGCTCCTCTCACAAAGGCCAGGTGCTTTGACTGTGCCTGGATGCCCTCTTTTCCTACCAATAAGGAACTTCACTCCTTAAACTGTCCCTCTCTGTTATGGTCCGCCTCTTCTTCCCTGCTGGATTCTCTCCATTATTACCCAGACAGCCTCTTCTATTTTTCAGAAAAAAAGGAAGGAAAGCAGGGAGGGAGAGAGGAAGGGAGGGAGGGATGATACCCAGGATGATACGCATATCTCACAGTTTGAGAAGCACTACAGATGCCAACTGGAGATGTGAATACCATAGCAGAATTGCTGTGGCAGACACGGTTTTCTGAAATGGGAAATAACTGTTGGTAGAGTCTGAATACAACAAGGCATAATCTTTATTCACTTTGCATAGTATTTGCCTCCACGGAATATTAAAATCATGCTAGAATATACTTCGTCTTTATCAAAAAGGAACTTAGTTGTTAGGCACAGATAACTGTATACAGGACTCTAACCTACATAAATGTTCAGTGCAACATTCAAAAGTTGTGAATACTGTCCACGCATTGCAGGGCATCTACATTCCTGGCTTCCCCCCAGTAAATACCATTATGACTACCCAGACTCCACTACAAATGTCTAAAAGCCCCAAGTGAAAACTATGGCCCTAGACTCATTCAACAGCCTATTCAGGATCTCTGTTTGGATGTTTCACAAGCTACTCAACAATCCATTAACTGCCAGCTCTCTCCTCTAAACCCCCTACAAAGTCCAACAAACGGGTATGTTGTCCTGGTGAAGCTGTCAATCACCAGTTGCCTGAATGATCAGTAGTCTGAAGGTTTCACATGGGCAGAACGAGTGTTTGATTTGTTTTCTTTGTATCCCTTAGAATGGTGCCAGGCATACAGTAGTTCACTCGATAGATATTTATTAAATGCATACCCAGAAAATTTCCCCATTCCTCTTCCTGGGGTAACAAATTACAAAGCAATTTGGAAGGACAGTAAGGGACAAGAAGAAGAGGGAATCCTGGTGAGAAATTCCCGAAATCCTACAGAATTTCTTCTAATAGCTCATTTCTTTTCTTTTCCTTTTTTTTTTTTTTTTTTCATTTTACTTTATTTATTGACTTTTGAGAGGGGGCATGGGAGAAACATTGATTTGTTTCCACTTTCTCATGCATTCATTGGTTGATTCTTGGATGCGCCATGACCAGGGATCTAACCTACAACTTTGAGACATCCAGACAATGCTCTAACCGAGTGAGCTACCTAGCCAGGGCCCTTCTAATATCTAATTTCTATTATCTAATATCAAATTTCTATCAGTCTAAGATACAAAATAGCCCACAGCTACCACTGAAATGGTCCCACCAAAGTTCTCTCCATCAGAGGAGACTGAGAGAGTCTCCCTGGAGTTCTAGATTCATCAGCCTAAAGCATAAAATTTCTCGGAAGTCTCACATTTTATTTTTAAAATGCATTCGAATTTCACCATTTATTCCCATGTTTAACATGAAAATAATGTTTTCAATTACTTCTCTTTAGGAGAAAAATTTAAAGGCTATTTTCCTAACTCTTCGAGTAATAAATTCACAGTCTATGAAGGTACTCCTTATCTATCCTGATGCTCTGAGTATTTCCTGGCACACCACTACCTAGACCTGGTGGTAATTATACTAACAGCCAACATTTATTAAGCACTTATTATACGCACAGTATATTATGCACTTAGTATGCATTATGTCTTTAATCCTTGAAACAATCCCACGAAGTAAGTACAATGTTCATCATCATTATAGTTGAGGGGACTAAAGCTCCAGAAAGGTAAGTAACTTGTAGTACATCATAGAGCTGATAAGTTGAAGGCCTGGGATTCAATTTGGTGCTCTCAACCACTGTGCTGTCCACCCCAATTTAAAAGGCCAGCTTCTAGCCTTTTAGAACAAGAAAGCTTTCGGAGAGCAGGAAGGCTTTACACAATCAGCCAGCTCTAAGCACTCTGCAAAACAGGGACAGTGTGGAGGTGTCTGGATCTCTGTCTGGGTGGACATATTTTCAAGGTCCACAAGTTCTAAGAGAAGTTTCTAAAAGTGTGTCTTGGTTTCAGTTACAATCTACAGATAATAATAATATAAGCATATTCTGGATCCCTGGGAAAACCACCTTATACATGAATCCTGACACCCCAAATTTAGTTCTCACGTTGCTGCAAGGTGATTGACTGAAGCGACGAGTTTAACCTTAAATGCAAACATCTTAGACTGGGCATCCAGTTTTCAAGCCAGGAAGAAATTGTTTCCCTTAAAACAGTGATTGTGAACTAGGAGTACTTTTGCCCCCCCCCCCCCCCCCGCCAACCCCTACACAGGACGTTTAGCAATTCTGGAAAGTTTTTGTTGTAACTGGCATCTAGCAGGTGAGAACTAAGGATGCTGCTAAACATCCTACAATACACAGGAGCCATACACACACACACACACCCACAACAAAGGGTTATCTGGCCCCAAATGCCAATCGTGCTGGGGTTGAGAAACCAAGCTTTAAAAGAGTTTCTATGGCCCTGGCTGGTGTGGCTCAGTGAACTGAGCACCAGCCTGCAAACCAAAAGGTCGCTGGTTGGATTCCTGGTCAGAGCACATACCTGGGTTGTGTGCCAGGTCCCCAGCTGTGGGCAACCAATTGATGTTTCTCTAACACATTGAGGTTTCTCTCTTCCTCCTTCCCTTCTCTTCTCTCTAAAAATAAATAAATAAAATCTTTAAAAACATTTTTTTTAAAGGGTTTCTATGGGGAAGAAAAAACAGAGTGGTGGGGAAAGGATTGGAAGCGCAGCTTCTCTGAATGAGCCTTTTTAAGATAGCTATTGACTTTGACATCTCATAAATGATTCACGTAATATTTCAATCATTAAATCATATGTTTTAAAATAATCCCTAAAATGAATAATAAGCAAAAGCATGAACATAACTTGATATGAAGTTGACAGCATGACCACACAGAAAAAATGAATTAATCCAACTAACCTTAAAACAAAGTATTTTTGATCACCCATGAGATATACTCTAAGGATAAAGAGGAGGAGGGGCAACAACAAAGAAATCTTAAACTTCTCTCAATTGTCTTACTGCTAGTAATAATTTCAGCATTGCTATTAAAAAACATCTGTCATGGGATAAAACATTTTAGTAATTATACCAATGTGTTTAGAAGCCTAGATTTTCAAGACAAAAGAATTACAAGTATTATATCAAACAAGTTAAGTAAAAAACTTATAATTTTAAATATGAGTTGGAACTATCAACATCGCTACTCAAGTCTCTCCTGAAAATTTCATAAAAACTGGAGGGTTTCCTTTAAAATAAAAGAATTAATTTATTCTGCCTTCCATTAGGAATGATACTTCAGGGGAACCAACTAGCCCTGCGGTTAAGGAAAAGTTTTTTATACAGTACAATTTCAGCTGATAAGTCAGAAAACATACTAAAATAAGATCATCACCATTTTGCAAACCCTAATAATATACCTGATTTAGACAAGAATCATCAATATATGGTAAAACCTTTGAACAAAGGATCAATAGGAAACTTTTCAATCAAGAAATAAGTGTGTCACCACCTAAACCCTCTGATAAATGTGAGCTTCACTAAAAGCAAGATGAACACACATTCTATGCCTCCTGATCAGATGTGTTCTAAAGTACACAGCACCTCTGTCCCGGCCAAAAAGGTTTAACCTGAATCCAATGAAGCCTTTAATAAAATTTATCATCTATAGGTAAGTGCAGGGCCTAGAGATACAAGTAAATGACACCATAAGGAAGCAATCAGCCAAATTCGGAATGTGGACTCTTCTAGTGACAACTGACCCAGTTACTTCAATAAGTAAAAAGCATAAAAAAGAAAAGTGGGATTAGGGGAGAAAGGACTGTTATAGATTAAAAGTGACTTCAAGAGCATTAAGAGCCAAATACAACAGCTGATCTCCTTTAGATCTCCATTTGCACATACTATTAGTAACAAGACATTTTTAAGATGATTGTGGAAATTTGGATATGAACTACATTCTAGATGCTATTAAGGCATTATTGTTGATGCTGTTAGGCGTTATAATGGTCTTAGAGTTACGTAATAAAATTTTCCTTTTTAAAACTGTACACTGAAGTATTTAGGGTGGGGTTGCAAGATAAAATACAATGTTGCACAGGACATACTTATACTAAAAAATTATTTATTGTTATCAGATTTAACCAACTATCTGGTATTTTCATTTGCTGAACCTTGTAATCCTAATTTAGAGGTGGGATGATATCATGTCACCCTCAGTAACAAAAAAAAAAGGGTGGGGAAAACTTCCAGCCAAGATGAAAGTGTAGGTAGACACGCCTTGACTCCTTCTACAACTATAAGAAGGATTACATCTACCTCAAAACAAAAAACAACCAGAACTACCATAACATTGAACTGCATGGAAGACCAACAAAGATATAAAGAAGCAATACTCATCCAGACAGTGCAACAAGGTAGTGAAATGGATTGCCCCGCACTGACAAATACCTAAGCTCCTCCATTTACAACATAACAGGTGCGACAGCTCTACCTAAGACAAAGAGGCAAACCCAGGAGGACTGTCAAGTTGAGGACTTAGAGAAGTATGGCCCAAAAGAGGGAGTAGATCAAGGCTTCAGTGGGAGAACTAAGCAACCAGGAGATAGCCAACCTAACAGACATAGAGTTCAAAACACTGGTGATAAAAATGCTCAGAGACTTGACAGATATGCTTAAGTATGGCAAATGCATAAGGGAAGAAGTGAAGGCTACACTAAGTGAAATGAAGAAAAATCCACACAAAACCAATGGTGAAAGGAAGGACGCCAGGGTTCAAATCAATGATTTGGAACAGACGGGAGAAATAAACAGTCAACCAGTACAGAATGAAGAAATAAGAACTGGAAAAAATGAGGAGAGGCTCAGGAACATCTGGGACAACTTTAAATGCACCAATATCCAAATCATAGGGGTGCCAGAAAGAGAAGAGGAAGAGCAAGACATTGAAAACTTATGTGAAACAATAATGAAGAAAAACTTCCCTAATTTGGTGAAGGAAATAGACATCCGAGTCCAGGGAGCACAGAGATTCCCAAACAAACTAGACCCAAAGAGGACCCCACCAAGACACATCATCATTAAAATGCCAAAGGTTAAAGATAAACAGAGAATCTTAAAAACAGCAAGAGCAAAGCAGAGAGTTACATACAAAGGAGTTCCCATAAGACTGTCAACTGATTTCTCAAAAGAAATTTTGTAGGCAAGAAGGGACTAGCAAGAAGATTTCAAAGTGATGAAAAGCAAGGACCTACAACCAAGATTACTCCATCCAGCAAAACTATTGCTTAGGATGGAAGGGCAGATAGAGTGCTTCCCAGACAAGGTAAAGCTGAAGGAATTCATCATCACCAAGCCATTATTATATGAAATGTTTAAGGGACACATTTAAGAAACAGAAGGTCAAAACTATGAGCAGTAAAATGACTACAAACTCACAACTATCAACAAATTAATTTAAAAAGACAAAACAAACTTAGCAAACAACTAGAACAGGAAAAAAACCATAGATGGAGACCATATGGGGGGTTATCAGCAGAGAGGAAGAACCGGGAGAATGTGGGAGAAGGTACAGAGATCAAGAAACATAGCTGGTTGGTACAAAATATACAGGTGGGGCCGTTAAGAATAGTAAAGTAAATGGAGAAGCCGAAGAACTTATATGTATGACCCATGGACATGAACTAAGGGAGGCAAGGACTGCTGGAAGGAAGGGGGGTACCAGGCAGAGGGGTCAAAGGGGAAAAACATTGGGACAACTGTAATAGCATAACCAATAAAATATACTTTAAAAAAGGGGCGGCCATAATTTAAAGAATGGCAAGATGGAAATGATTGTTCAAACTAGATGAAGAGTAAATGAAGTTTCACTGTACTCACTAGATCTGGGTTTGTTTGGAAATTTTCATCATAAAAGGTTTTTAAAGGAGTTAGTCTATTACTCAGGTTTGAGAACCAGTGATCTAGCCCAATTCCCTTATTCTCAGAAAAGTAAACTAAAGCCCAGAGAGGGAAGGTGACTTGTCTAAAGTTAGACAGCAACTGAGTGGCAGAGCTGGGACTCAACCCCAGGGCCCCCGACTCCCAGGATCTAGGCTGTTCTCATTTCCACGGAGCGGACAGACAGAGGCAGTACCAGGGGTTTCAGGCTGCAAGCCCTGCGGCACAGCACCGCTCTTGGAGCGCGAGTGCTCAGGAGGCGGGGCGAGGCATGAAATGAATTGTATAGTATCAACGTGTCCCGCTGTGGTACCTATGGGACATGTGCTTGAGTTGTATGTGGTCAGGTCTGAAGCCTCTCTGAGCATTGTTGCATCTTCCAAAAGGAAAATAATAATACTTATCTCCAAGTTGTCATAAGCATTAAAATGAGAAATACCTAGCCCAACACCCGGTGTTAGCAAAAATTGATGAAAACAGATGATATTCTGGTTAATTACTGGTGTGTAACAAACCAGCCTAAAACTTGCTGGCTTAAAAACAGCCATTTATTATTACCTCTCATGGTCATGGAGGTGGACTGGGTATAGCTGGGTTATTCTTCCTTGGGCGTCTCTCACACAATTGCAGACAGATGTCAGCTGGGGCTGGATTCATCTGAAGGCTCAACAGGGCTGAATATCTAAGATGGAGCACTCATGCTGGCTGCTGGCGGGGAGCTCAGCTGAATGTCAACTGGACTACATATACAGAGCCTCTTCATATGTCTTGGACTTCTCACAGAAATTGCTTTTTTTAATCCTCACCCAGGGATATGTTTATTGATTTGACAGGGAGAGAGAGAGAAAGGTCAATGTGGGAGAGAAACATCTATTGGTTGCCTCCTGTACACACCCCAACCAGGAACTGAACCTACAGCCTAGGTATGTGCCCTGACCAGGGATCAAACCCACGAGCTTTTGGTGTACAGGATGATGGTCCAACTAACTGAGCCACCTGGCCAGGGCAGCAATCACTTTTAAAGACTGAAAAGACTGGTCCTGGGACTGGCCCAGACTGACTTTCCCCGTGTTCAGCTGGTCAAAGTAGTCACAGGCCAGACAAGACTCAGGGGGAATGGGGGTGCAGACTCCATGGAGGAATGCTATGCACGTTCAGGAATGGAAGGAATTGGTGGCCCATACAGGGAGGAGGCAAGCTACATGGATGGGTACAGGGACACTTCTGAAGCATGAGGAAGTGACTTTCCCCTTGTTCATTACACCAGGGGTCCCCAGCCCCCAGGCCACAGACTGAAACTAGTCTGTGGCCTGTTAGCAACTGAACCACACAGATCAGTGGTGGCATTAGATTCTCATAGGAGCATGAACCCTACTGTGAACTGCGCGCCCCTCATGAGAACCGAATGCCTGCTGACCTGAGCAGGAGCTGAGGCGGTGACGCTAGTGCTGGGGAGCAGCTGCAAATGCAGATCATCATTAGCGGAGAGGCTGGACTGCACAGAGTCTGTCATAAATCAACTGCTTGCAGACTCCTATCAAAGCCCTATAAGTGAGTGGCAAGTGACAATTCAGCTGCACCTGGCGGCAGGCTTGAAGTCAGAATCCGACACTTATTTTAGTCCAACAAGGCCCGCCCATTACTTTGTCTACCACTTCCTCCCGCGCCTCCTTCCCACACTGCGTGCTTGTCTCAGTCACGGTTTTGGGGAAGCCCATGTGCTAAGCCCAGCCAAAATGAGTACAAAAATGTTGCTGAAGAGCTTCTTTGAAAAGGGGGAAGACCCAATGATGAGACAGCAGAAGACTCGAACTGCCAACAAAAAGAAAGCTGCATTTAAAAGAAAAATCCAAGAGTCCTACTTAAATTACAGGTTCATTGCAACAGGTGATTCACATTCTCCAAGCCCACTTGGTATAATACGTGGTGACCAGCTATCCAAAGAAGCCCTGAAATTTTCAAAACTGGGAAGGAATAGATCTGCGATCTATTTGTGAATAAGGCAGGTGAATCGATTTTGTTCGTGCTAGAATCAACTGCTTGCGTTCACAAATGACGGTGTACATTGAGAACAGAAGCAATTATTGAAGGCCGCCACTTCATCACATGTGTCTGTACTGAGAAGATCATTCTTAGGGACGAACCACATTGCTAATGCTAAGAACCCCCTTTACTATCAGTGCAGAGCTGATCCTGCCTGCTGCTAAGGACATCTGTCATGAACTTTTAGGAGAGGCTGCAGTTCAAAAGGTGGACGTGTTCCTGAAAGTCAGCTAGCACCATAACTAGACAAATTAATGAAATAGTGGAGGGTATTGAGGCACAGTTATCAGAGAGGATTAATGAGTCGCTGTGATATGGAATCCAGGTTGACGAGTCTACCGACATTGACAACAAGGCAACAATGCCTGTTTTTGTGTGATGTATTTTTCAGAATGTGCATGAGGATATGTTGTGTGCACTTTTGTTACCAACCAACACAGCTGCAGGACTATTCATGTCTTTGAATGATTACATGTCAGAAAAACTGAATTGGTCATTTTGTGTCGGTATAGGCATGGATGGAGCGGCTGCCATGACTGGACAGCTTTCTGGCTTCACTACTCGGGTCAAAGAAGTCGCTTCTGAATGTGAGTCTATGCACTGCGTCATCCACAGAGAAACGCTGGCTAGCCGAAAAATGTCACCTGAACTTAACCTCTTGAAGAATGTGATTACAATTATCAACAACATTGAAGTTCATGCCCTTAACTCACATCTGTTCACGCAGCGCTGTGAGGAGATGGACGCAGAGCACACACGTCTACTCTTACACACAGAAGTGAGATGGCTTTCTAAAGGCAGATCACTGGCCAGAGTTTTTGAGGCATGGGAGCCGCTCCAGAGACTTCTTTTAGAAAAACAGTCACCACTGGCAGCACATTTCAGGGACAAAGAATGGGTCGCAAAACTTGCTTACTTGTGTGACATAGTTAACCTGCTCAACGAACTCATTCTGTCACTTTAGGGGAGAAGGACAACTGTGATCAAGTCAGCAGATAAAGTGACTGCACTCAAAGCCAAGCTGGAATTATGGGGTGATGAATGGGATTTTTGACGTTTCAAACATTAGCAGAGATGTTAAAAGAGACTGAGCCAGGGCCTTCTTTCTCCCAGCTGGTGCATGATCCCCTCGCTCAGCTTTCAGAAGAGTTTGAGCATTACTTCCCAACCACAGAAGACCCGCAAACTGGGAAGGAATGGGTCTGTGGTCTATTTGTGAATAAGCCAGGTGAATCAATTTTGTTCGTGTTAGAAAAGAATCAACTGCTTGAGTTTGCAAATGACGGTGGCCTTAAAAGTATGTTTGAGACTTTCAAATCTCCATACGTTCTGGATTAAAGTCAAGGCGAAGTATCCTGAGATTGCCACAGAAGCCCTGAAGAGCCTGCTTCCATGTCCAACATCCTATCTTTGTGAAGCCGGGTTTTCTGCAGTGACAGTGACCAGAACGAGATTACGGAGTAGGCTGGACATAAGCAACACACTTCGGGTGTCACTGTCTCCCATCACCTCCGGATGGGACCGTTTGGTTGCAGGAAAACAAGCTCAGGGCTCCTGCTGACTCTGCATTACAGTGAGTGTAGAATAATTTCATTATATGTTACAATGTAATAATAATGGAAATAAAGTGCACAATAAATGTAATGTGTTTGAATCATCCTGAAACCATCTTGCCCCACCCCCTGATCCCCACCCCCCATCAGTCCATGGAAAAATTGTCTTCCACAAAACCAGTCCCTGGTGCCCGAAAGGTAGAGGACTGCTACATTACACCATTTAAACCCCCCTCAGATCCATCCCCTTCTCTCCGTCCTTTCTACCATTATCCTAGTCCACCTCTGGGAGAGTGGATAATTGTTGCATGCTCCCTGAGTGTTCTCCAGAAGACCAGAGAGCCAAGGTCAAATGCACATCTTAGAACGGAGAAACTACTCACTGGCCCACTGAAACATGTAAAGGAGAGAATCGTCGGGTCCTCTGATCCGGCCACTGCTGGTCACTATGTTCCTTTCCAAAGCTCACTTCTTAAAAACAGGTCACAGAAATTGTCCTTGCTGAGTCCCAGTGAGTCTGGATTTCTTTAAAAATAGCTTGTTCTTCAAGTGCAAAAAATAACATCTGAGATGTTTAAGTGTGAAACACACCTTTGTCATGACTCGGTACAGGCTGAATGGAAGTTTATTAAACTTTCCAAAAAGAAAAATTTCCTCTTGAACTAGGAAAGCCTGAGAGACGACAGCCTGGAAATGGGGAGGGGAAGCAGGGAGAAGAAAAGAGACAGGTGGAGCAGTGAGAAAAGCAGTTGAAAGGATCTGTCTCATCTGTGGTTTTCTCAGGCCATTCTTTCCACCTTGAATGACCTTCCTCCCCCAGCCTGCCTGATACTCGTTGTCCTTGAAGCCTAATTTAAATTTCACCTCCCTGATGCCTTCTCTGACCCCTCCAGGCAGAGTTACTCACACCCTCTTTGTTCTCATGACACTGTGCGTCTTTATTATTAGCACATTGTATTGAAGCTGTCAGTTTATCCAGGTCTGCGTCCCTTCTTAGACTGTGAACTTCTCATCAGCAGGGGCACTGGGTGAGTCATCTGTGAGCCCCAGGGCCTGGCCTGGCACCCAGCCTGGCACAGACGTGGTGTTGGGAGAGGCTGCAGATAAAAGATGGTCTCACTGGGAGATGCTTTAAATCCTTTCATTCCTTGTTCTACTTTCCAAATGCCTCCTGACTCTTTCCACACTCTCCTCATGCCAAATCTTTCAATCTACCTGCGTCTGAGCCCATATGCTCTGCCTTCCCCCTGGATACAATGAAAGAACTGTCCTCACTGCTCCCTAAGGCCACCTGGCCCCCGTCCACCAGATCATGTGCCCTTTGTTCCTGCAGTTGTCCCCTTTTCTCCTGCATTACTGATAATTTTACCTTTCTAGTAAATTATTTCCACTAGCATACAAATATTCTGCACTTTTTCTCAACTAAACACACACACAGAGTCTCATTTTTCTGCAATTATCCTGTTCTCTTTTCAACGCACTTCACTCTGCTCCATTTAACCTTAAGAGCACCAGGGACTTGCATGTTGCCAAATCCAAATGATTAGTTCTTTCTCTGCCTCCATTTACCTGACTGCTCAGAGGCATTCAACATCACTGACCCCACTCTTCTGGAAATACTTTCTTCCTGGGCTTCCCCCTTCTCATCTTTCCACCTCACTGGGTTACTCCTTCTCAGTCTCCTTGGCTGGACCCTTCCTCTCAACCTAAGCCTGAAGGTTAGAGTAGCCCAGGGCTCATTCTTCCTTGGACCTCCTCACTATAAACTCCCTTCCAAACTGACCCACCCCATTTCAAGCTTTGATGTTGCCCATGATAACATTCAGGTATCTACCTGCAGCCTCAGCCTGGACTCCGGACTCCATGGCCTACTGCCTACTCAGCAGCTTCACTTGGAGGTCAAAAAGGCATCTGAATATAACATATCCAAAACCAGACTTGTGATTTCCTTAATTCAGCTATTCCTTCTTCAGGATCCCCCATATCTAAAAAAAAAAAAAAAACAAAAAACACCACAATTCAGCCAGTTACTCAAGCCAAAAGCTTTGGACTTCTTTCTCTCTCCTTCTCCCATACCAATGTACAATATTTTAGTAAATTCCATTGGCTCTGCCTTCAAAATATACCTAGAATCAGACATTTATTCACTATTTTTCCTGCTACAACTATTGTCTAAGCAATGACCTCTCTCTTTCTTTTTGAATTTTAACATTATTTTGTATTGATTTCAGGTGTACAGTAAGCAATGGCTTCTTAATTGGTCTGCAGTCTTTGGTCTTTCAATCTTTTTCAACCCAGTAGCTAGAATGAGTCTTTTGAAACAAAGGATGGTGCTTAATCTTGCACACCACCTACCAATGGCTTCTCCCTTTACGCTTGAAATAAAATCCCAAGTCTTTATCATGCTCTACAAAGTCTCACACACTCGGACCCTGGCCTGCCTCTCCCACTTCATCATCTTTCAACTATCTCCTCCACTCACTGTGCCCCAGCCACACCAGTCCCCTGTTGTTTTTCAAACATGAAGGATGCTCCTGCCTCAGGGCCTTTGCACTTGGTGTTCTCCAACCTCCAAACGTCCGCATGGTTCACTTCACTCAGGTTTCTGCTTAGATTTTCCTTACTCAAAGAGGCCTAAAATAACCTACCCTAATCCCTTATCACACTTCATGTTTCTTTAAATTTCATATTACAGGGTATATCGATTTGCTTTTTATTGTATATCTGCCAACCCCCTAGATTGTAAGTGACACTTCATCCCCAGTACCTAGACAAGTGCCTGTTATACAGGAGGTGTTTAAAAGATTATTGAATAAATGACTACCTTGCTGACTGAATGAAGACATTCACTTCTGTCAACTGCCCCTGCCCCGGGTCAGGTGTCAGTATCTTCCACCTGTGTGGCAAAATATGGCCACAAACTTGTATCAAAGGCATGCTCCTTTGCCGTGTGACTTTGTCACGCCTCCCATCAAGGGGTAGAGTCTGTCTCCCCACCCCTGGAACTGTGCTGGTCTCATGAATTGCTGTGGCCAATGGAACGAGGCAACAGTAACATCATACGACTTCTGCTCCACAAGTCCCCACAGTGGTCACTCTCACTGGTCCTCACCCTGGAAAGACAATTTTGTTGAAAGTCTTCAGTAGCTCCTCATCCTACAGGATAACCATCCACGATCCAGCCTCTGTGGATCTCTTCGACCTCACCTCCAAATACAGACAGCACCCTCAGTGGGGCAGGCGTCTGCCAGCAGGAGCTGTTCTCAGGCTCTGTGCATCAGAATTACATGGAAGGTCTTCAAAAAATTCCAGTGCTCAGGCTCCTCCCCCAGATACTTGGATTTAATTGGTCTGAAATGGGACCCAGGCAGTGGTATTTTTTAAAAGCTCCCAGGGGGAAGATGCTAATGTGTAGTCAGGGTTGAGAACCACTGAGCCAGAGGAGCTAAAAGTGTATTTTAAAATTGCTGATCTTGCCTTCAAGGAAATTCAAAAGCTTCAAGGAAAGATTAAATTATGCTCAGTGCCCTTTTAGCATTAAGTAAGCAATATTGTGTTCTAAGTTTTGGGAAATTGGTAACAGACTCTATGAGAACATTCTTTAATTATTTGAAACATTAAATTATCAATACTTTACTGCCTTGATTCTAAGACACATCCTGCTCATATTTGAATGTTTCTGAAATCAGGCTTCATGTCATTATTAAATGTATACATTTGATGTTATACTTTATTCCATGAAAAGAGAGTCACCAGACTAAAGGTGAGTCTTATTGCCAGTGGTGATTACAATCAAGGAAACATCTTTCCAGGACACAGATCCCATCAACCTGATGGAGTGCTCTGCCTTTATTTTATGCATAATAACTACTGTGACACAGTGAGCATTTGCCTTGGCCAGACACTGTTCAAAATACATCACAAATACTCTCTCACTCAAGCCCCACCAACTCGAAATGTGACCATGTTTTCTGCACAGAGAAGCTGACGGCTAGAGATGGTTAGCCAGTTGCCCATGGGCATGCAGCTGGGAGGCTTCGGGAACGTGTGTGACTCGGTCCACAGGGACTCGGAGTATGCCAGCAGGTTTTCAGGAGATGTCCCTCCCTGCCTATTTCGCAGAATGAAGTGCAGATGCCTGAACACGGCATTCAAGGCCTTTCACAATGCATCCCAAACCTATATTGCAATGAAAAATTCAGAGCCCCCAGGTAGGGAGAAAACTCATCAGCTAAGAAGAATCGCAGTAATGAAGGGCCCACTATGTGCCGGGCAATTCGCACAAATTATCTTTGATCCTCCTAGCAATCTGTATGAGGGCATTTGCAGGGGACGTGGGTTGGTTTTGCTGCTACACCCCTTCCTCTTTCTTCTGGATTCTGCTTTGGATATCACCTCTTCCCCATCATTTGAAGCCTTAGTGAGGCTATCAGTCAAGATGCCCCATTGTCCCCTGGCCAAGGAGTTGGTGAATGACCCTTGCTAGAGCCATCCCACTCTCTACTGATCTAAACCCTGAACAGAGCCAGGCACAGTCAGAAAAATCGGGTAGAGTTGAATCATCCCAGCATCAAAGCCCTGTCGATAATAATAATAATAATAACAGCATTTATTGAGACTTTAGAGTGGAAGGCACTGTGATAAGTGTTGTACAGACATTAGTGTATTTAATCCTCATAACAGTTCTACAAAACGGGCCCTAATACACTCTCTACCTTCCCTAGCTGGCAGATGAACAAACCGAGGAAACAATTCAAGGCCGCACAGCCTTTATGGGCGGAGAAGATTCAAACCCAGACAGCCCGACTGTGACCATGTGCTTCCGCAGCAACTCCATGGCCTGTCAATTACGTTCTTCCTTAGGTTCTGTCCCCTGGACCTTTTCTTTCTGAGCCTGGCTCCATGTCTTCCCCTCTAAGTCAATCATCTACACTGCAGCCTTCTAATAAATTCCCTTTTTCCTCAGGTGCCAGAGTGGAATCTGTTGCCTATGACTGAGAAACCCTAACTAATTAAAGTATCACCATTCCTGCTTATAGCTCAGGAGTCTCAAGCTCTGGGGAGGTTTAGGAATTCAAATCACCAGCTAGTATAGTAATGATGAAAACAGTAATAGTAGCTAGCATTTATTTGAATTGTTTGCCATTTAATGAGTGCTTACTACAATGCCGGCACTGTGCTAGGGGATTTACATAAATTATTTTACTTAAATTTCACAGCAATGCTATGAGATCAAGCTGTTTTCACTGAGATATAATTCACAAGCCATGAAATGCATTCTTTTAAAGTGTACGATTCGGTGGTTTTTAGTACAGTCACAAATTTGTGTACCCATCGCCACTATCTAATTCCAGAATATTCTTACCACCCCCAAAAGAAATCCCATAGCCACTCAGTCATTCCCGATTCTTTCCTCTGGCAACCACTGATCTACTCTCTGTCTCTGGATTTACCTGTCCTGGAGTGGTGTTTGCCTATAGATTAGCCGATTATGGAAATGGAATCATAGTCATCGTTCGTGACTGACTTCTTTCCCTGAGTATGTTTTCAAGGTCCATCCATGTTGTAGCACGAATCAGTACCATACTCCCTTTTATTGTTCTATAAAAGTCCATTGTATGGATTTTGTTTATCCATTCAGCAGCTGATGGAGGTTTGGGCTGCTCCCACTTTGTAGCTATTACGAATAATGCTGCTATCAACATTCGTGTACAAGTTTTTGTGTGGACATCTGTTTTTATTTCTCTTGGGTAAACACCTAGGAGTGGAACTTTTGGGTCATATGGTAGCTCTCTGTTTAACATTCTGCAGATCTGGGTAGGCTATTATTATCCTTACATTAGAGGTAAGAAACTGGTGCCCAGCGAAGGAAGGCTGCTCAAAGTCACACAGCTAAAAATTAGTTCTGAGTGTGGTCTGGCTGTCACAGGAACAGACATGACTGTTCTCCCCGAGGAAACAGCCTTTGTTCTAAAAACAGTCACTAACGGTGTGGGATTTTCCAGAAATTTTGACACCTGAGGAATTTAATGGCACTTCAACTCTCAGCAAAACACATTTCCGTCATCATTGTGGTCATTGTCATTGTCACCACCACCATCATCATCATCATCTGCTACCATTTGTTGAGTGTCTACTATGTCTCTAGTATTTTATAAACTATTTGCTTTAAACTTTAAAACAGGGGACCTAGCAGGGCTTTGGGGGTCGGACATCCCCTGGGTTTGTTCCCTGCTCAGCCGCTTGTACAAGAAGCGTAAGCTCTCTGAGCCTTGGTGTCCTTGTCTGTAAGATGGGACCAATAATAGTAACTGTCCTACAGAATGACTGTGAGGTTGCATGAGTTAGCACAGTAAGAGAGCAAATGCTAGTTTTAATAAGAGCTTATAAAAGTCCTCTAAAACCCATCTCTCACACACATTTAACAGATAAGAACATGGAGAAATCTGACGCAGCCTGTCCAGGCCCTAAGACAGGGGTGGCAAGGGTGATGCTTTTTATTTCATTTCTGTTGCTTGTGTTATTGGTCCATGCCTTGCTCTCTCCACTCGATCCATGGACCACTCCGATACCCGCGATTTCTCCATCCCACCGTCCTTAAAAAACTGAGTAAGGGCTACCGTTTAAGGCCCCTACAGATTCCCTGCTCATACCCCTGTCCCCTGACCTCAGACTGTCTGCGTTTCCCAGGAAGTCTCCCCCACAACTCTGGCCGCAGCTTCCACTCCTCAGCGCCTGGCAGCTATGCATGCTTCAAGAAGGCAACCTGGCTGAGTGCAAAGTGTAGCCTTTGCAGTTCTGAGTTCGAATTCTAGCTCTGGCTCTTAGACAAATGGCTTAATTCCCCTGATCCTCAGCTTCCTCGATGAACAAGTCTTACACTTTGAGGAACTGCTAAGATTTGAGAATGTGTGTAAAGCATCTGGTCCAGGCGCCTGGTGCACCATGGGTGTTCAATAAATGTTCATTACCCTTCTCTAGCCTGGTTTCCCCTGGGGGTGGCAAGGAGAGGCAGAGGCTTCTGGAAGACAAAGCTCAAAGATGGAATCCACAGGGCTAGAGAAACAGCGTGGCAGCTGGAGTGAAAGCCAAGGAGGATTCCAGGCTGGCAGAGATCAAAAGCTAAACTATGCAGATTATTCCTTTGTTCATTGCAGTTTGTACTTGCCTGGGTGTCTCCTGGGGTGTGAGGAGAGGCAAACTCACACCATAACCACAGAGGAATACCAGAGCACCATGTGAAAACATGCACGCAAACCTAAATGCACCTGAAATAAACCCTACCACCTCACAAACACACACGTGGTCATGGGCATGTATGTATGTTCACAAGTGCATGTGTATATTTTCTAAACAAATACTCACCTATGTGCTCAGTCATTCAGAAGCTCAGGTGCCCATGAACATACATTAATGCACAGTCATACAGGTTCATGCAAACACATACGTTTGACCAGGTACATGTATGTTCACAGCCACAAACCCACACAGGCATGCACACAAATGCTTCTCCACGTGTGCGCATACTCTCTCTTCAAATCCCCAACTCTAAATAGAAGCGAAAGCTGCAACATATGTGCCTCCCTGTCGTTAGGAGTGAGGAGCTTTGCAAAGCTTTAGAAAGACAGCTTTGCAAAATAATGTAGAGACTGACAGGGGTGCCAAGCCCTGCAGGGAAAGCAAAAGGGATGGGGGTTGTCCATTAGCTGGGTGAAAGGGGACAGGAGATAAGATGGGTCTCTCAGAGAGAGGAGATGGCCCCTGAAGCCACCCACCACCAATCAGAGCTTAGAGTAACCAAAGGCTTGTACCAGGGGCTCCAAGATGTTTTTGGTCACCAGGGCTATTCGCAACCAGATAGGCTCAATGTGAGCACTTAGCACCTCCAATAGGTCAGGCACTGTTCTAAACCCTGTATGTGGATTAACTCATTTAATCCTCAACAAAAATAAACCTCAGTAATAACGCAATAGCTGTGAATATTATTATTCTCCTCCATTTTCAGGCCAGGGAAATTGAGGCAGAGTACCTGCCCCCTCCAAATGATGGGGCAACCAGATTCTGAGTACCTCTCTGGATTTGTTCCGAGGCCATCTATAGATTTCCTAGTAGCTGCCCCCTCCCCACTCCTGGAGTCTGCTGCTCCACTTTCCTCTAACCACAGACTGTCCCTTGACCTCACCCATTCATTCGTCACCAGGCAGGACATGAATCATTTACTTATGGTACATACCAGAGAAGGGCACTATGATTTGGGGATCGGAGGTGGGACAAGTGAGTTCAAGAACTGTGTCACTGAGGAGGTGTTTTGTTTTGTTTTTTACAGCTTTGTTGAAGTATAATTAATATGTTAAACTGCACATATATTAAAAGTGTAGAGTCTGGTGCATTTTTGACATATATTATACCTATAAACCACCACCACAATCAAGATAATAAACATTACCATCATCTCCAAAAGTAGGAAGTGACTTCGAAGATGAAACACGAAGCAGAAATTGGCCAGGTGATGGGGGAGTAAAACGTGAGACTATCTCGGGGAGAAGGGACCCCTAGATATTCCTAAGGCTCTATGGAAAGAAAGAGCAAGTTTCAGCTGAGAAACTGAATGATTCTCTGAATTGCTGCAGTGCAGGGTTTGGGGTTGGAGGGAACAAAATAAAAATAAAAATAATCCCAAGGGGTCAGGTTACTGCAAGCCTGCCCCTGTGGTCTAGGCCTCGCCCAGCCTCCCCATCCAGCTACAGGCGAAGCAAGTGTTCTTCCCATGGACCAAGTGAGCAGGCTGTCACGCGTGCCGGGAGGCTGCTGCAGCCTGTTTCTAGAGGCTAACCCTGCAGAGCCCAGGGCAGCATTCCCTCGGCTCTGAGCACACAGCCTGCCAGGTAACTGCGGGGTTTAACATTCTTTAACCTGTATTTTAAAAGCTATACATATTTTCAAAGTTGGTTTCAAAATTACTTTTTGAAGATGTTTAAAAATAGCAATAATCCCACCTACTCAAATTCCAAGATATTCTAAATTGAAATTACAGCAGCCAGAGAGAGAAAGAGACAGAAGAGTTACCTTGTTAAAAGCTGGGGGCCGGCTCTGACAGAAGACTGCTCACATCCCTGTATGTCTGTCGGAATTTAGGATTACGTTCCAGGTGGCTATTTCCGAGATCGTCCAAAGAGGGAAGAGCCAGGCTCCACGGAACCCCAGGAGTCTCCGCTTCTTATTTACACATGAACCTTCCAAGCTGCTGCCCATAGCAAATCCACAGGGTGGACACTTCTTCCCGGGACTCTACCTGTCCCAGAACTAGCCCTGCTCCACCTTCTCCCATCTTTTCAGCACGGCTTTACCCCTTTCTCCCCTTGCTTGATGTATAAAAATGCTTGCAAGACTCCTGGACCATGGACATGCTGTTTTTCCTACCTGGCCGTTCTGCTGGTGGCTTAGACTCCAGCCTCTAAGACCAGTCTTTATTTTATTTTAGTTTATTTATTTTTACCTAATAAACCCTTTCTTTTACCTTTAAATTTTTTACTTATTTACTTTTAGAAGGAAGGAAAGGGAGGGAGAGAAACATTGATGTGAGAGAGAAACATTGATCAGTGGCCTCTCACATGTGCCCCAGCCAGGGACTGAACCCACTACCCAGGCACATGCCCTGATTGGGAATCGAACCAATGACCTTTCACTTTGTGGGACAATGCCCAGCCAAGTGAGCCACACTGGTCAGGGTATAAACCCTTTCTTTTAAAAAGACTTTCAAGCCATGGAAGTTAAAATTTTTTGTTTAACAGGTATATATTTTTCCAGACCCTTTCTATACCTGATTATATATATATGGGATCACAGCATATTTTAAATTTTAACAATATATTATAGACCTTTCTATGTCCATAAATATAGTTCTGTAACATTATTTTCAACAACTCTTTACTACTGTATTTTAAAAACTACTGTGATAGGCTTTCTTGCTTATACACCTGTATGCAATCCCTTAATTATTTCCTTACCATATGGTAGTCAAGGAATACAGTTACACATCTTTAAAAATCAACATTATTGACAAATTACACATTTTGGCCTTGGCGGGTTCACTCAGTTGGTTAGAGCATCATCCATCCAATATGCCAAGGTTGTGGGTTTGATCCCCAGTCAAGGCACATACAAGAATCAGCCAATGAATGCACAAATATGTGGAACAGCAACAACAACAAAAATTACACGTTTTAACGACTTTGATATTGCCAAATTCCTCTTCAAAAAGGCTGAACCCAATTATGCTCTAATTCGCAGTATACAAATTCTCTTAACCACACCGTTGCCAATACATGTTGCTAGTAGCAGGTTTTTCTTCTAAAGCTGGTCAGTTAAAACACAGTAGTACCACAATGTAGCTTCAATTTGCATTTTTAATAATTAGCAGGTTGAGAATTTTTTAATGTTTATTAGTCATTTGTATCAGTTCTACTTTCATGGATTTCCTTTGCCCTTCTTTTTAATGTAAAACATAATTTCATTGCTTTTTTAATTATTAAAACACTACATTCACATTGCAGAGAATAGAAAGGGACCAAAACCCTGAAACTGCTTTTTCGGATATTGATTTTAAGCTGGTTATTAAGAAATAAAAGACTCAGAACCTTTCCCCTCCTCCTTTTCTGCCTAAGACATCCAGAGGAAAGGCCTGCTCTGGGAAGGAAATCTTGGGATATCTGCCTTAGCATAACTTGAATAGAGTACAGTGATTGGAGGGCTCCAGGCAGGGGCCTCACTCTCTCTGTCCCATGGAAGCAAGAACGCGCCTGCCATAGGTGTCCTGCTCGTCCTCACTTTTGAAATCCAAGATCCCATTTCCCCCTTTTCTCCTCTGTCCAAAAAAGATATACATAGCCAATTTTGCCTCACTGTCTTTGGAATTTTCATGCTCATATGAATTCCTCTGCACACATATTAAAATTTGATTTTCACCCGTTAATCTGTTTCTGTTAATTTGATTACTAGCCCAGCTAGGAAAATTCAGAAGGTCAGAGGAAAAGTTCTTTGGTTTTGTTTTTAGTGTCCATACTCTTCAGAAAGGCGGAACCTAATTATACTCAAATATGAAGTATCTAAGTGTTTCTCCTGCCACACTATTGTCAATAATAGGTTTGTTGCTACTAGCAGGATTCTCTTCTAAAGTTGGTCAGTTAAAACTGTATCACAATGTTGCTCTAATTTGCATTTTTAGTAAGTAGCAAGGTTGAGCGTTTTTTCATGTTTATCAAGTATTTGCATCACTTCTACTTTCACGGATTTCCTTTTTCTAATGATTAAAACACTACATCCACCCTCATTGGTTTGGCTCAGAGGATCAAGTATGAGCCTACAAACCAAAGGGTCATCAGTTCAATTCCCTGTCAGGGCAGATGCTTGGGTTGTGGGCCAGGTCCCCAGTGGGAGGGCACGAGACTGATGTTTCTCCCACTCTCTTTCTCCCTACCTTCCCCCCTTTCTAAAAAATAAGTAAAATATTAAAAATAAAAAAATAAAACACTACATCCTCATTGCAGAAAATTTAGAAAATAATACAGGTAAAGAAGAAAAAAGTTTAGTCAGATACCCACATCAACAATACTGTGTGTTTTTCTCAGATAGAGAGGATTAGGGACAGATCACATAGTTAGAAAAACAAAATAAAATTATACTCTATACAGCTTTATATACTGCTTTTAAGTGTATTACAGAGCAGTAATTTTCCTATGCTATTACATATATACTGTTTATACAAACATGATTTTAATACATCTAAAAGTGTAGTTATACCATGATTTACTTAACAATTGCCCCAATTTAGCCATTTAGGTCCTTCCCATTTTTTGTTTTCATAAATAACAGAGTAATAATCACCAGACTCCTTCCTGCAGTTTCCCATCCAAATGTAGGGCCGTACAGACACCATTCCCCTTGTTCACCAGGGAAGTCCTCCCGAGCCTTTGAAATCCAGCTTAATGTCCACTTTCCTGATTCCCCAAAGAAAGAGAGCGTTGGTCCCATCCTGGTACCCCCATAACACCATGTTCATACCTCATCATTATTCTTCGCAGAGATTCCCATCTCTTTAGGACTCTGTGTCCTTAGGGGCAGGGACTTCATGCTCACATCCACCTCCCCAGGGCCCAGACTAGTGCCTGACAGAGAGTAAGGGCTTCATATATGTTTGTTGTTGGAGAACTGTGTCTCTCAGACGATTTAATATTTGATAATAGAGCGCACACTCGGACATGAAAGCCGTCATCGAAGACATACAAGTTAAAACACAAAACCTCATCCAAATGTCTCCTAGGAACAGCTGGGTCAGAGCAGTTGGCTAGCTGCTAAGGTGTTTAATAAAACCCCAGTTAATTAACAAGAAAAAGATTCCTCTGTGGTTTGCTTCACAGCAGAGGACAGCAAGAAGCTAGGCTGAAGACAGATCCCGGCTTCGCTTCAGGTTTAGCTCAGAATGGCAGAGTGGACAGGTAAGGTGGGGACAGGTGCTGATTCTGACCCAGACCAGACTGCTGGAGGGCTGCCCTAATTCCCCTCAGGCTGGCATTCCAGCCCTCCACACACTCCCCTCATGATAGTGAGAGAATAAATTAACGAGTACAATCTCTGTGGAGAGCAATCTGACAGTATGACAATGTCGATAACCACCCTGACCTTGGGTCCCGTTATGAGGAACGCAAACTGTAGAAATGCCAGCTCAAGTGAGTAATTAGCAAATTATGCTTTATCTAGCCTTGAACCCAAGCACATGTTACCAAGAATAAGGCAGATCTGTATGTTAGGAGGTGACAGTGAATTCCTATGCAGAATTACATTTTTGCAAGACAACAACAATGAATTATATACATGGATGTACACACAGACAGACACACACACAGACAGACAGAGTTTGTAAAGGTAGGAGAAAACATCTCGCAGGATACACACCTAATCTCTGGGGAGAACTGTGAGGAAGGTGAAGCAGTACTTTCACTTTCTACCACCTAAGATATGGGTTGTTTTCAATTTTTACAAGCATATACTAATTCTGTTGTTAAAGGGAAGATAAAGCCCTCTACAAAGCTGCTTTACAATGATCTTTTCAACCTTGACTCCCAGGGCTTCCTCATTCCAAGAATAATCACTAATTAATGTAAATTGTATTTTCTTTTTAAGCATATCCTGCCCTCTATGTGTTCAATTGTCACAACTAACCCACAACAGACACCATTATTATTACCTCCAATTTACACCACAGGAAACCTGGGTTCACTAGTTCTGGTCTAGAATTTATCAAATTGACAAAGAAAAAGTCCATATCACTGTTAGCAGAAATGATGGAAAATCGGCACCTTCTACTCTGCTAACAGGGAGGGAAAATTCATGCATGGCTTCTGGGGAGCAATTTGACAATGCGTATTAAAATTCTTTAAAACCTACATCCCTTTATTCTCGCAATTCCTTTTCTAGAAATGTATCCCAAGGACATAATTAAGGACCTGCACAGAGTTTCAGACACAAGAATGTTCATTTAGAAGATGCTTATGATATTGAAAAATTGGAAACCACTTAAATATCCAAGAATAGAAAATTACTTAAATAAATTATGTTCCATTCATATGAGAGAATACTCTAAAGGCATTAAATAGTGGAGAAGTAGAATATTTAATGACAGAGAACACAGTTCATGATGTATTTTCTAAAGTAGGTCACAAACTGTATGTATGATATGAGTTCATTTTTGCTTTTATAAAATAAAGAGAAAGGAGTATAGGTAATACATAAGCATAGAAAAAAGGTGAAACAAAGCACACCAAATATTAGCACTAGTTCCTCTGGGGAGTGAGACCACCAGAGGCTCTTTTTCATTACCTTCTTTCTTTCTTTATTTTTTTGAGAGAGGGGAAGGGAGGGAAAAAGAGGGAGAGAAAGATTGATGTACATGCCAGAGAGATACCTCAATCAGTGCCTCTCACATGCCCCCAACAGGGGACCTGGCCCACGAACCGTCGAACTTTTGCTTTGCTGACGGCTACTCAACCCACTGAGCCACATCAGCCAGGGCTTTGTTGCCTCCCTTTCTTAATTGTATTTCACAATTCCCCCTTGCTAAATGTGTTACAATTAAAGTGTATCACAAAATTGTATTACATTTTTAAAGGAAGCTTCAGCTCCTTGCTCTTACTCCTGAAGCAAACTTTGTGGTCCTGCCTTTGTGCCTTCTTCCCTCCCTGATCCAGATCTGCCCTTTCTACTTCCTGCAAACCCTGCCCATTCTGCAAGACCAGCTCCTCCAGGATGCCTGCCATGATCTCTGCTGGCTTCTGGGCTCCCTAGCTCACACTCAGCTTTCTCTCCCACTTGCATGGGACACAAGTGTCATGTGATACCGCCAAAGCATGCTGGGATGTAGCTCATCAGCCCAGGAAGCATAAGAAATCTCCAAAGGGACAGCTCTGGCTACTTACACAGCAGATATTTGGGTCCCTGGTAGCCCAGCAGGCTTCAAAGTCCCTGCCTCTGGCTTTCACCAGAGGCTCTCCTACTCAACAGGCCTCAGTCTGTTCTTCATGCTTGGCTCCCTAATCCCTTGGCTCTGTCCCAAAGCTCCTAGTACTCTGTGGGCTCATCTGGCTCTGACCACTGGTATGTCCATGCCTTGGAGTTCACCCTGTTTGTGTCTATGTCTGGGTAATAAGCAAGGCCACCTTTCTTTGAGTCTTCAAGTCCTTGACCAACCACCGGCACAAAGTCAAGGGATGAAGACCACCACAGATCTCACGTAGCCAACATCGATTAAATGCTGGGCCCTCTGCTGGATGCTTTACATGCCAGCTTCCTTTAATTTGCATAATAATAACCATAGCTGTCCTTTACTGAGTCCTTACTCAACATTTTACATGCACCCCCATTCTCCAGCATATGAAAGAGAGGTTCAGAGAAGTAAGGTGAGTTGCCCAAGGTCACAGAACTAGTAAGGAAGGGGTGGTGACTCCTCTCAGAACAACCCTTGTCTGAATACCAACTTCATCCCCTTCACCAGTACCTGGTGTTGCTCCTACAACCACCCCATGGGACAGGTGTGAGAAATGAGAAAACCGAGTTTCAGCAAGGTTAAGTCATGGTTCCAGGTCATTTCAGCAGAGCATCAGAGAGGGGCCTGGGAGCTCAGGTATGGGCAGATGCTGGTCTGGGTGAAGCACTCAAATAGGAGGGTCACGAAAGGGGAGAGTCTGGCGTGGGTGAGGAATGGGGCTAGCATCCCCAGGCAGAGATCCAGGACTGGCTCTGATCCCGGCAGGTGGAGCAGCTTTCTAGGGCTCCCCTCCACCTCAGAAACACACCTACCAGTCTGGTATAGCATAGCCACTCCTAGATTATACCTGCCACTGTTCCCCTTGGCCTTGGCCTTGGCCTCAGGAACTAGGTGGGGTTATGCCTGCTGAGAGGAGTGGAGGTGGGGGTCTCAGGGCCTTCTGGTGTCTAAGGGAGCTCAGATAAGCTAGGGCTGTTGCTGTTCACCTGCTAGTGTGCTGTCCTGAGCAGGGACAATGCCTCATACCACTTCTGATCAACTGGGAGCATAATAAAGTCCAGGTGGCTGATCCCGAGGGCCTAAGGTGACAAGGTGAATCTGGGCCCCACAGTCCTTGATTCTAGTCCTGGCTCTGCCATTAGCTCTCCCTGGGACTTTGGGCCTATCGCTTCCCCTCCTTGGGGCTGTGGGAAGGTGGCACATGCGAAAGTGTTTTGAGAACTAGAGTCAGGAATAGCTGGTGCAGCCGCTCTGGAAACCAGCCTGGCAGTTCCTCAAAAAGTTAAACAGAGAGTTACTGTATAACCCAGCTATTGCACTCCTAGATATCAACCCAAGAGAAGCGCAAATAGATGTCCATGCAAAAACTTGTACATGGATGTTCGTAGCAGCATTGCTCATAATAGCCGCAAAGTGGAAATAACCCAACTGTCCATCACCTGATCAATGAATAAACAAACTATAGTAGAATATTATTCAGTCATAAAAAAGAACGAAGTACTGCTTACATGCTACAACATGGATAAGTCTCGGAAACATTACGCTAAGTGAAAGAAGCCAGCACAAAAGGCCACATGTATGTATGGTTCAATTTTATATGAAGCGTTTAGAACAGGCAAGTCCATAGAGACAGAAGTAGATTAGTGGTTGGCTGGGGCAGGGGAAGCAGGGAAAGGGACTGCTAATGGGCACAGGGTTTCTTCGGGGGTGATGACAATGTCCTGGGAATAGTGGTGAAAAATGTATAACCTTGTGATACTGGAACCCAATGAACTGTGCCCACTGAAAATTTTTTAAAAACAAAGACAGAATAGCTAGCATTTACTTGGTGCTTCCTCCTCCCAGCTCTGTGCTAAGCTTTTCCCGCATATTTCCTTATTTAATCCTCACAACAACCCAAAGAGAAAGGACTCTCATTATCCCTATTTTGTAAACGAGGAAACAGAGGCAGAGGAAGTGATGGGGGACTCAAATGTTAGAAAATTTTGGTTTCAGGGAACAGCTAATAGGCTTAGTAATCAATGAATGTAAAAAGCTACTGTTTCAGGAACCGATGGCAGACCCTCCTTGACTCCAGGGGAGCAGAAGCAGTTCCGCCTTTGTGCTTCAGGAGGACTGCAAGCAATCAAGATGTATCTGAGCCATCATGCTCCAGGGGGGGATGACCACGTCCAGGACACAGATAAAGACCACCGCCCAGGGCACGAGGGCCGCCCAGGACACAGATGAAAGAACACGCAGCAGCTTTTATCTGATTAACTTTTTCCCTGAATTCCAAACCCCTTACCTACACTTTTCTTCTCCTTATAAAAAGGGTCCGTTTATAATGGAATTTAAGACAGTCTGTTAGGGTACAAACCCACTGTCTTCTCAGATCTCCGACCATCTGAATAAAGCGCCCGTAAAGATTCATTCCCTGTCCCCGCTTATTGGGTCTGGTAGGTGACAGGCTGCACGGACACCGGCTTTTCTGGTTTCAGGTTTGATAACCTGCCCAAGGTTGCACAGCTTTGGTGCTCAAGGTTGCACAGCTATGGTGCTATGCACATGCAAGGTCAGTGCGGTCTGCATGCGGCTCCTCTGAGACCCCATGATATTTCGCACAACCTTTCCGTGTGACCTGCCTCACTGTCCATCTCCCGACTAGGCCATGGGGGCCCGGGGAGCAGATGTCTTACTCACTGCCTCCCAGCTCCAGGCCTGGCTCATATTTATTGAATGGACAGAGAATTGTGCTGTGTCCTCTCGGCCGGTTTGCAGAGAAATCGACTTTTCACAAAAGCACAGCATCCGCTGTGAAAAGTTAAGTCTGCCAGATGCCATTTCACACACCCTGAGGTTGCTGAATAGAGAGGCAAGAACCACCTCAAATCGAGACAAAATGCATTTGTGGTTTTGAAGGAAAGTCCTTAGAAGACAAAGTCTGTCTCCTAAGGCCAAGGTTGCTACAATTCGTTTACTTAAAGTAGAGAGAAGACTGTCGCTGCCCCATGAGTCTGGGTGCCTGCCCTGAAGAAGCGACCTTGCAGAACATCCTCCACTGACTGAGGAAGGAGAGGGCAGGAGATGGTGGGAGCCAAAGCAAACACTGAAGGCAGAGATAACGGGGAAGGCAGGAGGAATGGGAATAGGTTTGGAGGCTGAACAGGAAACAGGTCAGAGAGGAAGGGTGGGAAGGCAGGAAGCTTTCTGAGGTTTTATGAAAAGATGGCCCTCCCCAGTTTGGGGGAGGAGCCTGGCTGGCTGAGACAGGACTGAGCTGCGGCTGGAACCATAACTACTCCAACAGGCTCCTCCTGGGCCTGTCTGTCTCCAGCCTCACTCCTCACCCCTTGTCATCCTGCGTTTGAGCCCAAGGGATCCTTCTAACCCAGAGATGGCCCTACCCGCTCTGCTCCAAAGCCTTCCACGGCTCCCTCCGGTTTGGGGAACCATCCAGACGAGGCATTCCCGGCTTCTGCACCCACACGCCGGCCCCAGCCCCCCATGCCATTTCAGCCCCATTCCTACCTCTCTCTGTGGCACCGCCCTGGGATCGAAGGCACCAAACTTCTTGTTCATCCCTAAATGAACTCTGCCTTTTCCAGTTTCTGTATTTTCTTTTTCACAGATATGTCTTGCCTCCTCAAATAGTTCTTTGAGGGATTATTTTCTCCACTTCTTTGACTCTCCCTCTGTGCCCAGCCCAGGGCTGGCGGTGGACCGAATCCTCAGTCATTGCCAGAACTTACTGAGAAGCCAGAATTGTGGCCAACAGAGGATTCTGGGCAATGGTCTGTGGTCGCATCTGCGTGCCCCTCTGGGCTGGGAGCTCCGTGAGGGCGGGTCTCCCTCTGGTTCATCTGAGCCCCTAGCACCCAGCAGGGAGATGGTGTCCAGGGAGGGAATGACTCAATGACTAAGCAACAATAAGATCAAATATTTATTGAGCGCTTACTATGTGCCAGACTCTGATCTAAATTCTTTACACATGATGACTTACTTAATCTACACGGCCACTGACGAGGAGGTGCTGCCATCATCACCGACTTACACTGGAGCATCCCCAGAACAGAAGAGGAGCCTGCCCAAGGCCCCATGGCTCTAAGTGGCCGAGGGAGGAGTGATGGAGCGGATCCTCCTGGGTCCCTCAGGGGCTCCACACCCTCCGCGGGCTAAGTGAGAACGAGAGACTGTCAGCTGGCCCAGGGCTCCCCGAAGCTGCTTCGGCCAAGAAAAAGTTCTGCTGGGAGGATGGTGAGAAAGAGAAGTAAGCGGGGCTGCAGAGAGGGCCAGAGGACTGCCTGCCTGAGAGCTGGGAAGCCTGACCAGGCCTTGGATAAGTGAGCTTCAGGGGAGCCACGTGCAGCGTCCTGTGAGGAGAAGCCTGGGCCATGGTGTGAGGGGTGTCAGGTGACATGATCACAGGGAGGACCATGAGCATAACAGACTCTCCCAGACACACAGCCTGGGAACACAAGTTTCTGAGCTGTTTCTTAGCCATAATCCTGTGTGCTCCTGACTCCGCCCCAACCCTGGTGACATGGGAAGGTAGGAGTTGGACAAGTCTGCCCAAGGTCACAAACAGAGTGAGGGTCACTCAGCTGGTGTGACTGATCCCGAATGCAGTGTTATTCCCGCTGTCTCTTAGTTCTCAGTCCAGTTAAGATGGACTCTGATGGGCAGACCTTGCTTTCCTTGAGGACCAGAGGGGGAGAGCAGGGCCAACATTGAGTCAGGCTCTCCGTGTACCAGAAAATCTCATTCCATCCTCACCACAGCCTTATGGAAAAAAGGTCATTGCCCCCATTCAAAGTTGAAGAAACTGAGGCCCAGAGAGGTTAAGCAACTCAGTCAAAGACACCCAGCAAGCAATGAGAGAGCTAGGATGGGGACCCAGTTTGATCAGGTCTCAAAGCAGAAATTCTAGCAGGTAGATAGAAGGGGGCATTGGAGGGATTGCCAAGTTGGATTCAGCACCTGCACTGTTAACCTACAATCTGTTGATTCATTTGCAGTTCCTACCCTGAGATCCCTCACACCACAGAGCAGAAGCCAGGCTGCCCGAGAGACCTGAAACAAAGACAGTTCACTCTACTGTAGGCATGAGGCACCCAGCCAAGGTCACAAGTGAGAGGAGGACGTCCATGGCTCCTGTGGCCAGAGACAGCTGAATGAACTGGCCACAGAGCTGTCTGTCCCTAAGAATGGTGCTTAAGGGATTCAAAGGCTCTGCACAGCTCCCCCCTGGGGGTTAGGAATGGGCAGAGGTACGAGGAGGCATCTCAGAGAACGAGATGATTTTGTTTGCCACTGAAATCCCCGACTGTTTCATGAAAATGTATTTGGCCTCTAGGGAAAAAATTAGCTGTGATCCAACAAGGGCAAAAGCACAGATGCAGCAAACGGAAAAAACTCATCTCTTAAAATGTGAAGGCTTGAAGGTGCTGAGATAAATTCAATGGTAAAAGAGACATCCATTCAGGAAGGATGACCATTTCATGGGAATCAGGGGGCAAGTTTAGGGAAGATGTTTTTCTAAGTATGTGGAGTGAGCCTGCAGTGATTGTTTAAGTTAACATTTAAGGGGAGCTCGAATTCTCCGTATTACAGTAGAAAGGTTTGGAATCAATAGGGAATTCACCATGTACTTAGCATAGAATGCACATAATTACCAAAGGTACTTAAAAATTAAAAACCAAAGGTTACAATTGTGCTTTGTGTTTGCACAGTTCTCCAGATACACTCACTTCCATTATATCACATGATCTGCATAACCCTGATATGGCAGAAGAATGGTCAGTATCATCCTTTTAGTATTTTTTTAAGTTTAAAAATTTTTTCTATTGATTTGAGAGAAAGAGAAACACTGGTTTGCTGTTGTGTTACGGGAGAAGCTCAGGTCTTCTTGCTGATGCAGTAGAGAATTACAGATCAGCAAGCCTATTAGTATGTAAGCCGGGTTGACTGGTGATGCGTCCTCACGGAAGGGAGCAGGCCTCACCAAGGTGGGGGAGAAGGGCAAGAGCAGGGGTGGCGGGAGCATCGGGTCCTTTGTCCTGAGGACTATACAGCTGGTGGGATGGGGGTGAGGGGTACAGGTGGAGCCAGCTTTCCTGGGGGAAATGACCACTCAAACTTGGGTGTGTGTGGGATCTGTTAGCCTGAATCCTTCTCTTGCCCTAGACCCCATTTGTTCATCGTGTTGTAAAACGGATACATGACAAGAGGCAGTTCATTAACGTTGAGGCAAGTTACCTCAAGTTATTTACGGGCTCTTTCTGTAAGCATTAGGGACTTCCCCCTAAAGCAGATAGTGACCAGAGGCGGGCAATTAACCAGAGTTGTTTGATGAGCTTCTTCTTTGGGCACTGTGGACCCCCTCTTCTTCTCCTTCTAGACCTTGGGATGAAGACACAGTTTCAAAGGCTTTCTTTCCCAGACGTGGAAACGATTCATAGGATCTCAAGGAGTGCCCTCCTCGCATGCTGAATGGTGTTCCCTGTGATGCTGGAACACCCAGCAATCTTATTGGACCAGGCCCAGAACTGCTGAGTTAGTGAGTGAGATGTGTCTCCCTCCTCCTCCCTGCCTTGGTTTACTCACTATCCTACAGAGGTGTTAAAAGGGGTTTCCTGGCAACCAGGACACTAGCCGCTGGCCAGCAACAGCAGCACAGTCTCAGAGTTCTTCCTGTGCTATCTCCTGCCTCAGTTCTACTTATTGATGCATTCATCAGTTGATTCTTGTATGGTCCCTGACTGGGGATTGAACCTGCAACCTTGGAGTATCGGGATGATGTTCTAACCAACCGAGCAACCCAGCCTGGGCTGAAAATAGCCAGCTAAAAGATAGAACTCACATACCATACAGTTTACCCATTTAAAGTGTACAATTCATTGGTTGTTAGTATATTCACAGTGTTCTGCAACCATCGACACTATTTTTTTTCCACAAATAAACCCTGCTACCCATTAGCCATTCCAAATTCTTTCTTTTCCCAGCCCCTGGCAACCACTAATCTACTTTCTGTTTCTATGGACTCACCTATTCTAGACATTTCACATCAATAGAATCATACAATATGTGGTATTATGGGTTCAATTGTGTCCCCTCAGAATTTATATGGTGAAGTCCTAACCCCCAGTACCTCAGAATGTGACCGGATTTGGAAATAGTCATTGCAGATGACATCATGGGAAGGGAGGCGGCTAATCCAATATGACCGGTGTCCTTACAGAGAGAGGAGCTTTGGGCATAGGCAGGAAGCCAGATGGAGATGAAGGCGGACTGAGGCGCGGCGTCCACAAGCCACGGAGCACCAAGGACTGCCAGCAACCACCAGCTGCCGGGGACAGTCACAGACACACTCTTCATCACAGCCCTCGGAAGAAAGCGGCGTAACTGACACCTTGATCTTGGACCTCCAGCTTCCAGAAACTGGGGGACAATAACTTTCTTTTGTGTAGGTCCCCCAGTTTGTGGTGCTCTGCTCTGGCAGCTCTAGCACACCAATACACATGGTCTTTTGTGACTGACCTCTTTCCCTTAGCATCATGTTTTCAAGGTTCACCCACATGGTAGTGTAGCTCAGAACATGATTCCTTTTTTATGGCCAAATAATATTCCCTTGTATGGATAGATCACCTTTCATTTATGCACTCATCAGTTGATGGACATGTGGGTTTCATTTGCTATTATGAAAAATGATGCTATAAACATTTGTGTACAAGCTTTTATGTGGACATTGCTTTCATTCCTCTTGGATGTATACCTATATTTCCCTTTTCCAGGTATGGGAGCTGAGGACCTACAAGGTGACTTGCCTTAAGTTACCAGTTAGAATGTAGAAGAACTGTCCCACTAACCTAGACTGGTTTGCTTTCAAATACAGAGGTTTTTCAACTCTTTTTAGGCTACACACACTCACACTCACGCCAATTCTTTAACACACACACACACACACACAAACACCAGCACCCACATAGTAAACAGTTCTCTGAATCCACTGCTTTGCCCGGAGTGCAGAAGTTCAGCAAAGGCAATCTAACAGAAGTGGCATGATGCTGAAGGAGATAAACGAGACTTCCAAAGAATAAATAAGTCAGAACATTGATTTGAATATTACCGAGGGAGAGACTGAAAACATTTAAAGGGGTATCAGGAGGTGAGCAAAGAGCAAATGGCTGAAACTTAGCCTTTAGTAGTGTGCGCACAACTTCTATCGATTGCGACGAGATTTCTGGAAACGAGTGCACTTTACCAGAAGAAGAATGCGCAAGTCGAGGATGTTTATGCGCAGAGAGCCGAGATGAAGTCTGTCTGAGGCGCTGCCCCAACCCTCCCGTCACTCCCGGAGGGCGGGACAGCTTACATAAGCAAAGCTGCTGCTGATCAGGGCCAGTGCAGGAAGATTTGATTTCACTGTTTCTGCGAGTGAGCAGGATCAGAAGCTATTCTGAGCGGCCTCAAAGGAAAAGTGCCAGAAATCATAAATAAAGAAGAAGTCAAGCGTGTCCAGTGGCCATATCAAATGTGACATTCCTGAAGAATGTGTGAACATGGTATCTTTCAAGCTGCTGATTCATATATACATACGTACATACATAATATATATATAAATATATATAAAACCTTCGTTCCCAGCCATAACAGCACTCACTACAGTTAAAACCTAACATAAGACAAAGTAGTCTGGGACATATAGAAGTGTGAGACTCAGCTGTTCATTTAACAAACATTTATTTCAGACACTCTCTGTACCTATCATTCTGTTCCCACTGTTCTCTGGTCCCTCACCCTGCTCCATTTTTTTCTTACATTCTCATTGCTCCCTAAAACATACATTATAAGTGTATTTTTTATTGCTTATTGCCTGTGATGGCTGATCTTCTGTGTGAACTGGACTGGGCCTCAGGGTGCCTAGACATTTGGCCATACATTCCGGGTGGGTCTGTGAGAGTGTCTTGGACGAGACTGACGTCGGAACGGATACACTGAGCTCAGCACATTGCCCTTCCTACCGCGAGTGGGCCTCCTCTAATCAATTTGAAAGCTGAGCAGAACAAAAAGACTGAGGAAGAGGGAACTTGGCCTTCCTGACTGCTGAGCTGGACCATTGTTTTTTACCTGCTTTTGGGCTGGAACTTACAGCACTGGATCTTCTGGTTCTCAGGCCTTTGGCCTCAGACAAGAACTATATCACGGACTTTCCTGGGTCCTCAGCCTGCCAAATGCGGATCTTGGAACTTCTTAGGCTCTATAATCACCTGAGCCAGTTCCTTACAATAAACCTCTAGACATGTTGTATCGGCTCTGTTTACTGAGGAGCCTTAACATATCTCCCCCTGCCCTACCGGGGTGTAAGCTGTCTCACTCACCTCACCTCCAGATGACAGCTCCAGCCTCCTGATTCCTCTCTCTGGTGTCCTCCTGCCTCTGCCCAATCCATTTTCCACAAACGAGGTTTGTCATTCTGCTTAAAGTCTTCATGGCTTCCTGTGGGATACAGGGGGCCAGATAGAGAGAGGAGTCCAGGATCCCTGTTCTTGAGCACCTGGCATCAGGAAACCATAGACAGAGACACTTCCGGACCCCCTCCCTGACTTACAGGGCCCCGGGTCCCAGGGCTGCTCCCTGCCCTGACCTCAGCATTGTTTCCTGGGTGAGAGATGCCCTTGTCAGTTCTGATGTATCCATCAGCCATGGTGGGCCACTCTCCCTCTTTCTTCCTTGCAGGAGTCACATGGGCTTGGGCTCAGGCTCACCTGTAATGGGGTACGGGGGGGAGGGGTCCCCTGAAATATTCCCTGCATTCCTCGGTTGGGAGAAGGTGGAAGTAGACAATACAGCCTTTAAGATGCTTTGGCAAGTTAATAGCTGTGTCTCTCCTGAAGGGAAGCGACTGCCATTCAGGGCAGAAGGTGGATGAGACCTTAAATGCTTGCAGTGACCTGTGACGCAGCCAGGGGAAGTGGATGCCCCCGTGTCATGGGGAATTCTTGCCCCGACTAAAGATGGCAGCCAAAAGAAAGTAAAAGATATGGGGAACTAGCAAAAGTAGCACATCATAGGAGGGGTCGGGTATGAGGTCACACAGGAAGTTTCGGGCCGAGCATTTAACATAAGGGCGGGCTGAGAGAGAAGGAGGTAGAGGTAGAAGCCACGCAGGCTGAAAGGGTGTAGACGAGACTCAGCTATGAGGTCTGGAATAAGGAGGGGAAGACCGCAGCAGAGCTGATGGAGGTGTGCAGGGACCTGCCTAACCAAACACGGATTTGTGGGAGGTGCCTGGAGCTGAACTGCCACCAGGAATGCTGAACTGCAGACTTCGGCTTCTCTGAAGGACGTACGGAGAAACCACTCTCTTGGGACGTGTGCCTCCTGGGACTCCAGTGTAACACAGCATGTGTTTTCCTGGGCCATTACATGGAGGCCGAGAACAACGCACCACAGATCCTGAAGGACAGAGCCGCTGCGAGAGGATGGCGACTCTGAAACCCGACAGTGCACATTCCAGGGAGGATGGAACTCAGCTGTGCAGCTGACTCAAGAACAGATAACGATTTGGAGAACTTCTGGCATGGTTTTGGCTTATGGCCTTTGGGGAAACACGGGAAGTGCTGATCTCATGGGAGAGGAGGGCTCTGAGCAGGAGTGCCCTCAGCCCCCAACCCCCAACATTAGAATCCTGTTTCTAAAAACCTGTTTCCTTCAACACTAATTGTTGGGCCATGTGTCAAGGCACCATGTGGCTGAGCCCCGGCTTGCTTGGTTACACACCAACAGATCAGCCCCATCCCCAAAGCCTGGCAACGAGCTCAAGAATATACTCAGCTCACTTGCTGGCACTTTGTAAGGGCTAACAGACTGGTAGTACCACTCTGGCCAGGTAGCTCAGTTGGTTAGAGCATCATCCCTATCCGCCAAGGTTGCGGTTTCCATCTCTGGTCAGGACACATATTGACAGGAATCAACCAATGAATGCATTAATAGATGGAACAATAAATTGATGTTTCTCTGCCTCTCTCAAAACAAAAAAGAAGTCAAAAGACTGGTAGCACCAATCTTTTAGGGGATGAGTGGAGAGAGAGGAACCAGAGACAGAGAGGTAAAACAGAAAGAAGCCTCACCCCTCAGCTCTGCAGAGAGGAAAGCAGTCACGGAGAGCTCTCAGGAAGCCCAGCAGGCAGCGTGCTGTTCAGGGGAGAGCTCCGGCCTTTGAATCACTATGTGACTGGGGGCTACTCACTAATCCTGCCTGGACTCCACTTCCTCATCTCCAGGTTGATGAATGTGAGCCAGAAAGCTTCAAAGGCCCTTCAGTGAGGTTGAATTGGTGGAGTATTGAGACTTTAGCAAAGCAAGGGCAGTGACACCACTTCAAGGTCATGCAGGCAGTCTAGTAGAGGAAAGAGCATACCATTCCTGCAGCTCGATGGTGCTGGATTTGCATCCGACTGCACCCCTCACTAGACACATTGTCTTGGGCAAGTGCCTTAACTTCCCGAGTCTAATTTCCCTCATTTACAAAATAAGGTTATTAATACTTCTCTCACAGAGCTGTTGTGAGGACTGAAATAAATAAGGAAATATATGCACTGTTTCTAGAGCACTCAACATATGTACATTTAAAAAAAAATGTTCATTCCTGTCCCCTGATTTTTCCTTTCTGTCTAGTGTCTACATTTTAGGTGCTAGTCCAAATCATGTGCCCTTCTCCTCTGAGAAGCTGCAGCACCAGGGCTGAGCCACAGCAGCCATATTAACACTACAAAACACTCCCTGTTCCCTTGGCCATCGGTGATTGGACCGGAGATGGTTACCTGACCCAAACTGGGCCAATCAGATTGAATTTCGAATTGGGACAGAGAACAACAGTCAGACTCTGCTTGGTGCTTGAGTCAGCAAGTAATCTGTTTGAGAGTCAAGTTTGCTTGAGAAAACAAAGAAAGAGAGGGAGGGAGAGTAGAAGGGAGAAGCAGAGGGGGTGGGGGAGGGAAGATGGGACAGTGGAAGGAAGAATTCCTTCATCATTGACTTAATTTGGTCATCTGCTTACCAAGGCATTGGTCACCTCTCCTGAGGCATTTCCCTGAACTGTCCGGGCTGAAGGCAGGTGACATCCGGACTAATGTCACCACATCACAGTAGGGATTTCATTGGTCCCTGCCAGGGACCCCTCTGGGGAAGAGGGTTCAGGGGCAGATAAGAGGAAGGAGCCTGCTGAGATATGCTGACATTGGCCAGGAACTGTCTCTTCCTGCCAGGTCCGGGGTTATAGGCACACCACTGAGATACTGAGGGGTCAGTTCCAGACCACTGCAGTAAAGCAAGTGTCGCAGTAAAGTGAGTCGTCATCTTTAGGCTGGTTGAGGAAGGTCTTGCCTTTAATTTGTAAAAAAACCTCAACATCTGTGAGGCGCAATCAGGCAAGGAGCAATAAAATGAGGTGTGCCTATAAACGGGGTTTGGGGAGCTGCATTATGAAATACACTCAGATGGTGCCTGTTGAGGGTTCCTATTGAGAGCACTGTGACAGCAAGGAAGACAGGACTCTAACCCACCTGACCACGTTCTGTGGAGACTGGCAGGGGGTCCGGTGCTGGTCTAGTGTCCAGGCTACAGGGTGCCACCTGCCAAAGCTGTTCTGTGCTAGGACCCCTCCATCCCGACCGTCCTGCTCCTTTCCTGCCAACCGAAGTCCCTCTCCTCTTCATCACACTTCCTGGCTGTTGCTGCCACTTCTTATTTATTCTTGGCTTCTGCTTGCTGCCTTCTCTCTGTCTCTCTTGGCTTCTGCCCTTGCAAAAACAGAGCTCTGCCTCTCTCCAGAGGCCCACTCTCAAACCCCGAGAGACAGGCCGCGTTGGCTCAGTCAGTCACTGTTACCCATGCTGGGTACCAGTGTCCTGCTGTGCTGCCTCCAAGGCCACACTGGCCCACGGAGGGGGGTGGGGTGGGGTCTGCCTTGGTGTCGAGTGTACACTTTAATCCAGTAGGCAAGGGGCGGGTCATACGGGTAGCTTTATTCTATCTAGAAGGGGCTGTGGCCATGGCGGCTCTCAGAGCATAATACCTATTTCTCCATATAGATGGGGAAGGAGCAAATCAAATGAGGTGGATATGTTTTGAGAAGTATAATGGGTTATGCTGACACAATGTATTAATTATTGATAAGATTAACAAGGCCATTATGTCGCTATTTGTGGAAGTTTTGCTCCCTAGAACTTGTTGGCTAAGGGCAGTGGTTCCTGACACCCATGGTCTTTGATTCCCAACCATCTCCAGGGAAGCTGCTGGAACACCAGCCTCCCTCTGCCCCTTCTCATTAATGCTCTTCATCTAGAAATCTCCATACCTGCTTCACTGTGGCTGCTCTTCCCCTCGGGGCTCTCCCCCTGGCTCACAGATCTCCCCGAGGGCCCCCAGGGCCTCTCACTTCAGAGCTACTTCCACAGGGAACTCAGAACATTCCATGGGGCTGAGGAACCAGCTTCCTTTTATTTTTATCTCTGCCCACAGGGAGCTGGGGCAGGGCGAATGTGGCTGTCCACAACCCCAAGTCCACATATTTCAGCCCTTTGCGGAGAAGGCCTCTTCCTCATTCAAGATCCAAATTGCAGAGGAAGGACCAAGGCTGATTCAGCTTGGGTCTGAGGTCCATACCGCGACAGTCAGCTGTCACCTAGGGCCACATTGTACAGACACGGCTGCCGGGAGCCCACCTGTGCAGACAGGGAGTGGGGAAGGCTGGAGGGGGGTCACTGAGAGCCAGGCAGACCCAGTCTGCTGACCACAGGTCCTCCACACCAAGGAAACAGGCACACGTCACAGTGCTGCATTGTGCCTCCAAATCTCCCCCTAACACTTGAGCCAGTGACCCGGGCTGGCTCCAGTCACCTTGACACTCTGCTTCCTTGTGGGGCTTCCTGTTCACCTCGGGGCCTGGGAAACAGCTTTTCCTCGCTCCCCTTTTTCATTTGAGTGTTTTCCTTTACTCCTCCAATTCCTCTCACTTGTTTTGAAATCCAAGAGATGAAGGTGGGTGAGGCCAGCTTGTCGGTCAGTTGGCCCTGGTTTCCTGGAGTTCTGAGCTGACCTGTGGCTTAGGCCCTTCATCTCTGACCTCCTGATGTATTCTTTATTCTTTTTGTAATAACATTAATGAGATATAATTCACATACCATTAGGGAACAGTTCAATTTTTTTAGTGTGTTCACAGTGATGGAAATATCACTACAATTAATTTTCAACATCCTCCCCAACTCCTCCATTAGCATTGCTCCCTGTCCCCTCCCCACTCCCCAACCCCACAGATACAGGCAACTACTAATCTTCTGTCTCTGTGAATTTGCCTATGCTGGACATTTCATATAAACGGAATCATACAATATATGGTCTTTTGTGACTGGCTTCTTTCACTTAAGAGGATTTTCAAAGTTCATCTATGTGGCAGTAGGTATCAATACTTTATTCCCTCTCATGGTAGAATAATATTCTGTTTGTATGGATGTACTACATTTTATTTATCCATTCATCAGTTGATGAACATTTGGGTTGTTTCTACTTTTTGGCAATTATAAATAATGCTGCGAGGAAGATTCACTTACTCGTTTTTGTGTGGACATGTTTTCATTTCTCTTGAGTATATAGCTAGGAGTGGAATTGCTGGGTCACACACAGGCATACCTTGTTTTATTGTACTTCATACACGTTGCATTTTTTACAGATTGAAGGCAAGGCCTTCCACTAGCAAAAATAATACAACTTGCTTTATTGCTGTGCTCTAGAGCCAAACCCACAATATCTCTGAGGTTCAAGTTTTTGAGGACCTGCCAGGCTATTTCCAAAGCAGTTACACCATTTTATATTCCCCCCAGCAGTGTGTGAGGGGTCCAAAGCTCTCCACGTCCTCACTAACACCTGTAATTATTTGTCTCCTTGATTCTAGCCCTGAGGAGTTCTTATTGCCCATCCTTGAAGGCCCTGCTGGGAGGCTGCCTCTTCCATGATCCCTCCCTTACTCCCTGGCTTCTCCCCTTGGAATGCCCCACCTCCCCATAACAAATTCCACATAATGGGGCATTTATAACCCAACGATGCCAAGGAAGGGCCTCGTGCTGGGGCCAGAGTCAGAACCAGCTTCCCTCTGGCACACGGTATGATCTGAAAAAAGATTAAAGAAAGCCCAAGCAAAACCAGCTCTCCAGAAGCTGTTGTCACAGGTGGAAGTTTCCATCAGAGCTGCTCCTCTGAGACAGGGAACTGGCCCGAGCTCATTCAGGGCTTGGTTGGTTTGTAAAACAAATTCACTTACTCCACGTTAGAGTTTTTCTTTTTTCTTTTCTTTTCTTTTTTTTCATATCTGGCATTCAGCCCCATTGTTCTGAAAATAGTACTCTGATTTTTTGTTTGCATGTTTTTTTTTTAAACTGGTCTCCTCTCTTTCTTAATCTATTTGGTTTAGGTGGGCCTGATCTCAAGCCTTAGATCCAAAGGGAATGGCCCACTGTTTGGCCAATCACAATGAACGGTTCAGGGTAGTCACATGACCCAATCTGGGCCAATGATAATCAGCCCTAGAAACTTCTTTTTTCAATTACAATTTACATTTAATATTATTTTGCATTGTTAGTGTAGGTAGCTAGATATTAATAAAGGAAGGGAGCAAAGAAAATCAGGCATTATTAAGCACAATAAAACCAGGGAGCATAAGCCTGCTTAGCTGGGAAGTTACAGCTTCACACACTCCAGGCAATAATAGCATTTCCCCGCCAAGGGGATTAACACCCCACCCTTCCCTCATGTAGGGAGCAACCCGCCCTCTGGATTGTTGGGGAGCAGAGAAAGATAAGCACATGGGCAGTGGAAACTAAAATGGAGACCACAGAGTGCTGTCTGTCTAGCCTAGGAAAACGAGCAGATTGGATAAGGGGCACAGAACCCCAGAAGATCTAGGAAATAGATTGATTGGGAGGAGGATCCAGCACCAGCCCACGAACGCTTGGGAAGTTAATTAGTTGGTTTGAAAACCTGCCTGGTCCTTCCCAAGCCCCAGATAATAATATAACCCCGCTTAACAAAGAAGCACTTGCTCACTCTCTCTTGTCCTCTCTCTCTCCCCCTCACGTGTTGGCCCTGTTTATTTGCACATTCTCTCTCCATTGCAACCATGTGGCCCTGGCAGCCCCATGGACCAAGCACAGGC
Organism: Furipterus horrens; assembly: GCF_987537825.1. Lineage (NCBI taxonomy): Eukaryota > Metazoa > Chordata > Mammalia > Chiroptera > Furipteridae > Furipterus > Furipterus horrens. The sequence goes on from NW_028327174.1 coordinate 195,457,516, forward strand.
CTGGGCACGGCACCAGCCAGGAAGAGACTATGCTAGCCAGATGGGGACAGACACGAATTAAACTTCGGTATGACACAGAACTTTTGGACCTTGGCCTTTGTATTGGGCTTGATGAAGAGAAGATTAGACTCATTCCCTGGTGAGACGGATGCAGATGGTACAACGGAAACGCAGAGGCAGTCCTCTGATTTTGCTTCTACGATGAGTCTTACCACAAAGTCTCAACCACCTATCATACAGGGGTCTCCCGGAATGCTTTCCTTGTGATCCTGCAAGAGAACCCCGCTTCCACCAGCAAGAGTACTAGTTCCAGGTGTGCAGAACAGCGGTTAGACAGTCATATACTTTACAAAGTGTTCCCTGATAGTTCCAGTGCCCATACAGTTATTCCAATATTATTGACTGCATTTCCTATGTGGTACTTTGCATCCCCGTGACTATTTTGTGACTACCAGCCTGAACTTCTCAATCTCTTCACGCTTTTCACCCAGCCCCTCAACCCCCTCCCCCTCCTTGGGATCTCTTCTGGATGAGCCAATGAGTCAGCAGAAACACTGGTCTATAGAGGAATAAAAAAGGAAACATGCAGAGAAAAATCAGAAATGGGAGATTCTATGGCCTCAGAGGCAGCCTTTACAGTCCTGTGATTTCTGGTTACACTTCCTGCAGTAGATTCCATGACATTCCCCCTCGTTTTATAATATACCCTATTTTTAGTTGAAATTCTCTACCAGTCAAAACTCATTCAAGTTTACATGGCAGAAGCTCAAATCAAATTAGCGGAAGCAAGAGAAGAAGAATTTCTGGACTCTCATAATTGGGAAACTCAATGAACAAATCCAGGTATGGTGCAATTTGGGACCTCAAGTGTCATCACCAAGAAGCTGTCTTTTTCTCTGTGTTGGATTCATGCATAGATGGGTTTTCCCATGAGGTGGAAAAGACGGCCCCTGTCAACTCCAGGATGCATGAAAACCCCTGAAAGGTAGCACCTCCTGCACAATAGTTCAGTCAAGTCGGACACAGGTACTCATTAGGCCCAGGATCTGCAGCTGCTGGTCACTGGGGTTTACTTTTGGCCTAATGGGAATTGGGTAGGAGGTGGAGAGAAAGAGGAAGGGAGTGCGTAACATTTGTTTAGTATCTACCAAAGCGGGGTCACAGTTAGGTCCATTCATAGGTAATGAAGCATATTCACAACCTCAAGAACCCATTCAAGGGGGGCTGATCTTGTTCAAAGAAGCTCCTTTCTGTGCCTGAGTCCTTCCTGGGCTTGAATATGTGAAGATGAGCAGAATTTGTGATAGAGCCTGAGAAGCTTGAGTCATTCTGCCTAGGACAGTAAGAAGAATTTGGTGGGGTAGAAGATGGAGATGATGATGATGATGATGGCTAATATTATCTGTACTCTGCTAAGTGCTTCCCATGAGTTTGCTTTGTGAAGTACTCACAACTAGTCCTATTCAACTTCTATTATCCTCATTTAGAGATGAAATGGAGGTTCAGAGAGGTCAGGTAACGCTCCTAAGGTCACACAAGGCATAAGATGCAGAGCCAGGTTCACAGAGTCAGGCCATCTGGGAACAGAATTCTTGCATTTAACTACTGCACTATTTTGCCTCTCAAGAAAGAAAGATGAAAATGAGCCAGGACGAGGCTGGGGAACTGTGTGAGGTAAACGGGCTTGTGAAAACTTCCCAGGAGTGGGGTGGACCAAAAGGCTTTTAAGAACAGGACTGTCCAGTGTCCACTTGAACTTGGCTTAAGCGTAGCGCTGGAAACCCTCACTCTGACTTCGCTAACTCTCCCTCCACTTGCCTTACACACAAAGGACTTCTGCAGTGGATTCTGGTGGAAAAAGCAGAAGGGTGCCGGCTGCATTCCATGTCTCAGTCAGAGCTATGTAAAAACAGAACTGCAGGCCTGGGTCAGCCGCCCAATCCAGATGCTCAATGAATTTAGCAGAAGCCACAGCTCTGATGCAGAGGGGAGTGTGAAAATGCAAACCATTCCAGAAGTCTCCAAAGTATTAGGGATAGCTGTGCATTTCCACAGGGTGTGGAATATGGATTTGAACTGGTATTTTTGGAAGCATAAGGGACAGGAGGCCCCAGCTGACAAAGGGGTTACATACAGATAGCAAATTGAGGCTGAGAGAGGCTCCACACCCTGAGAACATCAGTTCCCCTGCACCCCCATGTCTCCAGCCTTGGGGTGGGGTTTAAAGACCAAGACTCCATTTCACGTCTGGCATTGGGTGGGCTGATGACATATATGAGAAAGAAACCAGTTGGGGCTTAGAGTCCTTGGGTCTTAGTCTCTGACCCAGAGCATAAAACCTTCTTGTCCGAACTGGGTGTGAGGACAGATGCAGATGAACTTCTAAGGGGGGAGCGGGCTGGCTTTCCTGCCTTAGGTGGGGAGGTTCCCGGGGCTTGGCCGGTGGCTGCGTCTGCAGACGGGCCTCAACTGGCTCCTGCTACAAGGAGAGAAGAGAGGCAGAAAGCCAGGCAGAACTTGGCCAGGGACCCGGGAGAGGGAATGAGACCAGGCTGGTAAACTCTGAGGAGGAGCCTGGAACGGTGGCCTGGAGCGGGAGGGCAGTGTGGGCTTCGGGGAGCTGCCAAAACCGTAGGAGGGGGAGCAGGAAGCAGGGAGGTAAACTTGTCCCACTGCCCACCTGGGCCGACTCAAGGGCACTAGGGTTCCCAGAGCCGCTGAGAGATGCATCTTGTCAGCCCAGAGCACGGCCAGGCTCTGGCAGCTGCAGGGCTCTTAGGCGAGTTCCTGCAGCTTCTCCAGGGTTCCCTTGTCCTCGCTGCCCCTTCTCATCCTCTCTGCTTTCGCTCCAAGGCTTGCAGTGCCTCTACCCTGATGCCGCCCAGATTTCTACCTCCTGAGAGACCCTGCACTCATATCCATCACCCCCCGGAGTGCCACAGACCCCTGCACTTCAGGAGTATGTTCTTCAGGGGTCTCTGCTCTTCACCACTCCTTTCCTAGTCCCCGACACAGAGAGGCCTAGGCCCCAGGGCTCAGGTCCCCGCGGGAGCCATGTCTACCAGTGGTTGGATGCCGGGAAGAACTGATCCCACCCTTGCCGCCTCTCCATGTCTCAAGTGATGCTCTCTCCCTCCTTCTCCAGGGAATCTGGAGTCTCTGCTACCTTCTCACCCATGCGGCACAGGCGGTGCGCTAAGCAAGGGCCAGAGGCTTGCTTCTTCTGACTCCTTCCCCTCTGGAAGGTCATTCGTGTGAACTCGCTGCTTCAGGGCTGTCCCACTTGCCCACTTAAGGTGATGGGATCCTGAAATGTTGGTGTGGCTTTGGAGGGAGAGGCCCCCTTGAGCCTCAAAGTGACCTAAGGAGGGCTTGGCATTGGGTTGACGACACAATGACCCTGTATTTTGTAGATGTGGGTCCCCCAGACCTTGTAGGGAGGGGCAGGAGACAGCCAGCTGTGGAACTTCCCGGGTCCCTCTACCTAATACACTCAACACCGCCTCGTTCAATCCTTTTCTAACCATCTTTCCACTTCCTGACCCAACCCCTTTCAGCGCTCCCTTTGAAAACAGCTTATTAAGGACTTTGGCTCATTGGACAGCAATTGTGGTAGTTTTATTTTTCTAATCACGACCACCCACTGTGAGCCCCTCCACTGGTTGGAAGCCATGCACCCGTGACAGCACCGTTTTTACATTAACACTTTTGGTTATAAAAGCAATCTCATTCTGGTAAAGGTCTGGTCTTTTTTAAACTAAGCCCAGATTTGACTTTAACCTTTCTTCTTCTTCCACAACACAAGGGGCTTGACGCGTAAGTTGGAGGGGCGGGGGCTGCTGGGAGGGAAGGAGGGTCTCTCTGCCACATACACACACCTCTTCTCTGGGTTCGTTAGCACAGGTAGTTAGCCAGTTATTAGGAAGAAAGGGCACACAGGGAATCTGACATTGTTGAGCCTAGTGGGCTGGGAAGCATGAGCCTGGTTGCTTCACCAGGAAGATTCAGCTTCACATACTCCAGGGGATCGCCGCATTGTGCACCGAGGATCAACACCCCTCCCCACCCCACTTCACTCTTGGACTGTTGAAGGGAGCACGGGGAGGTAAGCACATGCACAACAGAAGTCAAAATGGCTCAGGGCGAGGTGCCTGACCAGAGAGACGTGCCAGTCTAACCTGGGAAAGGGACCAACTGGCGAGGGGCACACCCATCAGAAGCCCACAAACACTTGGGAAGTTGACTGGTTATTTTGAAAAAGCACTGGGTCCATCCCAAGTCCAAGATAATATAACCCAGTTTAACAAAGAAGCTCTCTCTCTCTCTCTCTCTCATGGGCTTGCCCTGTTCATTTGCATGTTCTTTACATTCTCTCTGCAGTGATCATCATGTGGGTCTAGCAGCCATGCAGACTCCAAACACAGGCTCTGGGCAGGAGCCTGGTGCAGCGGCACAGCTGGGAACAGCACTAAGCAACCTGGCTGGGGACTGAGACCCCTTAGCAACTGCCTGGGCTCCTAGGACTAAGCTTTAATGGGAAACAGAAACTCGGGACCCTTGCCTGTGTTCTGGCCTCGATGCAGACCATGTTGGACTTTTTCCACGACAGGATGGACAGAGATGGGACCCAGGGGCAGCCTGAATCAGTCCTGCCACACCACCACCTCCCACGTGCGGGTCCGTGAAATGCTTTTCTTATTCACCCTGTGAGAGCACCCACCTCCACTGGCAGCAGGCTCACTCCCAGGGCGGGGGTTGGAGGAGAAGAAAGAGGGAAACAGCTGGCCCCCTATGACACCTGCCAGGCTATGGTTCTCCTTTTGTGAGTCACAGCTTTGATGGACTGAGCTCAAAGCCTGTAGGTCTGATGGGAGTAGGTGGCAGGCCCCTAACTGACCAGAGACTCCACTCTCAGCCCCGCCCCCAGGCACTGCTGGTCCCTCCCCAGGCAAAACCACACCTTCCACTTACCACTCAGCTGGCACCTCAGCCACACACCCCAGTGCGGAGCCTCTGGCCTCAGGCTGAGAGGGTGGCAGGGAGCCTGCAGCCTCTCCTGCTCTTAACCTCAGTGCCTCCAGGAACCAGAACAAAAGGCCTTCCCGGGACTATGCCACCATGTCCCACTCTGGTGACCCTGGGGCAGATGGCAGCCCTGGCTAAGCAGGCATCAACCAGAAAAATGACATGTCAGTCTCCGCTTCTTGCAGTTACCCCCAAACTTTACATCCAGTTCTCCTGGGCTCCAATTTCTGAGCTTTGTGGCAGGAAGCACCCAGGCCCCTCCCCTCCTCTGCAGGGTCCTGAGGGGTGGGGAAGTCATTTCTGTGTTTTCTTCAGGTTCTGATACTCCCCATGGTAAAACCTACCAGACCTGTTTGGCCTCTCTTCCCCTGGAGACAGTCTCAGAGTGGCCCTCTCCTGGTGCCTCTGCCCTGTTTGATGACCTTTGGAACAAAGATTCCTGCCAGGACCTTCTACCACGCTATTTCACCTGTTTGGCCAACAGCCTCTTCCGAGACTACAGGCCAGGAACCCAGAAATCCTAGCCACCAGCCCCTTCTGCTCCCTGCCCCACAGCTCGGTCTGGGCCCCAGCCTCTCATACCTGGATGTCAGCATTCCCCTCTCCGGTTCCTCTGCCCTGCTTCCACCAATGACAGAGACCTTCCTAAAACTCCTAAATGTCAGCCTTAGTTTAATCCCTCCCCCTAACCTCCTATGTCGGCCCCCTAATACCTGGAGAATATTCCAGCTCCTTACTCCTGCACCCCAGGCCTCTCTCAGTTTGGACACCAGCCTCATTCCAGCTAAGCACCCACTGCTTAGCCCTGATGGCAAATAGGGTGCATCTAGTGCACAGCGTGACAACCAGCAGTGCCACCCCCAGCACCTGGGAGGGCGAATCCGTGGGAAGGAGTGCTGTGGTCAGTTAGTGATGCCTGCCACGGCCCAGGGTTTCTGCCGCCCTTTTCTAGTTGTACCCAAGTGTCCCCTTCTGCCCACCTGGAGTCCACTCTGGCCTCTCCTTCCCCCCTTTTCCTTGGCTCACAGACTGGGTTATTGCCACCATAAACTCTCCCCTAATCCCCAGACTTGGCCCGTCCTTGCCCATGTTGTCACCCAGCCAAGACTCCCTCCATATGCCCCCTCTCTCATTTCCCCATCCTTCTGTTTAACCGGGGTGACCTTGCACCTGAACTTGCCTGGGTTTACACTGTGGTCTCAGCATAATTATTAATAGCACCCCTTTCACTTTCATACGTGCCCCAGTTTGCACTATGAATCATATACCCTCGCCCTGACTCTAGCACAGAAGACGCGAAAGGTGCTTGCATCATTTTTAGGTCTGTCCTGCTGGTGCCCAGCCCAGTGTCTGGCACAGACAGGGGTCTTGGACTGGAGTGGAACTGAACTGGTGGGAAGAAAGAGAGCGAAAGGAGATGCAGGGGCGAGAGGTGGAGAGAGACGGTGTCGGTGTCGATTGGCATCTGAGTGTGGAAAAGCCAGGCTTCGGCCAGCCTGCAGGCAGGCCCCCGGAGAGGAGGCGCCCAGAGAGAGGCACCGTAGTGGCAGACGATAAAAATACTGACCAAGGAGGCCCAGATCCTGCTAGTGCGCACACGTGTCTTTGGAAAATAAGAGATCTAAAAATATAGCCAGCCGACAGACAAGGAGGAAGTGGGCGCAGCCAAGCTGAGGCGCTGCCTGCTCCCCTAGATGCAGGCCCAATGGGGTCCTGCCAGGGGGCTGAAGCCCTGGCGCCTTCACACTGCCTGCACTTTCTGCTCAGAACATCCCTTCTTCCCTGGACTCCTCCCTATCCAACCCCTCTTCCAGGACTTCTAGAAAGTTTTCACCCCTCCCCCCAGCATAGCCTGATTAGGTCTTCCTGCTACACTCACTCTGACCTCCCCTCCACAGCTTTGTCATTAGATCATTACTTATGGGGCCACCTGCCTCCCTAACCTTCACCGAACCCCCTCGCAAGCTCTGATCAGAGAGGCTGAAAGCAGCAGCCAGACATGAGGCAGTTGGATTCAGATTCCAGCTGCATCCTTGACACCAGCCATGTGACCTTGGGCACGTTTTTCCCCGTCTGTGCATCATCTGTAAATTCCTTCAGGGTCTGTAAAATGGAGATGGTTTCAGCAGCAGCCTCGCCAGGGTGTTATGAGGATAGTGGGCTTTGAAGCTTGTCAAGGGCTTAGAACCTTCCCCGACACATCGTTAAGTTCCCTTATGACTGCGTTCGGTGCTATTACTGGAGGGCAGGGTTGAAGTGATACTCTGGCCTCGCCCTGCACCACCGAGCCAAAGAGCCCGGCCCGTTCAATAGATGACTACGGGGCAAACGCGTTTTTATTTATGTTGTACCTGGTTCAAAAAAACACAAGACTTGAGGCCCCACAATGACAGATGCCTTGAGAGCTCTGCGAACATTAAAGCACACTTAAAACGTTAGTTATTTCTCCTCCTGGAACTGCTTGCTCCCCGCCTCCCAGTGTGTCTGTCTCTGCTTATAAGAAAAGACTGTACCCCATGCAACAGAACTGAACTGTTCCTCCGGTAACTTCTGCCCACTGGTCCCAGTTCTGCCCTCTAGGCCTCAGCCGCCCTTGGCCCAGGAATACCTCCTAGAGTCCTGAGGGTGAGGCATCTGGCAAGTCCTGGCCAAAGGGGTAGGCTGTGGAGTAGGGGTGAGGGGCTGGGGCAGCCGTCCGTCTGCCTGGCTGCCTGGGCAGGTGCCCCAGGCGGGCTGGCCCTCCCTGCCCAGGACTCAGAGGGAAAGTTGGGGGTGTGAGGACAAGTGAGCCGTGTTTTAGTTAAACAGTCGCTCTTGGTGGAATCCCAGGAGCCTGAATAATTGACAGTGTGGTCAGCAGCTGACCGCTGACTTCCAAGCGCAGTGGAAATCGATCTGGTCAACATTTCCTGCCCTGGCCCCGGGAGGCCTGGGGGTCAGAGGTGAGAAACACTGCCCCATCCTTAGTCCTACTCAGGCAGTGCACCCCGAGTCTGGCAGACCCATCTCTGGGCCTGTTTCTTCTCTCTTCCACGGGGCCAGGAATCTGCTCCGCACAGGCTGGTGGGAGGGGCAGCGCTGTGTCTGCCAGAACGGAGACAAGCAGTGGGCAGAGGGGAAGGTGATGGCCCCGACTGGGGATGTGTCTGGGTCTGAGGGGCCCCGGCCTCGCCTGGAGAAGGCCCAGGCTGCAGGATGACCGGGTCTGGAGCTGATGGGAGGTGGAAGTTCAGGAGTCCCCAGCTCTAAGTGGTCCCTGAAACCACAGGCGTGGCTCCAGGGTGAGTGTAGAGTGAGGAGAGGACCTAGCACAGGACTGGGAGGCCACCAACATGTAGGGGGGTTGTGAGCCCAGGAAAACAAGACCATGAGAGCATCAGAGGGGGCAGAACAGTGTGAGTCCAAGTCAGATGTAGAAAGGGAGGATCAGGACTGAAACGGGTCTGTCTGCTGGTCTAGCCACGGGGGGCTTATTGGGGACCCCTGTGAGGGCAGTTGTAGAGAGTCATTGGGTGGGGTGAAGAGAGAACCAGACTTTCGCATTAGCAAGGTCTCTATAAGCAGGAACATGAGGGGAGCTTTGGGCACGCCACAATTCACTTACACATATGACACCCTGTACGGGGCTCTAGAATTTGGACCTAGTTCAGCCAAGTACAGGTCCTAATTTTTATTCTGATAGTTAAGCCTTTTTCAGTCTAGTCCCTGCTATCTTCTTTAGCCTCTTCCCCCATAACTCTCATCCAGAAAACTTCCTTTTCACCCTTCAAATCCCACTTCGAGCCCTGGATGGGTAGCTCAGCTAGAGCATTGTCCCAATACACCAAGGTTGCAGGTTCAACCCCCAGTCAGGGCACATACAAGAAGCAACCAATGAATGCATAAATAAGTGGAACAAGAGGTCAATGTTTCTCTCTGTCTCTGTCTCTTTCTCTCCTTTCCCCCCACTCTCTAAAATCAATCAATAAAAAACAAAATCTCATTTCAAATATCACTTCCTACCCCTGGCAGTTCCTGACAGCTCTCCATACAGTGTTAAATCTCTCTCTCTCCTTTGTAGCTTGTACACGTTTTCTTCTTTTGCATGTGTTTGTTCATTCACTCATTCATTCATCCATTCATTCACAGATGTTGACTGCATACCTACTATGTACCAAGCTCTGTGCAGTCCCCAGGATTCAGTGGGACCAAGACAGACAGTGATGAATAAGCAAATTGCCAGGGGGACAGGGTCACAGTTAGACCTTGGGCTAGGATGCAGCCAGCTCCCTCTCGTCTGCTCCCCTCTTCTCTTCTCTTCTCTTCTCTTCTCTCCTTCTCTCTTCTCCTGTCTCTTCCTCTTTAGCTTCCCTCTCCTACTCAAATTGGCTTCCTGTACTATGTGGAAAATATGACTATTCTTAACTCCAGAGGCCCTGCCAGGGAGAGTATAAGTGTTTTCCCCCCCTCCCCTCCCCAGTTACACTTGAAGAAAACTGCAGAGAAGGACCTGGTGGGCCTGGCGCGGGTCAGGAGCCCACCTGTCCTTAACCAACAGCTGAAGCTGAAGAGTGAGGTCAGATGACAACATGGCAACTCTTGCTGGGGCCACCTACCTCTGTAGAGTAGGGAGAGGAGATGGCCCCCAAAAGAAGTAGGGAGGTAGGGATCCCTTTCCAAAGGGATGGTGCAGGGAGGATGAGTTGGTCCTCGAACCAGCAGGGGTCTTGTAGGACAAAGGACCCATGTCATGAAGGAAAGAATCCTGGTACCTACAGTCCAGAAGGCTCCTCACCTTTCTGGTGCCCAGGACCCCTTGGGCATCAAGTAAAGACTATGGACCTCTTCTCAGCACAGTGGTTTAAAATGCATAAAATAAAATACACAACATTACAAAGAAAACCAATTATGCTGGTTCTACCCACAGCACTTTTGAGGACTCTGCATGCTGAAGGAGGGTGATAGCACAGGTTAATGCGAGATCTGCTCAGAAATCTCCCGGAGGGAAGAGATGGGGACCTTGCCCTTGCCCTTGAGCGTTGAAGTCAATAGAGCTTCCTGGGATCGGGGTGAAACTGGCAGCAAAGAAAATCCTGGAGGGAGTGGGTTGGTGGCCCAGATGCAGTGCCCAGGCGCTATTAGGTCAGGTTCTTGGCTGCCCCCGGTAGAAACTCTGATTAACCTAAAGAAGCTGTCTGGAAAAGCCTCAGGTGGTGCATACAATTGACGGGGGTGCTGGAGAAGCAGGCTTGATGGGAAGGGCACCCAGAGCAGGTCAAAGCATCACACTGGAGGCTGTCACCTGCCAGCTGGTCACCACTGGTACCTCCAGCCACAGACATAGTGTGTCACATATCATCAGTAGATTCCATAATGCTGCAATGGCCTTTAAAAGTCTGAGTGACCCTTTCCTGTGCCTGTGTTCCTCTCAAGATTCAGAGACCAGGGACATCCGGCCAAGATGAAGACATAGACAGACATGCTGCATCTCCCTCCACAACTAAGAAGGAATACAACTACCTCAAAACTAGAAACAATCAGAAGTTCCAGAAAATCAAACTACATGGAAGTCCAGCCAACAAAGATATAAAGAAGAAATACTCATCCAGACAGGTAGGAGAGGTGGAGCCAGGGCGGAGAGGACGTGGTGTGGTGGTGGCAGCAGCAGGCCGGTAGAAAGCGCAGTCACACTTTTAAAAAAGTCAGGAGGGACACCTGAGGAGCATTCCAAGCTCCTCACCAGACCTCGCAGCTCATGGTCCCAGCACCGGGGAAGATCAAACCTCATTGCTTCTGACTGTGCAGACCAGTAGGGGTTGGGGAGGAGGCAGAAACTGCCGGTCTCAGCAGAGTCTGCTTGTTTAAAGGACCCCCACAGTCCTGGAACATCCACTCACTCTGGGAACGACGGCCAGGGCAGCAGCTAGAGGGGCGCCAGTCCGATGCGGAAGTGGGAGAGGTGCCTGGAAAAGGGGCAAGTGCTGAGCAAGTGGCATTGTTCCCTCTCAAACCCCTCCCCCGCATACAGCGCCACAACATGGTGAAACAGGTCGCCCTGTACTGACAAATACCTAAGGCTCCACCCCTTACAACATTACGGGAGCGACAGCTCTACTTGGGACGTGGAGGCAAACAAACACAGGAGCCTGTCAGAATGAGGAGTCAGAGAAGTATGACCCAAAACGGGGAACGGATCAAGGTTCCAGTGGGAGAACTAAGTGACGAGGAGATAGCCAACCTAACAGATGCAGAATTCAAAACACTGGTGATAAAGATGCTCACAGGCTTGACAGATATGCTTGAGTATGGCAGACGTGTAAGAGAAGAAGTAAAGGCTATGCTAAGTGAAATGAAGGAAAATCCACACAAAACCAATGGTGAAGGGAAGGAAACCGAGGTTCAAATCAATGATTTGGAACATAGGGAAGAAAAAAACAGTCAACCAGTGCAGAATGAGGAAGCAAGAATTGAAAAAAATGAGGAAAACTTCCCAAATTTTGTGAAGGAGATGGACATACAGGTCCAGGAAGCATGGAGGGTCCCAGGTGAGTTGGACCCAGAGGGGATCACACAGGGACGCATCATGACTGAGATGCCAAAGGTGAAAGACAAAGAGAGAGTCCTGGGGGCAGTAAGAGAAAGGCAGAGAGTTGCCTACAGGGAATATCTATAGGACTGTCAGCTGATTTCTCAGAGGACACTTTGCAGGCAGGAAGGGACTGACAAGCAGTATTCATTGTGATGAAAAGCAACCTACAACCAAGATTACTCTATCCAGCAAAGCTATCATTTGGAATGGAAGGGTAGATAAAGTGCTTCCCAGGCAAGGTGAAGTTAAAGGAGTTCATCATGACCAAGCCATTATTATATGAAATGTCAAAGGGACTTACCTAAGAAAAAGAAGATCAAAACTATGAACACTAAAATGACAACAAACAACTATCAACAGTTGAATCTAAAAAATAAAAACAAAATCCAACTAAGCAAACCAGAATAGGAACAGAACCATAGATATGGGGATCATTTGGAGGGTTATCAGCTGGGAGGGGGGAGGGGGAGAAATGGGGAAATGGTGCAGGGACTAAGAAGCATAATTGGTTGGTACAGAATAGACAGGGGGATGTTAAGAATAATATAGGAAAGGGTGAAGCCAAAAAACTTATATGCACAACCCATGGACATGAACTAAGGGGGGTGAGATTGCTGGAGGGAAGGAGGGTACTGGGCAGAGGGGAGCAAAGGGGGAAATATTGGAACTACTGTAACAACATAATCAATAAAATATACTTTAAAAAAAAGATTCAGAGTCCAACTGGCCATGCTTTAGGCCACATGTCCATATTCTAGCTGCTGCGGGTTCAGAATATGGAGCCTATCTTCTGTGGTGGGAAGCTGGGTCCTCTCATTATTTTGGGGGTCCCACATATAGTTACTGGTTAACCAAAGCGGCAAAAGCTGCTATGGCAGGTTCTGAGGAGTGTGTGTGTGTGTGTGCATGTGTGCGCACGTGCGAGTGAACTGAGAGGCTAGGTCACTCTCCAGTGCTGTTCGGTTGAGGGCAAGGCCTGTGCTGTGTGAAATCACACGGAAACCTGGGGGGAGAGGTTCCCCCAAAAAGGAAATGTGACTGGGCCTGAGGGGGAGAATGGGGCCTTCCAGGAAATGAACCAGCTCTTCCAGTTTCTCCTCTGCAAACCCTTACAAGCAAGGATCACTGACTCCCTTCAGACTGAGTTAGCAAGGACCCCAGGAGTCTTGGACTCATCACAGGGTGGGGTCTCTTTAAAAGAGAAGCAAATAGACTTCCAGTGATCAACAAGAGAACTGATGAAAAACAGTTCTTATTCTGAACCTCAAGCTGGGGACATGAGCTACCTGTGCCCCTGTCTCCCCCACTAGATTGAATTTGGCGAGGGCAGGTCTCCCATCTCAGTCATCTCTGTCCTGCAGCTTCCAGCCCAGGGCCAGGCCCTGAGGCTGGCAAGCTAGTCACCAACCTGTCTCTTCTTCCTCCTGGGCACATAGCCAGGCTACATTTATTTCCCAGTCCCTCCTGAAGTTAGGTATGGAATGTTACTTAAGATGGGTTGATGGAATGCAGACAGGAGTGGAAGTGAGCCACTTCCAGGGCCTGACCTAAAAGGCCTTCATAAAAATCCATATAAAAACCTACAAGACTCTGACTTCTTCCTCAGCCAGGTTAAAGATGATCATGAGGGTCTAGGGGAGGGTGTAGCCACAAGGAGGGAGCCTGGGTCCCTGAATCACCACGTGGAAGGCACATCTACCAGCCAGGAACACCTGCCATGTGAGCAAGAAAGACAACTCCACTGTGCCCCCGAGATCGGAGGCCTCTCTCTTACAGCAGCTGGAGTTCACTAATACACTCAGAGCATGGTTGCTGAACCAAGTTGTTCTAAGATACTGGACAAAGCACTGCCTGGTCTTGGGCTCCACATCCTTCGACTACATGCTACCAGGCATTCCAAGGGACCCCTCCTCCTGGGGGAAGGGAGGAATTTAGCTGCAGGTACACACACATGCACACACACACTCTCTCTCTCCTGCACTGGGGGCCACTCTGAGGACAGGCCCTGGAATGCCTTTCTGGATACTGTTTCATCCCAGCACCCAAATGAAGACAGCATCCCGGAACCTTGTTCCTAACAGATGTCAGTATAACAAAAATACACGCTACAGACCAATAAAGTGCGATGATCAACTCCAGTGATAAAAATGTGTTTGTTTATACATATTTTTATAGCTTCCTGGATAATAAAAGGAATTGCATTCTAATCGGATGCTTTTGTCAGTCAGTGTGCAGGGCCTCCACACTCCTTTCCAAGCATAGACGGCACTGCAGGGAGAGGAAGTGGCCACGTTTGCTCTTATTACCTTGTGATCCTGCGGGGACTAAACGGCCATCCTCGTCACAGGTCCCTTCCGACTCCTCCACGGTGGCGGGAAGGGAGGAACAGCAGCAGTTGTTGGAGGTGACTTCTTCCCGGGCCCCTGTGAGGGTTGACTCATCCCCCTTCCCTTTCTTATGGAGAGAGCAGTGGCAGCGAGGCTGCAGTCCCGGGCTGGGACTCAGGCACACAGGCCATAGACTGTGACAGTGGCTCACATTTATGCACCAGGCACTGCTCTAAATGCTCTGGATACACTAATTCATGTAAACCTCACGATAACCTTTTTTTCCTCGGTGGGGGTGTATTTCACAAATAGGAAAACTGAGATCCAGAGAGGCTGAGAACTGGCCCAAGGTCATGGAGCCAGTGAGTAGGCCGGCTAGTATTCTCACTTGGCCAGCTTTGGCTCCAGAGCTGCCTCTCTAGGTTGGAAGAAAGATTTTGATCCTTACCCGCAAAGCCACAAGAAACAGAGGAAAGACTAAAGCAGTAGCTCTCCATTGGAGGTGACTTTGCCACCCTCCCGCCCCCCCCGGACACTGGGCAATGACTGAAGACATTCTGGTTGTCACAAGTGGAGAGGACATGCTAGCCACACCTAGAGGGTAGGAACCGAGACTGCTAAACATCCTACAGTGCACAAGACAGCACTTCCCCCACATCCCCACCCCAAGAAAGAATCAGCGAACCCAAAATGTCCAAAGCACCAAGGTTGAGGAACCCTGCTCTTAAGTCACAAAGGCCTGGGACCTCTGCCACTTCGCAGCTGCGTGGCCCTGGATAACTGAATTCCCCTCTCTGAGCCTGTGTCCTGAGAACACTGAGTATGGCAATAATAAGACAAAGCTTGACTCACAGGAAGGGCTCCCTAAATACCAGCTATTGTTGTTTTGACCACATTCCTCCCTGCATCTCCCCACCCCTCACCCTGCTCCAGGCCCGGCCACACTTCTTGACCAAGAAACAGAACTGGGCCCTTCACAGTGAGCCTAGGAGAACAGGGGTTTACACTCCCTGGCTCAGTCACGGCTGTGCCGACATCTCCAGCTCCTCTAATTACTTATTTAAAGGCTATCGATTTCTTGGCGGCGGCTGCTGGGAGGCCTCGCAGAATTGCATGTCTCGCAAATAGCAGGACGGCCTGGGCCTGGCGACTGGGGCCGCAGCCTGACATAACCAGGCAGGGGGTTATTTTCACTCGGGATGCTTGTAAAATATTCATGTGCTGATTTAAATACCGAGGCTATCAGAGCTAGAAAGGGCCGGAGAGATCAGATCAGCAGAGCTTGCCCTCATCTAGAAGGAAATGCAGCCGGATGGAGTGAGGAGGAAGCCCAGGAGCAGTGCAGAGTGCTGTGTGCAGCTTCAAGACCAAAACCAAGGCCCTGGGCTCCAGGTGTGACTTTGGGTGGGTCACTTCTCCACTCTGGACCTTTGGTTCCTTCTCTGTAGTGAGAAAAAGGGCAGGGGGTTGTAAGGCTGAAATGAGAAGGATCTATAAGAATAAACTTTGCACATAGTAGACCTGAAAAATGTAATTGTATTTGAAGGCTGAAGTTCCTCCCCTAGAAATTTCCTACAGTTGTTAAAGCTATTATGAGATGACACATGTGACCGCCTTATACCAGGAGAGACAAAGCGATGGCTTCTCAATGTAAGAGTGATTAGCTAGCACGTGTTAGTGCCTAGGTGCTGTGCTAAGTGCCTAACAGGCAAAAGCTCCCTGCGTCTCCCAGCCGCCACGGTGAAAGCTGCTGTTTCCTGAGCCGAAGTGGTGTGCAGGTGACCTGATTCTTACGGAAGCGTGGGGTGGGGGTGGGGGGGCTGCGGGCAGTTCTGATTTGTAATGTTTGCCAATTTCCTTGGTGTAAATACTCCACAATGGCCACTTTCAAGCTGCCAACTTGATGCCACTGAACACGGTTGCGATGAGTTGTACACACCCCCAGATCTCTATTTACAGGGGTAGAAATGGAAGCTCAGAGAGGTTGAATGACTTGCCCCAGAGAAATGGCTGAAGCAGGACCATCTGCCTCCAAAGCTCAGCGCTTAACTGCTTCTCAGGGTTGAGCTGAATGGGGTCACTGAGGTTCAGAGATGGGAGTGACGTGGCCGAGGTCACATCTGCCCTCCCTTCCCACCCCTAAGCTTGCTCAGGAAGGCAACAGAACCATATATAATGGAGCACCAACTCTAGGCTGGGCCCTGGGCCAGGCAATTAGATAGGACATCCTCTTACTGATTGATCCCAATCACTGTGTGAGGTAGGAATTCTGATTGCCAGTTAACCGAAGAGGAAACTAATGCTCAGACAGGTGAAGTGACTTGTCCAAGGCCACAGAGCTGGGACAGTAAAAATGGGATTCAAACCCAGGCCTCAGTGACTCTAAAGCCCACATGCTTTTCCATCCATCACCTGGCCAGGACCTCACCTGGACACCAGCCCCACCTGCTCTGGTTAGGGGCTGGTTCATGTGAAAACCCACAGGTATTCCTAGACCTAGTAGTTTCAAAAACCCAGCCTCTTTCTCTGTCTCAGTGATATATATTTTAATCCACTAGGGTTTTTTTGAAAAAAATCAATCATTGGGCCCCACATCAGATCGTGTGAATTGGAATCTCGGGGGAGGAGTGAAGCCCAAGCGGCTTTGGTGTTTAAAGCTTTCCAAGGAATTCCAATGCGCCGCCATCCTGGGAAGCATGGCCCTGTTTCTTTGTCGCCCTGGTACCTCCAGAAGAGGCGGTTGCTGACGGGGAAGCATCAGACCCTAAAAAAGAACCCCCAGTGCTAACGTTCCTCTGGCCCTTGAGGAAGCCAAGAATGTGCCAGTATGGGTTGTTTCAGGGCCTGAAAATGGCACACATCAGCTTCAGCCCCTTTGTGATTTAGTCTCGTTGCCACAGAACTGACCTCAGGGGCTGAGGGCACCAGGCAGCTACAGCGGGCAGTTCCTGTCCCCCTGCCCACTCAGTTCTTCATTTACTCACTGCATGTCTATGAGCGGCCTACTGGGGGCCGAACACTGGGCCAGGGACTGGGGACCAGGGACACAGCCATCAACAGGGACACAGGGTCAGCCCGATGGAGCCTGCACACCAGTGGATACAAGCAGATGAAGAAAACTGGCATTCACTGCTGCTTCTGGGAAGAGACTGCCTTTGTTCAGAAAAATGAGTTCTACTGTGGGAGGAAAACGCTGATGTCTTGTTTCTGAAAAGGACGGAGAGGTAGAGAAGTAGGGCAGGAGGGAGAGAGCCTGGGACGAGGTCAGAGGGCAGGGAGGCCGCACTGGAGTGGGGACTGATTCTGACAGCACCTGTTCAACTCATGGGTGTGGCTGGAGTGTAGACACCCCACCCCCCCACCCCCGTCTATGGTGCACTAGGTGCATTGCTCCAACACGGTTGTTCAAGGGGCCCCAAGAGGAGCTGAGTTCCACTCTGGAGTCCACACCACCCAGCCCAGGGACAAGCAGGAGAGGGGGGCTGTGAGAAAGAGGTCTGTTTGCTGAAGGTCCAGGGCATGGGGGAGGGCTCTGGCTGGATCCACAGTGCCCAGGGCCCCAGCTGCCATCTGGGTTACATGGGAAGGCAGGCTTTTCATCAAGTAATTACAAATGTGAGCAGGCACATGACAGACAAGTGCATGGCATTATGGAGTATAATGGGGCTCCCAAAATAGTTTGCGGAGGAAGAGATCCTAGTTCCCATTGGTGAAGCGGTTCTTATGTGCCAGATTTTGTGCCAGGCATGCCATACACATCATGTCTTCGAATGTCTTTGAATCCTCACCAGCTTTTTATGAGGTAGCAGCTATTATGCCCAATCAATAGCCAAGGAAATGGAGGATCAGAGACGTACTGTGACTTGCCTAAAGACACACAGCTGTATGCTGCAGAGCCAGGATTTGGATCCAGGTCTTTATCATTTGAAACCCCACACCCACAACCCCTACCCCATACATGTGGCCTCACCTTCTACTTCTCCCTTATTTGAAGGCCGGCAGGCCTGTGGATAGAAGGGACAGAATTTGCACGCACACCAGGCCACCTAATCACATGCACACAAATGAGCCTTATCAGTCAGTCCATGCTGTGGCTCAGAGAAGGAAGGGAACATGCCTGAGGCCACAGATGAGAAGGTAGCAGAGCTGGGCCTGGAACCCGGGAACTCCCTGGCCTAAGGCCCCTGCCCTGCTGCCACAGCTGTCTGAAGGCAGTGGCCGCCCCTGCCCGCGGCCCTTGCGCCCACGTTACTGTGTCAGCGTGGGAGCAGCAGGCATTCTGGGCTGCGTCTCCAGAGCAGGCCCAAGTGGGCCTCCGAGCAAGGTCGTCCAGCAGCCCTGGTGCTCACCGCCTCCCCAGCCCTGAGAGGGCACCCCCAGGGAACTCTTTAAACGGTGTCAGGTTCATTGCCTTTGTGGTACAAAAAAGACAAGGCAGGAGTACAGAAAGATGGGGTCAATGCCTGCTTAACGCACCCCGCACCCCATCTGGCTGAGTCAGCAATGCAGCCAGGCCTCCCTGGCCTCAGAACAGAATCGCAGGAATCTGCAGATGCTGGAATTCCTCCGCACGGGCTGGCATGGCGGCGACAAGAACAGAGGGGAACAGGCTGCAGGTCAAGCCTCCGGTTCTCGTTTCTTTCTCTGCCCACTCCCACCCTGCTTCTTGCCCACGTCTTTGAAAGGCCCACTCGTCTCAGACTAGCATAGCACTCAACAGTCTAGAAAGCCCTTACAAAAAGCTCTACGGTCTCCAAAGTGATTCGTGGTTCTGAAGTGCTTTTCGGATTATAAAAAGCTAATCTACAAAAGCCTCTTTAATGCAGTAACATTTACAAACTGCTTTGCAAGTCATAACGCGTTTTAGAGTTTGCAACGTCATTTGCAGCTGAGAAATGCTTGCCTCTCCAGAATGGACTTTACAGTTTGCAACCCCCGGTCACAGCCCTCACCTTACTTGAACTACAGAATAGCTCCACGGTGAAGGCTAATAACATCTGTCCCTTGTATGGCACTTAGAGTGCACCAGTCATGCTTAGGAGCGCTTTACGGGTGTACATGTCACGGGCACAACAACTCTATAGTTTGTATTATCATCCTCCCCATCTACAAATAAGGACATCAAGGCACAGCCAAGTGAAGTGTCGCCCAAAATCACCAGGTTGTTAATTAGCAGAGCCTGGACTTAAGGTTCGATAGGATGAAGGCAGATTCTGTGCCCGTTTTTCCAATGAGGAAAACAGAGACCCAGCTCTGCCTTGCCCACTGTGTGACCTCAGGCTGCTCTTGGCACATCTCTGGGCCTCTGTTTCCTTCTCTGCAGAATCAGAGGGATAAGCCGTCCCTGGTCTCTTCCTACCTTTGAACAAACACGAGGTGTGGGGGTGACAATGGTAGCTGGGAGAGGGCCATGCCTGAGCACCCACCTTGGCCTTGCTCCCTGTACCGAGGCCATTGTGTGGCAGGAGTTCTGCCTCGGTTTTCCCCTCTGGGGCCTGGCGCTGCTCTGTACAGAAGGCCACTTTGGGGCCTCTGCTGAGAAGTCCTGTCTCACACACAGGAGGAGGGAGAGTGGGATGATGGGGGTGGAGTAGAGCAGGAACTTCTCTGTGGGCCTGACTCAGGGACAGGAGCCACAGAGAGGAGGCTAGCCTGCCCTTGAGAGACACTAGTGAAAGCCCAGGAGAAAAACCACATAGTCCAACCCCCAACCCATTGTACAGATGGGGAAACTAAGGCCCAGGGAGGGGAAGGACTCCTTTATGGTCATGTGGAAAACTGGATGCAGAGGTAGGACTAGAATTTATTTCTAGGCTCTTCCCATGGCCCGTGCTGGGAAACTGGCTTTTGATCTAACAAGGCCTCAGACCAATTGTTCATTCATTCATCCATTCAGCCAGCTGGTCAGCCAGTCATTCAACAAACAGTTCCCGAGTATCCGCTATGTGCCATGCCCTGGAGGTAATGATGGGTACAGTCACGGCCCCACTCTCACCGAGTTCACAGTCTAGAGCTGTGCCGTCCATTACAGTAACTACATGTGGCTACTGAGCACCTGAAATGCGGCTAATCCCAACTGAGATGGAAGTGTAAAGGACACATTGGGTTCTGGAAAAAAAAGTTTTAAAAAAACTCAATAAATTTTTATCTTGATTACATGGAGAAATAATATTTGGGGTCTATTGAGTTAAACAAAACATTAACTTCAGCTGCTGCTTTTTTTTAAGTGGTTAGAAGAAAATTAAAATTAAAAATTACATGTGGCTCATATAATATTTGTTGGGCAGCACTTGTCTAGAGGAGTCTGAAAATGAACAAATACCCCCAATGGCAGCCTTACCTTTATGCCTCACACTGGCCAGATGGGCAAACAGGCTCAGACGACTTGCCGAAAGCTGACCCAGGATAGGACAAGGGTCTGAGAGACGGGGCCGACTCATTTCCCATTCTTCTCATCCGCCCCCATCCACACTGGGAGGCCCAAGGAGTCACATCCATTTTCCTTCCTCCTCCTGTTTTTTTTCCTTCTCCCAGCTCCCCTTCCAGTCCCATCTCACGCCAAAATCCCCAGAGAGGGGCATTTACGCAACCGGCACCCTCTGTCTCTCATGGGCCCGCCTAAGCAGCCAAGCACTTGGGCGCACCTACTCTCTGGCCATGCCACCTGCAGCCATTCCTGGTTCCATCCTCACCAGCTGTCACACATAATGACCCACGTGATTACAGTAAATCCCTTGCAGGGAAAGCACAGGAGGAGCTGACCAGTAGAAGAGACCAGGGAGGTAGGCCTGAGGCCTCGTGTGCGTAGATGTAACCAGAGGGAACAGCATGCCTGACAAAGGGAACAGCAGCCGCAGAGGCCAAGAGCACAGTCCTAAAGAGGTCCCAAAAGAAGGTCTACATGGCATGGCTGTGGCTCAGATATCTGGGGCATGGGCGGCAGATGGGCTTTACGGGTGGGCAGGGGCCAGATCACAGGGCCTTGAAGGCCTCACTAAGTCTGGTCTTATCTGGAGGCACTGGGGAGCCATGCAAGTCTTGTAAGGAGGAGAGTGCCTGGAAGCCTGAAGCTCTCCGTGGACCTACCTGAGCGTGGACTGAGGGAGGCAAGAGCCTGAGAATGGCTCTCTTGTCTTTGGAAAGTTGGTGCATGGCAGGGATTGCTGGAATTCCAGCTCCACTGCCTCCTTGCCGTGTGACCTTAGCTGGATGATCTACTTCTCTGTGCTTTAGCTTTCTTATCCGTGAACCAGGGATACGAGTAGTGATTCTTTGAGGTTTTTGTGACAACTCAAAAACATACCACGTGTAAACTGGTTGGCACAGAGTAGGTTCACAAATGGTTGTCCCCTTTTCCCTCTCCCCTCCCTGGGTGCCCACCCCATCTGACACCCCCGTGCCCCCACTCCTCAGGCAGCAGGAAGCAGGATCAGGAAGCAGGATCAGAGGAACGATTCCGCACCCGTCAGATTATTTATAGCTGTGTTCTGTCAGCCGCCGCTGTTTTTCGGTTACATATATATTTTTACATTCTCCCCTGTCACACATGGTTTCTTGGTGTGGTTGAGAAATGGTGGGGGTGGATGGATGCACAGGGTGGCGGGTGTAGGAGGTGGGGACAGATGGCCCAGGGCAGCACCTCGGGACCTGAGGACCCAGCCTGAGTCACTTCTCTCCCAGCTCAGAAACCATCAACGGTCCGGCACTGCCTTCTGCCTGAGTCCAGACTCCTTCCCTGGGGCAGGGGGCGGGCCTGGCATACTCCATGGTGGAAATTTGCACCCCACTTGCTCTCTTTGCTCCACCCACCTGCACAAACTGAGCTGGACCTAGCTCTGCCACCCACCAGCAGTGTGACCCTGACAAACCCCTTGACCTTCCTGAGGTAACGTTTCCTTTCTGGTAAAATGGGCTCACTTCTTACAACCTCACTGGGCTGCTGTGCGGATTAAATATAAATATGCCTGACCTTGAATAAATACAGCTACTATTGAATGGGCTCTGGTCTCTTGCCTCTGGGCCTTTGCACAGGCTGTTCCCCCACCTCCACTTAGAGAAGTCCTCAGGCCCTCCCCTCCAGGGAGCACTCTGGGCCTCTTACAGCCCCATCCTCTCTTAAAGGAGACCGGGAGAGTTCTTTGTGCCAATATTTCTTTTCTAGAGATAGATAGCACACTCCTTGCTTATAAAAATAGCCCTCACCCTCCCAGACAAAACCCTCTGTAACAATCTTACTTCTAGCAGTAAGGACCTGCCTGGATCTAGTGAGGCTGAACTGAGATCAGGCAAGACCCTTGCTGGGCCACAGTCACCTTCCAACAAGGGCAGGAGTTCCTGTTACTGATGCATGGGGGGCGTCCAGCCCCACAGGGTGCTATGAAATCCCTGAGGGCCAGGGCCCAGCTTTTCCTTCCTCTTCTCTGCTTGTTCCACCCCCTGGGCCTGCCTGCTGTTTCCCTCCTCTACGTGGATGCTCATGCTGTTCCCTCCCCCCGAAATAACCTCAATTGTGTCTCCTAGAGCTCGGCTAGTTTTCAGAGGCATCAGGCCCCTGTAGGGATGGCTCATAAAGCAAATTGGGGGTGCCGATTTTCAAAAGATCCCCCCACCCTCCACTTACCTCCTGAGGTACTTCCTGTTGCAGCCAAGCCCCCAGGACCCCATTTGCTGGAGGGGCCAGGTGGGCTGGCTGCAGTGCCACCAAGCCAACAGGCTCAGCTGGGGGCCTTCTTTCTGCTTTTCTCACAGCTTCTGTTGCCCCAGAGGCCAAGCCCATGGGACCGGCTCTGCAGGTTTCCTGCCCACCAGCTCCCTGGGGCCCAGAGAACACTCCAAAGGGAGACCATCCTTGCTACCCCCACTCACAACACCCTGGGCTGCTTCTTTCCAGCACTTAGCACAGTGGGGATGCAGCTGGGTTTTGTGGGGGGGGGGGGGTGTTTCATATGTAGCTCCTCTACCAGCCTGCACATGCTACAAGCTGCCCTTCTCCAGCACTCAGCCCAGACCTGGTAATAGAGGACACTTACGGCACAGCTGCAGATAGATGGATGGATGGATGGAGAGCCAGAGGGATGGAAGAAAGAACCAAGTGTGAAGCAGATGGGGAAGTGGCCACTTAAGTCTGTTCGGGTCGCCATAATAAAATGCCCTAGGCTGGGTGGCTCATGAACAACAGAAATTTCTCTCTCACAGCTCTAGAGGCTGGGAAGTCGAGATCAAGGTACTGGCAGATCTGGTGTCTGCATCTTGGTTCAGACAGCCATCTTTTTGCTATGGCCTCACAGGGCAAAAGGGGCTGGGCATCTCTCTAGGGTCTCTTTCTAAGGGCACTAATCCCATTAATGAGGCTCTATTCTGATGACCTAACCACCTCCCAAAGGCCCCACCTCCAAATAACCTCCCATTGAGGGTTAGGTTTCAACATATGAATTTGGGGGAGGGGCACAGACACTCAGTCTGTTAGCAGTGGCCTTTGTTCTTCCACATACAGGGGTGGCCCAAAGTAGCTTTATAGTTGTAATACAAATAAATAATACAATAAATAAAAATCCAGGAATAAGCTCCATGTTTTGGGTACTCACCACTGTAAACCTACTTTTTCCCAGCCCTGTAGATGAAGAGGTGATGGGAAACAAAGTGTCAGGAATTCTCGGGGTGAGTCCCGGCTCTGTAGGCTTAGGCAGGAGATGTCCTCAGTCTGGGCCCCAGTTTCCTCATCTGTGCCCTGCCTGTAATAATGGTGCCCACCTCAAGGAGATGGCCGTGGGGGTCCTGAGAGGACAGCGGGATGCCTGAGGTTGGGCTGGGTCACTCCTCATCTATAAAATGGGTGACAGTAGGACCCCTGAGGCTGCTGTGCAGAGGCAGCAGGTACAGCACTGAGGACATACTCCTGCTTGAGAAATGGCAGCTGTCATGATTATTCTTATCATTCTCAGTTCTTTGATAAAGACCACTCTGTGAAGTGAGTCTGTGGCTCTGACTTCCTGTCCAACTAGGGTGTCAGTCAGTATTCTTCAGTGAGGTTCACTCTGGTCATGTCCTCAGGCCAAGCCAGACTCCAATCCCATTCTGCCTCCCAGTTATTATCCTTCGTTCTCTTAAATGGTCCTCTGCTTTCCATGGGATACCTGGGCTCAGTGTGAGACCAGGATGGGGCTCGGTGTGGGACCAGGATGGGGCTCGGTGTGGGACCAGGATGGGGCTCAGTGTGGGACCAGGATCGGGGCTTAGTCTGGGACCAGGACTGGGGTTCAGTGTGGCACCAGAACTGGGGCTCAGCATGGGACCAGGATGGGGGCTTAGTCTGGGACCAGGACTGGGGTTCAGTGTGGGACCAGGATAGGAGCTGAGCATAGGACCAGGATTGGGGCTCAGTGTGGGACCAGGATCGGGGTTCAGTGTGGGACCAGGATTGAGGATGAGTCTATGGTTGGAGTCAGTGTCGACTGGTGATGAGACTGAGCCCTGTCTGTGACAAGTACCTTTGACTGGGTTCCTGGAAAGAGATGCTGAGCTGGAGGATTGCATACAGGTTACTATGATGTGCCCTTGGAAGATACACTTGCAAGGGAGCAGGAAGGCAGGACTGGGCAGAGGTACAAGCTGACCTGGAATGAGGTTGCAACAGAGGCCCTGCAGGGATGCCTGGAGCTGTCTATGATGGCCCCTCAGAGCTGTCCCAGTTGTGGGAAGGGAGCAGAGCCTTTGTAGCTCAAGCACTGGCTGCTGGCCGCCCCTGGCAGAGGTATAACCAGTGAGCTATCAGTGGTCAATGCTGCCAGCAGATGAGATGGGTATGGAGTACTCAGTAACCCTGACAACCAGCCCCAGGGCTCTGGCGTGGACCAGGGACTGAGCCAGATATTGGGAGTAGAAGATGAGCTATGGAGACTGAAAGTCCCCACAGGACAGCTTCTTTGTCCCCAGCTTCTAGAGCAGGGACTCGCTGGGCAGCATAAGTCTCATCCCACACAAGGAGGGAGAAGAGATAATGTAAAGAGGGGCCCTAAGCCCTCAGTATGTGAGCGAGCCAGTCAGCCTCTCCCAGAAGCTCAGAGAGGGTAGACCACCTGCCTGAGGTCACACAGCTGTTGAGGACAGAGCCAGGACTAAACCCAGGACCAGCTGAGACCAGAGCTTATGTTCCCTTGACAACACTAGGCTGTAAATGTATTAGAAAGCAAAGGCTGGGAATGGGAGGAGGAAAGCCCCGCCTCTCAGTTCCTGCAGCAGGGCTCCAACCAACTCGGGCTGCCTCTGGCTCACACACCAGGACCCATGCCCAAGGGGCGGAGTGGCATTTTGTGGGCGGGTGGCCCTTCTTGGGTAATGAGGCCCAGCCGGCGGTTTACAGGACTTACAATGTGAATAATTTATTTGCAACCAAGTCTGGGAATTAGAAACCGTTACTGGATAATTTATTTAACAGGGGCTGCTGCTGGGGAGAGAGGAGGAGGACTTTGAACCATAAAAGGGAACTGCATGTCTTGTAAATGGATTAAGAGAGGCCCACAGACCTGGGTTTCAATTCCAGCTTTGCCTCCTACCAGCTGTGGGACCTTGAATAAGTGATAGAACATCTCTGTGCCTCAGTTTCCTCGGTTGTGAAAATAATAAGGTTGTTAGAAGAATTATATGACTCAGAATGTGGAGAGTGCTTAGAATCATGCCCGGCTCAGAGCAGGGGCTCAGGAAGTATTAATTGAATGAGTAAATGAAAGCTTATAAATAATAATGGGAACTGACTTAACTGAGCATCTGCTTTGGGGCAGGCCTTGCTCTAAGAACTTAAACATCACTGTCCCACAGCACTCATACCAGGTGGGTATTATACCTATATTACAAATGAAAAAGAAAGAGCTCAGAGAGGTTAAGTAACCTGCTCAAGCTCACACAGCTAGTCCCAGCAAAGCATGGCTTTGAACCCAGCCAGGCCTCTCCGACTCCAGGGCCGTGCACTTTTCCACATTCCCTTACCATGGATCTAGAATACAGCTGGTGCCTAATAAACACCTGATTCTCATTTCACTAAAACTTCCCCTTCCACCCCATAGCCATTATTGAATTTGGTTCTAAAAACAAACACAGCAGGTGGTCAAGGAGACTGTGGTCCCTATTTCTCAGACAAGGAAAATGAGGTTCAGAGGACGTGAACTGCTCAGTGTCACACAGCTCCAGGTCCACTGAGGCCTCACAGCCTCACATTGTCACCATGTGTAATATAACAGCTCAGCTCTGGATGTACCTGCTCACCCCTAGACGGTGCTCCTGGGGGCAGAGGCTATGTCTTTGCTTTGCCTGATTCACAGAGGGTCCTTATTAAATATCAGAGGAAGGAAGGGAGGGAGGAAGGAATCCTAAACCCACACAGTAGGTGAACTGTCTCCATCTTTACATTGCCCCTGCCCACCCCCTTTAAAAAGCACACTGGAACACACCCACTCAGAGACTCCTATAGGGGTGAGAAGGGAGTGGGGACGGAGGCCCTGGCCCCTCTGAGCTGCATGGGCCCCTGGCTCCTCCGATAGGGCGTGGCGCCCTTGGTCTCCCAAAGGAGGCAGCACTGTGCCTCACTCAGATTCCAAGGCCTTGTGCAGGTGAGGCAGGGTCTCCTGGACATTCATGCTGACTTTGGCCTGGGCGTGAGCACGGGGACGTGGCTGTTTAGCCCAGTGTCGCGCTGTGAGGTGGGCTCTACCTGAGTCTGTCTGTAGGTGTGTGAGTGGTATGTGTTTGCAGATGTGTATCAAGGTGGCTTTTGGTATCTTGCGCATGTCTGTAGAAATTTGCATGTGTGTGTGTGTCCTGTGCAGGTGTCTGCATATATTTGGGTACTGGGATTTGGAGTGATCTGATTTGCCTGTGTGTGGCAGCATCTGTGTATGTATGTTTGTGTGTGTATTTAGGTGCTCTGGGGGCATCGTGTGGATGTCTGCATACTTCTAGCCAGGCAAGTGTACGTGTGTGTTAGCTAATCTGTGCATCTGTGGAATCTTGTATGTATACAGTATATGTATACCTGAGTTTGGAGAGCATTTCCTGTGTTACAGTATGTAGTGTGCATATGTGGTACATGTGTATGGTATGCAGAGTATGTGATGTGTGTTGTGTGTGTGTTATATTAAACTGATAAGAACAGATACTACACTTGATCTTAGCCAAAAGGCCGAGAAGCGATTGTGTGTTATATATGTACACAGTAAACAGAGAGAGGCCCAAGCTTGGGAGTCAGGAGATTGTTCCAGTTCTGACTTTGCCGTGTGACCTCGGGTTAGTCTGCCCCCAGCTAAGCCTCAGTTTCCCCATGTGGCAATAATGACTGTTGTTCAAATGGGCTCTAGATTCAGGATTCCTGGCTCAGCTGCAGAGGTAGCTTGAAGTCAGTGCTGATGGTTTTGTGGGCCGCTGGGTTACAGGTCATTAAAATCCTGCTGGCGTTATTTTGGGCTTGGATTTGCTCTCCATCAAATTTAAAAGGAAATGGATTTCTTGTTTCAGTGTCTGCATTCGTTGTTCATTTTTTGTTTTCATAAAAATTTAAAAGATTGCACCATGTAGACACAACCCTTTCCCAAACACCGTAATTCCACCACGCCCCTCTGCAGCTGGAGCTCCTTAGCAAGCGCCAATGCCGCCCAGTCCGGGCTTTGCCCGCGGCAGGCCAGCCAAGGCTCCCTTTGCCGTCCAGTGGGAGGCGCGCCTGGCTCTCTAATGGTGCCCCCATTCTCCCTGTCGTCCCAGGCCCCTCCTGCTCCCTGCACTCTGGCCACACTCCTGATCCTGCCTCTGGGTCTGTGGCTGTGCCTCTGTCAGGAATGCTGTGTCCTCCACCTGGGGGCTCCAGGTGATGTAGGGAGGTGGCTCATGGGAAGTTCCTCCTACCTCGTTTTGTAGGAAGGGTGACAGTATTAGAAAGGTCACTTGCACTCTTCCAGTTTGTTTGCTAGCCTAACTTGGGGAACTCTGGTCCGTTTCTATCCCTCACTGGGGCAGCAGTTCTGGCTGGGATGGGTGTTGTGGCCAGGCGACTCTGGTGTGACCCTTGGTGGCCATTCATCTTCTCCTGGGGGCGGGGTTAGAAGGGAGGGCACAGGGTGAGACAGGCAGGATA
The DNA here is from genome assembly GCF_987537825.1 of Furipterus horrens. Classification (NCBI taxonomy): domain Eukaryota; kingdom Metazoa; phylum Chordata; class Mammalia; order Chiroptera; family Furipteridae; genus Furipterus; species Furipterus horrens. The sequence continues at coordinate 195,485,552 of NW_028327174.1, forward strand.
AGCTATCAGTACTTCTTGCCTGCAGTCCCTGCCCCCACCTACTCCTAGCTCAAGAAATTCTCCCCACCCCCTGACCTACAGACCTGGTGGCTGGAGGACGAGGTGGCCCGAATAGCCACTGGACTTGGTCTGGGACCTCGCAGGTCCCCCAGAGCCTACATCTGAGTGGTGCAATGGGTTCTCTGCCCCTCTGGGATGGGGTGGAGACAGGCTGCAGGCGGGAGGCGGGAGCCTATCCTATCCTGGAGCTCCCTCTAGTGTTTCCAGAGGGGCTTGCAGCCTGTCCTTTAGGGAGGACAGAGTTTGTCCAGACCATCCCTAAGCTATCCAGACAGCTCCAGTCTCCATCTTCAACCTTGGGGATTCACCAAGCTGGTTTGCTGGGGTGTGCTCTGGCTTTCTCCCTCCTTCTCAGCCCCAGCAGATACCAAGTTCTGTTGTTTCGGCCCCACAAATGCCCGCCCCTGCTCTCCACCCTCCCCTGTCCTGATTCAGACCTTTGACCTTTCCCTGGAGTCCTTCTACCTTTGTCTTCTGCAGTGCACCTCCCCGACTCCTCCCCAGGAGACACTGCTGCGTGCACACCTGACTGTGTCACCCCCTGCTTTAACACCTTCCATAGCTCCCCAGTGCCTCTGGGACGGGGCCCAGTCTCCTCGACACCTCACAAGCTCTGCACTACCTATCCTCTGCTGACAGCCTCACCTCTGATCACAGACCCTTCACATTCGGCCCACAGGTAACATTCGCCCGCCTGCAGTCGCTGAAGGCATGATGCCCTCTCTCACACGTGACCCTGGCCCACGCTGCGTCTGCAGCCAGGTTGCCTTCTGCCACCTATTCACTCTCCAAGGCCCTATCTCTTCTGGGAAACTGCTGTCTGGCAACCGACCTCTGTGTCCTTTGGACCCCCACCAGGTTCTGAGCAAGCGGCTCCCAGCAAAGTTCATGTGTCTATCATTCCGCTAGATGTAAGCTTCCCAACGGCCAGGGCTGAATGGCCCTCCTGTGTATTTGTCACCTGCAACATGCCCTGTCTGCATGTGCAGATGGTAGGGGAGCGGCTGGGGTGATGGTGTGGATTTGCTCCGTGGGGCAGGGAGGAAACAGGAGCCTCGATTATGGGGACTCTGGGTATCAGGCTAAGGAATGTGGACTTGGCCTGAGGGTACCTAGGAGTTAACAGGCAGGAGACACAATGCAGGATTTGGAAAACTCCCTCTGGCAGTTGGTGTGGAACCCATGGTCTCCTGGGCTCAGTTTTGGGTGGGGACAGGGATGCTTTCAGTTTTCATGACTGGAGGGAGGGGGCACCACTGGCATTTAGTGGGTGGGGCCCGGGATGTGCCCAACAGTCCCTGAGAGCACAAAGAATGCCACTTGACTTTGAAATGTCCTGCTAGACATTCGTGTATAGGAAAAAAAGACCTGTTTGTAAGTGTCTGAGCAAGCTCAAGTCTCGCATATAAACACAGAGAGCATTTTTGCATGAATGCTCTAAATTTTAGCATACGCTGAATTTGCTAGAAATACAACTTCCATGTAAATTGAAGAAAGATTGCTCTTACTCTTGTTCAGAAGCTTCCCCAGAGTTGTCATAATACTGAAGAATTATATACTTAATGTCAACGCCACCATGGTGTTTGAGTTGCCAACTTGACATTCTCTTTATAAGTCTGCATTGCGGCTGTTGCATTCAGGGGCTTCTATGGGTAGGCACAAGCTTCTCATTATTTTATGATGTCTCCTAGTGGAGTCAGTAAAAGTATTTACTACTTGAAATATATATCATCTTAAATTAGTTTCCTTATTAGTTTAACCAAAACTCACTTAGCTCTTAACATGTGCCAGTCACTGTTCTAAATGCTTCATGAATAATTACTCATTTAATCCTCATAACAACTCTATGTAGTAAAGTGCTGCGTAGAAAATAATCCCTTTTTTTACTGGGGAGTTAACTGAGACACAGAGAGGTTAAGTGACTTACCCAAGGTCACACAGCTGGGAAGCGCAGAAGCCAATATTTGAACCAGCGTCTGTGCGCTTTACCACGAGCCTCTAATGACTTGCTCTGACAATTTAGTTAGAGCCTTGGTTTTCCTTTGGGAATTATATGCACATGTATGCCATTTCACTTCAGGGTGACACAAGATACTTGTTGCTGAGGGGGAGTTGAAACAGGCTTAAGATTCACTGGCAGAGGGCTCCTGAGAGAGCCTGGGTGTGGGCATGTGAGCAGGGCTGGAGTCTGGGAGAAGACCCTGCCACACCCTAGCATTTGGGGAGAAAAGCAAGGAAGGGAGGAAGGCAGGAGGGAGGCGAGGCCAGAACCCTGGAGGGAGTGGGTGACAGCATGGAAGGCCTCCAGAGTCCCGGGGAGGTCAGGGCTGAAGGTGGTCCCACGTTTGGCCACAAGGTGGCGTATGGCGGCTGAGGGACAGGGGCTGGCGGGCGGGGCTTGGATGGGTTCGACCTGGCTGGTGCCCTTCTAATCTGGCGCTCCTTGTAAAAGCTCCGTGCTTGCGTCTGCATATTGAGACTCCACGGGCTGTGGGAGCCTTGCCATCCCCCGGCCCGCCCCCACCCCAGGGGCTTCTTGGATCTCTTGGGAACGTCTGAAAAGCAGAATGAAGAGAACCTGCATTGTCACCTCAGATCCCTACAGCAGTCCACCCTAATCACAGGGAATGCGGTCCAAGCTGCCAGTGGGTGCCTGAAACCGCGGATGGTAACGAAACCTATAGACACTGTTTTTTCCTATACAGACATGCCTAGGATAACATTTAATTTTTAAAGTAGGCACCTTAAGAGAGTAACAACAGTAACTACTAATAAAACAGATCAGAACAATATACTGCAATAAGTTACGTAAATGTGGCGTCTCTTCCATACCTTACTGTGAAACACCTTATTGTACTCACCCTTCTGGTGACGATGTGAGATGACACGGTGCCTAAGTGCGAGATGAGGTGAGGTACTCAGAACGGCACACGATTTGAAACTTAGGGATTCTTTCTTGGATTTTCGACTTAGTGTTTTCAGACTGCGTTGACCACAGGTAACTGAAGCTGTGAAAAACAGGCCTTAATGGTGGGAACTGTTATCACTCCCGTTTTACAGACGGGGAAACTGAGGCCCAGAGAAGGAAGTCCTGTGCTGAGGTCACTCTGCAATGGGTGGAACTAGGCTCAAACCTGGACCTGCTTAGCTGAGGGGCACGGGATTCTTCCTCCCCGGGGGCTGAGGGCAGGCGGAGAACGGGCTGTTTTCTAATGTTGTAGGGGCTTTGAGATGAGCTGGATTTGGATTCCTGAGTCCAGGTCCCCTGAAGGACTCCTGCTCTCCACCCAAACAAGGCCCTCTGCAGCCTGGAGAGAGCAAACATCAAGTGCAGCAGGAGACTGCGAGGGCAGACAACAAGGACGACTCCCAGTGCGGGAGCAGGACCGCTCGCTCAGTTAGCGCCGCCCTTCAGCAGGACGGCCACCTTAAACTAGTGAGGTGTCTGGAGCTGCACACAGCAGGGGAGGGCTAGGGCAAGGGGAGAAATGGCTGGGAGGGGGGTGGTGAGGGTTGGGAGAGACAGGGGCCCCCTCCTGAGGGCCATGGTGGGAGGGGCTGTGTGTGGCAGTGAAGAGGAGCTGAGACACTGCGAAGGAAGAGCTGCCAGGAGCTGTGGTTGACAGAAGGTGGAGAGGGCAAGGGGGCATCGGGCAGCACCATGGGGGTCCCTTGCTCAGGTGGGAGCCAAGTGGGAGGACCTGGGGCTTCAGAGCCAACACAGGAGGTCTGGGGGCCACTGGACGCTCAGGCCTGGGCTGGGGGTACTCCAGCGGGGTGGGATAACTGAGGACGGGGGGGCGGGGGGGACCGGGAGCGGCCTCATCTGGCGAGAAGGCCCCACAGAATAGACATTTCTCTGAGGAGGCTGAGGCAGCACAGCCTGAGAGGTGGGTGGACAAGGGGGTGGGGGTGTCAGGAGGGAGAGAGCGGTGGGCACTGACGTGAGGTCAGACCCCTGGCGGCCCTCACCCCGTCTGGAGTCCGGGGCCTCGGGAAGACCGGGAGGGTCAGACCCCTCCTCCAGAGCCCTCCTGGAGGTGGAGCAGCTTGGGAGGGCCTGGGTTGGGGGAGGAGGCGGGAGAGGAGGGAGGGCGGGGCCGGGCCTCTGTCCACGGCATTAGTGCTGGTTGGAGGGAGAGGGGGGTACACAGCCGGCCAGGCTGCCTGTTCCCATAGCGGCAGAGCACAGCGTGCTGCCATGGCGCTGGCCTGTCTGGGGACCCCGGACCCCAGGCTCCCAGCCCCTTTCTTGCTGCTGCTGCTGCCCTGGGCCCCTGCGCTCGCCCTCCTGGCCGGTGAGTTGGAGCACAAGCCTTGGTGGGGGAGACCTGGGACAGAGTCTGTCTCCCAAAGCAGATACCCCAGGCCCTGGGGCTGTCCCTGTGGGCGCTGGCCCAACTGTAGGGCTGGGGTGCAGGCCTGAGCCATGGGCTGTAGAGGAATGTGCTGCTTAGGGCCCCTGGAACTTGGGTGGGGGCCATTGCGTCCTGGGACTTGGGGCTGTTGCGTGTTGGGGGGCCTTTGCGAGGAGGCTTGTGGGCCAGCTGTGATCTGGGTAATGGGGTGGGCTGTGTCCTGGGAGGGGTGTTGGGGCTGGGAGAGCTGGGCTGTGGGGTGCAGGTGGGGGTGTGTTAAGGTTGTGGAGTAGGAGGAGCTGTACCAGGTGAGGCTGAGTTGTGTCTGAGGCTTCCTGAGTGTGCCGGGCTGCGTTCTGGCGTGAGTTGTGGGGTGTAAGTTGTCCAGTGGGTTGGACTGTGCCATGAGAGCCCAAAATGGGAGCAGCAGACCCCAGTCTAGTGGACTGGGTGGAAGAATGGAAGGGAGACCCAGGGGAGTACATTTGTGCCCTAGCCCTGCCTACACTGGGGGGCTGCAGGTGCTCTAGAGTCCCTGGGGGGTGGCTAGGCTCTCAGACCCCCTCCCAGGCATTTCCAGACGGAGCTGAAAGGGCTCCCTGAAGCCAGACTCCATCCACCAAGCACATTTTGCTTTTGTCCAAGTGGATTCACGTGCGTGTGCATGCGCAGGCCTGGAATTCTTCCTGGGGGTGGGGTGGGGGAGTCTGGGGGACGCTTTGTCTTGGTCACTATGACTACTAGGGCCAGGCCTGGAAAGGCCCCTGCCCCCACTGCCACTGCTGGAGGAGGGAACCAAGGAGGCGGGTGGCTTGGGCTCCACTGTGGCTAGGGGAACCCCCACCTCTTAGACTCTGGGGTGTGGGGTCAAGTCCCCCTACACCCCTTCCTCTGGCCTCTCATGGGGTCTGGCTCACAAAGCCTTTGTCTCCTCCTCTCCATAGGGCCCCTGGGGAAGGTAAGGACCCCATTTTGCAGTAGAGGAAACCAAGGCTCAGGGAAGAATGGGGGCCTATGGGCTGGGTCCCCCACGCAAATCTGGGGCTCATGAGAGGAGCTGGAGCCTACTCTCTGCACCAAGGGACAAGAAACCCTCGTTTGTGGGCCTGGTGTCTTACACTTCACACACATAAATGCATGTGCACACACACAAATGCACACCCGCACTTGCACATACAAGTCACAGCTGTGCACATACACACACAGCTGCACACTGGTGTGGCATGCACAAGGGTACACACCACATGAACAGGTGTGCACAGGCTCATGTAGACCCAACACACACACTCACATGCACCCGCAAGTGCCTGCACATACCAATGCACACATGTCAACATGTGTGCATTCACATTCAAATACACATTTATGTGAACCTCAAGGCAGAGAGTGGATTGATGCTACAGAAGGGAACAGGCTCATACAGACACACTCACCCTACACGACCCTGCTGGGGTCTCTGAGGGCAGCCTTGCCCTGTGATTTCTGCACAGGGGACCCCTTCCTGGGGATCCCTAAAAGCTGGAGCAGGGGCACTACAGGCATGAGTACTTCTGGATGCCGGTACCCCAAGCCTGACTGCCAGGAGGAGAGGGGCTGGGGACTATATCACTTGAAAAGCTCCATCCCAGAGGGCACGGTGGTTCTGGAGGCCCCAGGCTCCTGGCTCTGCAGCCCACCCCTGCCAGGCCCTGAGCTTGGCCCCTCCATCTGAGCCCACTCTGCCACAAAGGCCCCACTGGTTGCTAGGAGAGGACTAAGCATCTTGGAGTACAATGGAACATGTTGGGCTCTCAAATCCCTCCTGCTCCCCAAACACCCTGGGAGCCAGGCTGACAAAGGGGTGGTAGTCGAGTCCCCGAGTCCAGCCCCTCCTCCACCAGAGCTGGGTGGGAGCCTGCAGGACAGAGGCAGGGAGCAAGAACTGCACACATGTGACCCAGGACCAGGACCTACTGGTCAGTGTTTGCCCCAAGAAAAGACTTGCTGACGAAAGAATAAAAGCATCGGCTGCTCCGTGGCCAGTGCTCCTGGACTAACATGGTCAAGTTTTACTCTCACTACAGCCCTGATACCCTCAGTTTGCAGAGGAGGAAATAGCGCGTCAGTAACTTTCCCCGAGTCAGAGTGAGTGGGTGGCAGGGCCAGGATGTCACAGCAGACTCTGGTACTAGCTGATGTAAAGTCACATTTCTTTTCTGTACCTGTCTAAAGGGACACACCAGCTAACCCCAAGGGCCTGCAAGATCTAATGAGAACATGTCCTGGTTCTTCAACTTAGCTTTGGCATGGAATCCCATTTCAAAGGAAACTTTAGAGAGAAGACAGAGGCCGAGTTGTAGTTAAAAGGGAAATAAATAATTACCAGAGGCCGGTCAGTCGGCAGGCCGGGACCCCACCTGCTCCATCCGACTCTCACTGTGGGAAGTGCCTACCTGGCCCCAGGGCCGAGACCAGGGTTTGGAAATGCTAGGATGTTCCAGCGCCGGGAACGGTGTAGGACGAGAATCCCCAACATTACTGTTGTGGTTACGGTTACCAAAATTATGCCTTTTAACGTCAGGGGTAAACACGTGTAAAAGAATATTTCTACCCTGCGCTGTTCCTGAGTCTCGTCCCAGAGCCTATTGAGGAGATGAACATTTCCCTTCTGCGAGGCGCTCCCACCCCTACTAGATCATGGGCCCTTTCTCTGTAAAATTTTTTCCCTTTGACTTTTAGATGAAATCTTAAAAAAATCTTTTTTTTTATTAAATGTATTGGGGTGACATTGGTTAATAAAACTGTATAGGTTTCAAGTGTGCAGTTCTATGACCCATCACCTGTATACTGCACTGTGCACTCAGCACCCAGCGTCGTTGGGTCGCTTCTTTAAAAAAATCCTCTTGCCTTATCAAGACGAGAAAGAAAGGTCCCAAAATCCACCCTCGGGAGGCAATGCTCATGTTGCTGTCACTTATCACTAGGCTTGTTAGAAGTGCCTGGAAAGTAGGAGTTGCCAAGCACGGAGTGAGGCCTGAAGCCCAGCGGATCGCTAACAGCCAGGGTCCAGGCAGACAGGGAGGACCAGCCATACTGCCCAAGCAGATGCTGGAACCTGCATGCTTATGCTTGTGCAAGCCTTCAGACACACACGCACGCACGCACGCACGCGCCGGGGTGGCTGGCTGGGCTAGAACGCAGCATAATGATGGCAGGAGTGGGGATTTCGCATGCACCTCGAGACGTGAGGACCTGCGGGACATCAGGAGACAATCGATCTACTTCTTGGCTTTTTGAGGGATGATCCTGGGCAGGTTTATGATCTCTGAATTAGAAACACGGTTTTCTAACACCACCCATGTCTTCTGGTTTAAAGTAATGTAATAATGTAACAACAGATGCAAGGTGTGTAGCACAGCCTGGAGCACATAGTACACACTCAGTAACCAGTGCCTTTGCTGCAATCCTGTCCTGTCCACAGAGAGGTTTCCCTTCCATTCCCAGCAGTGGGTTCTGGGCCTTCTCAGGGTGGGCAGCAGGTCCAAGGGGAGGGGCAAGGTTAGTTAATCCCTCCCCTGCCAGGTCTTCCCAGGCGGCCTGAGAGGTCAGGAGGGATTTGTAAAGATAAGCACAGGCCCCTCATCACCCTGGCAACAGGCCCCGCCCCTCCAGCCTGGCCGCTGGGAGGGCCTCTCCTCTGTCCTTACTTCTCCTTCCCTGAGCCCTGTGCGAGCTCCTGGGAGAGAGAGAGAACGCGAGGTCAGCAGTTCCAGAGCCTCATGGTACAAAGAGACCCCCAGGGAGCGTGCTGCAATGCAGACTCTCAGGCTCTGGGCCCAGTGGTTCTCAATCTCTTGGTGTGGAGCGGGGCCCGGGAATGGGTATTCCTAATACAGCCAGAGGGGGCTGGGCTCTGGAAACTGGAGGCTCTGCAGCAGGCAGACCTGGCTTTGGCCTCCAACCCGGCATGGGCTGTGGGACTGTGCTTCACCCCTGAGCCTCTTTCCTCAGCTGTGACACTGGAGTAACAGTACGCCCTCCTCCTCAGGTGAAGGCGAAGATTAACTGAGGTGACAGGCAGGCTCTTGGGGCTACTGCATGCCTCCCGGGACAGGCAGCTCCCTCCCTCTCTGCCAGGCTCTGACAAGAACTACTCCCTCCCAGGGGGCAGGCCTCATCTCCTGGGGCGCTGTCATTTAGGGCCACAGCCCATCTGCACCTGCCTTCCCCACTCCTCCAGGTGCTGTGTACCCAACCTGGTCCCATCTGCTCCGAAAGGGCTCTGGACCAGGGGCAGAGCTCCTGACTGGGGTGGGGTCCCTTGAGCCACACAGACAAGGGACTGCGCCTTGTTGGGATAAAATGGCACAGGCCCCAGCAGCCAGGGCCCTTCAGGGGGGAGCTCTGATTACTGTGCTCTTCTTCCTGAGCTGGGCTGGGTTGAGGGACCCCAATTATAATGACCAGATCCTCACTGAGGGCCCGCTGGGTGCCAGGGCTTCACTCGTATAACCTCGGTGGCTCCTGACAACACCCCATGAGGTGGGCACCATTTGCACCCCAAGCCGGGTCTGTATGACACCCAAACCTGTTCCTTAGGTGAGGGAGCTCAACTTCCTCCCACCCCCATCAGATCTCCTCCCCACCCCCATCACAGCATCGAGCCTAGGGGACCCAGCCACTCAGAGTGGGGAGAAGAACGACGGGCTGTCTGTTAGCCCTTCCGAGAGGCTCAGACACCCCTGCCCTCGCCCCTACGGCCAGGCTTGGGGGAGGGGCTGGGGCTGGGTGCCCTGAGCTACAGGAACGGTGGACAGCGAGGGTATGTGGACCCCCTGGCCCTAGAAGGTCATCTGGTCTGACAGTATTTGAGAGCCTCTGCCCCCTGCCATATGCCCGGCCCTGTGTGCACAGTAGGGTCCCCAGTTTGGGTCTGGGAGTGAGCGAGCCCATGCTGAGCTGTGCCAGGTGCTCTGGGTGGGGTGACAGCTGGGCTCTTGCCCTAAGTCTGTTTACTGGTCAGTGTTTCCATCTCCCCGTCCCCCATTGTGCTCAGCCCTGTCTGGGAAGGGTGGGGGTCAGCCAGTGGACAGCCCTGCCTTGTGGAATGCAGATGACGCCTGAGAGGCTGCCAAGCCTTATCTGGGGGTCTTCACCGGGGTGGGGGAGGGGAAGTGCAGGGCCTGGTTAGTGTCTGGATGACAACTTGATTGGAGAAGGGGCACCTCTCAGAGCCCCAGGTGTGTGTGGGGGGCTCCTTCTTGTGGGCGGCTCTCCCTCCCCATCACTTACTGAGTCCCTACAATAGGCACCTGACTGCAGTTCCTGAGGCTCTGAATCCTGACTTATCCTATGACACTCGGACTGTCAGCATCCCCTTTTCAGACTGGGAACCGAGCTCCATAGGAAAATGGCCCAAGGTCTGAGAGCTAGTAAATGAGCTGGGATCTAACCCATGGCTGTCTTACTGCAAAGCCCAAGTTCTTATCCCAAAATTACACAGACAGGTGGGGAGGCAGGGAGGGAGGGAGGCTGGCTCTACCTGGCTTGGCTTTCAGATCAGTAGGCAATCCTCTAACAGAGGGAGCTGGGCAAGGTGCAGGCAGCATGGTGGCCACGGCCAGGGGTTCAGTCAGCGGGTCTCAATACTTGCCCTGTACCGTGACCCTAGCCAGGCTGGCTGCTCAAGCATTTGCTGATAGGGACACAGTATGGGCCAGGGCTCCTGTGAGAAGCTCCCAGGGCAGCAGGGTGGGGTGGGGAGTTGGGGGGGGGGGGGGGAGAAGGGCCTTTGAAGTTCTCCATCTTCAATTTCACACAGGGATGGGGTTACCAGACCCCCAGCAGGAGTGGTGGAGGGGGCAGTGGGAAGATCCCCGTCCTGGGCCTTCTGGGAGAAAGTGGGCTATAGATGGGAGACGCAAGGAGACCCCCTCCCCAGTGGGGCTGAGACTAGTGGGCAGACCTGGGAGGCTGTCCCAGCACTAACTTGCTGTGTGGTCTCAGGCAAGTCCTCACTTTCCCTCCTGAGCTTCAGTGTAGCCTCTTGTAAAATGGGCACGGCAAAGCCTGCCTCAAAGGGGCGCTGTAGGGGGACCGCTCGCTAACCTGAGTGGGGAGCCTGGCTTCCCAGGTCCTACTTCTCTGTCATGGAGGCACTCCTGAAACTAGCCCCACTTCCAGGTGTAGATGTGTGCAGCATGCCTGGCTTGTACAGCCCCTGGCCCACCCTCCATCCTACAGAGGGTGACAGACCCCTGCTGTTTCTGGCTCTGGGGTCTGGGGGTGAGCGTGTGTGGGGAGGGGAGTGCCTGGTAGCCCCTGCCCACCCTGTCTCCTCTCTCTACAGGAACAGTGCCTGCTGAGACCCCGAGGGCCTGTGCCTCAGACCCATGCGCTCCAGGGACCGAGTGCCAGGCTACGGAGAGTGGCAGCTACACCTGCATGCCTATAGAGCCCCGGGGCTGTGCCACCCAGCCCTGCTACCACGGCGCTCTGTGTGTGCCCCAGGGTCCAGATCCCAATGACTTCCGCTGCTACTGTGTGCCCGGGTTCCAGGGCCCACGATGCGAGTTGGACATCGATGAGTGTGCGTCCCGGCCCTGCCTCCATGGGGCGACCTGCCACAACCTGGCCGATCGATACGAATGCCACTGCCCCCTTGACTATGCAGGTAATGGCCCCGGCGGTGCCCAGAGGAGGTCTATGATATCGATCCTGTCAGTGGCTCAGGGTGTGAAGTCACGAATTCAGCTCTGACTTCAGTATCGACAGCCCCGACCTTTCTGCGCACCCTGGCAGCTCATGGGTATAGCCTCTCCAGATCTTGCTACAGACCTGATGCCTCTCAGGCTGATCTGGCAGCTCTGGGTGAGTGTGAATGAGCACATGCCGGTACGGTGCCTGGCACAAAAAGGCACCGGACACAGGTTAGTTCAGTCCCTTCTAGAGTTCCGTATGGGCTGGGAGTGGAGACACCCCTCACACACTTCAGGTGGGACTAGAGTGCTGGCACGCCTGGTCTGGCTTTAACGAGTACACATCTAGGCAGTATTTCTCACTTCTACTGACTCCAGACCTGTGTCGGGCTGTGGTGCAGACACTGTCAGATCAGCTGATGATTCTAGAGTATAAACACCCCTGGTATGGTTCAGGTCGTAATGGTGGTCTCATTCAAACTGTAAGGCAGACGTACCGCAGGGGCCCCTGCGGTCTCCAGTGGAAAGTCGGGAATAATGTATATCCAAGTGGGGGGGCACTGAGAAAACGCTACTTTCTTCCTCCAGAGTTTGGCCCTGTCCCAGTCTCATCTGTGCTCCAAGGCAAAAGCCACCGAAGTGACTGCCTAGAAGCTGGGAAGGAGGGCACAACTGGGGACAGATCTGGAAGGAGGCCAGGTCTAGGGCGCTTGGGAGCCTGCATTACAGATGCTCTGGATTCAGAAATCTCTGAGGGCACAGGGCAGTTTGAGGTCACCTCAGAGCAAGGAGTATAGATGGGGGGGCTGGGTTCCAAGGGACAGTGCTTATAATGAAAAGGCAGGTCTCGGCGCACAGGTGAAGATGGACTCTGGAAACGGGTTCCATGTGTCTTTCAGAGCCTTGGTTTCTGGATAAGTTAGTTGTGTATGTGTGAGTGAGGTCACGTGAAGGGCCTGTGTGTCTGTCAGTGTGTGCAGGTGTCTGGGCTCCCTGAATGCCTCTGTGCTAAAACGCCGTGTGTGTGAGTGCCAGCAGGTGTGCACGCGCCCGGATGCATGGTGCTCAGACGCCCTGGGGAATGCTTTCTGGGTGAGATGTGAGTGGGGGCAGTGTCTGTGTGACTCATTTCTCTGCTCCTCCTTCCGTTCCCAGCCAGGCGGGGGAGGTAGGGATTCCAGGCGGCCTGGGCCTGGCTCCCCCTGGCACAGAGGACAGGAGTGGGGCCAGGGCAGGAGGAGTGTGGGGTCACAGGAAGGAGGGGCTGTGTTTTGTGCTCACTGAGCCGGGAAGGGGGTAAGATTCCTGCTGGAGCCAGCTGGGCCCCTGGCCCCATGACCAATCATCATTCCCCATGACCAATCCCACTTAGGGGCTGCGGCAGGGCCACTGGAGTCTACAGTGACATGTGCGCTCCAAGATGAAGTGTGCAGTACATTTCCACCCTGGGATGAATTCCTCATCTCCCTTCAGCTCCACAGCCCCCACCCCCGAGAACCACCCAACCCTCTGGGTGTTGCCCAGGACTGAGGCGGTTCCTGGGACCTGAACATTCAGTTTTAAAAGACAATGCAGGGGAAACCAGAAGGGGCTGCTTACCCTACTACAGCATCTCCTGCTGGGACATGTTCCTCTCTCAGTATGTCCTCACACCCTCTTCAAAGCCAGCAGAGTGAGCCTTTTAACATGCAAATAGGACCACCTAACTCAGCTGCTCAAAAGTTTTAGGGTAAGCCCAGATTGTGTTACCCCGCCCTCCAAGGCCCAACCACCCTGCACCCCTGCCTCACCTCCTCCACTCTCCCTTAGCTCTCTAGCTTCATGTGCCCTGCAGAGGGCATCATGTCCGACCCCAAGCAGGTCTTGACCAACAGTCTCTCTGGAACCCAACTGCTCAAACAGCCCCCTATCCTAGTCTAGTAACACCCACCCTGGTCCTTCAAAAGGCTCTTCTTCTAAGAAGCTTTCCCTGACTCCCCCCCAGGCCAAGATCCTGGCTCTTGCTTTCACAGAACCCAGTACTTTTGCACTGTCGAGCTTATCATAATTAAAAATCAGTCCTCATTTAGTTAACACTGACTTACTGTGCATCTCCCAGTCTAATACCCGTGAGCTCAAGGGAGCAGGGATGCCTATCTTGTTTCTACCCTGTTACCACTGCTGTTGCGAGAAACACCGCTGTGAGGAAGGAACGGGCAGGTTCTCTCTGTGGACCCTCACCTTCTGCTCCTTGTAGCTGGGACTGGTGTGAGCAGGCCTCACTCGGCTTCTTTCGCCCTCCCTCTGGGTGACCTGCCTGTGTCCTTGTCTCCGACCCTGTCCAGGTGTGAACTGCGAGTTGGAGGTGGACGAGTGTGCCTCTGCGCCCTGCCTGCACGGGGGCTCGTGCCTGGACGGCGTGGGCTCCTACCGCTGCGTGTGCAGGCCAGGCTACGGGGGTGCCAGCTGCCAGCTGGACCTGGACGAGTGCCAGAGCCAGCCATGCGAGCACGGGGGCGTGTGCCACGACCTGGTCAACGGGTGAGCGCGCGGCCCAGTGCCCGAAGCTGGGAAGGCTGCACGGTGGGTCGGGGGAGGCAGTGGAGGCAGGGGGCTGCAGCCCAGTAGTGCGTGCTCCGCTCCAGGTTCCGGTGCGACTGCGCGGACACGGGCTACGAGGGCGTGCGCTGCGAGCAGGAGGTGCTGGAGTGCGCTTCAGCGCCCTGCGCGCACAATGCTTCCTGTTTCGAGGGCCTTGGGAGCTTCCGCTGCCTCTGCTGGCCAGGTGCGTGCATGTGCGCATGCGTGCGTGCGCGCGCGTGTGAGTGCGTGCGTGCTTCCGGCGCGTGTACGTGCGGGCGCGCGGACGCAGGCGCAGGCTGATGGGCCGGCGCGGCCTGGTGCGGCGGGCTCCTTGTACTCCTGTGTGCACGCGCCGTCAGTGGATCAAGTACGGTGCGTGCATCCGATTGCAACGTCTCTGAGTGTCAGTCTCCTTACCTGCAAAATAGGGTTAATCACAGCACGTGCTCCCGGGTTGAGAGAGAGTAGAGGCGTAATGCCCATGAAGCCTTGGCACGTGGCCTGGCACATGCAAAGTGCTCACTTCTACTGGCAACACTAGTAAGGTGATGCTGAGCTGATTAAGGCTGCTGTGCTCATTCCTACCGCCGTTGATGCTGATGTGCCTCCCTCTCTTCTGAGATGCGCGACCATATTCTGAACTGTTGTCCCGACTTGGCTCTGGGCTAGTGGCCTGGCATGGCATCTGTGGGGTGGGGGTGGGGTGCAGCCTGAGGACTCCTTGCGACCTGATGTCCATGTGTGTGTGCCCCCAGGCTACAGCGGCGAGCAGTGCGAAGTGGACGAGGACGAGTGTGCGGCGGGCCCCTGCCAGCACGGCGGCCAGTGCCTGCAGCGCTCCGACCCGGCCCTCTATGGAGGGGCCCAGGCCGCCTTCCCCGGCGCCTTCAGCTTCCGCCATGCCGCCGGCTTCCTATGCCGCTGCCCTCCGGGCTTTGAGGGTGAGCTCCCTACCCACTTCCAGGGCAGCAGGTCCGCCAGTGTCCAAGGGCGCCGGGAGGGATGGGTTCAAGCGCCTTTCTTCGGGCCTCAGTCTGTCCAGCTGTAAAGTGAGCCCTTCCAGGTCGTCTGGTGCTGAGGCCATAGGTGGGAACCACAGCTGCGCCTCTTGCAGGGGATGACTGCAGCGTGGACGTGGACGAGTGTGCTTCAGCGCCATGCCTCAGTGGGGGCCGCTGCCAGGACCTGCCCAGTGGCTTTCAGTGTCACTGTCCAAATGGCTACACAGGTGCTTGGGGGTGGGGTGGGCACAGTGGCCCAGGTGACAGCCAAGTTAGGGCTGAGCTGGGACCTGGGCTTTGGAGGTGGGAATGGAGGTAACCAATCAGTTTGAGAACTATTTAGGAGGGTCACTCTGCAGATCCTGAGGGTTATCTGGGTATGAATGGAAGGGGTCAGGGATGCCGGCTGGATTTCTCAGCTTCGTTCACCGAGTCGGAGGGTCTGTGGAGCACTCCCAGAAGGAGCCTGGGCAGGAGCTGGGGCCCAGCGTTGTGGCCTGGGCGGGAGTCAGACTGGGGGTCAGGAGGGTAATCCTGGCAGCTGGGGTCACGGGCGGCTGAGGTTGTCTGGAAGATCCTTTGGCGAGATGGGCAAAGAGAACCCTAGACACCTGACATCAAAGGGCAGGGCAGAAGCCTAGGGGCCCGCAGGAAGGACAGAGGCGCTTTGGCCAGGACAGAGAAGGTAAAGGGGGCGGCATTATGGGTAGCTGGGGGCAGTGTCTGGAGAAGGATGAGCTTGACCTTTGGGGAGCTGGGCCCTGTTAAGCAAGAGTTGGGGGTACAGAAAACGTCTCTCTGCCTTGGGTACACCAAATGCTCTGACACAGACATGCTCCCATGCGGACACTGGTGATCCCAAGGCAGTCCTTACTCGCTGAGTGTCCCTGTTCCCTCTGGAATGCCTGTGACACTTCCCCCACACCGCCCACATTCCTGCTCAGGCACATTGCCTCCTCCTCCTGCCTGGGCTCCTGGGCACAGGCTCCCACGCCCTGGGGAAAGGGGTGGTGATCACCCATCCCCTCTACCCTTCACCCACCCAAAGACACTGGGACTCAGTGTCTCCACCCTTAAGTGGACCATCTTCTGCTCCCATGGGCTGTGGTTCCCGAGTCCTGCCTTGTGGGTGCCTGGCACACAGTGGGTCCACCAAACATGCCCTGCCTTTGAAGAGCATGCTCTGTGCATTTTGTTACCCCTTCATCACAGCTCCATGAGGTGGGGGTTTAAATCCTCATCTCACAGATGAAGCCATGGAGGCTGTAGAGAGGGAGTGTCATCCCCTCAGGCTCCCCAGCAGCAGCAGGAGCTGAACTCAGCTGATGGGTGACAGCGAGGTCAGATCTCTAAGGTCAGAGACCAGGAGGGGGAATCCCGGCTGTGGGGCTGGGCTCCTTGCCACTGGCCATACCCACGCTCCCTTTGGGTTGTGCTTGGCATGGGCGAGGCCGGAGCCTGGCATTCCTGAGCTGGCTCTGAAGGAGGTGGCCGGACCCGGTGGGGAGCTCTGCTCCCCAGCCTCCGTGCCCGCCCAGCACTCTCGGACACCTGGGGAAATGCAATGGGGCTGCGGGCTCTGTGGACCTTCCTAGGGGGCCTGTGGCTCCTGGCAGGTATGGGGAATGGGGGCTTTGGGCAGGGGAGGTGGGCCTAGCCGTCGCCAGAAGGGGACTTGCATTAGTGGGCTGGCTTCTTTGGATCTAGGTTCCTCCAGCTGGCGTATGGGAGCAGGGCTGGCCTTGGTTGTTTTGTGGAGGCTCTGCCTGAGCTGGAATTGGGCTGTGGCCTCTTGACCCAAGCTGGGGCCAGAGCACCTGGTGTGGGAGCTCTTGGAGGGAAGGGGAGGTGGTCCCTTCACAGCCTGGGTGGGGACCCTAGGGCAGAGGGACTGGGAGATTAGAGCCCGGGGACTACTTGGAGCGCCACAGATGCATACACCCACGTCCACTCACTCCTCCATTTCATCACTGTCCATAAAAGCCATGCTGGGCCCTTACTGGGTATCAGTGCCATACTCAGGCCCCCGGAGGAGATCTCAGCGGTGCAAACGGGTACTTTCCATACAGGGTGTTGGGGTGCTGTGCCTGGAAGGGGGCAAGGAGTTGGGAGTTCCACAGTAGTTTGGGGTTGGGAGTCAGAGGAAGCCTCCTGGCTTTGTAGGATGAGTAGGAGTTTGAAAGGCAGGGTAAGGAAGGACGAAGCATTCCAAGGAGAGGGAAAGTATGAGCAAAGCCCCAGAGGCAGGACTTTTCAGAAGAAGCTTGGAGGAACAGGCAGTTCAAGGTCTGTAGGGAGCAGGGTTGAGATTTGAGTGACTGCTAGGGTCCAGCCCATGGGCTATCTCAAATGTCAGGCTGAGACCTTAAGCAGCAGAGAAAGCTGGCCAGGTGATCTTTAGAAGTAGTTCTCTGGCTGCTTGTAGAGATGGATGGTAGAGGGGGTTCTGAAGTCAGGCAGACAGCGGGAAGCTAGACTGTGGCCCAGCGAGGGGTGAGGCAGGAGACGTGGGGTGAGAGAAAAGGCAGATTGGAGAGTGTTTAGGGCATAGACTCCACAGGGCTCAGAGACTCACCAGACATAGCAGAGAAAGGGGTATCCTGGGTTCCAGCCTCTGGGGACTTTAGGGGACCATGAAAATCTGTCGGGAATTGGGAATTGGTTTGGTTGGCAGGTACTGAGGTCACAGTCCCAAGAACCATGTAAGCTCTGGGCTGAGACTGTGGTTCTGGGCTTGGGTGCTGAGCCTCGGCCTGGTCTCTCCCGAAGGCGTGACGTGTCAGGAAGATGTGGACGAATGCCTGTCGGAGCCTTGCCTGCATGGCGGGACCTGTAATGACATCGTGGCAGGCTACCTCTGCCAGTGCCCAGAGGCTTGGGGTGGGCGTGACTGTTCTGTGCAGCTCACGGGCTGCCAGGGCCACGCCTGCCCACCAGCTGCTACCTGCATCCCGACCTTCGAGACTGGAGTCCACAGCTACGTCTGCCACTGCCCAGCTGGTACCCACGGACCTTCTTGTGGCCAGAATACCACCTTCTCTGTGGTGGCTGGGAACCCTGTGCGCGTATCAGTGCCAGCTGGTGTCTCCCTGGGTCTGGCCCTGAGATTTCGCACCACGCTCCCTGCTGGTACCTTGGCCTCTCGCACTGACACCCAGGACAGCTTGGAGCTGGAGCTGGCACTGGCAGCGGCCACACTGCAGGCCACACTCTGGAGCCACGGCGACATTGTACTTGTCCTGAGGCTGCCAGACCTGGCCCTAAATGATGGCCAGTGGCATCGAGTGGAGGTGACACTTGGCCTAGGGGTCCTGGAGCTGCGGCTCTGGCATGAGGGCTGCCCTGTCCAGCTCTGCGTGGCCTCTAGTTCTGTGGTCCCGGCTCCTTTTTCCACAGCCAGGCCGCCTGCCGAGTTCTGCTCTGTCCTGCTGGGTGGCATGGCCTTTGCAGGCTGCCTCCAGGATGTACACGTGGATGGGCACCTCCTGCTGCCTGAAGATCTTGGGGAGAATGTCCTCCTGGGCTGCAAGCGCCATGAGCAGTGTCAGCCTCCACCCTGTGCCCACGGAGGGGCCTGCGTGGACCTGTGGACTCACTTCTACTGTGACTGCCCCCGGCCCTATAGCGGTCCCACATGTGTGGATGGTGAGGAGTGAGCCAAGTGCGCCCAGGGCAGAGGCTCCGCCTTCCCCCAGCCCACAGGCCTCATGCCTGGCACCCTCTTTCCCTGCAGAGGTTCCTGCTGCCACGTTTGGCTTGGGTGGCACCCTTAGCTCTGCGTCCTTCCTGGTCCACCAGCTGCCGGGCCCCAACCTCACTGTGTCCTTCCTCCTTCGCACACGGGAACCTGCTGGCCTGCTGCTCCAACTTGCCAACGACTCAGCAGCTGTCCTGACAGTGTTCCTGAGTGAGGGCCAGGTCCGGGCCGAGGTGCTGGGCAGCCCTGCTCTGGTGCTTCCTGGGCCCTGGAACGATGGGCGCCGCCACCTGGTGACGCTCAGCTTCGGGTCTGACCAGCTACAGGGCTTGAGGCAGCAGGTGCATGTAGGTGGGAGACTCCTCCCTGCTGATGCCCAGCCCTGGGGCGGGCCCTTCCGAGGCTGCCTCCAGGACCTGCGACTCAATGACCTCCACCTCCCCTTCTTTCCACCGCCACCGGGGAACTCAAGCCAGCCCAGAGAGCTGGGCAGCAGGCAGTCCTGGAACCTGACCATGGGCTGTGTGTCGGAGGACACGTGTAGTGTGAGTAGCCTGCATCTCTCGGTTGGCATGTCTTTCTCCTGGTGAAGAAAGCTCCCTGCCCAAGGTCCCGCTGTTAGAGAGGCAGTGAAGCACTCATTCATGTTCACCTCCTCTCTGGCCCAGCTGCTCTTGCCCTCCCTCCGGTGGCCCCCTTACCTCCCTCCCAGTCCTGCTCTGAGGCACACACCCCGATCTAGGCAAGGGCTGCTAAACCTTTATGCAGGAACCGTTTGGGGGGTGGGGAGAGACAGGGACCCCCTTAGCTCATGAACAGAGCACCAGCTCTGGAACTGGAATAGCCTGGGCGTGAACTCCAGCTCCTTTATTTCCTGGCTGAGTGACTCAGGCAAGTGGCTTCTCCTCTCCCTGCCTCAGTTTCCTTGTCTGTAAAATAGAGATAATAGCAACTCCCTCTCTTTTTTGTGAGGAGGTAATGTGTCTGTAGTAGGTGCTAAACTAAGAACCGCTGCAGTGTGGCTATGGTGGGGTGATGCCTCCGCGGGCCCAGGCCAATCCCTGTCCTGATTCTCCTACAGCCTGACCCCTGCCTCAATGGCGGAACTTGCCTGGTCACCTGGAATGACTTCCACTGCACCTGCCCTGCCAACTTTACAGGGCCCACGTGTGCCCAGCAGCTGTGGTGTCCTGGCCAGCCTTGCCTCCCACCTGCTACCTGCGAGGAGGTCCCCGGTGGCTTTGTGTGTGAGTGTGTGCCCTGGGCAGTCCACATGCTGGGTGCTAAACACCCACGATTGGTTAGATCCCACCCCTAAGCTCAGGGCTCATAGTAGACCAGGATGCCAACAGTTTTAGCCCAGGGTAGTTGGGGCACAGCATCCAGAGGGGCAAGCGTGCTGGAGGAAGAGAACATTTGCTATATTTTCAAGGTTAAATAAGACTCTGACATGGTATAGGGAAGGACATGT
Source organism: Furipterus horrens (assembly GCF_987537825.1). Classification (NCBI taxonomy): domain Eukaryota; kingdom Metazoa; phylum Chordata; class Mammalia; order Chiroptera; family Furipteridae; genus Furipterus; species Furipterus horrens. The sequence continues at coordinate 195,505,378 of NW_028327174.1, forward strand.
CAGGGAGGGTCAAGAACATGTGCAAAGGCCCTGAGGTTTATAAGAACAATTGAAACACAAGTATAGGTACAGGTATTGGGTTAGAAATGTTGCCAGAAGCCTTGAATGCTAGGGCAGGCAGCTCAGGACTTTTTCCCAAGGGCAGCGGGGTGCCACTTGAGGATTTTAAGCTGGAGAAAGAAGTTGATTAGCGTTTTTAAAAGCTGACTGCATTTCATTAAAATGCATGATCAACATTGAAAAAACCTGCATTTAAAAAGGATGATTTACTGTAGTGAAGAGTAAGCCTCAGGGATAAGACAAGGCAGCTTCACCTAGAGCAAGGACAGAAAGGGGCAGCAGATTTTTGGAGCGGTTATTATTGCTTGGCCTGCGCCCTGGAGGATAGGGTGCTCCCGGTTGGGTGGGTGCCGGTAGGCAATCACCGACACTCCCTCTCCCCGCAGGTGTGGCGGAAGCCACGTTCCGGGAGGGCCCTCCGGTCTCATTCAGCGGACACAACGCATCGTTAGAGCGCGAGCTCAGCGGTCTCTCGCTTGCTTTTCGCACGCGCGACCCTGAGGCTGGGCTACTGCGCGCCACCGCGGGTGCCCTCGCAGAGTCTGTGTGGCTGGCGGTACGCAACGGCTCGTTGGCGGCCATTGTGCGTAGCGGCCGTGGCCTGCCGAGTGCGGTGCTGCCTGCGCCCGGGCCGCGCGTGGCCGACGGTGCCTGGCACCGCGTGCTCCTGGCCATGGAACGCCCCGCAGCCGTTGCATCGCGCTGGCTGCTGTGGCTGGACGGTGCGGCGACGCCCATGGCGCTGCGTGGCCTGGCCGGCGACTTGGCATTCCTGCGCGGCCCCAGCGCTACGCGCATTCTGCTGGCCGAGAACTTCACCGGCTGCCTGGGCCGCGTGGCGCTCGGCGGCCTCCCGCTGCCCCTGGCGCGCCCGCGGCCCGGCGCCGCCCATGGGTCCCGAGAACACTTTTTGGCCTGGCCCGGAGCGCCAGCCCCGCGCCTCGGCTGCCACAGCGAGCCCGTGTGTGTCTCCTGGCCCTGTCTGCACGGCGGCGCCTGCCACGACCTGTTCGACGCCTTCGCCTGCACCTGCGGCCCGGGCTGGGAGGGCCAGCGCTGTGAGGCCCGCGCGGACCCGTGTCGCTCGGCTCCTTGCGTCCGCGGCCGCTGCCACGTGCGCCCCGACGGTCACTTCGACTGCTACTGCCCGCCAGGCTTCGCGGGCCCGCGCTGCAGGTGCGCACGGCTAGGGGCAGCCGGGTTCCGCGGCTCCGTAGGTGACTCGGGGCAGGTGTCTGTTTGCAGACCTGAAAGGCGAGAGGTGGGCTGGGAGTGGAGGACCCCTGGGGCGGTGGGTAGGGCAGAGAATCTGCTAGCAAGCCGCGGATGGGATGCACTGGGTCTGTGGGCCAGTCCCTCCTCTCCTCTGAGCCTCGGTACCCTCATTATGAAGGGGAACCACAGCCCCCTAGATTTGCCAGATAAAATACAGGACACTCAAATAAATCTGAATTTCAGATAAACAGCCCTCTTGTGTGGCTGTGGGGGGGTGGGGAACCCAGAGCTGGTCTTGGAAGAAAACCTTGATTGAGGCTTCCCTACTCAGCCACCACCACTGATGTTCGCTCGCCCTGGTCCTGTGGGTCGGGCGCAGGATGAGACAGTCCCCTCTCCATTCTGGCTTTGACACCCCCACTCCCTTTGGAGGCAAGCTCATGGAAGGTTGTCTGGCCGAGGACTGACTTCCCCTCTCTCCCCCATGCCCCGCCTCCTGAATGTCAGGCCCTAGTTTTATGATTAAGAATCTGCTTTTGTTCCGAGGAGAATCCTTTTTCCATTTTGTCAGCTTCTCAAAGGACTGGGCCACGGGAAAAGATGCCCAGCCTGGGTCTTGAGGTTTTCCCCCTCGGGGTGGGGGTGGTGGCTGGAGCACAGAGTGACAGCTGTGTGTCCCATCCCTTCCACCTAGGACACTACTTCCATGACTGATATCAGGGACTATAGGAGGTGGGCCCTGAACTCCACAGATGACAACACAGAGGATCAGCTGGCCTGTGGTCACGGATAGGGGTGGGCAGGCCCCAGGCGTCCTGCCCCCAGTCCAGCTCTGTGCCTTCTCCCCAGGTGGCCTGTCCTGCCAGAGGAATGCAGCCTCAACATCACCTGCCTCGATGGCAGCCCATGTGAGGGTGGGCCTCGAGGTGCCAACTGCAGCTGCCAGGAGGGCTTTGCTGGCCAGAGGTGGGCTTGGGGGCTGGGAGGTGGGCCGGCAAGTATGGAGAACTGGGCAGGGCGGGCGAAGTGGGGTACTCACCTTCTGAGCCCTGTCATCACAGTGCCAGACCATCCACCTTTGTCACTTCCGGGGGCTTCCAAGACCATCCTCTGTTATGCAGACACCTGTAGGGATGTAGTTGCCTGGAGGGGCTTCTTGGAGTCCCTTGCAGAGGCCACCTGCGTCGGGACTGTCTGGGGTGGGGGTGGGGGGTGCTGTAAAGGGGCAGGTCCTGAGCCCACTCCACACCAGGAGTCAGTACCCTGGGGCCTCTACACAGGCTCTCTGGTGCTTCCGGTGGAGTGAAGGCTATTCGCAGTCATGAACGCTGGGGCAACCATGGGTGGTGGCTGACGGAGACCCCATTGAGCCTCTGCACCTGGCCAGGCCCAGCCAGGTGGGACCAGTGAATGGCTGAGCTTTGATGCCTGTGAAGGGGGTTTGGGGAGCTAAATAAAGCAGCTGGGGGAACAAGGGATGGGGGGAAGCAGTTTCCTGCACCCCAACCCTCTTCTCTGCCTCCCAGGTGCCAGAACTCCTGTGAAACTACCCCCTGCTTGAATGGGGGCACCTGCCGGGCAGTTGCTGGGGTGTATGAATGTATCTGCAGCAGGAGGTTCTCTGGCCAGTTCTGTGAAGTGGTGGTGAGTTGTAATGGAGGGGTTGGGGCTCCCCGTTTTGGACTTCATCAGAGGATGCTGGTGGGCGGTGGGGGGTGGGGGGGACGCGGTGTACCGCACCTGTTCTTGGATCAACTTGTTATGGAATGGGCAGCAGCAGGGACGACTCAGGTCTCTCCCATGCCCCACACAGGAGGCACTTTCACTCTGGGGAGAGGCTGGGGGCCTCCATCATTCCCCTTCCGGGGACTGGCAGTGAAACCTTTGGGCTTGCCAAGTCCGACCTGGGGTAGGATTCAGGGTCCACAGGATCTTGGAATTCTGGGATTTAGGTTGGTGAACACAAGAGCCTGTAATCTCCAGGGGTTTCTGAGCCAAGGTTCTGGAGTAAGATTTGAGGAGCCCAGGCTTCTGAGGTCAGCCCCTGACTTGAGGGAATCTCAGCTGAAGAGGGGCCCACAGGCAGCTTGAACTTGAATCTCTCCTTTGTGCCGCCCCCTACCCCCCAAAAGGGGCAGAGTTGGCCCTGCAGGCGGAGAGCAGGCAGTGAGCCCACAGTGGGTGCTGTGGGAGGGAGGGGCGGTGGGCAGGGAAGCCTGGGCAGGGGCCTTGATCTCTCTGGCAGCCAGGGTCATAAACCTGCAAATCTCCTCTGCTTCTGGGGACTGCTTTTCCTTTCAAGTGGACCTTTTACAGCCTCTGGCTCCCTGCCCATCTTCCCAGAGTGAGGGAGATAATGGCTTTACAGCTCCCTCAGAAATGCCTGCGGAGCATGCTGGTGAGGGCCCACTCAGGGCTGGACCAGCTTTTATCTACAGCCTTGGGACCCCTCTCCAGGGCCGTGTGCTGGGGCTTGGGACCCCAGTCCCCGTGGGCTGAGGTGAGACCCGTGGCTCTGGAATCCTGGAATTCTGTGATTCCAGGACTTCAGTACTGCTGCCTTGTAGCATCTTTGATGGAGGCACCCTGGGAGTCAGGGGAGATAGAGAAAGGGGACCCCCTGTCCCCTAGCCTGGTCTAGCCTCTATGGTCAGGGGCTGGGCAGACCCTGCTGGATTCTGAGCTCACCACAGCCATCAGCCTCTCTGGCTGTTGCCTGAGATCCCTCCCGCTTTGGGGTTAAGCATGGTCTCCATAGACACTTTGCAACACCAGGTCACCCTGCAGGATGGGGAGGGGTCCGTTCCCCATCCCTCAGATTGAATGAGTTTATTGTGGGGAGGAGGCGGCCAGATGAGACCCAGCTTGGCCAACGACAGAAGGGCCTCGGCTGGAGTTTGAGGCTGAAGGAGGTAGCGTGGTGTTGGGGGCAGATGAAGTGCCGCCCTGGCTTGCCACCACCTAGTCACATGTCTAGGGAATGTGGGCAAAGCCTACTTTCTCACCTACTACTTACCGAGTGCCTCATATGCAGGCACTGCTCTGGGCCCTTTCGAAAACACCAGTGAACAAAACAGGCCAGAGCCCTGTGCCCCGGGACGTGAGGGAGCGTTCTCACTGCTGCTCCATCGTGTTAGGGTGTGGTTTCTGTGAACTCCCATGCTTAGCTCAGACTAGGTGTTCAATAAATGTCTTCTCTCTTTCTAGCTGGAACCCCTTTGTCATATAGGAATCCCCTTGCAGTGGCTCTGACAGGTGGCTCCCTGGCCCCTGCTTGTATACTCCCAGGGCCGAGCCTCTCGCTATCTCCTGGGGAAGCATGTTACCAACCCTCACTTTCTTTGAGCAAGTCCTGTGCCCCCTCTGCTCTCTCCTCTCCTCCTCCACCACCTGAGGCCTCCTTGTCGCCTGTCTTGCAGAAGGGCCTGCCGCTGCCACTGCCGTTCCCGCTGCTGGAGGTGGCAGTGCCCGCAGCCTGTGCCTGCCTCCTTCTCCTCCTCTTGGGCCTCCTCTCAGGGATTCTGGCAGCCCGAAAGCGCCGCCAGTCAGAGGGCACCTACAGCCCAAGCCAGCAGGAGGTGGCTGGGGCCCGGCTGGAGATGGACAGTGTCCTCAAGGTGCCGCCCGAGGAGAGACTCATCTAGGCCTCCCTGGCTACCAGCTCCAGCACCCATGAGGTCATGGACAGTTTCTACCTGGATACCCAAGGAGGCCGCTTCCAGGAGCCTGCAGGGAAGTGGCCGCCGCTTCCAGGCCATGGGGAGCTGCTGCAGGGCACAGGGTACCTGCTGGGGACGTGTCTCCTTTGCTGGCAGCCCCCACGTCTGTCCCACTGTGGACTAAGGAAAAGGGGACCACTCAGGGCAGCAGAGAGGGGCCTGGCGAGGTGTGTGGCTGTGCAGGGCAGGGCACACGTGAGTGCAAGGGTCTGTCCTGGAGTGTGTGTGTGCACCTGGGGACTGCTGATCTGCAGATACTGGTGTGTGTGCTGGAGTGGGCTCATGGGCACATTCGCATCTTTGCTGTGTGTGCATGTGACTGTGTAGTGGGCACAAAACATCCCACGGAGGGGACAGCTGGGCTGTGGGGACAGACAACCTGGGGCAGCCGTGGGGCAAGGGCAACCTGAGGCTGCACGCCTCCTGGAGGCCAGGGCCTGCCAAAGGACCAAGGCCCCAGCTCCCAAATCCTATCCCACCTCCGGAGCTGCCCCTCTGTCTTGGAGGCAGCTGGGAAATGAGGGAAGGCCACAGCCAGAGGCCACGTGGGCTTCCGGCTCCCAGAACAAATGCTGTCTAAGGCAGTTACGTCTCTGCCTTGTGCCAGAGCCAGGCCCACTTGGGAACACAGATCACAGCCAGGCTGGAACAGAGGCGTGGAGGGCAGAGGACAGGATGCCCGGGGCATGCATGGGCTGTGCAGCTGTCCTATGGGCCTGTCACCTGTCCAGTGGGGAAGGCAGCGCCCCCACCTCACGGGGCTATTGTGAGAATCACTAGGGATGACAACTTGACGTCATTAAACTGGTCCACTGTGAAGGGCTGTTTGAGTCTTTCTTTTAGGAGTCTGGAGTTGAGGGAAAGAGTCGGGGCAGGGGCCTCCCTGGGGGCCATGAGAATGAAGCAGCACCCCCTCCCCGACTCCATCCAGCCCACCCAACCCGACCACCTCTTGGTTCTCCCGCTCCTCCATCCTCCGGAGCCAGTGCTCTCCTCTCCAGCGGCAGCGACTACTCCTTCACCTGCAGGCAGGCACCTCTCTGACGGCTCCGGGGATCCAGGAAGCCCTGTGCGTGCAGAGGATGCTGGCGCGCTTGGGCCTGAGTCAGGGCTGCTCCTACAGACACGTGCAGGAGGAACTGGCCGCTTCACTCCCGCAGTTTCCTCTCTCCTGGGAGCTGCTGTCACACTGGGTTCTCTGATCCCCGAGGGCACCTGCCTCTGGGCGTGAACTTCCAGGTGTCCCCTGAACTTGTTCCTTCCTGGAGCCTGGGCGCCCTCAACACCATTGGCAGCCGGTGACCTGCAGCCCTGCTCCTTGAACCCAGCAGGCCTGTCACCAGCCCACCCTGATGCCCTGCTTGGGAGGGCAGGGGGCTGGGTTAGGCTCAGGCCCGAATGGGAACAGGCTTGGGAGTGGGTTATGGGTCAAACCTTCCTGACTGTCCCCCCAGCCCTGGCCTCTGTCTCTCCAGAAGGGGTGCTGAAGATGGCTGAGGCCTCCCTCCTTGCATCTTCCTCAAGGACACAGGGATGCCAGCCTTCTCCCTAAGAGTTTATTGAATGCACACAATTCTTCCTTGGGTTTGCAAGTTCAACCTGGCACATGAAAAGACAGCAGTGCCCCCAGCCCAGCCAGAAAGATCATGGGGTGGCCTGCCCTCATCCCAAGCAGGGTTCAGGGACCCACCTAGAATGGGTAGAACTGGGATCCATTTGGAAACACTTCAGTGTCCTGGAGGTACCCAAATGGCCCTATGTGACACCTCCCTGCCCCTTTCCAAGCAGCCAGAGAGCACTCCCCAGGGGCCATTGCTGCCTCATGAAGGGGCCCAGTCAGAGCAAACCTCAGGGCCAGGCCTTGGGTCCCTGACCCACCCAGGGCGAGGCCTCCCAGCCCCTCAGTCACCAACAAAGCTCTCTGGGGTTCTGGGGACCTCCAGGGACCCCTTGCTCCTTCAGATACCTCTGAGACTGTCTGACTATCCACAGATAGGAAATGAGAAATCAGGTCAAAATGCTCACAATTTCCTGCATGTCTCAATGGCTGTTTTCTTAAATGGTTGGCTCACATTTCAACTTGGTTTATTGAAACTAGTGAATTTCAAGATTCATCAAATCAATAAAGTAAAAAGGGAAAGATAAACAATAACAAAACCATTTCAATTTAGCTTTGGTGATGTTGGCCTCAGGAATTTCTTTGCTGGCGAGAATCAGAATTGCGAGGGGCCGGGAGGGGTTCTCCTCACCCTCCTGCCTGCAGGCCGCAAGAAGCCACCAGTCCACTCCATGGGCCTGGGGAAGGGGCTCAGCGCCCTGCTCCTCCCTGACCCAGGGAGTTCGGTGAATTGGGGCTGCTGCTCAGCTGTGCCCCTGCAGCCCACCAGACAAGAGGCTGCGCCCCGCTTGACAGAAACACAAGAGCAGGAGAACCTGTAAGGATCAAGGGAGAGGGTCAGACATGGTCTGACTCCAGCCTCTGATGCTCTCACATGAACCTGCAGCTATTTTTTTTGTCTGCAAATCGGAGTGGCTGGTACTCTCAGCCACCACGCTGGGCTGGCTGGGACTGGGTCTGGCCATCACAAGGGATCTCAAGGATCTCTCAGTCCCCAAATCCCTACCAAGCCAGAAACAGCTGCAGTTTGAGGTTGGGGGTGAAGACTCACCGAGAGCGGGTGTGCCTACCGCAAGAGAGGGTGGAAATGCCCCGCCAGGTAGACCCTACTTCTAACTCCAAACCGTGAGTGTTCAGTGCAGACAAGCTCACTCTGAGGGTACCACTGACACCTATGCCTGTCGAAGTGGGGTGCCCGGGGCCTGGCCAGTCAGGACAGAACAGGGCTCGGGAGGAGAGGCCTTGAGGAGCCTTCCAGAGGGGTCAGTAGGACTGGCCTGGGGTGATCACTGGCCCAGCTGACCTCTTTAGTGCAAAACCCAACAGGGATGCTGGGCAGGGGCGGTGGTAGGTGGGACGAGCGCCAGGAGCTGGGTCAGTTCCAGACCAGAACTGGTGCCTTTCTCCAGCGCTGAGACCTCAGACTGGCAGAGTGGAAGGGAGGGGGTGCGGCAGAGAGAGCCCCATCCCTTCCCACCAGCAGAGCCTGGGCGGAAACAGAGTGACAAGAAAAGAAGGGCTGGCTGGCCTTGGAGCCACAGCGGTGCCGGTGCGCGGCACCCATGCGCACCGCCCATGCGCGCCTCGGCCTCGGCAGCGCAGCCCTCGGCGCTCCGCTCACTCGAAGGTCTCCCACTGCTGCCTGAGCTGCTCCACGGAGCCTGGGGCCGGGGCCGGGGCCGGGGCCAGGCTCACATCTTCCTTGGTTTTCCGCAGCAAATCTTCAAAGGGGTCTCTGGCCTCTTGAGTAGCAGAGGGCTGCAGTGCTGGCTCCCGGCCCTGGGGGGGTCTGGGAGGAAGGAATGGAGGGTCTCCAGGCCTAAGGACCAGCCCCTGCTTGGCCTCAGCAGCCCTGGCACTTGAACGAACCAAGGGCAACGTTCGGATCCGTGAAGGGGCAACTGTTGGGGGGCCCAGTGGCTGCAGGGGGCTGGTGTGGGCGCCCATGGGCCCCTGGCCGAAGAGATTGGGCATGGAGAGGGCAGACAGGCTGGGCTGAGATCTGTGTGGGGCACAGAAGCCAGAGTTGGACAGCAGGAGGCTGGGGGCAAATGCGGGCGCCAGGGCAGCAGGAGGGGTCCCGAAAGGCCGGGCTGGTGTGGAGACCAGAGACATGGCAGGCAGTGCCGCTGGCACAGAGGGGACAAAGGGGTTGAGTGATGGCTGTGGAAATGGGGTGGGGGTCCCCACAGTGGGGAAGCTGAATTGGGGGGTAAATGGGGTGGCTACATTTGGGGCTGTAGGGCCTGGAAGAGGGGTACTGCCTGGCCAGGCTGTGCTGAGCGGGTCCAGGAGGGCCAGCAGGGCGTCACTGCCAGTGGCTGCAGCCCCTGGGGCCAGGCTGAGCGGCTGGAGCAGTTCGGTGGGACCTTGGGGGGCAGCACTGGGAAACGGGGCGGTGCGCCTTTCCCACTCAGCCTGCAGCCACTCTGAGGAGAGGTCGCCAAGGGCGGCACCAGCAGCCTGGAGCTTGGCTGGCCGGGCTGTGGGAGGTGGGGGCACGATGCCCAGCTCCGGGGTCTTCCTGCCCTGGGGCCGGGGAATGGTGATGCTTCCTGGAGTGGGGGTGGGCGCAGCCTCCTTGTCACCGAGGTTCAGGATGTTGTCCCAGTCCTGGGGCCCGTGGGGCAGGGCAGAGGAGTTCCCCAGCAAGGCTGAGGGCTTCTCGGGGGAGGTGGCCAGGGGCTTGCTGCAGATGGCCATGTCGTCTTGGCCCAGGCTCCAGAGCTTGTTGTACGGGTGAGTGAGCCTCAAGGCCGCCGGCATCCCGCGGATCCTCTCACTCCTGCCCAGGTCCAGCCTCTGTTGGAGGGAACAAGGGAGACAGTGACCACAGGCTGACCTGGGACAGACTGGAACGCAGCACATCCCGTCCCTCCGCCTCTTCAGTGTCCCCTGGGACTCAGAGCAGATGGGGGCTCAGCCCAGGTCACCAGCAGAGAGCCCACGTCTGTCTGGACTTGAAACCCAGGCTGTTCTGTGTGGCACAAAAGGTTTCAGAGAAAGCACTTATCTTTTATGCCAGGGTTGCCAAGTAGTTTTAGGAAAATGACTCTATTTATGGACTGTCTCCTGGCCAGGCCCTTTTGACTTTTTACAGCGTGTGGGCACGGTCCATCCCCTGTGAGCCCAGGAGGGCGAGTGAGGCTCAGGACCTGGGTGAGGCACCCTGGCTGTGGAGAAAACAGGACTGGGCTCAACTCCCCCACTCTGCACCTCCAAGCCCCATGGCCTGGGCCTCACCTCCCTTCTCTTCGGGGTGCCCATGAGTCAGTGGATATGTGGGAACTCTGTGAGTTGCCCAGTGTGACCCAGTCAGTAACCCCACTTGCAAGTGAAGGAACAGGCCCAGAGAGGGGATGTGACAGACTGCAAGTCGCAGTGGAAGATCCGTGGCTACATGCAATGATCCAGAACCCAGGAATTTTGATTGTGAGTCTCCCCAAGGAGGCTTCTCTGGTGGGGATGGAGCAACCCCACTTCCCCCAGGGGTCAAGGCTCTGCGTGAGGGCTTGGCTGGGGGTCCTGGGAGACAGGCCTGGAGCACCAGTCCACCTTTCTCTGATGCACAAATGGAAGTGGGGGCCGATTTCCATCACACCGGTCTAGCATCTTCTCCAGTGATCACTGAGAAGGGGTCTGGCCACTGGCCTTCCTGGCGGGGACTGCAGTCAGAGGAACCTGAGCATTGCTGAGGACTTTGGCAAAGTCACTGTCATGTGCGGAGGGTGGGTGGGGGTGGGGTGCTACTCAAGTGTGAAAGCCCCAGTCCCAGCAGGAGCCTGCCCCTGCCCCCACCATACCTGATAGTCAAAGGTCCCCGGCTGTTCCCTCAGGTCTTTGGGGGTTCGAAGGTCCTCCAAGCTCTTGGCCTGGCCCAGTGGCTGCAGTGGCACCTTCATATCCAGGCCACTGAAGAAATCTTCCAGGAGGTCAACGCTGGCTGCCCGGTCAGGCGGAGCTGGGGCAGGGCCCACAGGCTCCCTCGCTCGCTGCTCTGGGCTCTCTGCCTCGTCGCCTTCTGCGCTGTCTGACTCCATGAGTGTCCGATACGGCTGCGGCCTGGGAGGAGGCAGAGCAGGCTGGATTCTCCCACCCAGAGCCTCCGAGGGAGGAGCGAGCACCCCCCACCCCCCGCAACAACTTCCAGGTCTGGAGGATGGGTCACACCCAGGAGCCTGGGGACAGGAGTGTCTTCGGGTCTCCGAGTGCAGAAGTCTGGGCAGTGGCACTCTGATAGACCTGGGGCTAAATCTGGGTTCTGCAGCTCACTGTGGGCCCCTGGGCGAGTCACTTTGGCTCCAGCTTGCACTGGGGGACCCACTTAGTCTCATGCCACAGGACCCATCAGATAACTGGCTGGTGGGCTCACAAGCCTTTCACACAAGGCATGAGCTGAGGAGGGAACAGGCAGGCAGACTCATTCCTAAGCTGTGGCAGACAGGCCTTGCGAACAGCTTTTGAGATCTCAGTTGGGGAAACTCCCCAGGGTAGCTGCCCAGCACACCCAGGGATCCTCAGGGGCAGCCTGTGCTGACCTCAGTTCCAGCTCTGGTGGTGCTGTCTCCTGCTGTGGGACCTTAGGCATGTCACTTAACCTCTCTGAGCCTCGGTGGCTCCCCCACTCCTTGCAGGCAGTGGGGGACATCAGGTACGGCGCCTGGTACTCAGCGGGCATGCAGAGGCCAGCAGCTTTCTGTACGTTCATGCACCAGAACCTTCCAGCTGGACCCAGGCTCGGTGACAAAGCCCTCCTTCCTCACGAGCCTGAGCCCCGGGGCACCACTGCGCACATGGAGAGCTGGAGAGCAGGGCTGGATAAACCCTGACCTCTAGTGGAGCCTGGGCCAGAGCAGTGTCCCGCCTCTTCGAACCACAAGGCTGGGGTGGGCTGGGGCCTCTGGGTCAGGCAGAAACTGCCCAAGGCCGCCACCTGGCGGTCCCCGAGGCTCACTTGCGGGAACGAGGCAGCAGACAGTGGAAGAAGGCTCAGTGAACAACAGTCAGGACTCTTGGCCAGGACGCCACAAACCCGTAACATTTCAATGAAGCAACACGAGCAGCCCATGAAGTAGACTCACACTCCTACTTCACAGATGAGGAAACTGAAGCTCAGAGAGGCTAAGTAACTTACCTTATGTCACACAGCACTTGGCAAGAGGTGGAAATAGAAGCCAAGGAGGAGAGACTTTAAAAGTCCCTCACTTACTAAGCTGTCTGTACAAGGAATTAAAGCCCCTTTAACCAGGTCTGAACACAAAGAATGAGATAAAGAAAAGTCAGAGTGTTTCTTACACTTAAGAAAATAGGATTCATAAAAAATAACCCATTTTGTTGTAAGATGAGCCAGTTCCTTCGTAAACATGCATTTCAAAAGCCTGCACTTTTCATAGTCTTGGCTAAAGGAGTGAGCACTAGCCATTATTTAAATACTTAAGGCACCAATTAATTTAAAAAGAACATGGGACCTGCTAGATCTGTGATGGGGGAGTCCTTGGACAGCACCCACCACCTTCACATGCAAGGTGGTTTTAACTTGATACATGGCCAAACATTTCTTATTCCAATGGTTCTATCTTTAATTAATAGTAGAAATAATAACTGATACATTAAGCCTATGATATGATAGATGTTACTGCTGAGGAGAAAGCTAATTTTTAAAAGTTTTAAAAGAAAAATTTTAAAGAAAATGATTCACTGCACAGAAAAGGTGGCACGTGAAGCCTGGGCAGCACTGACTGAGCCGCCACTTTCTAAGTGAGGCGACCAGGGGCGGGTCAGCCTGCCTGTGGTCACAGGTGAGCTGGCGCCAGAAAGGGCCAGAGCCCTCTTGTCCTCCCGCTCCACCCCCAGGGTGCGGAAGCCAGGGCAGGGAGATGGAGGGGAAGAGTCCCCTCTTCTGCACACTGTTCATTCCCTTGGGGGTTCAGCGAAGGGCAGGTCCCTTCCCTTAAAGGCTCCCATTAAAAACATCACAACTGTTCACCACACACCAACGCTACAGCCCTTTGCTCAGTCCCAGCTGTGCAAAACGTTGGGTGGAGGGACAGCTGACAAAAAAGGGGAACTAGGAAAGCGTAATTTTGGGGGGGTGGCTGGATTGTGGTGAACCTTCTTTTTGTATTGCAATTCATAATCAGCCTGAGGCTTAGGCTACAGATCATAATAATAATTATTATTTTAAGGTCAGACAGATCAGTAAAATGTTTGGATATACCAGCATTAACATGAAGATTTCAGAGCAATAAGTTTTTCTTGTTTTAAACTTAAGATCTGACCCTCCATCTCCATGGCTTTCCCAGATGTGCTAAGGTGAAGGACTCAGGCATCCCTGACCAGCCTCACTGTGGCCACCCATCCCACTAACAGTCAAGGGCTTTCTCCCATATAAGGAATGGGGACCTGTGCTCCCGTCTCACACCATTAGAGTCCTGTCACTCTTAGCTCACCCCGCTGCCGCAGTCCCTGTGGGGCTTGTAGAACGACCACCCTGAGAAGAGGCACATGGAGGTGGCAGCCTGCACGCTGGCACTGGGGCACTGGAAGGCAGCAGCTCCAGACGCCCCCCCCCCAAACACAAGGGCAAACAACCTTGGCCCCCCGCCCCCCAAGGCCCTGGGGAGTCACCAGGCTCCGCTCAGGAAAATGGAAGAAGGAAGGAGACCATTCAAAGGGAGCGGAGAAGAAAAAGCTTTCGGTGAAGCCAGCGCTCGGGCCCTCTTCCCGCTGGCATTCATCGTCAGAGGAGTCCTCGGAGAGGAAGACCGCGTAGTGTCGCAAGGGCTTTACCAGGCTGGGGCAGAGGGAGACAAGAGAGAAGAGAACAGTTACGAGGTGCCTTCAGAAGTCCATGCGGGGGTGGGGAGGAGGCCCCTGGCCGAGGCTGGAGGGTGCATTAGGCCCCAGGGGAAGGAAGCCGGTCCCAAACAGAAAAGAGTCTTACACACACGATCCAGTCACCTATGCCTGATAATTCCTCCCGTTTAGAGAACCCTAAGAGCAGCCAAGCATTACGCACGAAGATGTTCACCGCTGCTATGTTCATAAAATTAAAACACGGAACCACCCAGATTTCCGGCACAAGGAAGCTGCTGAAGTGAATTATGTACTGTTGGCTGAATGTTGTCCTTCTGGTAACTACAATGTTTATAAAGAAAAACCAAAAAAGTCAGGACGCAGAATGGCAATTCTACTTCACTCTCTCATCGATGGGTGTCTAAATGTCTACAAAAGTTAGTGGGAGCACGGTGATTTCCCTCCTGCCTCTTTCTATTTTTCTGTGTCTTCTATGTTTTCTACAATGTGCGTATCTATTTCAATAACCAGGAAAAAATAAGGAAGTCGAGGAAGAAAGTGAGCCCTGTGGAACTACGTGGAAGAACGCTCACGAGAGGGCCCTATTCTGATGAGCGGCCACTCTCTGGCGGCTTCCTCAGATGCCTCTTCAGAGAGTCTTTTTCATCTGTGATGTGGAAATTAAATATTCATTGTTATAAAAAATACATCTCGCTTGTCAGCCACCTGTGAGCTCCACCTCTATAAACACAAACACTCACACAGCCCAGAGAAACTCCATGCCAGCTCCTATGAATTATACACGGAGCAGGGCCCGTGAGAGGCCTGTGCTCAGAGAGGGAGCTGGACCGGTCAGGCCTCGGTTCAAATCCCGGCCCTGCGGCTGATGCTCGGGCCCCTGGCTGGGAGCAGGCTGTCCACGCCACCATCCTGTCCAGCAGGTGGGGCACATGCTGAGGACCTCCGGGCCGATGGTGAAGTTTGGGGAGAAGGTGTGCAGGAGATGTTGGGTGCCTGAAGGGGGCTATCTCCTATCCCTCCACCCCAGCCACAACAGTCTCCTTTCTTTGCTTTACGTGATGCAATTCTGTTCAGGTTTCTTTTCCCCCAGGAGAAAGCAGCACGGGAACACGGGAACAGCACAGGACCACGACTGGCCGGTAAGTGAGCTGTCCCGGGGGGGCGGGAGAGTGGCGTGCGGCCGGTCGCAGCTACGGTCTGCCGCCCTGTAGAAGCAGCGCCGCCAGGGCTGCGGGGCTCCTGAGCACTCTCACACCTGAACCCCCGCACTTCCTCGCATCCTCCCCGGATCAGCCAGCCAGATTTTCCTCCTACTGAAGTGGAGGTCGAGGGACAGAGAGGGAAAGCCACTTGCTCAGGGTCGCACGCAAGGAGGTGGCTGGTCACAGCACTCCACCCCTCTCCCAGGTTGCCCAGGTGGAGCATTTGCCTCTGGCCTCAGGCAGGCGGGAAGGTTTCATTTGCAGAACAGGACAAGGCTGCCTGGCTCCTCCATGTCCACCGGGACGTAAAACAAAGCGCAGCAGAAGGGCCACTCCACACAGACACCGGAATGCTGTTCTGAGTCACAAACCCGACCTCGTCCCTCTCCTGCCTGCTTAATGCCTGTGACTCTGCTGCTCCGCAACTCAACTCCCTGGCAGTCTGTTGTGTGGTGAGTAAGCCCACGGAGCAAAGCGTCAGGAATAATAACGTTCAGACATCTGTGGAACAGCAGACTGGGTGGGCAGGGCTGCAGAGCGGCACCGCTGAGTCCGTACCCCAAGCAGGGCAGACCCGGCTCGTCCCTCCACACCGCCTGCCTGCCGTCTTTGCCTGGTGCACTTACTGCCTGCGTCTCTGTCCTGAAGACTCAGCCGAATGGCACTCTTAGAAAGCCTTCCTGGCGTTCCCAGCTGCAGTTTTCTCCCTAGATGGCTAGCTTCTCCTCCGGCTGCGTGTTTTACCGCTTCATTGCTACCATTTAACCTCCTGCAATTCTATGTCTGAGCTGAGCTCAAGGGCAGGGCCTGGCTCATGCTCCTCTTCATCCCCACCTGGGCACAGCATCAGCACAATGAACGTCTGCTGATCGAATGAATGGAAGCCCATGCGCCAGGGAGACAAGGCGCCCCCCTCCCATTTCACCCATCTTCCTGGAGCCCCAACACAGCAGGTGTCCCTTTCACCACCCTGTGGCTGCAGTATAAAAGTGTCCCTTCTCTGCCCTGGCTGGGTGGCTCAGTTGGTTGGAGCATCATCCCTCACACCAAAAGGCTGCGGTTTGATCCCGGTCAGACCACGTACCTAGGTTGCAGGTTCTATCCCCAGTTGGGGCATATATGAGAAGCAGCCAATTGATGTTTCTCTCTCTCTCAAATCAATAAACATATCTTTGGGTGTGGATTTAAAAAAAGTGTGCCTTCTCTGAGTTCCCCATCTGTCCTTTGAGATGCTGAGACCCGTACAATAGGGCCACATTAGCGGGTGTGGGGCAGGTGGGAGTCTCAGAAAAAGGTTTCACATAATGTCCACATGTAGGCACTGTGCCAGGGGCTTTGCATAGTTTATTTCTGCCCCCCTCCCAACAGCCTAGCAGGAGGTCTCAATATACTGATTTGATAAGAGGATGAGACTGCCACTAGTCCATCTGTCTATCCCACACCCAGCCAAGAGGCACTTCCCTGGTGCCTGTTGTGAGCAGACCCAGTGCTAGCTGAGCACCAGGAGTCAATAGCAGAGGAGAGAGACGTGACCGAGTGACCCAGCCGGGAAGAGATGAGTAGTGATTCCAGTCCAGGACCCTCCCTCTCCTGTCCCCCGGGCTGGTGGTAGGCGTCTGTGAGGGGGACATGCACCCCTGCTTGGGTCAAGCTGAATGAGGCACTTGGAGGCCCTCAGATGCGTCGTGGGTGCCTTCCCAACACGCATCCAAGCACGGCCCCCTCCCCTGGCTTTGACAAGAAGGCAGAGGTCACAGCTAGGCACATGAACCGAATGCCACCAAATCTGCTAGGAATGTTGGGATTCATGTGAGAGCAAAGAGCCTTTGTATTGGACCGGACCCTGACTCCATCAGCTCACGTCACTGTCAAAATCCAGTGCCTCCCCCAACTGGCTGTCACAGAATGGGGCTGGGGGTGGGGCTTGGAGGAGGGGAGACCCCCGGTGTCCAGCTCACTCTCCAGCCGGCTCTTCTGTGAGACCTTTTTCAGGTGCAGGCTCTGGGCCACATGGATGACATTGAGGACACTGGCAGTAGTTACAAGTGTTGAGCTAAACGCTGTTGGCACAGTCTCTCATTAATTCCTGTCGCCTCCTCATTTTGCAGATAAAGAAGCCAAGGCCCAGAGAGAGGCAGTCTCTTGCCCAGTGTCACACAGCAACTAAAGGTAGACCCGGGAATCTGCATTTCCCTGACTCTAAAGCACTTTGTGATCCCGCCTCCTCAGTTTTGTGGACCTGAAACAATGAAATAAGGGTTAGGGTGTTTCCCTTTCCACTTTCAATAAAAGGTGAGATTTCAAAATAAACTTATTTAAATTCAGCTGCTCATGTTCTCCCATGAAACATACAGTCAGATATTTGTCAGAGATAAAGGATGAACCATCGAAAATGTCCAGGTTTAAATTTTTTATTAGCTTAAGGCAGAATATGAAAAAAAAAAAAAAGTACCTCTTCCCTCATTAACCCAATTCAGTGACTACCCTGCAGTCTGCCACCCACCACTTGCCTGGGTTTTATTATACACAAATTGCTGTCTGTGAGCAGGCAGGTCACGGCGAACTTGGCTACCCGGCGAGGGCTGCCGGAGTCTCGGGGAGAAAGAAAGGCCCGCTGTCCATCACTGTTCAGGCCCCATCATCCCCCACGGCGGCCCCCGCCCCTGCCCACCTCATCTCGGCGCACAGTCCCATGCAGATGACTTCCCGAACCCTTTCTAATGTTTGGTTTAACGTGTCGCCGGTTAGCGCGCGCGTGTGACAGTGGTGACAGGCGCGGCTGTTCCTTTTTAAATACCATGTCAGAGACGCGGCGTCAGGAGCGGGGACGTGCTCTGCGGCTCTCTGCCGTGCCGGGATCGCACGGGCTTATTTTTTAATGAGGAAGATCTGCATCTCGAGAGTTTTTTTCATGTGTCACATCGCGTGGACAAATCAGCAGCACATCACGCTGGCCCAAAATGAAATGCTGACAAATGTAGATATTTCAAATTTAATTGACATTTAAATGTACTTGAGATAAAGAAGGGGAAAAAAATCAGCAAGGACTTGGTCTCCAGAGGTAACGAGGGAGCTGGTGATCATTTTCTAAAGGATCATTTCTCCCCAGCACAAAGGCTCTTTACTTTGTAAATGTCACGGCCGCTCTGGTGACCCCTGGTTACGTGGCTTCTGCGGGGCTGATGAGCAGGAACAGGCCCCAGGACGAGGCCAGGTCCTACCTCCCCAGTGGATGGCTGTCCAGCCAGCTTTCCACCATCCCCCAACGTCGCAGCCAGACGACCTCAGGAAAGTCATCTACTTTCTATGAACCTCAATTTCTTATCTGCAAAATGGGAAGTCTGCAGCCCTCTTGATTGTCTTATCATAAAATCCGAATGAAATGTTTGTAAAGGGCTTTGTAGAACACCCAGTGCATAGTGAACAGTCAATTACCGTCCATACGCCATATTCATCTGCCAACAAACAGGTTCTGTGCAGGGTCTTGCCTAGGTGTTCAAGGATGAATAGGGTGGCTCCTGCCTTCAAAGACCTTCCCAGTTAAGGCTACTGGTCCCCAGATGGGCCTTTCACAGCACATCAGAGTCATCTGAGAGGGCCCTGCCACAGCCTCCCTCCCCACCGGGACGCAGGGTCAACACTCCAGACCACGCCGCAGCACGTACACAGGCTAACAAACAGATAAGGGCTCTGAAGCAGGCCAGAGGGTCTCTGGGGGAACCAGCTCAGTGTAGGACCCACGGAGGAAGCTCCAGAACTGCACTGCAGCTATTCCTCCTGTGACAGATATGCTGGATGCAGGACCTTTGCACTCAGTTGTCTGGGAACATCTACCTGAAAACGATAATGTGAGAGTCACTGCTGTAATGAGTCATGATCACCAATGTGAGGGTGTCTTCCTGGCAGAAGAACTGGTCTAAGTGTGAGGCCAGGTCCTTCCCACCCCATTGGGGGTTTGCTCTGCCAGGAGGCAGCGGTTGGAATGTACCTGTCTCACTGGAGAGGTGACATGGGGGCTGGGCTTTTAATTGTGGGCATGGCAGAGGCTGCACAACGGCCTAGTGGTGCTTCTGTGGAGAAGCGGGCACAGGGAGCTAGGGCGGGGGTGGAACTGCATGGCGCTGTGTGGTGCAGGGCCTT
Source organism: Furipterus horrens (assembly GCF_987537825.1). Lineage (NCBI taxonomy): Eukaryota > Metazoa > Chordata > Mammalia > Chiroptera > Furipteridae > Furipterus > Furipterus horrens. The sequence goes on from NW_028327174.1 coordinate 195,524,148, forward strand.
GAACCTGCATGAGGACACGGCCATGTGCAAGACGAGGGGTGAGGGGAGAGCTGGGAGGGCAGCAGGGAGGCCTTCCTGGCTGGGCCCTGATCTCTGCTCTTGGGTTGGCCCTGTTCTTTACCTTTACAACCTTCGTCCACTTATTTATCAACTTGCATGTTCATTCATTCATTCCTTCTTTTAACAAAAATCACTAGTGTCAATTTCACATGTCCACACCCATGGCCTGGATGCCCTGAGAAGTCCTTCCCAGGCCACCAGAGGACATCCACGTAGGCAGAGAAGCCCAAGCACAGGGCGTGGGCCTTGCCCCGCTTTCCCACTCTTCAGGCTCTTTGGTGGAGGGAAGATGGGGTGGGACACCTCAGGGCACTTTCCCTACCTGAAAGAAAAACTGTGAAGAACAACTGTCCCCCACTCAGAAGATGGCCTCTGCCTGCCGAGAGCCCGAGTCCTTTCTGGCAGCAGCGGGGGAGTTGGGGGTGGGGCGGGGCATCAGGTGAGAAAGCAGTGGCCTCGGATGTAGGACCCAGCCGATCAGGTGCATGTCCTAGACCCAGGTGATTCCACTTGGGTGTTAGAGCCTTGGTTCCCTTGTGGCTGAACGGGGGACAATGCCTTCACTGTGATGACTTTGGGGAGCAGGGGAGGTTAAACAAGACGACACGTGTGAAAGGGCTGGGCCTGAAACAGGCATTTGAGAAAAGGTGATGTGGCATCGCTAGTCATCAGTAACGTCTTGAGGATGGAGCATCTTTTCCTGGGGCTTCCTGAGGGCGTGGTTTTTCAGCTGGAACTCACTCCCCCCGACTGTGACAGCTCCTGGGGAAGGTCCCTCTCTTCGAGTGGCAGGCAGTGTGGTTGGAGACGAGGGGCCTGGGTGCTCCTGGGCTTCTACCCATCCCTGGGGGCTCCTCAGTAGCTCCTGCTTTTCCAGTCTGGGCTCAGGCTCCATGTCTGGCTTCTGGCTCCACTCTGTCCCCAGGGCTTGGACTCACTGTGGGCGGGGGAGGAGGCCCGAATCAGGTCAGGAGCGTCTCGCCTTGCTAACTAGGCCTCTGGCCTTCTGCTCAGTGTTCGGACTCCTGGACATTCAGAGTGGGTCCTGGCAACCTGCCAGGGGATAGTACCCAGACAGCTGCCCCTGCCTCCTGGGGTCCAGGATGGCATCTTGAAGACTTGTTCCTGGGGCTGATTGCAGTTTCTGGGTTTTAGAGGGCCAGGGCAGAGGAGGTGCTTGTAGCTTCATAGTCATACCTGGCACACAGTAAGTGCTCTTTACACACATGTGGTTAACTGGTACCCCTGCCCCACCTCCAGGGTGCGGGGCAGTAATTCCTTTGTTCATCTGTTCAGTAAACATCCCTGAGCAGAGGCCTGGGCTAGGCTCTGGCCCGGCGGGGGCTGAAGGACACGTAGCTCTGCATGCGAGGTGACCTCCATCACACTGAAGGTCAGTGCTACACCAGCGGAAGCCCAGGGAACAGTGCGTGTGGGAAGGGGCAGCGTCGGGGGGTGACGGGGGTGCCAGACTGCTGAGGCTGTAGCAGCGGTTGCAGATGGCAGAAGGGGAGACTGGCTAGCTTAGGACGCCAGTGTGGCTCCTGGGGCAGGTTCCCCAGTCATGTTCCTTGGCACGTTAATAGGCATCGTGTTTAAAAATGAAGGACAAGGAGACTTGCCCAGGGTCTGGCCCAGGTCTGTCAGATGCTGAAACCCCCCTCGTGCACCAGTCCAGCATCCCTGCCGAGCTCACGGACCACACCCCAGGCCAACTCTGGGCCAGGGAGGGGAAGGGGCTCTCTGCCTGTCGCCGGCTGTGATCCACCGCTGAGGCCGTGCTGAGCCCAGGTCTCCGGGAGACGGGGGCGGAGCAGCATATATCACCTCATCTTTGTCCAGAGCACCTGGCAACCGGCCTGAACAACAGATACACCTGCAAAGGTTCTCAGACCCGGTCTTTGAGCAGAGCTCTCACTAAATGCTCTGGCAGCTCTTCTGATATTATTTTAATCTTCTGCACTTTGGATGCTGGGGTCACGCACTGTGACTCGGATGACCAGACTCGCCGATTCCTAAGCAGCGTGGGCTGGCCATTTAGTGGACAGCCTGTCTGCCCAGCCAGCACAACCTATAGAACTTATCTTTGGCCAGAAGGATTTCTAACCCCAGCCACACATTCCTCTGAGTCCCCCAAGTCCAGATTCCCAGGGATCCCACAGTTCTGGTGGGAGGATAAAGTGGTACAAGTCTTTTAGAAAGTAATTTAGCAATATGGAGTAAAAATCTGCCTCTGTTACTGGTTTAGGGTACGGACTGCGGAGTTAGAGAGACATATTTTAAAGCTTGGCTCTGCCACTAACTAGCAGTGTAACCAAGAGCAGTGACAACCTCTCAGACCTGTTACTTCTACAAAACAGGGCTAATGATACCTAACCCCACAGATTTTTCATGAGGATTCAGTGAAACGGTGGATATAAAGTGCTTACATGTGGGTTGTGGTTAATGGTAGCTGTTAACCATTTCATTTCTTTTTAAAATATTTTATTTATTTATTATTAGGGAGAGGGGAAGGGAGGGAGAAAGAGAGGAAGAGAAACATCTTATCAGTTGCCTCTCACACGCTCCCAACTGGGGACCTGGCTCGAAACTGGGAATTGAACCGGCGACCTTTGGTTCACAGGCCAGTGCTCAATCCACTGAGCCATACCAGCCAGGGCCATTTTGTTTGTTATAATGATATAAAGTAAGAAAATGAATCACTCTGGCACTTTTCTATATCAGTGAAAGCCTGGAACAATCTGCAGACCCAGTGTGAAGGGTGTGACGAGGTAGGCACGCACATACACATGACGGGACCTTCCGCCATCAGCCACAACAGGGGCTACAATGACATGAGGTCAGTTGGGAGGACGGGCTACTTCAAGGAAGCTGCAGGTCTGCACACAAATACAGGAAGAGGACTGCCAGGGAATCTGCAGGGAAGCTAGTAAGTGGTTGAAGTTGTGGGATTCAGAATAAAATTGTCTCTTCCCTAACTTCCAGATTGTCTATAACGCTGTTGGGTTATTTTTACAAATAAGCAAAATTATTTTAAAAGAGCATATTCTGTGTGGATCTGACCAGAGGAGCAAGTAGGCAACGGCTTGTGGGCCCCTGGTAGCTGAATCTGGACTATTTTTTTCTTAGTACAATGAAGCTTCAAATAACCAGCCTACAGCCAGTGAAGACTTGCGTGGCTGGGACAGAGGTGTGCAGCTGAAAGCACCCAGGCTATGCAGCTGGTCAGAAGTGGGTGCATCTCGATCCGATGTATGCAGGCCACAAGCTCCTTAACAGTTAAGACTTGGAAGACAACCGGCCCTTCTGGGGTATTGTGAAGGTTAAATAAGGTGAAGCCTGCATGTAATTACCTCCTTCCTTTCCTTCAGCAAGACTGTGAGGGCTGCTGCCCCGTCCCCTACAGCAGTGAACGAAGGACAGGCAGCCCTCCTGAGAGAGGCACCAGGGGACCAGCAGGTCACTCCCTGCCTCTGGCCTCTGTGTGTGGTCCTTAGCGGTGGCCAGACCTGAGCAGAGCACTGCCCTTTGGCGCTGGCTATCAGCTCCTTCTGAGCTTCCAGTTCTACAGGAAATTCCCCCGGACCTGACAAGCCAAAGGAGAACAAGCTGGGGTCTGGTAGCCATGCACACTGTGGCTGAGGCAGCCAGGGCCCACCTCTAACAGGTGAGGAGCCATGAACCTCATGGCGGCCCTTGTGGCTGCCCTCGTCCTCGGCACACAGAGCAGCATAGTCATAACTTGGTTCATAACAAAAAGCCTGGCTGGTGCAGAAGAAAGGGCGAGGCCTTTGTCCTCAGACAGCTGATCCCAGCATTTCTAGCCCTGACACCTTGGGCAAGTTACTGAAAGTCTCCCTCTGAGCTTCAGTCTTCCCATCTGTTAAAGGGGAAAGCCATCCCATAGCCTTCACAACATTAGGCATTACTCAGTAACGGTCGCTTGTCCTTCCCTCCCCAGGTAGAGACACTCAGGCACCAGTGTCTTTGGCAGGAAGATGACTGAGCAGCTGCTGTTCCCAACTCCAGGGAACCAGAGAGGAAGGGTGGCGGGAGGGACAAGTCATCTTAGGATCTGGGCCACTCTAGGCAAAGCCAGACTGACGAAGGACCCCCACGGCAGCGAAGTGTAAGGGTAACTGAGAGGATGAAATCAAGTGGCGTGGGAGTTCTGGCCCACCGCTCTGGAACTGGATGCTCCTGGGGCACGGGTCTGATGTGCTTCCTGAGCCCGAGCTCCCGTTCTGTGGAAGGAGGAACGCACACCAGCCTCCGAGGGCCCAGAACACGAGAGGCGCTCGGCCGTACTTGCTGCTAGCGGCCTCCGACCCCACCTGTGCTGCCCAGTCCCTCCGACCACTAGCTCTTCCCCTAGGGAGCGCGCAGGGCGGTCCATCGGCCCTGGTCTGAATACTAATGGAAGTGGCGAACAGTTCTTGAGGAGAAATAGTCCCTGAATATTAGCTAATGTTAATTGAGAAACAGAGGGCATGCTTTTCCCAGACGTCTTTCTGAAGTGTTCTTCCAACTGCCATCAAACGCTTCTAAGGAGCCAGGACACGTACCGTCGATTCAGGAAGAAAATCTGACGTAGGAGAAAAATTCATTTTGGGGAAATTCAAGTCAACAAGAGTCAGCACAGGAATGCCCTCTAAAAACTTCTTTTCAAAACCCTGAGTAGCTTACACCTAGTGGGGTTTCAGAGATACCCTCTGAGCGAATGGGCTCACATGTGGACTGGGGGACATCATCTGGAAGGGAGACACGGGCTTCCGTGGATGGACCGGTCAGAGAGCAGGGCCTTGACGGACTCCAGACGCCGAGCAGCCTGCGGCAGGAGGCTGTGGAGACCATCTTCCTCTTAATCAGCTTCATCTCGCGGTCCACAAAGTTAATTAATACGCTATTTGGAAGTGAGAGCTGGGGCAAGAAGTCAGGAGGACTGAATCCCGCCCTGCACCTCGAAGATCCTGTATCTCTGTTACCCAAATCCTCTACGTTTCCAACGCACTTGGATATTCCCAGTGGAGACAAAAATCCGTGATTCAGGAAAATCCAGGGCAGACTAAAGGGCCAGGCACCGATCCGTGTGCCTGGTGCGGAGCCGCCCTCAACAAAGGCCCATTAGGATCTGGCCCCTGCCTGCCGGCTTATCTTTCTGTGTCTCCCAGCACAATGCTGACAGATTGGGGGAGCTGGTCTTTTCCCTCCTTAGAACAATATTTTATGAGGAGTCTGTTTTATTAAAATATTTTCCGCTGGATGCTTCCTGTGTTTCAAGAACTTGGACTTGCCAGCTGGAGCTGATGACAGTTGAGACAAACACATCCAAGTGCTGTTGTGGCATGGCATTTGGAAGTGGAGGATCACAGCACGGAGGGGGGGCAGGCAGCGTGGGGAGAGACGCAGGAAAACACCCAGGTTGTACCAGAAATGTCACTGGCATAATGGGAGAACAGCCCCACTCACCCACCGTTAAAAAAATGCGAACAGAAAGTCTTGGGATGATGCTCCAAAGTGGACCTCCTAATCTGTGATACATGGTCGTAGAGAACCTGTCATTTTTAAAAATCACTGCCAGTCGGCCAACCCACTAAACAAACCGCGATGCTCCCAGTGGTTCATTTCAACCCCTCATGTTTTCTGAACAGAAATCTAAAGCAAGGCATATTGTAAAAGACACGAAAAGTGATGCCAACACCATTCTGGTCACAACAGGAAGATGGGATTCCCAGACACTGGCTCCTCGGCACACACCAGAGGCCTCCCCTATCACCAGGCTGGAAAAGCAGCAGCGAAAACAGACGCGATCAGGAATCCCAACCTCTAACTGCGACCCTGGCCACAAAATGGGTAACGGTAGTCTGCAGAATGTGCAGTGACATCTGTCTGGGGTCGTTCTGTGTGGTGTGGAGATAGTCTGGGTTTGCATTTCAATATCTACAGGCCCATGACCCTGTACTGCAGTGTAGCAGCTGAAAGATTTAAAGCGGTGGCCCTGAAGAAAAGTGACTGATTTCATCCACCTAAGGAGAAATACTGAGAGTTGGAGGAACTCTGAAGCCATACAGCATTTCCTCCACAAGGGGGCAATCACACTCCACGCCAGTCATGGCCAGAGACCTCAATACTCCTAGCAGCCTATTGTCAGAGCAAAAGTTCAACTTACACCCAACTTTAGGGGTCCTCTCTTCCAAACAGCGCATAACCCAAGCATCTCCCAAGACAGACAGACAGACAAGCACACACACACATGTCCTGCAGCTTTCTGGGCAAGGTTTGCAGGCTGCCTGGGTAGGCTGGTTTCTATATGACATAACAGTCTCAAGCAATACGGTACCGTGAACCAGAGAATCCAGGAGGGGCTGAAGTGGACTGCAACCTGGGTCAGGCCACAGCTCCTTCTCTTGAGCTCCTTTTCTGGCTGGGGCCCACAGTCTCCCTAAACTTCTTTCCTTGAGAACTCATTCTGAGAGTGGAGCAGGTACAAAGTGTGTTCCCCTCGTCACCCAAGGGTCTTCCGGATCCCTGGGGCCATGTTTTCAGTTTCCCAAGTAACCCAACTGATATCGACTCATGCACTTTTTCAAGGAATTGGAGGAAGCCCGTGTGTAGCGCGCCTTGGGGACGAAGGGAAGCAGGGCATCCCTCTGATGGAAGCAGTGGTCTCTTCTCCAGACAGGGCGTTCGGGGGAGGTGCACAGCTTTAAGCCTCACTCCATCCAGGCAGCTCTGGCCACTGCTTGTATAACTGCCTCATCATTTACCTCATCTATCAAACATCTACCTAGCAAGTGACTCAAAGGTGGGTCCTGTGCTAGGTATAAACCCCAAGGACCTCTGGGCCCAAGGGGAAGTAGAAAAAGCAAAGCTGTAATTACATAAATGCTTGGCGCAGGGGCCCAAAGTGGGGGTGGGGCAGTAGATAGGACCACCCTGTATACAAATCTGAGCTCTAGAGACCTTAAGCGCCCCAAGCCTAAGAGGGTGGAGGCCCTCGTTAACCACCCCCTTGACTAGGTTCCTAACTCTCCCCTCCTGACCTGCAACCTTCTTCTGAGCCTGTCCCTGGGCCCTTTGGGCATCACTGCTCAAAACGCAGCCCAGGTGGCTGGCTCTTTGGCCTCTGGGGCCTCCCACTGGGGTGACAACTACTAGCAGAAACCGACTGCAGATCAAGCCCTGCTCCTGACTGGCCTCTGCAGGACACCTGGCGAAACACCCGGTCCAGGGTCCAGGTTAGAGACTCGCAAAGGCCAGGTTGCAGTGTGGGCTCCACAAAGTGCCGCCCCGCTGGCCCTGCAGACAGAGGGGAGGGAGCGACCGGTACTCACTGCTCGGGGCTGGAGATGGACGTCCTCCGGCCTTCAGCTGTGAGGTTGCTCTTCGGTCTCCTAACGACATGTGGACGGGGAGGGCGCACCTAGAATGGGCACAGGGGAAATCCCCAAGAAGGTGTGAGTTGGAACATACAGGAACATTCTGAAGTTTCAGATAAGTGGTCCCAAAATAAATGTTGAGGGATCCGTACAGTACGGACTACAAAGGTTCTGTTTATCATGAAAACATTGCTGTTGAATGTCCAGCAGACACTTGGATGGGAACGTGGCCCACTCCAATGGAAACTGTTCTTCTGAAGAGCCTGGTTTCCTCACCGGCAGGGAGGGGACAGGTTCCCTGCCTCCTCTCGCAGCGCTGCCGCGAGGGCTCAGTGAGGCTCTGTCAACACGGGACCCGGAACAAAGAGGCCCTCGTCATGATAAGTCCCCACGCACCTTTTTCTGGAACCCAGAAACTGGTTTGGCAGAACAAAGAAGGTTTCACTTGGACTTTGTTTTTAGGGTTCACGTGCTTATTTTGTTCCTTCTACAGCTGAATTAGGAGATGCTCATTCTCCTCTCTAAGTGGGAGGGGCAGAAAGCACACAGCACAGGGGAGCACCACCTAAAAATCACCTTCCACTTCCCAGGGCGTCCGGTGTGGTCTGGGCAGGGCTCAGCCCAGCCACCGCACACCCCAGGGGGCGACTGCGCTGAGGGTCAGGTCGCTGCATTTGACAATGAAGCATACACCTTCCTAATCCACAGCTGCGCTGCAGTGGCAAAGAAAGGTTTTGTTTCTTGTTTTCTCCCTGACCCACTGCCCCTGAACACAAGACGAGGGCCCATAAAAAAGGCACCTCCCCGAGCGGAGCCTGTGATGGGAGTTAGGCTGAGAATTTCTAGGTGCCCCTGGAAGGATACTCGTTTGGTGTAATCCACATTACACGGCTTTGGATTTGGCACCGTCATCTCTGAACATTTCCAGGGGCAGCGAGGGCTGGGAGAGAGCTAAGCTAAGCGAGGCTACCCGTGAGTTTCACTGCCAATAAAAACGACCGAGTACCCAGTGCGGGGGGCTTGCTCCCTCTCTGCAGGGGAGGGACCACGTAGGAAACGCCACCATGGCTGAGGTTCTCAGACAGGACAGGGAAGGGGAACGCCCTCTTCTCTGAACACCACCCCCACACAATTTGTGGGTAACACAGCACAATGGCTTAGGAACACGGCTTGCAGGAGTTGGCTCCATAAAAGACAAGTTTTTATAGAGTCTGATCAGGCCCTCTGGTTTCTGCATGTCTGATCTAACCAAAGTTTTTCCTGTGGGTTGGCCAGTCTGATCTCAGCCTCCTCTGGCAACTGAGAGATGCGGGAAAAAAAAAAAAAAAAAAAAAAAAGACGCCAAATGCATCCTACCAAACTTGCTGTCTTCTCTGGAGCTACTATGAAGTTCCACTGATTTTTCTCTGGCACACAGTAGGGCTCCATAAACACTCACCATGCTTTTCTGTGAGCTTGTCAATAACAAAAGAAAGCGGGGTGGGGCGCCTCTGAATTAGGGGATATGACTTGTGAGGGCCTTAGCCTTGCCTAGCACCCTGCTCAGTGGCTGGTATTCAAGTGGTCACCAAGCAAGGTTTTTAGAAACAAATGAATGCTGCTGCCTGGAATCTAAGAAGCGCATAACAGTGTTGCTATTATTATCATTGTTATCAGAGCAGTGCCTGCCTCAGAGCAGACATCCAGTCACCATTTGCTGGATACTCGGATGGATACACCCTCACCCATTCTAACTGAGAACCGATTTCGCAGAGCAGAGCCGAAGGCAGCTAGTAAACAGGATCACCTGGTTGGACTGTTCCCCCAACTTCTCACCACAAAGGCGGGCGTGCTGTTGGGGCGAGGGAGCGATTCTGCCCTGCCCTGGGGGTCCTGGGGTGGGGGACTCAGGGAAGGGCAGACATTAAGGCCTGTCAGCCTGTCCTTGCATATGGCTGCTCCTTGCTACAATAAAGGAGGGTGAGGAATGTGAACTTGTGGCTGAAATGGGGGGATTAAGTTTGTGGCAACCTCAACTGAACTTGCAACGTGGTAAAACATGGGGAAAAAGAACAACAGAGCTAATTAGACGAGCTGAGCTGTCAGAGTGCCGCTGAATGGCTCAGCGCCAACAAACAAAAGGAATGGGTTGGCAATCAGTGGGATCGATGGAGAAGACTGCTTCATTAGGGATGATAAAACAGACAGAGCGGGAGAGGGGAGGGGCGCGGAGGGGCGCCGGGGGGCAGGGGAGGCAGGCGAGGGAAAGGCACAACAGGCCTGGGGACAGTCAGTCACCCACACCGCTACAGACACACCCAGTCACACACGCCTGATTGGTGTGGACAAAGCCTGAGACAAAATTGTATTCACAGACAAACCATCCAGAGACGTGCAGAGGCCTTGCGGTGCCAACATGTACACAGTCTCACAAATACACACTCAAGAGGCACACACAAGAGGCGCAGACACATGCACCAATCACACACACACACACACACACACACACATGGCCGCAGAACTACAGTTCGAGCCACACCAAGGCAGACACACAGAGACAAAATGGTTTAATTAAGCCTGAATCCACACGATGAGGCAGAGAACTGGCCCATCATATTTCAGCAATCACATCCATCTTTCTGGGGTGCTTAGGAAGGGTGGGGGCTGGGGGTGAGGGAAGAAACCACATGCACACAGAACAGCGACCGACTGGCCCCACCAGTGTTAGGATCCCAGCAGCGCCAGGGGAGAAAATGCTAAACAGGGATTTTGAGCTCTGTTCAAGGGGGACTTGAGGGGAAAGTTGGGAAACCAGCCAATTCCCCACCGGATTTAAAGCCTGAGAAATCTAAGTCGGCAGGGTTAAATGTGTATTGAATACAAAAGCACCGAGTACATTTGATTTTAATGGTGAGCAAGAAATAATAAATACGGAGCTTATAAAGTGCTTCACATGCGGCCGACCACAGCCTGCCTTTCCACCGCACGCCCCAACCCACTCCCCTTAGTCCACCAGACACTGGCAAGGCTTTCTTCTGCTCTTGCCTTTTTCTCTTTTTAAAAAGAAAATCTAAATCCTCTAGTAACATCTGAACTCCAGCCACAGGTGCCAGGCTCTTACAGAGTTCCTTCCAGAAAGTCTTAGTGACTAGCCCCTAGGCTCCCGCCACCCTGGGCCAGTGGCTGCACTTCTGCCCAGGATGTTTGCAGCTAGGTGACCAGCAACACCCAGCTGGGGGCCAGTGACTCTCGACATGGGAGCTTGTCAGACCTCCCTCTTCGAGGCCCTTGAGGGGTTCTATACCCCATGTCTCCCAGGTTCACCCCTAGTGTGCAGTGGTACCCACTGGACATGGCTGCATGAGTGCACGCAGTGTGAACAGACCCTGGGGCCCTGGGACCACCACTTTCTGAAAGCACAAACCTTCTAGGATTCCCAAATTAGTCCCATAGTGACCCTGCTTGGTAGAAGGTGTTCGGGTAGGCAGAAGTTGGGCATATGTGCCCACTTCATGCCGGGGACTGTGCGAGGCACTCTCTGTAGATGACCTCATTACCTTCACCAGGTAGGTGTAGCTAAGCCCATTTTACAGATGATAAAACTAAGGCTCAGAGGAGATAAGGATCTTGCCTGACTCACAGCCAGGAAGTGGCCAAGCTGTGATTCACACCAGGGCAGGCCTTTCTGACCTCCACGCCCATGAGAACTGGTTCTGCCAGCACCCCGCCTCTTCAGTGCGCCGTGACCCCAGGAGGCCAAGGCGGTGCAGCCTGAATGCGGGGCTAGTGGCCGCCTGCACCAGCATGGCGGCAGGCTCTTCTCAGACCAACGTTGGCATTCCCACATCCTTGGGGCTAGAGGATATGGCTCTCTCTCTACGTCCACTCTGCATGAGTCCCCACACTGGCAAGACAACAGAGTCCGCGGTCGCTGTCTCCAAGACCTGAGTTCTCCCACGGAGAGCAACCCTGGCCTGTGTGCTGCTGTCTAAGAGTCCCTGCTTGGGAATCCTGAGCGCCTCCCAGGGACAGCTTTGGCTTAAGGAGGGGCTGCTGGGCTGCGAGGAGTTGGGGGAGCCAGTGCAGAGACAGACAGGCCTGAGCTCAAAGGCTGGCTTGGCCTCTTACCATCTCTGGGGGCTCAGCTGCAAATTGGGGAAACAGCATCTGCCTTCCATGGGCTGTTGTAAAAACAAATAATTATACAAGTGCTTAGCACAGTCCCAGGCACATAAAAAGTGCTCAACAAATGTTGACACTCTTCACCTCTGTAGCCCTGCCAGGACCTAATACTGTCTTAGAGATTCCACAGGAAGGCCCATCGGCTGCTGATTATTTTTCCTCCACTGAAGGCCCCGGTACGCTGGAGAGACCGCCTCTCTGCAGCGGAGGGACTCGGACTTGGTCACCAAGCATCGGCTCTCTCTTCTCTAAACTGGGTGGGGGCAGTGCCTATTCCAGAGCAACTGTGAGGCTCAACCAGGTAAGGTGCCTAAGAATGACCTGCTGACTAAAAAAACCCCGGGCAAGAGGTAGTCATTAGGAAACCACGTCAGTCCTTAGAAGGTGTAAGATTTAAAAACCTGTTAGGAAGATTAAGAGCTGTTACTGTGTGCCAGGCGCTGTGCTAGGTGCTTTCCAGCAGCATCTGCGAAGACCCTCCGTGAGCGAGGGTATATTACAGAGGGCAGCGGGGCTCAGAGAGCTTCAGCACTTGCCCAGAGTCACACAGCTCTGGCATTCAAGTCTAGCTTTGTCTACGCCCCAAACCTATGTGGCTAATGACTGTGTGGAAACCCTTACTGCATCACAGAGGCGTCTGCCTGTCCCCCAAACTGGTTTCCTTGTGCCGTTTGTGCCTTCCTTCCAATGGCAGCGGGCAGAAACTCTCCAGCCCCTCGGCAGCTGTGCCAGTCACCGCTTGAGTGGGTAGCAGGATAGCTCCACCGCGACCACTGCAGGTGGAGGCATCTAAGCCACCCCAACCTCCACCCTCGCCCTCTAACTCCCACACACGGTCGGGGAAGGAAGGAAAACAGTACCCTGCAACTTGCCTACATCCACACAGAGAGCAGCCCCAGCCGATGCTGGGTATGTGCACTGAAGATTAAAAACAGGCACAGCTCAGCCTGGCCACCTGCACCCCATGGCCTCTGTACTGTTCACAAGACGGATTTGGACGCACGCACTAGCGAGGGAGGGAGGGGTTGGGCTGCTCACTGGTGGGAAACCCTGATCGCACCGGGTGGGAATCTGACGCCTTTTGCTTGGCTGCAGGAGCAGTGGCTGCTTTGAACAACAGGCAGAGACTCTTCTCTTGGTAAACAGCCCTCATCAAATGGTCCTGGCAAGTTTCCTACTTGAAAGGAACCTGCTCAAGTTATTGTGCCTTGGCACGGCGAAAGTCAGCTTCTAAGGAAGATGACTTCACAGCAGCTGAATGTGGGACCCACACACCATATTTTTCCACAGCATTTCTCTAAAAAACACTGATGGGTCTCCTTCTCCTGCCTAACCCTTTACCAGGTATTGGTGGGTTTATCACATGTCATCACAGGGGAAGCTGAGCGCCATGTGAGGCCCACCGGAGGAGGAGCACCTGTCTCCATTTGAGCTGCGCCACATTCCCGGGGTGTAGACTCCATCCTTGGGAGGGACAGCAAATGAATTTCCACACTCCGATCTGGTGGAATGGAGACCCCTGCTGCCAGACTTTGTGAGAAGTGGTGGTTGGAGCAAGGCTATGAGCTCATTGGCTAGAAACACGGCTCAACCTGAGAGACCTGCTCCAGCACAGCACACGCGGCAAACACACCACACAGCGGCCCCTGCGGCCTCCAGCTCTGACCTGCAAGTCCCTGAACTACTTCACGGAAAGGAGAGAGAAGCTCAGGAAATGCAAGTTCGGGTTCATGCCACGCAGAGAGGGAAGCTGGAAACCCCAATCCCCGGTTTTCTTTTGCAAGGCAGCTGAGTTCAAATGCCCAAGGAGGTTTAGTCAGGCGGGGACAGCGGTCCAGGCAATGTTAGGAGGGAGGGCACAACCATCGGCTACTCACGGGCCTCGAGCGCTGTATCTTGGGAGGCGGCGGGCGAGTGGGACGGAGTCTTTGTGGCTGTATTAAAGTGAAACTTAACACATCAGTACACATGGAGACGGTTTGATGCATTTGCACACACCATTTGCACACAGGGCTTGAGAGCGAGCATCCAGTCCCCAAGCCATAGCCCGAGGGCCACCCTTGAGCCCCGTGTTCCCTGCCCCGACATCAGCTGGCCAGATCTCTGGGTCCCGCACATTCCACCCCTGAGACTCCCTTCTGCTAATGTCCTCGTTCTAGCCTCGCCCCTGTCTGGGTCTCCTCCAGCCATTCTCCACACAGGTCAAGGGGGATCTTCCAAAGTGCAATATGACCATGTCGCACCCCAGCTTAGAGGCCTCCGCTGCAGCGCCACACCCTCTCCCACCCCCACCCCGTGCTTGGGTGACGGCGCAACAAGGCTCATGGCTGGCATGCCAAATCCTCTAAGACTTGGCTTCTGCTGTGCCCCACACAGACTCTTCCCACCCATGCTCACCTGGGCAGACCCCGAAAGGGCTCTGGGTTCTCCTGCCTTGTTTCCTGCCTGCCCTCTGGGTGAGTGAGATGACCTACCCGATCCCAATCTGCCTGGCAAACGTTTACGTGCGCTTTAAGACTCTGCCAGGTCAGGAGCTGCCTTCTGTGCCCCCACTGCCCTGTGCTCCCTGCTACGTGGGACTTATCACGAACAGGAAGTATCTGTCTCATCCCCCATTATCTTTCTTTCTTAAAACTTCTAGGAAGTTTATTGAGGTGACATTGGTTAATAAAATTATATAGATTTCAAGCGTGCACACCTATAATACGTCATCTGTACATAGCATTGCGTGTTCACTATCCAAAGTCAAGCCTCCTTTCCGTCACCGTGTATTTGACCCCATCACCTTTCAAATGTTCAAATCCTTGTGCTTTGGAAGAAAATACGTGCTCAATAAGTATCTGAGGAACAAATGAAATCTGTACAAAATGCTTGGCTTTTGAAATCAGGATCTGAACAAAAAACAACAGGGCACAGAGTTCTTGGCTTGATTCCCAAACCCTTTATCTTGAGAGTTAAGCTTGGTCCTTTCCACAGCCTGCCCCTCTGAGGCCCTGACCAGTGTGGGAGACGGGCAGAGTCAGGAGAATAAAAGCCCACAAGACTGAGACCTGGGATGTCAGCAAACCCTGCGGGGGCAGCCTGCCCCTCTGAGGCCCTGACCAGTGTGGGAGACGGGCAGAGTCAGGAGAATAAAAGCCCACAAGACTGAGACCTGGGATGTCAGCAAACCCTGCGGGGGGTCCCGTTGCTTCCTGCCCTTTCAACTGCGCGCTTCACAAAGGAACACCATTACTGGACAAAGTCTAGACAGGCACTGCCCACCTCGGGGCCAATGGCTGCGTGCGGCAAGTCTGAGTTAAGACAAGCTGTGAGGGCAAAACACACACTGGATTTCAGAGGCTTAGTTTAAAAAAAGAATGTAAATATCTCAGTAATTTTTAATAATGATTACATTTGAAATGAAAGCATTTTGGATATTTGAGTTAAATGTATTAGAATTCCACATGTGACTCGCATGGGTGGCTCTGTGACATTTCTCTTGGACAGGGCTTTAGAGCTTCAGTTGGTCAGAGGGACTCTGCAGAGTGCAAACCTGTCTCAGAACTCATTCTCTGAGCCCGGCTCCTGGAGGGGAGGGGCCGTGTGTCTCAGGTGTCCCCAGATCCCTGGTGCCCTGCACAGGGCCTATCAGAGTGGCCTGAGGGGAACTGAGAGCTCATCTGGATGGAAACAGACTGTGGCTTCCCCAGATGCTGTGCCATTAGCGGGGAAGTGGGCCAACCCGTGCTCAGTGAGCTGCCTTCTGTTGGAAGCCATCTGGGGTTGGGGACGCCACCCACTGAGCCTCCCAACTTA
This sequence comes from Furipterus horrens, assembly GCF_987537825.1. Lineage (NCBI taxonomy): Eukaryota > Metazoa > Chordata > Mammalia > Chiroptera > Furipteridae > Furipterus > Furipterus horrens. Next base: position 195,539,546 of record NW_028327174.1, read on the forward strand.
CACAGATCGTGGGGAGGAAAGCAGAGGACAGGAAATGGGCAACCACCCTCCACAGGTACCCAGGCTGCTGCCCTGACCCAGATGCCCTGCCCCCACACCCCGCCCCTCTGCTCCCCACCTGCTACCCTGTGCTCGGCCACTCTACTTCTCCAGCTCCACAGCCCTCACTGCTCGTCACCTGTGACCTGGCCACTTCCCTTCTTGCTGGCAGGGGTGGGGGGTGCAGCGTGCTCAGGAGGTGGCCTCTGGAGTCGGACAGTCTCAGACTGAACATCAGTCCCGACTTGCCTTCTGGATTCCTATGGGACAGTGAATTTAACTATCCCGGCCTCACTGGTACACGCAGGTACCAGCACTCCCTACCCAAGGGGGCTGTTAGAAAGACTCAGTGAGATGATGTTCACCAGGGTCTCCCACAGCGCTTCCAGGAGACATCAGCAACCATCACACAAGCAGGTTTCCCAGGCTCCAGCCTCTGCCTCTCCCAATCCGCCTTCCATACTTTTTCCGGAGCGGACTTAGACAGAACAGCATACGCCCAGTCACGTCACCCGCAGCTTAAATCATCGCAGTGGGGGGCTGGCGTCTTCTGAGGTGTGTTCTGACGCACACCATCCTGGGAGACGCACTCACTGTATAAAGGGAAAAAAGGGGGGTCTCCAGCCAGACAAGCCTGGGAATTGCTGGCACTGTCTTGTTCCTTTTGGAAATTCACAGCAAAGGAAGTTGCTGCAATTTAAAAAAAAAAAAAAAATCCACCCCAAACAGGCAAAACCCTAGTAACTCCCTTCCTTTCGTCCTTCCTTTCTTTCCTTTTTCTTCTTCCTTTTTCACTTTTATTATACTTATTTTATGCTGACTTTACTCCTGGGCCACAAGTTTTTGTTTCTTCAGTTTCTTCTGGGATATCTTTTCCTTCTGTGCAGCCCCCTCCTCTGGTTTAGGCCAAGCTGCTCTTCTTCAGCAGGACCCTCTCAGGACGGCAGGGAGCGCCCCTGTGTGGGCCAACCTGACCGTGAGTGCTGTAAGCTCTGCGCTGCACCTTGGAAGCTTTGTTCACCGGGGTGTGCTCAACGAGCCTTAAGTTCAGCATTACTCTTTCCATATTTAAGCATGTGCTCAAAATTCAGCACACTTTCTAGGCCACCAATCCTGTGTCTGGCCCCACTGTTGGGCCTGGGCACACCCACCAACTCTACCATTGTGATGACAGAAGAGCACACATTGCTTCTGCAAAGTGACACCCTTTGACACCTGGTGGATTTTGGATACGCACACCCTGGATGGCATGCGCAGTTTCACAAGTGTGCTTAAACTGGACATGAAGACCTGAACCTCTTGGCTTGCATGATTTTGTGGGGTTTCTGGGCAAAGTGATAGTGAACCATTTTCAGAGGTCACCTCAGGCTGCTTTTGGGAAGAGATTCCTTTTTTCTTAAAAGTCCTGTTTCCCTAACTTATTTCAACACAGATTCGCTTGCCCTGTAACACCCATTAATAACCCCTTGGAAAATGCCACTTGCAGAGTTCAAAGCCCTCTAGATCCTGGACCCACCCACAAACCTCCGCACTGTCAGCGCCGGCACAGCCCTCCCATCGCCATGGCTCCCACGTACCCACCAGCCCTGCTCACTCACTTGCTCTCCCAGAACGCCCCATGCATGCTTGCTCTACCATGCTGGCCCCTTTGCCTGAAACACCCTCCCATTTCCTCTCGTCTCATCCTTGGTGTCTCTTATTTGTCCTTTGCTGCCTTAAGCACTACCTCCCCCAGGAGGCCCTTCCTGCCCTTTTCTGCACAGTGTGGGTCAGATGCAACCCCCCTTCCCGCCCAGGTGTATTCAGTAGCTCACCTATCTCATTTCTCTACTTTTCCTTGGGTCTAGTATAGTACTAGGTGCTAGTATATACTAGTATATACTAATGGGTGCTCAGCAAACGATCTTTGGCTGAAACTTCCTGGCATATGGAGAAACTCAACAAATGTTAGTTCTCCAGATTCTGTAATCAACTAATCTTCCTTTGATTGTCATTGAGAAGTGCTGATTCTTTTGCCATTGAATTTATAAATGGTGGGAGGAAAGCATCCCCTTGAGCACACCCAACCTAGAAGCCTGCAGGGTTGACGCGGGGGATTTAAAGACACCAGGGAAGGATAACATGGTACGAATACCCCAAGCGTGCGCATCAGGGCCCCATTGCAGGGTGCATGACGGCACTTCTCCAGGGCCAGGTGGACATGCACACACTGCTGTGTCCTTGGAGCAGAAAGAGTCATGGGGCTGCCAGGCAATACTTCCCAAATACAGTAGGGTGGGATGACAGACAGTTGAGGACATAGGTTGGGGAGAGCTGAGTACCCTGAGGACACTAGAACAGGCCACAGCGGGTGAGTGAGGGGTGTGATTTGGGTGGGAAGAGGGGTCAAGAAAGAAGTCATGGAAGAATCAGCTCAACATCCCACTTCCCAGAACATGGCCCCAGTGCTTGGGAGCTGAATCTGGAACTAACTGAACACGGGGACCATGACAGTGTGAGGTGGAGCCTAGGAAGACCGCAGGGCTGGCGAAGACTCAGTGCATGTCATTTAGGTGAGTCAGGAGCACTCCCCAAGGGCAGAGACCTGCTCTCTTCTTCTCTGCACCCCAGCCCACAGCCCAGGGCCTTTTCTCATGGCCTTAGAGGCAGAAAGCATATCCTTGTGTGGACAAGGAAGCAGACTGAAGAGAGGTCAAGTGACCTGCTCAACCCCACCCCCCACCCCCATCCCACCCCCGTGGTAATGGCGAGCGCTGGGAGTGGGTCTCAGGCCTCTCAACTGCGAATCCAGTGCTCTTCCCACTGCCGGACAGGGAGGCAGCTAAACCAGAAGCAGAGAACACAGAGGCCAGGGCACCTTGGCACAGAAACCACGTTTATGTGATCCTCAGTTCCCTCACTGGATCAAAACATGGCTACACTGACTATTGCTTTTCAAGTGAGTTCAAAAAGGCTGAGCTTTAGCAATCTGTTGCTAAGAAGAGTCCCATCGTACATATCATCTGGTCCTTCCTGAGCTTGGTGTGGCGGGGCTGGCGTTTCCATGATCAGCACAAGCAGCTGCCCTCCTGAAGGTCATGTTTAGCCAGGGTGGAACGATTCCTCCTGTGTACTTTTGAGGAACAACTATTTGGGCCAGGGAACAGGGATTCAGGGGAAAAAGACACAGCCTTTATCCTTAAGGAATATATGGTCTAAATGGAATTTAACCTACATCACAGAAAAATAGCTTTCTTAAGAGTACAACAAATATTTAGGCTAAAACACAAGAAATAAACTTTGGGTTAGAAAGACATGGGTTCACGTCTTGGCTCTGTCATTTTCTAGCTGAGTTCAATATTGGTTCTGCGACTTGGGTGAGTTGTTTGGCCTAAGTCTCAGCTGACTCTCATATAAAACAGAAATAACTCATGAGTCACAAGTCCTGGTGTGAGGATGCTACACAGCTGTGTGGGGCTCTGTCCCCGCATCCCGATAAGGAAATGGGACCATCCCAACCCTCTTTCCTCCCGTTGGACCCACAAGTCTTCCCAGAAAAGCCGTGTGGATGTGAGGATCTTGGTTTTCCAAGGGAGTGCGCTGTTAGTCAAGCACTATCGAAGGAGAATGGATTTTAATAGTAATCTCTTCTATTTATATGATGTGTTTCCCTTTCAAAGCATTTCTGCTTCTCCCTTTTCCTTTGAGCCTCATATCCCCTGGTGAGGCAAGTTAGCGAATAATTATTTCCCTACTATAGAGACAGGGAACAGGAGGCACAGAGAAGTTAAGGGACTAGTTTGAGGTCACAGAGCTAGTAGCAGGAACTAAAATAAGTGGGAATTCTCAGTCCGTTGTGCTATCCTTGTCAACCCCAATTTCCAAAGTCACCTGGAATCCTTTCTGACGTGGTTTTTCCAATCCTTGTCCCTTCTGAAGTTATTAGCCTCTGTTGTTAGAGACCCATGCCAGAGAGAAAAGGCTGGCAAGAGAGAATGATGGCCGTCTTCCCCTTCCTTATTTGAGCATCTCTTTCTGGCGCGTTCCAGAGCCACGTGATTGCCTTGTTCGTTCCCTTAACAAAGAACGCAGTATGCTCTCTACAGGCACATGCGTACATCTGGGAACTGCCCTCACAGGGCTCCCACTCTGATGGAGGGGACGGAGAGGTGCCGAGGTCCGTGGAGGTACAAAGGAGGGGGTCTTCTACAAGGTGGAGTGGTAGGGAATTCAGGTTCCCGGTACAGGGAAACCACAGTGGTCTGCGAAGCCTAGAGCAAGGGTGAACCCGAAGGCAGCGAGGACCTTGGAGTGGCTGGTGAGGGGCCACATAATACAGGATCTACACTAAGAAGTGTGGATTTTCTTCTCAGCGCAGTGGGAGGGATGCAGGCAGGGGGGACTGCCACAGGTCTCGATGTCCCTGGGGTAGAAGATGGATGGGAGGAGAATGGGCGGCTCTTTTAAGGCCCCTCCTGCCACAGGGGCCTGCTCAGGACTCCCTGTTGGCCATCCCCCACCCCCCGGGCAAGTGGCTGCTGGAAGGTGTGGACACGAGGGTAAGCCTGAAAGTGTGACTGACACGGATGTCCCACAGAAGGCAAGACTCTGCGGCCTCTGCCTGGCCGTTGGCATTTATGTCTGTCAGCTGTGTGGGCCAGGTGAGCACATCCATTGGGTATGAAGCCCACATTTATGAGGACAGCATCTGATTTGCAGTTAATTTGTTGATGCAGCAAAACACATCGTTTCCAAAAGGTCAGGAGGGGAATCCTGTTGGAATATCAACTTAATTACCTGGGCGGCACGGATGAGCGAGTGCCCTGCGCGGGGCTGCGGGCGGAGAATGCCTGGCTGCCAGGAGGGGACTTGGGGCACAGCACAGTGCGTGCGGGGGGTGCGGCAGCTCCCAGTGGGTGGAACCAAAGCACTTCCTGTTGGCCTTGTTCCTGGTGCCTAACCAGCACTTGCTAGCCTGGGGAATCCTCCTGCTGGAATGGGGGTCATCACCCCGTTTCACAGGTAAGGGAAGGCAAAGACTTCCCCAGAGTCACATAAGGCAGCGATGACAGGCTTTCAGAAGAAAGTCTAAGAGTTATCTCGAGGTAACTGCAGGCAGGGCGGGGGTCCTGTGACGTATGGGAAAGGGACTGGCTGTTTAAGAACCAGCGTAGGGATTTCCTCAGTTCCCATGGAGGTCACACCTTGGACTGTCCCTTCCATATCCTTCCGAGGTCAGAATCAGCATCCCCATGCCACTGCTGGGAAAGCAGGCTCAGGGAGGGAGGATAGGTGCTACCTACGAGCACAAAACAAAATGTCCAAGTTAGTGGGGTGACAACCGAGACCCCAACCGGGGAACGTGGTATGGGGAAGGAGGTAGAACATAGACCCCTGAGGCCACAAGGGCCAACCAGTTTCACTGAAGGCCAAGGACTATGCATACAAAGCTTGGCGGGGGGGGGGGGGGGGGCAGGCAGCCAAGTTCCCTGCAACTCCCCTTTCTGAGGGATGGAAAAGGTGGGGTGTGCCCGAAGGAGGCTGGGGGCATGAGAGAGCCAGCCTCTGAGGCTGGCCCCCAAACGGGCCTCAGATCGTTTGTCCCCTTCCCCTCAGAGTCCTGTCCAGCTCACACAGAGGAGGCCCTGGCAACGGTGGCGGGGGGTGGGGGAGGCCGGGTAGATGCTGGGGATTTCTCTGTCCCAGGAACAGGCCCCAACCAGATACACTGTCAGGAATGAAGAGGGTGAAAAAGGAAATTCACAATTAAACCCTGTCACTGTTTAACGAGGAAAGAGTTCACCTGGTTAATTTTCCTGGCTAGTAGCCACATCAATGGTCTGACCTGTGCATGAAACAGCCCTGGCTGGGAGAAGAAGACAAAGCTTTCCGTGGTTTTACAAAGGGCCTCTGGGCTGAGAGCAAGGCTCCTCTAACTCCTCGGGACTGGAAAGCCGCTATTATGCAAGGTATGGAAATAAAAGAGGGCTTCTTTTGATATGCCTCCAAAAAGGAGTGTATTGAAGCCATATTTGTGTGGAGTGTCTCCTTTGAAATGCCCAACTAGCTCTCGGGCACAGCTCTCGCCTGTCCCAACTCCCGTCATTATCTCCAATCCTCTTCGTCCACCCTCACAGAGCTGATCCTGCTTGCTGGGGAGGATCAAATGCTTGCCTCTGCTTCGGTTTCAGCACGGACAGCTGGGGGAGAGCGGGCCCTGGTGTCTCACAGCACTCGCTCTGTGCCGGCAGCACTGGGCAGGGCCCTTGGCCCCCGGAGGGGACGCTGGGATCCCTGAGTCCCGAAGCATCTGCACAGGTCGCTCGAAGCTCCGGGCTGTTCTCTGGAGGGATGCTCCTTGCACGATGCTGCACAGGGTGGCCTTGTGCACGACAACCGAGGAAGGAGTTTCCATCCCACCCACGCCAGGCGAGAAGGAAGTGCTTCTTCACAGGAGGGGGATGCTGGGAGGGCCCTCATCTTGTAGCGCCCTGCGTGGGCCGGGTGTTACTCAGAATATCTCAGTCAGTCCTCAAACCCTGGTGAGAGGCTCCACCATGACCTGCGCTCTACAGACAGGGAGACCGAAGCCTCTGCCTCTTGCCCAGCTTTGCACAACATGGTTAGGAAGCCGGTGGCCTTTGGTCTTAGTTGTTAGGGTCCAGAGAGAGGGGTCAACGTGCCCTGCAACGTGCTGTCCCGAGGCACCGCCTGTGAGGGTGTGCTCAGGACAGAGGTGGCCCTCGGAGAAAAGCCGCAGCCCCTGTCCTTGGGCCCGTAAGCCAGCATCTTTGGAGAGGGCGTCCACAAGCCACCTCGCGGGGCCGTTCTCTCTGGCGGGGCCCGGCACGTTCTCCGCAGTAAGGGCTGAGCTGAAGGACGCGCAGTCGGTCCTGGAGAGCAGCGCATTCCTCCCCAATGTTGACAGCAGTAGTATTTTGTAGTGGTGCTGGTTAATTTGTAGTGGCATTTGTGGTTTGAAGCCTTGTCAAGATCCCTGATTACTTCCCGTGCAAGGAGCTCAGCTGACGGGGAAGTTCACATGCTGAACAAAAGCAGCGAGGCAGCTGTGCGGGAAGGCTGCAGGGGGCTGGGTGACCCCAGCCGCTCAGGGGACAGAGGCGAGGGAGGGAGGAGGGCCGGCAGTGGGGTGGGGGAGAGAAGCCTTTTGTTTTCAGTCAGGTGCAGCTGCTGGGTCTGAGTAGGTGGCATCCCATTGGTGGCCCGAGGTCGGGCACCAGATGCGGCTGGTGGCTACACAGGGGCAGGCAGCTTTGCTGACGCACGCCATTCTCTGCCCAGACAAGAGGAGGAGGAGGGTGTGCATTGCTGCCACCTGGGTGACATTCCCAGAGGTGGGGGATATGAGGAGGAGCTTCCAGATGTTGGAAGAGATGATCCCCCTCTGATACCAGCAGGGGCTACTGTTTTCTGGCACTTACTATGTACCAGGCCCTGTGCTAGGAGCATGACATGCCAGTTCTCTAATGAACTCAAAAACCCTGCAGAGAGGGTACAATCCCCATTTGGTAGATGAAAAACTGAGGCTGACATGCCCAGGCCTCACAGCTCACAGGTGGCAGAGCCTGGATCCAAGCCCAGGTATGTCTGACCCAGAAGAAGCCCACACCTGTCCCACCAAACCTGATACACAAACAGCAAAAGGAAGATGCTGAAACTTAGCACCTCGACATTGAGGGTTCTCCCTCTTCCTGGGGAGTTCTCCCCTGATATACCCTGAACTTCTTGTCCATTCTGACCACACAGGAAGGTTTGTCTTTGCAGTTGCCTGCACTTCAGCAGGCCCGTGTCCTGACTCGGTGAGCGTTTGCTCAGTGCACCTAAGGGCCAGGGCCAGCTCAGCAAAACCAAGGCTAATTTATCATCTCTGGAATGATGTCCACCCAACCATTATAGCACTAGAAAATTAAAGTAAGAATCTTCCCCTGATTTTGCAGTTGTACAGAGAGGATCACACAGCCACCTCTGGAAAGGGAGTCCATGGATGAGGGTAGCCTTCACACTGCTCTCCCTGTCACCAGGGTCCTGGGGCCACCTGTAGCCCGGGGCGCTAGCCATGGCCCTGTAGGTAGTCCTTGGCAAGCAGGCCACTTAAGATACAGCCCCTGCTCCACCAGGCCTATGTCTCAGGCCACCACAAGCAGCGCTTCATTCTGGCCCTCCAAAGACCCGGCCCTGCCCCCCAAGTGCCACTGTCCTTCCCAGCACACACGCTTGTCCTGGGTGCCCTTCCTGCACCTGCCTGCCTGATAGGCCCTGCTCAGTCCTCAAACCTTTGTCCCTTCCCTAAAAGCCAGTCCCTTTCTTCCTGGCTCAATAGAACTGGGCTTCTTTCTTCTGCCTCTCCCTGATATGACGGGCTCCTTGGTGGTGGCACTGTGTCTCCTTCACATCTGAGCACAAGGCCACACTGGGTACGTGCCAAGTAAATGCTGGCCCAAGACTGTGGAACAAGCATTAAATTATCAGTAGGGCTCTTGCCCGGCATTTGGCTGATTCAGGCCAACTAGTCATTGTCCCTGTCACTCGAGCTGCTCTGTCCTCCAGGACGGCAACCTTTCTGGCATGCTTTGATTAAGAAGAACCTCCAACCCAGAGGTGATCTGGTCTAACAGGCTGAGCCCCAGGGCCATCCCAAAAAGCAGGAGACTTTCTGAGTGGAATGCAAGAGTGGGAAGCAGTAGGAAGCTTAGATGTGAAATACCTCAACATTTCCCCAGTGTGTCTGTAAAAGAGACAGTCAGGCTCACCAGACAGAGGATTTTTTTTTCTTCCCTTGGAACAAATGGATGGAGAACCTGGTTTTAAAATTCCTGGACCCTGGAATACATTTCTATCTGTGTCAAAGTCTACCCTCCACCGCCTCAGCAGAGTTTAAAATCCTAGCTAATAGGTTAACAACTGTTTTTCTTCAGCTTCAAATGAAGAATATCAGAAGGCTGGGGGAATATGCAGCCCTCCAATTTGTACGGACTGCACACAGCTCCCTGCAATGTGTGTTTGACAGGACTGACATTTTGTACCGCTGTGAGATGGGAAAACGTGTGACATTTTTATTCATGGTGGCGTACGCCCTTGTAATGATCAGCTCTGGTCGATGTGCTTACCGCAGCAGCCCCGGAGCCCTCGGAGAACAAACAGGAACCCAAGGTGCCAGCAGTTCGACTGCCTTATTAAACACCGCCAGGATCCTAACGAAGACCAACTGCTGGAAAATCTCACTGTCAAATCCTCAAGGACATTGTCAGTGCACAGCTAACTGCATATATTTTTCATTTAAAATACTGAAATCTAGCATTGTGCCATTACAACAGAGGGGAGGGGCGCCCACTCCAGCGGCCATTCTGTCAGCTGCCTCTTTGGAGCTCCAGATGTGAGAGCCAGATGCCCAGTGGGGTTCAGAGAGCAGAAAGGGGCGGCCGAGACAGGAACCAACTCTCTGGAAACGCAGCCCTGCCTTCAGGGTGCAGGGCTGAAAGTTACAGGGCTCTGGTAAGAGTCACTTGGAAAGTCTACCCACTGGTTCCCTGCTTAAGCCAAAGCAAATCTGCATAATTAGAAAATCTGTCCCACCACCCACGTCCCCCCCTCAGCCGGCCGTCTTCCTGTAGGTACAATCCATTACATCCTGCAACTTGGTGCTAATCAGCCTTCTGCTTGGCGGCAGACCTTAAGACATCTGTAGGAACACATGGCCACAGTGAGTTTCGCACCTTGGCAGAAAAGCTGCGTGTCAGGGTGCCCACCTGCAATCTCACCACTTGCCTCAACTCAAAGGCCTCAAGGTCAGTGGGCAGCAGGATCCCCTTCCCTTCAGCGGTCATTTCTAATGCTGATGCACACGGATGGATGGAAGCCAATCACTTGGCAGGCCATCGGAGATTTTCATGGCTGCTAAGCTAGGTGATTTGGTTACGGCTGCATATACTAACATACTAAGATACTTGTCTCATAAATATGTATTTATACAGAGCCTCTATTTCCATACTCTAGCTCTGGTGCACCAAGACAAAGTCTGCGATTTATTTATGGGGTCCTTGGGATAACAGGCCTAACGATGCCTGTGTGTGGTTCTTGCAGGTTTGCAACAAACCGTAAGTGGTTGGATACACAACTGGATGTTCTCCATCCATCATGGGCAGGGGCTTGCATTTCAGGGGCTGCCTGTAAAGTTGGTTTTGTGTAATACTGTACATCATCCTGGCAGAATTGACCCGGGATGCGTATAGCTGGCAACCTGGAGACAAGGAGCCATAACATTCTACACTCTAGGAGGGGCTGAAGGGAGGAATAAGTTCTGGGTACCCTGGTTGCAGAACCCAGAGAGGGTATAAGAAGGAAGGAGGCTGGCAGATAGCCCTAAGGCAAAAGCAGGACGGTGAGGGTGGAGGTCGCTGTGCCCAATTTCCTCGGAGCTGGCCATCCTGTCCCTCAGCGGAGCCCTTGACCCTGGGCTGCAGAGGGAGGCGGCCACCAGCCCCGCACCGCACACCCCAGCAGGCGCTCTCTTTGCTGCCGCGGCACCTCAGACCTCGTTAGAGCATGCTGGCTGGGGGAAGAGACATGGAGCCTGTGTCCAGCCTCCTGCCACTCAGAGTGAACCTCATAGTTCCCACGGACGCATCCAGTACATCACCGAACTCTGTCCGTTCGGTCTCCTGGCTCTATCTCCAGTTTTCCCCTCACCTTCACCCCCACAAACAGCATCTGAGGTCAGGGTCCCACGAGCACCTCTCTGAACATTAGCAGCATCATTATCGGTCCTTCTGCCTCACCTGGTAGTGGTCCCAGAGGAAGAGTTTCCAAATGCCATTTCCCTTGAAAATCATCCCTCTCTGGCTCCTCGACACCCACAAGATGTTTCAAGCTCCCCCACGGCCTCACCATTGCCTACCTCCACAGTTCAGCTCCTGGACCTCACCCGCTGCCTCCCAGCTTCTTGCTCCTCCACACTAGTCTGAAGGGCAGACTGTCCTATACTTCACATTTCATTCTCTCTACCTGGACTGCCCTACTCCTCTGGCTCTACCTGATAGAAAACTCATCTTTCAAGATCCAGCAGTAATGTCACCTCCTCTGAGAAGCCTGCCCAGGTTCCCCCAGACATCCTTAGGGCTCCTCTCCAGCCATTACACTTATATCCATTAGCCTTTCTCTTTCCATATGATTTGTTCACTGTCTCTCTCAGACATCAAGTGCCACAAAGGCAGGACCACATCTCATTCCTCTGTGACTCTGGGGCCTTAGTCAGGGCCTGATATCTGACAGCCCTCATTATATGCTGAATAAGTTAAGGAAGGAATGAACAAGGGCATAAAAGAATAACTCAGTGTTCTGCCTGGCTAAAAACTCCAAGACTTCAGGATTTTTAATCACCAAAATAGGAGGGTAGCAGGGGAAAAAGAATTCTTAGGCGGTCTCATGGTTTGGGCAATGGAGGTGTTCGGTAGACAGCCCTGAGACAAAAGCTTCCCTCTCCTCTGCCCAGTCTCTAGAGAGAACAGTTCCCTGCTCAGCACACCTGGAAGGTCACTGTCTCCCGGCCTCCCACTGACTGCTACATTCCGCCTGGCTTCTCGGGGCACCACCGTGCCAAGGCTGGACCAGCTGTCCCTTTGCAAGGATCCACTGTCATCCTCTCCAGGGAGTACAAACAGGCATCTACCTAGAAGGGGTTTGGGACCGAGGTGTCCCTGGGAGGGCCAGGAGGTGGCTGTCACCTAGGAGTCATGTGGCCGATGGGCGATGGGCAGCAGCATGGCAGAAACTCAGGTTAAAGCACTTGCAGGCAACGTTTATCCTCATTACACTCTGCATTTCAAGTGGGATGTAATCAACAATCCCTTGGGGTAAGTCTCTTTTCATACTTTTACTATATTTAAAAATCCTTTGCAGTATAAACAAAATGGGATACAATATTCTGGAAGACATGGAACTAAGCAGATTGACAATAAAACTAATCTGGTAAAAACAATGACCTAAGTTAGGGCCACGGTCAGTGCACTATCAGATCGAGTGTGCAGGAGGCTGTAGTCACTGCCCATCTGTCCCGGGGCGGGGGAGCTGGGGGTCAGGCAGAAGCAGCCAGGGCTCTGAATCTGAATCCGTCTTACCAGCAGGAAGGCAGGGGGACGGGAGGGTAGGGGAAAGCCCTTGACTCTGCTGAAAAGTGGGGCAGGTGGAGTCCCAGCTGCATCAGTCTGGGGAAGATAATATGAGAAAATACAAGCCCTACTGGGTACACTGCCCAGCACCCAGTAGGCGTTTGGAAGGGCAGCATGGATGTTGCTGTCACACCCCCTGCCCTGGTCCTTTATGAAGCAGTCCCAGGCCTGCTAGGTTTATTCTGGGGAGAAAGCAAAGATCAAATCCAGGCAGCAGCCATGGCCTTACTTAACCAGGAGTGAGGCAGAAGCAAAACAAAGTGACCTGGACCTTCAGAGCCATCCTAAGCCACACTGCTGTAATTGAAGCAGGCCTCCAAACACCGGCAGCCACAACCAGGTGCCTTAGTAACCAGGTGTAGCTGAGGAGGAGGGCTTGATGAGAGAGGCGGAGTGAGGGGAGAGCCCGGGCTCTGGCATCAGATAGACCTGGTCCTGCCACCTACTGTGTGACCTTGAGCAAGCTGCTTAACATCTCTGAGCATCAGTTTTCTGGAATATAATAACTGCATTGACTGTGCAGGGTTGTTGAGAAGATGAAGTGAGGTAATGCTTGTGGAGTGGCCTGGCTCATGCACAGTAGGTCCACATTACAATGAAAACCAGCCCGATCCATCTGACCTCTCCTTATCCTGCCGTCTCAGCCCTTGCCATCCCTTCGCCTGGGCACAGCCAGGTGAATAATTTCCCTAATGCACAGAAGGGCTTAGGGGTTGACAGGGCACAATGTGACGGACAGCTCCGGGCACAGCAGTCCTGCGGCCATGGGCGAGGGCTCCCTGCACGGTCACTGACACTGACCTGGCTCTCCCAGAGGATCCTGCTTGTGGGGTATAATTTATGTTCAATACTTTGTGTTTTATTCCCCCTTCCCTACTGTGATAAACTTGCCACCTCTGGCACAGAGAATTCTAATCTGGGAAAAAGCCTCCTCCGGTCTCGCTGAATCAGATATCCTGCTCTCGTCCTGCTGCGCTCACTCTCTCCCTGGCAGGGAGCTGGATTGCACTGCTGCAGCACAGACCTTAAAAGAAAGGCTGCCTTTAGGCTCTGGCCAGTCCTCTGGCAGAGACCCCGCTGTCACACTGCTGAACGCAGACAGACTTGGGGATGCAGGAGGTCTGTCACGCACAGAGCTGCACGCACAGGTTCCAAACTGAGCATGGCCCTGCGGAGCACAGCCACCCTCTGCGCTTCTCCTGCTCTGTGACCTCACTGGCTGCTCCGGGCACGAGGAGTGCACAGAGCCACCCTCAACATGTCCCATGATTCCCCGTTTTGTGAGCTCACTCCCTCACCGGGCAACTCATCTGTGCCAGGCCCCAAACTCTCACCAGGCAACTCATCTGTACCAGGCCCCATGAGGGTGCTAAGGTCACAGAGATGAGGCTGACACTCTCCCTGAAAGGGACGGTGGGCCAGGCACGGGGACAGTGCTGGTCCAGAGCGGGGAGGGCTTGCGGGGGGACAGGAGTATGCGGCAGGCCCCTGGGAGGCTGGGATTTTGTCAGGCGGAACAGAAGAGCAAGGGTGCTCCTGGTGTGGAGAGAGCAGGAGCTGAGCTGCCTCTGGGTTCCACCAGCGCTCAGCACAGGTCTGGCCTGGAGCAGGAGCCCGTGAAGCACAGTGACGTTGTCTTGGGGACTGGAGAAGAGGAAAAGGACTCCGCCTAGGGTGGGGCCCTTAGCAGAGTCTTTTGGGGTGAGAAGAACTGCCCGGATGTGGAGGACGGCAGGGACCTCCAGCCCAGAACCCCCAACAGTGGGCAGGAGGGCTTGGTAGGGGGCACGTCTGGCAAGACTCTTGAAGGCTGGGTAAGTTCTCCTGACTACCAGGCAGGTCCGCGACCAGGGGCGGGAGTCCTGGAGAGGGAGCCACATCCTGGAGGGCTGAAGGGCCTGCCTATCCCAGTAATTGCTGACATTTCCTGACGCCCTCTGTGCCTCACAGACCCGTGGAGTAGAGTGACACACGACCCGGGGAACACGAGGACATCGTGGACACACTGGTGGAGCTGGGGTGGGGCAGGTCTGCGGAAGGCCAGGACAGACAGAGACGCTGCGGGGAGGGAAGCTTGTGAAACAGGACGGGCGAGAGTGGATTCTGGGAGCTGCTAGAGGAAAGGTGGTGCTGACAAGGCCCAGGTGCCGCTGAGCGCCCCAAGGAGCAGAGTCTGGGGAACAGGTCGGAGCCCGGCAGCACCCTGCTTAAGGGAAGGAGGACCCAACACCGCTCTCAGCACAAACCCAGCTCGCACCCCCAGCCCTGCTGGACTCCACACTCCACCCCTCCGCCGGGCTCCAGCTGGCCAGCTCAGTGTCCGCTGCGCACTTCAGTAGGGCCTTTCTGGAGTCTATACCTTGGGCCAAAGGAGTGATTTAAAAGGCATGGATTCTCTACTGCAGCCAGTGGAGAAAGTAGCGGGGGCTGTGTGGGCCAGGTACAGGGAATTCCGGGGCTTTAACCAGAAGGCAGCTGCCACCCTAGGACAGTCTAGAACTGTGGCTGTTTGGTCTCTCAGGTTCAGAACCTTCGGCAGGTACCAGGTATCTGAGACAGCCTGAAGAAGGCTCTCCTGCCATCCTAGGAAAATGAACTCTCTGCCTAGTCCTTGAAGCCGTCGAAATGCAAGGGTGTTAATTAAACATTGCATTTATTCTGCACTGATCTCCAGCAAGGCGGCAGTGATGAGGTGATGGGCACCTCCTGGCAAGCTGGTGGGGAATCACTCCGGGGACCAAACTGGTTGGAGTTTATAACAAACGGAAAGGGGACTTTGAGACCCCCTGCCCACGGCGTCATCACACAGCACAGATCTGGGCCTTTCAAAACCACCAGATGAATTCCATCTCTCAGGATTAAGTTAAACCACCACCGTGGGACTGTCGGCTCCCTTAAGTCAGGGACCATGTCACTGTCACCCCTGTTTTCATAGGCATGGCACAGAGTAGGTACCAGTGATTGCTGAACAAGTGACCTAGGTCTCTTTCTCCACGCCTGGGCCCTGGCATGTGGCTGACCTGACACATTCCATTTGCAGAAGCTATCATAGGCAACTGTGCCTATCACCATAACCTGCGACTCCTGGCCCTGACCTGCTATTGCTCTTCTGTCCTCTCTCTATCTGGTGCCCTGGGTGACCTCTGACCTTGATTCTCAGCCATGCATACCCTCTTGGTTTCAGGATTCCCACAGCCCTGGGTATAAAACTCTCTCTGCCATCAGACAAGAGGACAAGAGGCTGAGACATCTCCTCTTTGGCCTCTGTGCACCTGTCTGCCCATCTTCTGATAATAGCCTCTGATTTCCTTTCCAAAACTACCCTTCCTTCACCTCTTAGGTATGTGCTGCAGGGAGGGCCCTGCCCACGGTACATGGAAGACCCCCTGGCCACAATGTTGGGTTCTGAGGTAGGTGTATAATCTAAGTTGGTTCAGTGAGTGAATCCCACGCCTTGCATGGAAGTCACTAGCAAGTGACCCTCACTTTTCTGCTGGTCTTACACCTGGAAGAATGTGGTCTGAGGCTGTGGCAGTCACCTTGCCACCAGAAAGGGACAGCCTACCTGACAGTGGCACCAGTAGAGAAGGCAAAGCCAAGAAATGTTAGCAAAAAAAAAAAAAAACAAACCCTGGGTCTGAATGACAAGATTTGATACCTAGATCAAGCCATACATGAAGCTGGTGTGAGCAAACAATTTCCAATTTCTCTTTTGGGTTTTATGTCTCTTGCAACCAAAAGTAACCTAACTGCTATAGATCCCCAATATAGGTTCTGCTTTTGGCCTTTGGAGCTGGACTGGCTCCTACATACGCTGGGTTTTTATCTTGCAATCTACCCATTCACACACACCAGGAAATCACCTAGCATGCCTCTGGTATCTGATGGTGGGTTTGGTGCAGTCTATACCAGGTGCAAGATACCAGCTACTGGTCTTGGTGCCAGCTGAGGCCCAGAAACATTAAGGAAGGCCGCAGGTTGGGAAGAAAGCAGGAGCAAGGCCTTAGGAGTGGCCCAGCACCCTGGGACCTTGGGTCACCCACTGAAGCCGCGGCCCTGGTCCCAGCACTGCAAAGCCAGCGGGAAACTGCGTGGTCTCGGCGCAGAGATGGGCCGCGAACCCGAGCTCTAGAAATAAACAACATGGCTTTGAATCCTAACTGTTGCTTCTGAGCCAGAAACCCCAGCTAAGTCTCCACCCTCTCTGAGCCTGTTTCCTCCCCTGCAAGAGAAGCGAACACCTGAAGCCCAGGAGGGTGGCTGGAGGGTAAAGTGGGCTAGCCCATGGGACTCGCCCAGCATGGCTCCTGGAATCGGGACACAGACCCAATTCTCCAGCTCTCGGAGCTGCCCCTGGTACACGGAGAGCAATGCATCCTCATGCTCCTCCCACAACTGCTCTTAGACCACCCGGATGCCCAGCATAGAACAGGTGCTCAAACTGTGGTTAGAGTGCTCCGGACCTAGAAGGAGGGGGTTGATCTTGGCTCCTGGCCCTTCTGCAGCCATGCTTAACTTGTGCTGCACGGAGATCAGGCGGTGTAGCTTCGAAAGCAGACTGCTATCTTAAACCTGGACTTTCATTTGGAGGCTGACATCTCTCAGCCCTTCCACGGCGCATCAGAACACCTGCCCTCAACGCTGAGTTCCCTGTGATGAGACAACCACAGCAACCCCTGCTTGTCTGTGGGACACACCTTCCGAGATGCTCTGCGGATGCCTGAGACTGCAGACATCACCGAACCCTAGATATACAATGGGTTTTCCTGTGAAGACATACTTATGATAAAGTTTAATTTATAAATGAGGCCCAGTAAGAGATAAACAACTAATAATAAAACAGAACAATTATAAACAGCAAACATTAAGTTATGTGACTTTGGGGCCATTTTTAAGTAAAATAAGGGTTACTTGAACACAAACACTGACACTGTGACAGTCTAGCTAATATCTTAGATGGCTGTGAGTGACTAAGGGACGTGGGTACTGTGTATAATGTGGATACACTGGGCAAAGGGATGACTCATTTCCCAGGCAGAATGGGGTGAGATTCCATCATGTTGCTAAGAATGGGATGCAATTTGAAACTTAATTGTTTACTTCTGAAATCTTCCATGTTAATATTTTCAGACTGGAAGGGACCATAGGTAACTGACACCATGGGTAAGGGGGTGGGGGGTGGGGCTACTGTACCATCCAAAAAGGCAACACATAATGCTTAATCAGAAATCTCCAGAATTTTCAACTCAACTCTTACGAATTTCTAGAATCTGATTTTTCTTTTTTGATTGGCAAGTTTTTCCTCCTGAAACTGGAGATGCCTGCTCAGAGGAGCAAACCCTGGTCTTGCTAACCTTCCAGCAGCAGGCTGTTTCTGGGATAGCCTGGGCTTTGAAAAAGCGAGGCCACACGGAAAAATAGGCCCAGCCAGTCACCCTTCCCAGAGCGACCTGACAAACCACCACCAGTGAGGGACCACGCTGCTCTGGCTAGCGGCAGCGAACGAGTCAGAACCTCGTTGGACAGCTACGGGTCAGGACTGCAGGCAGAGCTGCCTGCGTCGCCTGCAGCTGACACGAGGGCTGATCCCGGTGGAGGAGCTGGAGGGAACGGCGCAGGGAGACCCCCACGGTAGTGCAAGGCGTGGTGGAGCAGAAAAGGGGCGATGGAAAGGGGAGTCCGGACTGGAGATGAGAGGTGAAGGGTAGCGCGCAGAGCTCTGCCTGTGGGCCGTGAAAGCATGGCGAAGGGTTAGGCCGTGAGAAGGACCGGCCTGCAGATAACACGGCTCGCCTGCTCACACTCGTGCCTGGTGCCCCAGCCTATCGCACGGCCCCTTCTGCTCAACGAGCCAGGCGCGGGCACCACCACCTGCTCTTTCCAGGGCCGTCCCCTGGACGTGCCGCCAGCACCTCACCCCCTCTGCCTGGTGGTCTAGCCCTCCTGGGTTTGGGGGTTGACTTTCCCACCAAGAGCTGCAGGGACACAGCTCAGTTACAAGTGCGTGCGTGCAGGAGAGCTGCCCCTGGCGAGGCCAAGGTGTTCTAAGGGCCACGGTGATGTTAAGCGCTGGCCGCTGGGAGGCGACCTCCACGGGTGACTGGCAGCCGGCCCCACTTCTCCCCGCTGGAGAAAGGGCCTGTGTGGACGGATGATATCTCACTCAACCCTCGTAATGACCCGCAACGTGGGGACTGTTATGTCCACACTAAAGATGAGGAAACTGAATTCACCGAGGCTGAGTAACTCACGGAAGGTCACCAGCTAGTCAGTGAAGAGCTGAAATTTCAGGACAGCGCTGCCTGATTCTAAGGTCTGTGCTTTGTCCTGTCTCCCCATTGACTCCACCAACCTGACTCTCAGCATTCGGGGGCCGGGGGCTGTGTTTGCTTGCTCTCTCTGTCAATGGTCTATGCGCGTGTGTGGGAGTGTATGTGGGTGTGTGTGTAAATTTTTCGCCACACCGTTTAAAAGCCAGGTTCAGACGCCATGGCATGTTACCCCTAAACCACTTCAGTGTGTACCTAGTGGGAATAAAGATAAACCCCCAACAACCATGACGTTACAATACTTCTCTCCTATCACCTACATCCCAGCCCATCTTCAAACCTTCCAATTTTCCCAAGAATGTCCTTAAAACTTAAAAACCAATCCGAATTACATTCATACTTTGCATTGGGCATGTAGCTTAGTCTCTTACAGTTAAAGTCCTTGCTTTATCAGTATAATTTGAGGGCCGCTGCTAGGCCTTTCCTTCCCTGGACTGCCCTCTCCCCAGCTCCACTCTTCCCTGGGTAACCCAGCCTGGGAGCATGGGGGTGCCCCAGTCCTCTCTGGCCCTTCCCCCCACCTCTTCTTTCCTGGGGCATATATGTCTACACCTTAGGAGCTTATAAAAACATGAAATAAAATGAGACAGGATCTAAATTCCTATAATACAAAAATGTTTCCACTTGGAAACAAAACCCTTATTTATGGAAAGAGATTTAGAAGTAGTTTTTGGCCATGAATGGAATAGTCATTTTTCTTCAAATGAACAGAATTATAAGCAGAGCAAGTAAAATAAAGTCCCCAAAACTGGCTGATCACATAGCAAGTACTTAAACAATAATCAATCCTTAGTCGATTTAAAAATCCACCTCAGTAAGTAGAACCCCAGGACAGTTACTGACTGCCAGGCCCCGCAGTGAGCTCCCAGAGGCTCCTGTTCTCACGGGGGGTGACAAGCACTAACGCAATAATGACGAGGCTGAGGGAGACGCGGCGTGTGTGCCAACGGGGCACTAGGACCCTCCCAGCAGAGTCAGGAGCGTCTACAGTACAAAGAACGGGCTGCCCTCAGGGTGGCCAGGCAGATCACAAAGGGCCTCGTGCCCCCCCCCCCCCAAGGGTGAGGATAGAATCTCTAGGGAAGGCTGGGAGCAGGGAGGTGAGGCAGCCACTCGAGTGTGTTGCCAGTGGGCCCCAGAAGGCCATGTGGGGAGTGCAGTGGGGGTGAGCCTAGAGGACAGTTAGGAGACTGCAAAATAGTCCAGGTGAGTGGGAACACGGCCTGGCCCAAAGCTGTGACAGGGGCGATGGAGAGGACAGGTGAGCAATCCAGGGGGCAGAATGCAGAGGCTGGGCTGGGGCTGGGCATGGGCCCAGGCTGCTGGCTGGAGCTCACTGGGGTGGGAGAAAGAGGAGGAGGGTTGAGTCTGGCGAGGAGCGGGCATTCAGACTGCAGGCCTGTGGCCTGAGGTGTCCGAGGTGTTTGGGAGGCAATGGCTGAATTGAAGGGAACCATGTGACTTCCAAGTTCAATGGGGCAGCAGGGATTTCTCAGGGCACTCAGAGCCTCTCAGCACTCGCTGGCTGGCCAGCTTTCCAGCCCAGCGCGAGACTGGCACTCCCTGGCCTGGCTTATGCTGGTCGAGCCAGGACTCCCTGGGTGCCCAGGCAAGAGGGGCACCACGTTCCAGGAGCTACTGCTGGGACATCTCCAATCCCCAGTCCCCCGTCTCTGGTACCGCTTGGTTTGGGCTTTGGTTTGACTGGCTTTTCAAACTTGACATTAAAGAGGTTTAGAAACCTTTGCTCAAGCAGGAGAATAGAGGAACCCACTTTTCAGAATCTGTCAGATTGGAAGGCAGGCAACTACTTTGTCTGCAGGATCAATTCACCAGGGGAAACACAGCCAAGGGGCTCTTGGGGTGGGGGGTCTGCCGTGACGTTCTCAAGGGAGCCCCTTCCTCCCACCTGCTGGAAGGCCCAGCCCCTGGCCGAGGCCCACAGCCAGCCCAGCCCCCTAGCCAGGGAGGGACAGCTGCACACCTCCGGGAAGCAGAGGCGCCGCTGGCCATGGAGTGCGTATTAGCGCTAATTCCAACCAACGTCTCCCGAGCCTGCTCCCTCCCCAGCTGACAGTCAAGAGTCAGAACAACGAGCAGAGACGTGAAGGCACCCAGTGGTCCCTCCATCCTACTAACTGCAGGGTGCAGAGCAGTTTCCGTTGGGTGCCCAGGCCCTGCTGGAGAGGACACCACGTCCCCTTTCCTTCCAGTCACAGAAAGGAGGGAACGTCTGCTCCCCACCCAGGAGAGGAAGGCATGGGAAATCCTTCGCTTCTCCCTGTGCCCTCTCCCTCACTCCTGCCCAGAGGAGGAGGAGTCCTTCCCTTGGAGGAGTTCCCCGGGACAAGGGAAGCTGGCTCCGCGTGTGTTGGGGGAGGTCACCGAGAAGACGTGACTGCCAGCTGCCCCGAGAACTGGACCTGGGACATTGGAGGCTCCTCATGCCCCCCGTCCTGGGAATGTGTGCTCTCCCCACTGTTCGCACTTCCAGGGACGTGGCCTTGAGACAGCAATGTGGTGTTGAGACGATCTGGATGGTATATGTGACCAAACCCCGTTCAGGTCTCTACATAAACTTTTAAGATTCTGGTGATGGGTGTGGAGACCTACTTGTCTTGTGGATGCCCAAGTCGGGCCTCATAAGTAAGTTCCCTTGCTTGTTGGCCCTGCCACCTACCCATCTGGAGACGCCTCCTTTCCCTCTGCTCTCTCCCTGCCCTGTTACGAGGCCAGTGTGCTCTTCTGGGCCCCGCTGGGACGCTGCCTGTAACTGTCCCCTTCTCCTGGCGGAGCAGCTCAGTCTTCTTACTTCTGAGGGGAAGTCTGAGCAAGCCCGTGTGGTCTCACGTCTAAAGCAGCGCCCCTTTCAGTAAAGAAGCTGGCATTCGTATCTTGTTTTGACCATCTCCTGGGCCTTATTTCGTGATTCTGAACTTGAGAGGCGGAAAAGTTATTCAAAGCCTCTCTCAACCTAACCATTTTCCGAGGTAGGAATAAGCATTCTCAAGTTACTTGAGATTTTGAACTCTTTGGAGAAACCAGACATGCTAAGGGTTCAGAGGCTAACTAAAAATCCATGTCTTTTGCTCCTGTCTAGAACCATCAGTGTGGTTCATCACCAGCTCTGAGGAGCGTTATGTGTCTGCTTTAGAAAACAAATGAATTGTTCAATTTGTTGACCAAATACCATTAAATACAGGGTCCAACTTGGGACCTGGGTCCTGGGGGTGAAGAGGTTGCCTCTGGAGGGCCCTCGGAGTACCCTGCGGTCACCTTTCTCACTCTGGGTTGAGACTGTCCATTTGCTTGTCTGTCTCCCTCTTTCTGCCCCACAAGGACTTACTTTTTTTTTTTTTTTAAATACATGATAGGTCTCAATACATGGATGAATAGATGCAGAATTAAATGGAGGAATGTTGTAGCCTCAAAGGAGGAAGCTCCAGTGAGGCAGAGAGGTACGCGAGCACCTTTCCTCCCCTGGCAGAGGCTCCCCTGTCGCTGCCCCCACAGAGCTGCTGTCTGGGGTCGTCCTGCCACCCTGCCACGTGTCTCCATGGAGCGCCCCTGGCTGGCTACATGGGCACGGACTCTGTGAGGCTCAGGGACTGACGTGACCATCTCGCAGTCTCCGTCCTCATGGACAGCCAAGTGTTCTTAAAGAATGAAATAAACCCACAGAAATGCAAACTCAAGGCAGGGGTCTGTCTGAGGTTAGCGTGCACTGTCTGGCTGGTTTGAATGATTTTGCTGGAATACATCAGCTTTACCAGACACATCAAAGAGCTGAGTCTCTGTCTGGTGGGCAGCTGCAGTCAGACCGTCCTGGTTTCCGTGCTGGTGATGTGGCCCTGGGCAGGTCCCTCCAGGTCCCACACTCTAACTCGCTGACCATAAAATGCAGCTAAGGATCCCTTCCTCAGAGGGCTGAGGCAGAGATGACATACGTTTCCAGAGGAGAAGGGACACTGTTGTGGTGACATGAGTGGTTTAGGTGACACATGGGTGGACACTTAAATTTTTTTTGATACATCCTAGAAAATACTTGGACTACTATATCAACCCTATGATTTTGCCAACATTATTGCTTAAGATGAGGCTAAAGTTCATATATATATTAGGTCCCAGTCTGTTTAAAGGGAAATATCAAATGAAAAAGTAGTAGCAACAGTGGAAGAGTATGGCAAAAATTTTGACACGGAACTCAAGACTGCTCTTTGAGAAGAATGTGGTGTCCCTAAAACCCATGCCAGCCAGTAGCGGGCGCTATTGAGACGCTGCCTGTTCAGGTCCAGGCCCAACCAACCAGGCGCCTGCGGAAGGACTGAAGGACAACCTAACTGGGGGCAAAACTGGAAAGAGTGAAAAGAAAGGGCCTGCGGTTTCCCAGCCCATCCCCCCAGCAGCTAATCCGTCAGCTAATGAAGAAGCGGCGGGCACCAGTGAGCCAGCCAGCAGTTCACTTACAGCAAACTGATTAGGAATGTTCAACCAACAGCAGACTGTAGACCTTTCCAGAGAAAATAAATAGAGTGTAGACTGTATGCAAATGTGTTTGTCACTTTGACAGCACGTCTCAATTAAGGCATCTCGCGACTGTGGGTAGGCTCTGCGGCTGCAGCTGTAAGGGGAAGCCCGCTGCATGGCTGATACTCAGGGCTTGACCTTAATCCGCATGCATGCATTAAAAAACCCTGCCTTCCTGTACACTTGCATAATGCTGGCAGCCACGTGAGGGAAGTGACAAACGGGGGAAAAAAAGCCACTTTCATCCTCTCCAGTTTACAGACCTGTGAAGGCACAGACAGCTCTTATTTCAACAGAGTTTGGGGTGGCTTTTTTAATTGTTTATCCCCCACCCGCGCGCACACGCTCTTATTCTGCATTTAGCTGGGAATGACATGAAAGCATCTCTACTTCTTGCTGAAATGGAAAGAAGGTCTTTCTCCATTTCAAATAGGGCCTCCTTTTTGTGTTTCGCAAATGGAATGTTTAACACCATGAAGTCTCCTCCCCCGCCCCCTCTTTCTCTGTAATGGGCTCCAAACTCCAGCGAGGGGCTCTTTTCATGGGAAGGTTCGTGTGTGCAGGAATGAGGACAAAGGCAGGCAGGAAGCTGGCTCTGGAACGCCGCGCTGGTGACCACGGGGGCTGGGCTTTCAGCAAACCCAGCCAGGGAACTGGGGCGCAGGCTTCTCCAACAGGGCCTGAGCCATGAGGAGGCAGCTCTTCAGGGGTGCAAACACCAATGCAATTTGAAGATAATCATTACACAAATGAGCACTGCCCCGCGGATGCTTCTTATGTTACATTCCGATATTTATAACATCCCTTTTAAGTGTAAAATCAGAAAAGGGGGGGATGAACCTCTCCAAGTTTAAGTGTATGAATGTAGCATCTAAAAATATTGACTGCAGAGGAAGATTCTATGTTGTAACAAACTCACACCTTCCAATCATAACCCACAGCAACAAGTTCATTAGTCTCTTCATTTCTCAATAGCTCTGTGCCTAGTCCATAGTACACACTTGATAAATGTCTGTTAAAAACGAACTCTTTAAATGTATGCTTCTAGCTCCTTTATGTGAAAAAAAAAGGTAATCATATTTAAAATAAAATCATAAAGGCTATTTTAATCATGCTTCATCCAATAAATGGCTAATCAGGTGATTTCAGAAAAAATAACATTGCAGTTTCTTATTACAGTCATATCTTGCTAACAAAGCCATTTCTTAATAAACCAAGAAATTATGACTTCTGTTAATCATGAGAGTCAATTCAGAGAATAGGGGAGAGTATACGATCTTTTTTAACCAAACATATAACCACCAATAAGAAATGGTTAAAAAAATTTCAGTTTCTACACAGAATACAATATTTTACTTAAGAGAAAAAAGATCAAACAAATAGACAATTTTTCAAATGCTCAGGTTGTTGAAATAGTTGGTTAAAGAATTGGATCTCTAGAACCGTAGTGTGGGTGTTTCCTCTGAGAAGCACGACTCCCGATATTGATTTTCAGGAAGTACATTAATAAAGAACTCCTAATTGATTTTTTTTAAGACTCCGCTTGTTGCCTTTTATTTGAAGGTGCAAAGATGGGCCTGGGATGCTAAAGTGTTCTAATGAGATGCTTAGCTAACAGAGGCACCTTAAACGGAGTGCCTTGGGGTGGGGGAGGCAGCAGCTGCATTTAATGACTTCACTCAAGAGTTCAGCTAGTTTATGACCACAGCCACGCTGTCTCCTCAAAATTTTTGAAAATTCATATTCAAAACATGTTTGCACCAAATAAACGTTCGAAGATGTGCAAACTCCACGGCGTTATTTTGCCAAAGAGAGCCGAAACGAGAATGTGTGGCGGCTTCACGTGCCTCAGCTGCTGCTGAGACGCAAAGCAAGGCAAACCCAGACCAGTTAAAGGGCCGGGTACATACCTGTCCGAAGTGGACGGTGATTGGCCTTCGGTCTTCTCGGAGCTTAGGGTCCTTGGCCTCCACCAGTGGGGATGGCACAGTCTTCGGTAACTGCTCTTCCAAGGTGGGGGCACAGCCATTCTCAGCGACCTCCTGCAGGGAAAAGCCAGCCAGGGGTTGGTGTCAGGGTCTCGGCACCTGCTGTGAGCACAGGTGCTCCCTCCAACCCCAAGGCCATGGACCTCCCTCTGGGACATTTAGAGCCTATCCTCCTGCTAGGGATGAAGGATAATGTGGCTGTTGACTCTTAAGAACTAGAGAAACCTAAACCATACATATTAAATTACAAAGACAACACAATAATTCACAATACTGGGTGGGTGGGGGGACCGTTCATCCTACTACTTTACAGGGCTATTTTCATTCTTACATATTCACTTGGCCACATGCAGACATTTAAAAATTACTTGCAATCACAGCTTATGCATAATTCTACTTTCTATTTTTTCCTACTATATTACAGGCACCTCCATGGTATTGCAACCATTACAATGATAATTTTAATGGATGCATAATATTCATTACATGGCTATACAATATACTTAATAAACCATTCTACTACTATCAAGCATTTAGGTTGTTACTTTCTCCCCTAAACATCACAGTGGTAAACACTGCAATTTTTATTCCTTTTGAATTATTTCTTTAATGGAAATCCATAGGGATGAAATTACTAGGTCAAAAGATATAACCATTTTTAAGGCTTTTTATTCATTCTACCAATTTGCTTTCCAATTTACACCACTACCAGAAATGGTTGCATTGGGAGTTTCACAGTCCCCCTTAGCCTTATCGTTTTAAAAATGTATCGCTAATTTAAGAGGTGAAAAATAAGACCTCATTGTTGTTTTAATTTGCATTACTTTGATTACGAGAGGCCTTGGCCATTTCTTCCACATATGTTTACTGGTGATGTTACTGTTTGTGAAAACAATGTGTTCATGCTCCCTCCCTCTTAGCCCTAATCTTTCTGGCAGAGAATGAAGAGACTGGGGCCGAGTTAGGATTCTATGACTTGAAGGAAGTTTAGGGTGCCAAAGTAATATTTTTAAATTTGGAAATTTACATTTAATTTCTGATTCTGATGAATGAAGTCAAATTCTAAGGAAAGGAAAAGCCCCAATGTGCAAAAAGCAGGCAGTGGCTCCTGCATCTCCTCTGGGGTGTGTGGTGGTGCCCACTTGTGCAATGAGGACCACATGCTTTATTCAATTCATGATGTTGCTTAGATCTTCATCAAAGCAAGGCAGCGAGTAAATATACAAGTAAAATGCGTTTAAATCATTTTTTCACGAAGTAAAAATAACTCATAGAAATAATATAATTTTTAATTCTTTTAATTGCAAAAATTAATATACACTTTGGTTAACAAAACACACGCCTTTAGCACTCATTAAATTCCGCATATTTGGACTTAACCATTGGTTGCTTTAACTTCTCAGCCAAATAGAGAATAGTGGCACATGGAGGAAAGTGGTCCCTTATTGAATAATAATACATTAAGGGTGAAACATATGTAACATCTATGAGCTTCCGTCTCCATCTGTAAAATGGGGATATGGTAGCTATGAGTATAAAGGGTAACGTAACATAAAAGTGTCTAAAGCATGAATAACAGACTGTATGTGGTACTTACTAAACTTCAGGAATTTCCGTGTGTGTGTGTGTGTGTGTGTAAAGTCAACCCCACACACCCAGCTGCAGTCTCTATACAGCTTGGTAACAACACAGTGGGAGGAGGACCTCTTGGTGTTGCAGGCAGGGCTTACAAAAAGCGGCCCACAAGTCTTGGCCTGGCTGAGGCCCAGTGATGAGAGAGGTTGCCGACAGCCAATCAGAAAAGGCTCTTCTGGAAACGGGCCGTCCTGAGGTGCTCAGGTCAAGTGGAACAAAGACAAAGGTGGGGAGGTGCTCCTTCTGTGCCAGGAAGCGGCAAAGGGTAAAAGAGGCATTTTGGAGCCAGTGGGGTTACCAGAGGACAGACGGAACAGGTGGAGTAAAGCCAAACAGTGAAAAAAATTACTTTTGTTCAGGAAAAATACTGCAAGTGTGTGTGAGTGTTGGCTGAAAAAAAGAAATGTAACATGGTAAGAAAATACTGATGGTGATGAAAACTACATGATGATAGCTATTTAAAAAAATGCAGGTAGTAGTTTTGGGGGAAATGTCTTAGTTCAAGCTCATAGGCACAAACACCATCTCCTAGTTCTGTTTTTCACTGCCTACTCGCTGTCTGATCTTTCCAATTCACTCAGCCCCTCTGCAACCTATTTCTTATTTTTACAATGGGGAGACCACCTCCTGCTTGGGAAACTTCAAAGCCACTGGGACAATGGGTTAAATGAGATGAGATGTGAGGAAGCTTTGAAAAATGTTACAATACTGTGCAAACTGAATGTTAGATCCTTGTTCCCGCAAAATGGGAGGCACCCCAACTAAAAAGAGCTGCCCTGTGGTGAGCGCCTCCTACTGGCAGGTACTTTTCCAGCCCCTTGACCTTCACTATCACACTGAGTTTCCACAACAGCCAAGAGGTAATAGGAATACCATGCTTTTATAGGTGAGGAAACAGGGCTCAGAGAGGGCACCTTCCCCAAGGCCACTTAGCTAGAAAGTGGAAGAACCTAGAGCTATGTGGCTTCTGGCATTTAAACCCTGTCAACCTTAACAACAGCACAGGTGAAGGTTTTCTGAGTTCAGGAGGTGCTCAGCCAAGTCATCAGTTGTCATCTCTTTCTCAGAAACCCCTTTTCTAACATGACCTCATGCTGCCATGCCTTGTGATATCTGGGCGCTTACTTATCTTCTTATCCCTATAGACTGAATTCCTTGGGGCTTGGGTTCTCTGCCCCAGAGCCTTGAATATAGTACATGCTCTTTTAACAAATCTCTGTAAAGTTGGGCTGCACATTTGGAAGGCAAATGTATCCAATATACAGATGTGCTTGTGTGTCAAAAAAGTAGTGCAGCACATCAATTTTATTTAGTTAGAAGACCCAAATGTCCGAAAGCCCTTGCAAAGTCCCAAGGCCATATCCGTACCAATTTATTAATTTCTGCACTATTTCTTCCACCTGGGGAAGGACAACTGCTTCCTCCCTGGAGAGCTGAGTGTGGGAGGAGCCCCAGTCAAGAAAGAAATAGGGCCAGTTCACATCCTTTACTGTATCTGCTAGCAGAGGTCTTGCACATAGTAGGGATCCAATAACAGTAAGTCTTGGTCCCCATGAGTAAAGAAATTGCAGTCTAAGAGCTAACTGGGGAGCTGCCAGTATAGGGTAAGGGAAAACAAATTGGCAATTTATATCAAAACCTTAACAGAGGTGAATGTCCTTTGGCCCATTAATTTCATTTCTAGAAACTTATCCTGATGAAATAATGAAGAATTCCTGCAAGATTTTATCTATGAAGATATTTGCCTAGAAAAGTTGGCACTTAATTGTCTAACAATGGGATTGATTAAGTAATGTATATATGTCCCTCAGATAAAACTATGTATCTGTTTAAACAATAACATGTGGAAGAAAGTTAGTGATCTGGGAAATGTTTAGCATATAAGATGTGAAAAATGCAGGTTACAAAATGAGATAATTTTCTTTTTGCTTGTCTGATTTGTTGAATTTTCTTCAATCAACATGTTTTTTGTTTACAAATGGAAAAAAATATTGACCGTAAAAAAGTCATTTTAGAAAAGGAAAACCAAGAAACTGACAGGAGGGGTTAAATCTGTTCCTTCCAAAGGGTCACACAAAAGGAAGACACTAGACAGAGCTGCAGATCCAAGGCCACCATTGGGTGGCACACCTCTTCCCAGGGGCCCCATGGCTCTTTCAGAGCACTGGGTACCTACAAGTTCCCATCCCTCGGTAGAGCAAAGGGGTCAGAAACTAATTCAGTTCCTATCCCTTCCCTAAAAATTTGCTGGATCAAAAATTGTGACTGAGATCTAATCTCTACCTATTTGTGGAGAAGGCAGGGACAGCATCTGAAAGTCCTTGAACAGAGGATCCACAAGAAGCCAGGAGGCCGGAACCCAGAGGAGGAAGGGGCTCTCAGTGGCCTTGGGCAGGAGCGGGGTGGGAGCGGGACAAGGAGGAAGCCAAGGCTATGACTCCATGAGACAGACATGAGAGTTGAGCGCTCCCAGCCCTGGGGAGCTGGAAAGCACAGCCCGGTTAAGGAGCAGAGGGCGGCAGCCGGCCATTCCAAGAACCTCCTGCTCAAGGGGGTAGAAAGTGTGAAAGGTTTTAACCAGCGACTTGGCCAGAGTGGTGTTCTAGAAAGACCCCTCTGGTGGCTGTGTGCATGGCCAAAATGGAGGTAGGCCCGTGCCAACCATGTTCTTGGGGTATGTGCACATGGGGTTTGGGCGGACTGGCTGCTCCAGATGTGGGCAATGCGGAAACGGACAAGATGGAAACTCTTAATTTACTGAGTGGCTACTAAATGTTGCTGTCCAAATCCATTATTTCCTGTAACAACCCCATAAAAATCTCGATTTCTCCTAGTTTATAGATGAGAAGAACCAGGTTCAGAGAGGTCAAGTAACTTACTCAAGGTCACACAGTATCTTATACAACCAGCACAGAAACTAGCTCGTCTGACTCAGAAGCCCAAATACCAGGCCATGGTGTTGGGGGTTTAAAGAACCCTGTGGGTGTGGAGGCCTTACCACCTCTAACTCAGATCGCTGGTTTCCATTTTCAGATTTGGGCAGTGTCCTTCCTTTCCAGTCCACTTTACACCTCAGCAGACGCAAACTAAAACATGAATACTGATATCAAAATAGTATCCAAAGTTGGAATTTCTGTGACGAAGGCTGCAGCGTGTTTTATATCTGGAGACTGGGAGCTGACAGCTGTGCATTAAGGTGTGAAAATGTCTGTTCTACAAGAATCTGCTTAGATGTTCCCGCCCCACATGAGCTTACTCACTCCCT
This sequence comes from Furipterus horrens, assembly GCF_987537825.1. Lineage (NCBI taxonomy): Eukaryota > Metazoa > Chordata > Mammalia > Chiroptera > Furipteridae > Furipterus > Furipterus horrens. The sequence continues at coordinate 195,569,493 of NW_028327174.1, forward strand.
TCAATGCACTAGGGGACACCTGTCCACAGAGACTCAAGGCTTCACTAACTCAACAATGAATTTGCTCTGTTTAATTACAGAAACCAAATCAACAAGCTCGATGAGTCTTTTAATGAGGAAAGATTTAGGAAATTTAAAAGGGGCTGTGAAATGGGCCCATTTGATGAATACATTTTGACACTGAAGAAAAAAGATAATTTCTCAGGGATTCCCCAATAGGTAAAAAAAGAAGACATCCTTAAGTGACTATCTTAACGCTCCCTGCAGGTGAGGAGGAGTGCGTGTGCAGCCATTGCTTTTAAAACACGGCATTCTGCCGCCAGCCTGGACGCAGTCTGCCGCCAAGCCCCAGCCCCCGGGCGGCCGTGCTCTGCAGGCCTGGTCTGGCAGGCAGTGCTCGGGAGGAAAGCGCTCCACTCTCCCTTTAGAAAGCAACGCCTCAGTAGCATCTTTGCCATTTCCCTTCTCCCTAATTCTGAGCAAGTCAGACTTCAGAGGAGACCAAGCTGTAGAAGAACTGGACCACCTTGCTCCATTTATCCAGAGAAATATGTTACCCATCCTTCTTTTTTTGTTGTTGGGCTGAAGCAGAGCAGGTACGGAATAAAGCCACACTATGTATCTATGACAATTATTTGCCAGTAGTCACATGGGTACGCTGAAAGCTCCTGCTTCAGATGCTTTGCAACTCAGCAGCACAAATGAACAAGGGGTGGAGAAGGGGCCCTGCTCAGTCATATTAGAGATGGACCCTCCACACACCATGGTGACCTCCCCACAGGTCGGCCCCACACTTTCTATTTGCAATTCAAACCCAAGGCGAGGGCACAGAGGGCAAGACTGGGTTCTTGATTATATCTGTGAGGTCACCATTGCTATGCAGCTAGAGAAGGCCAGGTGGCAACCCAGTACATTTGAAAATTGGATCTTTGTTGGGAACTGCCTCAATTTCATAGCAGAGGCAAAACTTGAGATGTCTGCATTAGGCGTATCGGGGGAGCCACATAGATATGTTGCCATATAAAGGGGAGGAAGCAGACGGGTGGGGGACAAGAAAGCCAAGGAAATATTTCCTCCTGCAGTGAGAGAGGTCAGATGAAGCCAAACCCTACATTAGCTCAAGAAAGGCAGCTGGGAGCTCTGCAGAAGACCGGGTCCTATCTGCACAGAACAATGCTAGAGCTTCAATTACAAACGAGCTCCTCCAAGCACCACTGCGAAGTATCAGGTCTGAAGAGATCCGTAAGATGGAAGGGGGGAAAGTGAAAATTGAAAAGGGTGCACTAATGGATCTGTCAACAGTCCGATGGTGACAAGCCACGTTTCTATAAAATGCCTTCACCATTCGTGTCACCTGAAACGTACTGACACTCTCTATAGAACATTATCTCCTGAAGCTATTCTTGAAAAGACTGGCAGGGGGAAGGGGAGAAGGGGAGGAAAAAATAATCTGCTTCAGATACGATCAAGGAAAGAAAGGACAGGGAGATGGCGTGGAAGGAGAGATCTAGATTGTTTAAACGAACCTCTGTACATCAAAAACCCTGAGCGCAACCAGTTATTTGCAGAAATGTTATGTATCACAAAAAAGCGATTTTCTTAATTCTCACACGTATGAGGGAGGCAACGGCCGGCAGAGAGCAGATCTGGCCAGTGAGGCACATCTGTCCTCCACCGGAGGAGGGACCCCTTTCTTTGCTCACTTCCAGTAATATTCTGATGCCAGCTGGAGCCTGGGATCTAGTCATTAGGAGGGAAATTTGGTGAGAGAATTCCCCCCTCCCTGCCACTCCATTTTATACCTGCAATCCAATTCAGTTACATGCGACTGGGATGGGAGATAAAAAGGTATATTTAGGTGCTTAAGAATTCCACCTGCCAGTCTTTGGCAGGGTGCAGCCGACCACAGTTAAGGTCTCTCTGGATTTACATTACAAGATTTTTATTTCAGGACTGGAATCTCAGCAGCTAAAAATTCACTCTCAGCTGAAACTAAGGAATTAAATGCTTAGTCCGAGCAAATTATTTTGCAATTAAAAGAAAGAAATCAATTCCTTTGACCATTTCAAGTTAATGAGAGGTCCTTTCTGACTTCATAAAATTAAAACTGCTTTCAATTTTTAAAAAAATTGCCGAGATAGACAAGGGCCCCTCTTAGAATGGCATATTTGTGGTGTGTGGGATAATGAAGGAAATGATTCCAAACATCTTTTGGCAAACAAAACACTTGTTTCAGGAAGGCAATACGAAATACTGCAGTGGTCAGAGCAGAGGTGCTGGACATAGAAGGATCTGGAATCTAATCCTGGCTGGGCCGGGCTCCAACAGTGTAACCTGTGGGCAGATAACTTCACCTCTGAACGGTGGTCTCTGTGCACGTGAAATGGGAATAATACCTTGTAGGGCGGTCCTGAGGATTAAATACGAAGGTTCCTAGCCTAGACTGTCCTTAGTGCTTAATGAAGGATGGCAGCAATAGCGATGATGACAGCATTTGTAACACCATGAAAATGCCCTCTCTGTTATACTCACCGCCCTGGACAAGTCTGGAGAATCGGGTGGGAGGACTTAGTCAGGATGTAGCCCATATGATTTCCTACAATTTTACTGATGGTCCAAGAAGGCGACCAGAGCCTCTCCCTGCCCCACAAGAGTCTCAGACGTGAACTGCTGGGCTCCTCTGGGTTAAAACCACCACTGCGGGGAGAGCCTGCAGCGGCCTCCCGGAACACGCCCTGTGGCCCTGTGTCTGTGCGGCGGCCGCGTGCAGGCCAGAACCCGGCAGTCATTTCTCTGGAGAAGCTCAGGGTTTTGGTTACAGCCAGACCCAGGTGGGCTGTAGGAGGGAGCAGTGCCGAGATGGGGAGACGGAACCACTTTCTACAGACCTGGGTGCACCCTGGGACCAGTGGGGTGGGCAAGGGACAGACCAACAATGGTAACTCTGAACTTGCTTGCCTTTGTGGGTTTAAGCCAGAGTCTTAATGTTATTTGAAGGCGGTTTTTTTTTTTTTTTTTTTTGTCTGTGAATACTTATAACAGTGTGAAAACCCCCGGACAGCTGGGAATGCATTTTGAAGTGTGCTAACAACACTGTATCAAACAGCCCTCTATTGGTCACATCACACTTTTTGTGGCGGCGCATTTCGTACATGGTGCTTATACATTTTGAATAAGAACTTCAAGTACCTTCTGCTTCAAGCGGTTTTTCACCTCTTTTATTCCCATTTTTGCATGATCTTTTGCCTGCATGAAAAATTAATTTAAGTTAAGATTCCCTTTCTGTTTCCAGCAGGGACTATGCTTGATTTCAGTCCATCGTGAATCACCTTCTCTGATTACTATAAAAAAAGGAAAAATGGGATCATCAAGTCGAAAGCATAATGGCTATGAAAACAAATACAATGTTAAAAGGCTAAAAAAAATCCCTTAAAGAGGCTACAGAGATTTTATTTTCTGCATTTTGATGGCACAGATTCCCCCCGCAACAACACCCCCACCCCGGCTTTCCGAAGCCCTTCTTCTGCTCTCTCTCTATAACTGTTTTTTATTCTTATTTAAAAATTATTTTATTTTATTTTTTTAAAGATTTTATTTACTTATTTTCAGAGAGAAGATAAGGAAGGGAAAAGGAGAGGGAGAGAAACATCAATGTGCAAGAGATACATTGATCGGTTGCCTCTCACATGCCCCCAACTGGGGACCCAGCCTGTAACCCAGGCATGTGCCCTGACCGGGAATCGAACCAGTGACCCCCTGGCTCGCAGGCCGGCACTCAATTCACTGAGCCACACCAGCCAGGGCTCTCTATAATTATTATCTCAGCAGCCTGGTGACAGCAATCAGTAAGAGTCGAGCAGCAGCTTTTCTGGCTGCAAATTCAGAATTTCTATTACATGTCACCAGGGCAGGGCCTCAGGAGCAATTTTCTGGTCAGGCTGAGTGGCCTGAATGGACACATCACTGGGTGTCTCCAGTGCCATTTCTTAAATCTCATTTTGGCAGACACCCTGGCTTTTACTCTCTGTCATTTTAGACCTGTGTGGTTCTGTTGGCAGCTACCCTCCCTGTTAAAGTAACTACAATTTAAGCGAAGAAAGGACTAACAAAATTAAAAATGGAAATAAAACTAAACCACCCCAGTTAAGTGGCTCAGAGTCAAATCAGCAAGCAGGAGACATCATGAGAAATAAATACTTGAGGCTTGTAAAAGAGGAAGTGTCAGGAACCGGCCCGGTTCTCCTACTTTTACTCTGCTGTGAGCACGAGTTTCACAAACAATGCATTTCCTGGAAGGGCAGGGATGAGAGATGATGAAGAATTTGGAACAAAACTTAGGGGGCATCTCCCACCATAAACACTCTTCAGTAACCTGCAAAGGAGCTGCTTTATTCTGACATGATAACAGGGATACACAGGAAAGGTGTGCTAGAACACCTGAGAGACCATACCTCTAGGTCTCAGGGACGCGGGAACGGGGCAGCCAGCATTTTAGCCACCCAGCCTACATTTTAAAAGCTAAAACCAGTAGCCTCCCATTTTTCTCTTGTGGCCAATGTAGGCAGAAATCCTTTAAATTAAAAATGCCACTGACCTGGTCATAAAATATCAATGCTGGATAATCATAAGAGCACTGAGAGCTTTAGGAAATAGCACAGCAGCCCGCGAGTCATCTCTGTTTGTAGGATCAGTAATATTTAAGAGTTTCGTCATGTTAAAGAACAGAGCTGTTTGGATCCTGAGACCAAGACCAGTACTTACAAACTTATAGACAGTCTTCATGGCTGGGTTTGCCTTCGTTTTCACAGTATTCAGAATGGCTCCACTTCCTTTCTATAATAAAAATGTCAATTAGCAATTTGGACCGAAGATATAGTAGGCCACCACCAACAAAGACCTCTTCTCTTTAATCAAGTTAAGCAACACTTCAAGAGTGTGTAATTTAATTAGAGAAATAGGCCTGGATGATAACTGGTCCCAGGCAATTAGTTACGGCCATGGCGGAATCACTATGGGTACTGGGGGCAGAGTGGCTGGTAATGGGGATGGTGATAATGAACTGAGGGGCACTCTAGGCTCAGTACTTTGCTTGGCACCTGTCCACTGGCCGGAAGGAAAGCTCATCACAGGCTCCCTGAGGCAAGGGTTTCCCCACAGTGATCTCCGGCTTCTTGAGATAGTCTAGTTACCGTGGACAGCATTAAGGTACATTTCATAACAGTGGACTCTATGGCTAATACCAAGCCGGGGCAGAAAACTGGGGGCCTGATTAGCCAGGATTATCTGGCTACTCTGGAAATAGGCCACCCTCAGCCACACACCTTCCTTTGCTCACCCTGTGTTATTTTCTAAATCACTCCGGTAGGCTGCCTTCCTTAACACCTATATCTTGAGAAAGGAAAAGAATGAATAGCTATAAATGTTAATCATGGCTTTAGTATAAATCCAACACGCTGATTTCTTGGTTCAGTTTCTTTAGGAGGGAGAGCAGGGGAAGAAGAGGAGGAAGAAGAGGAGAAAGAGAGGAGGGAAGGCTTTCCCAGCACACACAGGAGGCGAGAATGGGTAAGAAATGTACAGGCCCAGGCACTGAGGGCTCGGGGAGGGGATCCCTCGCCAGGCTCTGAGGGTACTGAGCACAGGAGGGCTGCTCTCTGCCTTCCCAGACCTCAGTCCTGGGGGCACACCAGTGTAAATAAATAAGTACAACCTCAGGTGACGAGAGCTGTATTGGCTATGTGCACAGGAGTGTGGGGGCGGCTCATCGTTTGGAAGGTCGGAGAAGGCTGTAGAGGATGAAACAGTTGGCCTGGTCCATGAAGGATGAGTCGGAGTTCATGTGGGAGATAGGAAGGATAAGAACATCCTCGGGACAGGAAATAGCACATACAAAAGTGCAGAAGCTGAAAAGCCATGGTGTGTCTGTGAGTACCAAGCAGTCAGTGTAACATGGGAGGGATGGCAGGTGGGGCTGAGAGGTCAGTTGGGGTCAGCTCACAGAGGGCCAGGATGAGGAGCCTACACTCTATAGAGGGCTTTTAATCAAATGCATCACATAATCAGGTCGGTAGTGGTTTTAAAAGATAATTTCAACTGATTCGAGCAGAAAGACTGGATCCAGTAGATATATGAAAGATTAAGATATAGTAATGTAGTTATTAGGATAAACTTTTAGCACAATTTTGATGACTGGCCATATGAGAAATTTTAAGCTTTAATTCAAAACATTACAATTTAACCTAGAAAGCATTCTATGTAGCAGGACAATATGAAATTTTCACCTACTCATTTATTCCATACTGCTTTCCAAAATTACTCAGTATTCAATTTCAATGGTCCTTTGGAATAGTAAACTCTCTTTATCAATCAATCAACAAGTCCTTATTGCTTGTCTATGACCTGCCAAGTGCCATGTTTGGCCATACCAGAAGAACAAAAGAAGTCTTTCATTGAGGAATCGCTTTCTCTTGGCCAACTGCAGCCACTTCCAAGGGACCGGCCTTGGCAGCAGTGCACTTGGCCCAGAAGCAGGGAGAATACTTATCACATTATGCTGGAGTTGCCTGTTTACGTGCCTGCCTCCCGAACAAGCTGGGGGGCTCCCCCCGAGCAGGGCCTGTGTCTGCTCCCCACTGCATCCAAGCTCCGGTACGGCGCCGGGCGCAGGCCTTCAGTGCACACTCACTGATAAAGCCGTGTTAAGAGAAAGACAAGATTCTGAATTCTTTCGTGGCTCCTGAAGCCCTGAGCACCTGGCTTCGAGCACAAGAAACCGTTCACAGCAACAGTGAGGGAGATGCAAAGGTCTCCCAGGGATGCGGTCTCCGCTTTCCCAGGGGCCTTGGCTGTGAAAAACTCCGCAGAGCAGAAGAAGGACATATTTTTGGTTTTCCCATGAAAATTTCCCAATTGCACTGGCCCTGGAAAGAGACACCCAGAAATGTTCTAAGATGACAACATCCACTTGACATGTCCTGGCCAGTGTCCTGCGGTGAGGAAGCTTCTCCTGGCTCGCCTCACTCTCACTGGGAGATGGCCTTGGACAGTCTCATCCTGCCAGTCTCCACCTGGCTTTACAAACAAAAGCGTCCTCAGCTGACAGAAAGGAGTGCCCCAGGCTGAATGACAGCCCCGTGGGTGGCCAGGAAGCACAGGGCTGCCAGGAGGCTGAGGAGGGGCCCAGGTGGCTTGGAGAGGCCCACACTTACCCGGACTGTGGAGAGCCACTGGTGGTACAGTTTATCGCTGCCTGTGGGGAGAAGAGTCAGAGAAGCTGTCATCTAAAGCAGTTGTGTGCGACCAGAACTGTCCCCAGCTGCTTTCAGCATGCAGGCCTTGGAACGTTCAAACTCTGGAGGACATGGAGGTTCCCACGCCCCAGTCCCTGAGGGGGCAGCAGCCAGCTGCTGACACAGGTTTTCTTTCCCAAGCAGGGGTCTGACCCCATGAGTGCCCTGAGCACAGGCTTCCTCACTGCGTACTGGAGTGAGGGCAGGCCCCCGAGCTCAGTGCCTCGTCTCAGCACCGCCTGCCCTCTGCCCTCCGCCCTGTGCTACTGTCCTATGGGACCTTATGCTTCAGCCTCGAGGAGCTGCCTGGGACTCCCTGCCTGTGCACCCTCGGGGTCCTCCATTCCTCGTGAAAGCTCTTCCCCTTGCCTGGTCCACTGTTCCCTACTCTCCCCGCTCAATACACACAACCACCAGCTCAGATGTCATTTCCACTGTAAGCTCCCTTCATCTGAATGAGGTAACACTCATTCAGAAGTCCGTCTTCTCTGGAGTCCTGAGGGCCACCCAGGGCAGGAAGCACAGGGCTGTGCGTCCCAGTGCAAGCTCCCTGCTGGACACACACCCAGCGCTCGACGCACTTGAGTGGTGATGGGGGAAGAAAACGGAGGTGCTGTTGGGAACCTGTTCATTTTATCTGATGGGATAAGGAGGTCTCATCAGAAAATGAAGAAGTCCTCAAACACCTCAAGGCCAGGGTTGAATCACTTTCCCCAGAACGCCCAGCGAAGGAAACAAGAAGTCATTGCCACTCCTTGCCAAACACGCCCTAACCCCACGTAACAGCCCCCAGCACAGAAAGAAAGAGAGAGCGCTTCTCACCAGCATACTCGCCCATGTTGATCTCTTCTTCAAAAACATCACTGAACCCTTCGCCGGAATTGAGAAGGTCTAATCTACCATCAATAAACTACGGAAAGAAAGAACAAAAACATAACAGTGTGCACAAAGAAACAAAACAGAACACCGTTCAGCTGGCACCTGAAGTGCATGACCAAAGAGCTGCCACATTTGCCAAAACAGGAAAGGGCCTTTGGAACTGAGAGTTTCTGAAAGCGGGCTGCTCGGGGATGGTAACCTGTAAAACCGCCTGGCGCATTCGCAAGGGTCTGCCCCGGGGGCCGAGCACCCTCCTCACCCAGTCCCCCGCCCGAAGCCTCTGTGCTCCAGGAAGAGGGCCGCAGCAAGCCCCACCCGGGCCCCAGGCGTGGGCCTGCTGGGGAGGCTAGGCACCTGTTTGAAGAGCTGCAGCTGCGTGGCATTCTGCAGGAACTGCCGCATGGCTCCCGAGCGGTAGTGGGACACGAAGGCTTCCTCGCAGAAGGTGATTGGCTCCCCCTGGGAAGTGGAGAAGGGGAGAGGATGGTTAGAGGCATGGTCAGTTCTTGAACTCGACTAGGCGGTGCTTCTCCATCAGCTCATTAGATTAACTGGACCCTCCTCTACCCGGTAAAGTGGCTATTATCATCACCGGCATTCTAGTCTCTGGATGAGGGAGCTATGTCAGGAGGAAGTCATTCCCCAAAGTCACAGAGGCAGAGTGGGAACCAAAGGCTGGACCCATCCCTCTTGCCTTCCATATCCAGCAGCAAGTCGGTGGATGGGCCCACCAATGGGAGAACCTTTCTTCAGATAGCACCTTAGGGAGAAGGAGCCCTGCTACATGAAACAGCCAGCTGCTCCGGTGGGTGCTGGGGTGGTGGCTGGGCTCTCCCTGCTTGGAGATCTTCCCTCCCCCACCCCCACTCCCTGCACCTTAGCAGTCCCTGAGGTACCAGCTGTGGAACACGATTTGAAAACCATTTACCCAGTGGCCTTAACCAATAGCAAATTAGAATTTTAAAAGAATTATTTATATAAAAAGCAAGAATGATCAATTTTGTGCTTATGCTGTTTGATAGGGAAGTTTGCTTTTACCAAACTACATTTTATGAGTCAAAAAAATGACACTCTAAGCTTAAAAATCACGCCATCTTGTAGTCAACACCTCCGTCCTTCTTTGAAGGCATCTGGAGTGCTCATCTACAGAGACAAGTCTTTAATTTTAACGGTGTATTCTTAATTCTGAAAGATCAGACTTTTATATCTTGAACTGAATTAAAGGTACCCCTCACTTCACAGACTCGGTGGCAAACACAGAGATGCTTGAAGCTCCACTTTCATCCTGTTTTAATGAGTTACATAAGTGTTAAATTTACTGTCTAGCTGCTGTAAATTTCAAGAGTTCCTCCTGCTTAAATTTAGCCAATATTAGCCCAGCAACTGGGCAGACTTACTGCACAAGGGTGGCGAGGTGACCAGGGAAAAGTGAGGATGAGGGGAATGTTTATTTTTATATTGTTACACCCCAAATTTTACAAAGGATATCCTGGCTGGTTTGGCTCAGTGGATTGAGCGTCGGCCTGCGAGCTAAGTGTCGCTGGTTCGATCTTCCAGTCAGGGCACATCAGAGAAGGAAAACTCTGACTCCAAAAAGCCTCCGCTGCCTTGCGGCATATCTCTTCAGGGGAAAGGCTAAGGGAGTAAACCCCGACAGAAAATCCGGAGCCGGAGTCCCTAAGGCGGTTTGATGTTGTAGTCAACACCGGCAACTCCTGCGGCGCACCTGAAGCCAAGCTGTATTGACTCCGTCTTTCCCTTGGACCCTTCAGCTGCGAAGAGAGGGGGGGTCTGCTGCATGGGCAACAGCAGACCCTCCATATCACCCTGCCCAGGCTCTGTAGCTTCAGCTTCACTGGAGAGGACACTCCAGCGTCATCGCAAGATGTCGACTCAACACGGGAGGAGACAGATACCGTGTCACTCCCGAGTCGGACTGCACAGCCATTCTCGGCGGTGCAGATAGACTCTTAAGAAGCTACACCATCGTCTCTCGAGACGGACGGCTGCCGACGACACCCCAAATTTTACAAAGGATATGAGGTAGCTTATACGAGCACACAGAACAAAGGAAAAAAAGCAGAGCTGGAATAGATACAAATATATAAAATGTAATTATTTCGGAAAAGAGTATCTAGATACACAGGACCCATGTGATTTCTACAACTGTTACAAAGTTAGCTCTGAGCTTCCTGGCTGCTGAAGCAAGAAGGGAAACAATGCAGATTTTACACTGACCATGACGGAAAAGAAAAAAAGCACACCAATTCCATAGGGAAAAGACAGCGTTTTCATGCCACTTTACATGGTCTATGGGAAAAAAGCACCAGTTCCTGAGGGAAAAGACAAGAGTTTCCAAGCGTGGTTTTACACCTTCCCAGCTAGAGGTCAGCTAGTGATGCCCAACAGAAGCCCAGCAGAATGCCATTTTGTGTCCTGAAGTTTCGCTTCTCACCCTTGGGACCAGAGCAGGACAACTACGTCTCTAGGTGATCTCCACGAGCACAGTGCGGCCCCACCCAGAACGACTCCTCGTGAGTACTGTCAGCTCGGACACCCTTTGCGGGCTCCACACTCTGTCACCGTCCCCACCTGGACGGCCTACTAGCACTTCAAACTCAAAATGGCCTAACCTCCCAATTATGACCCCATTTGATTGTACCCCAAATCTGTTTTTCTTTTACTTTTTGTTGATGAGACAGAGAGAGAGAGAGAGAGAGAGAGAGAGAGACTGATTTGCTGTCCCATCTATTTATGCATTTATTGACTGATGCTTGTCTGTACCCTGGTCAAGGATCAAACCTGCGACCTTGGTGTATGGGGACGACGCTCTAACCAACTGAGCTAGCCGGGCAGGGCTCTTTCTTTCTTATCATTATCCATAGCTACCCACAGTAGACCTATGAGACTTCCTAGTCCTTCCCATTTTATCAGTAAAACGTCTCAACTTTGTCCCTGTCCTCGACCCCATGACTCTGGCACAGGCCTGACTGCGGTGTGGAGGTTTAACTCTATGTCTCTCCTGTTTCATTCCTCCCCGTTAACTCCAATTCTTCAGGCAAAAGTGGTTTCTAAAATGCCAATTGCAGCATGTCACTGTTCTACTCAAGAATTTGGTTGCAAAGGCATTACATTTGTTTGATTATTTGGTTACTGTTTGCTTCTTCCACTAGACTATATGCTTCATGTGGGCAGGAATCGTACCTGTTTTGCTCAGCATTGTACACCTAGCAACATGTGTGCCACATACACGGGATCCTGGGTGGGAGACGTAAGGAAATGTCCTAGCTCCTTTAGTGTTCCTTTCCGCTGCTCCCCGATATCCCTTGTGCTCCAAGTGCACCTCTGAATCACATGTCATGCTCTTTACCACTCCCTTCCCTGTGCTTACCAGTTCTATTCCCTCCACCTGCATATATCCTTCTTGTAAGCACAGGTCTGTTGTTATAGTCATTCACGCCTGCTCGGTGCTCCCACAGTGCCCGACGAACCCCCAGGTGCTGGGTAATGTGCACCAGTGTCCCCTGTGACCAGGAGCTTGAGAGGGCATAGGCCCTGCTGGGCTCATCTCTGCAGTCCCTGGGGACAGCGAGGAGCTCAGCCCCCAGGGATGTGTGTTAAAGAACTGCAGAATGAACTTGACTCTGGTTCCTGTCACAGGAGCCCTGCAGTCCCAGTGGGGCTGAGACACCACTTGCCTGACGGGGAAAGAGGTCTCAGAGCACAATGCCAGGTGAGTGACACTTGTGTCCGGGGGATTGAGAGCTGCTCCGAGGAAAGGCTCATTGAGCTGTCAGCATTCACTCCTGGAGCTGAGGCCCTGCACTGCCATGAGGAGAAGTCTGCTGAGGAACCAATACGTTCAAGAAGAGAGTTTGCCACCAGGTTTATAGGGGAGGGTGGCCTGAGGCAGGATTTAGCTGCAGGAGAGCAGAAAGAATCTCATCTTTAAGGAGACACGGACATTTTGGGTCTTTTGTCTTCTTACTGGAGGTGACATCCCCCTGGATCAGATCTGTGTCATAAAAACAAAGGGACCTGAGCACGATGGTAAAGATCAGGGGAAATGTGACAATGGGGACTTCTTCTGCAGAGAGCTTGAAGAACATCATCAGCAGGATCAGTCAACATGGAGACAAATACTAGCACCCAGTGCAGTGCTGCGGGGTGGGTGGGCAGCAGCTCATCCACAGGAGTCAGAACAAGAAAAGGCTAATCCTCCCAGGGCAGCACATCAGGAAGTGTGACAAGCTGGCACATGACAGCGCTGTTCTATCCCAGTCCTGCCGAAAGGCAGTGACACCCTCACCCGAAGTCCTGGAGAAAGGTCTGCAGGGCAACAGGCAGAGAGGCCTCATTTCCCTGGAGCTACTCACCTTTTAAGGAAATGACAGCAATTAACATTTCACCTAATCTACAGAATAACTGAGGCACAGTAACCTGCCCAAGGTCACATAACCCGTCCATGGCAGAACGGGATTTCGTACCCTAGTGACCTCCAAAGCCTGGCTGCCACCATCACGCATGCGGCCCACCCTGGACTATGTTTTCTCTGACCTCAGTTCTAACTGTCCTCAGGCACCTGCTGGAGAGCAAGAGAGGTCTTTTTGAAAGTGGGACCCCTCAGGTTCTCCTGCTGGTCGCTCAGAGACAAACAGCTCCAAAGAGCTCCTGGGAGTAGGCAGGCCCGCGTGAAGCATCCTTCTGCCACAGGCCCAACTCCAGGATGCCAAGCCGCTTCCGTCAGCTCGTCCAGCCCCTCCGGCAGTTGAAGTGGCCGCCCCACTCCACTCTGCGCTGTGGAAAGGAGGAAGGCACGGTGCCTTGTTAATTCCTTCCTTTGCAAGGAGTGCTGATTTGGTTCTCCTGTTAGGCTGATTAAACCTTTTGTCTTCTTAGGTAACACTCTAGGAGCTGGGGCTCCTGGCTGATAGTGACATTCACGCAGGGAAGCCAGGCTGTGAGCACTGAAGCTAAGATCACACTGGCAGAGTTTTCCATCATGACCCGGAGCACAGTTAATCACAGCTGCTTAACCTCATCAAGGACTTTGTTACAAAAAGACAAGTTTTACTCTTGGATTATCTTCTTGACATAGGGAATCAATTGAAAATTCCATTTTTAATGAGTCAATCTTTGTGTTAACAGGTGAAGTTGGTGATTCCAAGCTGTTTTGTTTTTTTTTTTTAATATTTCCGGAAATAAATGGATTTAATCCACAGCATTGTGGGTACTGGCATAGAAAAAAAAAGTTTCTCATCTAATTTTTCAACAACTTTCCTTGATCTGCTGATCCATATTTAAAGTATTAAATTCTTATTTTCCTTGACAAATTTAATTTTCATCAAAATTTTATCTCCACATTTACTCTGAGTCTAAGGGGAAAAAAAGGTGTCCTTTCTTTATGGACCTTAAAATAAAATAAATAAATAAATAAAGCTAATTTTGGAAGGCTCATCCATTAAAACATTTAAAAACCACATAGTTAATGTGTCCGTACTAGGCCCTCTGCCAAGGAGTCTTCCCACACCTGCTTACTGAGGATGTCCTGGATGCACGTGGGGACAGCTGCTCGGGGATGCTCCCATCGCCTTCTCCCGGCCCTGGGCTGGGTTAGGTGCCCCTGCTCTGGGTCCCACAGCCCTTGTGTTCACCCCACTGCAACACTGACTGCCACTAACTGCCAGTGACCTCACTGCCTAGCCGCCCATGGGTGCCCCTCACTCCTCTGAGTGATACTAATAACCCAGTGAGATGTGGGGGGGAGTGGATGAGGGTACGGATGGTACAAGAATGGCAGAATGTTATGTTCATAGCAGCATTATTCACAACAGCCAAAAGATGGAAGAAACCCAAGTGTCTACAGGTGAATGGATAAACAAACTATACATACAATGAAATACTAATCAGCATACGCTACAATACAGATGAACCCCGAAGACATTATCCTAAGTGTAATAAGCCAGTCACAAAAGGACAAATGCTGCCTGATTCCACTATAGCTAGAGGAGTCAAATTCATAGAGATGGAGAGCAGGGGCTGGAGGGAGGGAGAATGGGGAGGTATTGTTTAATGAATGGGCCCAGAGTTTCAGTTTTGCAAGATGATAAAAGTTCTGGAGATCAATGGTGGTGATAATTGCACAACACCCTGAATATACTTAATGCCACTGAACTGTACACTTAAAAATGGTTAAAGCAGCAAATTTTATGCTATGTACATTTTACTATCATTAAATTTTTTTCTTTAAATCTAAAAAAGGAAAAGAATATCAGAAAGCTTATAATTGTGAAAGCTGAGCAATGGGTACATGACAGTTCATTTATTTTGTAAAAATTTGGAATTTTTTCCCTGGTTGGGTAGCTCAGTTGGTTGGAGCATCGTCCCAGTATGCCAAGGTTGCAGGTTCGATTTCTGGTCAGGGCACATACAAGAAGCAACCAATGAATGCCTAGATAAGTGGAACAACAGATCAATGTTTCTCTCTCTCTCTCTCTCAAATCAATAAATAAAAAAAAATTTTAATTGAAATTTGCCATAATAAGAAGCCAAAAAGAAAGGCTCCTGTTATCAAGGAACCCCATCTAGTTCAGGGAACAAATAACTATGTCACAGTGTGACAACTGGCACAGCAGAGGGCTGGTTTTGTTATTTTTGGTAAAGGCATCTTTAAAAAACCTAAAACAACAACAACAAAAAAGTCTGATCCATTTCAGGTGCACAATATGGTGGAAAGAGAACACGTCCTGGTGTCAGAAAGACCAGGACTCGAGCCTTGCCTCTGACAACATGTGACCATACTGGCTACGCGACCTCAGGTGACTTGTCTTTCCTCATGCGCAACAACTACTCAGTGCTGGCCCACCTCACAGAACTGCTTGGAAGATCAAAACAGACTGCAACAAATAGACAGTCCACATATATTTTCCACAAATAGCCATTTCCTTGAGGGCAGAGGCTGGCTTTTACAGGACTGGTGATATAATTTGGGGGACCCAGTGCAAAGCGAAGATGCAGGGAAAAGGCTGCTGAGTGTAACAGTGTCACACTAAAATACTAAAAGCTTTTTCTTCCCCTGTCTCTTTCTAGACCTATCATGGTGTTTTTAAAACTTGCTATTTAATGTCATTCTGTGTAAAGAAAAATAAAAATGTAAATTATTAGCATGAGTTTTAGTGTTCAGGTTTATATTGTGCAATGCCAGTTTCAAATGCTAACATATGTGGACTCATATTTTGTAATGCACATATGCTTTTGTGTTTTGTTCCTACCAGACAGTGGAAATGCTGCATAAAACTAACTCTACTGTGACTTCAGTTCTTGCCTTCCACACTTTCTACCTTTGCCTCGATGAGGAGAAAGGACAAGGAACTGTGGTTGCTCCATCTTTTCCTCTCCTCTCTGTCATCATTTTCACCGTAAGTGATTGGCTGGTACAAGGAAGTAACATGAATAGGAACCATGCTAGGTTCCCACGGTCACTCGAGTCGCTTAGAACACCGCTGCCTCCTTGCAGCGCGGAAGCAGGTTCTGGATCTGATGTGAAGTGAGCAGCCTCCTGGCGCTGTCAGTGCCCCACTCGCTCAGACCGTAACACGTTCACCTTGGACGCCTGCTGAGTCCCCGCTCACCGTGGGTCCGCCGGCACCTGTGCCATGGGCATCGAGGAGCCATGCTGGGATGGCACAGCGCTGCGGAGGACGCACGCTTGCGCCTATCGCCTCTGCGCAAGCACGAGCTCGCCTGTCCCATCAGAACTCACTCACCAAGCACAAGTTCAAAGGTTCTCGTTAAGAATTTCAAGATGGAACAGCAGAGTATTGAACGGCGCGCAGGACCCCGTGACTGCACAGGCCTCACACCTCTTTTCTCCCCATTACTTCACAGGTTGAAAACTCAGGGGGGGCTCGGCTGTCTGCCATCTGACTTGGCAGCACAGAGCAGCTTCAGGCAAGCTTGTGGGCTGATGGGAGTGGGGTTTCTAAACTCTTGAGCACGACCCTCAAGGCTCTTTGTGCCCTTCTAGAGTGTGGATGGTCCCTAACATCCTCACGCACTCTTGCCCCTCTGGCCTCTTTCTTCACGTTTGCTCTTTGTGAAAACCTTCCAGGTGCCTCCAATGCCCCAGCTCCTCCCCAAGGCCCCTACACCAGCACCTCCTCTGCCCAGCCAGCTGGCAGCTCCCGGGGGGCAGGCTCTGAGGTCCGCTCAGTGGCCGGCAAGCAGTGTGTGTTATCTGAGTCAGAAGACAGGAGGGGCGGCGTGTCACCCAGAGCTGGGTTTCGGCCCCGCTGCCCCTGTGTGCAGGTGACTGACTGCACGTCTCACATCCTGCAGCTCGGGGAAACGACCTGCCTCAGAGGACTGCTGGCAGTTAGACAGGAACGGACTGGGTGGAGCGGTTGGTAGTGCTCAACCTTGGCCAAGCGCTGTCATCTCCAGGGGGCACTTTTAAAGCCCTCCATGCCAGGTAGTTTCTAAAACTCCCCAGGTGACTCCAAGGTAGTCAAGTCTGAGAACCACTGGTGTTGGCAGAAGTGATTAGCACGGTGTCTACACCAATTAATTTTTTTTTTTTTTTTTTTAATTTGAAGAAATAGAATAAAGCAGCCAGGGAATCTGGCCCCATTTATCACAAGCAGTCCCAACCCGGCTGCATTTTATTCAAATGCCTCCAAATTCCTAATAAAATGCTCAAGTCATTGGCTAAAGGGCAACACAGCCAAGAACCTTGCTTGTAAGTGTAAAGGGTGCCTTTAGCCTCCCCAGGCCGACAACACCGCCCCACCAGCCACGTGGAAACCTCCCTCTGAGCCTCCTGCTTGGGCCTCAGAGCACCACGCCCAGAACCGAGTCCAAAGCCTGCTCCTCACAGGGTCAGCTGTGATGGCTGCCAAGGAACCAGGGTGAATTCCAGCCAACACAGAAAAGGCTTAGTGTGGTGTCTGGCCCAGAGAATGCCAGATCCTTACTGGAAGTCAGGGCAAGAGGGAGGGAGGGTTGGGGCAGCAGGATTAGATTATAGCAACTCTGGGTCAGCCAGGAGCAGGCAGGACTTTAGGAAGAAGGGACCCAAGGTCAGCGGAGCACTGGCTTTGGACCAGCCTGCACCCCACACTCACTGAATCCTCGCCAGAACTCAGATGCGGATTAAGGTCGGTTGAGGCCCTGGGCACAGAAGAAAATAATGGGCCTTTTAAAAAAACGAGAGAGACAGGGACAATGAAAGTACATGTTAACCACATTTTATACAGTGTAGTAATGAAACCAAACTTGGTGTCATTAGAAAAAAGTGTAAAGTTGGGGTTTTGCGGGGCCCTTCAGAAGTCGGGGCCCAGGGCGTGTCCCTGGTGCGCCTGCCGTTAAATTCTCCTCTGCCAGAACTCGATGTTCATACGTGCCTCCCATTTTATAGACGAGGACAGGAGTCCCACGCAGGTGAAGGGCTTTGCCTAAGGTCCCAGAGCTGGTGGGTCCAAATGACTCCCGAGTCCAAGCACGCTGCCCCGCCCCCAGAGGTACCATGTGCACACTCGAGGGCATCAGGGTGGACTTGGGAAGGTGGCTGCTGCACGGCCATAGGCGGACGGTTCTGGCTGGACTGGACCAAGCCATGTTTTGGGCTGACAAGACCAAGAGAGCCTTCAGAACCATTTGTGTGCTCGCCCAGGCACTTCAGGGACAGGCTCCCGACCTGGGCCCCTGTCACTATAACAATCCCTAAACAAAGAATTAATGTGTTATTGTGAAGCTGGCTCACTATTCGGATGATACAAGTCAGGGGAAATGTGGGTGCCTGACAAAAGCTACTCCGATGATTTCCAGGCGCAGGGACAGCCAGGCGGACAGCATTTACCCATTCTGGCCAGCTGCTCTGGTACTGACAGAAGCCCCCACACACACTCGCTAGATTACACTAAAGACATTCAAATCACAGGCGCGTCGGCCCACGCCTGCACTCCTCTGCGCCAGCAGCCCCTTCCTTTTGCATTAACCGAGACACACGGGGAGAAGTCAGGAAATTCTGATTAGCACAGGAATGGCAGATGAGCGGGGAGGCCTGGGGAAGCTGAAGAGACAATGAAGTGGGTCTTCATGCATACTAGCTTAAGATTTTCTTTTCATAAGAAATGCAGATGGGAATCAGCACTACAGGGAATGCAGGTGCAGTGATTAAAAACAGCTACTGCTTACTGAGCACTGACTTTGTGTTAGGTGGTTTTACATGCATTACACCTCACTTGGTCTTCAAAGCAACCCTGAGGTTATGTTGTTAGCATCTCCATTTTATAGACAGGGAAACTGAGGTTCAGAAAGGTGAAGTCCACCTGCTTAAGGTTGCAGAGCTGGTCAATGACAGAGCCAGTTTGCAGCAGAATCTGTCTGGCCCCGGGGCTCATGCAACACAATATTTTTCTCTTTGATTAAGAGAAACGATCACTAATGGTACTTGATGTGTCAGCTGCCACTCACTGGGTTTGCTCTGGCAATTCAAAGTGATGGCTCACAGGTCTGTGATGAAGACAGTGGGCTCTGGAGAAACCAGTGTGAGTTCTGGCTCCACTACACGCTTGCAGAAGCCATCTCACCCCTTGGAACCTTGTTTTCTTACCGACAGGGCAGAAAAGCAATCCCTGCCTCATGCTGTAAGCATTCAGTGCCATCCAGGGGCAGCAGCTGGTCACAGGAGAGCTGACATGGGTGAGCTGGAGGCCACCTCGCGCTGCAGCACAGCGACATCTCGCTCCCCAGTATGGAAACCACACAAATGCACCGAGATCTCAATGCCAAACACCTCCTGGTCAGCCACCTCGGCTGCACCTGTTAGCCTCGCTCTTGCTGAGGGCCAGAATGAATGTGGGTTTGGGCACAATGAGTGTTGCATTCCCAAGTCCCAAGAAAGGATGTGCCAAGCTCATTAGAAACGAGGATTTCAGCTTTCTGGGAGGGAGGAGAAGATAGTCGGGGTGGTGGTGGTGGTGGTTTGAAGGCTTGGTGGACCCCTGGGAAAATGTAAATCAGCCTGAAGAGTCATCAGCAGGAGAGCCAACGTTAGCTGTAGCAATGGGAATATGAGCCTCATGTCTCTCAAGGCTAAAGGACAGGGTGGTAAAACCAGAAGCACAAGTTAGCCCAAAGAGAGGAAAACTCACAACCCTCTGAGTCACGTGAGGAGCAGACGGACAGACCTCACTTAAGATACGCTGCCCACCAGCCCTTGGTGACACGGCCCCTGGGGGGTTGCTCCATGGCACTGCACACACTGAATTATCTTGCTCATGGAGCAGCTCACCTGTGTGCAACCACCTCTCTCCCGAATGGCACCCATTCAGGGCCAACCCCGAGCCTGGAGGGGGCTTGGTGCTGAGGCAGCTTCGGGGATGAACAAATAGCAGCACCGTGGAAGGGAAAGGGCCCACGGAGAAGAGCCAAAATGCCCAGCTTGGTCTTGATTCCTTTTCCTTATAATCTAGGCCTCAGTTTCTTCATCTGTCAAATGGGAAGGTGCTGAGCTGGAAAATCTTCAAGGTGCTTCCTAATGCTAACACATGTTGGTTCTAGATGCAGAAAGGGCCTTTCTTTATGAGGTCTCCCACAGCCCCTCACAGAGAAAGGCGCCCCAATATACAGCCCTTGGTGTAGAGCTGGGGACAGAGAATGGTGTGGGAATGACAGCACTTATTGCGTCTGGAACATGGGGTGAGGCCCTAGACCCTCTGTGACTGTTTTCTCATTCACAAGACAGGGGAGATACTTTTGACCTCACAGGGCTATGTGGGGATCAAAGGGTGATACAGATCAAGTGCTTAGCTCAGGGTTTGACTCCTAGACAAGCTAAAAAATATCAGTCCTCTACCCAAGTAACAGCAGCTCTCTTCCAGTGATTTAATTCAGGCAGCCCTGTTTCAGGGGACGGGACATGCAGCACCTGCCCGGGACACGTGTAGTGTCAGTGGAGTCAAGACCATGACTCAGAGAAAGAGGAAAGCGGTTCTTCCTACGTTAGAGTGAGAGGTATGAATTGATACAGTGTTTGTCAGGGGACCGATACTGAGTAGCACACCCCAGGTGCTCGGGGGAGGTTTCTGTCCTACCAGCCCTTTTG
This sequence comes from Furipterus horrens, assembly GCF_987537825.1. NCBI lineage: Eukaryota > Metazoa > Chordata > Mammalia > Chiroptera > Furipteridae > Furipterus > Furipterus horrens. Next base: position 195,589,767 of record NW_028327174.1, read on the forward strand.
GATGGTGCCTCTTGTTGGAACCTTCTGCACCCGTCACTCAACAAGCTCCTGTGACTGGAGTGCTGGAGAGCACAGCCAGGGTGACTGTCCGGTGGGGTGGCTCCCAAGGAAGTCCACACGGGAAGAGGAGATATGAAAACCTCGCTCCAGGGAGGTGCAGGCGCTCGCTAGGTGGGAAAGCAGGGGCGGGCGGGAGCAGAGCGGTGGTGCCCCTGGGGTTTGAGGGACACCTCACGATGGGTGGGTGAGAGAGATGCTGATCCTCTCCTTCCTTATTTGGGGGCATCCTCCCTGAGAGCCAGAGATCGGAGCAGTGGTGGATGCTGGACCCTTAGAGTAAGAACTGCTGAGAAAGATGGAAAAAGTAATTGCTCAGCACATGCTGGCAGCCCGCCCCTGTCACCCAGCCAGCCCTGATGGAGCCTCGCCTGTCTGAGGGGCAAGCCTCACTCACAGGGGCACCTGCCGAAGGGGCCGCATTTACCAAGAGCCTCATCCTCAAGTCCACACCCACAGGCCAGGCTACTCCAGCAGCCACTGTGTCACTCCCTTCCCCAGGCTCCAAGCCTGCAGATCCAAGTGGAGTGTGCACTTCGAGAGAAGCCCTCCAAGGTGTGGCCCTGCGCATCTCGCCAGCCACAGCTGCTTGCTTCCCCAGATACCCAGCATGCCCATAACTCGGGGCCAGTTGCAGTTCTCCAGATGGGCCTGAAAGTCTCCTGCCTTTGCCTGTCCCGGGCCCTCTGCCAGGGAGTCTTCCCACACCTGCTTTCTCAGGATGTCCCGGATGCACGTGGGGACAGCTGCCCAGGGATGCTCCCCTCGCCTTCTCCCGGCCTTGGGCTGGGTTAGGTGCCCCTGCTCTGGGTCCCACAGCCCTTGTGTTCACCCCACTGCAGCACTGACTGCCAGCGACCACACTGCCTGGCCACCCATGGGTGCCCCTCTCTGGATGGCATCTCTGGGCAGTGACTTATTTGTCTCTGCACCCCCAGTTCCTAGCACAGTGCCTGGGTCAGGGCAGGCACTCTGATGCTGCTGTATAAATTATTCACTGCAGATAAGGCAACAGGAACACTTCTGAGAAAGAGGCCAACAGGGTGGAGAACAAGACAGACGACTGAGGGTGTGAGGACGAGGGTGAGCGGGAGGGAGGGAGGGAGAGGAAAGGGAGAATGCGGCGTGTGTGCAGGGAGGGAAGCGGAGGCCAGAGCGCCATCTAATTAGACCACATGTGCAGAGCAGCATCTGGCTCAAAGCGCAGCAGTTTACAAGGCTCCTGGAGTTGTCGTGGAGACAACCACATGACCAGCCTGGAGCTGAGACTCAGGGGCAGCAATCCAGATGCACTCCTAACATATTCTGACAGAGAGCAGATGGGCAGCTATTTGCAGGGCCAAAAAATGCCAACTCCGCTCCCCTCCAGACCCGCGTGCCCTCACTGATCATTTTCATCTTGTAAAGTCATTCTTATCTGCCCTGGAACCACCAGTTCCTCCCGTGTACGAATCAGTGTGAAAGCTGCTATTTTTGTAGTTCCCTGACCATTACAACTTCCGGCCTGCTCCTGTGGGTGGGTGAGGAAATGTCACCACCTTTAACGAAGGGGGTCCCCAATGCTGGGCTCCCCTGCTGCAAGGCTCCACCCCATCCCTCCCATCTTTTCCTCCATTAAAGTGTCTAAATTCCTCACTGTTTAGGCCACACTGAACCAGACTCAGACTCGGGAACAATGCCGTGTGAGTGTGGGAAGGGCACCGGATTCACTGGCTGAGCTCTTGGTCTGCCGACACTCACCTTGGGCATGCACTTGGCCCCTCTAAACTCACTTTACTTCTCTTGTAAAATGGGCTTTGTAACACCTACTTTCACAGGATTATTAAAGTGAATAATTATGGAAGAACCCTGGAAATTATAAAAGTTTTAAGCAGAAAGCTCCTATCAGCTGATTAGTAGGCAAATGACAAAATCTTAGGTTCTGTATGAAACTACACTTTATACCTGCATGCATGGCAAGTGTCTCTCATTCATGTCTTTAGTGAAGTAGGCAAACATCTAGTGTTGGAGAACTGAGTTGGGTTTGAGTTCTGGCTCTGATGCTTGCTAGCAGTGTGGTCTTGAGTAAGTAACTTAAAACTCTCTATAGCCTCAGTTTCTTCATCTATAAAATGGGCGTAAACACCCTTCCCTCCTAAGAGCCCATTCCGATGGTGAGAATTAACTGGGACAATGTATGTAAATCGCCTAACACATAGTGAGCACTCAATAAACGTCAGTCCAGCTTCCCTCCTCCCTGACCATTTAACTGAATCGTGTTAGGACTGCGGCTGAGAAAGAGGAAGGAGAAGCACGGGTTCCGGCAGAGCAGGTTGGAATCCCACCTACGGGCTGTGTGGCCTCGGGTAAGTACTCAGCTGTTCTGAGCCTCAGTGTCCTTTCCCGGCAAAGGAGGAGAAGAGGACCGCCCTGCCATGCTGTTGTGTGGTGTGAAGGAAACAACAGGCATAAAGCAGTCAGCACCCAGAACGTGGCTGTCATCGTGACCCTCCTCACCCTCACCAAGAAACCCTCAACCCTCTGAGGAAAAATGACGCCTCTTACGAGGCTCTAGCCTGGGCCACAGATGCCACACTGTCTCGAGAGATGTTTCATTTTTGAAGTCTGGGCGTGAAGCGGAGTGAGGACCCGACCAGAGGCGCACGCTGCTCCAGGCGCGCAGGAGGGGGGCCATGCCCAGGCCCCCAGCCCGCTGCCTGAGTGGCAGGCAGGGCAGGCTGGTCCAGGTGCAGTGAGGCTTATTTATAAAGCGCGGCAGGGTTCCCGTGCCGCTAGCTTGCCTGCCATCGCAGGTGTGGGAAGGCCCGGCTAAAAATACTGCTAACGTGGATTTGATGTCGCCCAGCAGAGACTAATGATTGTTTTAAGTAAATATTAATTATAGGAGTTACCCAGATAGAGTGCTGGAGTGGCACAAATATTCCTGCTTCTACCTACGTAGGTGAAGCAACCATTTGGAAAGGCAATTTCTTATTTAATGGCCGGCGGATTCTAACTGTTTAGGGATTCTTGGTTAAAATACTTTGGAAGTGTCTTTATATGTGAGATACAGTATAGGGGTTTCCTTATTTGAGAGATGATCTTCTCTATAACAAAGAGCTGATTCAGGTCTACTGAGCGCTTCACCAGAAAAACTGTCGCAAGGGTGTGCAGAACACAGATATGGTTCCTAGCCCAGCATACTGGCTGGCTGACCTTGGGCAAGTATCCGCGCAAGAGCCCAGATGTGGGGGTCACCAACCCTGGGAGGTGTTCTGGTTCTGGCGTTTATTAGCTGCGTCCCATCGGGCATGAGTCTGTTTTCTTCCTCTGTGGAAGGCTATTTACTGGTCACTTTGATCAGTGGTGCCTCCATCTCCAACCACAAGGAGTCTCACCCAGAGACCGAGGGCCACATACCTTTCTAAATGTTTTACGTGCATTCACTCACTGAGTCCTCATAATAACCCCAGGAGGTAGATATTACTGCTGTCTCCATTTTACAATTGGAAAACTGAGGTACAGAAATAGGAGGTAACTTTTCCAGGCTCGCACAGCAGAATTGGATCCAGGCATTCTTGCACAGTCTGTGCCGAGCCTAGACTCTAAGTGCCAGAGGGTGGTGGCTCCATGTGATGGGGCAGAACCATCTGCAGTAGGTGATGGACATGCTCATCAAACTATTAGGTATGCTTACAAAGGCTGTCACTTCACAGCATCCCAAGGAGCTGGGCTCATGACCTCTGTTTGCAGATGGAGACACCAAGGGCAGGACAGTGCATTCAGCGACGTACGGCCACTTCAGTGAGTGGTGGGGCTGTGATTTGAGGCCAAGTCTGGCTCACTCCTGCTTTAGCCTAGTGAGTAAATTCCTGCTCCACAAGGCAGATGCAAAGGTTAAGTAGATATGAGACCCACCCACCCCTCCGAAATAAACTAAATTGCTATCCAAATTCTTCTGATGGACTGGCTCTGTTTCTCCCAAAGTGGTTAGCTTAAAGACAAGGGCACTCAACGAACATTTGTTGACTTATTGTAAACACACGAGTGGAGACTATGACCTTGGAAAAAAGCAGGTTCCTCAAGGGGTCTTCATGCCCTGGGCTCTTTCTCTGGGACATGTGGACAACAACTGTCCTACATGAGGCCAAGGTGTTCACTAGTCAGGGCCCCAGATTCGTGAGCCCTTAGTTCCTAATCCGTGTGCCCAAGTCCCTCCTGTGGTAGACAATGCCGAGAGGAAGGTGGGACTGCATCTGAACCAGCAGGACTTGGGATGAACTAAGCCCAGGTAACCAGACCCGACTTGACCTTGCTCTGCAGAAATCCACTGTGAAAATCCCAACCTCTCTTGTTACATTATTAAGTCTTCCAAAGGCTGGCTCCCAAGAAATGGCAAGCCCATCCCAATACCGTGGCTGGCAGGTGCCTTACATTTGGGAACATCAAATCACCATGACTGTCCTTCTTTCCTTCTTAAAAACAATAACAACAACAGCAACCATTTACTGAGTGCCTGCTATTCACAAACTATTTATTCTGGTTAGTGATATACATGCTGAATTGTTTAGGAGGAAGTAACTGATTTTCATAACTTATTCTGAAATGTATTTAAAAAATAAGATGCAGTGATAGACAGAGAGACATGTGCTAAAGCAAGCATAGTAAAATGTTACTGGGACAATCTAGATAAGACAGCAGGTATGCAGGTGTTCACTGTCAACTTTTGTCAACTTTGCTGCATATCTGAAATTTTTTCTAACAAAATGTTGGGGGAAAGATCCAAAGGGACATGATATATCGAACTTCAGAGGGGCAAGGGTGGAGGCAGGATTGTTATTCTATAATCAACTAGTCTTGAGGAGACACCAAGCATGACATTGTGCTACCCCATTTATTTCTGATCTAGTGACAGGGAGGTACTAAAAGTGAGTTATAAATAAAAACGCAAACTGTTATATATCTACGATGAGCCAGGCACTGTTTAAGCACTGGGACAGCAAAACTGGACTAGCCCAGTATGGGGACATTGCGCGCACAAATATATGTGCCCTGTGAGAGAAGGCATCCACCCTATTTTCACGGATCTGAAAATAACGCTCTAAAAAGTCAAGCAACTTGCCCAAGACCGTATAACAAGTGGGTGGTGTGTGAGGTTCACATCTAGGCACGTCTGAGTCTGACGTCTGGGTTCTTGCCCCGTCATCTGCCACCTTTCAAAAGGTCGCTAATATCATCGGATTTCTTTTGCTCTTCATGAGAGGAGCTATGTGGAAAACTGACATCCCAAGGTCATTTCTAGTTTCGTTCTAGTCATCCTTTTGAAAACCCCGTCCCTCATCAGAATGAGTCCCAGGACACCAGCAAATAACTGTTTCAATTCTCTTCACTTGGGAAACCTTTCAGTTTATAAGGTGGCTTCTCAAGTTTTGTCTCCTTTGATCCTCACAAACCCTGAAAGATAATTCTGGAATTCCTGTAGTTAGCAGCCCATCTGACCTGTGGCAGGCTGTCTGTTCAGCCTTGCACTTCCCTCTGCCCAGGGCTAGTGGGGACTGCTTAGTTTGGCAGAAAGAAAAGACAGCACTTGAACGACAGGGTTTGACTGGACAGTTCCAGGCCTTTGACTGCCCACTTGGCCTGTCTGCCCATCCAGGACTCAAAGGCCTCCTACAGTAATCTCTCTGAAGTGTCTCCCTCTTGCCCTGGTGGTGCATCAGGGGCCTCTCGTCTCTTGCTGCCTTTAGAAAATAACTGCAGAGTAATTTGTGATTCTGGCCAGAGGGACCATGAGAAACCATTCCAAGAAGTCCTGGAAAGAGCTTTTATTTAGTAGTGATGAATGGGGAAGGCAAATGTCAGTAGAATTGATTTTATTAGCAACATATTCCCTGGTGTCAGGATAGACTCCACTCCCCCCTTTGCCCCCCCCCCCAAAAAAAAAGAGAGCTGGTAACCTGAGATACTTATGAACGAAGTTATTTTCAGAGAAACACAAGGTAACAGATATTTCTGCTGCCAGGCGATCCTCCTTACCTTCTAAATCTTCTTATCCTCTGAGCTCCCAACTCTGACCCCGCAAGGCTGCCCTGGTTGGTCCTGAGGCCTCCTACCTCCTCCCTGCACCACCCCTGAGGCATAGTCCTAAAGGGCCACCCAGAAGCGCTGCCCCTGCTCCTCGCTGCCTTTGTAAGGGCTCTAAAGCTCTCTGTTGGCATGCAAGCCCTCTGCAAAGGTCCCTCAAGCCACAGCTCCTGACACTTCCCCGCAAACCCACAGTCTTAGTCACCACAAACTGCATGGGGCTTCTCGTACACCACATTGTTTCAGATCCCTCTGCTCTGCCCTTTGCCTGGAATGGCCTTTCCTCCCTTCTTCTTCAGGCTAATTCCTTCTCACCTTACAAGGCCAAGCTCAGGTGTCACAGCCTCCCTTCTCTGGGCCTTCCTCTGGGTTCCCCTGAGCCTACCTCTATCACATTACATATAGTTCCATGCTTCCCTGCAAACCTCCTCCTTGAGATACGAGCTCTTTACGGGCAGGAAGTGACCTGTCTTCAGTCCATGGTACCCTTACTGAGCACACAGCCTGGCAAACAAGGAGCACTGAATACCTGTGTGTTGAATGAATGAATGAGCAAATGAATGAATGAAATGTCTACAATCTTGTATGGAAGTGAGTCCCTTGCAATAATGCTGCTTTCTGTAAAGTAAAAGAATACCAAGATAGTTTGACACAAACCCACACTATCTCAGAATTCTTCCCGAAGCAGACGGCGTCACAGCAAGGCTGCAATTATAGACGCATGCACACACGTACACGCACACATTGTTTGAAAAAATTCATAGAATGTACTTAACGCTGATTTTTTTTTCTTATTGGAAACCTGTTTACAATTTTGTCCACTGTCAGTCTTAAATGTCACTTTTCAGAAAGATGGCTGCTGCCAGGAGAAATTTATTTCTAAATTGAATCACAGCATGTTCATGTAGAGAAGCGCCTCTTTTGAATCTCCAAATTGGAGGGAATTCAGGGAAGAGAAAGCGAGGTGATTAGAATAGGCAGAGGCTGATTCAGGAGGAAAAATTATGAGGCTAACATATGCATGGGTGATCCAAACAGCAGCTATTAGCTGGTGGGGATGGCAGGAAGGCAACTACCAGGAGAGTGAGGAGGCACCGAAAGAAGTGGGGACAGAAGAGGGAGCGGGAGAAGAACTGTGGGGAAAGGCCCAGACTACGGGGAAGAAGACACATTACTGACTGCCTACCTGTGCCAGGTACTGCGCAAGATGGCATCGCTCGTTCAGCCTTCGCCCGCTAGCTATCATGATTCCAATAAAATAAAGAGACCGAGCGAGGGTCCAAGGGATTAAGAAACCCAAATAAGGAAGTGGTGGGGTCAGGGTCTACCAGCCACCCTGTCACCAGTTAGCAACTAAGAAGAGGTTTGCAGTTGGCATCGCCGTCCCTGCTATTTACCAGAGCTGGGGTTATCAGGGATGCCTTCCTGAGGGAGAAACACTTGAGCTGAGTTTGATTCTGCTTCTCTGTGCCCGCTCAGAGTAGCCCCCTGTCCCTGGGGTCTAGAGGTGCCTGTCCTCCTTGGCAGATCCTGCGCCCCTGGTGAGCCAGGTGTCCTGGCTGTCACACCATTCAGCCAAGAGACCCTAGGCCAGCATGAACCCGGCCGCCTCCCCTAGGACATGGAGCTGAGGGCACCAACCTCACGGGGGCGCTGTGAGGAATGAGGTCTCTGGCACATGGTAGGAACTCACTAGGTTTGTTTTTTTATTTTTTATTTATTTTATTTTTTTATTTTTTTAGGACCCCCACTGGCCTGTTTTTTTTTTTTTAAACACAAACATTATACACGTTGTGAATGAATCCCTTGGCCTGGCAAACGATGTACGCATACTTTCGGACTCAACTCAAAGGACAACTGTTGGGAAGTCTTTCCCAAATTTGCAAGCAAGGGGCAGCCCTTGCCTTTCATTAGATCAGCCACTGGTTGCTGAAAGCCTACTGGGGATAGGCCACTGGGCCACCATGGTCAGCGACCCAAGGGCCGCCTCACAATGTGTAATTACCGCCTGGGATAATAAGAACTTCGCAGGAGAGGTTCCTGCTGCCGGCACAGCTTATAACAGGGCATCGAGATCAGGTCTGGTCTGGAGGAAGCAGAAAGTGTTCCTGGGCAAGTGGCATGTGAGCTGAGAGAGGAAGGTAGGTATGCAGGAGTCCCCCAGGCCTTGTCAGGATGGAAGAGTGCAAAGGGAACCCAGAGGAGGCCAGGGCGGCTGGAACACAGAGAGCTAAGTGGGAGGGGGTGGGTCAAGGCTGGAGAGGAAGGCTGAGCATAGATTATGCAGGTCCTTTTAGGCCAAATTGCCCCACAGCAATGGGGAAGCCTGAAAGCATGAGGGGAGGGGTAAACATTTGCACCTTGGAAGGATTATTCTGACACCGGAGATGCACAGTGGAAGCAAGGCGCCCACCAAGGCAGCTGCCAGGAATCCAGGTGAGAGATGGCAGAAGCTGAGGGGCAGGGATGGAAGGGAGGAAGCCAAGCGCTCCTTCAGGAGGAAGAGTTGACGTGGACTGCCAGTGTGGAGCTGACAGACTGACCCCCTCCCCTCAATCTGAGTGCCCTGAAGAGGCAGGTGGGATCAGGGGTGATTCCTTCCTGAGTGCCCGTCACGTAGAGGCCCCGAGCAGGAACTACGCTTTGTCACCAGTGAATCCCCAACCCTGAGAGCAGGGCCTGGCATGCAGAGGTGCTCCAGAGACGCTGGTGAATAGATGGATGAGGAGCTGCTCGGCTCTTCCACAAGGCTGCCTGATGCCCACACGGCAGCCTCCAAGAACTCAGGACGCGAGCTCCAAGCAGCGCAAAGCCCGGCCTTGCGGGCCTGCCTCTGTGGGCGGACCATCTCTCTTGCGAGCACAGTGTCTGCCAGAGTGCCCTGCGCTCCACTGGGCAGGAAGGATGCACCCTTTGCTGACTAATGTTGCATTCTGGATGGCTTCTAAGGGGCAGTATGTTCCGGGGCATCTCAGGCTCTGTCAATCGCTCTTACGTGAATGTGGGAAAGGTCTTAGCTCCCTACGCCTTAGCTTGTCATTGGTAAAATGGGCATAATGCAACCTACCTCAGAGAGTTGTCAGAAGAACAGCCAGATTTTATATAAAGTTCCTGACTCAGGCCAGACATGTAATGGAGACCAGTGGTTGCCAGCTCTTATCACTGTCCTTACTAGAGGCACATCTTTGTTTAAAAACATAAACGATTCACTGTCAGTCTTTCAGGACTATCTAGCACACTCATTGGTGTCTCCCAGTAACTGGGGTCATCCAATGTAAGTGGTTCAATAGCACTTTTACTCACCCTACACTTTGTTTAAGTCTGGTTAGGTTGACCTGATTTGCTGAGTTGTCAGCTCTGGTCTTTGGGAAGCGTATGTGCTTCTAAAAGTTTCTTATTCAGAACCCAGGGAGCGCACGCCAGGAAACTGTGTTCGAGCCATTTAGTCAGCCTATCTCGCAGGCCACACAGTGAAGGCAGAGAGCTCTGCAGACAGGCGGGTCTGGATTTGAATCCAACCCTTACTGCAAAGCAACTGGGCAGCCCAGAGCAAATCTGTCTCGTGGAGGCCAAGGGCTGCCGTGAGGCCTTGCTGCTGGAATCCCAGTGCCTTCGCAGTCAGAGCTCACGCAGAGATCCACCCAGGCATGCTGTGGCCTGCTCTGACACTGTCCCTCCCTTGCCTTAAATCTTTTAGTGGTTGTATGACCTTCCGGGTGGCTGTCCCTCCACTGACAAAACTGATAGAAAACTACTGTGTACTGGCTGCCACACTTGGTGCAGTGGACAGGAAGTGCAGAGTCTTCACCCCGTTCCAAGGGCCTCCCGCTCTGGCCCCTGCCTACCCTTCCTGACTCGCTACGCCTGGCCCCCACCCTTAACAAAGAGCTTGCAGGTCTGTGAATGCTCACAGCATGCTCTCACCTGAGCCTTTGTTCAGGTTCCTTCTGCAGGGATGGGCCTTTCTCAGGTCATCTACCTGCCTGATTGTGACTTGCCCACTCCTGGCCTCACAGCTTACCTCCACCACAGCCCTCAGTGCACGGCATGAAAGGGGGACCCTGTGCAAGAGTGGGGAGTACACTGGCCACGGGGGCTGGCAGACCTGGTTCCACTCAGCTTCCACCTGTGGCACCTGGGGCAGGTGACATCACCACTCTGTCCCTAATCTCCTCTGCTGTAACACAGAGGCAGTAATATCTGCCTCAGAGTTTTATTTCAAGCCTTATGTGAGACTCACAGTAGGGATGTGGTAAATGGCAGCCATTGTGTAACTGTCTGCGTTGTTTTGTGTCTGTCACTCTCACCAGCCTGTGACTCCCTGTGCCTTGGCCATCTCGGGATACCCCGCCTGAGGGACAGAGTCCTGTGTGCTTGAAATGAGCAGTGTGAAGTCTTGGGGAAACGGGTCTCTCTGTATCAAAAGCCTTCTCGGTGCTGAAAGAGTTAAAATCTGCTTGTGCTGATAAACAAGCCCCATTTCAGCTCAGCACCATCACTGGTGTGAGTCATAAGGCTTAGCAGGTGTGGGCAATAATTAAAGGCTTCAGCAATCTACCTGGGCAAGGTATTTTTGCCTCTTATTCCAAAGAGGGAAGTCTCTCTATGGAGAGCAGAGGAGCTCATTAATGAGACTAATTAGGTGTAAAGGGGGTAGAGGCTGGCATCAGCTGCAGCTTGGAAGAGCTAATCATTAAGCTCTGTAATCTCCTCCACTGAACACAAGCAGATCAGGCTCAGGGGCTGTGAGCAGGGCTTCCACACCTGAGTGCCTGACCACAGGCTTTGGAGAGGCCTGAAAGGCCCTACCTCTCCCCCTGGCATGCTATGCCAGGAGATGCAGCGCATACAACGCACACGCGCATACAACGCACACACACAAACAAACATGTCTCCAAGCGCAGCACGGGGTCAGGTTCCAGGGAAAGGAGCCAGATCATCCAAGAAGATGCTTCCTCTTCGGGCTCACTCACCTTTGGGGAGCATGTGCCGGGAAGCTGTGCACTGGGTCTTACAACGAGCTTTCCTGGATAGAAGGAATGGATCAAAGAACATCCTTCTCAGCCTCCACATGTGGAAGAGAAAACTCTCATGCCTAGAATTCCAGGTTTCCTGGCCACCACAAACGTTTAGCCAGCACGGGGCAGATTTCTCTTTCTGTGTGCCCCTCCTCCCTGGCCTGTGAGCTCAGTGACCCTTGGCCAGGGGATTGGCTTCCCCTGGGATTGCCCAGCAGCTGGCATCCCAGCCTGTCACTGATACACTCGGTGCATGGCGGGATGGATGGGGGGAGCGTGGTGGGACAGATTTTGGCACTGCCACTTTCTCAGCTCTGTGGCTTTTGCTCATGTCACAACCGGGCCCCATTTCCTCATCTGTAAAAGGAGTGGTACCAGAGCACTTTCAAAAGTACAAACCACTTACGAAAGTAGTTTACTTACAGTTATCGTGTGTTTAAATTTTCAGTAAAAGGAGAGAGAAGCTCATCATTAGGGAATGAGAAAATAATTCCAATAAAGTCCTCACACAGAGCTTGAGGGAGCCAAAGGGCAGGGCATCCTCGGGCAAGGCCGCGGGAGAAAGAGACTCGCACCCAGAAACTGGGCCCTCAGGTGAGGGCATGGGGGGTGTCTGTACCATCTACAGAGCTCAGCTCACCATGGCTTTGGGCTCTGTCGCCAGCCGGCCTACGGGGCAGGGACGGAGGGGACTTGGCTCCTTGTCTCCCCCATGAGGCCCACTCCACAGAGCAGCCTCCTTCAGTCGGCTACATGTCCCCCAGGAGCTCTCAGAGCGTCGGCACCGCCTGAGCCACAAGACTCCAGCTAACAAACCCCGAGGGCCAGGTTGCTGGTAACGCCCTTCTTGTCCTTAGAGCCTCAGCTCCAACACGAGCACTTTGGGGAAGCCTTCCCTGATACCCAGCTACCCCAGTTCAATCTTCTGTGGTCCCTCCGTCTTCTGGGCACCCTCCACCACTGATCTTGCCAGTCCCATCAGCTAAGGGGTGGGCACATGGTCCTGGTCTGGCCAAGCGGAGGACCCCATCGTCTGATCACAATGGTTGGTTCAGAGTGGTCCAGGTGTGGCCAAGAATTCTCTGCTGAGACCCCGCACAGATGCTGGAGGAAGGTATCTCACCTCAAGCTCTAGGGACCACACAGGCCCTTAGGGCTCTATCACAAAGCAAAAGAATGTTTGAAAATAAAAACTAACAGGCAAAGCAAAGCAAAAACAGTGGTTGAGCAGAGGCGGGACAATATCAGCTGAGCTCCTGAATCCAGCCATGCCTGTAGCAAGGAAAGCCTTGGACTTCTCAGTTATATGAACCACGAAATTCTCCCTCCTGCCTTTTTTGCCCAGGTTGGTTAAGTTGGGCTCCACCATCCACAACCAAGAGAGGCCAAACAAAGCTTTCTCGACATCTAGGGCAACATCGGTGAGATGCAGGTTTATGTATTTTTCCTCTCCGATATCGTTGCTGCTACTGTCCTAACTAAACAGTCTCTCCACACACATTCCCCCCAGCCTTCTTGTCTCTTAGTTATGAGCCAAAGTCATAATTGTTGACCTGAGGCAAGCAAAGACATGGCAGGACCCAAGGCTGCTTTCAGACCAAGGCCTGTGGCCCCCAAACGGCTCTCCTGCATGCAGTTGTCCTACAGACACTTTCTGGACCCCACATGATCCTTATAAAGACCACTGTTTGTTTCCTAAAGGTTCTTTTCTTAGATCACTTAGAATACTTTACACCATTTTCTTGGTCTGAACAACAAAAATCACAAAAATACGAATATCCACAATATTCTAAAAAAGCCAATAGCTTTGAAATAATTGGAAATAAAAGCTGGTGGGGAGGTAGCAGGGGAACTAAGATTGGCTCCCATTAAGCAGTGCAAAGCATTCTGCAAGGGGGTGCTGATATGCTGGGAGCCCTTATGTTTCACATACGCATTATAATCTCCATTCTACAGATGAAACCGAGGTGCAGAGAGGCTTAAGCTGCTTTCCGTCACAGCTTGGCAAACACCTACTCTTTCCCCTTTCCACGTGATCAGAAACCTCCTTGCAGGAATCTCCAGCAAAGCCTCACAGCCCTTCATCCATCACCACAGGGTGTCCTCCTGTCACTTGCAGGTGGGCCTCTACCGTTAGAAGACATCTCAAGGCAGAGACTGGTTTTCAGTCCTTGCCACACCCCACCTACCAGCACTGGGTTGCAGTAAGTGTTTGCTGGAGCAAATGGATGGATGATGGAGTCATGATGTGAACCCCAGCCTGTTCAACTTGAAGCCAGACAGAGCTTCCCTCCCCCGGCCGCCTCCAGGCCTGCCAGCACCTCCCAACCTTCCTCTTGTTCTCCCTGCAGGGAGGCAGGCTGGGTAGTCAAAGAGGTTACAAGACCAGAGGGAGCACAGACAATGGTAATAAATATGTAAAATCCAGAATTCATCACATCCAGCTAATTCTAAATGCAAAAGACACCACATCCTCTGAGACGGACCCCAATGAAGGAGTCTGGATCGCAGCAGACAATTTGAAGAGGGGACCAGAATTGTCCGGTCCGACTCAAGAAAGCATTCTCTTCTTGACAGGCGAGACATCTACAAGGCTCGCCATCCTTGACTAATTTGGCGGTCAAGGGATCACCCCCCCACCCCTCCTCAGTTTTAGTTCTGTAAGAGACCCCCCCTGTGTTCCCTGGGGGACCTTACAGCCTCATAGCACTGGACTAGAGACCCTCTTGACAGGAACCTCAAAATCTGTAAAGCACAGGATGTACCTCTCTTGAAGAGGCAGTGTTACAGCAAGATGTTAACATTACACAAAGTAAACTCTGTCCTCTGCGGGGGGAGGGGGGGGAGATGCTCCATAATACAGTCAGCATCCCCCATGCAGTGCACTTGAAAACAGGCGCATCCCTGTGGTGCCTGCCTTCATGTGCTAACCCCAAAGAAAGGGAGAAAGGGCCTGCCTAGCCACCCAGGAAAGGCAGCTAATGCTTACAATCTGGCCAGGCGGGAGGTCTGCAAACCTTCCCCTCTAGCTTCCCACACTCGAAACATTTCCTACGGTGAAGGCTTCAAAGGTAGGAAGGGGAAAAAAGATTTCCCCTCTGCCCGGTGTCAGCTGAGAGAATATCCTTCTGCTCCCACTGCTAACCACCCGCTCCCCACACACGCGCACGCACGTACACACCTCCTGCACACACACACAGCTGCAGGAGAGAACCAAAACGATATGCCTAGCTAGGGAGGAGGGGAGTGGGTTTGAAACCATAGACCAAGGTCATGCCAAAGCACATGATCTGAAGTTAAAGGTTCAATTTTTGTTTCCAAAACTTACTAGGATTAAGGGAGATTAAGAGAGACAGTGTGGGCAGAAGCACATTCCCTCCATGTGAACTGCTCAATACAGCAGTGGGCGCACACAGGAACTGCTCCTGCCTATGAATCCCAGCATTCGCCACACTGTAATGACCGGGTCTTCATCACCAACTATAGCAAAGCCTGTTCTCCAGCAACAGCCAACTAGGAAAGAGTTGAGGGACACTGAACAGCCCTCCTCACCTAAGTCCCAAAACAACTCCCCCACTGACTCTGCCTCAGTGGTATGAACTCCAAATAAAGTTCTCCATTTGCCTGTGGTACTGAAGGCCCCAGTTAAATCTTCTATGGCAGATTGGGTTAGGGCTGGGTATGGGAGGGAAGGGGCTGGTTTAGATATAACACCAGCTGGTGTTAGTGAGACATCTGGGGAAACTAAGTCTCCATGTAGGCAAAATGGAAAAACATGGGCTGAACCACTGCAGCTGAACAGTGGGTCTGTAGCTACTGGCAAACTATTGGCAAACTCTACTTTGTTCCGATCCCAGCCAACATCACCAGTACTGACTTAGATAGAAACACAGAAAATGCTGATCAAATCGGTAAAGGAGATGGTGACAGCAAGGATTAAAGAAATTCTCAGGAGACTGAAACAATGGGCTGAAACTAACAAGTTGAGATGTATTTGGGACAAATGTAAATTTCTACACTTAGGTTCAAAAAATCAACTCTAGAAGTACTAGTCAAGGCTGACCTGCTTTGAAAGCAATTTATATGATATGTATAAAAGAGGCAGAATGTTCAGTATCTCTTCAGCAATGGCCCACAGTGTGATATGGCTCAAAAAAGGAATGATGCAACTCGCCTACGGTCACAGGAGTAGAAAATCTCAAGCTACACTCAAGTGCAGAAGAGCCCAACAGAAACATACCGTGAATTACCTGGGTAATTTACAATTTTCCAGTAGCACATCTGAAAAGTAAAAAGAAACACAGGGAATTCTAATAATGTATTATATTTTACCCAATGTATAGAAAATTATAGTTTCAACCTGTTATCTACAAAGAAAATTACTGAGTTTTATACTGAAGTCTTAGAAATCCGATGTCTATTTTACTCTCACAGCGCATCTCCATCTGAACCAGCCACATTTCAGATGCTTGATAGCCACATGTAGCTGTGACCACTGTACTGGACACTGCATGGCTAAAGTAAGAGTGGGGACAGGTCCTCCAAGTTCTGTTCTCATCAGACCACAACTGGAATATCTGGTATTTTAGGCATATGAAGTGGGGCGATGACAAACTACATCCCTCCAAAGAGTAGCTGAAGGATTGCAATGAGAAGGCTTAGTGCAAAAGGACTGTGTTCTTCCGTTACTGGTAGGAAAATCACAAGCAATGCTAGTCTTATGTGGCCACAGGGCATAACGCTAGGACTACTGAACGGAAACTGTGATAAGGTCTTGGTTCTGTAAGAGGGTGTTGTGCTGTCATTAAAGGTATGAAAGCAGAGGTCAGCTGACATGTGGAAGAGGATATGTGCAGTGACAGGATGATGATGTCCTGTAAGGTCCCTATCAACTCTGAGGTTCAAGGCTGGGAGACACTAAGTATGGCCATGAAGTAAAACGACTGGCTGTCTAGCCAACAAACCAGGACATACATATCCGAAGATGTTTTCTCCTTCAAGTGGTCTTCTGAGGAGGCGACAGTTTATTCAGGCCAACCCTCGCAGGCGGCCTGTGTAACTGGCTTTCAGAGAGAGGTATTGTGGGGCCTTCCTCTGCACAGTCCCTGCCTTCGAGGAGGGTCTGCGGTAAACCTTCCTAGTGTACTGTCAGCTCCGGGCTCCCAGCTGACTATAGTAGTGAACAGAAAGTACTACAGGTGGGGCCTCTGAGGCCTTCCCCACTTAAAGACTGTGTGAGTGTTCCTCCTGCCACCTCATGGGAAAAGAACATTTCCAGTGGCCTTTACAGACTTCAAGGCTTCAAGGCAGCCCATCTAAGCTCCTTGAAGGCGGGGACTGTGCAAAGGTCCCACAGTACCTGTTATCCGACAACCATAATTACACAGGCAGCCTGCAAGGGCTGGCCTGAATACACTGTTGCTTCCCAAGAAAATGTACATGCAACTCTAACATAAAGAAAACTGGCTGAAATAGAGGGCTTCCAAGGACCTTCTTCAGGGTGGCCAAGGAACTCAACAGAGATGAATCCCACCTGGGGGTGCCTGGGAAAGCCTCTTGGAGAAGGCTTCCTTTTCCTTTCCAGATGTTCCCTGATGCTTTGCTTATCACCAAGTTCCTCTTGTCATTGGGGACCACCAAGGACACTGATGGGGCTTCTGTCACTGAGGTGCTTGTAGCCTCCCAGGAGAGACAGACAGGCATACGAATAAGGGTGACCAAGAGCTTAGGTGTTAGGACAGAGGCCCGTCTGGGTAGAAAGGAGGTCGGAAAGAAGAAGGGGTCAGTACCACCTGTATGTCAAGACAAGCGTCACAGAGGAACAGAGGGGGTGATGCTCACACTGAACCCTGAAAACCTGGTTGGGCAGATCCTAGAGGGCATTACAGCAAAGAGTACGCACAGAACAGCCCAGGGCACTCAGGAACATGTCTCTCCATGGAGCAATGGAGGACAATGTGAAGGGAAGTAGAAAGAGGAGGTCACTGGCCACATCATGAAGGTCACAGATGCCAGGCCAAGAAGTTGAGACACTGTCCTGTACAGACTGAGGGACATAGAAGAGTTCTAGGATGAGGTCTGTCAGGAGTAAGTGTACATATTTTTTAATACAAGATTTTTTTTGTTGTTCTGTCTTCATTTTAGTAAAAATGAAGCATTGTGGAGCTGGCAAATCATCTCTGCATCCCAAAGACAGTGCGACATGTGATAATGACTGTGAAGCACAGCTAAGCCTGTTAGCAAGAATGACCAGGGAGTGAGAGGCAGGAGCGATGCATTACCTTCCGCCACCATCTCTTTGTTTAAGGATCATTAGGAAGGAAGCCATTAGAAAAATGCTAGCCAGGTAATAGGAGGGAAACAGGTCTTGGCAGGGCTGTGTTACCGAGGAGAAATTAGCAAATAAAATTCAGAGAAGAAAGCAGGGGCTCCTGTGCTTACCCAATGAGGCTCTGGGGGGGATAATGACACATGTGGCCACCACCTGAGGAACCCTTGATGCGGCAGCAGACTCGCTTAACATTCAGTGACAGGCTTCAGGTGAGCAGAACGTCCTTCCCCGGCGGGGCTGTGATCCCTAGGCTCCTCGCCAGAGCTGGCCCTTCACCCCAGAACCACTCTCCCAGGCACCGGGTTATGTGCAAGGGATGGTGCGATGACTGAGCCATCACCTGTCTTCAGGGGACTCACACTCCCTGACGTGGGGCATTCCAGCCTCCAGCGGGGCAGGGCAGGCCTCATCCTCTCCATTCCACGTGGAAACTGACAGGGGAGGCAGGGACTTGGTTCACTCACACATCCATTCCCTGCTACTTTGCTTATCACCAAGTTCCTCTTGTCATCACGATTGATTGGAATATTAAGAGCATGAAGGAGGAGAGTTGGGAACTGCCATTACGGCAAATCGGTTGCCCAGAGAGGTGCCAACTCTCCCTGTCCCCAATTTTCTTGGGTTTCAGACACTCCTTCCTCCAAAAAACTTGTACTGAGTGCCTTTTACAGGCCAGGAGCTACAGATCAGAGTAAGTCACAGCCTCTGCCCTGAGCGTGTGGTCCGTTCTGGCACTTCAAACAGGGATGTGCACAGCTGTAGGAATTTAGCTTGGGCCAAAGCTGGACGCTCTGCCTTCGGGGAGTCTGAGAAGCACCGCTGGGTGATGAGCACTGCTCAGGGGCTACAGGTGGGAGGCGGACAGGGTGTGGGCAACAGATTGTAGGGGAGAGTGCGGAGGCCAGGAGACCAGAGGGTGATTACTTGTCCCTGCCCCACTTCGTGAGCAGCTACTACTCTCCCTTCTGAGAGCAGTTTGTAGGAAAAGCAGAAAGCTTGGGTGGAAGCTGGGATGATCTGGCTCCAGGACTCAAACAATATTCTGGCAAAGGTTTCTGGGGAAATCCCCTCCACCAGGGGAGCCACATACTGGGTAAAGGGCCCTGGGCAGGAAGCCAGAGGTTCTCCACAGTTCCCAGTGGCTGGTAAAGCACATTTTGGAGTGGGCCAGGGCTCAGGGTCTCTCAAATGACAGCTGCTTCGGTGCCAGGAATTTTTGTATCATCTTGCATTGTCAAAAGAGGTTCCAAACATGAGGCTGGATCTCTTATAGCTTCCTACTTAGCTAATAATAAATACTGACTTTCTGCATTGATCTCCAAAGGAACCTGGAGCAGGTGGCCGGCATGGGCTCTGGAGTTGGCCTCAGCCGAGTTTAACTCCTGGCTCTGCCACTCACCAGCATCCCGGGAAGTCTGGACATACCACTGCACCTTCTCTGATCAAACTCGATTCATCCGTGAGGCTGGCAGGGTTGGCGGGATCTCAATTTCAGACATAAGAAAACTGAGGCCAAATGACTTTTCGGGGATTTACATGGCTTTTAAGTGATAGATGCAGGTCTAGAATCCAGGACTCATAATACTGAGTTCAAGATTTTTCCATAGCCTCTGGGGAGCACTGGCCAAAGGTAGCTCAAGGTTGCAGAACACACCTTCAGGAGTGCAGCTGAGAATACTATTTCAGTTTGGTCCTCAGATGGATCAAGCCAGATCCTCCCTATTAAGGACACATGGTCTGACAATCCCATGTCCCAGCGCCTGCACAGCGTCCTCTGTCCAGGGGACCCAGCGTGCCTCCCAACCATTCAGAATACCCCTGCTTATCTTTTAAGACCTGCCTCACATTACCATCCCTTCTGAGAAGGCCTCAGACTTCCTTTTTTGGTATATTTCTTATATATCCATCTATTCCAACCTATCATGGGCTCATTCACTTTTTAAAGAAAAACGTCCATCTCCCTCACAGGACTTGAGGCGCTCAGGACACGAGGTTGTGCCAGATCCATCTTTTTATCACCAGCAGCCACCAGTGCTGGACACACATTGGGGCCAACAGAGAGGTTCTTGAATGCATGGTCTTAGTAAGGCTGAGGGTTCTGGGAGCTAGAAACGGCCTCGGGAGGAAGAATTTCCATTAGTACCTTGCAGCTAGCTCTTCACTCCATGGGTAGACATTCAAATGGCCCACGTGGCCCAGTCACAACCCCACAGGACAAAGCCCCTTTTTTCTTCCAAGGAAAAATGTAATAAGCCATGAGTGCTCCAGATTGGCAATTTCTCCAGTGGGAAAGACATCTTGGAGTGGGGTGGGGTGGGCGGGCAGAGGGCCAAGGGGAGGGGCAAAATATCAGGTCTTCGTGATCAGAGATCATGATACTTCCACATGAAAGAACCCCTAGATCAACACGAAGCAGGTGATGTCCCAATTACTTTACAAGGACAGTAAGTTAGACATTTGATTTTTTTTCAAAGACAAGCAAGAGTCCTGCTACTAGAGACTCCTCCAGTTCTTGTCCATCTCTTTGCTTCTAACTTCCCCCTCCGAGTTACCTTCATGGCCCATGATGAGTATGGAAAGTAACCCTCTGAGTGCTTTAAAGCATATTTTTTTCTATTGTTTTAATGGCCCCAATAAGGGCACCATTGTTCCTTAGCGGTATACACGCTTCATTCTAGTAATTAGCTGTCAGAAAGGACCCGACAGCAGCCTAATGTTGTCCGCTCAAATCATATTAATGAAATGCAATCCACTCAAATGTCCGGAATGCAGAGCTGTAATTGCATTAAGCGGAGAGACTGGGGACATCAGGATCAAACTTCAGTCTCTGAACAGAGCGTTACGATCAAGCACATTAATCCATTATTTCTTCAGAATCTGACAGCCAATTAATATACCAGGCTTTCATACACCAGGCAGAGGATTGATGTGCCTGTCATGATTCTGTTTTTAAAAAAACCATTAAAATGACTGTTTGTACTCAGGGATGTCAAAGTAAATGCTGGGTGTAATGTTTCTAATCAAAGACAATTGTTCAAAGATGCAAAGGTAAGAAACAAACTTTAGAGAACCACTGTCATTGCTCCCAAAAAAGGAAATTTAAAGATCTGAAAGCGTCACCATTTCCCCCGGTGCTTTTAACAAAAAAGTAGCTAAAATTAAGTACTAGTCAGAGTTCAAAAAACTCAGCTTCGTCAAGTGATTTTGGACAAGATATGTTCAGCGTGGGTTCCTTTTTATTTTTAACACAAACAAGTCTTCATTTTAAGGATTTCACTGGTATTTACAACTAAGTACATCAATACACAGAGCAAGACGGCCCAGTCCTGAATTTCTTGCTTCCTTCACAGAACACACTTTGTTAATTACCAGAGCTGCCATGCACAAATTAGAACTTCTGTGGGACTGGGAAGGCAAAAGTGAGAATAAATACCTCCTCAAATGTGCAGAACTGCACAAATGTCCTCTGAATCAGACCACTTGCAAGAGTGTGCAGATCAGCAGCGCATTCAGGACTGGGATGAGGTTTCATTAGAAGCTGCTAGGAGGGCACGGTTATTGACGAGCTGGAGCACATGGAGATAGAACTCCAGCCTGTGGGTCGCTGGGGTCCTTGGCGGGGGCCCTCCTGGTGGGGTTGCTCACATTGTGCTGAAAGCGGACTCGTTTGGGGTTGAGGCCCAGAATGTGCGTTTCTGGGCTTCCCAGGATCTGGACCCGCTGCATCGCAGCCCCCCTGCCCCCTGAAGCCCCGCCTCCGCTGGTATGTTCTGCCACACAGTCACCTGTGCCACTCACCTCTGTGACGGGTCCCCGCTGCACACTTCCCTTGAGTGACAACTATCAAGGCTGAGCCCGGCACCCCCTTCTCAGCTGGTGTGGCATGTTTCCTGTGGGGCTCCCCAGCCCCCTGCCGACCTTTATCACAGCACCTACCAATGCTGGGCTGGAAGTGTCTGTCCCCATGGTGACCTCCTTCACCTGGGCATGCACAGCTAAAGCTCTGGGATGAGGACCTCCACGGGCCTGGCATGCAGCCATGACCCAAGAAAAGCTTGCTGAATCCAACAGAGCATGAACGTTTTTAAGGCTCTCGATGTGAATTTCCACATGGGCTCTCCACTCCTCTCAGCAGCACAGAGGGGTGCCTTATGGGCATCGTTCCAGTTGTAAAAACTAAGTGTGCTGAACCCATCTTTGATAACTAGTCCCATTAGTAGTTTCTAGTTTTTATTTCCATAGACCATTCTGCCTAAAACAAACAAACAAAAAGTAAAACTAAAACTAAAAAACAACAACAACCCCACTCCTCAAGTTATGTCCCAAACCTTAGGAAATGGGACACACTGATTTTATAAGCAAAACCACAGAAGTATCAGTTGCCTCATCAACTCAGACGCCACGCCGGGAGAGGGGAAGGTTGTAATTGCTGTGCAAGGAGCCTTAAGAGTATATGTGCAGATGTACAGGGTATGAAAAAGACGTGTGCAATTTTAGGACTCATGTCAGAAAGACACTTTTAATAGGTTAAAATGTTAAGCTTTAAGTGAAATAACTCTGAGGAACTGCAATTATAAAGAAGAGTTCTAGACAACGGAAGGCTGGGGGAGGACGGAGGGACACTTAACATTTACAGAGTCCCTACTATGTGCACTTGGCACATACCACCTTTACACAAGCCTCTCATTTAGTCTCCACGACCACTCTGGGCAGCAGGAATTCCTGTCCCTGCTTTACTGTGGAGGCTTAGAGAGGCACAGTAGCTTGTCCAAGATCGCCGGTGCACTGCTTGGCAGCAGAGCTGGGATTTGAACCCAGATCTCTTTTATTCTAAGCCCATCCTTTCCATACCATGTCTTACCAAAGGTCAACCGCTTTTCTCTTGTCAAAAGTTGCTAACTACCAATTCAAGCAAAAACACTACTCGAAGGACCCAGGAGCTTGGAAGAAGGCGCACAGTGAAGATGTGAGCACAGGTGAACGGAGAGGGCCAGGCTTGCAGCACAACAAGGCTGCTGTCCAACTCCTGGCTCACCTTCTAGATGCCTGCTTTTGGGCAAATCATTCTGTCATTTCCAACACTTGGTTTCCTCATCTGAATCCTGGGGAGGCAACCACATACCCTAGAGGGCTGTAGGGAGGCTAATGAACCTAAAATAGGGTGTCTGGTGTGTGACGATGATCATTTACTGTTTGTCCATCCCTTACTGTGCACCAGGCAGTATTCTAATCACTTCACGGATAATGACTCAAGAGGTAGAAATAAAGAAACTAAGAATTCACCAAGGACACTCAGAGCTGGCATTTGGGCCCTGCATTTGCCTCCAGAGCCCATGTGCTCACCCACCACTTTCTTCTGCTTACAGGTTGATGGCGATGGTGGTAATTCATCCTTCGAGGCTCAGCTCAGTCACCTCTTCAGGAAAAGTGCTGCTAAGCAACCTCTCCTCCGGCTGCGCCTGCTGCTCCCGTTAGCACTTCTTGCCCACGTTAAACGGCTCTGACTCCTCTACTCATCTCTGAGCACCTGGCAAGCAGGGCCCGTGTCCTCCCCACTCTGTCCCCTTAGAGCCCAGCACAGGGCAAGCATCCTGCCCCACACTGAGCAAGGAGTCATGGGCTCCCTTCACACCTGCGCAAACGAAAGCCCACACTCATGCCAGCCGGTCAGCCTGCATGGAGGGGGGTTAGTAAGCAGGGAGATTAAACATTTACTTCTTTTACCCCAGGTTTCATCATCTGAGTGATTTTAAATGAAGTAGGTCACCAGAATACACCATAGTCCTAAATGAACAAACATTGGTAAATGCCACTCAGAGCAGACAGACGCAAAAGGCCCGTGCAGGTCACCACATCTTGGGATTCCACCAAGTTGGCAGAGAGAGTGGGATTCGACTTTTCTTAAAAGCAAATCAAGAAAACAAGGGCACCGATTTCAAGCTCTTTGTGAATTCTGATATTGTTGGTGAGTGGATCATCAACATTCAATCCAAGAATATAAGCTCACACATTTCCCCCTTCATTGTTTGGCAAACTCCTTTATCCTTTAAAACCCACTGTAGACACATCTCCTGTGAAGTTTGCACTAATCCTTCAAATAAGAGTTCATCTCTCCCTCTTCTGAACAGGCTTCTATAATGGCACTTAACACGCTGCCTTCAGAGTCTTCCATGTCTCACCATTTGACAGAGAGGACAAAGATAGTGTTATGCACGAGACTCCAGCTCTAAGTTTAGTGGCAGGTCTACAGTAGGAACATCTTCACTCAAATATGGGTTTCTCATCTCTAGCATCAAGGCCAGAAACTAACCATTAGGCTCAACTTAGCCCAGAGGCATGGTATTATTGCATCAAAAAATAACACCCATTCACTCTCTTTCTAATATGCCTATCCGCAAACATTTCTGAGCAATTTCTTGAACAACTTCCCCAGAATTATTTAGGAGGAGTAGTGAAGTTCAATTTCTGGCTTTGCAAGGTCTAGCCATGACCTTGGCTACTTAATAAAGCCTTAGTTTGCTCACTGATTGAACAGGGATAATAGCACTTACCTTATAGGGCTGCTGGGAGAATAAATTAAATCCTGCATGTAAGGGGCTTTGCACAGTGCCTGGCAGGTGGTCAGTGCTTTCAAATGGGGGCTATCTTGGGCAGGCAGTACAGCTCAGTGTTAAGATCATGGACTTAAGAGCCAGATGGTTGAGACCTGACCATGAGCCATGTGCCCTTGGGATAGTCAACCACTCTCTGTATGCCTCTTTTCCTTACTCTTCCAAGTGGAACAACGGCAATGACCTTTTAGATGGTCTCAGGAATAGTTGGGAGTGAATGTAGAAGCACCCAGCGCAGTCCCTGGCACACAGCAGGCCCGAAACATAACGTGAGGGGGCCACGGAAACCCTGAGCAGCAGTCTTCGCCACCGGCCTCCGGTCTGCTCACACCGAGCCCATCCCTGTGTCAGTCATCCATGCTGTCTAGGAGCGCTTGAGAGGGTGCCAGGGAGCTGACTTTAAATATCAGTATCCGGCCAGTGTGAAGGAGGTGTAGATTGTATTCAGAGGGTCTCCTTGAAAGGCACCTATTACAACTCCAAGTGTAACTGGTTGTCTGATAACCTGATACTGGTGACATTCTCCCCCAGCTCCAGGTCCTCCTCCAGGCCACGGTGATCTTTCTAAAATGCCGATGGGAGCTGCGCAGTGGAACTCCCCACCTCGAGCTCTGTGTCCACAGCTGGCTCCACAGCAGCAATAAGACTTCTGCCTCAGAGGGTTCAATGGTCACAGTCTGAGAAATACTGGGTTAAACCAAATTTAGCATAGGTTATTGCTGAGGCGTATGTAGTCTTTATTGTACACTGTGTTCGTGCAAGAGAACCGAGTCAACTGTATTCCCAGAGTCTCTTGGCCTCAGAACCCTTTTTATTCAAAGAACACTCACTGCTACCAGTTTGAAAGACATTGAGCATATTCTTTAGAATGGAACTTCTAAGATTTTTCCCAAGCATTCCTTTCTAGTTTCATCCCTCCTTCTGCCCCTTCCTCAGCCCACCCTCATGTTTTGATAGTGTAGCACTCATTGCTTTGCCCCAATATGTTGC
Source organism: Furipterus horrens (assembly GCF_987537825.1). Taxonomy (NCBI): domain Eukaryota; kingdom Metazoa; phylum Chordata; class Mammalia; order Chiroptera; family Furipteridae; genus Furipterus; species Furipterus horrens. Next base: position 195,614,837 of record NW_028327174.1, read on the forward strand.
AACCTTCTTTTCCGTGTGCCTCTGCCTAGAAGGAGTACCCTTCCTCCATCTGGTGAAATGGCACGCACCTTTCAAGGTCCAGCAAGCTATCCACTCCACTGTGACACCTGCCCCGCATCCCAACTCACCTACCTCTCCCACCCCACCCCTGCCCCGGAGTACACTATAGGGGTCCCTTTTAATGAAGGGATGGCCTCTTTAGTTGCATTTTGCTTAGCCCCACCCCCACCATGGAAGATAAGTTCCTAGAAGACAGGGCCATGAATAACTTGTCTTTGCACACCTGGCATGAGGCCTGCACAGAATAGGTGCTCAATTATGCTGAGTAAATGCTCACTGAATGTCAGAAGAAGCCACTGCATGTAAAGTAATATAATTTTTAAAAATATGGTTTAAATGTCATAAGTTTTACAGACTTAAAGACTTTCTGTTTTTCAGACATAAATCCTTAGCATCTGACTATAAATTCTTAGTGGATTTAAAAGCATCATGTACTTTCTGCTCTACTGAATTCAGAATCTGAGAAAGGCAGAGCCGAGGGGCCTTCAGAGATCTTCTGACCCCGCTCTGTCATTTTAAAGAGAACCCGAAGCCCAGAGGAGGGAGGGTCTTGCTGGTGGGCATCTCTCCCACTGCCCATGCCTGCCAGTCCCCTCTCCCTGCAGCTTGTGGTCTACATGGTCTACATGTGCAGTTCCTCAGGGGCGTGGAGGTGAGCCGTGAGGGTCTCACAATACATCCGCCTCCTCGTGCCTAGCTGAGCGGAAGAGAACTTCTTTGTAATGCCACCAAAATGATTCTGCTTGTTAACTGTGGACTCAACAGTCATGCTGGGCGCCAGCACATACAGAAAAAGCTACAAAAGAGCAGTGACAGTATGACATGAGAAAAGCCCCCCTCCCCCCAGAGTTGGCTGGTATTCACTCTTGATGTTAAAGGATGAATTCTTTAGCCAGTCACATATTTCTTCCAGATAACTCTGAAGGAACTCCGTGATAATTTGGCATCAATATCCAACTTATGTTACCTAACATATTTTCGCAGCTACAACTCCCTGCATGAGATATTTTATATGGACACATCTATGGTGATTGGTAAATTACAATATGTACAAGCACGAATGCTTCTAGGAAATGCGGCTTTATGTGAAGATGCGGTATTTTATACAGAAGCCATGCTACCTACACTCATAGGCTTGGGTAATGGATGTGCAAACAGATATGCTTTGAAGAAGATAAGGTTTGTCTTTAAAAAGACTTGGGTTCATTTCTTCTTTAAACAATGGATTGTGAAGTGAGATTTACAAGTCTCGAGGCATACAAGAAACACAGCTTTAAAAGAGTTAACATATCCCTACCAGAAGTCCTAACAAATTGAATCTTATTTAATTAGATACTGTATTTGGGGGGGAAAAATGAAATAAAATTATTTCATTAACTAAACCCAACTCCCTTAAAGGCAACAATATGTTCCTCTCTGTCAGGACAGAATGGAATAAAATCTTTATTTTAATTGGGGTCAGATGAGGAGCCATTTGGCTTCAGATGCTTTGTTTATCAGCCCTGAGCTTTATGGCTGAACCGGAACGTGAAATATTCCATTACACAACTGTTTCATTTAAAAGCTCACTTTCCCAATGGTTCTTCATATGCTAAATGCTGTAAATATAGTCCAAACTAGCTTGAAATTTAGAAATAGAATATTTAAAGACTCCCCAGTGACATGATGATCCCAAGGTGGCCTTGGGTCAGAGGTGCCATTTCTTCCATCCAGCAATATGGCTTCCCTTAGACAAGAGCCTGTGATGAAGAAGAGTAAGCTAGGAAAGCCATCCACTGTGCCACGGCTACTCAGCGTGCATGAGAATGCCCCCTGCATGCACCTGAGACGAAAGGTTCCACACATGACAAACATTCAAACACCTACAACATGGCAGGCGCAGAGAAACAACACAACCTGGTGATGGAGAGCACGCACCTGGCAGCCAGACACTCTGCATTAGAATCCTGACTCTAACACATCCTTGTTGTGTGACCTTGGGCAAGTCACTTACCTTTCTATACTTCTCTCATCTGTACAACAGGAAAAATAATATTATTCACCTCATAGGGTTGTTGTGAAGATAAAAAAGAAATGTGTGTCAAGTGCTTTAAAGAATGCCTGGCACAGAGTAAGCACTATTATTATGATTATTATTAATAAATATTTCCACATTTGTTCTCACCACAGCTTACGGAGGTAAGGATAATTAAGGTCTTTTCACAAATGAGGGAATAGGCTTGGAGAGGGTAAGTTATTTGTCCAGGATCCCATAGCCATTTCAACCCAGGCTTGTCTTAAGTTCAGGGTTCTCATTCCAATATGAGATGCTGCTTTCAGGACAAAAAGAATAAACACATATTCACAATACAGAACTCAGCAGGGCTCAAAATTTCCATATTGTCTTAAAAAAAAATCACCCACATAATATTTTGTATGGGTAATTGGACAGAGAGGAGCAAGTTTGTAACCACTACCATTTTCTCCAAATAGATAGATCTTATTCTCTATAAAATGATAAGCTAAGTGATCTGATGTAGTAAATAATTCATATTTTTTAAAAATCGGCATCTTTGTTATAACTGAGGATAACAACAGTTATGATTAAGTGCGTTAGCGTTTATGTGCAAGGTTCCAGGCTGAGAGCTATTCAAGTTGATCATGTGAGATTATGACTTCTCTCCCCAAAATGCATTAAAGTAGGAAACTATTAATACAGAATAACTTAAAATAACTAGTGTTCAGAGTCAAAACACTTTCCATTTCCACTGTGAAAATTCATTTGGTTTTCTTCAGTTCCCCTTAAAAGCATTCACTCAGAAAACAACTTTCTCTCTCTCCCTCTCTCTCTCTCAAATTCTAGCATCTACAGTTGCAGGATTCTTTTTTCAAGCACCACAGCAATGGGTTAATGATGACATTGCCTGGCAGCTCCCAAATGACACAGGCAAAGAGAGGTGGAACTAATTGAGAAAATACAACCTCAGCTAGACTTGGCAAGTCCAGAACCAAGGTTACACAAGACAAGGCTCCTAAAACAAAACCGGGGAAGTAGCAAACGTTTTGGCAAAAGGCACATTTTTAAACTTTCATTTTCAGTGATGACAATGAGGTCATGCTGCCTGCACCTCAGAGGAGAGAGTCAAATTCCAGCATGCCTTTGAAATTTGCATTCATACTTGCTTACACGCAAAAAAGAGCTATTTCAAATTAAATGCGTCTTTCATGGTTTGAAAATCCCACGATGATACCCATGAAGTTCTCACTGTACATTTCCCCATCCTCTGTGAAACGCTGTTCCGGAAAATGTAATGAAATGAACTACTTCTGCAACTTGCAACTTCGCAGCAGGTCTTTTGATTTGATGGTAAATCAGTTTTCTTTACTTTTTTCATATAATTATACCATGATTTTTTGACACATGAAAAAGCTAAGCGGACACTCGCATGTATGTAATTCACTAATTGCACATCTTCAGTGAAGAAAAATGCTTATTTTAAGTTATTGATTCTCTTAACCAGAGTTCAAAGCAAAGGTGCCATGAACGTCTAAATAAATTTCAAGGAAGTGTCAGAGGTAACCAAGGAGGGACCAGGTGAAGTGTGAAGTGGTAACTGTTTCTAAAAGAGTATAAAAGAAAAGAAGAGAAAGACAGATATACTGAACTTCCAATTATCATAATGTCGTCTTCTTAACACATTTTCAAACTTGAAAAGCATCAAGCCAGAGGAACTAAGAGTAGAGTACCCCCGGCTGTGTCCTGAGTACATCTCACACTGTGTGCGGTTTATTTAAATACAACGTAAAATTACGACTTACAAAAGGCACATTTACACCACAATGTGCTGTCGGCCTCCAAAAGGCACAGTGAAGGAACAGAACATGAAATGAAGAAGGAAGGGATCTGATGAGAGGAGACCTTCAGCAGCTGTTAGATTGGGTAACAGGGACACTGTTTCCGAGGTGAGCACAGGACGGCTCATCTGATAGTCACCACACTTGAACACACACCAGTACATGCAGGTAATCTGCAAAAATAAGATGCCCAACGGATAATGACCGTCCACGTGTAACCATGGATGAGTTCTGGCTCTGAGGGCAAAGAAGGAAGGTGAATGTCAGGAGGCTCCACTGCTGAAGAGGTTCACGACCGCGAGGAAGTGCACGAGAGGCGACACTTGCTGGTTCACGGAGCGGGGAGCCAGATGAGCCTGTTTCCTGAACAGGCTGACTAAACCCATCTGAACCTCAGTTTCCTCATCTGTGAAGTGGGGATATAAATGCTTGCTGGAAAGGACTTTTGGATTAGAGATACTGCAGCCCAGCGTCTCATACGAGGGAGGGGCTCTACAAAAGAAAACTACCAGGGACTGTCCCATCTACAAGACCTTCTCTCTGGGCACACTCCCAATGCGCACACGAGGGATCACGCCTTTACTACTCTTTGGTGGCACCAAACAAGCCTCTATGATTTTAGATAAACTGACAAGCGGTGACAACCAACTCTCCAGCTCCAGGCCAGACATTCCTCCCAAACTCCAAGGCCTGTTTTCCCAGCTGCACACTGGATGCTGCCCACCCCCTGGAATGACCAATGTGCTCCTCCAAGTCAACACTCCCAATTCTGAATTCTGTGTCTCCTCATCCTCCAGCCTGCTGCATTCCAGACTTCAGGCAAGGAAACCTCCACTCAGTTACTCATCGGAGTATGTGCTCAGGGTCATCTCCACTCCTCCATCTCCTGAGAAGCCACCTACTTCAGATGAATACCTGTACAGTGTCCACAACCACCCCTGCCTCCTCATTCCTCTTCATGCCCCTCCTGGATCGGCGGAGTTCCCGCTTTCTAAGGACTCGGCTCAGAAGCGCAGCGAGCACCCCAGCTACTCTCTCTTCCCTGCAGCCCCAGCAGCACCGCCCGAGGCCCGTGCACCTCACCTGCTGCCTCTGGAACACGCAGCCACGGCAGTTCCGCTCCGTCTCTCCCACTGCCCCGAGAGCTCCTCAAAGGCCGAGACTATTCTCACTCCCTCTCATGGTCCCTGTATCTACCCTCGACCCAGGCCTGGAGCGAGCATCCAGGAAAGTGGGTTGAATTTGTTGCTCACAACTTTGTACACATCACACACACACACACACACACACACACACACACACACTCAGCTGATAAAGAGAAATACCAAATGGAATAACCAGAGTGAGGACACATGAACAAACCCCACATGTGTCCCATCACAATGGGACACAGAGGGGTGACGTGGTTTGTGCAGCACTTCCCACCGTAACAAGCGCGTGTGCACCCGTCACTTCTGGGAACAGCAGCCACAGCAGCCACGTGGGACGGTTTGAGTGGGCATTACCATTCCCAGTCTACGCGTGAGGAAGTTAAGGCCAGAGTGGCCATATAAGGCACTGTGGCAAAACTGGTAGAATGAGATGGGGCTCAGGGCTTGTGGACGTCACGCCATTGGTTCTCACCAAACCAAGCCACTCTCAGCAACCAGCACTGCAGAAAGGTCAGCTCCTGCTCACATTCCAGCCACTGGACTAGTGCCAACTGCTCCTAAGGACAGGGGGCACAAAGGGAGCACTTTTTCACTAAAACAAGAAAAGACTCCTAATATACAGGAGCATTTTAAAGACTGAACAGTTGCTTCAGAAGGAAGCAAGCTCCCTGGCACCAGAGGTGTGCACGCAGAGGCTAGAAAGCCTCATGGAGGGGAATCTGGGTGGGAAGTCATGGAGAACAGTCACGCAAGTAACAGGAGACAAGGCCACAAAATCTGTCCAGTCCCTGCCTCCGTGAAGCCTTCCTAGAGCCCTTCACGAGGAAAGAATCCCTTTGCTATGCTGCCATGGCTGCACTCTTCTGTTAAGAGCCCAGATGTCGCAGGCAATCAGTCAGACCTGGGCCCCAGTCCTGGCTCTGGCATTAGAAGGGTGGCCTCAGAAAAGCTCCTTGACTGCTCTGAGCTCAGGTGACGGTGAGGACCTGTCATAGAGTAAATGCTCAGGAAGCTGCAACTGCAATCACCCGCTTCACTGGACGAGATCGTGCCGAGGACAAAGCCCCTACTAGGCCAGTGCTGGCCGAGAATGGAAGGGGTCAGCAACCAGTGGACAACCGAAGCAGAAGTACAGGAGAACGAGGCCTGGCTCCAGGGCAGACTGGGTCTGGTCCCAGCTTGGCCAGCTCTCAACACTAGGGAATTCACTTCTTATTTCCAATTCCCAGTTTCAACAGTGGAGAAATGTGACCAATACCAGTATTTGCATCGCCTCCCTACAGTTTGCTGTGTGTGGTACACAAGATGTTGTTAATTGTGGAGCGCCAAGCCAACACGGGTGATCACGTGTGGCAGGGCGATGCTGGGACAGGGCCAGAGGAGCTGCAGCCCTGCTTGGCTGGGGGGCTGGGGCTGGCTGTGGTCCAGGGTCCCTTGGCTCTCAAAACAAAACCCAGCAGTTATCAGGGCCTTGTGACTTGGGTGTTTCCACTTGGCTTGTGCATGGAAACTGTGTGCGGTCAAACACACGGGAAACCAAAATCAGAGAGAAAAATGACAAAGGGAGAGAGAGAGAAGAATACAGAGGATCGAGCAGGTCAAAGTGTTCCTGGAAAATAAAAGCTCCAAACAAGAACCAGCAGAATGGCAAAAAGGCAAACAGACGATCAAAAGCAAGAGAACAAAATGCAGGCCGGGAAGTCAGTGCCAAAGAATTGATTAGTCAAACATATGAATCTCTCATGCTGGAGCAGAAATATCACAGCCCTGGCTCCTGCCTGCGGAGCCCTCTCGTCATAATGGGAGCTATGAAGAGACTGGGGAAGAAAGCAACTTTCATTTTTCCTGTGAACGTAGAGGGCCCGGCCCCATGAGGACCTCGCCTTGTGCTGGCTTCAAGGGGGACCATGGCCCCTGGCCACAGGACTGGGGTGCGAGAGAATGGGCTGGCACTTGGCTCACTTCACTTGAAAGCTCAGAGGCCTTTACAGATGCACATCTCGGGCAAGAACAGCATCCTGGGATGTGGTCTTAGAGACTCAGATGAGGAAAGGTGAGTGTCCTTCACAGCGCCATGAGAACTAGAGTTCCTTCACTTCTCTCTTCAGTGCGGCTTCCTTGTTGCATGGTTCACTGGCTATTCTGGCAGCTGCAGCAATGACCCAGCGCAGCAGAGCTCAACAAAGCAGGAGCCAGAAACTTAACCGAAACGAAGCAACTGGAAGACTCCCAAAGCTGTGGGGTGGCCCCAGAAAGGGCGTACAGAAGTTGGGTTGGCAACAATAGAAAACCGTAGGCAGCTTGGAGCCGTGGAAGGAGCAGGTCTGGAGCCAGAAGGTGTTGGTTCTAACACTAGCTTTGTCATTGATGGCTCTGGGCCAAATGATCTCATGTCTCTGTGTCTCGGTTTCCTACACTGGAAAATGGGGATAATGACACATACCATATGGGTTGCTGTAAGGATTAAATTAAATGTCTTCAGAGTTGCCTCATAGGTGTGCAATTTAGGTAATCTGAAGAAGACACGTTACCATATTTAAACACCTTTCTGGTATTCTGGAAACTAGAGAATGAGTTACATAACCTGTGGCTCTTCTCTGAATGGGCTATAGGAACTTGGGTCGTTCAAGTTTATTGCTATTGAAATGTCACTGAGGCCCGCTTACCTTTTGGCCTTTCTTCTCGGGCACCCTGTGAGCAACCCTGGCCTCCTCGCCTCCTCCACATCCACAGCGACTATCAGCCCAGCAGAGGGGAAGGAGCTCGGGCTTTGAGGTCAGAGACTCAAGATGGAAGCCCCATCCATCGTACCACTGACACGCTGTGGTAAAAGTTCAGTTTCTAACTTCTCAATACATGTTGTATGCATGTGTTACTGGAAATTTCCAGTGGGAAATATATTTTGGGGGGGTTGGTCCCAATGGACAGGTAAGATCCAAGAGAACTGATGCAGCTGGATGATTCTCTACAGACCCAGTGCTACACTGTGATTTTCTCAGTCAAAACCCCTACCGCTTTCCCTGGTTGCTAGAAGGCGAACTAAGGCCCAGGGTCTGAGGACATCAGAGCTGCAAGTCTCTGGATTACATCCGGTTAATTTCTTCCTTTTACAGTCGGAAAAACTGAGGCCCAGAAGGGCTACGTAACTTGTCCTCAGGTTACACAAGGAACTGAAAGTACTGCTTTGGGTTGGTGCTGCCCTAATCTGACTCCAAAGTCAACGTATAAAGCCTTGCCCTTGACTACTGGTCAAAGGGGCAAGCTGGCTGCCTCATGGACAGGGTGGGCTGGTCAGGGCAGCTGGGCTTACTGCTGCCTGGAAGGAAAATGACTGTGCCGAACAGCGGGCACTGACTTCTGGCACTGCCCTCTAGGGTGGCTACTTGAGATGTATCTTAGATGAGAAACCCAAGCCATTTCTCACCTCCTCACTGCGGCCTTGCCCAGCACCTATCCCCAAAGGGTCTATTCTCTAAGATGAAGAAGGATGCAACTGCTGCTGGGTACGTGGTATTCCAGAAAGTAAATGGCAACAATCATTTTAAGAATTCCCAGTCTGAATAAAATAGTAACATATTATAAACAAAGGGTTTATTAACTTACTATATATAGAGTTCCTAAAAATCAAGAAGAAAAAGATTGATAGTTCAATAGAAAAATGGACTAAAAACTCATATAGTTTACAGAAAAAGAAACAAATTACCCTTAGATTTGAGCAAAGATATTCAACCTCACTTGTAATAATGGCGGTATATACAAAATCTCACTGAGATATCACATCTTACACAGGTTTAGCAACACACTTTATTAGTGAAGTTCTGGGATAACAGGATGTGAGTAAAAAAATGATGCAACCCATATGCAGAGCAATTTGGTAATATCTAGTAAAATTACCTATGCAATTACCCTTTGACCCAACAATTTCACTTCTAGCTCCTATTCCAACAACATACACATAAAAATACAAGATGATATATGTGCAAGGTTTTCTGCTGTGATACTACCTGTAATAGTACAATCTAAGGAACAGGACTACGGCGCTGTGACACATTCGTACTACGGAGCCCTGAGCACCTGAAGGGTGATGAGTGAGAAAAGGTAAGATGCAGAACAGTGTATGTAGCAGCTACTTTTTAATAATGGAGAGGGGCTATGGGGGAGGGAAAAATTAGGGTGGAATAATTTAGGATAAAAATGTAATTTCCCTGCATGACCCTTGCTATAGATTTAAAATAATGTTGAGTTCACATCTCAAAAAAACAAAATTAAATTTTAAAGAATTCCTAAAATTGGAAAAGATAATGAAACGAATGAACCTAACTACATATTTCATGTGACACAGCCACCAGGGGACACAACCAACAGACCCTACAGACAGTGTTCTAACTGTACCGCTTCAAGGTGTTCTTTACGGACAATAAGATCAAAATAATCATAAATTTAATTTGAGAATTACTGGAAGTAATGAAATTGATTTTTTAAAATTTAAACTATTATGTATGTATATATTGTATGATAAAACCAATAATTATATTGTATCAAGATTTTTAGGAACCCATATTTTCAAGATAGGTAGCAAAGCCCACCTTTACTGTTCAGAAGATGGTCCTTAAACACCATTCTCCACTGAAAGGAGCCAAGGCTTATTGAAGAAAGGGTTGATCCCAGATCTGGGACAGGAAATGTACAAGATGGACCCAAGGCATCCTGCCATACTGGAACGCAGTCATGAGTTAACCATCTGGACATTCTATGACTGGTCTGGATTCTTCAAAAATGTCAATGTCATGAAAGACCAAAACAAAACAAAAAGTGAGAGGATTTGTTCTAGATTAAAAGGCACTAAAGAAACATAATAACCAAATATAATGTGTCATGTTTGATTTGAGCTCAGATATGTTATAATATTATTGTATCAATGTCAAGTTTCATGAAAGTAGTAAGGCTCTGTGGTTATGATAAACAACGTTCTGATTCTTAGGAGAGACAGGCTAACATATTTTGGAGTGAAGTGTTATGAAATCTGCAGCTGACTTTCAAATGGTTTAGCAAAAAAAAGAAAACAAAACAAGTGTAGTGTATATGTATGAGGTCTGCCCAGAAAAAGTCCAACCATTGTTAATACAGCAAGAACAGTTTACGCAACATGAATGTAACCTGGCAGAGGCAAGGAAGGTGGACTGGAATGCACATGTGGGAACAATGACAACTTCACTGTACTAGCCAGTGGGGGCAGTAGACTCCATTGAGTGAGCATGTGTACTATGTGGCCCTTGCATTCAAAATGATTGAGCCAGTAGAGCAACAAATCAACATCAAATTTTGCATTAAGCTGGAACATTCCTCCACGGAAACTATTTGGATGATTCAGAGGCCGCAGCTATGGGCAGCTGGTGATTGGCAGCTTCATCATCACAAAGCGCCCACTCATGCATCATGTTTTATGCAGTTTTTTTGCAAAGCATCAAATCACCCAGGTGACTCAGATTTGGCCACAGCCCACAGCCCAGATTTGGCGCCCTGCGACTTCTGGCTTTTCCCAGAACTAAAATCACCTTTGAAAGGGATGAGATTTCAGACCTTCTATGAGATTCAGGAAAATACAATGAGGCAGCTGATGGCAATTGGGAGAACTCTGTGAGGTCCCAGGGGGCATTCTTTGAAGGGGACGGAGGTGTCATTGTCTTATATACAATGTTTCTTGTATCTTCTTCAATAAATGTCTCTATTTCTCATATTACATGGCTGGATACTTTCTGGATAAAGCTCATATATTTTGAAAAAGAATGCAAATGTATGAAACATTAATTATCAGTGAATTTAGGTGAAGGGTAAATGGGTATTTGTTGTACTATTCTTTCAACTTTTCAATAGGGTTAAAAAATTTTTAATAAAAAACGTTGAAGAAAAATAAAACATAAAAGTATCAAATTTTTATTGTTTAAAACATCTTACTAAGGGTGGAATAGATTTGCTTTAAAATACTTCAGCAAAAAAAAAAGTGGGGAAAGTGGAATAGAAAATAAAAAAATATGACAAAGATGTTGATGGTTGTTGAAGCTGTGTGATAGATACATAGGGAGATCTTTACTTTTGTGTATATTTGGAAGTTTTCATAATAAAAAGTAAAATAAAGTCTCAGTTTAGAAAAAGTTATTTCCTATATATTTATAAGAGGGTAAATAAGCAAAATACATAAAGAGCTCATGTAGATGAAAATTAAAAAAACACTGGGAGCCCAGCAGATAACGGGCAAAAGGCAAGGTTCAGAATGGGAAATAAATACCAGGCTCATAAACATGAAAAGAAGTTCAAGGTCACTAGTAATCAAGAAATGAAAATTAAAACAGAATTTGAGTTTTTTTCACTTACTAAATATACAAAGATAAAAAAACTGAAGGCTTCTAGTTATAGCCCAGGTGGCTGTAAAAGGAATGTTGATAAGAATAAACAACAGTAAAACATTTATGAAAAGTAATTTGCCAAGTGTATCAAGCACCTTAAAGATACGCATATCTTTTAATCTAGTGTTAGACTTGCTGGAAATTTAGTTTAAGGAAAAACTCAAATGCCAATGAATCTCTATGTATAAAATCGTTCACATCAAAACAACAACAAAAATTTAAATTTCCCTTGAGGGGCACAGTTCAGCAAATCATGACACATCTAAGCAGAGGAATTGTATAACCATTTGCAAAGACATTATCTCATGGTGTGAGGGAAATCTGAATGCTGAAGATCACATTAAAAGGAAAGAAAAAATTTATATTGGCTGTATGAGTCCAATTATGTAAAAAGGCATAAAAACATTTGGAAAGAGATGCACCAAAGTTTAATGCTGGTTGCCTCAGAGCGTTCGGTATGAGTGACCTGTATTCCTTATGTTTTTCTGTCTTTCCCAAGTTTTCTGCAATGAAAATGTTACTTCCATAATCAGAAAAAAAAATAATACACATTTTTTATTTAGACATTGTCTCAACCTGGTCCTTAACCCTGGTGTACCTTTATGTGCTTGTTCTTGTTATTACAAGAAGAGAAACTTCACACGTGACTGGTAGTCCTGGGTGGCATTAGGGATTCACCTATGTGGGATGGATTTTAACTAGCAAAAAGGACCCTATAAGTAGGAACATTTAGAGGCAATTAGTTGGTAGCAACATTATAAATAGAAAAGGAGCCAAATAAATGTTTCCTGGATATCATTAATTTAGTTGTAAAATAAATTGAGTTACTTTGGTAACCCCATATACAGAAGGCACTCATTATAAAGACAGCCATGTGTTAAATAAGAAAACGAAGATGCAGAGATGGCTCTGCCGTACACAACTAAGATATTCCCACGGAGACAGCAGTTCTCAAAATATCACCCTGAAAAACAAAAGCTTCGTGTAGGAAAACAAGCCCAGTGCAATGCTAATGGAGTTGGTCCTGCCCACCCTCCCAGAATCCAGATTTCCTCCTCCTCTTCGTTCTGGCTGGGTCTGAAAGCTATGACCCAGTGCCGACCATTTCTAGGAAGTTTCTTATTTGTAAAGTGGGCATAATGATTTACTGAACAAAAAAAAAATTACCGTAAAGAAGTACAGATGAGAGTGGACAGAAGAGGGCATGGAGTGCCCTTGGCACAGTGCCTGGCCAGTCCTATTGGTCCCATCTCCAAAGAGCTCAGTCCATGCCCTTTCCACTCTCACCTTGCAAGTCCAAATCCCTCACTCCTGTCTGAGTGATCAGAGTGACCTTCTAATTGCTGTGTGTGCTTCCATTAAGGCTACCCTCCCAGCAGCCACCATGTTTTTTAAAAAACAGAAAATTGTGTGATACAATCAAAGGGTTTTTAAAACCCTCCACTAGCTTTCCACTGCCTTAGAATAAAATCCAAATCCATGCCTGCAAGACCTTGTACAATCCAGCCCTGCCTAAATCTCTACCTTCGACCCACGCCACTGGCCTCCTCACTTGCTACATCCTGGGCTCCACAGATCCCTTTGGTTCCTCCAAGGTGCCATGTTACCTCATTCCCTTGGCCTGGAACATTTCTCCCTTCAACTCAACCTGCTTGGGTAATTCTCCTCCTTCACTTCTCCAGTGAAATGGCAGCTCCAAGGCTTCCTTGACCACGTCATGTGAAGGAGAGACACTGAAGGGCAGCTCAGATGAAACATTTTAACCGATACATCCCTGTCTCCTTGCCCAGTCTCTATCACCAGAATGCAAGCTCCTTGAGGGCAGGGGTCATCGTGCTCTAGAAGTCACTACTACCGGCTGCCAACCCAATGCTCATTCCCTCCTCTCTCTTTTCTAACAGACCCCCACTTTGCTCATGTCCCCACTGTCCTCTGTCAGAACGAGGGTCTCAGGTCCTGTCCCAGAGGCAGAGGGTGGGTCCCCACGTCTAAGCTAATCCTAGTGGTCTCATTTCCTTGCCCGTAATTGGTTAGGGCATGAACACGTGACTAAATTCTGGTCAATGACACTTGAGATGAGGTCATCAGGAGAGCTTCTGGGAAAGGTTTTCTGAATCTTAAGAGACCAAGAAGAGAAGGTTCTTCTGCTGCCTTTGGAGACTGCTGTAAGGATGTCATGACTGAAGTGACAAGGTCATCTTGAGACCCCAAGGTAAGCCTGCTGGTGGCATGGCCAGTCGCTGAGGTGGGCAGGCTTGAGAAGGAAAGAATGGCATTCTTGATATCATCAGCGAGTTGCTCAATCAGCCAATCACTGAACTGTGCACCTCTGACCCCGCCATGATCAATAATAGAGTCTATATTATTCCAGCCAGATTTCTGTCACTTACAGTTGAGAGCTTCCAGTACTATTCTGTTCCTCCCTCTAGTGTAGTGTCTGCCACATAACAGGCACTCAATAAAATTTGTTTGAATAAACAAACCAAAGTATTCCATGTAAAGTATGGAATTAAGAAAAATCTTGCTGCTAGAGCAGGATTCATACCATTTCCAGAGAAAAGTGTTCAGTTTTTGTTTCTTTCTTCCTCCCTGCTTTTTTATCACATGAACTACATTAGAAGAAAAAATTTATAACACAATTCTACCATTCCAATGTAGTGCAGTACTGAGCTATTAAAGGTTCTTAGTATAAATACAGACTTCTTGCACTAAGGCAGTTTCAGGTAATGCAGTTCCCCGGGCGGAAGTACACCAAGTCCCTCGACACCCTGATGCTATGTGGCACCTTTAGGTACCAGGGCATCATAAGGTTTAATTAATTTTATAAGTACCTCAGGAAGAGGAAGGAAAGCTTTTCATTGGCTCTTATGCTTCCTGGCTTATTCACCAGAAAATTTTAAATGTATACAAAGCATCCATTTCCAAATAAACTCCATGGGAGGCAGCCTAGTGGTTAAGGGGCTTTGGAACTGGGCCTGGATATGAATCCTGGCTTTGCCACTCCTAATTGTTGTGACTTTGGGAAAGTCACTTACCTTCTCTGAGCCTCAATTTCCTCATCTACAAAATGGGAATAATACCTAAATCATAGTTTTTTGTTTTTTGGGGTTTTTTTTGTAAGACTATGTATGGTACTCATATGGCACTTAACTTCCAGCCTGGTATATTGTTAATAAATGAAATTGTTGTTCTGTGATAATTCTTAAGTTTCACAATTCCTTAAAGAAGAGACTTGCATATTAAAGGACATGGTTGCTCGCTAAATGCCACGTGCCACAAATCAGTGCCGCCAAAGCGCTGACCTCCTTCCTGGGAGATAACGTGCCTCAGTGACAAGAGCACAGGCCTTAGAATCGGTCAGAACTGGGGTCTAATCCCAGCTGTTACTCACCAGCTGGGACCTGTGCTCTTCGGTTTCCTCATCTGTAACAGTGATCATGCTGCCCCCCACCCCCATTCTGCCCAATATATCTATGGCCTGTGTGACAGAGCACATGGAAACTGTCCAGTACAGTGCCTGGCACACAGGAGGGACACAATGCAAATGGACTCTGTTTCATTTCTTTCAATATCAGTTCTTCCCAATCACATTCAAGTTAAAACCAGAAGTTCTCGCTGTACAATGGACTGGGCCCCCCTGGCAGGAGGGCGCAGGAATGGTACAGCTGGCTTTTAAAAGATGACTAAATTGCCCAACAGTGGAAATACATATAAATCATCCATCCCCACAAATGTTTTATTTGGTTTTAAGGCCCTGCTGTGCCTGCATCCTGCTACCCCCTTGAACATGGGGGTCTGCACCGCTCACTAACACAGGGAAAATTGGTGGCCCCTCTTCCCTACCCAGAGCTGATTCTTGTGCCCTCTGCCCGAGGATGGCAATGTCACAAGAGCAAGGGAGCTGCACAATGCCCAGAGATTTATGAAAATACACATCTGAAAAAGGGAACGCTGTGCAGAGCGCGGTCGTGTGGGCAGGCCTGGTGCACAGGAGCAATTAGAGCTGGTCTGCAACAACCCAGTGCTGTTCTATTCAATTGCTTAAAGAATTGCCATAGCAACAGCAGCCACACATAGTAAAGTGGCAGCAAGATGGAGCAAACACTTGAAAAAGACTCTCTCTTGTTAACCCTTCTCCCCTCCCCAAAATGAATAAAGGGCCATTTTCTTGTTCTAAAATAGTCTCCCAATCACTGTCCATAGTTCAGGCCAAAGTTGGGGACTAGATGTCCATCTTTGTTGTCCCTCCTCCTCCTCCTCCTCCTCCTCCTCCTTCTTCTCCTTCTCCTTTGGTGTCAATAATGGTGACAGAAGCTACCTTTTAATGAGATCCTACTATGTTCTGGGTTGATGAAAACTTCACTTAATAATTCTGTTAGGTGGCATTTACTGAGTGCAAACTATATCTGCACCTGGGCTGGGGGTCATCCTGGACACCCCCTGCCTGCAAGGAGCCTGAAGTCTAGTGAGGCAGAGCCATAAACAACTCTGCTTATAAGAAGAACAGGACCTGAGCCATCTCAGTGCGCAGCCACTATGTGCCAGGGATATAGAGATGAATAAGAAACTCCCTTTCCTTCAAATAGCTCACAGTTGGGGGTGGGGGGGTGGCGAGAAACATGGATGCAAAGCACTAATGGGAGGCCACATCTAATTGCTAACATATGGGATTTGGGAGACCACATTCAGTCACTTACTTGACAAGAAGAACCAGATTTCAGGAGGGGTATGTGGGAGGGCTGAACACGTACAGAGTGCTGCATCCTAGCAGTTGGTGGGCAAGGTCTGTAAGCTATGTTACGCACGGACAATATTATAACCTCCTTACGTGTGATAGCAACAGTGGGCTAATCCCCAGCTGCAGGCCACATGCTCGGCTCGGACCTTCAGTTCCACACCCTGCGGAGGCCTCCCTCCAAGGAACCCTGGGAAGCGGTAATTCTTATTCCATGTGCGTAGCAAGATGTGCAGCCAACGCTTGAACTGTGACTTGCTTTTAGGCTCATACAGCCAGTCAGTGACAGAGTTAGAGATCTGAACCCAAATCATCCTGATTAAACATCCCGTAGCGTTAATTTGGCACGTTGAATAAGGTTCAATTGATAGGTCACTAGTCCAAAAGTACACAGCTTGCTCTTTTAAAATTAGAGTTAAAATGGAAAGATACCTCATACTGTAAATTAACGTACTCCTAATGAACTAGTTAAAAACAAAACAAAACATAAAGCAGCAGCAACTAATGACCCTGTCGAAGAGCTCTCTCTGCCAGAGGTGTGCATACTTCACTGCGAAAGGAGAACTTGATTCCACGGTCCAAGCTGAGAATGAATTTACCTGGAAGTATTTCAGTGTATGGAATATATGCAGAAACTGTCTGGGTCTGCTCTTCGGAATCAACATCACGGTTAATAACCACAAGGGCATTATTATGCCAGAAGCTGAAGTTCCAAAGAGGTGGTAACAGCAGGGGACCCAAAACTCCCTAAAAATTAAGGGAACAATAGAACAGGACCTTTGTGCTGGTACAAACAGCATGATGATAGAAAGGGTGATCTGTTCATATATCTGCTCAACTTCACTAGCTATTAGGGAAATGCAAATCAAAACCTCAACAGAATACTGTCTCCCATCTGTTAGAATGGCTGTTATCAACAAGACAAGTAACAAGTGTTGGGGTTGTGGAGAAAAAGAAACCCTCATTCACTGCTGGTTGGAATGTAAACTGGTGCAGCCACTAAAGAAAACAGTATGAAGGTGCCTCAAAGAATTAAGAATAAAGTTACCATATGACCCAGCAACCCTTCTTTGGGTATCTACCCGAAAAATGTGAAAACATTTATTCACAAAGAAACATGCACCCCTGTGTCCACTGCAGCAGTATTCACGGAGGCCAAGACATGGAAGCCACCAAAGAGTCCTCCCACCGATGACTGGATAGAGAAGATGTGGTGTGTATACACAGCGGAACACTACTCAGCCATGAGAGAAGGCGAAAGACTGCCGTCTGCGACAACATGGACAGCCCTTGAGAATACGCAAAGTAGGAAGCAGCTAAGAACCGTAGGATTTCACTCATATGTGGGCTCTGAAACTGAAATTTATGGTGGTTACCGGGGGGGGGGGGTGTAGTAAAGGATAAAGGGGCCCAATATCTGCTGACGGAAGATGATTTAACTTTGGGTGATGAACATGCACTACAGCATGCTGTACAATATACAGACCATGTATCACAGAAATGTATATTTGAAACCTATATAATCTTTAAAATTTTTTATTGATTGATTTTAGAGCAAGAAAAGGGGGAAAGTGGGGAGGGGGAGATGGAAAGAGAGAGAAACAGACAGACAGACATCAGTTTATTGTTACACTTATTTATGCATTCAATGGTTGATTCTTGTATATGCCCTGATGGGGGTATCAAACCTGCAACCTTGGCGTATCTGGATGATGCTCTAACCAACTGAGCTACCTGGCCAGGGCTGAAACCTATATGATCTTATTAACCGTCACCCCAATAAATTTAATTTAAAACTTTAACAAAAAGAAAGGGTGATCTGAGCACCTAGTTTGAGAGGAAAAAGAATGGAAGATCTGGTGGCATCTTGGGAACACAAAATACATATATAAATTGGGGAGTTGCCTTGGCAATGAATGATGTCTTTTATATAGTTACCCAAGGGGAAACATTGCTCCTTTCTGAGATCTATCTAAAAGAGGCCACTTATGTGGGGCTTCTTTCAGAAGCTTCAGAGGTATTGAGAATAGAGTATATATAATACTTGGCACATAGTAGGCACTCAATAAATAATCTCTGACTAAACAATTAGCTTCCGCAACAATATGCTTCAGCAAAAACAGTAAGAGGATTCAGAAAACTCTTTCAATGGTATCTGCTGGCTCGATGGTCAGGCTTATTTCAGGACTAAAACCTGGAGTGGATCTAGAAATAAAGGTTGCAAACTCAAGGGTTTTCACAGCCCCACAGAGAACAGAGACGAGTGACTGGAGCAGCTGTAAGAGTGGCGGCAGAGAGAGTAACCATGCCCTGTCTCTGAATATTTGGAGGCACCAAAAAAAAAAAAAAAAAGGTTAAACACGCTCAACACACCACTACATTAAGAGCTGTTTGCCGCATTTGGCCCACAGGCTGCATTTTGACCTCTGACAGAGAAATGGATGGGCTACCTCTGTCTTCCCATCAAAAATCCCTCTGCAAATAATGCTTCAGACCGGCCATGGTTTGGAGCTGGGCAGTAAGGGTTGAGGGCTGTCCTCAGAGAGGGGTCTGGAGGACTGTCATCCTGTCCCAGTGACGAAACACTTGTACCTTTGTGCTCAGGGTAGCTTAAGGGAGTGTGCCCTCTCATTACGGACACCCAGGAGCATAACCAATGCTTATCTCCAACTTAGCTACTTGGAGAAGACAGATGGACTTCAACCCAATCTGGTCTACACCTGGAAAGCCAGGGAATCTTTATTTTAACAAGTGAAAAATGGGAAAATGACCAGAAATAGACTGCATCTTTCTTGCTAGGCATTTCACACTCACTGTCGCTAACATCTCTGAATCACTCTAGGAAATAGGTATAATCCCTCGGCTTTACAGATGATTTAAAATTGAGGCTCGGGAAAGGAGGAGACGTGTTTAAAGTCACACTGTGAGCGAGCAGCAGAGCTAGGACATGAAACCAGGTAAGACTCCTTCCGAGCACACCTGTTTCTGCGAGAGGCTGCAGAGGTTGGCACAGAAACCACAGCATGGAATAGCCCTCTTTGGAGAGAGTTCTCTGTAGAAAAGGGCTCTTTTTCCTCACTCCCAGGGCCTGCTATTAGGTACAACCTGGCCTGCTGAGTTAAATCCACCCTTGTGGGAGTGGGAAGGTCACTAAAGGAAGGAGCAGAGTAAGAATCTCAGCCTCCTTTTTTGTGGGCGTCCTTGAAATATGTACTAACCATCTAAACTCCAAGAGAAAAGACACTATTTGAGAGTTTGCCTCAATCACCTGTATGTGATTTTAGGTGGCAGACAAATGTCACAAGCCAGAGGGCAGAGAGAAGACTGTTTTAACCAGATCCTTCTCTCTTGATCGATAACTCACTGAACAATAATCAGCCAGCAGTATGATCCTTCTCTACAGGAGCCACAGGGAAAAATAATTTAAGAACATGCTCCAAACACAGGACAAAACAAGGCAGTCCCTGGGAAGTCCGCTTCTTTCTGACAAATGGGTAAATCCCCCAGCATTAGGTCAAAGAAAACCATAAACCTTCCAGGTTCTCCCAACTAGTGCTCTCTCCCATTCTATAGTCAAGCCTCCTCCTCCACTCTCCCCAACTGCTGACCCGTCTCTACCCCTAACTATTGTCCAACACACACACACACACACACTCCTGCCTGGATGTCCCAGAGAAAACTAAAGTCATCAGATGACCCCCACCCCCACCCATTCCTTTACCTGGATCCCTACCCCTTCAGGTTTCCTTCCCCACCGGCACTCAGGCAGAGGGGCAGAGGGCCTATTCTCTGCTCCAAGGCCACTTCCCCTGCTTAGCCAAACCGCTTCTTTCTCAGGGCCAGGTTCTGTCAATACACTATCTCTCCTGGTTCTTTCTCATCGGCTTTTCAATGTGCTCAAGTTTCTTCCCACCTTAAAACAGCAAACCCTAACCCCCCCCCTCCCCAATTTCCCTTCATCCCTATAAAACCCTCGGGCTATCATCATTCTCTCTCCACCTGCTACCAGCCAAAGTGACCGGCTGTCTAACCTCAGCTGAGATTCCCAAGGCCTTCTCATGGCTAAAACTCACAGGGGATGCTGTCCCTGTCCAGTTCACCTCTCTTCAGTGGCCAGGAGCAGTCTGTCAGGCACTCTCATCCCTTGGTGGCAGTGTATCACCTGGTTTTGTTCCCTCTGGATGGACCTCTTCCGGCTCCTTCATAGCTCCCCTTTCTTCGGTAGTCTTTGAAATAGAGATGTTCTCTGCCATAGGCTCTCTTTACTTTCGTCTTCGTATTCTTCTCCTGGTTAATTGTTTACCATTCAAATGCTGACATCTCTCAGATCTGTGTCTCCTGATCTCATGGGTTCATATTCAAAGATGCCTAACAGGACATTCCTTGGATGGGTGTCCACTGATGTGCCACGTGCAACATGAATAAAACTGAGCTCCCCTTTCTCCCTAACCCGGTTCCTCCTTCACCCCAGTGAATGAGAACAGCCCCAACAAGCCCCTGGGTCAGCCTTGCTTTATACTTCTGATTACTGAGACCTGTGGTTTCTAGCCCCTCATGTTCCTCTGCATCCCTGCTGTCACGTCGGCAGTGCAGGTCACCGCTGTCGTTCTCCTGGATTGTGGTAACAGCCTCCTCCCGAGTGGCCCCTGCCTCCATGCCTGTCTTCCCCTTACATTTCTCTTCTCACTCTACTATCATGGCCACCTTTCAAGAATGCCTGCGCTTTCATCATGTAACTTCCCTGCTTTAAAAACTCTTCCACGGCTGCCCTACTGATATCAGGGTTCATCTCAAGCTTCCTGACATGACTCAAATCCACCTTTAAGTTTCTCCTCTTGCCACACTCCTCCCCGTGACGGTGATGATCACTCTCTCTTTTCTGTGGCTCTCACTCTTCAACTCTCACCCTGGATTGCACTTCCTCTGGGGCACCTTCACTGAGCCCCAAATTCTGCTTGGGTGCCCCTCCCAGGGTCTCCCACGTCATCTTCTATGTCACCTCTGGAGCCCTCAAGAAACTGAATTACAACTGCCTATTTGCTTGTCATTCCCTCCTCTGTCTATCCCATTCCTTGCTGACAAGCCAATGCTCAACCTGATTACTGAGACACAAAAGGCACTATTTGTGGTGAGAACAATGAATGGATGAGTTAATAGAAATCTAAAAGAAAAATGCTTTTGTTTTTTAAAAAAAAGTTCATGCTATAAGAGTAGATAGTCATAGGACCGTAGGAAAAAACAGATGTGTGGTAGGAACTGGCTTCCAACCTACATTCTGAAACTGCCTTGCTTTGTGACCTGGGATCGATGGTTTAATGTCCTGGAATCTCAGCTCCCCATTCCTAAAACTGATGTTCCACCTGTCTCCCAGGTTGCTGTGAGTGTTAAATGAGATGACATGTGAAAGCAGCTGCCACCATGCAGGGTGCATAATAGGCATCAGAAATGTTTTCTAAAATTAAGTGGAAAAGTCTAATTATTCAAAAAGGACATTTGAGGTGCACGAGGACAGAGCTGGCTGGTAAGACACACGACCAGCACTCCGTGTGCAATGATGAAAGAAAGCTGAAGGCAGGAGTCATGAACTCGGTATCAAAGCCGTTCTGTGTGAAGGAGAGGATTCCTCGAAAGACGTTAAATTAGAAGAACTAAGTTTCCACATGTTATTCTCATTCCTTTCCTAGCGAGCCACGGAGAAAGCGAGGCCATTTTATTTTTCTCGGGCAGCTTCTCTAGGACACTGTTCTTGCGGAAAAGTAATATTGTTGGTTTCCTCCAGGACTGGGGCTGCTTGACAGAAACCGGGATAAAGAGGAATATTTGCCATATTTATTGCTGGAGCCTGATGGTGTGAAAAAAATCTCCACACAGACTCCCAAGCCAGAATCCGAGAACACAGCCAAGACCCCTGCCTTTTCCTCCAGCCTCACATTTTTGACTGATTCATGTCACCTCTTAAATTGCTCAGATTTGTTCTCTTTGCTCTATTTCTGTTGCTTTAGAGTTCTGAGTTCAGTTTTTCTTCCCAGAACTATTTATTATAACAGCCTCCTCTCTGGCCGCTGTCCTGGTCTCATCTCCTTCCAATCTATTTCCTTGATGCCTTCAGAAAAGCAAATGTTCCCTGTTTAAATCCTCAAGTGGCTCCCCCGACTACAGAAGGACACCCAGACTTCCTGGGACGCGGACTAAGAATTCCACAAACTGGCCCCTGCCTCTCAGTGTCAGCTTTCAAAGACACACCCTCTGTTCCCGCCAGGCAGAACTGCTTGAGGGTGTTTGCTGTTGTTGTTGTTTTAAATAAAGGTGTGCTCTTGCTTTCTAGAAAACTCCTTCAGGCTCTTCCTCTGGGGAGCTACCCCTATCCTGGCCGGGTCAGTCACACCTCATCTGTGCCGCTCTCTTGTCTAGTGCTTCCCTTCATTACCCTGCACTGCAACTGTTTTTCATGGTTGTTTTCTTCATGAGCCTGTGAGTTCCCCCATCAAATATCAGATGATCAATATAATATATTTTTTAAATGAATGAATGACAAGTAATATACATGTCACCAATCTTTGGCTGTAATACCCAGCTGAGTGTTATGAGCTCCTACAAAATATTACTGCACTACTTGAGGTAAAACAACAAAGAAATTATAAGGAATATGATTTGCACAGAAAAAAAAAATCTGTGTAAACTCGAGCCCTTCCTCCCCCACTATAGTGATACTTAACACCCAGCACTCTGTGGACGCCTAACAAATGTTGAATAACAACAACAATAGACTTTTTTATATTTATAGAATAACACTGTAAACATTTCATCACTTCCCTGTAGCTTAAAAACTCTAAGTTTAACAACATCTGCCCAATAAAACAAAATCAAAATTTTGCTACTGAGAAGAGATAAGTCATATACAAACAAACCTTGGTCAACAGTCTTATTTAGATAGCCAAAAGATATTTTCAGATACACAAGGACAAAAGGGTTTGCAGATCCTCACTGAAACAATTAGAGAAGATGTTAATTCAGGAAGAAGAAAAGTGAACTCACAGGAAAACAAAGGTAAACACAGATCTTGATAAATTGTAAAACTCCAGTCTACATTTTATTGTTAGTGTTTTTGAAAAAGTGAAATTAATACTCTAATAAGAATAAGATTTGTATATGGGGATGTCCAATAGCTAAAGTATATTAAATCCTTGCTGTTCAGAAAGAGAACAAAATACTAAATAATTTAAAATTGTTTATTTATGTGATTTCCACATTTGTACGTAGGTTTATTCTGTTTTCCAGTATTCTGGGCTAGACTCCCCAAACAAATCCTCTTGGAAAAGCAAAATGTCTCTCTTTTCCATTTTGTAGATAGAGTCTTCCTATAACATTTTACAAATGGCTTGCCTCAAACTAAGCTCATGTTTTAATCTGCTCGGTAGAAGGTTTGTTTGGGATCTTCTCTCCCCCACTCTTTGGTCTTTTTCCCAGCTGAGTCATTTTCCCTTCCCTTTTCTTCCTTCATTTTTCACATCTGAATTTCAATTATTTTTATCTTCCAACACTCCAGTCCTTTTCCCCCCTTTTATGTTTTTGACATAATTTCAGATTTACAGAAAAGTTGAAAGAATAGTGCAAAGAATTCCCATTTACCATTCACCTAGATACTCCAAATGTTAACATTTTCCACCGTCGCTTTACCCTTTTCTCTCTCCCCTTGCATGTGTGCACACATGCACCCATGCACACACACGTTATTATATAATTCTATATTATATATGCTTTTGTATAAGGTGTTTTTCTGAACCATTTGAGATCAATTTAAGACATGATATTCCTTCACCCCTACATACTGAAGTATAGACAGCCCTGCTACAATGTGACATATAATTCCCTAAAAATCATCATGCTTAGGGGCACAAGGTTCAAAACTTCATCTGTGACATGTCTGAAATAAGACAGAAACCTAACAAAAACAATAGCACCATTTTATACATGTTCAGTGGGTAAGAATATATAAATACTACAATAAATGTCATTTTACCTTGCTCTGGAAGTGGGCATCAGAGGGTTGCGGGCTATGAGAAGACTGTGAAGTGGTAAAAGGAAGATGGGCAAGTGCATCACTGCTGTGGACAGGAGGTGTATGGCTCACAACACACGCGATAAACTGAGTAGCTGGCAGATGTTGGAGGTGTGTGCATGTGTGCGGCCTGTGTATTCCTATACATCTCGGTTCATCTGGGTGCAGTTTTCTGCATTCACCTGGTAGATTGTTCCCTAATATATCAACTGTATTAGAACAATCTTGTGTTGTTAGAACAGGCATTATAGCAAACTGGCTGCATATAACCATAGTATAATGGTGACAATCAGAAAATTAACACTGATACAATAAAAATATAATCTATGGCCTTCATTTAGAATTCAGAATAGTTCCAATGTCTTTTTACAGCAAAAGAAAATCCTGGATCATACATTATAGGCAGTTAGTTGTCCTGTCTCTCAGTTTCCTTTAGTCTAGAAGAGTTTTGGGTCTTCTTTGTTGTAAGACATTAACATTTTTGAAGAGTACAGGCCAGCTATTTTGTAAAATGTTCCTCAATTCAGATCAAACCCTCTACCTTTACCTCAGTCTATGACTGTTGGCTAAAGCACTATTAATGCCTGACATCTTCCTGAATGTGATTCAAGTGCGGAGGTAGGGTCTGTGTCTTTTATCATAGCTCCCTTTGAAGAATCAAGTGAAATCTGCATTGGGAAACCTACAAAATGGCAGTTACCTAATTGCCCTTAAAATAGAAGTCCCTTCTTTTAAGAGAATTAAAAACTAAAAGACCCACAGAAAACCCATCCATCTCAGAAAAGTAATTGGCTTCCCACAACTCCGAAGTACAGGAAGTACGTCACTCCCTGGACAGTCATTTTTAGAAGTCTGACATTCAGATAAACATTTCAGGAGGGCTATTATGACAGGAGGAGGAAAACTGGGAACTAACATTCATTGAGCACCTCCAATGTGGTAATTATACACATTATGGTACTACGCATTTAATCCTCATACTAGCTCTCTGAAGTTGGTGTTGGTATTCCAATTTTATAGAAAAGGAAACCAAGCTAGGAGATGAACTCCTGTCTGTCCTGCTCTACATTTCACATTCTTTCTCCCATATTTTATTGTATCTCCTAATAACTGCAAGGATTCTCATGTTTATTAATCAACAAAAAAGGAACCAGTACCACTGCAGTTCAGGGCAGAGTATGAATCAAAAATGGCACATCTCACACAGACAATAATGCAGACAGTGGCTGTTACTGCTTTACCCAGAGTTGGCACTCAGCAACAACATTCTTACACACAAGTACGTCTAGGACATTTTATATAGAAATTGCAAGGTTACAAGTTTATATTTGGATGAACTGTCTCATTTTGGCTTTCTCAGTTTCTGCTGTTGACACTTTTCTCCTAAAAAAACAAAAACAAAAACAAAAACAAAAAGCCCACCGCACATTTTCTGCAGAGCCAAATCCTGTCCCAAAGTGCAGTTCTACCACTTACTTGCCACATGGTTGTGTTGAGCTCTGTGCAAGTGCTCAATACATGTTCTGGAAAACATTCTGAAAATGCTTTTACTCATTTTAGTGGTGTGCTTTTTTCCCTCAAGTGATTTCTTATCTTGACTAAAAAGAAAGTAACATAAATAAATCCACCCACTTATTCAGTCATTCACGCACTCTCCGTAGCCCACCAAAGACATGGCTAAAGAATCTACAGAAACATTCCATTATTCTGAGGGTTAGAACAGGAAGGCTCTAATTAATCAATAATAAGAAATAATATAATAATATCATTATTCTCTGAACAATAGAGAATTCCTCAGAATTCCTCTAAATGACAGAGAAAGAAATGGTCCCACACTGGAGCCTGACTTTCTCAAACTTCAGAGCTGACTTGCCGCCCCTGTGCTATGTGTAAATGGAAGCCAGAAAGACAAACCTCTTGGAGTCTGGGGTTGGTGACTGAGAGTTCTTTGTTTGGGGTGTCTGAAGTGCCGGGAAATGGAGGGAAGGAGTCTTCCAATCGGCCAGGTAGGTTTCAGAATAGGGTGCCCAATGCTGCCACCACAGAGGAGGCCATCAGCTCATTCTGAGATTCTGCTCAGAGCTGCAGGGAGCAATTTACTTGTCCAACAGAGTTTCTGAAGTCTTCCTTCTTAGAAAGGCCAACAAAGGGTAAAGGCCAACCAGGAATTGAATTTTCTGTGTTTAGTTACAAAAACCTGGGGAAAATACGTATTTACATTCACGTTGAGCCACATCCCCCACTTCCACAGCCAATGAGAAAATCCAGAACCTCAACATACTGGGTGAAGCCACATTTCAAGATCCTTCGGAAGTGTGAAATGTGTTACACTGCAGGGGCCTCGACCTTGCAGTCTCTGAGCTGGATTTTAAACATAATATGAAATTAAAGAACTAGGAAAATTATTAACACTTTATCTACTTAATAATTCCATTGAGTTTCATGTACTTTATATTTACACATGAAAGACTACAGGTGATCTACATTTTTTGAGCATAATAATAAAATAAACATCTGTGAACCTACCACCTAACTTAAAAACAGACATTATCATTGCGTTGTCTTGGTAACCTTCCATTGTTCTTCAATCCCAACCCCGCAAACTCCTATCCTCAATTCTAGGTTTCTCATTCCCTAAAGTTAAAAAAAAAAAAACAGTTTTACCACATGTACATGTGGCCTAAATATTTAGTTTTGCTTCCTATTGAGCCTTAAAAATTGTTATGTTTTTTACTAATTTTCATGTCTGTTTAATATATCATCACATAAACATAATTATAATTTACCTATTTTCCTTTAATACATATTTGAATTGTTTCTAGTGTTTTTGCTGCTATGAAAATTTTTATGTCTCCTAGCCTATATGGGCAAGTTTCAGCTTTACAGAATAATGCCAAACTGTTTTTCTAAAATTGAAGCTCCAATTTGTACTTTACCTGGCAAAATAAGATCTCCTATTTCTCCACATAGTCACCAATGTATCTGACTTCCTAATTTTTGACAATTTAATAGGCGCAAGATGTAATGATGCCTTGATCTTAATTTCAATTTCTTTATGACTGAAGTTGAATATATTCTCCGTAAGTTTATGAACCATTCATGTTACCTTTCCTGTAAAATGTCTGTTCAATTTTTCCCGTTTTAGTTTTTATTGATTTATAGAAATTCTTTATGTAATGTAGAAACTAAGCCTGTGTTCATTAAAGCTGCAAATATCTTCCTTCAGTCTGGCTTTCTTCCCCACTTGCTTTATACCATTTACTTATTTGTTTAAGAGTCAAGTTTTACCCAACCTTTTGTCAGAAATCTGATTCAAAAAGACAGAAAACTAAAGGCAGACCAAGAACCTAGAAGACATCCTTGATCCTTCTCTTCCTCTCCTCCAACACACCTGCAAGTCCTGCCACCAAATTATACCCCAAGCCTGACCACCTCTCTCCGTCTCCACTTGGCCACAGTGGTCTCTCCCCAGTCCCCCAGCTCCCCGACTTCTACTCTGGAGTTCTTATTGCATGTTCCCCACACAGCAGCCAAAACCAGCTTCTTAAAACTTGAACTGGACCATGCTACTCCTCGCTTGAAGTCCCTCCAGTGGTTTCCACTGTACCTGGATTACTATCCAAAGTCTTCCCGAGTCCATAGGTGCTTCCTGACCTGCTTCGTCTCTTGCGGCTCCCCCAGGTTCATACCTGCTTCAGCCACGCTGCCTTGCTCTCTGTGTCCCAAATGGGCCAAGCTCACTCCTCCCTCGGTCTCTGAACTTGCTGTCTGTTCTGCCTGGAATGTTGGTACCCAAGATACCTGTATACCTGCTACTTCTCATCATTCAGGTTTCAACTCAGATGCCACCTCCTTGGATGGAGTACGAAAAAAGCCGACAGCCCCCTCCCACTGCCCTCAGCCCTCCCCCTTACAGCGTTCTCTTTCCCCTCAGCGCTCGTCACTGTCTGAGACCATCTCCCCACAGGTTGCGCTCAGGTTTCCCACCTGCCTTCCTCCAGTAGAGCGTAAGTGCCACGAGATCACTTGCTACACTTGCGGAAGACATTTTCACCCCTTCCTGGATTCCTCAGGAAGAAATGAAAAAACAAGAAAGGGAGATAGATTCTGGGGATTCAGTGGTGGCAGGAGCAGGAGTAGTCTAGTTTTTTCAGTATCTTTAAGTCCCCACATAAAAAAAAGCAGAGCAACGAGACTGCAAAACCTTAAACACATGTGCAACATTTACAGCCAAACTAGGCGAACAATGGTCCCCAAAATGCAATCAGGTTGAGTACAAACGATCAGCAAGCCACCAACAGACCTGCTTGGTGTCGACATCTGCGTGCCGATCAGCCTGTGAGTGAGAGAACTCCAAACAGCCAGCGGGGCCTTGCGGAAAGCTCAGCAGGCCAACATAAGATCAGCAGGCAAGGGTTCGGGCCTCTGCGGCAGCACGCCACAGTGAGAAGGACGGGAGGGGCTGCAGTGGTCTGAGCCATTCGAGTCCGAGAGCTCCTAGGAACTCCTGAGAGAATGGGTCAAGACCCCCTTCCAGGACAGGTGTCAGCACTGGAGAGAAGCTGCTGGAAGGGGATCAAGATTGGGCAGGCCAGAGACAAGGGAGAGGCAGGAGAACAAAGGCCTAGATCAAAGAGGGAGAAGGGAACGCCGACAGGTAGGTTGAGAAAGCAGCTGCCCAAACTATTGAACATGACCAAAAAGGACAGAAGGGAGCTCTGTGAAAGTTAGAAAAGCTTTCTTGAACCCCATCTTATTCTAAAGTCAGTAAAACTAATTTCAGATACGAATGAATAACATAAAAGTATTGAGGTAAAACCCTAAGCAATGAAAGCATGCCTGAAAGATGTCCATAAAATAGATTAAAAATGTGATCTCCTGTGCCAAAATAAGTTAAAGGCATTAAGAAAATTATACAAGGCATAAAAGAAAACTTATATCTGACTTATAAATGATGCACCAGAACTCAGGAAAGACTTAGAAATAAAAGACTCTTTAGAACTGAAGACCAAACTAGAAAGAATATAAGAGCCAATCAGTCCAACAGGTAATGCTTTAAGAAAGCTGAGCCGCTGTGGCTCAGCTGGCTGCAGCGTCGTCCGGTAGAATGAAAGGTACATGGGTTTGATTCCTGGTCCGGGCACACACCCAGGCTGCGGGTTCTGTCCCTGGTTAGGGTGTGTATGAAAAGACAACCAATCAATGTTTCTTTCTTTCTCTCCCTTCTTTTCCCTCTAAAAGCAATGAAAAAATGTCCTTGAGCAAAGATTAAAAAAAAAAAAAAAAAAGAAAATGAGAAAAACTTTAATATAAAAATAAAGAGGAATTCTATCTCGATAATAATATAAACAGTTAAAAAAGAAAACAATAAAAGAAAAAGATTTTTAAAGCAAGTAAAAAGTATTGAAGATAGGAAAAGCAGATTGATACAGAAACAGGATGACAGCTGTGGGGGAGGAGGCTGGGGGGAGGGACGGAGCAAAAAGGAAAAAGGACTCATGGACATGGACGGCAGCGTAGCAACAGCTGGGGGGAGGGAGGTAGAAGGGGACTAAATGGTAACAGAAAAACATACAGTAAAGATAAAAAAAAAAGAAATAACTGGACTGCCAAAGAAGAAAAATAAAGCAAAAGAACAGAACTGATACTAAAACCTGTCACTCGGGGGTGGGGGCAGCGGTGGGAGGGAAGACCTGAAACTGCACATTTCAAATATGTTGATAGACCACATTATATATGTAAGACTACAGATCCAGAATGACCATCAAAAACAGTCCAGCAAAATTACTAGATTTTAAAGAAAGAAAAGAAAATCCCTGGGCATCTACTTTTGTTTGTTTATTTGTTTAATTTTAAAAGGTGATTTAAGAAAATTAAGATCAGCATTAGACTTTGACAGCAACACTTCTTGGCAGAAGAGTGTCACATTGAAGATACTCAAGAAAAGAAAGTATAAGCCAAGGATTTTTATATCTAGCAAAACTGACTTTTAGGGAGAAAGAGCATAGAAAAACTATTACCAACATTTAACAATGGAGGGAAGAATTTTCCCATGAACCCGAGGAATCTACTAGGAAGCAAGCTTCAGACAACCAAAAATGATGGGAAGATGTCACTGTTAGAGATGGTGATAGAGTTATCTGGAGACTAAGACTAATGGAGGGCTCAGAGAGAGTCGAGTGTGTAATGGCTGTATGTTCTAGCAATGTAATTACAGTTCAACTGGCCATAATCTGGAAGGGGGGGGGGTGGAGGAGAATAGGAAGAGTATGCAAAAAAAAAGTTAAATGATTTTCTATAATCATGCTGGTGGTAGTATTTGTATTGTTTACCAAGGTTGGTGTGTATGAAAATCAACTAGTAATTATGGGATATTTTAATTCCATTATTGTTTGTGCCCTTGAGAACCAGAATCCTAAGGATGGAAGAAAGTAAATACAAATGTAATAGAGAAGAGGTTAGGCAAAAGCTCTATAGTTTTGAATTTGAAGTATTACTCTGTATACATGTGTATACATCTGTGCATGTGCATATATATGTGTGTATTTCCTAGCTCTGTCCTCTATAAAGGCCTAGGAACAATGACTAACCCAGAGGTAGTGGGTATTCTCAGCACCCAGGTTTTGGTCTTGAGACATTATTTTTTACTCAAAGAAACTAGTGCTTCCCGAAGAAATGTCTGATTCCAGGTTTGGGGACAGGAAACGCATAAGATGAGCCTGGAACATCTTCTACTAGGGTGATGTAAAACAAAAGTACTCAGATGCTAACCTGAAGAAGTTCTCACTGGCCAAAAATGGGACAGTTTGAGTTTCAATAACAATAACTCAAATCTGTCAAATATGTTTAAGTAATAATACTTATATATAAAAGAATTGTCACATCAGAAGGGTGACAGGGAACTAATTCATTATAAAGGGCAAGAATGAAGCACTTATCTTGCCTTTGCTACATGAACTATTAACACTGGGTAAGAAAATAGGAAATGAGGAAAAGTGTCCCCTTATAAAAATATTCCAACCAACAAAAATAAATAAATTATAAACTTAAAACATCACCATTTTTGTGACTAAACAAATGAATAAACAAATATAGGCATTAAGCATCATTGACTATTAAAAATCACTAAAAGAGACAACCAGACTTGATATATCTCCTGTGGTCTTGCAAAAGTACCACCTGCAATCTTGCCAGAGGGAGAGACCCTGAGTCTATCCAGTCTCAGGATCCAGTTGCCAATTAGCAGGAGGTACAAAGGACAGAAAAACATGGTGAAGGGCACCGTGATGATGCAAACAGCAAAACCCACACTGTGGAAAACTAGAGGCCTGGTTTCTTCAGCAAGTAAATTGTAATGAAATGAAAGGGGTGCAGGAGGAATGTCTAAGTTGAGAGAAAATTAAGAGCCATTATCATTTTTTTTTTAATGGCCAAGACTAAACTATCGCATCTAGGGATAAACATTTGGGTAATAAAACTTTTTTTTTTAAATATGAAATTCAGGATGGTGGTTACTTTGGGTGGGAAGGAAGAAGTTTTGATGGGAGGGTTTCTGGGGTAAGTAGTAAAGCTCTGTTTCTTGTCCTGGGCAGTGCTGGTGTTATAAGAATTCATTAAGCCATTCACTTGATTAAGGCAGTTTTCTTTATCTGTTTTACAATTCATTTTACAATAAAAATATTTTTGTTTAATTTATAATGGTAGCTATCTAGTGGGAAATACTGTAAAGACTGAATGTCAACATTTCATTGTAAACATCATGATGTGAATTTACTATCTTTTTCATTAAAAATATACATATTGTCTTTACTTTGAGAAAGAAATTCATACCTACTTCACTGTTTCATTATAGGATAGAATGTAGAGAAAGCTCAGCTTTACATTAAAGAGTTATTTTTATATATTTGAAAACTAACACCATTGATAAAGGGAACAGGAGGTATGCGGGCAATCTCTGTTAACTGCCACTTAATTTTGCTGCAATCCTAAAAGTGCTCTAAAATATAAAGTTTATTAAAACAACCCCACCTAATATTAAGTCTTTCCCATGTGTCAGGCACCTTGCTGTATTATCTCATTTAATCCTCATAACAAGTCTATGAGGCAGATTACGTTTCTTCTTACCCTTTAACAGATGAGAAGCGGAAATGCTGAGGGGTTAATCAACTTGCTCTAAATTATAGAAATGGGAAAGTAGAACCCAGGTCTATCTGACTCCTGTGGGCAGGTTCCACATTTGATCCATCTCTTGGTGCCCAGTATCTACTTATGGAATTAAATCTATTTACTGAATTAAATCGATTTACTGAATAGTAATCAGGAAATGGATATTAAGATTACATAAGCCACTGCCTATAATATCACTTCTTCTTACTATAGATAAAAGAGGCAACGAGTCTCTTTGAGCCCAGCAGTCACAGAGACCCTTCTTGGGGACAGAATGGTCTCCCCAGCAATAGGGCTTGCGTCCAAGCTGGCAAAATGCTTTCTGCATCAAGATTAAATGTGTTTGGGAAACCAGAGAGATGAAAGCAACAGCTACATGCTGCTGACAGCAGGGAGTGCAGCGAAGTGTTTTCTGTGCCCTAGGAATGCAAAGTTACCACCCTGACACACTGAACTGTCAACTCCAGACTAAGAAGAGAGGTGCTCCAGTTCATGTTTCCCCACTAGATGCTGGAAGCCATCACCAACGAGAATCAGAAGCAGCCTGAGATCACTGGGGAAAAAACACGAGTTCTGGACGCAGACCGACCTGGCCCCCAAGGCCGGCTCCATCGCTGACCAGCACCCACCTCATCCGGGGGGCTTTCTTTATCCCTTTCCCTGGCTGCCTTTTTCTGCACAACACTTATCATCACTTGGCACGTTATACCTCGACTTTCATCTCTGTTTCCTCTTTGTGCCTGCCTAGAATGGAAGAGATTCGGAGGCTAAAACTTGATTTTGTTCACTGCCACATCTCCGAGCACCTAGAACTGTATGTCGCATAGGAGGGGCTCGGCAAATGCTCACGCAAATTTGTTGACTTGAACTATTTCAGCCCTCTCTGCTTTAAGTTCCTTATCTGCCAAACTGGGGACAACACCATGCACACTTAACCAAGGAAATACGAAGAGGGGTTTTTCCCTTCCATATTTCTTCTGCCTAAGACTCTTCAACCAAGGATAAAACTACTTACCTTGGGATAAAACTTCCCCTTCAAAGAATAGATAAGGACCATTTAAGCTGGCCAGTGACTTGCTCAGGACACCCTCACAACTTCCATACCATTTTTAATGTTGTAAAGATGAGAATAAAAATGTTTCATGGTAGGAATGTGGGCAAAGAAAGTCTTAAGCCAATGGCTTATGAATAATGCCAGTAAGCTGGGACTTATAAAAACAGGGTGAGTGGAGATCTGCCAGGTCACATCACTAACAGGGACCAACAAACCAAACATAAATAACCTCAAGTTTAAAGGCTTCCCCCAAATCCTGCCACACCTCCCTGGAATGTGACTGCTGGTGAACTGGGCATTCACTGGTGAAGAGGGAAGCTGCCTCCCAGAGAACACATGCTTTATGCCTGCCATCTCATTGAATTTTAAAAATAATTTTATGAGGGTGGCATTTTTATCCCCACGTAACAAATGAAAAGCCTGTGGTTCAGAGAGGAAGTGATTCTCAAGGTTTCACGTCCCCTACGAAGCAGCTCTCCTGGAACCTCAATTTCCACCAGCCTGCGCGGAATGGATAACTAGCATGCCTGTGGAGTACCCCTCTACCACCCGAACACTCCATGGCACATTTTATAAGCTCACCCCCACTCCACGGCCTCCCGGGAAGTGAATATATTAAGAAAAGAAATTAGATACATACTAGATAGTCACTGCTACCTAATAAAATTTCTGTAGCAGTCAGTCGACATCTGTGGATTTCTCACACTCCTGTTAGTCTGGGCTAAGCCCCCAAAGTTTTAAATACCTTGTTCTTATTTCATTACGAAACAGGAACCAGCCAGGCATATGTCAAGGGAGCCCTGTGAAGGTATCACTTAAGTATAGATTTTCTTTCCTATTTTACAATTGAGGAGCTAAAGTTCAGAAAGGTATAGTAATTTGCCCAGAGTCACATAGTTGAGAAGAGGCAGAGTCTACGTTAGCACCAGGTTTAGCAATAAGTCAGGGGACTTTTAACTTCACCCTGTTGTTTATGATTTACCTGGGGATGTGTGTGTCATGGGATCTGGTTCTGAGCCTGTGTGATCTTCACTCTTCTGCCTCCCTCCTGTTCTGTGTTCCCTGGGCTCCCAGGCCAGCTAGCTGCCTGCTTGGTCTGGCACATGAGAAGAGGCCCTGGAGAGAGATTTGGAGGAAGGCGGAAGGAAGAAGCTGAGTACGGCTCTCCTCTCTCTGCTTGGGTGGGTGGCCCAGCACGGTTCGCCTCCTCTTTGACTCGTTCACCCACTGCACACGCCCACAGGTAGGTGACCTGGCCCAGGAAACCGCTCTGCTCTTGCGCATCTCTAGATTACCTCTGTGCCCTCTTTTGAGACTCAGCTCTTCTATCAGTTGAATAACCATTTCCTTGAATTATTTTCTCTCTTGTAAACAAGTGAAGGGGTTTCTGTTGTCCTCGTTAGATCCTGATTGAGACTGATCAAGTTGTTGGACCTAGGGGAGATGTGGCCGGCAGCCTGTGGTCCTGAGCTGAGAAAGCTAAGTGATGGCTGGGCTTATGTTTCAAGACCACCTGTTGGCTACAAACCTGTCTGGCCAGACAAGAAATGCTTTGGGAAAGAAACATGCTTTTCTTTTTCCGAGGTTCAGAGCTATGAGACTGGGGTAAAACGAACACAGTTGGTATCCTAATTCCATGGCCTTAGGGCAAGAAAAATTCATCATACTCATTAGCTACAGCAGCGTTTCCCAAACTGTGGTGAGGAGCAGGAGCTGCGTGGAATGTTAATAGGTATTCTACGAGGAGAAAAGGCTTTTGAAAAATGCTGGGTTAAACGAAATTAACCAGATTTCTTTACAGCAGGGCTTCAGCAATGTGCATTTAAATATCTTAAAAAAAGGTACAGCATGCAGTATGCAACAGTCCCAAATTTTATGTGACCAGAAAACATATCAACATCTTGTGGCTCTAATATTTCAAGGAACACTGTTCTAGAAGTGCCGGCTTATGGGGTTAGTGCTAAGCCCCTTTGCGGCTTTCTAGGTCTTTTCTGGACGAGACATAGCCGGCCCCTTCCCCACGTCACCCTTGGACACGCTCCTTTTGCTTGTCTGTGTCCCACCCACTTAACTGCTCAAAGTACCCCACCGACAGCGCCAATGTCGTTTCAACGCCCCTTGCCTTTGCACGAGCTACTTTCTGCCCCTGCTGCTGGGGAAAGGCTACTTTTCCCCTAAGGTGCCA
This sequence comes from Furipterus horrens, assembly GCF_987537825.1. NCBI lineage: Eukaryota > Metazoa > Chordata > Mammalia > Chiroptera > Furipteridae > Furipterus > Furipterus horrens. Next base: position 195,650,485 of record NW_028327174.1, read on the forward strand.
TCCCGGGCTTACTCTTCCCCTCAGCCCCCAGGTGGAAGCGACCCCTCCTGCTTTTGGAGCAGTGACCGCACTCAGTGGATGCAGCTCTGCCTGCTTTCTGTCTCCGCCTCGCACTGTCCTTAAGAACAGCGACTGAGTCTTATTGGTCAGAGTCTGCAAGCCCGGGCTCAAGGCATGGTGGTCACCAGGTCAGGCTTGTGGGAATACAAATACTCCAAGATTTTAAGTATTTGTTTCATTTTCTGCTGTCAAAGCTTGATTATAATTGACTTAAAATTAATGTGAAATCAAATAAAAGTTCCATTGCTAAGATGATCTCTAATAAATTAACCTTTTGTCAATGTAGCTATTTTATTATGATGACAACCACTGAATTTTAAAAAATTCCAAAAATCAACTGAAAAACAATTGCCATCAAGAAAGTTCACCAGCAGGATTAACACTGCGACGGGAAAGTTCGCCACTAGGTGTCAGCCCAGGAAAAGAGGAGGGAGGGCTGCCCTGACAAGTGGTTTACTTTTTCATCCAATTATCAACACAAATATCAAAAAGTTAAACAAAATACTAAGCAATTAAAATTATCTACTCAAGGAATATTTTTAAAAAGCTATCTAAAATGTTGACATTTCCCCTTTGCAAAATAGTTTATAAATGGTGTTAGTTTAACCTGCATTTTTCAAGACAAGAAACATTTGTACAGATTAGGGACACTGACTCCTAAAAAGAAACCAGCTCAGTTTTCTTCTGAAATGCCCTGAAATTGTATGTAATACGGACCATATGGTAATCACCACTGTGGCAAGCGGTCAGAGGAAAGGGTGAGGTTGCTAGAATCAGGCAGATGGAGGGTTCGAGTCCTGGCTCTGCCACTTCTTAAAAAGTGACACAACCATTCCTCACCTCAGTTCCTCATCAGTTAACGGGCTGAGCCACTTACTGCATATGGGCGCCATAAAGACCAAATAAGGGTACATATGTAAAGAGTCTCGCTTATAATCAACGCTTCGTATTGTTTTCTTTTCTTTAAGACTTCAAGTTTTAATGATTTATTTAACAAAACCGTGTTTCAGCTCCCAAACTAAAGACATTATAGCTAAGGATTATTATACTTCAGCTAGACAGGTCACTACTGAGCACCTTCCATGTACCAGGCTCTGTGCCTGGGATACATGAGTAATCACAACACTCCACCCCCTTCCGGAGCGGGCGTCCATGTCTTTGTGAGGACAGTGTAAGACTGAATGGGACGTATATTTCTGAGAATGTATCCATACTCCGTAAAAAAATCGGTGTGGATGCATGTCCAGTGGGGGGTAGGGAGAAGGAAATGTACAATTTTATCTTCTAATCATCATAAATTCCACCACGTCCTCCACAGAACACACCCACCATCACTCCCTCTTATGTTCCTGAGCCTCTTCCATGTGCTGGGGGATAAGAAAGAATGAGGCCAACACTGTTCTTAAGAAGCTCACAGTCTGGCCACGTACATGAAGTCATAGATCACTATTTTAGGCTCTAAATGGTTAAATGTTATCAGTGCTTGAAAACAGATCAGAAAGGTTTTCTTTTGAGAGTCTCACTGAAAAAGTAAATGGCCCTAAAGTGACATCATCTGACTGAAAACACCGTAACAGCAACCATTTCTCTTTGCCACAGCTTCCTCAAAGATACAGCATTTAAAACCACCACCACCACACCAGCTTACTCTATTAATAGACTTGCCTGTTGTACCTTCCTAACTAGAACGGAGTAGTTCCTGCGCATGGGGATTTCACAGCTAGACCCTAATGCCTCCGGCTGGCCGCCACGCCGCTGCCATCGTGCCTTTGTCTGGCGTTTACACATTTGCGGTTGGCGTCTGCGTCAGGCCATTCTTCTCATGCTCCGAGATGAAGCTGTGGGGCCTTTCCAAAAATTAATCACCTATGCGGCACAACACTGAAACGTGACCACCCGTCTTCCCGATGCGCGGCATGGGAAAACAGGTGTCATTCACTTGTTCACGCATTCATTCAGCACACATTTAATGAGCACCTACCACTACTTGACTATGTGAGGGACACCAGGGAGTACAAGACATGGCTCCGTCCTATGGGAACAAGTAAGAAAGCAGCCAGATTATCAAACGAGGTCAAGAATTCCTAGAATTTAAAGCCCAGAATTCCTTCTGGATGGTCTAAGATACAATAATTGTGTTTTATTTTTCAAGCATCTTAGAACACACGTGAATTTAATTTTCATCATATTTAGTGATGTTCTTTGAAATCGTCCAGTGAAGCTTGATCATGGGGGTTAAGCAGATTTCCTGCCAGTTCTCATCTCTCACTTAAGGACCGACCTCCTTTTTACTTGGGCAGTCTACTTCTAAAACAATGGTGCTCAGTTCAGCCAGCACGCACTGCGTGGCTCCAAGGGCCCAGGACTCCCAAACTGTGTTCCTGAGCAACACCAGTATCTCTGGTAGGTGGACAGTGGAGACCTGGGGCCAATATCGAACAGTGGCCATCTAATCCCAACAGGCAAAAAAGGTGCTGATGGAAATAGAAAAAAAGATTCTCAATGTTACTTTCTCGTGCATTTTTAAACCTGACTCTAATGCATTTCTTAATTTTAAACCCTTGGTACCTACCACCCCCTATAGCCTGTAAATGCTGGTGAGCAATAACATGAATGAATAAATATCAAGTAAATATTGAAGAGAATAATTAAATATGTAATTTCTTACAAATTCTTTATGCATCATTTGAGAGAGAAGCCAAACTTTCACATTTACTTCAAAAGATAGGGGTAAACAGGCCAGAACCTCATTGTTTTCTGAACAATTTCAGGGAGTCTGACACTTGCTAAAGAAGTAGGGATACCGCTATGCTGGAAGGTGGCAGTCACATTCTCCTCCTCTTCCTCCTGTACCTTCTTGTCATCCAGGAACGGTTACTATCATCTAGTTGATACATACTATCAACAAAAACATTGTGCTGAGTTTTACATACATTATTGTTAACTTTTCTCAATAGTCCTATAAGATTAACACTGTTTCCATTTTAGAGATGAAGAAATTGAGGCTCAGAGAAGTTAAGTGCCTTCCAAGGTCATCTTCTGGCAGATGACAGAGCCAAGATTAAAACCCAGGTGAATCCAAAGACCAAACACTTGGTGGCCTCCTTAGTTATTTAGAGACACAGAGCTATGCGTCCCCCAAGTCCTGGCAGTGGAAGTACCTCCCTTTATCCCCGTTTCATCCCCAGGGCATGATCTTGACTTGGGCTGAACACTAAAATGAAAAAAATGGTATCCAGTAAGTTAGTTACCAGCTCTTTCTCTAGGCCACTGTAGACTCCCGCTGTCAATGCAACTGTTTAGCTCAGGCCTGTAGGATGGGCTATAATTCTGTTTGTTTGCCTAAAATAAACTGGAAAATAAGAAAATCTTTCACAAACTTTTCCTACAGAACATTAACGGATACATATCCAAACTTCATAAGCACATCGCTGTCCACTTAAAAACAGCCTGGGCTCTGTGTGGAAAACAATTTGGTGATTCTTCAAAATGTTAAACAGAAAATGACCACATGACCTAGCAATTCCACTCCTAGGTATATACCTAGAAGAACTGAGAACAGGAACTCAACAGATACTTGTACAGGAATGTTCATAGCAGCATGATTCACAATGGTCAAAAGGTGGAAATAGCCTGTGTCCAACAACAGATGAACGGAGAAGCAAAACATGGTGTGTGCGTACAGAATATTATTCAGCCTTAAAAAGGGATGAAGTTCTGACACATGCTACAATGTGGATAAACCTTGAAAACATGTGAAGAGAAATGAGCCAGACACAAAAGGACGAATATGGTATAATTCCACTGGTATGAAACATCTAAAATAGGCAAATTCGTAGAGATGGAAGGTAGATCAGAGGTTACCAAGGGTTACCAAGGAAAGGGGGGATGGGGAGTTATTGCTTAATGGATATAGAGTTTCTATGATACAACATTGTGAAGGTAATGAATGCCACTGAATTACATACTTAACGATGGTGAAAATGGCAATTTTTATGTTATATATATCTTTCACCACAATAATTTTTAAAAAGCGTGGGCTCTAAGAAGCAGGTAGGTTCGAGTCCCCGCTCTGCCCTTGCCAGCCTGTGTGGAGAACTGCAGTGCAGCGCAGAGGCACGCACACCAGCACCTTCTGGGCTTCCCCTGAGCGCCCTCTCACCTGGCTTCCCCGCGTCCTTATCTCTTGTCTTGCTGTGCTGCGCCTATTGTTTTAAGATTTCTCAAACCTTTTTTTTTTTTTTTTTAGGACCAGAGGGAGGCACAGTAATATCGCTTATATATACTCTGGGTAGCCTTTGCTTGCCTGAGTGGAGGGCAGACAGCACACCCCGTGAAGGGTTCTTAATTCTTCTGAGGCTGAGTGAAGGGAATCTGCTTCCTTTCCACGTCGTGACGAGTGGGCGCCCACAGTCAGGCTCCTGCATACAGACTTGTATTTCTCCACTCAGAAGACTTCGAAATACAGCATTTCAAAGCTTTATTCATAAAGATGACTGGTGGATTACCAATTATAATACCAAATAATTAGGAACAATCTAAATGTCTAACACAAGAAAGTAGTTACAGAAATTATGGTAACTGTACTTGATAAAATATCTGCAGCTACATAAAAATGTATATAATGTTAAATGAAGGAGAAACCAACTTTTAACTTAGATTTGATAGCAACTATATAAATATATTGCATAATGAAAAATAATTAAAGAGAATATACAAAAGGTAATTGAGGTACTTCTGTTAGTTCAGTGGGAATATGGTAATATTTTAATTTTTTAGTTTCTAAATATTTTTCTATTGCCTGTCACACCAAAAACACATATAAATACCACTGCTGTTTTTTTAAAAATCATGAGCTCAATGGTGTTACTCAACCAGGAGACAGATATACATGGTGTTTTTCTGACCTGCTCCCACATAGCCTTGTCCATTCATGCTTGAAAGCCAGGCTATCCATCTGCTTTTATCTTAACTTCTCTGCCTTCAGGGGGTTTTAGGTGGATAAATATGACTCAGCAGAATCATGTGCAAAATCAGGGGCTGTAAGGTAGATGATGCCAGCGTACCCTAGCTGCATGTGGACGCTGGGCCTCCTGGGAGGAACTGAGCAAGCAGGACTGGAGGAGCTGGCTGCTGCCTGCTCAGCCTCCTTCGCAGGCACTGTGACCATGTGGGGACTGCCCGCAGCCCAGCACTCGCTCCCAGCGGGCAAGGGCTGTGCTCCATTCATCATGGGGATGCCCAGCCAGCAGGTGGGCCCAGAGCTTGCTGACGAAACAACTCTCAGAGTTCCATCTAGCCTGGCGTTCCCACAGACACTGGCACGGACAGGATGCATCTTAAAGCACCAGTATCACCAGTTTGCTCTCTGCTCTAACCATTACAGAGAGCCTGCAGGGGACAGACATAGGAACAGACACCTTCACATGCACTGTCTTAGGGCGACTCCATGATACATGAGCTATGAAATAAGAAACTCCAAACAGGGAAAGGGATGAAATTAGAAGACATAAGTCTATTTTGAAAAGTTCTTTAAAACTAAGGCTACTGTATCATGAAATGTCTCTCAAAGAGAGGGCAGTGGGCCAGTCATAGTCAGATTTCATGATGATACAGTTTTAAAAAAAGGAGAAGTAAAGTAAGATTCTTTTTAAAATTCACTTGTTCTCCACAGGCAGGAGAAAGGAAACTTTCAAGTCAAATTCAAGAACCACAGTGTTATACACATCCTCCAAAAGTTGCCATCTTCTACCAAGCTGAGAAAGGATCCTTGGCCTAGCAATTAAAATCATTTGTATTTTATCCCCTGCTTGCCAAAAAGGACCCCATCCCTAACTAGTTAATCCTTAACACACACTGCTACTCCCAGAGTTGCCTGGCAACTGCTAGGAGGCGTGTCAGAGAGCAAGAAAGGCCTAAATAAATGAGCTGCAGCCTGGGCTGCCGCTTGACATGGATAAAGGGGTTTTTTCCGAACGGAGCTGCCTGGCTGCTTGTGGTTCTGTCATTTAAGTGGAGATGAACAAGTTGGCTTGGCCGATATTGTTAAATATCTTGGGCTTTGCACCTTATATTCTTCAGGTGACTGAAAAATGGGTCACATGCCCTGTGATTTGCAGACACTCTCGTCTCTGCCAGGCAGCAGCAACCTCAAGCCTAAAGAGAGTCAGGATGCAATGCATTCACACTGAACAGAGGCTGCGGGCCAGCCCCCGGCCTCACACACTTCCCTGTTCCTTTATTTCTTTCACCCACCCTTCCATCCATTGTTCCCAAACATACTCATTGATGCCCAGCCTACGTACGCCATGGCCCCTGCCCAGGGCAGGAACACGGAGAGAAAGAGTTTTCAAAGAGGAACATGTGAAAACCAGAACAAAGACAGGTGAGAGGGTGTGGCGGAAGGAAACTGAGTTTTGGAGTCAGGCCGACCGGGGTCTGCCTCCTGGCTCTCCTACTTACCAGGAAGTCACCTGCAACCTGAGCCTCCATCTCCCATCTGTAAAATGGGAATTAAGGGGCAGTGGTGGGGAATCACTGCGATCACAGGTGAAGCCACCGAGAGGTGAACTGAGCTCCAGCACTGGGGGAGGCTGCTGAGCAGGTAAGGAGACGTGGCTGTCACTGGACACCCTTCCCGTCTCACGTCCTGCCCCTCAGGAGAGCCCTTTGAAACCATTCCCCTAACCCTGAACAGCACCCGGGGCCAAGCACAGGGTCCCCAGTGGAAGGCGTTGATGGAGGTAGCAGGTCAGCTCCTGGCCCACGGCTGGGCCTCAGCAGAGGGGCTGTCTTCCTCTTCCCGGCAGGGGAAAGAAAACGAAGCTTGAGACTCCTGATCGGTTGCATTTTGAATTTTTCTTTCCAGTAGGAAAGAAAGAAAAAAAGGCCAAGGAGCTAAAACTCTCACGTGAGCTCTGGGCTGTGGAGCAGGATCTGCCCACCAATCTCTGCCCTCCAGCCTGGGCTCGCCCCTCTTACGGAGCCGGCCGGCACGCACGGGCTCGGCAGAAGTGGCTCCCACACTGCTCCAGGAGCAGAGTGGGAAGAAGCACTGTCAAGTCTGTCATGTTTCAGAAAGCCAAACCTCTGTGACGCTGCAGTGCCCCGAGTCTCATAACTGTGCCCATGGGCCCAGGGTAGGAAGCCATGCACCTCATCGTTGTGGCTCCAAACAAAGCCCTCGACCTCGGACTGTTCTCCCACTGCCGGCTGCTGCTCAGACCCTGCCTGGCAACCTGCTTCGGAGGCCCTCCGTGCGGCCATACCTGCCTCTGCCACCATCTTTCCCCCTCACTGTATCTACCAAAGGCTTTCAATGTACTTGATCCTTTGACCCAGTCAACCCATGTCAGGGATTCTGCCTAAGGAAATAATGCAGAGCGTGCATGAAGATTCATCTAAAGATGTTCATCACAGTGTGGTTTAAAATGGTGAAAGGTGACTGACAAATAAAAGGAACCCGCTGGGACCACGTGGGGGGCCTCGGCGCTGGTTTCAGAGCGCAGGAACTCAGCAAAAGTCTCTGCGAGTGGAACCCAAGCTGCCCTTTGAAGAGCCCCACAGGTGATTCGGATCCACAGCCAAGTTTTCGAGCCATTGGAGTCACCTGATGGGATATGTGTGGCCATTATAAATGACATTTAAGGACAATTTTTATATGATATAAATAAATGCTTATAACATACTAAAGGCAAAACCAAGTAACTGGGACTGGATTGCTTTGCCAGTATTTCTCAACCACCTAAAAGTAAAAACCCAAAAAACAAAAATCAATTGAAACAAAAAGAACCCCCAAATCCTAGACCCTGGGTAGAAACATGCTAACATGCTATCTTAACTCCAAATCATAGGATTATGGGTGTTTTCTCATTTCAAGCCCTCTTCTTAGCAAGAACAGATGCTTCTGTAATCTGAGAAGCAACGAAAAGACAAGCAGCTGGGGAGGCTGCCCTGTCCCCTCAGCACCGGGCTGCCTGCTACCCCGAAGGCTTATCCAAGTCACCATTCCCCACCGTACCCTCATGTGGCCAGTCCCCCATGCTTCACCCCTTCTAGGGCTCTCATGTGCTTTACGGTCATTATTTTAATGAACCCCCCAAACAATCTTATAGGGCAAGTTTTGTTATCTCATTTCCTGGATGGAGAGAATTGGCTAGCATTAAATCTACAGTGTGAAAACCATTTAGGCCATGTGGTGATGACGCTTGCTCCGAAAATTTCAGGCCCTCTGGCTTTCTTCTTGGCCTTATAGAAAAAAAGCCATATTTACAGATGAGTGGGACTGAAAGCATGACAAATCTGCCTTATTTCAGTGATTCTAAGATGCACACGTCTTCACATTGTATCACCTCTGAAATTTGGGTGCGTCTCGCAGTCCATGGCGCTTTCAATCACAAATGGCAGCATGCTTTTTTCTTAATGGTACATAAAATAGTGGTACATCTTATGACTGAATAGCAGCTTACACGCAATAAAATGTACCATGTTTACAACTAAACCCATCATCCTATCCTCAAAGTGAGACTTTTAATGGCGATATAATATTCTATTGTATGAATGTATCATAAGTATTTACTTAACCAGTTGCCTATTATGGACACCTAGTCTGTTCCATGTGACCATTATAAATACCGCTACTGGGAACACTTTTGCATTAAGCTTTCCTTTTTTCTACTTTGGGCATCATCATCCTCTTCCAGGTCCAAATCTTGAAAAACATTTTGACATTTCCTGACCATTGATTGTTTCCATATTTTCACGATTACTATACTCATCTAGTCATTTCTTCCTGCTACCATTTCCTGGTGTCACCACCAGAGGGCTCTCTTCTGAGCTGGGCCAAGAGGCCCAGGTCTCTGCTTACAGCTTCCCTTTCCATCTATCACTGTATTACTTTCCAAACGTGACTTTTGTCATGTAACATCTGTGCTAAAAACCCTACATTCCCTACAGGGTGAGTGCACACTTCTCGCCTAGCATCCAAGGCTCTATCAAGCTTGGCCCCAAGCTCTTGTCCCATCTCCCCACCTGAACCCGACCCCAGACAAAGTGGCCAAGAGGGGTCCTGCCTCCACGCCTTTGCTCACTCAGTTCACGCCACACCCCCTACAGGAAGGGGTTCTTTCTCTCCCCCAGCCTTACCATCGGACCCAGGTCAAGTTTCATGTTTCCTATGTTTTATGATGCATTGATCCTTACAACCACCTGGAGATATAGAATAATAGGAATTCTTATTTCTTATTCTTAAAAATTTTTTTTTTCATTCCTTACCTGAAGATATTTTTTCTTTTTTCACTTGCTTTTAGAGAGAGTTAGGGGGAGAGAGAAAAACATCGATGTGAGAAACATCGACTGGTTGCCTCCCATACATGCCCCAAATGGGAATCAAAGCAGCAACCTCAGTAAGGGCCCTGACCAGGAACCAAACCCGCATCCTTTTGCTGTACGGGGCAATGCTCCAACCAACTGAGCCACCTGGCCGGGGCTTATTTCTTATTCTTGTACAACTTAGAAGTACAGAGACAGGCTTTAAGCTTCAGGGCTTCCATCTTTAAATCCAATGCCTTTCAGAGCCGAGTGCAAGTACAACCATAAACTTTGCTAGAGGAGCAACTTGTATCCCGATCACACATCCAGCAATAAATACCCAGACTCAACAGCCTCTGGATTCTAGACACACACATGACAACCATGAGATCACTGTAAGAGCGGAAATGTTTCATGTCTTTCAGTTCTCAGCAACCCGAGGGAAGGACTGAGCCAATTGCCTCATTCTCATTTCAGAGATGGGAAAACGGCAGTATTTTCCCTGATTTACACCAGCTCTCAAAACTACACCAAACTTGAACGGTTTGGCCGGGTCCAAGTCAGGACAAAGGATCAGAGCCACCTCACCTGAAGACAAGCAGGACATGGGGAACTTGCTTTAAACTGAAGGGAAGTTATTTCTTAGGAAGCAGAAAGAGAGTGCATCCCTTCTCCTATGTGACCATGACATTGCCTGAAGCTGAGGCAGCCTAGAAAGTCATGTCGAAGCACTGGGTGGAAGACGAGGGGCAGGGAGGACAGTGGCATTCGGCTGCTGCTCCCTGAGCAGCTACTTCACAGAGAGGACGTCCTGGCTGGAGAAACAACATGCTGTCTGTTATTACTCTGTTTCGCTTAGACACACAACGGAGTCACAGCAATAACCAGCATCCTTACCCTGGAGGCAGTGCGACCCCTTCCAACTAGGCTGGCTAGGCTGCCGTCACCCTCACCTGCTCAGGATGGAGGGAGCTCTGTGCTCCTGAGAGGAAAGGGCTGTCGGCAAGGTGCCCTCCCACGTTTTCTCCTACACAGAGTGAACCGATTTCTCCATTCTCCTTGGCCAAGAGTAGGCTGAAGAGAGGGGTATCAGATGCAAACTTCTTACGGAAGCTGGGAGAGTTGGTACTTTCATTGGTTTTAGGGCTGACCTGGTGTCTTCACCTCCAAATGATAACTAAGGACCTCACAGGGCAGGGAGGGGGTAAGGCTGAGGCAGGCGGGGCTCAGAAAGGTGGAAGGGCCATGGAGAGGGATAACGTTAGTTCCCAGTCCTCAGCACACTTAATAGTCATTCACACCAAGGCTGCTTTGGGAGACTCTAAGACATGAATCCCCAGGAGGCTTTACTTTCTCCAGTGTGGGGAAGAAGTCCCATACAGGAAAAGGGCAGTGAGGCTTCGAGACCAACTGGCTCCTCCCCTGTGTAGCAAGTCACGTCTCTCCTGTGAGTCTCAGTTCCTGCATTTGTGCAGTGGAGATGATTATCGCTACCTCGGTCTTCCTGTAACTCCTCAGGGAGTGTAGGTAGGTGTACAGGGCCAGGCACTGTATTAATATACAGTCATGCAACTGTCTGGGGAGGGGAGGGGTCTTAACATTCACAGGAGCAGTTTGTGGCTGCTCGGCTTCCCTGTGCTAAGAGTTAGGGCACAGGGAGGACACGCCCCCAGGCCCCCACCGGTAATACACATGACCTCTTCTAGGTGAATTCAACAAGCCGGCCAATTGCAGGTTTCTTGTGGTCCCTGAGGTATGTTTCTCAGCCCTGACCAAACACAGGTTAATAGCATGCCAAGAAGTGACTCACCGGCTCAATCTTCAGAGCGTTTCGGTAGCTGCCGAAGAAAGCGGCCTGGGCCTTGAGGAAGGCTCTGGCCACACCATCGCCAGTAGTTGTGGAGACCTTCTTCAGCCGGTTCTTCAGGGAAGAGATCTGGTGACCGGGAGAAAGGAGACAGAGGGTGAGGGCAGGGTTGAAGGAAGATGGCTGGCTAAGAACTGTGGAAAATCCCTTGGCTGCTGGGACAGCAAAAATGCGTTTAGTAATGGGGCAGATTTTTGATATTTAAATGAATGTTGCTTCTATTACAGCATTTCTAATAAAACACAAACAAAATCAATTTCTAAGCAGTTATGATGTGCCAGGTAAGCTTCACATAAAATTTCTAATTTAATTCTTTCAACAGTCCTGGAAAGAAGAAATTAGTGTTCCCATCTTACCAGGGTGAAACAGTCTCCGAGAGGTTAGATCATGTGCCTAGGGACAAACCTAAGAAGCGGCCAAGTTGGAACATGAATGAAAGCCTTGTCATTTGACCTAAAACTATACAAAGATTTTTAGGTCAATTTTATTCCCTCTTCAAATTACTTACAAATATTAGAAATAAATGACTTATTTATAATACTTAATATATTATTATATAATAAATTAATAAATAGATGTTATTATATCACTTGCACCTTGTACTCTAAGGGAATAGCAGCTTATAGATAAGCACGCACAGGCTAAAAGAAAACAGGTAAGAAAGCCATGGCAATGGGACAAGTAGCCAGGAATAGATTTAGTACATAAAGATAAGCCAGAGGTCTTACATACTGGCTAGAAATGAACTTTTGACTGAACAATCTCCTAGCAAAGTGAAAAGGGATACATAAGAAGTTGTGTGATTCCTTGGGTCCGTGTAGTATTACAAGCAAAGCAGTTACCCAACTGAACAGATTTTCCTGACAGTGAGAACTAAATGAGACTCTTCCTATGTGTCCTCAGTGTAGGAATGTCTGTGATGTGATGGCTGTTGCCCTCAACATGGGAGACGGCATCCAGCGTCTGGGTCTGTGTCCAGTATGCCCTTCGTTCACCTCAGGGCGCCATACTGCACAGCGTCTGGGCGCACCATGCATCCTTGTTCCGTGTGTAAGGTGCCCCTGGAATAGTGCAGTGCGGTGGCCTCGAGTCATTCATTTACTCAGCAAATATTATTTCCTGTGTAGGTGCTGAGGATACGATGGTGACCAAACCAGACATAAGCTCTGCCCTCATTACGCTTACAGTTCTGTGAGGGGAACACCAATACTGGGATGAGCCTGTGACAGAGCTCACCAAGGAGGGCAGCAGGCTTGATAAGGCCTGAAGGAGGAGCTGAAGGGGTCACCTCGGCCAAGCGGGGAGGACCAGTGCACCAAGCATGGGGAGCAGCGTTTGCAAAGATCCTGTGTTGAGGAAGAGTTCAGAGAACGGAAAGGGCTGTGGCTTCAGTGGAGAGAATGAGGGGGAATAGGGCTTAGAACAAGGTAAGAATCGGGGTCCGAAGAGGCTGTGAGTACGTTAGAGAGAAATGTAAAGCTAATGACTGTTTTTAAGCACACAGGTGACATATCAGGGGCATAATTCAGGAATCAGAGGCTTGGATAAAGGACTACCTAATGGCTTGCCATTATTTAAAGATAAAATTTAGGATAAAATCTTTAAATAAAATAAAAACTTAGATTCAGGTGGTTCATGATTTATCTACAAATTTTTAATATGAATGAGGGATGATCATTTCGGGGGGCACAGGTTTCATAGCTTTCCTTGGAACCCTAAAGGTGTCTGAGACCCAAACCAAAAAAACATTAAGAATCACTGATCTGGGATGGACTACACACACCTTTAGAAATGTTCCATGAACATTATTTCTTATTACTAAGCTTCTGATAAGGTATTTTAATAGCTTATTAAAAAATACATATCTTATGTGCCATAAAATTCGTTCATTTAAGTATATATATAGTTCAGTGGTTTTTAGTGACAAGGCTGTACAACTACTACTATTATCCAATTCCAGAACATATTCATCACCGCCTCCCCCCAAAAAGAAGACTCATCTTGTTGGTAGTCACTTCTTATTCCCAACCAATCCTCCTCTTCTCCTCCTCCCTCAACCCAGTCCTAGGTAACCATTAATCCACTTTCTGTCTCTCCGGATTTGCCTACTCTGGAGTCATGTAACACGTATGTAATCTTTGTGACTGACTTCTTTGACTAAGCATAATGGTCATTATGAACAAGGTTCATCCATACTGTAGCACTTACTAATACTTCATTCTTTTTCATAGCTAAGTATTGCACTGTATGAATATGCCCCTTTTATTTGTTTATCAGTTGACAGATTTATTCATCAACCCATCTCGGTTGTTTTTATTCTTTGTCAATTATAAATAATGCTGCTATACATATTCATGCGTAAGCCAAAGGACACATGGAACACAGTGCTTAGTGCATAGCAGGTCATCAGTAAGTGTCTACTGAATATAGGGGGGGAATCCTGAGTTGCTGCCAACAGGGTACGCCATATGCCTGGACAGTCAACTGAGTGTAGAGAGTACTGACATCCTCCTCTGATGAGTCAGAAGTGACAGGGACATGCATTGAGAGGGTGGCCGCCCCATCTCTGGAGGCAAGGTAAGGAAAGCACTTTTCCTCTGGAAGCAGTTTGGATTCTGTCTCAATACCTGAGCGTAAATACCCAGTTTACTGTGACCTCCTCTATTCTGGGACACACGAGCTCCCACACCACAGTGGTGGGAACCCATGAGGAGCAATGCAGGCCACCTGGCACCCAGGCAGACTCTGCCATGGACTTCCAACTTGAAATAGCGATGCAAAAAAGGTGCATGCTTTATTAAGGTGTTAAAACTATTGTCCACTCCCCACCCTCCAAATAATAAAAACCCTGCCTCTCCGGGAACTTGGGTGACATTTCCATCCTTTGAAATGGTGCAAACCACTGTCATTCTTCTTCTGGCTCTTCAAAGGCCTTGGGCCACCTGCGCCTCAGATTATTCCTCACTTAACCTTCCCTGGCCTTTCCTGTTCATTCGGGAGGTGTTTAATTACCTTGGATTCACAAGCTGCACTTCAGGTGAGCCTCTCCTAATGGCCTCATTACCATTTTACACAAAGAGGGAGTTGTTGATGGTAACTGAGCAAATATGAGTGCGTGCCTTCCCGCCCGCCCAGCTGGTCTGAAACCAGCCAAGGGGTCCTGGGCTCCTGGCGCCCCTGTGACTACTTAGGCCAAGACTTCTGAAGCCCTCCCCTCACTCTGCAACTCGGAGAAGCTTTTGTCAGCACTTCCAACTTGGAAACTTCAGGTAGACGTTAGTGTTTTGTCCTTTAAATAAAACCGAGGGAAGAAAATCTAAGGCTTAAATAACCCAAAGTTATACATCTAAAGCTGAACTTGCTCTGAGTGCTCCTGGGAGTCCTGATCAACATTAACATCAGGGTTCACCAGGCTTAAGGTGGGGGGGATGGAAATGCTCATGAGGATGGCTTCCTTCTTCAACCAGGTATCACTGGAGGCAGGCAGAAAACAAAGGGGAGGGGGTACAGAATTGAATACATTAGCCTCTTCCACTGGGTTAAGCACCATCCCCTGGCCTGTCTCCTAGGCCAGATCTGGATGCTAGATTACACATGTCTCTTTCCCTTTCCATAATCATTCTCACTTCCTATCAACACCGCCCTAAGTATGTCCTGAACCAACCCTCTCCTCTCAGAGCCCATGACCTTGGCCATCCACTGTTCAGCTCCATCTATGCTTTCGGGCCCAGACTGGTGGGGTGGTTTCCTAGCTGGGCTCTGTCTCCAGTTTCCCCTGAATGCCCTCCACCCGGAGATGTCCTAGTCGTCTTGGGAAAATGTGAATCTGATCACTTCAATCCCTCCCTCAAAATCCTTCAGTGCCCTCACCCCGGGCCACCAGAGCCTTCAGAAAAACATCCCAGCTCCTCAGAGTGGTCTGGGGGGCTTTCCTCAGTAGGCCTTGCTTCCCCCAGCCCCACTTAAAGTTTTACTAGACTGATACTGAATTCTGTCTAAAGCATATATGACTCTTCAGCCCATACTCATGCCAACAACTCAGATGGAGCTGTCCCTTGTCCCTTTCTCTTCTGCTCGTGAACATCTCTTCCCACTGAAAGACTATCCAAGCGTCTGTCAATGACATCCTCACAATGAACTACTGCATAGCTAAAAAGAATGTGACAGTACTCTGTAAACTGACATGAAAAGATGTCCATAAAATATTGCCAAATGGGGGGAAAATACACAAACTGCAGAGCAATATGTACAACATAAAGCATTTTAAAAATTATAATATGTACATATATGTAGTATAAATCTAAAATGCCGGGTATCGAATTTTAACCATGTAGAGATGCTTTCTATTTTATGGACTTTTGATTGTTTTGATTATTCTTTATAAAAAAAGCATATGTTACTTTTATAATAAAGAATTTAAATGAGGTATTTTTCTTTAACAGTCAAATTAAACATTGCCTTGGGTTAAGGGAAAGAGGGAAGCCAGATGTCCCCTCATCTGTGAAGCCTTCCCTAACCCCTAAGACGGAGTTAATGACACCCTGCCTGCCCCACTGGGACTGCCTAGGTGATTCTTTGGTGAGCTGCAGTGTCTACCATCTTTCCTGCCAGACTCCTGATTTCCCAGAAGGTCCAACAGTGCTCGGCCCAGTGTAGTCATCCAGCAGTTTCTGCTGAATGAAAGAACAGATGAGCAAGTGTTTTTGACATTCTTGCAAGGCATTTCCAGTGGCTGAGCCTCAGCTTGGAAGCAAGTCTAGGATCTCATTTGATCATCAGAAGAAAGTGGTCTCAGGTGGGAAGGGCTGGGGGAGAAGCCAACACTCATCCCTTCCCCTACTGTAGGAGGCCATCATTAGGATGCAACCAGAACTGCAGGGATAATGAACCTGCGGGTGCTGAGTGAGTTCAAGTGGACAACCAGACCAGTCTTACACAGCACTGCAAACGCAACACGTCCAGTGACACACGCAGAGCCCCTCAGCCCCACCCCACCCGCGCTGGCTCCTGTTCCACCTGGTCACTGGAGGCTCCCCTCTCAGGGCTCTTGGCTTCACCTGCTCCTCCCCTGCTGCGTTCCACATGCAGGAGGGTGGAGAGCCTGAACCACATAAGCCTAAATCTAAGATTAGAAACCTTGCTTCCGTACTTTCTTAACCTCCCTAAGCTTCAGTTTCCTCTGTTGTAAGACGAGGTATCGGCAACAAATATGCACTGTGAGGACCAAAATATCATGGATGTAAAATGGATAACTCATGTAGAGGACTGCCTACCTTTTTATTATTGGTTCGGGTTCCATCTTTTACCTACACTACTGCAACTGTCTTTCAACTAGTGGCCCTTCCTCTATTTCTTCCTGGTCCAATCGATTCTTTGCACTGAACTATCTTCTTAAAACAACACACTCAATCTTATTAACCCCTTCCTCTAAAATCCTCACTGGTTCTGTACTGTCAGCGTGAAGTGCACACTCCTTAACACAATGCCCAAGGCCTTCTATGGGCTTGGCTCAAGCTCCGTTTCCAACGTTGTCTTTTCTTCGATTTGAGAGGTTGCAAAACCATTCCTAAACCTGGGATATCCTTATCCCATTATCTAACAAAAACCCTTCTATTTAAAAAAAGAAAAAAAAAAAAAGAAAGGCCTCCGACTTCCTGTACTGCTCTCTGTCACAACCAAGAGCTCTTTCTCAGGGCACGTGAGCCTGTGCCCTTGGTGGATGACTAATCTCTACAGGCCCCACACTGAAGATGTGCTGGGGACAGAGCTGCGCAGGACCAGAGCCCAGCTCCAGGCGGCTTGCAGTCAAGCTCCCCAACATGAGCCCCAAGTTAACTTATTGCTACAGTACTTCAAAAAGGGCTCTCATGTTGTTTACATCACCATCCTTCTATTTAGCCTTTTATATAACCAGAAGTTTACATAGCTTCTTCTCTGCTAGAATTAAAATTACCCTTGCAATTCATATTGGCCCTCAACAAACGCAAATTTATTTATCACGTCGTTGCACATTGTGGGAGAGGAGGGGAGAGGTGAAAATAAGGATGGCATACTGTTCACTTCCCCACCTCTAAGACTCTCCCATCCAGCCTTCTGCATCAGTGCTGGCACCCCAAGATCATTTAGCAGCTTCCCTATTGATCTGATCATAAAGACTAGAGCCCCAGCCTCGCCCACTAGGCTCTGTGTGATCTGGCCACAGCCTTTTGCTGACGCCTCCGTCCCCCTCCGTGGCGTCAGCCACGCCCTCTCGGCTCCAGCTGCATGGCCTCCCTCCCACCCCAAGGCATCTGGATGGGCCGGCTCCTCTGTTCCCAGAGCTCTTTCCACCAGCGCCGCCTGGCATTCAGCACTGTCCGCGAATAATCTATCAATTGTATTGTCCTGTGATGAATTGAAATGTTTATTTTATTTCATTTTAATAAACTTAAATAGTCACATGTGGATAGTGGCTTCCATGTTGGACAACGCAGGGTCCTAGATCAAGGACTACAACCCTTCAGATCTCAGCTCAAAGATCACTTCCTCAGTCTGACCACCTCAGTCTAGACCAAGGTGTCCCGTTTTATACCCTCACCGTACCTCTCCTTCAGGGACACACAGCAATTTGTAACGCTACATTTTTCAACAACCTAATATATGAGGGGGGATCCCCAAAACGGAATTATCTTCTGGAAGGCGGGCCCCTTGTAGTACAGGCCTCCTCACTCGGTGAGTGTCCTAGGAGCCCATCTGTATTAGTCTATTGGCTGCCATCGCTGTGAGAGGCTGCATTCAGCTTCAGCGAACTTTTTTGAGGACTCTTTCACTGCATTTGCCCATTTCATGATGGGTGATATATGAATGCATCTGCTCATGCTGCACAGAGTATTCAGAGTTTCTGGCCAAAAATGGCATGACCCCTGTGCCCCCTCCCTTCCTATTCACTTGATCTCACCCAGAGTGACTTTTTGTTTTATTTTGTTTCCCTGGATGAAAAAAGTCCTCAAAGGGAAATGTTCGCTGATGTGTAAGAGGTGAAACAAAAAATGGCAGAAGCACTAAAAGGCATCAACATCAACGTGTTCAAAAACTGTTTTGAGCATTGGAAAAAAAGCCTTGATAGGCATACTTCATCAAATGGAGCGTACTCTGAAGGTTACTGAGAGTTAAACAGGTAAGAATAGATACACAATTTTTAATACATAAATTCCGGTTTTTTTGCCACCCCCCCTTGTACACCTGTCCCTTCTATTAGACTGAGCAGCCCACCTCACGTAAGGAGTCAGTTACTCTAAATGTCTGATGCAAGTCAGCTAGTGCAGGGGCCCCACTTCTCTCCCCTGGGAGCTGCATTAATTGCTCAGTGTAAAAATTGGAGTTAAAAAAAATTTTTTTTTGGACAATTCAGACACCCAGCAGTAGCTGGGAGGAGACAATAGACTCGCACTTTCTTTCCCTCTTTAAAAAAAAAAGGCCCTTATGGAGTCAGGCATATTGATTCTTCCTTTTCTGAATAAAGCAAGCATCAGGGCGCCTGGAGGATGTCTGGGTCTGGAGAGTAGAAAAGGGACTACTTACTGCCTTGTTTTCCTGTTCTCAGGGGCACATTTACACTGGCTCCCTCTGCTATCTTCACACAGGCATGGCGTTATCTTACCTACCTGGGCCTTAGTTAGTGCTTGCCTCAAATTTGAAGCAAAAAATCTTGATATGTAAAGGCAATCCTACCCCACTCTCTTTCCCAGTAATAGTTTCTAGGAAAATCAGAAATTTACCAGGAGAATGGAGCAGGAACTAACAAAGCATCCCACTAGGGGCATAGGTCTCTGCTCCCTCTGTCCTAACATCTCATGGGCTGAGCATTAAGTCAAAAAGTTAGAGGCAAGCGTGACAATTCTAAGCAGCCTCTTTTTTTGTCAGACAAAAGGATTAATTTTCATTAAGTGAAGGCTACTTCACTATATGCTATAACAGCTTTGTTGAGTATCCTATGAACAAACAAATCAAGTTCTTAGGATACTATTCTTGGAGTAAAAAAGTACAATTTTAAAACAAAACAAAAAAGGCCCATTTCTACTACCTGCCAAATAAAACTCGGGAGGAGTCTCACACAAACCAGGGCATTCCAGCCCCCTCCCCATGTGTGTAATCCATACTTTGGCATTTTAAACTGAAACACACAACAGTGAAGACTTTTCCTTTTTTTTTATTTGTAAAACTGATCTTCCTCCAAACCCCCTTTTTTGCCCAGATGAAGTGAAATTGTCTTTGTTTTCCCTATAAAACAATTTAGCTTCAACACCACACACACACACACACAGACACTTTCTTAATGCAGCTGAAAATCTGCCCAAGCTAAAGGAAGCTACAAGATCTGAGTTCAAAGTAAATGTGTATTTAAATCATTAGGTGGTCATTCAATAAAAAGAGTATTTTTAACCAAATATGTGCATGCATATATGCCTATATATATGTATGTACCGGGGAGTATTTTCAAAGAAGGTTTTTTCCCCCCATACTACTGGCAGTTTAAGTTTAAAGGTCAGACTTAAACTATCACCATGTTTCACGATGCAATCTGTGCAGTGCCGCGTAATGAAATGGTTCAGTAAAGGTGCTCGTGGAAATTCTTTTAATTAGGTCTAAGGCTTTTCAGTTGTCAACATGAATAAACCAAGAACCATTCTCTTGCAAACACAATGCACAAAATAAAAATGTAAGTTACCTTTGAAAAAAAAGGACATGCATTTGCAAAAGGAAAGTTATACATGTATATTTTTACAACATATCCTCTACCAATTAAAAAAAAATACCCAAATCTTTCAACAACAAAATGGACTGCAAATAAAAAATAAAGGGGTTGCTCTATTTCTAATGAACCAGGACACCATGCCTGGTTCTAATGAAAAGTATTTGGAAGAAGACACAAGTTAATCATAATTAAAAATGTTTATCAAGAGACTAATGACTTTCTTTGTGAGCAAAAGCCACCTTTCCATTTAACTGTAATTAATTCCACAGATTAGCGGTATTTCAGTCAGACATGTGAGTGTTCCATAATGACTCTTTCAAATTTAATATCTATTAAAATGCACTTTTTTCCCTCAGCACCACTATCTAAGGCCCAAAAGATGAGCATATCACAGCAGGAGCATCAAGATTTGCTTTCAAAGCTGTGTTGACAAAATGAACTACTTAGATTTGGCTGTTTTAGCTGTCAGTTTTAAGTTGAATCTAGGTATCAAAATATGCAAAATGAAAACTGCAAGAAAATGGTGGCTTGCTTAGGGAAGTTGGACTGTATTTGCATTGAGTTCTGATGGAAAAAGCAAAACTGAAAGAAGGACTCCAAATCACTACCAGTTCAGGTTCACATAGATACCAGTTGGTCATAAAAGCCAAATGGCCTGCGACTTGCCATAGAATGGGAGAACTCAAATGGAGCAATGGCAGCATGTAATAAATCAACACATCGATTGATTAACCAATGAATAAATGTGTAGCAGCCCCTGGGGATGCAGGGACAATACCCAACAAACAGTATGTTGATTTACTCTGGGTTCAGACAGACCTGAGTTCAAATCCTGCTACTACCTGGATTCCTTTAGGTAAGTTATTTAACCTCTTCATCTATAAAAAAGGGGTAAACACCTCTCCCACTTTTTGCAGGACTGTTAGTAGATTAAATGTCAGAGACTTTCCACACATCAAGCACAGTGGCTGGCACTCAGTAGGAGCCTAACAGATAGTGACTATTCTGCATTAGCTCGGCTCCAAAGCCAAAACTACCCAAGCCATTATTTTAGCATAAAAAAGAATACTGGGCTCACAAATAACATTTTCTAGGGCATCAATTACTGAAATGTCACTCATTATGCTAAGCCTAGTGGGTTTATTTAGTGACCCAAACTCTAGTGTGTATTTGGGAGTTAATGAAGTGCCTGGTGTTTACATAGATAAAAGCAGGATTTGTCTCAGCATCAATCTGGGCTGAATGAATATAGATTTCCATGCTCAGGGAGGTGGCCAGGCTGGATCCATGGTGGATCACATGGATACATCCACACTGAGTGAGATCTCTCTCCCAAGGGGATCTGGGCATCTCCACCTCCTCAGGGGAGAAAATACACAGGAAGGGGGGTGGGAAGTGTGTAAATAGACGTGTTCCACAGTGTCCCTGCTGCGATGAACAACTTGATCCACTTACAGTTCCAAACACATGATGCATAAAAGAGCTGACAGAAATTCAATTCTTCAAAGAAAAGCATCTGCTCTCTAGTGAGAACAGCCAAATATTAAGCAGTTTTAAGGCAGGGCAAAGACCTAGAGGAGCGCACTTCATTATCTAGATAGCCAGAGTAAAGAAATGCAGAGGATTACAAACGCACGAAAAAGTAGCCCGAGATTCCAAGCATTAATTACCTGGAATAAAATGATTCAAGTTAAATCTTTGTTATAACAAATATTAAACCCAGCTGTGTTTATGTAGCAGTTGTGAAAAAGAAGAAAAAAAGAAACCCGCGTCCGATATCTGTGAGCTCTGCCGGTTAATTGAATTTGCTGGCAGCACTTCCTCTACCACCAGCCAAACACCCTCAAAGACAAAATGTAGCTTTTAAACAGACCTGGGGAAAACGGAATCAAGAAATTTCAACCATTAAAACAAAACTCTTTATTGGTATAAAAGTAAAGTAAAATTCAGTAATGAAAGGAAGGAAGTCTCTTAAACATTTACTGCATTCCAAAGCTTGGAGCTGCGGTTTATTGCTGAGGTCTCTTCTGATGTCCCACAGTGCTCCTGCCCCAGCGTCTTTAATGAAGTCCCGTAAACTCCCATAAACTACTCGATTGTTGACAAATCATACGCACACACTCCGGGCAAGGCCCACTGGACCACGATGCTCCTTCCCTTCCTGCCTGAAATGAGTAAGTCGTGGAGTGGACACTGTCATGGAGAGCAGCCCAACACGGAACAGAGGCCTACAGACAGTCCTTCAAAGGGCTGAGGGATGAGAGACCGGATACTGGTCAGAATTCTCTCCCGTAAACTGTCCCCTGACTCCCAAGTCCAATATCAGTAGTTTCGGGTGAGGGAAAGCTTTGGCCAGATTCTCAGAACCAGAGAAGCAATAAGACATTGTATCCGACACTCAACCCTCTCGGTCTGAGACGAGTATAGAGCAGATCTCATCATGTTATTCCCTGGCTTAATAATCTTAGCTGATGCCAAAGCTTGTTTCTATGACAGAAAGCCATTCCCAAATTGGTCTCCCCCATCTACTTTGGTCTCATCTTCTGTCCCCCTCCGCCACCCACCCTACGTCCCAGCTGGACTCAACGGTTAATCCCTGCCCAAGCACATCCTCTTTCGTTCATACTCCAGCCTCCATTCATTCCACGCCTGCCTCCCAGTATGTCTATCTCTTCTTTTCCGGGAATAGTGACTGTTACCTACACATCTCTGTGTCGCACTGAGCCTACATCCAAAAACACGTTGTCTGGAAAGTGCTCTCCATTCCCGAACCGACTATAGAACTGCCAGCTTGGGACACCGAACCGGAAGCGTCAGGGGCTCTCATCGATGGAGGCTAAGCTGCTGGTGTGAAGGGTAAGTGGGTAGGAGAGCAGCAACAGATGTGCCAGGAGAGGGAGGCAGAGACTGGATCATAGGGCCATATTACGGAGCTTGAATTTTACCCAGAGGAAAATAAGGAGCCAGTCAAGGCTCACTTAGAATAAGGTCTATGTCTTAATCATCCCTGCATGCATTCTACCCAACGTAAAGCACAGCACATAGTAGGTGCTCAGGAAATGCCTGAGGTCTTTTACTGTATTTTCCCCAGCTTTATTGAAGTATAATTGACAAAACTGTACATATTTAAAGCATATAATGGGATGGTGACATGGACATTATGAAATAATCACCACAATTCATCTAATTAACATGTCTACCATTCGCACAGCTATCTTTTTGTATTATTAACTATAGTCACCATGCTGTATATTAGATGCTCAGAATATAACATCTTGCCATAGGAAATCCCTGCTGAACAAATAACCATTCTGCCAGCAAATACAATATATGCTTTCACATGGCAGAGGGAGTACTGAGACTATAAGGCCTGTACGCACAAAGGTTTATACTATAAAAGATACTCAATATAATCAGGCCTGCCCATCTCCCCAGTCAGCATTTTTTCTTCCTATTGGGATTTCAAGAATAGCTGCTTTTTTTTTCTTTCTTCTCCTCCAAGTTTACTATTAGTTACACATTTTTCAGAAGGGCGGACAGCCTATGAAGTCTGCTCTGGAAGATCGAGTCCTTTGCTTCTGGGATCAAATGCACTGTTGACTAGCAAGGCCAGCACACCAGTTCGTAGGAGGCCCTGGAGCAGCCGCTCCAGATTCTAGGGGTACTCAGAAGAGAGGCAGCAAGCAGGCCCTGGGCCTTATTTGCACCTGGGCCCTTCTGAACCAGTTTTGCGTTTGGACTCCAAAGATAGTCATCTACATGGTATAGCCCAATTTTAATGTAATTTGAACCAGTCCAAAGGTCACAATTAAATAGGACACTGTCATTCATTCAGTAAACATTTGTTGAGTACATGCTATATTCGGAACTCGGAGGCAGATACAAACAGGAAGAAGGTGCAGTGTTCAGTGCCTAGCCTAGAGGGGTCTGAAGAGAGGGCACAAGAAGACAATAATTCCACTATGACATGGCGAGTGCTGTCACAGAAGGACGTGCCATGTACTTTGAGAACACAAAGGACAGCACATTTTACTACTGGGGGTGGGGGTGTCAAGGAAGACTTGGTTTTACAAAGACTGGACAACTGATTGGAGTTCGATGAGACTGAAGACACAGCCTGCAATTCGGGAGCCTCTGCCAGGCCCCCGGTTTCACAGCAAAGGAGAAAGCACAGGGTCGAATAACTTGCTGGCCCTAACACAAGAGATCAAAATAGCTACACATGCATTTCAATGAAAGAAATTAATATTATATGAATTTAAAAATTTTCAAAAGTAGGTGCTAGCTTTCATATTATTGATAAAAGTGAAAACAGGCATGATCTTCTGAGGGAAGTCGTGGTATTTAAAATGATGATCAGAAGCCTTAAATTTTTATATACCCATGATTCAGAAATTCTGCTTGCAGGAATTCATGAAATTGCATTAAATGATGTAGAGACTTAGCTACAAATACGTCCAATACAAAATTTGAAATTATAAGGAGAGGATTGATCAAGTATATTATGGTATATATTTATACAGTGGAATGGTACTTCATACATTAAGGGGTATGAATTTTAATGATTAAAGTGGCCACAATATATAAATGGTTTTCCATTTTCCTTTTTGTGATGCAGAGTAATGAATGTATTATACTTTGTAAACATATATCTATAAATTATGTGGTTTCACAAATTGAATCTTACCCACATTATGTGTGATGCACTCTCATATTTTTTATTTAACTCCATTTTTAAAGAATGCTTGTTGTGACCTACTAGATTGATTTTATGGTTTCACTAATGAGTGACTACTTGCAATTTGAAGAAAGTCATTTCTAAGTTGTAAAGTAAAATCCCAGTGGTATTTAATAATCATGGCCAAAGAGTCAAAATGCTTGACATTCAATATTCCAGTAAATTGTAGCTGTAATGTACACTGAATTTCTCCTGTCTCTCATCAAAAAGGGGAACTCCGATCTGGGTCAAATGTTGAATAAATAAATGATTGGATAAATACATGAACTTTCCAAGTCCTAGTGTTTAAACTAGATTGCACACTTAGCTTAGTTCATTCATTCACCCACTTCACAGATATTCACCGAATGTGCCTATGAGCCATGCACTGTGCCAGGGCTGCGTTCACAAAATGCTTTGGAGGGGAAAGAGTTAGGTAAGTAAGCATCGTGTTAGAGTAAACAGCATAAAAGCAGTATCGGGAAACCTAGAGGCGGGTGTGTCGGACTGTGGGAGCATCACAGCAGTGACATTGGAGGAGTGCCCTACAGAACAAATAGGTTTTCCCAGGCAGAGAAGAAGGAAGGGTCACTCTCCACGGGGCTGGGAAATGGGGTGTGCACAGTACAGTGAGGAAGCTGAGGCTGCCCGTGGTCAGCACCCAGCTTGTGACAGAGCCTGGATGGCACACAGGGCAGCTGGGAACGCCCCCGGCCTGGTGCACTGTGGGTGCTCAGTGTGGTTCCTCTCTCTCCACATGCTTTGAGACCTCTTGGATCTCTCAAAAATTGCACCAAGGAAGAACAAGAAGTTTAAGTGGGATTAAAATGCTTCATTAAATTATTTGTGATCTTTTAAACCAAAGAATATGGAGGAAGAGAAACTACAGTCCTGAAAATAAAGAAACCATAAAGCCAAAAGTCAAGGCATTCAAGTGTTTCAGAGGAGGGGAAGAAAGATGATTTTTTTCTATCAAAAAATTAGTAATAAATGATATCAGAAAATTTGGGAAATAAAAGAAAAAATGTTAACTCATAACTTTATCATCCTAATACACCACTGTTGGTAACTTGAAAGGTCTTTAAAAAATCTCTTATATCTGTGTATCTGGTTGTTTTTCTTCATTATGGCCACAGGAGATACATCATTTAATATTCTTCTTTTCCTACTAAATTGTATCTCTTAGTCCTTAGCATTTCCTGTGCTGCCCACGTTCTTCATAACCATCATTTTGAATGGCTGTAGAGTACCCTCCATTGAATAGCAGTCAGAGGGATTATCTTAATCACTCCCCCTAATTTTGGGTATTAAGGTTACTTCCAATTTTGGTTAACAGAAAAGAATGCTATTTGGTTAGGTGGCTTTCTTCATTTAAAAGTATTTTCCAGAAAAAACCTTGTAAGAGAATTATTGGGTCAAAATGGAATACATTTTATGTCCTATTATATATATCGTATAAGAAACACATTTTAAAAGAACACCAGTCAGGTTATGGAAAGCATGAAGTAAAAGAAAGGAGAGAGAGTAAGCAGATGGAAAGCTTCCATATGTGGGTGCATACACAAAATCTGCAAATTTCAGGCCAAAGAATATTAGGTGTGGCTCCACTGAGTCCTGGGAAATCCTGTTCCTCAGTGATGAAGTGTGGTATGTCCACATCACTGAAAGCCTGGGAGACTTCAAACTCCCTTTTCCAAAGCTTCTTAAAAGCCCTACTAACTATCCATTGGTTTACACTTAACACAAAGGAACAAGAGATGTTCTTTAAATATTAGGAGGGAAATACAAGAGAAGACTGCTTGGTTAAATGGCTGCGGAGGGAGTGGACATTATATTTTTGTTCTCAGCATCCACGCGGGCTTGAGATACACATGAAGTCTGTAAATAGGCCTTTAGATCAATAAAAGATAAACTATTATTGCCACATTCCTCCTCCAAAATGCACAGCAAGGAACAACACGATATTGTCAGTGAAAACAATACATCAGCAAGTTTCATGGAACCCATCAAGGTACCACAGCATTAACCTTGCAACCCTCACTTTTTTGTTAAGGTAGAGAAAGCTAAATGAGATAAGATTACAAAATTTAAGACTAAATTGTCCAGGTATCTGCTTAGAAAGCCGGAGCCACCCTACCTGCAGTTACCCTTTCCCCCATGTTCATAAATCATGTGAAAATCAGCAGAGTTCTGAAAACTACTCAGTAGTGGTACCTCCTTTGAAAATTCATTTCTAAGGCCTCTTCTTTTAACTTAACTTTATTCAGTCACACCTTACATCAAAAAGAACACATATATTTAAAAAGTACAGTTCAGTGAGTTGACTAATGTATACATTTGTCTAACTACCACCACAATCAAGAAAGAGAACATTTCTTGTACCCCAAATGCTCCTTGCTGCCCTTTACAGTTAGTTCCTGTCTTTGCCTCGCCAGCCCAAGGCAACCACTCATCTTTCTTCTTCCACTATTGTACTAGCTTTCTCTACTCAAGGATTTTATGTAAATAAAATTAAATAGCATATTCTCACATTTGGCTTCTTTTGCTCAGCATAATACAATAAGCTGCTATAAACTGATGTACAAACCTGTTTGGAAGTATTTTTCTCATTTCTCTAGGGTGAATACCTAGGAGTGGCATTATTGGCTTATATGGTAGGTAGGTGTATGTTTAAATTCACAGAAACTGCCAAACTGTATTCCAAAGTGATTTTACCACTTCATGCTCCCATAACCAGTGAAGAGAGTTCCAGGTAACTTGTGCCACATCCTTGCCAATTTGGTATTGTCAGGCTTTCAAAAACTTTTAAAGTCAGGTTTATTGACATGCTATATGTATGATTTACATACAACGAAATTGATCACTTTTAGTGACGAGTGCTATGAGTTTTGAAGGGTGCATATAGCATCCCACAAGCTCCTGACAACCACTCATTTGATTTCTATCTCTATAGCTTTCCCTATTCCAGAATGACATATAAATAGGTTCTTTCACTTAGCATAATGTGACATTCATCCATTTTGTGGGATAGATCAACAGTTAAATTTTGTTTATTGACAAGCAGGGTTCCATTTTATGGGCATACCAGTGTTGCGTTATACATTCAGTGGTTGAATGACATCAGGATTGTTTCCGGTTTTTGGTGATTATGTAAAAAGCTGCCAAAAACATTCATATAGATGGGTTTGTGTATATATATTTTCCTTTTCTTGAGTGAATTCATAGGAATAGGATTGTTTGGTCTTATAAGAAACATATTTTTAACATACACATTTATAAGAAATGCATAATCTTGTTATTTTAGCCATACCGGTGGGTATACAGCAGCAACCTCATGGAGCATCTTTTCGTGTGCTCATTGGCCATCTGAGCATCTTTTATCGCTGAGTTTCTCTTCAGGCCTTTTGCACACGCTTTCAGTGGGCTCTCACTGAGTTTATGGGTTCTTTATATACTCTCAACAAAATCCTTTTGCAGATATAAGTGATGAAATATTTTCTCTTTTTCTGTGGCTTGTCTCTTCATTTCTGTAATGGTGTCTTTTGAAGAGGATACGTTTTCACGTTTTACAAGGTTTGGAGTTCTCACTTTTTCTTTTATGGTGTGTACTTTTTGTGTCTTATTTAAGAATTCTTTCTTACTCCATGAAGATTTTCTTCTATATTTTCTTCTATTCATTTTCTACTTTTTGCTTCTATGTTTAGGTCTATAATCCATTTTGAAGCAATATTTGAATGAAGTCAAAGTCAAGATTTATTTTGTACCATATGGATATCCAAGTATCTGTTGGAAAAAAAACTATCTTTCTCTATTGAATTACTTTGTCTATTTGTTGAATTTCAACTGACCATTTATATGTGGATTTAATTCGGAACCGTTTATTCTGTTCTATTGAACTATATGTCTATGAATACTATCTGTCTACATTTACTGTAACTTTATAGTAAGTCTTGAAAGTAAGTAACGTAAGTCCTGCACATTTGTTCTGTTTCAACATTGTTTTTGGCTATTCTTGATCTTTCACATATTCATAGATACTTTAAAATCAGCTCATCAGTTAAAAAATACAATAAGAATTAAATATATATAATCAGCTTATCAAGCCTCCCCCCCCATTAAAGCCATCTGTTATTTGGGTTGGGATTACAGTGAATTTATAGATTAGTTTAGGAAAATCAACATTTTAAAAATATTGAGCCTTCTAATCCAAAACATGGAGTATCTATTTGTTTAGGTTTTTAAAATTTTTTCTAACAAATGTTTACAGTTTTTAGTATACAAATCTTGCACATATTTTGGTAAATTTATTCCTAATTATTTTGTTTTCTTTGCTATTTTAAATGGTACTTTAAAAATGTCATTTCAGTTGCTCATTACTAGTATGTAAAAATACATTTGATTTTTGTATACTAACTTTATCCTGCACATTTGCTAAATTCATTTATGAAACTCCTTAGGACTTTCCATATACCTGATTATGTTGTCTGAATAAAGACAATTTTTCTTCCTTTTTTTCTAATTGTTAGGGCTTTTATTTCTTTTTCTTGTCTTAGTGAACTGGCTAGAATCTCCAGTAAAATGCTGAACAGAAATAGGGAGAACTGGCATCCCTTTTTGTTCTCATTCACGTGGGAAAAGCATTCAGTATTTCACCATTTAAGTGTGATGTTGGCTGTAGGTTCCTCCTAGATGATCTTTATCGCGATGAGGATACCTGTTTTGCTAAGAGCTTTTATTACAAAAAGGCATTGAATTTTCTCTAAAAAAATTTTTTTGAGGTCTATGTTTGATATAGTTTACCTTTTTTAGTCTGTTGATATGGCAAATCACATTGATTGATCTTCAAATATTCAGCCAGTCTATATTCATTTAATCATGATGTATTATCCTTTTTATAAATTGCTGGATTCAATTTGCTAATATTTTGTGAAAGACTTTTACTTGTGCATTTATAAGGTATATTGGTCAGTAGTTTTCTTTTCTTGTAAAATCTTTTTTTGGTTTTTATGTCAGGTTAATTCTGACCTCATAAAATAAAGTGAGTGATGTTCCTTTTCCCTCTATTTTCTGAAAAGTCATTGTAAGACTGCATTGGTTCTTCCTTGAATAAATGATAGAATTAGTTGGTGAAGCTGTCTGGGCCTGGAGTTTTCATTGTGGAGAAGTTTTAATTACAAATTCAAATTTCTTTAATAGAAACAGTGCTGTTTTTCTATTTCCTATTTCTTCTTGAGTCACTTTTTCTAATTTGTGTATTTCAAGGAATTTGTTCATCAAATTTATAAAAACTATAGGCATAAAGTTATACCCACGGTCTCTTTAGAGACCGTGGGTATAGTACATTAACTTAACAGAGAAGGAAAACTCTGACTCCAAAAAACCTCCGCTGCCTTGCGGCATACCTCTTCAGGGGAAAGGCTAAGGGAGTAAACCCCGACAGAAAATCCGGAGCCGGAGTCCCTAAGGCGGTTTGATGTTGTGGTCAACACCGGCAACTCCTGCGGCGCACCTGAAGCCAAGCTGTATCGACTCCGTCTTTCCCTTGGACCCTTCAGCTGCGAAGAGAGGGGGGGTCTGCTGCATGGGCAACAACAGACCCTCCATATTACCCTGCCCAGGCTCTGTAGCTTCAGCGTCATCGCAAGATGTCGATTCAACACGGGAGGAGACAGATACCATGTCACTCCCGAGTCGGACTGCACAGCCATTCTCGGCGGTGCAGATGGACTCTTAAGAAGCTACACCATCGTCTCTCGAGACGGACGGCTGCCGACGACGATAGGCATAAAGTTGTTTATAATACTTCTTTTCCTTTTCTTTCCTTTTTAAAAATATACTTTTAAAAAATTTTATTTTTTCAATTACAGTTTACATTCAGTATTATTTTTTATTAGTTTCAGGTGTATAATGTTTTTTTCTTCTTGAAATTTTTATTTTTAAATTGAATTCATTGGGGTGACATTGGTTAATAAAATTATATAGGTTTCAGGTGTAGAATTCTATAATATACTCCTCTGTTATTGTATTGTGTGTTCACCACCCAAGTCAAGTCTCCTTCCATCACCATTTATTCCCTCTTTACCCTCTTCTGCCTTCCCCCATAAAAATATATTTTTTATTTTGGAATATTTTTAGGTTTACAGAAAAGTTGCAAAGATAACAGAGTATCAATATACTCCCTCACCAATAAACTCCCTCAGTTTCCCCTTATACGAGGTATATCTTATATAGTACATTCGTCAAAACTAAGAGACCAACATTGGTACGTTATTATTAACTGAGCTCCAAAATTTATTGTGACTTCACTAGTTTTTCTATTAATGTCCTTTTTCTATTTCAGGATCCCATCCAGGATTCCACATAGCATTTAGTTGTCATATTTTCTTAAGTCTTCTCTGGTCTGCAACAGTTCCTAAGTTTGCAGTGTTTTTTATGATCTTGACAGTTTTGAGAAGTACTAGTCAGGTATTTTACAGAATGCCCCTAAATTTGGGTTCACGTGAAGTTTCTGCCATTATTTAACTGGGTTCTGGAAGGAAGACCAGAGGGGTGATGGATCCTTCTCATTATCTCATATCATGGTTATGTAATATACACGTGACATCATTGGTGATGTTAAATATGATCACTCGATTAAGGCAGTGCCTGCCATTTGTCCACTGAAGTTACTCTTTTTCCCTTTACAAACTTTATTTGTTGGAAGGGAGCCACTAAGTCTAGCCCACACGCAAGTGTGTGTATATTGGGGTGGGGGTGCTAAGCTCCTTCTCTTAGAGAATATCTACAGCTATTATTTGGAATTCTTCTATAAGGAAGATTTGCCTCTTATCCTCTATCCACTATCTTTTAATTGGTATCAGCATGGTATCTCTTCCATTCGTTTACTTTTCATTTATCTGATTCTTTACATTTAAGGTGAAATTTATGTAGATAGCATGTAGTTAGGTCTTATTTTTAAATATAATTTGTTAATCTCCTTTAATTGGAGTATTTAGATGATTCATGTTTGATGTAATAATTAATATAGTTGGGTAAATCTATCATCTTGCTAAATTCTCTATTTGTTTCATCTATGTTTGGTTCCTATATCCTTTTCCCCAAAAATCTTTTGGATCTCCAATATTGGCTTATTAGATAGGTATCCCAACCTTATATTTGTTCCCTTAGTGGCTCCTCTGAAGTTTACAATATATAACCTTAACTTAACAGTCTGCTTTCAAATAATATTGTATAATTTAGGGACCTTAACACAGCAAATCTCCATTCTCTACCTGGTCTGTCCCTTGTGCTGCTCTAGTCATATGTTCTACTTCTATTATAGCTATGTTATTACACACATCGGTAATTTCTATTTTCAATACTCAATTACCTTCTGTAGAAATTAAAAATGAAAAGTCTCTTATATTCATCCACAACTTTATTATTTCTGGCACTCTTCACCCCTTTTTATCCAAGTTTCTCTCTGTATCAGTTTTCTTCCGTCTGAAGAACTTCCTTTAAAATGTGTTACAATGCAGGTCTGCTGACAATAACTTCTCTCGCTTCTCGTATTTCTGAAAACATCCTAATTTTGCCTTCGTTTGTGAAGGATAGTTTCATTGGATATACAATTCTAGTTTGACAAAATTTTCCTATTATTTTAAAAATATCAGTTCATTATCTTCTGGCTGTATAGTTTCTTACAGTGAGTTTTCTGCCATTACTTCTTCCATTTATATGTCTTTTTTTTTTCCTCCAGCTAATTTTAAGCCTTCGTTTCTATCACTGGCATTGAGTAATTTCATGATCTACTGTTTGTGTGGTTTTGTTTGGGTCCACTATGCTTGAGGTTAACTGTGCTTCTTGGAGCTCTGCATTAATTGTTTTCATCACAATTAAAAAAAAAATTGTCTATAATCTCTTTAAGTATTTTTTCTGTCTCTCCCCATCTTCCTCTCCTTCTAGGACTCAATTTACATGTATGTTAGTCCTCTTGATATTGCGTGATGGGGTCCTGAAGGGTCTGCTAACCTTTTCTAGTCCTTTTCCTTTCTCTGCTTCATACTGTATAATTTTTATTGGTATGTCTTCAAGTTCATTGATCTTTTGAGATGTGGTGCCTAAATCCTTTTAATCCTATCAGTGAAAATTTCAATCCAGGTATTATATTTTTTACCCCTAGATGTTCCCTCTCATTCTTTCAGTATCTTCTGTTTCTCTCCTCATTAAGTTCAGGCCTTCCTTTAAATTCATGACTATATTTATAATCTTTATAATACCTATCTTAAGGTTCATGTCTGATAATTCCATTATGTCTATTATTTCTGAGTTTGTGTCTATTGACTAATTTTCCTCTTGGATATGGGTTACATTTTCCTGATTCACAACACCTAGTACTTTTTTTTTTAACAGGATGCTAGTTACTGTGAATGTTATGTTGTTGAGTGTTAGATTTGGTCTTCTTTTAAAGAGGGCTGAAGTTTATTTTGACAGGATGTTGAATTTTTTGCATATCAGGTTGACAGTTTTAAAGCTTTTTTTTTTTTTAAAGGAATAGTTTTGTTTAAAACTTTTTTATTTACGTTTAACATACATACATAAAAGTACAAACATCATTGGTGTTCAGCTTCAGGAATTCTTGCCCATTTACCTGGAACTAAGATAAAGATTCAGCACATTACAGGCCTTCCTGAAGCCTTCTCCTATGCTCCTCAAGGCTTGAGTTGAAGCTCTGGTAGGGCAGGGCTAACGCAATCTTCACCTGAGAGCTAATTTTGAGTACTACCAAGGCTTGGCTTCCGGGGTGGTCTCTGACAATTGTCCTGAATGATCAACAAGACCTTCCTATTCCTGCCAGTCAGAGTTGGAAGGATTCCTAGTCTGTGTGAGCTCAACCCCACAACTGGGCAGATCAGTCTTCAGCAGATTAGTCATGAGGACCCAGTTCGATTTCTGGAGCTCTTTTGTTGAGTAGCTCCCTCCTGTTTGACAATCTGACCCACAAATTAAAACCACCTCTTCCTCAGACTCATATCTCTAACCCCTCAACACAGCAAGACTGTGTGCTTGGCTGGGGAGTCCCCTTCTGGGCCAAAGTCCAGAAAATGCCTCAAGGCAGAAAGCCAGGGTAGGGATCCTAGGCCGTACCTTACTTGCTTCCTCTCTCTCAGGGATCACACTCCTGTACTGCTTGGTGTACAATATGTGAAAACAGTTGTTTTCATATTTGTCCTGAGTTTTAGTTGTTAATGGCAGGGGCAGAAATCTAGTTCCAATTATTCCATCATGGCTAGAAGCAGAACAAAGGCCTCTTTTAATAAAATTTCCAGCACGAATGCCATGCTTTGCAAGATTTCATCTACCAAAATAACCCAATCCATATGTTCCCTTCATCCTTCCATCTATCTAGTCAGTGGCTGCTAGATCCCTGGGAAACAAAGATGAATAAAACTTGATTCCTAACCTCGAAGAATTCACAATTAAAAGGGAAAGGCAGAAATGAGTAATAAATTATCCTGCTGGTTGATAAATATAATTATACAAGGAGTATAAGGAGCTGTGGGGACACAGAGAAAGATATGGTCAATCTACTTGGAGAGGTCAGGGAACGTTTTTGCAGCCTAATATTTATAGTCAAAGCTTGAAGAATGAGTACAAAATTGATAAATGGGGAGGGACATTTGGAACAAAAGAAACTCCGTATGCAAAGTGTGAAATTATAAAACAACGTGTAAGCTTGGGAGAAATACTAATAGTTCCAAACTCCTATAATACAGGGTCTGAAGCAGTGAGAAGAGAGAGCTAAAGCTATGGGGGAAAAAACCAAACAAAAAACAGGCAGATCGTATCAGGAAGGAGGGCCTGGAACACCACCCTGGTCATTATTTGCATCCATAATTCATTACCATTAAATACAATCTACAGCGCTCACAGGACATGTTTTACATATGCAATATACATTACATTTAACCCTCACGACAACGTTTTAAGGAAACAAAGGTTCAGGGAGCTTAAGCAATCGCCCGAGATCATATGCCTAGTAGGTGAGGAAGCCTGGATATACAAGGCCTGTCCAGAAAAAAGTCCAGCCTTTGTTAATAAAATAAGAACGGTCTGCACAGCATTGATGTAACCTGACAGCCAGGGAGAGTAGACTGGAAGGCACATGTGTGAACAATGATGACTTCACTGTACTCGTCAGTGGGGGCGGTAGATGCCACCAAGTGAGTATGTGTGCTGTGTGGCCATCGCATTCAAAATGACTGAGTGAGTAGAGCAATAATGTGCATCAAATTCTGTGTTAAGCTTGAACATTCCTCTGCAGGAACTATCTGGATGACTCAGAAGGCCGCAGCAATGGGCAGCTGGTGATTGGCAGCTTCATCATGACAACCTACCTGCTTCTGCATCATGTATCATGTAGAGTTTTTTGGTGAAACATCCAATGACCCAGGTGACTCAGCCCCCCTACAGCCCAGATTTAGCGCCCTGCGACTTCTGGTTTTTCCCAAAACTAAAATCACCTTTGAAAGGGAAGAGATTTCAGACTATCAATGAGATTCAGGAAAATACAATGGGGCAGCTGATGGCGATTGGGAGAACTGTGTGAGGTCCCCAGGTGCCTACTTTTAAGGCGACTGAGGCATCATTGTCTTACATACGATGTTTCTTGTATCTTGTATCTTCCTCAGTAAGTGTCTCTATTTTTCATACTACATGGCTGGATACCTTCTGGACAGACCTTGTAAACACAGGTCTCTCAGATTCCAAAGCCAAAAAAAGAAATTTGTCTTTAATCTCTAGGTAATGGGAAGTTACAGAAGGTTTTTTGTCTTTAGAAAATTAAAAAAAAATTACGTTCATTGATGAAATGGCTTCAAGTATAGTTAAATATAACTATAACTAAATATAACTAAATTAGGGAAACAGTTAAATTGATGTTTTAGAAAAGTAACTGGTGCATGAGAAAGAAGGGCTAGAGTCCCAAGCACCAGTTCAGAGGCTGCTGGTAACAGTGCAGGCAAAAAATAAGGGCCTGGACGGGTTGCCCTTAGGAGAGATGGAGAAGAAGCTTTGAGAAAGGTCTAAGGTGCAGGATCTGTCAGGTGCAGACACTAAGTAGCTTTGGCAAAAGAAAAGATTATGAGGTCAACTGTGGATATGCTGATACACTAAAAGTGCCTGGTCCTGCCGTAGATGCAGGGGATACAACGGTGGCAGGATATGGTTTCTCCTCTCAGGGACTCATAGCTCCCAGAGCCTCAGAGACTGAAACCTGTGGATGCCACTGAAACACAGTAAGTGCCTCACTGACCACACGCCCTCGCCATTACTCTCCTTGGAGCCTTCGGTGAGTCTAGAGCCCCGTGCTGGAAACCACTGCTGTATAGAACATCCTCGGCCTCACCATGAAGCAGCCTGCAAACGGGGAGGTGCTTTACGCCCAGGCTGAGGACTGCGAGGGAACTAAGTGTTCTCTAACCCAGGCTGTAATTATCAGCAGCAGTTTTATGAAAAACAAACGCAGGCACCATTTACTGAACACCGACAACATGTGAGCACTGTGCCGAGCGCCTGATAAACGCTGCTGTCCATTTATGTGTCACAGCAACCCTACTAATTAGTAATAGGCCTGGGACTCATCTTTTCAAGGTGGGAAACTGAGGCTCAGGGACAGAAAATGGTGTGCCCAAGTGACTTTGTTCTTTGAGGCCACTTAGATAATCATTTTAAAGGCATCTGGGAATGTACCATCTTCAGGAAACCCCTATTACCCTCCCTCAAGTTTTGTCACCCTGGTCGCTTCTGTGCCTGATGCCTACGTAGTTCGGCCCCTCCCTGGCATACTGGGATATATATGTAAGTTACATGTCTGCTTCCCCTACTGGGATACGCTCCTTGAGGGAGATGACTAGGTCTGCTTCATTTTCGCCGCCCAGTGCCCAGCACCAGGTCAGAGCACTGCAGAGGGGACCAGTCAGTCTGCGCCATCGTTTCTGGGCCCCCACACTCATCCTGAGCTGCCCCAGGTCCCTGGCCACTCCTTACAGCTCAGGTGCCTTTACCGCAGTTGCAAGGTCCACACCTAAGATGCCTATGGCTTAAAGGGAGAGCATTTCCACAAGAGGGTATTGGAGTAGCACTCCTTGGACCAAAAGAACTCAAATTATGGTCAGGAAGCCCTATGAGACAAACCACGCGCCCTGTTCTGACATGAGGAACCAACCTCCCATTGTCTGGTACTTTCCTTTTCCTACTTCTGAGGGAGGCAGCACAGACTTCGGTGTTGTCCACCGGGGTCCTGGGGGCCCAACCTCAGCTCGGCCCCAGCCAGCCGTATGGGCGTGGTTAGGCACGTGCTGGCTGAGGTCCTTTGCTCCCTGTGGAAAGCGGCGGACACCTACTCCGTGGGGCTGTGATGCTAACTGAATGCGGTCCTGAAAGCAGAAGGCACCCAGAGAGGCAAGAGGGCCGGTGACTCTGTGGAGCGACACAGTAGGGTTCACTCCTTGGCTCCCCTTCTTTCTAGCTCTGTGGGTGAAATGGGAATAAGAAAAACTCCTTCCTGAGAGTGGTGTGAAGGGCACATGAGACGCCAATGATGAGCGCTTAGGACAGTCTTTGCGCGCAGGACATCGGTAACGGCAGCCACTGTTAGTTATGCTACACACGGAACGTCTGTAGAGAGCACCGACGACCCCCTCAGCACCTCGCAGTGAGTTAAGAGCACAAGAGCACGAAACCTCGGGGCAAGCCATTCACCAGCAAACACCAATCTCCCCCAGAGAGCTGACCCCACGGGGCCATTGGGGCTCCTGGCAGTAATGGAGCAGCCGTGCCCACAGCCAGGACACAAACCCAGGGACACACACCCAGCCCTGGGCTGGCACCACGCTCCTCTCAATCCAGAACTCAGAATAACTCTAGATCTTTTCACGGGCAGAGCCAGGGAGGTCAGACCACAAACATCAAAACTGTGCTTCCTCCGGAACCCCAATCCTCTTCATTTCGTAAGGACAATGGGGGCATTGGGTCTACTCCAAACAGTCGCCCACAAGGCAGCTCTGAGTGGCAACATGAGACAGGCATAAGGACAGATGTTACCATGGCAAATGTGGTAGGCAGTACTTTTGGCTAACTGGAGCCCACATCCTCTGTAGACCTGAGGTCATGAAGAAAGAATCAGGGCACATGCAGCCACATTCAGAGCGCTGTCAGCAGAAACCTGCTACGTGGGAAATGGCTGTTTGATGATGTCCCAGGAAAAAAAAAGGAGGACTGAAGTGCCCCAAACTGCTCACACTGAAAGTCCTCCCGCCACCTCAGGGGACACGGCAATGTGCTGGAGAGGGATGGCGAGACCCCCAGGCCCCCACAGGAAGGGGGGCCATCTAGGCCCTGGGACTGCTTCGTGGCCTTCCAGATGAAAGTTATGAGAGAAAAACATGACTGCGGAAATGGACCACCTCCCAACTTCCTTCGCTGAGACGAAGGTCCCAGAGAGAACAGAGAAACCAAGTGCAATCCTTAGGCCACAGGAAAGCCACA
This sequence comes from Furipterus horrens, assembly GCF_987537825.1. Taxonomy (NCBI): domain Eukaryota; kingdom Metazoa; phylum Chordata; class Mammalia; order Chiroptera; family Furipteridae; genus Furipterus; species Furipterus horrens. The sequence goes on from NW_028327174.1 coordinate 195,688,699, forward strand.
GCTGTCCCCCTACTTCCCTTTTCCCACAGGAGTATGTCACCTTCACGGCCACTCATTACCCACCACGTCATTTGGGAGGCTCTGGAGGTCATCAAAGGGGGTTTCCAGGGTGTTGGTGTCCACGTTAAGGATCACGACGTCATCCAGGGCCATGTTTCTGACTTTCTGCAAATAAGCAAATTCCAAAACAAAATCATTGAATCGCCATGAGGACATGGATCTTCTCCCTGGCCTTCTCTGGGGAAGGGGTATAAGGAAAAAAAAAAAAAAAAGACATTTGACAAAAGCTTACTCTGGGGCAGGCCCAATGCTAGGTGGTTCACATTTGTGAGGACGCTAACTGCCCCCCAAACTCTGTGAGCTTGTATGGTCATGCTCAAGTTCCAGGAATGGAAAGGGTTTCACAAAAACTAGTACATTAACGTGCCCCAGGTCACACAGTTAGGAAGAGAGATCTTTATATTCAATGTTATTTTTCCCTGTATTTTCCGTTTTATAAAATAGAAGCTGAGATCTCAGTCTCGGGCCCCAGGGACTCTGATACACAGCTATGCCCCCCTGACACCCACAGTCAATCCAACCCCTGTCATTTACCGAAGGCTGCATGCCCATCCCACTTTTGGCTCCTGTCATCCTTGGGCATGGAATACAGTGAATGGTCTATGTTAATATTTCCCGTAAACATTAAGTAGAAGGTCACTTTCAATGTGGCTCCATTTTCCATAGGAACCCAGATAGTGAATCACAGCTCAGACTGTGGCTACAGCCATGACTCCATGGGCACAGGGAAAGGGAGATGTGTGTCTACCAGGTGTTCCTGTTGGGGGAGAGGAGGAAGGGATGAAGGCGCAATATGGGAAAAAGAAAAGCCCACCATCCGGGAACAACTCTCCATGGGCTGTAAGAATACTAGACTGTGAGTAGCCTGAGTTTTCCATGTTTAATCACGCTATTTACCCACTGCTGGAATCCATCTCCATTTTTCTCCTGCCTACTCACCACTCCCAATTTTATCCAATCCTCTTACTCCATCACATATCCAAGTTCATTTCTATAGCCTAGAACTCCCAAACTGTTGTATTTCCTCCTGCGCTGGTTAAATAGAAAGACCCTATAATTTGTTGTCTAAACTGGGACACTTCGGGATGTAAAAGAACATATGCCAGGGCAAAGGCATAAAATGGGACGTACGGTACGTGTAAGAGCAAGAAGTCACTTTCATTATTAGCCATTCTCTGAGCTACTCCATGTGACTACGGAAGCGTGCGCTGCCCAAGGGTGCCTGGCCAGCCGAGCTGGGGCTGAAACCCGCCACCCCATGTGTCTGCCAAGAGGCATCGGTCAGGAATGACGGTGGTAGGAGGAAGGACACACCTTTTCCTAATCCACCCAAGAGCACTGTGTAGGCTAGTGACGGAGCCGGACGTCCTGGTGGCTGTTCAAGCCTAACTCTGTGCACGCCCTGGAAGTGCAGAGCAGGTACGACGGACCAGAAGCTTACAGGGGCTTGCTTTATGCTTTACTTACCTAATTGTGCTGAATTCTTAACAAACCCTGCGAAGTGCGTGTTATTGCCCTCATTTTATGTAACACGAGGGAAATGAGACTCAGAGAGGTGAGGTGAGGGGCAGAGGTAGCACAGCAGCCTCCTCCTGCTGAGACACCCTCGGTGAGACGGAGGTCTGCACAGCCCTCATCAGTGAGGCCGTGCCTGCTGGGGCGTGGGCCCCTCAGGCGCTCACCCGTTTGGCTCACCGCTGAGTAACAACCAGCACCCGACAAAGTGGTCTGGTAAGTGCTCATTAATATGGGCCTACGTTTGTTGGCTCGAACCCTAGACCCTAGTGCAGGACTTGGTGCCTGAGTGAACACTTCCAGACTCCTCCCAGCAGGAGGGCGAGGCCATGCTAGTCAGAAGCTTCCTAGGCTGGACTAACACTCCCAGAGGGCAGAACCCTGGAACCCTTCCACTTAACAAGACCAGGAGCCTCAAGCTTCTGCTACTGACTCCTCCGGGCCGTGAGGCCCAGGCCCAGGCCCAAAACCTACCAATAAACTCATAAAGTCTTACTGAGTGCTTGCTATGGGCTGAGACCCACAGAGGAGGGACAAGACTGCCCATTTAGAAGTGCATTCTCCCTCCAGACTCCAGCACTTCTATTATCTGACCGCCTCACTTACAGGGTTAAACACTATGAGCAAACAGTGTGGATGACATTACACACCACCAGCGTCTCACAAAGCACAATCCCTGTTACAGATGAGAACGCTAAGGCTCCTGATGAACTGCCCGGGGCTCCTTAGCTGCCTCCCTTTGCAATCTGGCAGGTTAAACCCCTAGCAGCGTGCTAGTGGGAAGCCACAGAAACAGCCGCAGCGACCACCTTTCCCACGAATACCGCACTTCAGCGCTCCCGCAGCACTTCCACAGAGGTTCTCCCGTTTTCAGCACTGTGGCTCCAGGTGGGGTATCACCACTCCCATTGCAGAGGTGAGATACTGAGGCTCAGAGAGGTGAAGTGGCTTCCTCAGGGTTGGTTATATGTGTACTCTGGCTTCTTCCTCTGTAGAACCGGGAGGATTCCTGTGACCACTTCCCCCGGGCTGCGGGGCACATAGTAGGACTTCTAAATAGTAGCTATTACTATTACTTTTGTTCTACATGCATCAGCCTCCACTAGTCTGACAGCTGTGGAGGCAACGGCCTAAGGGCAAAGGTCCTCTGGCCCCTTTGTAGCAATTGGGGGGCTCTCGCTTCAAAGATACCAGCACCAGAAACTATCAGAGAAGGCGCGAAGGGGAGCTGAGCCACAGCCCAGCTGGGGAGGCCTCAAGGACTGAGCTGAGGGCTGCGGCACCCCAGAATCATCCATATATATTTTTTGTCCCTTCTGACCTTGCAAAGAGCTCCTAATCTTTCAACGCAAGGGGGCAGGGATCCGGCCACTGGAGAGAGGCCGCAGGGGCTGCGAGGCCCAGCGAGTGGCATGTTGGCAGTGGACCAGAGCTGGCCTTGTTTCTGTGCTCCCTGCGGGCCCCAGCAGCGCAGAACGGCCCTGTTGGCGCTCCATGACGGGGCTGGAACGGGCTTTTGATCTCTTCCCACTGCTGCCTGGAGGACTTGCCGGTTAAGCTGTATGGAGTGTTTACTTTTTCAACAATGGTGGCAGGCTGAAGAAGAGGCGAAAACCTGGCCCTTTTTTCTGACTGAGCAGGCCAGGGTCCCCTTAGTAACCAAAATGCCCAAGGACCAGGCTCCAGGCAGGAGCTAGGGCGGCATCGCTCCCTCTTACAGGACAATGCTGCCCTCTCAGTGGCAAGGCCTCCTCTAACGGGGCTGCTGGCGTGGCCTGCAGGGCTTTCCTGAAGCTCAGTGTTCCCTTGGCAAGCATCGGAGGCCAGCTTGGCCTGATGGTGCCTGATCCCTGAAAGGCTCATGGAAGCAAGGGGAACGAAAAAGGCAAAAACAAAATAACACAATCAACTTCAAACTGGGGGTGAGCGAGGGGGCTGCTGGCAGAGAAGGAAGCTGGACCCCTGCTGGGTGCCAGGTCATGTAAGCCCGTCCATGTCAGGAGGGAGACGCTCTTGTCTCCACGGCCACAACAAGGGAACGGGGCTCAGAGGCCCATATCATGCCGCTCGTGAGGGGCAGAGATGGGTTTTGACCCCAGCCTGACTTGAAAGCCTAACTGAAGATGTCCCCAGGCCAAGCAGGGCACGCAATTATCCTAACACATTCAGGACTGCTTTCTCTTGCCTTTTGTATAATAAAAATGACATACGCCTAACTGTAAAAAAAAAAAAAAAAAAAAAAGGGAAAGACACAAAAGTTCCAAGAGGAAAATCATGGTTACCCTCATTGGTTCGTTTGGAGATGACATTTTGGTGTGTTTCCTTCCCCACTGCTCTGCCCCAATCCCAACTTAAAAAAAAACACAGTTGAAACAATCCTTAATGTTTCTTCCTGCTTCTCTCATTTATTACCAGACAAGCAATGCTCCACTTCCTCAGAACCTTTGTAGAGATCATTACTAATTGTTACAAAATGTTTCACTTCATGGAAACAAACCCATCCAAATCCCTTTTGTTGGCTATTATATCCGGTTGTTAAGAAATTATTATATGCAATATTGTCATGGATTCTGTAGGCACAAAGCCTTGTGCTTTCAGATGGATTCCTAGAAGTGAAATTTACTTTCTCCTTCTTAAAAAGTGTCCCTCTCAAACTCAACTTTGAAAAAGATAGCTTTACTTCCAATTATTTTAAAGTCATTTTATCCACAGCTTGTGTTTCCTACTCTAAGTGAAGAAAAATCAGCAAAGACATGAGCAGATGTCAAAATAGTCCTCCAAAAACCCTACCCAATTAAAACACTGACTAGTACCGCGGCACACCGAGACGGCTCTATGGTAGCTTGTCCCACGAACGCATTCCCTCTCTTTTTAGTTACAACATATGCCAAAGCTCCTGCCAGCTGCAAACCCTCCCCTCACCAGACTCTATAGGGTTTTTCTCAGAAAGAAAGAGAAAAAAAAAAAATACTGAAACACACACTGGCTTTCCAAATGGCATTTCTTGCACAGAGAAATACATAAAAATGGCATCTTCCTATAAATACTGTTAATCAAAAATGTCTTTCCCTTTATGCTTTGTCACAGACAGACTTAGCATGACCCCTGCCTTTCAGGACAGGGAAGGAGAAAACCACAGTATGGGAGGTGGCAAGGCAACAGAGAGGAATAAGGGATTGCCCCTCCCCTCGTGGGGTGCCTGAGGCGATGCATGCAACATCTTAAATCCCCTGGGTTTTCATCCGTAACATGGGGATCATGACAGGACCCACCTCATGGAGTTGTATGGAAAGGAGTCTGCGTGATTCCCAGGACATCCATAATGGGCATTCAGCCAGCCGTGGCTCCCTGGCCTGCCCACCCCCTTTCCTGAGTGCCCAAGAACTCAGCTAAGCCTGGCTGGCTTCATTCCAGAGGGCCAGGGGTAGCAGTACATTTGCCCTTCCCTGTGCCCCTGTGATTATTCCCACATCCAGACCAAGAAGTCAACATAGAGTTCTTTATAGGTATTCAGTTTCTCCCCTAGACTGTGGGCTTCTCGGGGTCACGAGACAGATCTCTATAATCTCAGCTCCCACCCAAGTTGGGCAATTCGTGAATGAATGAGTGAGTGAATAAATGGGAGGCAGTACAGCCATCGGTGAAGAGCACAGGATCCGGAAGCCAGTATTTCTGAGTTCTAATCCAGCTCCACACTCACTAGCTGTGGAAACTTGGGCATCCCACTTAATCTCTCTATACCTCAGTTTCCTCCTCTAAAAACTGGCAGTGATAACAGTGTGTCCCTCATTGGCTTGTTATAAAGATTAAATGGGTTAACCTTTTTAAGGTACTTGAGTGGTATCTGGCACATGTGCAGCTTAAGATAAGCATTTGTTAAATAAAAAGGAACACTCCTTTGAAAGTAATAGTAATATTCCACACCTTTACTGTAGTGGTGGCAGTTTCACGAACATTTAAAACGGTCAAAATTCATTGAATCATGCACTTTAAATGGATTGTTTGTTGTACATAAATTATGCCCCAATGAAGCTGATGAAAACATTAGTACTATGTCCAGAAGACAGAATAAAATCACAAGAGACTAAAAGTAACAATGCATCAATGACGGTGAAGGGATGCTACATGACAGGGTCATTCTTCCCTAGGCCACCACCCAATGTACATTCTGATCTGCAGCTGTGTTTGGCTCCCTGCCTGCCTCCTTCCTTTTTTGTCTAGCCCAGGATTTTTAAAAACTTTGTTTTCCACTCATGCCCTCTGAGAATAAACATAAAAACCAAAAGCCCCTAGCAATTCTGATAGTCTTGCCTATACAAAAATGGGGTCCACTGGAGAACCACTCTACTGTAGCTAAGGAGGCTTTACTGAGCTTTACTTTCTCAAGTTGGTGGATGGAAACAATGGGTTTTCAATCTAATATATAGAATATCGGTGACACTTGTTCAAAACACACCAGCCCCCCCACCAAGATCAGGGGTGACCTTGTCTGTCCAGGGTGAGGACTGGGCAGTGACTGACAACAAGTAGGACTCAGAACCATGTCTTAAAATGCAGAGCAAGGGTTTGCACTGGCAATGTAATCGGGGGATCCGAAGAGTGGTCAGGGGCATGTGTGCTGCTCCCCGGCTGAGGAAGTTGAGGGCTGGGGTGGAGGAAAGCAGCTAGGCCTGGGCCCGGGCCTGGAGGAGCAGGGGCCCAGCCTCCCCTCTGCCCCCTCAGCTGAGCCCTGGGCGCCCTGCCTAGGTTAGTGAGGGGCACACCTGGGGTAAGTGAGCCAACAGGCAGGGAGTCTCCTCTGTTGCCCTTCAATCGGCGCCGCGGTCAGGGCGGGGCGTGTCGCATTTGTCCCTGCAGCTCCAGTGCCCTGCACCGCGCCTGCACAGGGCAAGTGCGCACTAATTGGAGAATGAACGAAATACTGTGCCTGGATCCACTCTACTGGGAGGCGGGCCCGGCAGCAGATGTCATGTAAGCACAAACGGACAACATAAGCCCAGCGTCAGCAAATTGGAGTTTGCTCAAGGAAGTGCGATGGGAATAACAGTAATGATGGCAATGATAAGAATCATGTAAAATTACCATGATTAATTAGAGCGGAATTAATTCACAGTTGACACAGAAGACGAGATAGGAGTTAACATGGAGGTTAAGATGACGGTGGGGTCTGGAATCAGACAGCCAGATCCAAGCCTTGCCTCTGCTACTGTGTTACCTCCCCACAAATTCCTTACTTCTGACCCTCAGTTTTCTTATCTATAAAATGGGAATAATATTACCTCCTGCACAGCTGCGTTGTGAGATTTTAGATAGTCTGTGTGATGTCTTTAACAGCGCCTGATTGCAGTGAGTGAGCAATAAATGGAGGGGCTATGAAAAATGAGCCTCCATCCTTGCTATTTGGAAGTTATACCAATAAACGAAGTAGTTCCAAGACTGTAAGAATTTAAACACCTGATTTTCAGACCAAAGGTTACTTTAAAACTGCTAGCAGTCTATTGCCCTTTTCCTGGCTGCCTCTGAAGTATGAGCACATTCCTGAAGCCAGACTGCCACCCTCTGAAGTCCAACGCTGCCAGTCACAACTGTGCTCCCTTGGGCAAAGCTTTTACCCTCCCCGTGACTCAGTTTCCTCACTCATATAAGATGAAAACAGTACAGACACCCAGGACAACGGTTACCCTTGGGCTAGAGGAAGAATGACCACAACAGGGCAAGGGGGCTACTGAGGCTGCTAATATTTTGTATCTTGATTTGGTGGTGGTGACATGGATGTGCCTCCCTTGTGAAAATATCCTGCTGTACTCTTAGGATGAATGCACTTTTTCCTATAAATCTCATACTTCAGTAAAATGTTTAAAAAAGTAAGTAATATGAACATCACCAGATTGTTACAGTGATTAGATGAGTTAACATACATATAGTACTCAGGATAGTCTCTAGTATATAACAAGCACTGGGTATTAACTATTGTTATTATGAAAAAACAATATAGCAATAATCTCTGTTGATAAAGGAATTCAATCTATAATATCTTCACTGTCAGAAAATTTGATTGCAAAGGTAGACACCTTCGAAACACACATGGCTTCTTTAATCTGTCCTGCGCTGTCTCCAGTGAGAAGCAAATCAGCAACGGTCTTGGGTCCCTTCTGGGCGATGCCCACAAGCTGGAGTCAGTTTGTTTGGGAGTGCAGCAGGAACATAATCAGACGGACTGGGCTTTGGATTTTATCTTGTTTAATTGCTTCCCAGGACCCAGGGCAGGTTATTTAATCCTAGTAAGACCCTCCGTTTTTCCATCTATAAAATGGGGCTATAACCATGTACTATATACACTTGTGAGAGAAATAAGTAACAGAAATATTTATGTTGCACTTACACGGCCATGTTCCCATGTGCCCAGGGTGCTGGCCTTGACCACAGGCAGGCCTTCTCCCTGCAGGGGTGACCCCTGAGGCTGTCAGCACAGTGTCCTCTCCCATGGCCAAGCGAACACCTGAGGCAGCGCCTCCAAGACCAGCATCCAGACCACCAATCAAAGGGGACGAGTCCAGACAGATTCCTTGCAAGGACACTTTGCTTCAAGAGGACGCAACGTCCTCTCGAGTCCACAACATGCTTAGCTTTGGCTCAAAGAAAGTCCAGATCTCACCCCTCTATGAGAGAGGCACAACTGATGAGGCTCCTGATATTTTATTTTGTCTCCCTGAAGGCTGACTTCTCGGCAGTTTTTTCAATGTTCAAAGGCAGATATGGTTAAAACTAAACCAAAAATTACATCTTAATAGTTTGTTAATCCAGACTCGATCCTCACAGATTGACTGTTGCCAGGCTTCATGCAGTCACCTCTCAGGTTAACTATACTCCTGGTATGTGGTGCAGAGTCACAGCTGACTTTAAGGGAACTGTGCAGGCTAGGATGGCATTCCATGTTCTGCGTCCATCCTCTGACTTTCACAACAAAAGGGGAGCTACGGGCTCACGTGTTCCTCCTATGGCCCAAACCTTCACATGTACCACTGAATGTCAAGTTCCCGACACCGCTGTGGAGAGACTAGGAAACTGGGGGCCAGACAGGTAAAATAACTTGTCCTGTGCTAAGTCTTCTAGTGTAGAAGCAGTGCAGCTAATCACTGAACCCAACTGAACAACCAATACCTTTGTACTACTGATTCATCTTATTAATTACTATGACACATTGTTTCAATCAACAAAGATATTGAGCAACTATAACTTATTAGATGTTTGTTGGGCAAGTACCAGAGGAATAGAGTCCTTAAGTAGCTTGGTGATTGGCCCAGCCTCCATTAAAGTGCCCAGGGGAGATGGTTTCCTATAGAATATCACACCCATTTGATGGATGAGGCTAAAGAGACTAAACAGTTGGCCCGTGTGCATACAATCGGCATTTGAAAGAAGGAGGATCTGGATCTGGCTCCCGCGTGCTCCTGTTCCTTCCACTACACAGCACATGGAAAGTGTGCTCAGATGCACACGCATATACATGAGCACAGAACAAAGAACAGCATGGGGAGCTGGTGGCCTCCTAGGAGGAAAGGAAGGAGAAGTCAGAGGGAAAGTGGAAAGGACAGGAAGAGGAAAGGCAAGCAGTCAGGTATCCTAAACCCTATATTCCCTCCTGAAATCTCGGATACGCACAGAGGGAAGAGTGACATTTTCCTTCCCTTCCTCAGGCCCCAAAGGTCACTGAGCTGCCAAGCAGTTGATAAACGTAGTGGTTTTTCTTTGGAGCCAGGAGTCACTGATTTGCTCCTTCCTGCTCCGCAAAATTAAAAATCCAAGCCCGACAGTTCAGAGGACCCCTGAAAACACCGCTGGAATTTCCCAGTGTGCTTTAAACAGAAACAGAAGCTTGGCAGGGGAGGGAAGTGCTGTAAGCACCCCTCGGGTCAGGCCACATCCACTCCTCACAAGGTAATAAGCACTGACTCTCATTAACGAATCCAGAGATTGCCAACCCAGGTCAGCAAAGGGGCCATTTCTCCATGCCTGACCAACCGTCCACTGGACATTCATTCATTCATTCATTCACCCCTTCCTTCACTCACTTGGTCAGTCATGCATCAGTCAGCCATTCAAGTCAACTTTCTGTATGCTAGCTCTTAAGGACAGAGAGACACTAAAAGACGATTCCTAAACCCAAAGGGCTCCCAGCCTACTTGGAGGAGGGCGTGTGTGGTGGGATGAACTATAACCAAAACCCTAAGGAAAGGCACAGTGGTATGTAGAAGAGACCTCACTGGTGGAACATCTCCATTCACACACAGCTTGTGTGATTCCCTCCCCTGGCTGGTGCTTGAGCCACGGTCAGGAAGTCCCCAAGGCAGGTGTCCCGGCTCACTCACTCACTAGGCTAGGCAGCTTTAAGCAAGGCCCTTCACCTCCTTTAGCATCAATTTCCTTCTCTGTGAGATGGGAGTCATGATCCTATCCTTCGGGATGGCTGAGAAGATGAAAGGAGAAGCTGGAGGGCCTGCGTTTCACATAGTGCCAGCCGTAATGCAGAGGCTTGGCGAGTGCCGGCCAGTTTCCTTCTAAGAGCTTGGTTTTGCCAGCTCTGCTGTGCGCTCACTCTGCAAGCCCAGCCTGGCTTCCTCTCTGCCATCAGAATGGAGGGGTGAGCCTACGGACACCTCTGGTTCTGCGGGTGTTTTCCATGAAACTGAAACACGCTCCCACTGCTGGAGAGTCTGTACTCTCACGAATGAAAAGAGGACGAGAAGGTGTCAACATCTTTCACCACTACTGCAAAATACAAACGAGAGGGGAGGTGGCAGAGCAGGTGGTAGCTGTGAAGATGGTACAGGCATAGAGCACGGTGATTCTCTCTACTCCGCAGACCCTGCTCTTCTATAAGGCCCTCCTGACTACCTCGTCTCTCTGGTCCCAAGCCAAGTACAGCCGGCAACACCCACTTGCCCTCAATTAAAACTTGTTCAGTGGTGTTTCTAATTGTTTCATGCGTACTTGTCATTTTTCCCTTAAAATAACTTTTAACCTTAAGACATCCACATATACTGCAATAATGCTTACCACTGTCACCTATAAAGTACTGCAGAGTTTTAAATACCGTATTTTTAAGTATATTATTTTATGTGACCCTCAAAGCGACCTCATAGATAGGTATTATTATTCCCATTTTACAGAAGAGAAAACTGAATCTCCTTCCTCAAGTCCTGGAGTAATAACAGAGCTAGGATTTGAGCTTGGGACATTGGGCCCCAAAGCCTGGTCCCTTTGTCCCTTCTGTGTAGCTCCCTCTACTTTCCTGGCTTAGCAAATACTGAGGATACTGACCAGGTCACATACTTCTCTTGTAACCTCCGCGGACAGACTTTTCATAGGACAGATATGCAACAGCAAACAGTCCCTAACAGCAGGTCAGTACCACATTTTTATTTTGTACACACAAAAACACCTCACACAACAAAATAATTGGGTTTGAGTTCCAGTCCTGCTAATTGTTAGCTGTGTGACTCTGGACAAGTCACTTAACCTCTCCGTGTCCAGATTTCATTATCTGTACAATAAGGCCACAACCATTAGAGCACAGACTTGGGAAAATTAAATAATGAGCCCAATGCATCTGGCAGTATTTCAAAAACGGTATCCACTGATTTGAAACGATGAAACCTGAATTTAAGAGTTTCACTGGGAGTATAAGGAGATGTTGGTTCCCTAGTCCCAAAATGGTTTGGGGTCACCTTCTCATAAAATAGGGCCTCATTCTTCCCACATAACTGCCACTTGCCATCATTCATTCATCACTAAGCACGGAAAACCCGAACTCCCATCTCCACCTGCCTTTTATTTGAAATGTCAATTTTTAAAGAGTGGAGAGGTTGGAAACCCAATTTAACAAGCACACTGAAGCATTGTTTATTGCCCCCATAAACATGGCTTAGTGAGAATTACGGACTTAATCAGAGGGAACTTATCTCCCGGTGAAAAGGAACACTTTAAATTTCAGAAATGGCACCTTCACTGTGAAAATCTCTTAACTTTTCAAACAAACTACAGGGGGTCTTAACCATATGGGCAGTAAAGCGGTAGCCATTACTGTGATTTGTCTTGCCCAAGAGCCAAGGAGCCCTATAGATCCGTAACAACTTTAAGATCTAGAAAAACTATTTGGAAAACCATATTCAGGAGACATGTCTCTAAAAACACCCGAAAGGTCTGCCTAGTGGGAAGTAATGTCTGTCTAGTTGCCAGGGCTGCCAGAAAGAAAGGCCCCCAGAGTCATTAGAACAGAGGCTATTTCCTAAGCAGCAGCATTGGGAAAGCATGCCTCTCCTCCTGTGCATAAGATGAAGCATTTAGCAATAGGTCATATTTGTAACCTGCTTTACAGAAAAGAGGTGCCATCTAAATCCCAAAGGCTGCTAAATGGTTTGAATAATTTTTTCTCTTTAAACAAATTATTCCAGAGGATGAGGTCCTGTGCACCCCAACTTCCCAGTCTGCAGCTTCATTAGGGCACCTCTGACCATTCCAGGAAAGGTTTTCATAAAAACATCCCATTTTGCAGAGAATGTATCAGCCTGGATGCCAGAGGCAGGAAAGGCAACAGATATAAAATTTTATTATTTCAGTGCCCCAGTAGCAGCCAGGAGGACTTAATGAAATCACCAAGATTTACAATCTGAAATAGCTATTGCACAGACAGATATGATTAAGGGAGCTGCGCCCTCTGACCTTTCAACCCTTTGATCCTCACACAGCAGGTGGCCTGGAGCCCCCTCCTGGGCATCTTCCCTCTCTTCCAACACTGCTGAACCTTGATGTGCAATAAGCCTGACCCTACACAGGTGACTCTCATGCTGCTTATCACCAGCAGCTGCTGCTAATGGAACAGCCAAGATCACTTGGCCTCGCAATTCTGCCCCAGAGATGGGGGGAGAGGGATCTGCTTTGCAGTGCCCAAATGGTGCTGAAATGATATCTAATAATCCAGACCAAAGTCCGCTTGTTTGGCAATGCTTAATGTGTCATTACCAAAAACTGTTCTAGAAATGGAGCTCTGTTTCCTCCGATTTATGCTTTTGAGTTAGGGAAGAAAATCACCTTTTAAAAGAGAAATTACAAATCTTAAAAAAAAAATCAACCCCGAAGTCCCAACTGCATCTCTCAGAACTTCCCTAAAACCATGTGCAGCAAATTTATACCAATGAAAATCAAAACAATTTTTGGAAACCTAAAATTGACTGTTTTCAGTTCCATGAAATTTCATTTAAAAAAGCCCATATGCCAAAATGTCCAAATTCTCTTATTTTTAAAAATTGGGATGACTTCCAAAATCAGAGCTATCTTTTTCTTCCTTTTTTTTCCCCCTTCTAAAGCTAAGGATGGGTAGTGTGCATATGTACTTATCAAGCTTCATAATTTAACCCATTCGACCAGTATAAAATAGTTGCAATAAAATGCTAAAGAGGCAGGATATATTTATTATCACTGGATCTTTCAAATCAATTGATGCCAAGGTTTAACATATTCTATTTGGTTAAAGATATGTCCAGGAGTCTAGGCAGCCCCAGTCTGAAAGCTTTTAGTTTTTTGTTATGTTTTTTTTTTTTTTTTAAGATATTTCGGTTTATAGAGGAAAAAATTTTAAGCAGGACACATAAACCTGTGGAATGTTGATAACTTCCAACTACAAAAGAAAACTTTAGTGTCTCTGTTCATCATACTTAGGAAAAACCCTGAGCCAATGCCTTTGATTCTAAACAAACATAATATGGTGGCCCCCCTCTCTTTGCCTGGTCATTAATGTCTGAACTCAATGGGCAAAGGAAAAACCCACTTCTCTGGTAGCCTAAGTGGCATATATCTTAAATATTTACCTTTAAATTCATTTTGAAATCAGCAGAGAAACAAACAATATATAAGGAGAGGCTTATAGACTTCCATTTTAGTCACATGTTTCTCTATGGATATTTAAGGTTGGTACAGAGAGCAGTTTATGGAGAAATCAGTTTATTGGGGAAAAAAAAAGGTATGGTTACTACATGGAGTTTGGCCACCTTGTACAAAATTATCATTAAGCTAGCTTCTTCAAAGATACCTATCGGAAATAACTTTATTAATAAAAATAACTACTGCTGAGTGATGGCCTACTAATGTGCATGAGACTTTAGCCTTATGTTTTGATTTTCACCACTTTAAGACATTTGCCCCATTTTGCAGATGGCAATTTTAAGGCACACAGGCACAAAAGCTCAGTGACTTGGCCAAAGTTGCACACAGACAAATGGTGGAACTGGGATTCAAGCTCAGGCTCACCGCCTGCCCCTAAAGCCCATGGCCCATCCTCATTTTTCCCAACAAAAGCAAACAAACAAAAACAAAACAAAACAAACAAAAAGATCCAAAATAATAGCATGCAATAATCTGTGCAGAAAATGCTAGGTTTCAGCTTGCTTACACATTGCTGTGGCTCATTTAAAGGCCTTCTGAATCAATTATTTTAGGTCATTAAGAGGAAGTTTAATTTGGTTGACAAACACCCCTACTGTGGTGACCTCACATATCAACAACAAATGCCTGATGGTCACAAACCCGTACCATGAGTCTACTGAGCATGGTGTTAAACAAAACCACATGTGCCCAGATTCCAAGTGGGATTTGACTAGGCCAAGGGTACCGCTCTTCAATCATCACGCTGCTGGTCTCTGAGCTCCCACAACGGCCCCACCCCTAATCACTTGCAAGGAGTTTATGAAAAGAAGTCACCAGTCTTATGTGGCTACGCTCAGTTAAAAGTACTTTTAAGCTAATGTCAATTTATAAAACGTTACTCATTAAAAAAATACAAAAAGAGGCTGAAAAAGAGGACAGAGCCAATCCTAAGCAGATGTCTTTTAGCTTGTTTTAAAAGACAAGTGATCGGTTCTGCATCCATATAATATTGATACACATATCAAGTAGTCTTCCCTGCTTTCCATGGTTTCAGTTACCTGTAGTCAACCATGGTCCAAGAATATTAAGGGAAAAATTCCAGATATTTTGAAAGAAACCATATTCAAATAATTTTTATTACAGTATAGTTATAATTATTCTATTTTGTATTTGTTATTATTAATCTCTGACTGTGCTTAATTTATAAATTAAACTTATAGGTATGTTTGTATAGGAAAAAATATAGTACATATGTGTGGGGCAAAAGGTTTATAGTTGTGAATTTGCTAAACAGAGTTTATTCTTGTATCATTCTTTATTAATTATTATATTATTTTTCCATACAAAAAGCTGTAAACCTATGTATAGGGTTCAGGACTATCTGTGGTTTCGGGCAACCACTGAGGGTCTTGGAATGTATCCCCTGCAGATAAGGGGGCAACTACTATAATAACTTCCATTTTTTGGTACCCAACACATGGTAGGCACAAATTTTCTCATTTAGTCATCATTAAAAATTCTTATGAAGTGAAGAATCTACCCATTTTATGAACAAGGAGTCTGAGGCTGAAAAAGGCACCTTAACATCCCATATGCAAAGCCTGCATTTCCCTCAAAGGGGTGGCAATTAGAAATCATATGGCTCAAATGCAATGTATATTGATAGACCCTCGCTCAATGGTTGATATTATTAGATATTTCCAATAGGCATCTCTTAAGAGGATAATATAATAGTAACTTTGTACAAAGTGATCAAACTGTACAGTAACGATACCTTTATACCCCTGTGAAACCAATCTCTGCTTTAAACAACGGTGTGTGTTTATAGAGTCACCTTGTAGTGCTAGGGACAGAATTTGAATCCGGGTCCACATAACAGAGCCCAAGAGTTCTTTCCATTCTGCTATGCAGCTTCCGGTACGCTACCCTTATCTTAATATGACAGGAATTTGATTAGTAACAATTCTCTTAAAAACAATCTGTAAACTTTAAGTTTTCGTTGAAGTGAGTTTTAACATTGCTAAATGGAACCTACATAAAATGACTGGCTTAGTGATGATGGGAAAATTGGGAAATAAAAACATCAATGATGGTTTCACATTTTCTACTGGGATTCTCCCTCATAAATTACTCAGTTTTTCTAAAATGTAACAGGCTTATCTCATCTCACAAGAGATCATTTCAGTCACAACAAATTAGACTGAAAATGTACTGATTGCAAGAGATACTTACACCAGCCAGAAATATTGTTCCCTTTGATTACATAAATTACTACTGCAGCTTTAAATTGTTTTATATTAGCTAATTCCAACATTAGGGTAAGTGATATTTAAGAATCACACTCGTTTTAAACGCAGATGCAAAGAGGAAGCTCCCAGGGGAAATCCATCAGGTGAACTCCAGGACCATCTGAATGTTCTGGATGAGACAGAGGCTCACATAGGATGATTTCGCATGATAATATAATCTTAATTTTACTGAGGAGAGAATGGAGCTGTGGGAAGGCTAAGGAACCCAGCCCCAGTCACAGTGTTAGAGTTTTTCTCTGGAGAAACAGGAGGCTGCCAGACTGGATATCTCCCTTCCCCTAACCTCAACCATCCTCCCCCACCAGAGGCCACCCTGAGAGGGAAAGGCTCATAGAAAGGCCAACGGTGGGGCCTCTCCACCTAGGACTGGGGCAGGGACAGCAAATCTGCACAGATGGGAGGGTACAGAGAGCAGGAAAACTGGGGGCTGAGGAACTGGGTGCAAATTCAATGACCTCTCCGAGCCTCAGCTTCCCCCATTTGCAAATATGGCTACCTCACACTTGGCAGAGAGATTTTGAGAAATGCTCAAAAGTGAAAAGAGGTAAAGCGCCTGGCACAATGTTTGGTACTGAGCAAGGACTCAGAAGATGTCAGTTTCCTCCCGGCCCGCTCCCTTTCTTGCTAAAGCTCTCTCATGAACCTATGACTGAAACTACCAGGTGGACTTTTTCATGCAAATGTCACTTTTGTAAATCAGCAATATGAATACCTAGCACTAGAAAATAACTCTCACATGGAATTTCTCAATTCTTATGAAGACACACAAGCAAGTCACCACTGATAAAGGAATATAAATAGGGCTCAGAGTTTTGCATCAATCAAAGCATGTGTGCGCTACATCTAACTACTATCTACCTGGGGAGTCCTGCAAAGAAGCAAAACGGTATAATGGCAAACAAGAAACACTCCTCTTCACTCACTATGGAACCGTTTAAACATAAATATTCCCCCAAATGAACAAAGGATTAAAGACTTTCTATGCTGGGGGGAAAATAAGGATTGCAGAGACCAAGAGGAACTTTGACTCAGCACCTGGTTGCTGTCCCCAGGGTGGTGGCTCTGCACTGTTCCAAGCACGCGGTGCATCTGCAAACTTAGCTTCTAGGAGCCCCAGCTAAGCCTTCCCAGGTACGGGATGGTGAGAAAGGGAGCAGGAGAGGACTGCTGTGAGCTGGGCCCTGCCCAGGCCTCCTGAAATTGCATGGGAGGGAGAGGCAGTGAGCTCCAGCGGATGTGGTACCTGGGTCTCACTCCCCCCATTCCTGCTGCCTGGAACTATCACTTAGTAAGTAACCTAAATTTACGTCCACAAACTGGGCTGTGGGAAGAATATCTAATTCATAAAAAGTAGTTGGAAACAGAGAGGAAAAGTCAGAACCTAGTAAAAGTGGTGCTTAAAACCTCGAAGAAAGCCATCACTACAAACACTTCTGCCATGGCTTGGTAGCAAGGGAACCATTCGGAAGCTTGGGTTTGGGACGCTAACACATCTGAATTTTATACACACGGTTGTGGTGCGTAATTTACTTAAGAATTACCTTGATCTTTACAAATATCAATTTACTTTATTAACATGGTTAAGCAGTTTCCACGCATTTTATATGGAAGGACTGTGTTTCTAATGGCCCAGAAGGAGAAGGCCTGACCATGTCCCTCCCCTATTTACACTCTCCAATGGCTCTCTGTTGCCCTATAAAGTTCAGAGTCTTTAACACGGCTTACAAGGCCCTGGATGGCTGGCCCTCGCCTGCCTGCCTCAGCTCTCCTCTCTCCCTTCAGCCTTATGTTCCTATCAGACACTGAACTCGTCATACTTCCTGGAAACTCCACGGGCAACACCTTAGGTCTCTGTGGGTGCCGTTACCTGTTCCCCTGGATGAATTCGTATTTATCTGTTAGGTCTCAGTTTAGGCATTTCCTTCCTCTGAGAAGCATAGCCCTCAAAGCTAGGGTCCGTGTCTCCCCTACCAGAGTCCATGGTAACCCAAATTCACTGCAATTACTTTCTACTTGTCTACATGTGCTCAAGACAAAACTCTGTGAAGGCGGGATCACACCACACCCACTATTATACACAGGCTCCTGGTATGGGGCCGTGGCTGCTGCACAGAAGGGTCTCCAAACTATTGTCGAAGGGGATGTTCACTGCACATCTACCGCAGGCCAGACACGCTGGACGGATACAGGACTCATCCATGTAATCCTTGGCACAATCCTAACAGACGGGTACTAACTGCTAATACAGATGAAGAAACTAAAACACAGGGACAAAGTATCATGCCTTAAGTTACTCCAGCAGGGGCGTGGTCAAGCAGGGGACTGCTAGTGCATTTCTCACATTCTACAGAAGTGCCACTCCCATCCCCGGTACAGTGCCTCCAGCACTGCGAACCAGGAGAAAACAGGGCAGGCACCAACCAATTTTGTTCAAACTCTCTTTCCCTAGGAAATGAGAATGATGAAATTGACCCCTGGAACCCAAAAGTCCTAGAAACGCAATTTTAAAGCCATCAACTTAACAATGTAAATGGCTTTAAGGACGTTGATGAAATAAAAACAGCAATGCTTGTTGGTCTTTGTTGAATTCTTTCAGTGCCAGGCATTCTGCTAGGCACCCAACAATCATTTCTCACTGGACCCTCCAACAATTCCATAGGGGAGGTATAGCCATTGCCCTCATTTTACAGGTGAGAGAAGAGCTCAGAGGTGGATTACCTTGCCTAAGGTCACACAAGCAGCAAGTAATCCCAAGCCCATCTGCTGCCCTTTCCCCTTCACTGCCTCTTGTGTCTAGATGGAGCTTCATTTACAGGCTAACCGGAGCCTCTGTCTGAACTGTCATTGCTACCACCTTTACTTCTGCTTTCCTGACGATTCCCGCACCAGAAGTGACATAAAATACCCTGATGTCACTGAGCCCTGTACACCCAGCACTGTTTGTGAGCCTTGGAAAGGAAGTTCTTCGTTGATCAAAAAGGAGAAGTGCAAGCTACAAGACGTGATCTGGTACCAGACCTGGCATAGAAGAGGGGCTACAGAAACATCTCCTGAACTAAACCGAGGTTGAGAAAGTAAAAGGAAACAGTCATTGTGTGATCTGGCCACGTTTTGGTATTTCCTAGCTGCCAGCTAACATGATCATTTTCTCCAAGAAGAAACTAGGTCAATACCAAAACCATGGCTGTCCTGCTAACTTGCCACTAGACTCAAAGTAATGTTTGCTTAAACAAGAGAACAATATAAAGGGGCAGAAGAGGGGATAAGGATGGCGATGACCTATATATGTGTCACTTTAGAACAGCGATTTTCAACAGGTGTGCCTCGGCCCACTGAAGTGCTGCAAGAATTTAAAAAACATGCAATACCTGACTATTCCATCAGGAGTAGCGACGTTCTTTTCCCTTAGACTGTCAAATTAAAAAATGACAACAGCCAACACAACAATAGCCGACTGGTGTGAATGGATAAAAATTATACTTTTATTTTTTATCAGACTGGCAAAATTTTTTGGTGTGCCACAGAATTTGAGTAGTTAGCTTATGTATGCCATGAGATGGGAAAAAAATCACTGCTTTAAAAGGAAGGCAGACTCTTTAAGGTGACTAGGTTACCATTTAACAAATAGCCCTGTAAGAGAATGAAGACTAGATTTAGCTCTTCCCCCAAAATAATCTTTTCTCAAGTGAGAATGCTAGGTTATAATTTATATCTCTTTTTGTGCAACAAATATGAGTGTCATAAAAATGGTTAAAAAGTCTTCCTATGGTAGCTTTTTCTAAACTTTTATGAACATCTGCCACATTCATTTGAAGTTTAAAAAATTCTGGCACATATGCAAAGGCATAATAAGGTGCCTATAGCTTTCAAGAAAAAATAACAAGGCAGTCAAAAATAAGCCTTTTGCTGAATTGCCAGTAAGAACACTAGTATGCGGGAGGAGATGGGCCTTCCCGAGCTCCTTCTCCAAAGAGCTCCTGTGGCCCCAGGTACGAGCTACTCCTTCAGTATTACAGCCCGTAGTTCCTGGAAGAAATCTCACGGGAAGCCTCCCTCTCATCTGAAGGGTATAATAGAATCACATAAACCCAATAAAAAAGCACTACTAGAGCACTCCAGTCTGAGCTGAAATCCATGGGAGGAGATTAGAAGACTAAATTCCAAGACTGGTAGTTCATGGCTGCCTAACATGCCCAGGCAATGCTACTTTGTCCAGAACGCTTCTTAGCTGACTGCAAGTGTGGGGTAACTATTTTTCTTCTTTTTTTTAGTGCTGACCACATAGGAGTTCAGCATGGCATACTTTCTCCTACTTTAGCTAATTAATAGGGCTAAGAATTACCTTGGCCAGTGCTTCCAGAATCTTCTGACTTAAAGCCTTTCAAAGGCTGAGCAGAGTGGACTTGCATGCATTCACCTAAGTGCAAAACTGTCTCAAGTTTTGGCTTAAAGATTTATGCATATTTCACACTGCATGTTTTACTAACGAAAGGCCTTGTTTTAAATTACTTACAAGCATATAAAGGTAAAAAATGTGCTGCGTCCACCTTTAAGTAAAATCACGGTGCTGGGCTCTCGGACAACTGTGGCGCCCGTCGGAGGGCCCTAAATGTGCTCTGAACTCCAGTTTCCCACGCACTCCGTCCTTCTTTTCAGAAAGTGCCTGCCTGTGCCCTACTAGGTGCTGAGGACAGACACCATGGTAAGTGAAGCACAGTCCTTGTTCCCAAAGAACTCATGCTCCAAGGGTTGGTGGAGAGGGACAGGGAAGCACACAGCTATCCCCCACAACAAGAGGTACAGTAAGTGAAAGCTGACGACAAAAGGAGAAGAGCTGGAGGCCGGCAGGGCTTAGCCACGCAGAGGTGTGGGGACGTGGGTGTGGTCAGGGATCAGTGAACACACTGGCTAACAAGGCACAGTGAGAGGACAGAAGGCTTGACAGCAGTGAAGAGACCCAGCAGAGCTCAGGCGCAGCGCAGAAGGAAACCGGAAGGCGGGCTACCAAAGGCAGAGTGACCCAGTAGAAGTCAACCCACTAAATGCCAGGACCATGAACTGAATTTTATATTCACCTTCATCTCCCCAGGACCTAGCAAACTGTGTGGAAAATAAGAGGCCTTCATTTGGCTTAGCAAATGAATGAATAAACCTTTATGGGAGTCTGAGAAAAGGGAAGAAAGATGTTAATGAAGGCTGTAAGGAACAGGCCAAGAGACATATCGGAGACTTGGTGACTATTCAGGAAGAAAGCATAAGGAAGAGGAGCACTCAGCCATGCTCAGTTTGTCCCACTTCGGTGACTTCGCAGGCAGTGGCGCCATTCACAGGGACCAGGAACACTGCAAGGGGAATGAAGCAGCTTGATGTGTCTGTGTGTGTGTGTTTGGGGAACGCTGAGTTTGAGACATCTGCAGGACATCCAGGTGAAGTTCAACTGGCACCTGAAACATGTGGACCTGTGTTCACAGAGAGGCACGCCACGGTTAGAATCACAGCTGAGAGTGACGGGCATTACCTTAGTAACTGAGACAAAAAGCCGCCAACAAGATAACTAGAGGGCATGTGGAGAAGAAAAATAGGGCAAGACTAGAAACTTGGACAATGCTGAAGGTAAAGGGACGTGAAACGGGATCTGGAAGAGCCTTGCTAGAGCAGGCCGGCGGGCAGGAGGAGAGACAGAAAGGGGCTGTGCACCCCAACAGACCAAATGATCTTTGGATTAGGGTTTCCAACTTCACAACAATTGGCACCAAAGGCCGATTAGAAAGTGTTCAATTTAAATTTTTCCAACAGGAGCTTTGACTACACCCCCAAACTTGACAAACAAAGGTAAAACACAGAAGAAATCTCTTCAATCTGATCTAAATACACCAGCCGAGATAGTCCATAAACTGTGTGCTGTATGTGCTCAGGGCTGGGTGATGACAAGGAGGAACTGTTAACAGAATGCAGGAGCCACATGGCCGTCCTGTCAAATTAGAAATTTGAGCAGATTTCTGTGGTCTATTTTGATCAAGATTCTCAATGTCAAACAAACAGGTTTTTCGATAACCAACTTGTTTCATTTTCATAAGCACAATAGCACAGTGTGCAACAGTTAGTGAAGAAGCAGGTGGTCCTCGTCGACGTGAAATGAAGGGAACAGAAGAAGAGAAGTAGCACTTCCTTTAAGACATGCAAAGCATCATCACAGACGGATATGGCTTTAGATTTTCCCTCTGAGAGCTTAGCTCCTGTGCAAAACAGGCAAGCCCCCCAGCTCCCACCCCATTTTGCTCTGGTACAAATTTAAGCTCTCTCCTGAGGAGGGAAAAGCTTAGGGTTCAGATCTACAAACCAATGGCACAAATGAATCCTTTAAAAGAATTGCTATCTAATTGGTACAGCCACACAGAAAGCAATCTGTAATCAGATTCATAGCTTTGACCAAGCATTTCTACATTAGGGGTTCTAGCTAAGGAACCAAGTTAAAATGCAGATAAAACCTTATGCATAAAGATGTTCACTGAAATGCTCTTTATAGTAGTGAAAAATTATAAACAACCGAAGTGTCCTACAATAATAGGAAAATGGTTAAGTTATGATATTTCCAAACAGTGGAATGGGAGGTAGCGAACTAAAGATTTTTCTTACTAAGAGTAAATAAAAATGTGTAGAAACCCCCATGCCATAATATTAAGTGACATATAAAAACACAAAATTATATACAGAACACATATCAGTGACATACATTTATACAAAATATATATTCATAAAATAAAGACTAAGAGAAAGAATAACAAAATGCTAAATGGTTGAGTTTAGAATGGTATTGTGGATAATTTTAATTTTCCTCTTTATACTTTTATATACTTTTTTCACACCACATTTTCTATAATAAAAAAATGTAATATTGTCCTAGTGGTTTAGAATAAAAATCATTTTGAAAAGCAAATCATTTTCCTTTCTCATTCAGACCTTTGAAGACCTATTTCCTCCTGCCTCTTCGAACTTCACTCCCTCACCCACGAAAACTGACAATCTCCAAGCAAAGAGGAAAAACACCGGAATCGAGGGCCCAGTGGAAAGGGTTAAGCTGAGTGTGCAGCTCTGTGCACCCGGGAGGAGGGCACTGAGCACGCGGCGTTGCTTCCACATGCTCCCATGCGGAGAGCTGTGATTCCACAGACCGTGTCTTTTCCATTGCCACGGAGCAAAACAAAACGGCAAGCAGAGAGATCTAGGGAGGAAAGGAGCCAACTTACCTCCATTAAACTTAAATGGATTCCTATGAGGTAGGGCATGGGAGCACTGTGAAGAGAAACAGAGACACACAGCCACTTTAATGTCTGTTGCTTCTGACAGAAAATTACAGATGGTTCACTATTTGGAGAAAAACTGTTTTAATAAACGTATGCACAGTTACATTTCCTTTCACAACAAAAACCCTAATATGACATTTTGTTCCCAAGCCTCGAAACTTCAGAAGAATTTCAAACTGCAGGCGGCACTGGAAGCCGCACGGCGGTGGGAAGACGGCCGGCGCTGGTGTGAGTCCCCAACTAGCAACCAGGCGGCTGCACGGCCTCAGCTGCCTTATCTTTAAAATGGGGGCTTAAAAAGGGGGGGGGTCTTGGAAGCAAACTGGTAGGCTGCTATCAGTGAAAGAAAATATACATCGCGTGATTAGTCCAGATCCTGGTACAAATGGGAGCTTTTATTGCCACAATTACAACAGAAAAAGCAGTTAGTTAACAAGGTGGAAGGGGGAATGACTTTTTATTTGCTGTTTCCTTCTGTTGTTGAGGTAGGGGATCTCACTGTCCACTCCGATTTGACAAAGGCAGGGAGAGCAGCCGGCACACGTGCCATCCAATGCCACTACCATGCAGAAAGCCCCCTCCCACTGCTTCACTCACAGGGTAATGGGTTCCTATGCTGGAGACTGAGCAGGAATGAGAACCCAGCTCCAAAGGTTTGAAGCCTTGAGCATTATGGATTGACTTCTGGTGTCAGGACTCCGTACCTCTGTGTACACACACACATTATCACTTATGATGTTACTTACCAATGATAAATGTATGAGGAAGTTCAAATTCATCTTTGCTAATCCCCATTTTACAGAGGAGGAGACAGGCCCAGAGAGCCTAAATCCTGTATCCAATGCCACAGAACAAAGTAAACAACAAACCTAGAATGTGACTTCCAAGTTTCTTCCTCTGTGCCATAGAGACTTTGTATTACCGACCCTGAAATCCCAGGCCCACCTCATACACAACCTTTTTCTTGGGGTGGGAGATGAAGGTCAGGAGTAGCAGGGAGGAAGGGAGCGACTGGCAACTTTTCTATGTATTTTTCCAGTATGTAATACATTCTATGATAAGGCGCAAAAGGGTACTTTTGAGCTTAGGGGAAAGCTACCTGGCTCAGACTGAGGTGACCAGGTACCTTTTCTCTGGGGCAGCTGCAGGGCTGGGAGTAAACTTACAGAACAGCTTTCCTGGAGACAAGGCTGGGGAAACGAGGAGTGGGAAGCAAGGAGAAAGGAGAGGTTTGCTTCCAATTTAATACGAAGGGGTTTAGGCTTTTATCCTGAAAGCAATGGATAGGCAATGAAGGTTTTTAAACATCAGATGTGCATTTTAAAATTGCTCAAACATTTAAAAATAAGAAAGGGCACAATTCCCTCATTATCATTCGACAAATAAAATTCTTCAAGCAAAAATCATTCCCCAGAATATCAAATGTCCTCCTTACTACAGATCTCAGCAGTAATATATCTTGGGAGCCTGTAAAACAGACTTGAATATTAGCAGCACAGTTTGGGAACTATTCTTCTAGAAGACTTTTGTATTTGACAATAGCCAAAGAAAGAGTTATACACACAACTGCAGTGAAAGTGGAGTTGTCTTTTTTCTTTCTTCTTCTTCTCCCTTTTAAGAAAAGGTGTCTGCTGTGCGCATTCAACTGCTCTTCGCTTTTAGGGCCAAGGCAATGCCCTACGATATTTTTTTCCCTTAAACTGTAAACCATTAGTTTAGCTGCCAGCTACACAAATGCTCACACTTCCCAGTGTGCCTGGCTCTGCTATCCAACTTCTTTCCAGTGTACACTGAAATGAATGTGTTTCTAATTAAGTAGCTTCAGGAAAACGACAGCTTCAATGTCAAAAATAAAAAGTCTGAACCCTGGCAGGAAGTCTTAAGACTACAAATGTCTCATCTAGTGGAACCTTGCCTAATATAATGAAAGGAAGCAGGAAGAGTGCAGAATTCCAAAAAATGGACACTTATTAATGTGTCCAGAAGCACAGCATAATACATAGGAGGGAGAAAAACTCAAATCCATAATATTTAACCAAATCTTATCAACTTTTCCAGTTCCTACAATTCAATCTTGCAACTGACCAATGACCCCAAGTTTTAATTAGCATTTCAGAACTGAAATTCCAAAAAATGAATTCACACACAGAAAAAGACATTCCAACAATTGTGAGAAAAGGATGAAAATAAACACCTACAGCAAAAGTCTCTGTAAATTCAACATAAGCACAGGTTCTTATCTGAAAAAATATTTTCTAGAATTTTAAATACATAGGTTTTAATGCCATGCCCTTTTGTCCTGCAATAAAAATCAATGCTATCCTAAAAGAGAAGGAAGAGGAGTCTTACAGAAATGACCGCAAGATGGGATAAAATGGAACTCCCTCTTCAGTATCATTAGGTAGGTCTTTTAAAAGTCCAATAATTTCCCAAAGAGTAATTATGGCCTATCATAGAAATGTAGTTTCTTAGCCAAGTATTGTTAGGGCTGCTACAGCTCTGTATTTAGAAAATATTTAAAACACATTTATTCTGAAATCACAGCAGCTCCATGTTTTATATGAATGCAAATTTAGACAAATACCTTTTATACTGTTGTTATTTGCTTACAAAGCCTCAAATACTTCCCTGAATCTAATGCATTTTTGCTCTACATATATACTAATTACAAATTCCAAGAGGGAAGAATGGGGAAAAAAGAAACCCAGAATTTCCTTAACATCTCAATGTAGCCAATATGTAACTGGGTAATTCTAAAAGTGTTCTGAGAACAATTTCTATTCTCATTATACAATACCTCAATAATCATTACTGCTGCTGACTTGTTTTCTTTTGAAACCTGTTTTCTATGGCTTCTAGTGTAAAGGGAAAATTTTCTGGGGAAAAAGTCACTCGCTCATGATCATGTCATCTTAATACAACTACTTTTATTTTTGTATTATTCTTCTCCAATACTGGCCTACACTAACCAACACTTTTATAGCTTTGAAATTTATAGAGTGTATATATTTTATTGTTTTCTTCTTGGCTTCAGTAACATTTCTCATATTTTACTACAATCTTTGTGATTACCTTAAAACTATGTAATATTCCAAAATATATGGATGTACCATAATTTACTGAACTCTATTCCTAGAATTAGACATTAAGTTGCTTCCATCTTTTCACTATAAATTACACTTAGTGAAAACAAACAACTTCATGTGCATGAATTCCCAAGCATGGAATTAGTAAATCAAAGGGGAAGACTTTTTGTTACATCTTTTGTTATATCTTGGCAAAGTGTTTTCTAGAAAGGCAGTACTTGCCCCAGTGAAAATCTTTCAGGACTGTTGCAGGGATAGAGATAACCTATCAAGCACCTAGCACAGGAGTAGCACATGGTAGACTCAGTGAGTGACTGTCGCCGTGTCCAAATGGGTTCTCTTTGAGCCCCTGGCATGGCTGGCACCTCTGGACCCATTCTCTTAGTCCCCAAAGACTGCTTTCCTGTTCCTGCTCTGGTTCTGATGGATACCTGGCAAACCTTGGTAAGGATGGTTGAGACTCCATTAATCAATGTGGGGAGCTAGACCTGCATCCTTTCTGCATGTGGGTTTACCACTCCAAGCGCACTCTCCTGTCCCCTATCTATTTACTGAGTTCAGTAGGGTTGCTGATCACTTACTTCAGAGGGCAACCTTTACTCTTGATTTAACGTACCACCAAGAAGGCAAAATCTACCAAGTAAACAAAATATAAAAAATGAATTGGTTAAGCTAGTCCTAAAAGTGCTCTTCACTTCAGAGTCTGACTCACTTGAATCATTTTCTGATTCAGAGTCATCAATGTCCATGTTTTTCCCAGGTTATTTCAGCAACAAAACATAATAAAACTTCATCTACTAGAACTATCTTCCCTAGTTAGGTCCCAGAAAGAACTTGTTGCTTTTCAAGAAAACATGAATACAAATATCCGTTTCACTAACAGCAAAAATATACCATGGTTCTCTGCTCTGGTACCTTTCAGCACTCACAGCGACTTTACATTTCAATGCAGAATCTGGGTGCAATTTTGCAGACATTTTCAACAGCAATTAAACACAACATGTGGAGAACCAACAATGCACATCATTGAATTAAAGTGGTGATAATATTAACAGCTATGACTAAGGCCATGCATAGGCAGGCCATGACAGCTGTGTCACAACTGCCCTATGGCTAACAGTGATTGTGGGATACCACTGAACACCTCTGAAGAGCAGAATAGAGTGTATCTGTGCTAGGGCTTTGTTCTCTGAGAATTATTACACTATCTGACTTCATCAGTTACATACTAGAAGAGAAAAAGCTATTCTTTCTCTCTTCCTGCCTGCAAAGGAAAAGGATTCTGTTGCTGGTGTCAAGGCAGTTACAATATAATGACCTTTACCTGAAAGGTATGTTCAGTTTGAGTTATCTTAAGCAGAAAAGGAACTAATTTTTTTTGAGCTATTATAACCCAACTGCCTCAAGGCAACTCTGCAAGGTAGCATTATTTTCCACATTTTCAGAATGGGAAACAGGCTCAGAAAGGCAAAGTAACTTGCCCAAGGTCACACAGCTAGTAAATAGTACAGCCACATCCAAACTCAGGGCTGCTGGACTGAAAGCACATGCTGTGTCTATGGTGCCCCATGGTGCATACTCAGTATTTCAGCCAAAGGAAAGGAGAGCATGCTGGTATACCATGGGGCCATTCACCCAACGCTCTGATCAAACTCTACACCACTTCTCTTTCAGGTAAGTTCTACAGCATGAGCTCATTCCTCACAATGACCAGGCATGAATATGGATGCTGCAGACTTATTAATGGCCCAGTAGTCCCCATTCATTATTATTGCACTTTCACAATTTTACTTCTTTCCCCCAGGTCACTCAAGCCCTCTTAATGATTTCCACTTGAGGTGAGCAGCAACTAACTGGAAGACAGTCAGGTGAAATAAAAAAACTCTAGTTGCTCAAATACGTAAGATACAGCTTCCTGAGTCCTGTCCAGTGTGGCTTAGTTGGTTGGAGCCTCGTCCTAGAACCAAAGGTTGCAGGTTCAATTGCCGGTCAGGACACATACCTAGGTTGTGGGCTCAATCTCCAGCCCGGGAGAGTACAATCCCCAGTCTGAGCGCATACAGGAGACAACTGATCAATGTTTTTCTCTCTCCCTTCCTCTTTCTCCAAAAAGCAATGAAAAAAAACCAAAACAAAACATCCTTGGGTAAGGATTAAAAAAGGTAATACAGCTTCCTAAGACAAAGAAGGGAGGGGAACACTGGGCAGAGGTAGGCGGGCACTGTGCTGTGTAAACTGTAACGCTAACTATGCATTTATATGGGAAGAAAGAAGAGAAAAGCAGTGGATCTTCCAAACCCCTGGGCAGCTCTAAACAGGTTCCTTTCTGCGGTAGAAGAAGTGTTGCTCACCTCGGGACAACTATGAAATTAAAGAAACCACGTCCATCCAGACTAGTAGGAGGGGCAGAGACATGGAATGGGCTGGTCCCACAGTCATGTGTGGGGATAAAAATTCAGGGGATACCTGGGGAGTGAGGAGTCCCAGGCCCAAAGAGGCCCCCCCATCCCAGGGTTCCAGTGCCAGGAAGACAAATCCCCTTAACCCCTGGCTGCAAAAAACCAGTGGGGATTGAGTTGGTAGAAGAAACTTCTGGAGTCCCAAGCAGTTCCTCTTACAGAACCCTCACATGGACTAATTCAGATTCATTCCCTCTGAGCTCCAGCACCAGGGTAGCAGCGTGAAAGGCATACAGGGAAGAACTGAAGTGTCTGGCATCAAGGCAAGAGCTGGGTGACAGCATTCTCTCAGACAGAAAGGCAGGCAGAGGCCATTGTTCCTTTGCTGAGTCCTCCCCCAACAGAACTACAGAGCCAGTAAGCAGGTGCCGTACCTGAGACTTCATCAACCTGGCTCACACTGCTTGCCCTGCCCCTGGAGATCCCCTGAGACTCTGTCTATCCCACCCAATTCTATTAACCAAAACTATTAACAGTGACTTTTCCATATGACTGGCTGGTCTTGGCTCAACTTCCTAAATCCTCTCAAAAAAGCAACAGCCAGCCTCAGTGAGCCCCATCTCTTGCTAAGTGGCCCCAGGTCAGGCACTAGCAGCAACCAGCCTTGATTCAAAGCTTGGTTTCACCTGGGAATCTCTAAGCCCAGCACAAGTAGCAACCATCTCAGACTGCTTTACAGCTCATGCAGGGTGGACCTGGGCAAAACACAGGCTGGGGCTGACCTTGGCCTGCACCACCCAGCAAACCCCAGATCCTGCACACCCAGTGGACAGCTACAGATCATGTCGGAGCACCACCACTATGCCCCTGCACAGCTGATTCTCCACGGAGGGTGAAGGTTGGACACCAGTGGTCACAGCCAGTCCTTGCAGCTGACTGGCCTGAGTAAATCCCTCCCAGTGATCTGCCAACAGCAAGCAAGGCTCCACTACAACAGCAGGGTGTACTCAGCCCACATGAAGGGTGCACCTCAAGAACCCAGCTTCGGTGATAGGGGAAGCTGTGTTTCTGGACCCTAAAGGACACCTACTGCATTAGGTCACACTACCAAGACAGGGAGTCATTTCAGCTCTACCTAATATATAGAAACAAACACAGGGAGGCTGCCAAAATGAGGAGACAAAGAAACATGGCCCAAATGAAAGAACAGATCAAAACTCCAGAAAAAGAACTAAATAAAAGAGAGATAAGCAATTTATCATATGCAGAGTTCAAAACACTGGTTATAAGGATGCTCAAGGAACTTAGTGAGGACCTCAACAGCATAAAAAAGATCCAGTCAGAAACAAAGGATAGACTAATTGAAATAAAGAACAATTTATAGGAGACCAAAAGAATAGTGGATGAAGCTGAGAATCAAATCAACGATTTGGAATGTAAGGAAGCAAAAAACAACTTATCAGAACAACAAAAAGAAAAAAGAATACAAAAATATGAAGATAGTATGAGCAGCCTCTGGGACAACTTCAAGTGTTCCAACATTTGTAGCATAGGGGTGCAAGAAGAGGAAGAAAAACAAGAAATTGAAAACTTATTTGAGAAAAACAATAAAAGAAAACTTCCCTAATTTGGTGAAGGAAATAGACATGCAAGTCCAGGAAGCACAGAGAATGCCAAAGAAGATGGATGCAAAGAGGCCCACTCCAAGACACATCATAATTAAAATGCCAAAGGTTAAAGATAAAGAAAGAATCTTAAAAGCAGCTAGAGAAAAGCAGTTAGTTACCTACAGGGGAGTTCCCATAAGACTGTCAGATGATTTCTCCAAAGAAACTTTGCAGGCTAGAAGGGATTGGCAAGAAATGCTCAAAGTCATGAAAAGCAGGAACCTATAGCCAAGATTGCTCTACCCAGGAAAGATACCATTTAGAATCAAAAAACAGATAAAAAGATTTCCAGAAAAAACTAAAGAAGTTCATCGTCCCAAACTATTATTATATGATATATTAAAGGGACTTATTTAAGAAAAGGATTTTTAAAATGAATAATAAAATGGCAATATATACATATCTATCAACAATTAAATCTAAAAAACAAACTAAGCAAACAAGAAGAACAGAGACAGAATCACGAATACGAAGAGCATTTTGACGGTCTCCAGATGGGAAGGGGGTGTGGGGGGAATGGGTGAAGAGGTGAGGGGATTAAGAAGTACAAATAGGTAGTCACAGAATAGCCATGGGGATGTACAGTACAGCATAGGAAATGGAGTAAACAAAGAACTTACATGCATGACCCATGGACATGAACAATGGTGTGGGGATTGCCTGAGGGAGTAGTGGGAACTGGGTGGAGGGGGGCAAAGGGGGAAAAATTCGGACAATTGTAACAGCATAATAAATAAAATATAATTTTAAAAAGATTCTAATTAAGTGGAAAAGGCTTTTACTCTTTATAGTTCTCCAGTTATTAATAATGATACTGGCTCACAAATAAAAATTGCTTTTCCATTAAAGAAAAGAAAAATATGGTTATTTGATATGTATAGCTGAAAAATAAAATACCAAGTGGACACTTCATTGTCAGAAGAAAACTATATTTGCCTTACTAACGTCATTGAATTAATCAATACTCTTTTTTGTTCTAAACAGGATTTAAGGCAATTTATATGACTATGTTCAATATAGCAGTGAAAGTAGGAAAAGAAATAGGGGCAAGGTGCCATGGCTGGGTGGCTCAGTTGGTTGGAGCAGTGTCCCATACACCAAAAGGTTGCGGATTTTATCCCCAGTCATATGGGAGGCAACTGATCGATGTTTCTCTCTCTCCCTCTCTACCCACCTTCCTCTCTCTCTAAAATCAACAAACAACAAAGAAAAAAAATGCAGGTTGGGGTGAGGTTAGTTCTGCATGTGTGTGCTGTGAGGTCTGCACACCTGCTAGGACGCCTACAAATTTGTCTCCAAGGACTCCAGCTGCCAAGCCAAAGAGGGAAACAGAATCATAATGTGATTCACGGTGTCCATAGAGCAAAGACACTCAGGTGCTTGAATTTTTAAAAAGCAATGGGGAGGGGGAAGAGAAAATTAACATCTTATGATGTATTTATTATGTGCTGGTCAGTCAGTCAACAAACATTACTATGTATCAGGCACCACGTTGGGCTGAGGCTAGAGAAGAGAAAAGGAATTCTGTTCCCTGCCTATTTGGAGCTTATGGTTAACAGCAGACATTAAACTAGCATATTGCTGTGTGTGTGTAAGCTGGTGCTGAGACATCTACAGGGTCCTGTGATCCCCTCATTTCATCCTTGCAGCAATCTTGAAAGCCTGATCTCCATAATTTACAGAGGAACCTATCACTCAAAGAGGTGAAGTGACCTGACAAAGGTCACAGCTAGTGAGAGGCAGAAAAGACAGCTTGAGAAGCAGAAGGGGTGCAAATGCCACGAGTTAATTAAAGTTTCCTTTGGGGAAAAGTTATTTATTTAACTTTTTGCCTAGTTTCCAACCAGCCCTCCCGGATTTTTGATCAATAGCCGAGGATGAGGATCAACGAGAGGACAGGAGCGATTCTAGATTGGGAGAGGAGGCAGTGAACTGCCTAGTTTCCACCTGCAATTTTGGCAGCCAAACCATAGGGCTCACCACAGTGGAGGAGCTCAGTGTGTGCAGCTGGGCACTGGAGATGGTTTGCTAATTCGAGACAGGTGTATATCACTGGAGCTGATGGGTGAAGAGGGGAGAGGGAGGACAATGCCCTCTGAGTGTGGCCTTGTGGCTTCGTGAAGTAGTAACTCTGGGGGTTGGGTGAGATGCCTTCTAGAGCTCCCAGGCACTGAACGCAACCAAATGAGCACGTGAGTTACAAAAATAATGCCTTGGAAGAAAACCTGTAAGGTCAACATCAAAGCCTGGAGCAGTCCGCCCTTCTGTGCCTCCTCAGTCTACCGGAAGGAGACGGGCTTGGAAAACATCAGGAAGGGCTCAGCGGCTAAGACCACTGCAGCAGGACAAGTTAATCACAGAGCAAAGGTCAGGGGACGGGCTCCTATGGCCCCAGAGAGCTCAATGAGAACCAGAAGAGCTAGAGCCAGCTGCAAAGGGAAGTCTCAGGTTGTCAGCCCCCAGCGGCCTACGAGACTCTCAGACAAAGGCAGGAATGAATGACGTACAAAAGAAATGAGGAGAGAAAAAGAGAGAGAGAGAGATCTATGGAAAAATATATCAAGAGAAAGTAACAAAACAAGAAATGTAAAAAATCAAAAATGCAACTGGTAAAAAGAGGAAGATTGTCTCTTATTTTTGTGTGTTCAAGGGGACGACAAATCCACGGTTGAAAGATGACTCTGAGCCTAGCACTGTGCTCATGCTTCATATATTCTCCCTTGTGCCCAAACTCAGAGGCAGGGACACCTCACAAAAGCCCTGGCATGAGGTATCTTCCTCCACTGTCGCAGCTCCTGTGACGATGGTATTACACGGTCTGTGGATCCTACTCTATTGGTGACCAGAAACATCCTAGAATGTCTCTGCTGCAGAGACCACCACACTGTGCCTTAAAAGTTTCAGAACTTTCCTAAGTGTCCCCAGAAAAGGAAAACCAGGCCCAAGCTTTGTCACATAAGCAGATATCACAGCCAGCTCTGTCCCATGGAGGCAGGCTGTTGTCCAGTGCCACATCAGGCAGCAGGATGGGGCCTGGGAGGGGGCGACCCAGGACAGGTCCAGACACTCAGATGCAAATGCAGCTGCAGAGGAGGTGGAGGGCCACGGGGTGTGGTGGGTGGGCTGCAGTCAGGGTGGGTGAGCAGCAACCACCTTCCCCAGGGAGGCTGGAGGAGAGCTGTCCGCTGTACTCCTGGCATCTGCAGTGGGCGGGGCACCTCGGAGGGACCAGGCTAAGGGGTCTGATGCCACCCATCTACACAGACTCCTTGTTTTTCTAGAACACTTGCTTTTTGCTTTATATACTTTTGGAAGGTTAAAAAATGTGCGTGTGTTGTTGTTTTTTAATAAGGATGAATTACCTTACTAACAACAAGAATGTATTAAAAATCTAATGCATCTGAAATCGGTGATGGCTGTACAACCTTGTGAATATACTAAAACCCATTGCATTGTACACTCTTAAAAGGGTGTATTTTATGATATATGCATTACATTTCCATCTAAAAATCAGATGGAGAACTTGAAAAGACTGTTTTCCTATAGAACCTATACTATAGCTAGATATAGATTCCTATAGATTCTATAGCACAGAAAATACAAGGAGCCTGGTCTCTTCTCACTCCCATTTTTCCACCAGGAAGACAGTTTACTAGAAGTTGTCCAAAGCTTCCTGCAGAGGCTCTTGGCATTTTGCTTTGGCCTCCGCTGATGGAAGCGAAGGTGCATCTCCATGGAGGGTTCAGTGACCATCACCATCTAACAGCGTCTTTTTAGCTGCCTCTTTGATGGAGAACTGTGCTTTTGGCTGGAAGTAGTCTTGTGGATGGGGAAACCTAGGCTCAGAGAGATTATGTGACTCACTCGAAGACACAGATTCAGTAGGACCAGAGCCGGTACTTGGACCCAGAACTCTTTTCTACTACTCAGCCTTTCTGTTCCAACCACAGGGTCAAATTCAG
This sequence comes from Furipterus horrens, assembly GCF_987537825.1. NCBI lineage: Eukaryota > Metazoa > Chordata > Mammalia > Chiroptera > Furipteridae > Furipterus > Furipterus horrens. The sequence continues at coordinate 195,722,923 of NW_028327174.1, forward strand.
TTAAATCTTACTAAGGAATTCACCTAGAAATCGATCATTTCCTTTTCTACAACCAACACACAATATTTGTGCACTCCCTAATGTAAGGCCCACCACACACCCCACTTTCCTTCTTCTGTCTGACACTGAAATCCAGGTCCTTCTCCTCTCCTGCTTCTCTTGAATGAACTCCTTGTTGCAATGGTTCCATCCCTGAGCAGTGGACCTGTCTTGATCTATTGCTGTTTCTTAGCTTAAAAAAAAAAATCTCTGTTCTCCTATTCTTGCCTGGACACCTGGATTATTCATGAAGTAACATTTTCTCAAATCCAGAACCACCTATAAGCTCTATCTTCCTATGCCCAATACCAAGAGACAGAGTAGGCACTCATAAGTACTTGCTGCAAACTGGAAACAATACACGGTTTTTTCCTACTTGTTGAAATTCAATTTTTTAACAGAACATACATAGCTTGGAGTTCCATATAGATAAGACAATGTCAACCTCACCTGCCTACCTAATCTCCTTCCTTCCAACCTCCCCCCTGCCTCGGTGTTGTGAATTTCAACAGAATTTGGGGGGTCAAATATAGTCATTAATAACAAAAATAGTGCCCACTATTTATGGAGCCCCTATTTTGCGTCGATAGTAATTACTATTCAAGTTTGACAGAACAGAAAGTAGGTTCAGAGAGTTTCGGTGACCTCAAAGCTAGTGTATAGGGAAGCCAGGACCATAGCCAGCTTTTCTTGTTTTCCACCACACTTCATCGATTGCTATTTCTGCTACCAAAAGTACCAACTATACCGCTTACTTTAGCATCAACTTATTCCTTATGCAAAATTTCATGGCATCAATGAAGATAACGATTAGAATGAAGCCAGCTCTGATCATCCAGATGTCACTTCACAATTGTGTCTAGTGATGCCCCATCACCCATACAGACTGTTCACCCTGAGGTCAGGCATGTTTTAGACGATTTCCTAAAAACCCCAGATGAAATACATGATGCAGCATGAAGGGGTTGGTTCAGAAATCCACGTGCATTACAGATAGAGAACCTCGAACCAGCATCTATCACAGAGAATCAAAGCATGCCCATTCTGAGTGAAAAAATGGCTCCCAGAGTCACCTGGAAAGAAATGTCAGGAAATCAGATGCAAAACCCAGAGCTTAGTTGTGCGCATCTGACTTAACTTCTCCGTGGAACCATACCCTCAGCAAGAATCAGGAGTTAGCTACTAACATGGCTCTTGACCCGGCTGTTCTTTGGGAGAGCACGTGAACTTACTTGTCTTGATCTGATATGGAAATACTTTATCACAAAGGTGTGTTAATGAGTGTCCAAAAAAACACAAACAAAACTCAGTTTGGGAACTGACTTGTGGTCCTTATGTAGGATGGCTTCTGAGTAAATAAGGGAGGAAAAGGAATTTACATGGGAAATACCACACGGCTTTTACTGGGACCTTTTATTAGCAACATTGAATTAGCACAGGACCTCGTACATAGTAAGTGCTCTATAAACACCTGCTGAATGAATGAATAACTAACCAACAATAATGTACATTTACAATCAGCAAGTCATCAATAAGACTACAAGAATTTTTTCTCACGAAACTTTGGTGACAGGCACAGCTTCTTCTCTAACACTCTGGAGTGTCAGTAAGAAAAGCTTTAATATCAGATAGCCCTGGACTGCGAGTGCAGGCTCTACTACTTCCTAGCTGTGTGACAGCAGGGAAATCACTACTCCCCTCTGAGCATCCATTTCCTAATCTATATGATAGAGCTAATAAATTTGCCTTAAAGTGTGATTTTGGTGATTTGTGATAATGTTTAGAAAGAGCCTGACACACACACACTGGACTCAAGAGATGGCGGTTATTATAATAAGAGGGAATGCTGATTCTCATCACTAAGTTAATCCTTTTGTCCCAGAAATGAGGAGGCTCTGCCAACACTGGCCAAGGGCAGGACTGCCACCAGCCAAGGTAGGGAACGTTCTCATTTTCACTTTCAAAGTTAAGGGAAAAGCACAGATCTAAAGTAGAAAGGAACCAGCAGCACATGTTTTTAAATATTCATAAGGGCTGGAAATGTCTTACTCCTTTCGTTTTCTCTGCCATCTGCTTTTGTTTCTTTTCTTTTCATTCTTATGCCACAGCTGCAAATGAAAACAACCATACAATAACTCAAGTTAAATAAAAAAAAAAAAAAAAGTCAAAATAAAAACAATCTGAGGGGTAAAAAGAGAAGATGAATTATGAAGTTTTTCCCTGAGTTCACAGTCTACAGAAGCAAGAATTTTTGATGTGAGCTGAAACCTTCTGGAAGCCAAAATCTATGTCCCATGTTTATAATAACCATGATAAGAGCAACCACCATTACTGAATGCCACTAATTCCTAAAGCCACCCTTCAAAGTAGGCAAATTAAACCCATTTTACAGAAAAGGAAATTACAGATCAGAGGGGTAAAATAGATTTTTAATGGTTACACAGCTAATAAGAGATGAAGCTGAGGCGTGAACCCAGGTCGGTCTGAATCCAAAGCCCGGGCACTTTCTCTCCCACTGTTCAAAAATGGGAAGGAACTTGAAAAAATTAAGGTGGGAAATATTTAGGGCAGGCCATTTGTGCTAAACCGATTTACTCAGATAATTAAAATCCGTGATTATAGCTCTAATTAAAGTTAACTCAGATAATTGGCTGTTGTATTTGTGAAAGTGCAATTAGAGTCTTCCACATAATTGCGGGGTTTTCAGCATCATAGTTTCCACTGATTCACTGCGTCCCAGAGCTTTGCTCTATTGGCCTCTGTTCTACTAAAGGCTGCATTACAGCTCTCGGGGTCTCTGAGCTCAAGGACCATGACCTATATGATAGCAGGGTCTGAGCTCAGCCTCATTTAACACGTCTTTGTCCCGAAGTCAATGAACACCTCATCTTCAAGTGCAATGTAAAAAGCTCTTACCGCCTGCACTACAGTGTTGTCCTGAAAACTCCTAGCAGCATGCACCTGAAGAAAAACTGGCAGCAGTGGTCCTCATGTGTTAATTACACTTGTGAAGTCTATTATGCATAGAAAGGGCACCTGCTGGCAGTGAAAATGACTAAAATCTGCCCTTCCTGTGCAGTGAGTAAATTGAGAGTTCATTTCTACAGGAGATAATAGTTTTCAGATTCCATTTCGTGTATCCCCTGCATGGGGACGTACTTAACATTTAAATCATCTGCAGAGGAACAAACCTCCTTCAAATTTACATGTTTCAGGCTCCTCGCACTTTACTTAAAATGCTAGTTATCCCTGCTGGCTCTTACCACCAAGCATTAAACTCAACGTGGTGAAAGTCACTGAGCACAATAGAATCAAGTTATTAGCACTGACTCCAATTTCATGACATTTGTAGTTTCTGACCAAAGCAGTGGTAGCAGGCTGAAGGTGATCAAATCAAGCCTTAATGGAGGATCTGTCTTTTTCTCTTGGGGTCTTTTATTTCATCATTCTTGCATCTTGCAGTTAATAAACAGATACCAATCCCCATTGGCCAGTAATCACCCTTTGGTCAAAGGTCAGGAAGTTCTTTCATGAAAACAGGAGACCAGGAGAGAAAAGCTATCACACGAACAGAAACTTCCAGGATGGAATATAACCACAAAACTCACTGAGGCTCAGAAAAATCCACGCCTTAACTTCGATTTTTTGTAGTAGTTTGGGCTGACAAGGGCTTAGTAGCTTCCTTGACAAGACCTCCCTTCTAAGGTGGACCTGCCAGGGTCACTGCTAGCAGCCAGGCTGGTGACACAGTTCTGGACAGCGCTAGAGTCAGAGAGGGAACTGAAATGAGGATCTTGGATCAGCTGCCACAGAAAAGAGTTCAATGGCTAACTCCTCTAAGCAAACAAGAAAGGAGGTCTGGGACCTGGGATGGCAGTTGAAAAAAACACTGAAGTTTTTTTAAAGTAAGACTTCTCAATGATAAAAACCACACTTTCTTCATTGAAATATCTGAAAATATGAAAAATAAAATAAAAATCACACAGCATTCGCCTCCCTCATCCCCATCACAAATCACTGTTAACATTTTGGTGTGTATTTCTTCCTAGATTTCTGCCTGTGAGTGTGTACACACATTTAATTTTTGTAGTATATATACATAGTTTTCTGTTTGTTTTTATAAGAATGGAATCATACAGTACATAATATCTATATTGGGGCAAGTTACTAAAACCTTGTGGGGCCTTGGTCTCCCAGCCTGTGAAGTGGAGCCAACGATACCTGCCTTACAGGGTTTTTGGAAGAACTAACAGAGATCACAGATGCAAAGGACACGATCCAGTGGCTGGGGCACAGGAGACATTCACCACTGGCAGCTACTGTGATCACTGATGGCACTGACAGAGCACTTTCCTCTCCACAGTTCTGGGAATGTAAGTTGCTGGTTTTAAACTAGCTAACAATTTAGCAACCAAAACTTTCCAAGTAACAGAAAGCTAAAGTTGTACTATTACCATCACCTGCACACAGGAACCCCTGGGCGTTCCTATGCAAAGCGCAACATCAAGTCACCCAGGTGAGTCTCTTCCAGCGAGAACCTTAAGGTTTCCCTTAAAGCACGTGTCTGGGTGAGGTCCGTAGTGAGTCATGAGTCTCCCTCTGGGTGGGGACCCCTGAGATGGGTGCGTGTGGTGAAGGGACCTGTATCTGTGTGAGAGTATGTGCCTCTGAGGGTGTTATACGTCAGGGGGTGGGTGGCAAGAGGACTGGGTGCCACTGTGTGAGTCTGTCTTAGGAGACATGTCCCCACTCTACCTTTTCTATTTTTCTCACTATCGCCCCTCTGCCTTCCTTGGGTGTGTGTCCTGCCCTTCCTTCTCGCACTCACCCCTGGCCTCTTCCTCCTTCTCTGTCTGCCTGTGCCCAGCCCATGAACCTTGCATTCAAACAAACCAACACTACTGGAGAGCCAACATGGGCTTTCCTTTGAGATACATGACAGGGGAAATAACTGAAAGCCGGTTCAGAAGCTCAACAGGAGCAGCAAGTCTAAGCAGAGAAACAGCCCCTTAATCTCTTAAGCGGTGGGAGAAAAGCACAGATAAAAAGTAGGTACAAAATAGACAGGGGGATGGTAAAAATAGCATAGGAAATGGAGAATCCAGAGAACTTACATGCATGACCCATGCATGTAAGAGGGGGGATTACTGGAGGAAAGGGGGATACCAGGTGGAGGGGGGCAAAGTGAGAAAATTGGGACAACTGCAATAGCATAATCAATAAAATATATTTCAATAAAAAAGAGCCATCTTGATAAGAAAAATATATAGTAGAGAAATGAGCAGATTCACTTAGTGTTAGGCACTGGAGAGAATTGTTGATTTTTACCTGATGGCCTTGGGCTACATCTTTCTTGTACCCATAGCTTCTTGGGGTGAAGGTGAGCCCAACATTCAAATTAGGGGTACTGAGGCATACCTTTAGGCCCCCAGGACAGCTTGGCTACCTTGGTGAGCCTTTTCAGCGGCAGGTTTGCACACTGGGTTGGAGAGCCCAGCAAACAGTACGAGCGACCCGGACTCAGTCACTTCAGACCCACAGTACGTATCCTGAATCACCTGTTCCTAAGCGACAGAACAGCGACCCTTCAAATGGGTCCCTTTCTCCTGAAGCTGTCAATTTCTGGCCTTTTCCTATATATGTATAGTGCTGAGCTGTCTGGAGACCATGTCTTTAACCACGTTACATTGGAGAAAGAAATTGTTCAGATGGAAGATGGATCCAAATCAGTCTTTTTGATAATTTATTGAAGACAGAGAGTGACGATGACAATGATTCTGCGGAAATGCAGCTGAGTACCTACCATTAGCCCACTTTTCTGCATGGTGTCCTTTCATCTGTTATATTATTCCCTTTGTATATAATTATGTGTAGAACAACTTCATTTTGCAGATGAGGAGACAGTCTCAAGCCAAAAGACTTGTCCAAGGTGGTACAGCTGACTCTAAAGTCTGACTGCCTGCCTGCCTTCCACGAAAATACAGTTCACTGAACAGTGAAATTCCTATCAAAACACTTGAGGGTTTTGAAGTTTGGCTTGTGCTCCCAAACCACAGTTGAGAGCAAGTCTTACAGAACATGCCAGTACATGGCTGAAACTTGAAGTCCTTGGGAGTCTCAATTGCTTTTGTCATCAGTTTCCAATGTGTCTTAGGGGAAAAAAAAAAATCACACAACTACTTGGTGCTTTGGTTTCCCCAAACTGAGAAATGGGAAAAGTGTTGTCTACTCACCTTAACTCTTAAGAATGCCATGACATATATGAAAGATATAGGGAAACAAAAGGGCCAGGCCGTCACGTGGTCTAAAACGCACGTCATTTTTTAAGTTAGTATTTTTCATTCAGAGTCACCAGCGGCATCACAAGCGCCAGACCTCACGTTCCTCGCTCGTGCCTGGCGAAGGGAAGCGGGGACGGGGGCGCAGCGGCCTTACCAGCAGTAGTCCAGCAGGTGCGGCGGCAGGACGGGGATGTACACGTGCTGCCAGAACATGGGGTACAGCATGGCGGCGGACCCGTGGATGCAGGCGGTCAGCTGCAGGGGAAGCGAACGGGAGGTCAGAGCTGACAAGCAAACAGGAGATCCTGTCCTCCTGGAGTTCAGCAATAAAATGAAATGCATGCTTCTCAACATATTTAAAATAAGTGAACTCAATCACCCTATTTCAAATTTAGTAAGAGCCTGTCTTTCAGAAAAAAATCTGTTTTCTTCCTGATTGTGAAGCTAATGCACAATGATAGTAGAAAATATAGAAAATGGAAAAAGTGATAAAAGAAAAGTCTTCATCATCTGAAAGTAATTTAACATTTTGGGGTATTACATACATATGCACTTGTATTTGCTTTTCTAATAAAATTCGGATTATTACAACTACAGTGTTCATTTGCATTCTCTCTCTCTCTCTCTCTTTTTTTTTTTTTTGCAAGTATGCTCTTTTTTCTTTAAGTTAACATTATTTGCTGGCATTTTCCCACATCTTTCAATATTCTTAGAAAACATATCATTTAATGCTACTCAATAAATTTCCCATACTATATTTAACCATTCTTTTACCATTAAGTTATATAATCAGATCAGGTTAGTAATTTTTATATCTGGTTCCTAGATGTAGAATTCAGAGACAAAGGTTATAAATATTTTAAGTCACTTAATAAATATAATAATATAAACATAACAAATGCATTCACCGAATAAATAGACGAAGGATGGAGGGTCTTTACACTAACCCAGCCATGTACTACTATGTCCCCTTACACATCACCAGCACTAAGAATTATAGTCAAGTTAGTAGCTTTAAAATTGTACCTATTTGGATTTTTTTTTTAATTCCTCTGATCGTGACTGAGGCTGAACATCTTGTCATATATTTCTAGACTATATTTCTTAGATGAATGGTCTATTCCTAGTCTTAGGCCACTTTTTCTAATGAGTAATAGTATTTTAAAAAACTGGTTTACAAGGAAACAGTAGATAGGCAAAGGACACTAATCCTGTACAATGTTTTGAAAAAAATACTTTATCCTTAATTTTTTTTTGAATTTTTTAAGTGAATAGAATGTTTAAATAATTACATAGACAAATATTTTCCTTCATGATGGTGTCCACTGCTTTTATATGAAAGCCCCCCATATTTTCCCCCAGTATTTAACTTTAATCCATCTGGAATGAGTTTACATTTAAGGACTAAGGTGAGAATTTATTTTTTCCACATAGTTAATCAATTGCCCTAGCACTGCTAACTGACTAATCCTTCCTCTCCCTATTCTTTTGACATGCCTTATTTCATATTCCTTTTTTTTCCTTAAGAGCTAGACACATCATACAATCAATATTTAATATAATTGAAATTTTAGGAAACAAAGATATAATGGAATAAAATTGCTACAAAATTCAATATAGTGAGAAAAGGAAAACACCAGCACCTTGGGAGATACGGCTATGAAGTGACAAAAGCCAACAACACATGTTCCTTTCTGTCTTATTTCTTTGGTTTCTGGGAAGCCTGTTCCCATGAGGACTTTGCTTCTTTTGGAAGCTGTTAACTGGCCTTTGCTGACAGAAGGACATTTACGTGGCGAAAGAGTGACGTGCCAAGGCCCAGTTAAAAAATCCCAGAGGTTAGTGTAACATGAACAGCTTTAAATTGGACACTCCGCTGATGTTTCACAGTTGTGAGAGCTGTGTATTAAATCCAGGGCCGCTACTCCCTCCACCCCTTTCCCCCCAGACCCTGTTCTTTAAATCAGGTACATGTCATGAACAGGAGCTGATCCAGCAAGCTCTCTAGAGCTGTTCCCAGGGACAACACCAAGGCTTGTAGGTTTAATCCATCACTCTCAACCCGTTTAAATATGTTTCCATATGAAGGAGGCTGTCTGCCATATTACAGGACTCATTTCTTCAGACAGAGAAGAGATGAGAAATCTTTGCTGGTGCTGAATGAATGGAAAAGGAACCAACTTTACTCAACTCTACGCTGAAGTTAGGCTGCGGGATGAAACTGGCCCTGGGTCCCAGCTCTTCCTGCCCACCCTTCCGCTGCCAAAGTACTCTCACTGAAGTGCAGACCCAGTCACAGAACATCCTGCTCCGAAGTCCAGGCATGCCCCTACCCCTTCCCAGTCTACCTGGAGATCAGCATCTCCAGCCATGGTCTCCACTGCCTTCTCCAGGTTTATTCTTAGAATAAAGCACTTGTGGACTTAGGAGGAGTTAAGTGCTCCTTCTCTCCCTTTCTCTCTTTCCACCTGGTCCCTAAACTGGCCCTGATTTGTGCCCATAGCAAACTCCTCCTGCCTCAGGTCTCCTCCTGCCTCAGGTCTCGGGGCAAGTGCCACTTCCTCGCATGTCTCCCCTGGGCACACACCCAGTTATTAGTTAGGGGCTATAACTGTCTGCACGTCTGTCCTCTCACTGTCAAGTCCAGAAAGACTTGTCTCTCTTTTCCTCTTCGTGTTCTCTGTGTACAGCACATATATATGCTAATGAAATGTTTCTTGAATAAATAAAAAATTCTACTTAGAATATACACACGATATAAAGATAGTTAGTGAGCTGGCTTTTAACATTATTGGACCAATATTTTCATGAGTCTCACAGAGTGGGTTATATGACTCAAATTCCAAAACAATAACAGCAAGCTAAGACACAAACTATGTCACTTCCTGGAAAATTAAGTTAATGGATTCATTCATCCATTCATTCAATAATATGCCTACTCTAAACTCTGCAGCACATCAAAAAAATAAAAGCACTTACAAATCTGTAAGGTGCCATACAAATGTAAGGGATCATCGCATGAATTCATTTGTAATTCTCTTTGAAGAAGCCATCCAATAGAATGTTCTGGGCTGAGACAGAACTTGATTACTTGCCTCTTTTAAGCTTAAACTGGTTTGAGTCTAAATCCTATTTCAAGTGATAAAGTGGCAAAGATCTTATCTTCAGACAATGTTCTTCTTGAGTCTCCTTAACTTCAAAAAAACCCTACCAAACTGAATGCCAAGATTTTAAAATTTCTTATCCCTCATAAAAAGTAAAATTTTAAGGTATATGATAAACATTTTCATTGGGGGTTTTCTAAAGGCCAAGTCCTTGCAGTTGGAGTGAAATACATTTACCCATTTGATTAAGAAAACAAACAGACAAAAAGCGAATTGCTGGGCTCTTTTACCAAATACTAAATGGCACAAACAATGTGCATCATCACTTAGGAATAGTGGCTAAATTTACCACAAGAAAAGTGTTATGATATATCTATGCTTAATCAGGAATAACATATTATGTGCTGTAAATTATTGGCCACTTATTTGGAAAATAACTCTAAAACCAGCCCCACTTAAAAAAAATAAGGATCCTAAAGTACTATCCTCATTTCTTAGAGAATACAAAATTTAAAAGTAATGAAAATATACATTTGGATTGTAGTAAACAAAAAGGTATTGTGAATATTTAATTGAAGTGTAAGTTGAGGAAAATGATCCTATCAAAATCTCACTCAGTGGGAGAATAGAAAGATAGTATGTGTAAAATTTGCCCAAAGTCATTAGTCACAATGAATATTCATCAGAAGCCAATTATCAATCCCATTTAATGACACCCCAAAAGATTTTGCCCTGAAGCAGCTGAATAGTCTAAGACTCCAGACAAAAGTAGACAAATTATACAGCCAACAGCCAGTCTAGCCAGGACACAGATTGTAAAGTAAACCACTGGTGGGTTTTTGGACGCTCCTTTAGCAAATTCTGTCCTCAATTAAAGATGCACAAGGTCACTTCTATCTTGGAGCTTTCTATATGGCTTCATTAGTTTTCTTTGAGGTAAAGGGAGACAAAGGGAGAAGGGAGTGGAGATGGGACGTGAATGAATGATCAATGATAGCGTTGAAAAAATCACAAAGACTTTTTTTTTTTACATTTTAAGGTATTTCCCAGAGATAATACCCAGATTGTCACTGTCTTAGATCCTAAAGGTAGCTCTGAAATTTAACATGGAATAAAAGTAAGAATCCCACCCCCCCCAAAAAAAAGAAAAAAAAAAAATTCCCAACAGTATTAGGTGCCAGGCTCCATGTTGGGGTTTAGAATCTGAATCTGGCAAAGTACTATTCTAAGGGGGTGTGTGTGTGTGTGTGTGTGTGTGTGTGTGTGTGTGTGTGTGTGTGTGTGTGTGTGTGTGTGTGTGTGTGTGTGTGTGTGTGTGTGTGTGTGTGTGTGTGTGTGTGTGTGTGTGTGTGTGTGTGTGTGTGTGTTTACACATAAGTGATCACATTTCACAGATAAGGAAACAGTCTCAGAGGTGAAATAACTTGCCCAAGGCCACATAGCTAGTGACAGAACTGGGAATCACATCCAGGTCTGTCAGATTGTGGCCACTGTATTTCCACAATGCATAAATTAACTTAAAAAATGTTTTGAATGCCTACCCTGTGCCCATACACTGTGCTGAGGATTCTGAACCAGATGAGATACTGTCCCTGTTAGCACGGCCCAATTATGTAGAAATGCATTTGCCTTGGTGTTAGATGAACAAATATCTAGAGCAAAATACCAATTAAACAGAAAATAATTATTTTAAAACAAACACAGATCTGACAATTTCCTGGGGATTAGTTACATTTAACTAAGGTGTTGTAGTGTCTTTAATCCACAGGAAATTCTAGACTATGAAGTAATAATTGTCAAAGTGAAAGGTTTACATCCCAATTTGGCACACCAATTTGAAAGCCTGCGTTTCTGTCATGTTCCCTTTTACATACTTGCATGGAGTTTCCACTAATTCTCTTTTTTGATCTGAGCAAGCCACTTCCTTTCCTGAATCTCAATTTCCCCTCTATGGAAAACAAGAGGCTGGACTACATGATCCCTCGGCCCCCCTTCTAGCTTTGACAACTTAGGACCTAGAGGAATTGCTCTCCTTTGATGTGAAATATGCGCCTTCCCTGCCCTAGCTCCCCATCAGTTACACTGACTAAGTGTAAGAAAAACAGGGTATGTGTCAAAGCTGGTCTTGCTTTCTCATCTCTGCAGCTACAAGGCCCACCTGGAATCCATGCGCTATTGAGGCACCATCACCTCTCAGCCCCCTGTCTCCATCACCTGACTGTGGAGGACACAGCCTTGCTCTGAGGTTGGCCCCTGACTCTCTGAGACCTCAGAGGCAGATGATCATAGGAGACCAGGGGCATGAGCCTAAAGATATGAGCTCCTCAAGGACAGCACACATTCGATTCCTCTCCTTATCTCTTACCGTGCTTGACACGGAGCAGGTGCTGAGTAAATGTCTGGGGGATGTTCGAGTGCCTCCAGCATGAGGAATGGTAGGCAAGATTACCTGACACTTAACAAATTGCAATTGCTCAACAGATTACAACTAGAAGCTGTAAATTTCTAAAAGGTATTGAGATTCCAAGTTCTAAAAGCTGACAGAAGAAAACTCAGATGGTCACAAATAATTCACATTGTAGAACTCAGGATATTAAAACATCAAATTGACATCTGCCTCAGCACTGAGTTAAGAGAAATTGGGATTTCTCTGCTGAACCCAAACATTAGGAAATTGATAAACAACACAGAAAGAATACCAGATTACTATCCTTAAAGATGGGCCTTTTAAAAGTCCATTAACTTCAACCAAAAATCATCCTAAGTAGAACAGTTGTAGAAAATGTCTTGTAGGAGTTAGCTTTCTCAATTTGAGAACGAGATTTTTTTATTTAATTATAAACCATCTTTGTAGTCATCATGAAATAAATGATGCCATGATCAAGCAGTGTTGTGGGTTTTTGGTTGGATTTTGATTTTTAATTATTCTCAAATATAAAACCTGCTAGAAGATCAGCAATGGGTTTTAAGTAAAATCTGCAGGGACTCTGGAAGTCAACCTATTCAACCCCTCTAAAAGTATGAGAAAAACCTTTATTTATAAATGGTTCAGGTATGTTCACATTGTGTTTACGACATTTAGTGAGGGTAGAGCTGGCTTTTAAGAAACTAAGATGCTTTAGCAAAAAGGCAACTTAGCTTCAGAATCAAAGAACTTCAGCTAATCTAGACAGAAGCTGGGCATGTGAGCAGAGAGAAGGAAAAGAGCAATCTCCCGCCTTTCTTAGAAGTTGAAATGTAATGTTTCTTTATTTTTATTTTTGGTTGTGGAGGAAGGGCAGTCTTCCTTCAAGGTGTGTGTGTGTGTGTGTGTGTGTGTGTGTGTGTGTGTGTGTGTGTGTGTGTGTGTGTGTGTGTGTGTAAGTAAGTTGAGTGGAACTCATCTTACTTCTTGCTTCTCCACTATCCTCTGGAGACAGGTAAGGAAAAAAAAATCACCCCAAAAAACCAGCATACCAACATGGGGTCGAGCTGAACGCCTTCCACCACCAGCAAGATCATCCAGTCAAGAGGAAGCTTTCTCAGGCAGTCACCTGCCTACTCAGTCACTTCCCCCCACCGCCCCCACTAGCTAGAATAATTAGAGTTCAGTTATTAACCAGGAAAAGAAGCTTTCATGCCAAGATTTGACACTTCAAAACATCAAAGCAACTGAAACCGCCAGAGAAAATCCTTCGCTACCAAAGCAGAGGCAGAAACAATGTATGGGAAACTACAGGGTCAATAAGCTCACAGCACCGTGAGGGAGGAAAGTGCAGACTTTTTTAAAACGATTGATTTGAGAGAGAGAGAGAGAGAGAGAGAGAGAGAGAGAGAGAGAGGTTTGTTGTTCCACTTATTGATGCATTCATCAATTGATTCCTGTGTGTGCCCTGACCAAGGGATCGAATCTGCAACCCTGGCATATTGGGACAACATTCTAACCACTGAACAACCTGGCCAGGGCCAGACTTCTCTTTAAGATGAAGGAAAAAAAGGCAAAGTTACACTGGGATTAATAACACTTCATTTAAATGCAGGGACAGCCAGGTTCTGTCCCTCCTCCACCCTATGCCAAGACAGACATTATAAACCAATCCGGTACCAGGACAGGGCCTGAGGGTCTCTCTGAATGTGCAACCATTGTCAGTGGATCCAAGCAGGCACTCAACAAGAAATCTATTTGCTACCTCAAGTCTAGTATAAGCGGATATTTATATTTTTTGAAAATATTCTAAGATCATAGTCTGTGTTTTGCTCATTTACACTATTGCTTTAATGAATAATATTTTTTAAAATAATGAAAGCAGAACTGAACATGGGCTCATGAATACCTGCCAGATATCCATACATGGAGAAGAAACTAAGGAACCTTCAGGTGGTATGAGTTATTAGATTTGAAGGCATGGATGGTGGTGGTGGTGGTGGAGAATCTCCCCTGTAGAGTTCTGTCAGGCAAATCCAACCTTAGAAAGTGATAGTAAACTTAGAAAGACAAAAGCTATAATACAGCCTCCACCATGACCACTTAACTCAGCATTTACTATCTGCCAAGCACTGTTCTAAGTGCTATAAATACACTTAACTCATTTACTCTTCACAGTCCTATAAGGTAAGCAGCATTACTGTCCCTATTTTACAGATGAGGAAATTAAGATTCCTAAATATTAGGTACCTTGTACAGGGTCACAGAGCTAGTGGCAGAGCTAGATGATATGAGCCTAGGGAGTTCAACTTCAGAATCTGCTCTTGGCCCACAGGAGACTGCCTCTGTGCTATGGCCGATACTGACGTGACAGTCACTGATATTCACTACATGTACCTGCCATACTCTCAAGCAATTTAAAATAGACAGAGAAAGGTCAAAATGCAAACAATCAACTTCAACACAAAAGCATTATGAAAGAGGTGTTATAACAGAAGTTCAAGTGTGTTGGCATATGAAGAAGGAATCATTAATTCTGACTGGGGCACGAATCAGGACTGCTTCTGAGAGAGAGAGACAGACAGACAGACAAACAGACATTAGACCAGAGCCTGGGAAGATGAAAACCAGAAGCTGTTAGTCCTCTTCCCTGGAAGGCCAGTCAGATGGTAACAGTGGGTCAAGAGAACAAAGCAGCTTCTTGAGGCCATTCTAGCACTATGCAGTGATGACTTTGGAGACCTGAACAAGACACAAAGATTTAGTCAATGACAATGTGACTAACGAGAAGTGGGTGGATACGGAGAGCCTCCTTTGAGTTGCCATGACTATTCTCTGTTGCCTGGATTCATTCACCAACCACTATCACCAGTTATACTAATTACATCTTCAGAACTCTTCCGGATCTCTCCTGTCCTCTTTGCTTCTGAAAGTCAAATCAGGGTTTACTGCCCCTCAAAGGTGAGATTCAGAGTCAGCATTTACTGAATGATTAGTAGGTGCCCAGGAGTGGGATACATGCTATCGTATCTATGACCATTGACTCTTTTCAACAAGCCTGAGACGGGTTTTAATACCATCCCAATTTTTACAGCACAGGGCAGAGAGATTCAGAGAGGTCAACTATGTTGCCCGAGCCATGGGGCTAGGAATAACACAGGGGAAGATTAAGCACAAAGGTAGGAGTTGGACAAAACCATCCTGACTTGAAGTCTGGTGCTTTCTCCTACAGCCCTGTTGTCCTCTGTCTTGGGAAAAGATAACATCTGCAGGGCTGTCTGAATCATCGAGCTGGTAGACTACACAGCTATCAAGATAGCAGAAGAGAATAAATGGGAATTTTCTTAAGATCTGTACCGACCCGACTGCATGGCCTAACTTCACCTCACAGCACCTTGGCTCACCAAAGTGTGACCAACATTTCAGTTTCCAGAAACCAGAGGACAAGTGAGTCCTTGTTCTTGCAGACTTAGCACAAAGGAGGCGCTCAAATTTCTTTAATGAAATCCACAGAGATGCCTGCCATTTAGGGCTTTTCAAGTATATTAAGATGTCAGTGACTTGAATATTACCCACTGGTGTTGCTTTGGTAGGGATCTGATTAATAAGAGTGATATAAAAATAAGCTCTGAGTTTTATAGTCTAAGGAATATGTGATTTGGTTCACAAATTGACTATACTACTAAATTTAAACAAGATTCTCTGCCATGTCCTTAACGCAGTGGCTAAAAAGAAATATCACCCCTTTAGTCTATTTATACCCAAAGTTACGCTGCTGGACTGCATCAGTATCCAAGATTACTAAAGTGCTTAAATGTATTATATTTAGCTGTATCCTATTCTACAGCAGGCAATACCAAAATCAAAGCTCTCCCATCAAAAAATATGGAAACAAAGAATTTTTTTAGTGTTGGTCTGTACTCATGTCTTCTAAACAAACTTAACCAGGCTCTGTTATGTAATCTCAAAATGAGAATCAGTTGAATGATGAAAATTTAAAAATAATGAAAGGACAAACATTATTTTTTGTTTTAGAGAACTGTCTATTTACTGTTTCTGAATCTGGCTATGCATCAATCATTTGGGGAACCTTAAAAAAAAAGAGATTCTGTGGTTCTATACTAGACCTTCTGAACCAGAATGTCCAAGTACCTGAATTTTTAACAAGTTTTCTGCCTGATTCTAATACAATTAATCCATGGATTAACATCTGAGAATCACTAGCAATCTAAATCCTGTGTATAGTCCAAAAAGCTCAGTGCTTGTTGAAGCAATGAGAAAAAGGCAGGAGAGGAAGGTAAGAACTAACAGTGAGACAATGTCTGGTTGAAGTCACAGCAAATTTTAAAATATTGCCAATTAAATTGTTTATATTCTATATATTACAGTCACCAGAACATCCCAAGGTTCTTCATTCTAGTTATACTGCAATAGGAACAAGAGAAAACCAATTCACACATAATTAAATGAAGAACATAGTTCAAAAGCAGTTAATTGTATTCACATTTAAAAACCAGAGAAAAACCACATAAATAAAACATACCAATCCTTCCTCCTACTTCTTGCCAACGAAAGTTCCATTCATTTATTTCTAACAGTTTTTAATATTCTCTGAGCCACAATAAAATTTTATGTGATGGAGATTAGAGAGGCTATGTTATTTGGAAGTTTGGCTGCAGAGTCTGTATTTCATGCCACTTCATTACATTTTGTTAAGGATTTCCCTCTTCACCACAAGGATTAGTTTGCTTCTCACTCTGAATACTCTTCTTAGGTTGTTAGTGTGAACTAGGTTAATCTCTCTCTTTTTTAACATATAAAAGATGAACAAACAAAATGTTCGACTTATTTCATTTTTTAAATAGAACACTAAATTTAGTCTTAGAATTCTCTGTTTGGTAAGTTTCCAGTTACAAGGTCTTGGCTTCCCTTGAGCACAGTTTGAAACAAAATAATGCAGTTTGTTCCTCGGCTGGAACACGCAGAGTGGAGTGTGCAGGCAAAGCGGCCCTGGCGCTGGTCCAGTGTTTCAAACCTTCTTAAGCTGCCACTCTCATCTCCGCTTCAAGGGCTTGCAGAGAGGCAAACAGGATTAGTTATTTCTAGTTCACAACAGCTAGGAAAGCTTTACACACATCATTCAGGTGCCCGAACCATTACACAGGTTGGCATGGTCATGACCAGGTGGAGTTCACCAGGAAAGAGGCGGACATGAAGCCAGATCTGAAAACCCCCCAATTCCACAAACTGACCCTCCTCAGGTCACAGGTCCAGGTGCTGCTAAGACGATGGAAGCTGCTGGTGGGAGAGGGTGCAACAGGGAGACTGGGAAGGGACCCAGCCCCTCGCACCAACACTGAAGAAGGTGCTTAGGGCCAGACCTGAGGGTGCTGGTGGGAGACAGAACTATGGTCCACCACTCTCCAGGCTACCAGTGCCCAGGGCCTGCTGAAGGCCCACACTCTGGGACTGAGAGCTAGGAAGACACTGACAGGGAAAAGACACCAGTTTAGTCTCCCCCACTCCTAAATGGCGTACCATCAGAAAATAATAATTTTTTTCCGAGTTATAGGTACCACACAAATACTTAGGTGTAGAGGTTCAATTAATTAGATAATGGTCTTAGCACTAAACTGGGCTTCTTTCCTAAGAACCTGTTTTAAAAGCACCTGCTGAATAAAACATATATGTTCCTTTGGGATATTCTTAGTTTTCGAAACTTCTTGAAGTACCCCTAAATTATGGAAAGGGCGATCAGGGCCAAGATACACAGGGGCTGGCGGGAACTGCAGTACGTACATGAACCCCGCAGCCACACACCTGGCCAGGCTGTGCTCACTGTAGGGGACCAACACAGGTGGGGCAGGGAGACAGCGGAGGCCAGCACCACACAGGGAGAGCTGGATCTAAACAATGCCCGAGGAAATGGGGTTCTGGCTAATAGAGTAAGTGTGTCCATTAGAAATTCACACACTGGCCTTCTGTTTCCCTGGGGCTGTGAGTGGTGCCAGGCACACAGAAAGTGCTCACTAAATATGAAAAAAGCTTAGATGTGCAATAAAAGGCAATGGCCAGGCTGACGTTCTTTCTGTGATTTCAGATCCAGGGTCAACAGAACCACAACAAGACTATTTCTCTGGGGACAAGTGTCAAAGGGAAGATATGACAAACGGAGAGTTACCAGGGAGGTAGTATGAGGTAGTAAGAAGGGGGTTAGCTTGGAGCCGGGAGGAATGAGTTTTAATTCCATTTATGCTGGTCATCTTAAGCAAGGCACTTCAACTTTCCAAGTGCCAATACTCTCATCTGCAAAAGAGAATGAAACTAACTAGCTCCTAGGGTTGTTGCAAGAGCTAATGGAAAAGAAAATCTGTGATTAGTACAGTGCCTGGCACGTAGTCAAAAGGGTTCACTTAGAAGAATTTTAAAGGGGTACGTGGGAGAATCGGGGACTTCCCATATAAGTACAGTATAAATCTAAATAAAGGCGCTCTACACGCTTGGTCTGTGGATGCTGCCAGCATACCTCTTTGGTAGTCTTGGAGCTAAATACTTACAAACTCCACAAGCAGTGCCCCTAACTATTATACAATCAGGGCTTATTTTTACCCATTCAAGCATCCTCATCCATCAGATTTGGCTCAAACTATCTTTTCGGCTCTTCATGAAGATTCTCAAACTTCCTCAGTGGGATATTCTTAACAATGTGTTTCTGGCCCTTGTGACAGTGTGCACACAAGGATTCTGACAATAGTTTGAGACAGGGCACCCAATAAACACGACCTCGTCCCCAAGGTGAGCACGTTGAAGGGGTTAAGATCTCTTTGTATGTGTAACTCCTGGATACATCTCCCTAGCCTGAAGCCGAAGCCTCCCCTCCTCTGACACTGCACCATGATGACATACTTGCATGTCCCTCGTTCCTACCTAGGATGTGCCCTTGGGCAAGTTACTCCTCCATCTACCTGATAGGCCATTCTGTAAAATGGGGATACTACTGACTTCCCAGGCTTGCTGTTGGAATTACATATCACCTCTATAAAGGTCTTATTTTAGACCTATATGCTACCCATAAGAGTTACCAAAAAACATGAATTAAACTCAAGTTACGAAAATCTGGAAGAAAAATGGGGCCTCTGTGCTAAAAGAAATCACACTGAAGTATTTACATTAGAGAACAAGATTTAGTTAAGCCTTCCCTATTTATCATTTATAAAGGAAAACAATCAATATACATTAACTGAGCAAAGAAAACAAAAACTTACATTTTTCTTATACAGAATTATCACAACATTATTGACCGAGAAAGCTAGAAATGAATATTACCTGACTCTGAACTAAATATTGCTGGGTTTGTCTCATTTTCATAGAAGATGGCATTCTAGAGTATTGGACAGCTTTTATCTTTTAGCTGCTGAATGGGTTTGAGAAGCATTAAGCTTCCATCTTTAAAAAATTAAGAAGAACGTGGTTTGCCAAGGTACATGACAGGCCACATCTCGATTTGTCAAGAGACAGGCGTCAGAAACCTCAGGCTACAACAGCCTTTGCATTCTGCCTCTCATCAAAAAGATAATAAAAAGCCACTACTGTGGAAATAAAAGGCAACAATTACAAAACTTGAAAATTCTGAAATCGAAGAGGCCCAAAGGCTTGGCTAAAACTGATGTCTGTTCAGCTACTTTGTCCCCAGAGAACGTGCACATAACTAACTGGTCAGGCTCCCGGTGGTCACATGTGATATATAATGCAACCCCCCGACCAAAAGAGGTTTCTACCATCCATCAAAGAAGTTCAGAACTCAGTTAAGAATCAAATGTTTGTTCTGAAAAAGTTTTTAAAGTCTAAGTAATACATGTTTATAGCCTTAAACCCAAAACAAAAAGTAATGAAAGGCCGAGGAACTAGTATAAATGACCCATGGACATGGAAAAATGGGGTAACGGGGTGGGGATGAACTGTGGGAGAAGGGGTGGATGGAATGGGGGGAGCAATAGGGGGAAAAGTGAAATAACTGTAATAGAAAAAACAAGTAAATTAAAAAAAAATAGATGGGGATGTTAAGAATAGTAAAGTAAATGGAGAAGCCAAAGAACTTATATGCATGACTCATAGATGTGAACGAAGTGGGGGTGGGGGTGGGGATTGCTGGAGGGAAGGGAGGTATCCAGCAGTGAGCTGCAAAGGGGAAAAATTGGCACAACCTTAATAGTATAATCAATAAAATATACTTAAAAAAAATTTTTTTTTTAAGTATGAAAGGCTTATACCGAAAAAGCAGCAGTCCATCCTATGATACTCCTTCCCCTTAATTCACAGTAATCACATTCAATGTTGATCTCTTTAATTCTAAGTAATTGTTTCCTTTTTAAAAAAGATTTTTATTTATTTTTAGAGAGAGGGGAAAGAAGGGAGGGAGTACAAGGGAGAGAAACATCAATTGGCCTCTCCTATGCACCCCGACTATGGACCAAACCCACAACCCAGGCACATGCCCTGACCGGGTGTCAAACTGGCTACCATTCGCTTTGCGGGACGATGCTCAACCAACTGAGCTGCATCAGTCAGGGCTAAGTGACTATTTCTTGATTTTAAATTTTAAACATTAATATCTGACTTCCCATTATAGATACTATTATAAACATATACATACACTAAATGCCAGACTCTAAGAACTTTGCAAATATTAACTCATTTTAATTTTATTTGACCTGAGGTCACCAGTGATCCAAACAAAAGTTGTCTCAGTGAAGAGGTAGGGGCTAAATCCAGAGAATACTGACGACCGAATGGGAGAGAAATTAGACAATGAATAGAAATAACTCTCTAGAGCAGTGGTTCTCAGCCTTCCTAACGCCACGACCCTTTAATACAGTTCCTTATGTTGTGGTAACCCCCAACCATAAAATTATTTTCGTTGCTACTTCATAACTGTAATTTTGCTACTGTTATGAATTGTAATGTAAATATCTGATATGCAGAATGTATTTTCATTGTTACAAATTGAACATAATTAAAGCATAGTGATTAATCACAAAAACAATATGTAATTATATATATTTTTTCTTATGGTCTTAGGCAACCCCTGTGAAGGGGTCATTCGACGCTCAAAGAGGTCACGACCCACAGGTTCAGAACTGCTGCTCTAGAGGAATTCTACCCTAAAAGGGAAAACAGAAATGGCGTAAAGCAGATATGGGTCAAGGAAGTTTTGTTAAGTTTGGGAGACACTATACCATGTTAGCAAGCTCACATGAATGCACCAATAAAGAAACCATAATGATGCAGGAGAGACAAGCTCACTGCTAGAAGAATTCCCTTAAGATAGCAAGGAGGACACTAGTGTCACCTCAACAAGGCCCTCCTTGGCCATCTATCTAAAATCGCGATCCCTGCCACCTCACTGCTCCCCATTCACTCTCCTTCTCTGCTTTATTTTACTCCTAGTATAATACTTATCATTAGGCTACTGTAAGTACTACTATAAATACTATATAATTAACTTACCTTGTTTATTCAAGGTCTTCCCTAACAGAATGTAAGCATGATAAGTCAGAGATTTTTGCCTATTTTGTTCACCGTTATATCCTCAGTCGCTACAACAGTGCCATGAAAAATACTTGGCACATGAAGTCAGGAGGACAGCAGACTGGTTGGCCCTAGAGGGGCAGATGGTTCATGCACAATGGAGAACGTGGAGTGGAAGAGGAGAGATGCAGGACGTGGACAGGTGTGGCATAGGCCCCTGCCACTCTCCTCTGAGGGCTTCCATTAGGTAAGTATAGAAATTTCAGGCTAGAAATCATTTTCCCTTAGAAGTTCAAGACAAACTTGACTTGTCTTTTGATTTCTAAATTGTCACAGCAAAATCTCATGCAATTTTGATTCTCAGCTTTTGTACAAGGACTACTTTGTCTCTAACCTTGTACTATAAAATTTCACAGTAAAAGGCCTCAGTATCTTCCTTTTTAACTTTTCAAAAATTCTGAAATATATGCGAAGGTATATATAAAAGTATGTATATCATATAAGCCACTTTCAAAGGAAAAAAATGTAAAATTCCAAAACCCAGCACCTAACTCAGTGGTTGACAAACTACAGCCTGAAGGACAAGTCTGGCCTGACACCTACTTTTGCAAATAAAGCTTTGTTGGAACACAGCCGTGGCCACTAGTGTACTGATTAAAACCTACAGGTCAGAGTCCAGAAGTTGCAGCAAAGACTCTCTGGCCTACAGAGCCATGTTTACGATTGGACCTTCTATAGAAAGGTGTCCTGATCCCTAACTAGATGAAGACAAGAAAACAATACTTTTGATGTCTCCTGTATGCCTCTTCCCACCTATACTCTTTTCATTCCCTTTGAGAAAACTACTACCTAAAATTTGTGGTAATCATCCCCCCCCCCTTATAATTAGTATGTGTCCTCAAATAATGTGCCACTCAGTTTTTCTTACTTGAACTTTATATGAATGAAACCATACCTTATGTTCTTCTGCAGGCTTGTTTCTTTTACTTGGAATTCTGTATGAGAGACTCAATCATATTGACAGTGTTCATTTTCACTGATACCGTATTCCATTGTATGACTATACCACAGTGTATCAGTTCTCTGTCGATGGTCATGTGGGCTCTTTCCAGGTTTAAAACACAAAAACAAATGCTGCTACAAACATGTATCCCACTATACATGACCAGGAAGTGTGGTCAAAATCAGCCAAAAGATGTTCACTACAGTGTTATCTACTAAAGAATTAAGCAATGAACAACTTAAATGGCAATTAAGAGAAAGATTAAGTAAATTAATATAATTTAGTAAATTAGACACATCAGTATAATAGAATATAGACATGTAAAAAATGACAATGACGGAAGCTTATGTGGAAATATGCAAAGTGTTCATAACGCATGATCAAATGGAGAACCATAACTGACTGCGAAAACTATAAGAATAAATGAAATGTGCATTGGCACTATAAAGGAATATGAATAATGAATGAAGATGACATGTTACTATCTGAGGGGATTGTGGCTGATTCCTTTTTCTAAAATTTTCTTTATTCATTCCAATACATCCTTCCATTGAAATAAAATAATTAAAAAGCCCATCTCAAGACTGTCTACTCACAGTGCTGAGTTTGCTGCAAATGATGAGTATCCGGCGTTCGTAGAGCATACTGGCATACAGATGTAACATGTTGTTTACATCCACAGCCACAAAATATTCTGTCAGATTTCTCTAGGAGAAAGAAGAAGAAGTTTGTGCCTTATTTTGTTGGTTCTTATTACAAGCAGTATCTAATAAAAGCATGAGAAACAGATAATAATCAGAAAGTATACGCTCCTCTTCCCATGTCCTATTCTTTCTACTGGGCGTGGGGGGGACCAAGTATAAATCCCATTCATGTATAAAATCATGAAGTGCAGAGTTGGAAGAGACCTTAGAGACGAAGCAGTCTGAGCAATTATACCTGTGTGGTGATTACAGTTTACAACATGAGGTCATATAAGAGCACTGTGCTGCTTTTCATAGAAGCTCCTGAAGGTAAGCAAGACATATGGAAACCAAGGCTCAGAGAGATACAGCAAGATCACAAAGTCTAATAAGCAGTGAAGATGGACTGCAGCTCAGATCTGACCCCAGATCCTAGAACCTCCCCAACGCACCTGCCACACGTCTAAGCAAAAGGAAGTACCCAAGGACCAAGATGCTCCTGGCACAGAGCCTGCTTCTGCCCAGCAGGTCTCACCCACAAAGGCCAGTGTGCTTCTCTCCTGTCACCACTGCCGGGGGCCCCTCCTCCTCGGTTTATATTTCGAGGATTTACAATTTCCAGGTATTTCACTCAAAAAGGAAAAAAAAAAAAATCAAAGGCAAGCAGCAGCAAGTTGTGACAAAGCAGTGTTTTAACTGGCTTTTGTCTGTGGCCTGGGCTTCGTTCCTTTAATTAGTGCCATAGATTGGGACTCTTCAGATTTCGGAAGAAATGTAATGTGTTTCATTTCTGCAACCCTTTCTATACCCACCTGACTTTAATAATACACATGAATATGCTAATTTCTTCAATGTTACAGCTTTTCAATGCCACACAATGTAATCCTCTGAAAATGAAGGGGGTGGGGAAGGAAGGAACACTACTGCTGGGGGTTGCAATTTGTAATAATGAAAGATCTATAACCCATAAATTCAAGTGAACCAGGTGGATTTTACATGCAAAATAGCATAAAGTACTTTTCGACAATATTATGTATGGGTTGGGAATAAAACCAGGCACTTATCTTACCATTTATTATTGTTTGATGGGAGTACCAGATTAACCATCGACCTTTACAAATAAAGCGTGAATTAATAGCTCCATACACTGCCTCCCTCCCAAGTACCAGGCACTATACCAGGTCCTGTGTACGTGTAGCCTCATGCAATCCTCACTGAAACCCACGGAGATATTACTCTTTATAATATACAGATAAAGTAAGTCTGGGAGAGATCCAGTAACTGGTGGAATCAGAATTTGGACTCAGATCCAACCCCATAGCCCATACGCTTTCCCTTACATTACACCGTCCCACTTACGCACTTTAAACATCCACAATATACAAGGTTTTACATATATTATTTCACTTAATTTTGAAACCAGTCCTTGAACAGGTACTATCATCTCTGTATACAGATGAGAGACACAGAGAAAGTGAAAGAAACTAGCCAAGGTCAGGCAGTGGGTAGATGAGGCTTCATTTGGTCTTGGGTGGGTTTGTCTCTAAACCTGCACTCTTCTTTTACACCACGAAAATAATAAGGTAAAGTTGTATTTGGGAAGAGAAAGCACAGCATAGCAACAAAGAAGGACCAAAGAAAGAGAAAAATGTTCTATTACAAATTACTACTATCCTATTTACTGAGTTATCCGATGTGCCAGACAATAGGTATGTAACCTCTGTTCTCTCTGGTCTTCTCAAAACCCCTGAGAAAGGCATTAGCATCTCTATTTTACAGACGGGAAAACTGAGGCTCAGGAAGGTTAAGGAGGCTTCTACAGGCCACCCAGCTAGAAAGGGCCAAGTTTCAAACTCAGGTCTCCTGAATCCAAAACTTGCTCTAACCACCACACCAACCTGCCTCTTAGCAAACTTGAAAAGCAAAACAAAACAAAAAAGAAATGCAGTCTGTATTAGTTGACAAGCTTCTCTGTCGCCCAGCGGACTGAGGAGCGCTGAGCTAATGATGTCAGCGTGGGGTCTGTTCGGAAGACAGTGACATGGCAGAGCTCCTCCTGCAAACAAAAATACAAGGCCCTCAGCTGAGCATTTCAGTAAAATGCTTTAACTGCTGATGAATTACATGAATTTTTCTTTTAGGAGAGGATGAAAGTAAAAAGAAAATAGAAATGAGGAGCTTAAAGAAGGCCAGAAAGCCCATTAGCACTTTTGACAGATCCAAAGATAACTCTGAAGCCACCAAAACGTGGCCTCAAGAGCCTGCCAAGAAGCTTCACGCTGGGCAGAAATATGTTACACAGCTTGCCGTCCAAATAAGGAGACAGCGTCAGAGACAAACCCTGTGCCTTATTTTGGGGGGAGAACAAAAATCCCAAGGGTACTTTTGTGGACGGGGAAGGGAACATCTATGAAATAAAAACCCCACTTGGTTGAGGCATAACCCCCAGGTCCAAGCATCATGTTGAGAGATTCAGGTGCTTGTTCCAAAAACTCTACACAGGTATGTTAAAAATATGTAACATTTAGCCAAATTCTCTCTAAACTGTCATGTACTTTTTTTGGTATTTCTCATCCCATCTGTGCTGATTACGAAGATATTTGTGTCTAAACAGAAGCTGTCTTTCTTATCTGCTTCCTCCCCTGCCTCCTTCCTTCTGGGACGCCACTGCCTAGGCGGGTGGGAGTGGGTGGGAGTGGTGACAGTCCTGGGACCCTTGCTCAGGAACACCTAGAGTGTGGGCCTTGGAAGCAGCTATAGGGGGGCACTTGTAGTTCCCACTCAGCTTCAACTCAGAAGAAAACCCCTTGGAGAGAGGGGACTCCTTCTCCATGTCGTAAAGCATGCAGCAGCTTAAACCACAACAATCCTCAACTTCTGTGACCTGCCCTACCTTTTCACACCTCCAGACCTTTACTTCTGGTATTTCCTCTGCCTAGAATGGTCTTCTTTTCCTTGAGGACACCCACTAACTTTTCAAGACCTAGCTGAAATGTCACCTCCTCCTGGAAGACTTCCTTGACTCCTCATTTTCAATCTCCCCTTTGTGCTTCCATGGCAATTTGTCTCTATCTTAAAATCATTCCGTTACAAGTATGTTTTTGTCACTAGACTGAGGTCGCTTTGGGTAAAATGGCATATCCCATCATCAAGCAGTCTGATGAAGGAATGAATCCAGGAGCGGAGAAAGCACCTGCCTGAAGACTACTGCTCTGTGAGCAGTGTGGTATAGGAGGAAATACACCAGCCTGGAAGAGGAACGGGTGGTATATTAGGAGAAACATAGCATTTGACTTCAGAAAACCTGGGTCTGATCGGATGAAGTGCTCCATTACTGAGTAATGGTGAAGGGCCCACAGAAAAAGAACTGACACCTGGCGATTCACAGTCAGATACACAGCTGGGAAGTGTGGGTAGGGCCTTTCAAATGTATCTGTGGCTACATTTATTAAAAGTATAAGGAAATAGGTAGTTTGTTCATCAGGTAATGGACAGTCAGGAGAGACTATACACAGAAGCAGGTGTTCATTTCACAGCGAGGCCAGTCCTATTTCTCAGATGAGGGGGATCAGAATGCAGGGAACGGGGAATACGAAGAGAAGGCTTCCATGCCAAGTTGTCCTGGATCGACACTGCAGCCGGAACATACTGCGAGCTTACCTTTCTAAAAGACACAAGGTATGCTACCGTCCTAGCACTTCGCTTCAGTGGGACTGAGTCTTTAACTTTGCATTTCTGTCTCTATAACCAGCTAATCAACAAACACTTATGTGTTTAGTAGTATCCTGGTGCTGAGCTTAGCAGATATGAACTAAACATGACCTCCATTTTCCAGGTGTTCAGTCTGGGGATGGAAGTGGCGTGCGACCCGGAAACCCAGCGTACAAAGTACCGTGATAGAGGCCGCACGCGTCCCAGGGCTGGCTAAGAAGGGCAGATCCGACTCTGCGGGATGGATATGGGGGGAAGGCTGGGGAAGACTTGTCAGAGGAGAAGGGATTTGGTCTGTGCCTCCCACCAGGAGTTCACTCAGCGGACAGGGGGAGAAGCATATTCCAGGCAGAAGCAAAGGCAGGGAGGAGAGGGCGGGAGCGGGGTGGCGTGCGAGGGCAGGGGAGCCGGGCCAGGTCCTGAGGGAGCTGCTGAAGGAACATGATACAACCCATTCGTGTTTCAGCAAAATCTTCCTACAAGTCTGGTGGTGGATGCACAGGAGAGGATGAGCAGGAGGCAGGGCAATCAGTTAGCAGCTACTGCCGTCATTCCGGAAAAGAATGATTGAAACAAACAAACTATGCAGATGATAGCTTTGGATATGGATGTGACAGATTTCTGTAAAGAGGAATCACAGGACTTGACAATGAATTAGATTTGGGAAACTGCCAGATTTCCAGGTTACTATGCACCACACCTGTCCACTTGCCTAAAAGTGTTTTAAAGGGCAAGTCTATTTATTTAATGAAGGATCAATCCTTCTTCTAAAGAACCATCCATCCTATCAAGCATGGTGTCCACCTAGTGTCCTGCATCATAATGCCATCATGGCTAAACCTAAATAACCACCCTCTTTATTCCCTGACAATTACTTCTGGTGTCTCCCCTGCTAGGAAAAGGAAAGCGTAGCTTAGAGGGGCTCTTTCCCAGTGCCCATGCTCAAAAGGGCTCAGTTTTTCTCAGTGTCATTGCGTTTTGGGGCTTAAGGACATTCCTTTACTATTCACGAAGTTTAAGCGTCGCTTCAGTTACATGCATTGTTCTGTCTTTCTGAGAATTTTTCCATCTTCCTAGAATTTATTACAGACCCATTCTGTAGTCTGGGTAGCAGGGACACAAAGCTGACCACTACCCAGGCTGGACAGGGCTCCACCCAAGGAAGGTCTCTGGTTAACGGGGACACAGCAGCCTGGAAGGTGAGTTTCAGAAAAGGCACGAGCAGCACAAGCTCCTTAGGTTCTTCCGGTTTTTGTTTCTCATCTCTACAAAGAAACAGTGGTGAAGGTCCCTTCTCCCTCGAACCCTCTGTGCCTCTAAATCCAGACAAAGAAAGAGGGAAGGTACCTGACAAAACCCCATCTCCCCCAGGAGAAGCCCCATTATAGCTGCTTGCTTCTAGCTGCCCCTGCTGGCTCCTGTGCCACACCAGGTGGCTGGGGACTTCAGGCTCACGGTGATCCACACCCGGGGTTAGGAAGCAGGTGGGGGTGGGGGTGGGGATGGGGAGGTGGAATGGGCCGGTACAGTGGGGCTTAGAGAAAAAGCGTCTTAGATTCAATACCTTAGGGGAATGAGATAATCCCCAAACCAAAGAACCGACTCTAAGCTGGGTACTCCTTGGAGCCTTCAGAACAGATGCTAGTCCGCCCCACGGTCTGTCATTTTATTAGTCTTTGTGACTTTCAGCTTCATACACAGTATAGATGATAAAGACTTACTGTACTTTGTCTGGAAGAGGCTTCTAAGGCAAGAGGCTTGATTTTGACAATGGGTCTTATTTCCTGAAATACCTCCCGCTCAGATTATTTTTACCATAATGTAAACCTTTAAAATCCTCAATTGACTTTTTTAAAAGAAGAATTTGGATTCCCTTAGTTCTGTGGGATTCTTAAAAGGGAATTATAAATTTGAATTCTAAAATAATCTGTCTGAGAAAGAATCCCACAAACTCACATAAGCAATCAAATCAGAAAAGTGTATTATAGGAAAGAAAGCAGGGTTTACCCCAAGGTCAACTTTTATCCCTTTGAGTGAATGGAAAAACCATTAGAATAAACAATTACCTGATAACTCTGAAGAGCAACAATGGAATTCTCTATAATCTCGGTACTTAATAATAGGTCTACTACCACTAAACTTTCATTTTTGAAAGTCACGATGAGTTCATAAATCTTTTCTATATCATGGTGCATCTTCTGACAAAGTGGAGTCTGGGCAATGTTATATGTAACTGTCCATTCTAAATGCTTTCCCTGCATCATTAACCACTTGGTATGACACTGACCAGATAATTAAGACAGGTTTGTTTAATATTCTAAATGAAGGTCTATATGCTTACCCATTAATCAAAAGTACACTTCAAATCCTGGCCGCTAAAAAAAGCCCTTCTACAACCAGTTTACAATTTAATTATTACTGCATATCTGTTCATGATCTGTGACTTTTTTTAATGAAGGTCAACTATTTAAAATTTATAAAGATTTATGTTCATTTAATTACTGCCTGTATAAAATTCACTCCTATAACTGTTATCCTGATAGAAAAACCCTGATGAGCAATTACATCGTGATAGTTCTTCAGTAAAAAAGAAAATATTTTTACAAAGAAATTGAAGAAAAAATGAGAAGTAACTTCAACAGGCATCTGAAAGTAGAAAAAGTTAATTTTCTACATTTGCTTTTTATTAATGTCTTGCAGACACTATGGCCCAAAAACCAAGTGAGATAAACTATTATTTTTCCTTCTCCTGAGGATGGTTGCATTGCTTATTTAGTCATTCCATAAATATATATTGAGCATCTAGGTACAGTGCTAATTACAGAGATGCAGTGATAAAAATATATATATACTGGTCCCACCCTGGCTGGTGTGGCTCAGTGGATTGAGTGCCGACCTGCAAACCAAAGGGTCACCAGTTCGATTCCCAGTCAGGGCACATGCCTGGATTGTGGGCCAGGTCCCTGGTTGGGAGTGCACAAGGCAGCCACACATTGATGTTTCTCTCCCTAACTTTCTCCCTCCCGTCCTCTCTCTCTAAAAATAAATAAATAAAATCTTTTTTTTTTTAAGTCTCCATCTTTAAAAAACAAACAACAACAAAAAAACTGGTCCCTGTCTTCAGAAGGGAGAGATGATATTAAATAAATATTCACATAATTAATTACACTTATGGTAAGTGATTTCCTAGAAGGTTATAAGGAGCCATGGAGCCGTAAGCCCAGGACCCAGCAGCATCTCAGTGCTGGGATCAGTCTGACCTGTGTGTAAGTCCTGGTTTTAGCATTGACTGGCTGGGTGACCAGTGAGTGGCAACTTACTTCACATCTCTAGGCTTATGTGCCCTTCATAGCTCTTCAGGAATAGCAGCCGCACCATAAGGCTGTTGTGAAGATTTCATGATATCACAAGCAGTGCCTGATCTGATCCCAGTGGGTATTAGCTCCTTGCTCTCTCTTACATGAACCTATCTCTGAAGCTGTTCAGAAGAATATGATTATCTGAAGACAGAATCAGGTTCCATATCCCAAAATCCTTTTACCTCTTTCTTTGCTTATTTCCTGAAGTTCATTATGTCCCTTAAAGGAAATAATCAATAAATGGGAACTGCCCATATGACAGGTGCTGGAGTCCTGGACTCCATTCCCTACACCATTTCCGAGCTTCAGAATTCTGGTGGCAAAGGTGCCTGAAGAGACTTTTGTGGCCAAATATATACTCCACAAAGGAAAAGCACTGGTCTTCACAACCAAGAATGTCAGCAAAACCTAGAAAACACAAGCTATACAAGTGATGCTCCCTAGCGCTCAGCCACAACTCCGATCTCAGGTATTCTAAGAAAGCTGAGGAAAGAAAGGAAAAAGAACCCTCAAAAGCAGCATCTCTGTTGCACCAGGCATTGAACTTGGAACTTCACATTTAATACTTCATTTGCTCTTCCCATTTTTCTTTATTAGGTAAGAAATCCAGGGCTCAGAGAACAGAAGTTAGTAGCCCAAGGTCCCAGAGTGGTGGAGCCCAGTGTCGGGCTGCCTCCAAAACTCATGTTCTTTCTACTATGACATAGTATGTCGTATTAACAACCCCATGGTTATTGCTTGTTTCAATTTGCAATGCAGCAATTTAATCATTTTAAATTAATCCTTGAAAAATCACCAAGAGATTAAAATGCAAATTTCAACAAGGCTAGAGCTCAGTAGTGACTCTATGTCAAAAATCACACAAATTGGTCCTACAGAAGTTCAGATACTCCTTGGAGAAAAAGCTAGTCTGCTTCATTTCATATTTTAGCTATGAAAAATCATTTCTTTTACTTTTTCCTCATGAATATCAAAAGTCAACTGTAGGGAGGCAGGGTGCGTGGGTATAATGAGAACTAAATGCTTTGGTTCCTTATAAGCCTGGGAACTCCACTCTACTTTGGAGCAGGCCTTGGGTCAGTAACTTCAGGTCCCTATATGTACAATAGGGCTCTACCTGTCACAGAGAAGCTGGAAGGCTGTAAATAGAACCATGTATTAGTTAGAGGTCTGGCAAGACTGTTTTATCATTGCTGCTTAGTAAAAAAAGGCCAGCCTTTTTACCAGTTTGCAAAGGAGGATTTGGTAGACAAGGGATCATACACAGGGAATTGGTTCATCAGTGGCAAAATCAGCAAAGAGGATGCAAAATTTTCTAAATGGTGGAGGCAGAGGAGCTAGCACATAGTGCAGACAGAAATTGGAGGTGGGGCTATGAAAAATACAGGTTTTTTTTTTCTCTCCACTATTTCTAATCTTAGTAATTGTGGGTGTTTTGGGTTTTTTTTTTTTTTTTTCTTTCTTTTGTGAGATTTTATTTATTTTTAGAGAGAGGAGAAGGGTGGGAGAAAGAGAGGGACAGAAACATCAATGTACGAGAGATTTATCAACTGGTTGCCTCTTGTACACCCCCAGCTGGAGACCTGGCCCGCAACTCAGGCATGTGTCCTGACAGGGAATTGAACCTGTGACCTTTCTATCTGCAGGCCAGCACTCAATCCACTGAGCCACACCAGCCAGGGCTCAGGAATTGCAGTTTTGAAAATTAAAAAGTTATCAGAATTTTCAGGTACCTTAAATTTTCTTGGTCCTTAAAATAAATTTTTTTAAAAAATTTAAAAAGAAAAACCTAACTTAGGCAATAATGGTTACCACAATATTATTTATAACAACAAAACATTAGAAACTATCTAAGTGTTTATTAGTAGGAGAAGCATAGTTAATACACTGTGGGCATTTTCAGTAAAATATGGTAGATATTTGTCTTTTCTCTTTCCTGATACCATGCGCCCCCTGCCCAATGAAAAGTCACAGTAAGAGAATTTTAGAAGACATAAACTCCTCCCAGAACTGGAGAAAAGCCAGCAATGAAAGAAAGATGTCAAGTTTTTGGAAGCCAGAAAGCAGATGTTACTAAAGAAATGGTTCTCAACTTGGGTCCTTTGCCCAAGGGGCCATTTGGCAATGTTGGGAGACATTTTTGGTTGTCACAGCTGGGGATGGGGTGTGTGCTCTCATCATACAGTGGGTAAAGCCCAGAGATGCTGCTAAACATCCCACAATGCATAAGGACAGTCCCATAAAACAAAAAATTCTCTGGCCCAAGCTGTTGAGAGTGCCAACTGAGGTTGAAAAACTAAAGGAGACTGACTTGGTGGCCTGGAAAAGGCTGAACACTAAAGCTGGGGCCAGGGAATAGGGCAGCAAGCATCAAGGCCAGCTCATACCAAGGAACCCCAAAAAGGTTCAGAACCTCTGAAGCCTAGGGGAAGGGTGCCAATAAAATTAAGAGTAATTTGATCCCAACATTCTCCTTTCCTGGCTCACTCAGCTAGTCAACTGGCCTTCTAGCACCCCTTGGAAGAATAAATATTTACTTTCTCGGGGAATTAAACCAGAAAGTCTTGGGGGACAACAGGTATAGCTGAAAACAGGGCCTAAAGCATTAAAGAAAAAATGCGGGGGGTGTTAAGTAAAATTATACATGCTAAATGTTGATTTACTATGACCCACCGCCCTCACTCAGCCTCCAGAACACTAGTAATTAAGCTTACACCCCCCACCAAGAGAAAACTGGCTAGTCAAAAAACAAAAACCAACAACAACACCCAAAACATTCTGATAATGATATTTAAGAACCTCCCACCCCAAAAACCCCAAGTAGCCAGGCCTCCGATACATTACCTACAATAACAAAACTTTATTAATTAAACTTGAGTACTTGATATTTATAATTTGTAGGCTCTATAGACAACTTAAAAGAATTTCCTGTTTATGACTCTATTGTACAATAGTTATGGAGAAATATACCACTTATTCCAAAATTTTTAAAAAAGTAATCAAGTATATATCCCAAAGAATTAAAAGCAGGCACTTAAACAGACCAATGTTCATAGTAGCTTTATTTACAATAGCCAAAAGGTAGAAATAACCCAAGTGTCCATTGATGGATAAGCAAAACGTAGTATGTTATATACATAAAATGGAATATTATTCAATTTATAAAAGAAGGAAATTCTGACACGTGCTACAAAATGGACAAACCACAAAGGCATTATGCAAAGTAAAACAAGCCAGACCCAGAAGGACAAATATTGCATGATTCTACTTAGAGTAGTAAAATTCATAGAGACAGAAAAAAATAGTAGTTGCCAGGGCTGGGTCCAAGGCGGGGAATGAAGGTTATTGTTCGATGGATTGTTTAATGGGTCCAGAGTTTCAGCGGGGAAAAATGAAAAGGTTCAGGAAATGGATATTGGTAATGGTTGCACAACAATGTGAATGTATTTGCACGAATGAAATATACACTTCAGGATGGTTAAAATGGTAAATTTTATGTTATGTATACTTTGCCACAACTTTAAAAAAGTAATCAAGTTCCAAAGTGGTGCTGATTCGATATTTAATTCTACATAGTACTATGTATAATCTGAATAAAACATTTTGAAAACATGCCTTAAGGCTAGGCTTGATATGTCACCCAGCTTATCAGAGTACAAATATTAACCTCTGCTCCATCTGACTCAAGTTCACTGCTCCTAAGTCTTTAAGAAGTGGGAGTGGGCATCCTCAATCCTCACTCTTATACCCAGAAATACTTTATTTTACTCTAAGTGAATATATTTAGAAATATAGTAGAAGTATAATGCTACTTGAGTAAATCTACCTTCATAAAGAAATATTTATATTAAAACATTTTATTTACAACAGCAAAAACTAAAAATCACCTAAATGCATATCAGTGAGAAAATAGCAAAGAATACATAGCAAATGGAATATTATGCAGCCAACAAAAATGATGCTTGTGAATGAAATAAAAATGCTTATTAATGGGTGATTTTAACTATGTAAAAAATACACTTAAAAAAGACGAATTGAGACATCAACATGTTATTAGGCAATTGCCTTTGAGAAATATGAATTATCATCCCTCCTTGTCTTTAGATTTTTGATACTTTTCAAATATTCTCTACTTGTTTTTGCCTTTATAATGCATTATTTTACAATGGGAAAATATATCTCCTTTCATTTTCTTTTTAAAATAAGTTAGAAAAACAAAATAGTAGAAATTTAATTTTTTTCCTCCCAAGTACTCACATTCTCAGGTATGCTGGGAAGTTCTCTGGTATCAGGCACAGTAAAATAAGAATGCTGGAAAAGAAAAGCAAAAGCTATTTATTTTTGCAAAAATATTCAATAAGCACACTATTCAGAAATCAGGTAAATGATCTGAAGATAATTTCTCATCAGATGAGGAAATAAGAGTTTCACTCATTGGAAATGCCAATGGAATATTTTCTTTGGATAATGCTGGATGAAAACTAGATACATTAAATTATCTGTTTGGTAGAAGGTGCTCTTTTCTATGACAGATGAACTACTTTGGGAGATATAAATGAACAGCTCAAAGAAGTTAAAGGCTAAATTCCCACATGATGTTTGCAGGTTTCTGAACACATGAAAGCTACAGGCTTCATAATTTATTGTTCAGTGAGGCAAGTGGACTCTAGGGACCAAATATCACTAGGTTCACTCAGCAACGGTCTCTACTGACCAAACCATTTCACTTTAGCCTCTGAGATTACATCCCTCTATAGGCTGCCGGCGAAATCTGCCCCGAAGGCCCCAGTGATGTTAAGGACAGCTCCAGCTGAAGGACAGCTTCACTGAGACCATTACAGGTGGCCAGCAGTGGAGAATTTCTCTCCACTATACATGCTCTGCAAATAAGCCTCCTGGCTTCTAGTGCAATCTCCAGCTCAGTGGAGTTGAAAACCGGACCTTTTCAAAGAACTTTCAAGGAGGCATTCCATGTATGTAACAAGCATGCGCCCCTGAGTTAAATGACAACAGGCTGAATTAATGATACCTCCTCTGTGCTACTAAAAACTCAAGAGGACAATGGCAAGCAGGAATGGAAAGAGCCTGGTGCTGGCCAATTAAAGATGGGATTGTGCAAAGGCCAGGAAAGGTCGCATGCAGAGAAGGTCGACTTAGCCATGGGCCAAGTCCAAACCTGGGCCGCCAAGTGACAGTTCAGGAAGCCCCCCTAGCCCCTCCATTCTTGGATAATCACGAAATAGTTGGTCTCTAGAAAAATGAGTTGTATAGCCTTCCTAAAATGAAAGGCACAGGGGACAATTGCAATAATGACAATGACAACAATAATACTATGAGCTGTTTGTCTAATATTCAGCAGATACTTAATACCTGTTACACTGAAAGCTTTATGCCAAGTACTTTATAATATCATCTCTAACTTCCATAACAAATTCTAATGTAGACGTTATCTGCACATTACACACGTGGAAAGGTAAGTAACTTTTTAGCGTCACACAGCTTGTAGTTGACAGAACCAATACTGAAATCAGGTCTGAATAATTAGAGCTATACCCTTTCCACTAAAACAGGCTATTTTACCTGTGCTTTTGTTATGTAAATTTTAGCCAAAACCACCTGAATTAAAATAATAACCTGAAAAGTTAAAAATATATAAATATATATAAATAAAAGGATAACTTTTAAAAACTCTCTGCAATGCATTATTCCAAAATTGATGTGGCAGTGCCAAAATATTACCCATGATGTATTACAACTGAGATTATGTTACATGAAAACTAGTCAACAATTCAATTTAATAAGAAGAATTAAAGTAGGAAAATACAAGATTAAATTTGACACCAGATACACCAACTTCTATTCCAAATGACTAGAAGGGAGTCCCAGGAAATGTTCAGCAATGGATGTCCACATGGGGATGGAGTTGCACAGGAATGGGGTGCCCAGTGCGGGGGAAAGAACAGGGACCACAGAGCCGGCCACATAACAGCTATGTGAGTTTAAGCAACTTTAATAAACAGCTCAGAACTCAGTTTCTGAGTCATAATACCTACTTCAGAACTGTTGTGAAGGATAAATGTTATATATGTGAAGTGCCTAGCATTCCATAAATGGTATTTTAATAGAAAATTATTGCTCTCAACTGCTAGTTTACATTTCTATTTTTCTCAATCACCTGTATCAGACACACAGAAATATTCTCTTGTGACTAAAGCCAAAAAAAGTCCAGGACTGCAATTTTTATCACTTCAGGCTTTCTAAGCTAGATGAGATTAGTGCTTCAGGATCAGAAATACCACATGGAGAAAGGAATTCCTTGTGAACAGGAAAGAAAAAAAAATCTGCCTTTACAGACGTAGTGAATTGTAACTAGTGAGCCAATGCAATTCTAAAACCAAGTAGTCACCAAGCTGTCCTTGGAGATTCTGTCTTGCTTCATCGCCCATGAAATGCTGGGACCAGAGGAGGTCAGAAACATTCACAGAAACCACTGGCACGAAACAGCTGCACCCTCCCAGCAGTTTCTCCTGCCCTTGCGATGGTTCGTCCTTGAGGCCTGGCAGCCACTCAGGGGAAGGAGTGGCCCGTCCTCCCCAGCAGCTGGTGACCCAGCCGGGCTATTCCACAGCTAGCTGTCGGATGTCATTACAGACTGAAGTGGTGAGATCAAGCTGCTTAGGAAAAGGGACAGAGGTAAAGGCAAGGCTGCTTAGCTGCACAGCGATGACTGGACCGGGTTTAAAGCTCATTTCTTCATTTTCCAGACAGTCTTCCTCATGTGAATTTCTGTAACCAGGTTCCTTTCCCTGTGATGTTCTATCAAAATGAGCAAAAACCCAGGGGAGAGCAATGGGGCGGAAATGGGACAACTGTAATAGAACAACAATTTGAAAAGAAAAATGAGCAAAAATCTCTACAAATTCCTTTTTTCCTTCCTGCTTTCCTCCCTTTTTTTCAACACTTGTAGCCTCATGGAAAGAACACAGGTCTGGAATCTAGCCCTGGGTGTGAAAACCCCAATCTTCTCACAACCACATAACCTTAGATGGGCTAGTATAATACCTTTTCCTCTCTATGCCTCAACTATGAAATGAAAATGCTAGCATCTATTTGTAGCTGTTTTGAACATTAGAAAGGCATACTTGGCATGAATTAGGAACTTAGTAAATAGTAGATCTATTATTAGTTATTGGTAGTAATATTCCTTTCAATTTGATCATCACACACAAAAAAACACTATATGTTCATTTTCTTTAAGAGGGAAAATATCAAGATAATAACCGATGAATACCAGTACTGAATCTGGTTCTAATGAAGCTGAAAGACACAACTTTTTAAACATTCAGACCCCACAACACAGGGGAAACAGCCCCAGTAAAATCAACAGCTGGCCAAAGGATGTCTCTCTGAGAATATTGATGAAGGTGGTGACAGGGACTGACCCAGGGAATTACAGGATTCCAGTAACTGAAATGCGGAAGCACATGTATCACTCAGATCATGGGTAAAACTAGGACTAGGACTGAAATCTTCTAATTTGTAGTTCAGAGGATTTTGTACCCTAGCAACTACAGAACATGCAGCAAGCCTATAAAAGAGTTCAAAGAAAGTTACTACTGTAGGCCAGCCAGGAACTATGCGAGGCACTCTCCATCCCTGGCCACGAGGAGCCTACAGCCCAGTGTGGGGGACAGGAAAACAGACCCTCCCAATGTGGTGTGAGTAAGCGCTGCTAAGTGTACAAGATGCTCGGGACAAAGAAGAACACCTTCGCTAGCCTTGGGGAGTGTTGGGGAGGATTTCTTGGGATTGAACCCGAGTTGAGTTCTGAAGGATGATCATGGAGTCCCGTGGTAAATAGGGGAGAAGTGG
The DNA here is from genome assembly GCF_987537825.1 of Furipterus horrens. Lineage (NCBI taxonomy): Eukaryota > Metazoa > Chordata > Mammalia > Chiroptera > Furipteridae > Furipterus > Furipterus horrens. Next base: position 195,760,907 of record NW_028327174.1, read on the forward strand.
TGTTGACAGGGGGCAGCAAGAGGGGCTTCAGCAAACAGGCATGCACAGGAATTGGGCAGGGGACAAGGCATGAGGCAGGGGGTCCCAGGACAGGAGATGGTAGTGATGGGATGACAGCCAGGAAGAGAGGAGCCTAGGACATTTGGGATTCCTTGCTCATGGAATCCCAGAGAAAGAAAGAAATACAACTCCCTGGCCTGTCTTGAGCCCAGAGGTCTCAAAGTACTCAGGGGTGGGAAAGGTGCAGACGACAAAAGATGATCCTGTTCAGCTAGCCCCTTCTTACTGTTAACTGTGAAATGGTTTTTCAGTGATCGCTAATATTCTGCCCATACTTACCACACTAAGATGAACAGACACTCCTGGGTCAGGGATGGGAAGTCTGTGCAGAGTTTCGAGAAGCTCATTCCACTGACTCTCCTGAAAGAAATAAAAGGCCTCAGTAATAAAATCAAGGCTGAGCCCTTAATCAGAGACCTGCAGGGAGGTCTGGGCACACAGTAAGCTGGGGGCCCTCATGACTGAGGGGCTGGGGAAAAATAGATTTGATATTTAAGTAGGGTTGGACAAAAGATACTGCTTAGGGTTCAATATAAGAGTCAAATAGATCTTCCCATGCCAAGTCTGACATTTTTTGCTCAGTGAGACATACCATGACCGCCTCTTATGGATCATATACCATAAGCTCTGAGCAAATCTGTGTTGTCAACTCCATAGCAACAACTTTTAAATGCAAACAATCTGGGCGGGGTGGCGAATAACAGTGACACTAGAGACCTTGTCTGCATCATCATTGCCCTCAATTAATTTTATTGAGTGTTTACTGGATACACATAGCAGCAGCTTCCAATTATGGAAAGTTAAAAATGAACTACGTACAATACCATGTAATATAAGATGGAGGCCGTACATTTTATTTAGGGAAATGAATTACAAAGCAGAACAAATTATTCGGCTGAAAAGATTCACCTTTAAAATGCTCAGAAGAACATTGCTTACAGAATTATGCAAACGCCATTTCTCCCATCGTGTGGAATTCTCTGTTATTATAACAGTAATAAGCTCACATTTGTATCCTTTTTAAAAAACATCTCTATGATCCTCACAACTACCCCACTTTATAGACAGAAAACTGAGGCTCCGGAGGGTGAAAGCAACTTGGCTCAAGTCAGCCAGTTAGTAAATTGCTCAGCCAGGAGCAGAACCCTCTGCGTTTTTAATAAAAGCAGCTGTTTTTGGTAGCGAATTTAAAGGAAAGGAGAGAATGAGCTCAGATTAAAAGCCTGTTTCAATCTTAATTTTTAAAATACTCTTTCACAGGCGAGAGAAATATATGTATGCATGCACCAACATGCTTAATTTTGCTCTGAAACAATTTCAAATTTAAAGAATAACTGTAGGACAGTACAATTTTTTAAAAAATTTTCTGAACTATTTGAAAGTGAGTTGCTAACATTCTGCCCCATCTCCAGAAATGCAAAGGATATTCCCCTATATAACCACTACTGATCATCAAAATCAGGAAATTAACATTGATATAACATTACCATCTAATCCTCAGAGTCCATCGAGTTTTTTCAGCTGTGCCAATTTAGCAAAGTAATCCAGTTCAGAATCACAAATTGACTTTAGTTATGACTCTCTGGTCTTTATCAGCCTGGAACAGATCCTATCTTTCCTAGATTTGTATGAACTTGACAGTGAGACCAATCGCTTTACAGAATAACCCTCAGTTGTCTGTTTTCTACTGATTCAGATTTCAATGCATCCCATTACTGATGACGTTCACTTTGACCATTTGATTAATTTATCTGATGTCTCTACTGTGAGGTTACTCATTTCTCCTTTGTGTTTAGGCATTTTGTGGAGCAATACTTTATATAAATATCCCATTCAATTTATCTATTTACTTATTTATATTGGTATAGACACGTGGTTTCCTGTTTTATTCAATGGGTTATGACCTTTGCTATCATTATTTGTTTTGATGCTCAAATTTTCCCAGATATGGCCAGTGGGAATCCCTTGCCCCCTTGAGCTCATGTTTGTGTCTTTCTGACATGTCCCCATCGTGTTTTGATCACTTCCTTACTTTTAGCACTAAAAGATATTCCAGGCTCATCTTATAATTTCCCTGCCCCACCCCTGGAATTAGACATTTCCTCACGGAGTCCTGGCTCCTTTTAGTGGAAAATGTCATGTAAAAACCAAGAATCCTAGACGTGTTCCTTGCTACACAGGTATTGCTGACCCCAGCCCCTTTCAGTGGATACAGCCAGGGAATATACCACACAACAAGAGCGACCCACAATACACACATCTCTATTTATTTCCATACCTGACTTGTATATTGAAAGCCATGGGTTCATACCAATGGCCCTAATTTCAGTTCACCATAGGAATCACTCTAGTTTCCTCCCTTTACATGTTTGTAACTATATTCTACAAAAGTGAAAAAAACTTCCACCTACTTTTCATAATACACTCACTTATTTGCATGTAACCCATCCTTTATCAACACCCTTACCTCCCTGTCCACCTTGCCTGGCTCCAATATTGACATGCAGTGCTAGGCCACCCTTGTCCACCCCGCTCCAACACCCATGCCATAACCACCCCAGGCCCAACACCCGAGTGCTGCTCTGCTGCTGCTACCCCTTTCCCACGTGGACGCGTCTAGATCACACTGCAGTTCCAGCGCCCAGGGCCCGGCCACTGTCACCACTGACCCGCATAAACACTGCTCGGCTCTCAGGCTCCGGCACACTCAGCCAGGCTGCTCTCTGGCTCAGATGTCCCCCTCACCCACCATCCACAGGAATGCCCTCATTGCCCTCTTCAGGGTCTGAAAACTACGCTGGGTCAGTGACCCAGACAGACACCTCCCTCATTACGCAGCTTAGGCTCTGACACTCCACGCGAGCTGTCGCGGTCACACACACATACGCGTCCATTTAAAGCCTACCGTGCCCGACCTTTGCAAAGACTTCTGGATTTGAGGAGAAGGTTCCGTGTTTTTAATAAAAGCTCTTTCCTGCTGTTCAAATCTGATGACCCACACCTCGCAAACAATGTAGCAAGTTGTAGGTGGATTACCTATCATCTATGTCATAATTCCTTTAACCAGAAGATATGTAATAAAAATAGTGCTGGGTACAGGAGAGACGGGCTCCACGAAAACACATCACTGATTTCAGGCCGAGTCCTTACAGGGGCTGTGGCCCAGAGGACAGGTGCAACGACTTCAGAGGGTAATAATCCTGGCTCCCCTGCGCACAGGTTGTATGTACCTACAATCATTCCTGTATCAAAAGACATGTTGTTTAATATCTACTAAGTCTGTTTGTTTGTTAACTGATTTGAGTATAAATATGGAAGAAAAAATGTGAGTCACTTTCCATTTCTAAGATAGTTAAGAGCCTACATGCTATACAATTCTATTTACTAAAGACATCTTTCAAATTTGAGTGAAAACCTGAATGTCTGATTAAAGTGAACTGTGAATCAGAAATCAATGAAGAGACCCAAGGTGGCCTCCTGACTCATTCATCAAAGAGTAAATCACTTCTTTGATGACAGAATTCCCTGGTACCTAAGCGTCCTTTCCAAGTGAGTGCAGTGATCCAGGGAGCTGCTTCTATTACTTATCCCTTCGCTTTACTGTGGCCTCTGGAATACATTTGCTGGTGACGAAATCCAACTTGAAGGAAAGATTTAACCATTATACACATAATTTCCACCCCTTCCCCCAAACAGCATTTCCCAAAGAGTGTTCAGGAAACACTGATCTCCCAAAATGCTAATATCTATCATGAAATAAAAAGGGTCCGGGGCCAAGTGGGATGGGAAGCCATGATACCACAGATTTCTTGGCTGCAGGACTCCTCAGAGCCTACATTACGTGAATCTTAAGGAGACAGAAAACAACCACAGCTCTCCCTCTCCCTGGCCCCAATGTTACTGAACTATGGTACTCTTTATGAGACTTTTCTCAGAACTAATGTTCTACTGAAAATATGAGGGGAAAATTTCTCTAACATATCTCTTTAATTTAAAAACTTGGGGCACTTACAAAAAGAAAAACATAAGTTAAACATATGGACAAATATTCAACTTACTAAAAAAAATCAAAGAAATACAATTTAAAAAATGAGACTTATTCACTTATCGAATAAACAATCGATTCAACAAATAATACTGGAGAGGGTGTGGTGACTCAGGCACTCTCATACTTTGCTAGTAAAGATTATCTTTTAAGAAAACAGTACGATTCTTTTGGAAAGCAGTTTGGCAAATGTTCTAAAAATGATTATGTCCACCGACCTTACAAAGGTCTATCTGAGATTCTACTCTTAAGAAAACAATCCAAAATGAAGAAAATGCTTTATGCCCAAAGATACAAATGGCTATAATTACAATAATGAAAAAACTTCCAACAATAGGGAAACGTTTCAGTAAATTGAGGTTCATGATATAATGCTATGCAGCCATGACAAATGTTTACAATTTTTCCAGAGTGGGGAAGTGCTTCGGGTATCATGGTACCTAGTAAAAATGTGGGCCACAAAAGTCTAAATACAGCTTCAGCTGACCCCGACATCCATGAAAGATACTTTTGCATACCACTTCTTCCAAAGCACAGTAAGGTATAGCTGAGCTCTTTAACTAATTTTTTCAGACCCCTAAGAAAATACTGTACAAGTACAACAAAGCCTTGTTGAAATGGGAGCTGGCTAGGTCACTTGCAAGGTAAGTGTTTTATTCACAAATCCCAGCTTTGCATCAGGACATAAACAATTCAAACTTGTGCCTCAGCAAATTATAATTTAATATATGTCATGAACTTTCAGGGTTGCTTGGGACTATTAGATATTGTGACTATTAACTTTGTGAATGCTAAGGATCTATTTATTATATATTTAATGCAAAAAGTAAAGGAAGAAATCATCCTAGGATGCTAGCAACACTTATGGGGTGGGGGAGCATGTAGTAGTTTTCCCTTCCTTCCTGCTATTTTCTGAATTTATCAAACTTTCTATAACGTGCGTGCATTACATTTTTGGTAAACATTTTGGTAAAATATAAGGCATGTATTACTTATAACCATAAAAGGTAAATTAAACTTGACTCATTAAAAAGAATAGAAGACGAATACCTGTCCTTTTGTCGTGTAATCTGCCAAGATGTTAAGTAGCTTATAAAATACTTCGAACCATGGGAGATAGCTGGAGAAGAGAAAACACACGAAATATTAGTATGCAGGTCAAAAACTTTAACCAGAAGTGAATTCAAGACTGGTACATTTCAGTTTTTCTCTACATCCTAAAGAGTCTTCCTGTCATAGTCTGTGCTGGAAGACTGGTGAAATGCTAATTATTTCTGGGATTTTAAAAAATTGCCTGTATAAGACAGAGGACTGAATGTTCATTATAAATTATTCCCATGCCTCAGAGCTAGAACAGGTTCATAGAGAAGACATTCAAAGCAGACTCTGCAATCAGGAACTATCTCTGAGTAGCCCCCAGGCCTCTCCCACCACATCCACCCTTTCCAGGAAAGCTTCTATTCAAGTTTCTCATGATTAGACACACACGCACACACACCACTTCCACTGCTGGCAGCTGCAAGGGGTCCCCAAGGCCCCCTCCATGCCGCTACCTCAAACCCTCTGCCTATTACACGCCCTCTCCGTACTTATTGTGGGATGAGCACTGACTCTCCGTCCCCACTGCCCTCCACTGGGCCTGACTGCCTTGGCCCGTAACTCTGACAACAGCATGGACCTGACTGCAGTCCAGCCTCTGTGTCGCTCTTAGAATGGTCTTTCTAAAATGCAAATCTAAGTGGCACACTGGATTAAATCCTGCAATGCACCCCACTGCTGCAGCACTTCTCAGGATGGTGTTCGAGGCTCTCCACTGTTAGGCCCCGGACTGCCTCTCTGGCTGTCTTCTCTCTGCTTCCCCACATACGTCTTCCTCTCATTGCAGCCTCGTTCTGAGCGTGAGCAGGCAGCCTCGGGCCCTCCTGGGCTTGTCTACACTTGGCCTTTTTCTCCCTCTGAATTCTATGACCATAAAATCTAGCTGATTTCTACTCATCCTCCTAACAGCACCCCGCCCCTCCCTGCCTCTCATGCCCTGATTCCCTCTTTCCCATATGGCCCTGGGCATGTGCATACTCTTGTTATAACATTCCACACACCATGTGGCACTCAATGGTGTGTCTGTCTTCCCAACAGACTGTGCAAACAGAGAGGAAGGATCACATCTTTCTTCACCTCGTCTTCCCAGGGCCAAGCACGAAGCCCAGCATACCATCAGTGCGCAGTGTGGACTCAACAAACAAAACTAAACAGGGACCGACAGCAAAGGCACATTAGCGCTGCAAAATTGTTGGTGAAATAAATCCCCACTCCCAAGAAGTTTTGTCACTTAATTTAAATGGCTTTATTTCCCATAAAAAACAGTCCAAAGTGACATCAGAGAGTCATGTGAGAAGTGTCGTACCAAGCCCTGGCCGTCCGGCTCACGTCCACCCTGATGAGCTGACCGTGTCGTTGCTGATAGAGCTAGACAAGGGGGGTGGGGGGGTAGCGCCGATGCTCGACCCCATCCTGCCGGGCGGCGGGGAATCAGCGCCCTGCACAGATTACCAGCCGTACCGCCGAGGGTAATAGATGAAGTGAGAGGCAATAGAGCGGACAGATAAAGTGCACAGTTCTCTATTACTAACGTCTGTCTGAAGCCAGCGCATGCTACTGTAAAATTTAAGTAGCTTATCAGAATATACTGATAAGCAACTTAACTTTTCACTTCTATGACAGTATTATCACTTATGTTAATATGTTTCAATCAGCTCTGGCAGCTGTATATTGACTATTACAGAGCGAATGATTGCTGCTACTTTACACAGCATTCACTTTGGCAGAGTAATGGAAACGTTCAAGAGGGATTAGGGAGGAGATAAATTTCTCCCTTCCTATTCTGTTAAGTAAACCTCAGCTGAGTTAAAAGCCATTCTAGTAGGAATAATAAATCCCCTCAGAAGAAAACTCTTGCCCAGATTAGACGACTCTTAGTAAACAAATTCAACCAAGGCTTACAAATATTTTTCTTTCTGAAAGAAAAATTAGCATTAGTTAAATCAAGGAACTGAAAATCAGGAGGGGGCGATAATAAAAAGCAAGAAGCGAAAGTATTTCCTTGCAAGGAAGCTGTGGCCTCAAGTAAATAAGAGAAAAGCTGGACTCCTTTCAGGAACGTATGATGACGTGACTTGGGGGCAGGCTGGATTCTCTGACAATGTAGGACTTGGTATATATGAAAGCAGTTTTGGCCACTGGATTCAACTGACCAACATATCTTGGGCTGGACCTCAAGCTCCCTGCCCCCATCCCCCACAAGGATGAAGGAGCCGTGGAAAACCGCCCAGCCCACAGCAGACAGTGCTCAGGTTCTCACACTCGGCCTCAGCCTCACCAAATCGATTCTTTTTGGCTACGCTAAGCAGAGTCCTCAGCCATGGGAGGTTTCGTAGTTACCCTGGAAATCAGCCATTTCTTTCTCCCTTTGGCCTGACCGGACACAACTGTTCTCCACATGTTGTCCCCTGTGCACTGACAGATGAATATCTAGTGATGGCAGTGTTAAGGTCTTGAAACCAAAACCCAGCTGTCTTCTTCTTCAAAGGATCCCTCTTTCCCCCTGTTGGGAGGCCAGGGTTCACAGCTGAACTTTATCCAGCGCCGTTTCCTGTACTGCTTCATTAGCGCTGGCACAACAGCTCCGCGCTGCCTGCGAGCTTGCAGGTGAGGACGCGGAGACCCTCCACTCCATTTTGTGCCTGTCTGTCATCATGGAATAAACATGCCTTTCCAACCCCGAGACAGGAAACAAACACTCCATCATGCTGCTCCTCCCTGGATATCTCCAGGAGCTCTGAACATCTCTGGCCTGCTCCACTTGCTACCTCTAAGCAACCGTGACAGTCCTCGCCACAGAGCATCACTGGGCGGTGGGCTCAGATCAAGGCTGAGGCCCAGAAGACAAGTACAAAGAGTTCCTGTACTCAAGTAGGCCATGGTTCTCATGGGAAAAAGAGGCGCATATGCAATGAAGTGCAATAGTTTGGTTCCAGAGGAGGAGTTGGGACTCTTTCCCAACTATTTCATTTAGTTTGGGCTGTTGATCAATTATAACATTATAACGGAGCATTATCATGACCCAATCAGCAAAGCCTTGACGGGGAAAAGCCTGTTTCCTAGGCACTGGCCCAGATCCAAGCTTCTCTCACCAAACTGTGTCCCAGGTATCTTGGTCCCAGGCCTGACAGTCAGATGCAGGGGCTTTTGCCTGTGAGGCAATACCAAGTCTTGAACCTGAGAAGCGCTTGGGCAGCACCCGCAATACCCCTCCACACGCAGCCTTGCCTTAATGGCAGCCGCAGGCCCTTCCTTGTAAGACGTGCAGGGGCATGTTCCGGAGACCATGCATGCAGTCAAATGGTTCATGGTCAAAATCACCTGTAAGAAGCCCTTCAACTGCCTCCAACAAATCTGCCGGCTAGGTGAACTGCTTACTCTTGCGCTGACTCAGGAACGGAGTCCAACTGAGGACAGACAAGTCACTTTTCTAATCTTGCTCCACTGAATGGACTGTCAGGGTAATCAACCCACAGCCGTGTGTACATGTAGGTATGACTGACCTTGTGTGATGGCATTCCACTTCAGTGTCAGGAGCATGAAAACCAGAAACCATTACAAAGTGTAGAAAGCTCTCACACTCCTCTTTGCTAATATTTCAGTTCACAGCAAAGAAGGTGTGTGTGTGATGGGGGGCAGCGGTGACAGAGGCTGACCGAGCTGAGGAAGGTGGCCACCGGGGAGAACCAGCAGCTGGGAGCAGGACGTTAGAGCTCATGCACGGAGAGAGGACATCCTCTTGGAGGGGCAGTCTGGCACAGGGCGCTGGGGCCCAAGTGGGGCGAGGAGGGTTCCCTGGTAAGAGGATGTCAGAGCTTAAGCAAGGTAAGGAGGGTGTCCACCCAGCGGGGGGCCTGGCTTGGAGTGCAGAACAAAAGAGGGTGTTTGAGCGGGGACAAAGAAAGAGCCTGTGCAGGGAGAAAGAGGTTGACTAGCCTGGTGCTGGGACCCAACAGGAGGAACGGGAGCATCTGGAAGGCAGTCCTGTGTGGTGTCAGAGCCCAAGCAGGGAGGAGGCTTCCACGAAGGGCGGCCACGCAGAGTCCCAGCAGCTGCAAAGATGTCTGCGGCAGGAGCAGGCGGCAGCACTCATGCACGTGAATGGGGGGAGGGTCCAAGTATGCCGTGGTGGTACTGGATCAAAATTAATACTAACTTCCTGATTTTTGGTTATTGTAATGTAGTCACGTAAAAGAATGTTCCTTTTAAAAACGACACACTAAAATTTGGAGGTTACTGGATATTATTTTGGCAACACCTCCTAAATGGGGCATTTATATTGTACTTGCAACTTTTCAGGAAGTTTCTGTTATCGTTTCAAGATTAAAATAAAATTGTGAAGAATGTAAAGGGTCTCTTCCTCCTTAAAAATACCATAAAGTAGACCAACTAGCGTATACAGAATAATGACATGAGTGGGAAAAAATACAAATTTTGAAATCACAACTATTGGGAGGGGCATGTAATGGAGAGAATAGTCAGGGGCAAGTGCGGGGAGTCTGTACTCACTCACACAGAGAAGACTGCTCAAAGAGTGTTCTCAGTGCCTGGGAGGGAGGCCGAAGGGGTGGAGAGGAAAGGCATTTAGAAGCAGAAAACACTCATGAGCAATGGCTTACAGGCATGAGCCTCCCAGCCTGCAGCTGCAATGAATGGCCAGAGTAGGGTGTGCAGGCTGTAGGGCAGGAGGACCAGACTCTGGAGGACCGCTCACAGGTCAAACCGATGGGCCTTCCCTTTATTCTGTAATCACTGGGGAGCCAAAGGGACTGTTAAAAAGGAGTAACTTTCTGAGCACGAGATTTTAGAACCAGGTAGAAAGAGACTACTCCCCCCCGCACCCTTACACCTCCGCATAGCCCAGTGGAACAGGGCCTTCCGCTTTTCCTGGTGACTTTCCACTGTGTGAGATCTTTCTTCAAACTCCTCTTTGGGTACTCCAAGGGAGATAGCCCTTCTTTTAGTACTTTCTGTCAGCAGATTTTGACAAGATTCACTGGATGGCAAAGCACGCCTTAGTTAAGGTTACCTGGCGTTGGGTTTTTAAGGCTTTCATATTAAAAACCCGAAACTTCCCAAATTGAAAAAAGCAGACCAGCATGGCACATGCTGGGAGAACACAGACTTGAGTCAAACAACCCCGGGTGTGCCTCAGCTCCGGTACCTACTAGCTGCGACGCCCTGGGAACGCGGTCTCTCCAGGACTCGGTCTCCTCCCCTATGGAAAGATATACACCACCTAACTAATGGAAGTGACGTGTGTACACTCCCAGTCTGGCACCCGCAATCCTCTTCCTGCCTCGCTCTGCCTACTAACCCTCTTGCCAATCGCAGAGCTGGGAAGCTTTCTTTGATCCCCGGAGCCTGGGTCAGAGGCCCCTCCAGCACTCTACCGGGCTTCCTCCTGCCCTGCAGCCATCCGAGCGGTGGGAAAAGCACAGGCTGTTATAAGAAGAAAACACTCACCAATGATGTGACTGCTAAACCAGTGATTTTCAACTGGTGTGCAGGAAGAAGTTTTAAAACATGCGAAACCAGACTACTTAGTCAGGGGCACTGACCTCTTTCCCCTTATACTGTCAAGTTAAAAAATGACAACAGCCAACACAATAGCCGTCTGGAGTGAATGAATCTTTTTTTTTTTTAGTCAAGAACAACAAAAATATATATTTTTTGGTGTGCTGCAGAATTTTAGTAATTAGTTTATATGTGCCACAAGATTTAAAAAAAAAAAAAAAAAAGGTTGGAAACTGCTGACTTAACCCTGCAAGGCCCCACTCAGCCCCCTGGCTGACCTGGCATCAATCCCTGCTCCTCTGTCAGTGTCTCAATTGGTCAAACTTCTACAATAAAATGTAAATTGACCACAAAGTAGAACTATAAACCCTTGCAAAGAACGCAGGACCAATCACAAAATATTAAGAGAGGCCTTGGGGAAATCCTCAGATACTTTTGGAAAAATGACTCATTTTATGATTATGCTGTGAAAGTCGAACATGAAATGTTATGATGTCAGAAAAGGTATAACCCATCCCCTAAAAAAACACTTGACTCATTATTTATTCTAAGAATAATGCACTGTTGGAATAAAATTTATTTTCAAAATTTTAGTTTCACTTTTTCTTCAAGATAAAATCCTATATAAACTTTCGCCCCATTTTTACTATAAAATTTTGGTCTTCACTTAAATAGATGCATTTAATCCCAAAATGGGAAGCCCTCCTGGGCTTCCTCGACATTAAGACTTACCGTAGTTTATAATATATCCATGTTTGTCTTTTCTGTTAGTGTCACCTCCTTGAGAGCGAGGATCATGCCTGTGCATTGACTGTTTAGTCTCTAATGGGTGCCTGGCACGTGTCAGACATTCAATAAATCAGAACTTCCTTTGACAGATGCAACTCATCTCTACAGTTTCTACTGGACCTTTCTCACCAGAGCTACAGAGTTAACCTTTGTTGGGAGACGGGGCTCCAAATTTAGGAGGCAGTGTATCTTGGTTAGGAAAATAATCCAGAACTAAAAACAATCCCTGCCAATGGATTGCTGGAGTCTATGATAAATAATTAGAATAGAGTGAGGAAATATTCAAAGTAGGTCAAGAAGTACCCACAAACTGAAGATGTCTTGCCACATGCCCATCCCTCCAAAACAAGTAAACCCCACCTTCTGCTTTTTGTGTTCCTGCTGTACGGGCTGTGGGAACATCACAAAACCAGGCTGACTATTTTTGTTTGACAACCTAATTTTTTAAGCACAAGTGAGCCTTTAAAACTCCTAAGAATCCTCCAACCTGGCAGTGCATCAGGCCCCATGTTCCCCACAGGGTCAGCTCCAAACTGTTCCTTCTTCTCCCATCACAAACCCATGCGTTCTGCCCTTCAGAAGATACTCTTCTCTCCAAAGTACTGAAGAGAAAGGCAATGCCATGAGCTTTCCTCTCTTCCACTCCTCCACTCTTCCACTCCTCCACTTCTCAGGTCTTTACATGGCAAGTAGGAAAGGACCCAGATCCCAACCACACGGCCTTCTACAAGACATATCTTCTTCCTCAATCTACTCAGCAATAAGCATTCCCACTTTTAAGCATAACAAACCAATCTATGTGTGTGTAGTTTTCAAACTACAGCCTTAGCACCAAGGGGTACACATTTCTCCCTATGGGAAAAGCACACCACATCTTCCTGAGCTAACCACATTAAGCTTCAATGAACATCTCCATGGAATTAAATATCGAGGTTATGTTTGCAGTCCAAGCACCACACATTTCCAGATCATTCGTTTTTCAAATGCTGCAGTCAGACATTTAACCACAAGCCCTCCACATTTATTAAGACCCATCCAAAATATGCCTGGCACTCTGCAAGATGCTTGGGGAATGAGACCCAGGACCCAGCATCTGGGGAGCTCACAGTTTACTGAGGGAAGCAGACATATTGGCAGATAATGTTGGCAGCCGTGACAGAGCTTCATAAAGGGAACAGAGGAGAGGTTCTAAAAGTCTTCTCACAGGAAGTGACTTTGCTGATACACTCTACAGAGACTGCAAAGGCAGGAGACCCACCTGAGTATGAGTATCAGCTCTGTCACTTACTAGCTGTGGCCCAAGCTATCTTTCTCCTCTCCTGTGTGTGAAATGGGAACACCAATATCTACCACCCCGTACATGGCTGTTATGAGAGGAAACATGTGAATGTACCCACCACTGTGCATGGAACAGGGTAAGTACTGTTTTTCCCTGATACAACTGTAGAAAGCAACCCTCTTTGGGAGACGACAGCCAGTCTCGTGCAATCTGAGCATTCTGCTTTGCTCACAGGTGCTTATCCCAAAGTGTACATTTATTATATGGCATCCAGTTAGATTCAAGCATCCCTGATTTATGTCCATAATTAACATCCCATTGTGATAACTATTATATGTATGCAGGAAAATATATTGTATGCACCGAATGAGTAGAAATATTAATTTGCACTAGGAAAAACCACAAAAAGCTCCCGTAAAACATCTGTGCTTATATAAATCTACCCAAACATAGAGTTGGATTCGATTTTGGAAACAAGGCTCTTTTCTCTCTTGATGCGTATTCAATAATTGTTGCTTTTAGAGAGTGGATCCGTCGTCATCTTTTCAATGACAGTAGTGCTGTGACTGAGGGAGACTGCTCAGGAGGAAAGCACAGAGGCACTTCTCTGTTATCACTGGTGAAGTGTTGGTAACAGAAAATCTTTGGAGTAATGACACTTGCACTGACAATTCGGTGTAATTCTCAGATATTTGCCACTGAGCTCAGAGAGGGCGCGCACACAGGCCTTTGAGAGTTTATGATGCTGCCCACTCCTGTATTCACACACCTGCAAGTATTCTTTTTTTCCCGTTCAGAGCATCTTCTTTTAGGATTGAAATTACTACCATAATATAATGTAATGGCTTAGGGAGGTGCTAACCAAGGCCCACCTTATGGAAGCTCTCATGCACTAAAGGAGAAACACACTGTCCCCGAGGGGAAGAACCACAACAAAGGGAAGAAACGGCTACACAAGAAGTCCTGCCCTGCTTTCAGTGGTAAACAGCCAAATTCACCATCCCACCGAGACGCCATTTGATATTATTCTCATTTTAGAGGAGGAAATAGAAGCGGGGGGTGGGGGGGTCTATCAAGTGTTACATGTTTTGAGGTCAGGGGCAAGTAAAGAAAGGAAGGATAGACAGGCACACAGAGAGAAAGTCGCTGGTTAAACAAAAGTAATGTTTTAGAAGGCAAAGAGCCTGGGGCCAAAAGGAAACTACTCCAGCACCTGCCCTCGGGTTGTCTTTACAACAACTCTCTGAGATCAATTATCATCCCAGTTTACGGAAGAGAAAACCGAGTCTCAGAGCAGAAAAGGGAAGCCTAGGGCAACACAGCTGCTAAAAGCAGAGCTGGACACAAAATTTGCAGCTTCACGCGACGCAGTATCAATTGGATAACATGATCAAATATAATGATCAGTCCTCAGAGTAGGATTTGAGATCCTTACCTTGCAGTTCTCGCTGCCTGACAAAGTGAAAACTGGCCTCCAAAAGCCCCTCAGCTCTAAGTTCCAAGTGATCCAACTTTGGCTGCCTCCCAACAATTCAGTGTGTTTTCTTATTTTGCCAACCCCAGGGACACTAGTCATGTGTCAGCTCTTTATTGCTTTTGGAATTAGTGTATATGTTATATTCAGAAACACAAATATAAATAGCTTGATTTAAAACATTTTAATCAAACATGGCAGAAGAGATTTTAAGCTTCCAGTGCTTCCTGTCAAGACCCAATGCCTCTGCTACCTTAGATGTGTATTTTTAAGATCTTATCTAGAAACCCATGGCCTGTGTCATAGATTCTTAAACAGACTGTGTTGCCTTTTTTAATTTAAAGTATAAAGCTTTAAATGTATGCTTATGGTGATAATTAAGGAAATGCTAGATTAGACAGGGCATCAGTTCCACGAGTAGCACTCATTTAAGTTCATTTCCACCCCAGATCTCTGCCTGAATGTTGTATCATTCAATCGCAAATCTCTCTATAAAAGTGTCTGGCTGTCTCTTAAACCCATTTGCGCTCTATGCTTCAATGCCTTTCCTTGGCAACTTTTTCCATATGCTTAACTTCTTTCGGGGAAGCAGTTCTGTCTCAATTCACAGAACAGCACACCAATCAATGCAGGCAGGCAGGTAAAGAAAGGACGAGGGAGAGACGGGCACATAGAGAAAGGAGGATATGAATGTAGCTGGTCCAATAAAAGTAATGTTTTAGAAGGAAAAGAGTTTTAGGCTTAAAGAAAACTAACCCAACACCTACCCGCAAGCAATCAGAGCACCCTGAACTTGAATTTATAACCCAAACACTCTGTACCATATGCAACTTGAGACACACAACTGGTAGCACTACTGGGGATTTATGACTTATGACTTGTTCATATTTAATTTGTAACCAAACACTTCCCCTTCCTCTTAGCTACCTTAGAACTCTTGATTAACTCTTGTTTTCACAGGTCAGAGGTTAAATAAAGGAAGGGAAGCGTTCTGGGGTGAGACTGCCCAGAGCACCACATCCAAGGGTGACCTATGCAAGGGGCATTAAAATAAGTGATAAGACTAGAGATTGTTTGCGACAGCTGATGTGCAAAGACTCCTCTGGGTATGAAGCAGGACCTTCCAACCAGAGAGCCGAAGGCCGACAGGAAACGGCTCTCAAGTTACCTTTTGTGACGGAGCAGCTCTCTCACCAAGAGGTTTCTCCGGAGCTGCTTTTGGAAATGAAGCCAGGCTTTGAGGGAAGGTGAAGTAAGAATGTTTGCAAGCCAAGCAACACTTCTCCTTGCTTCATTCTACCACAGGCATCTGTCTGCCCCCCAGACGCTCCTGCTCCTAAGAACACCCGCCGTACTCTCACGTTGTGGCAGACGTGGGCCGGACTGAAGGGAGCGAATTTCTTTGTACAAAATTGATCACACACAGGCACAGCTGACCTGCTGAGCAGGGAATATACAACCTGTCTGACTGCAAGATCCCCATGCTCCTAAGACACCACACTGATAAAATAATAATAATCATCATCACAGAGACCACCATTTACTCTAGAACTACCAAGTACCAGGAGCCTATAAGCATATGCTTATTGACTCCACACAGCAATTCTATTAAGCGGGTACCATTATATCCCCAGGTAACAAATGAAGAAATTGAAGCACAGAAAGGGTAAGTAACTTGGCCAGAGTCACAGAGCCACAAAGTAGACCAGGGCTGGATCCAGGCTGGTGTGACTTCTATACCAACAAGTACTTTTGTGGGGAAAAAAAAAACACAAACTCTCTCTCAGGTAATGAGACTGGTGAGGGGCACATCAGACAGCACATGCTCTTCACATCTGATCGAGTGCTTTCAAATTGTCAAAATGGGACAATCATTAAACTCATTTTATAGAAAGCATGCATTCATTCGTCAATTTATTCATTCACTTATTCATTGTCTAACATAGGGCAGGCATTGATTAGAGAGTTGAATTGGGTGTCGCTTGCAGTAACGCAGGTCTCTGGCTCAGACTCGCATGTGAAGCTGGTATGGCCTAGGAATGATCTGATAGAGGCAACAAGAACAAAACCTGGAAAATGCAGGGTGTAATGGCTGGACCACCCTGAAAGGAGGTAAGGTGTGCATTCCCTCTGGACCATAATCACATGACAGCCACAGCATGACACGGGCAGTCTCCCCGACTGAGCCCTTCAGGAAGACACAGAACCCAATCCCAAGTAAGCTGAGGAGCTGGGGATCCAGTACAAAGCTGGAACATAAGGTGCCACTAGTTAACTCTCTGTTTTTTCCATGATTGAAAAAACCCTACCCCTCAGCCACTCCTTAGTTTTAAATAATCTTTGTGCTTATGCCTTATTGCATTATTAAAAGCCAAGAGAAGCAGTTTGGAATATTACAAAAGTTAAAACTGGCATTATTAAGCTCCCTCAAAATATGGTAGCTTAGAAAAAGGCAAAGTGTTTGGTTACAAATCAAATATGAGCAAATTGCAAGTCATAAATCCCCAGTACTGCTACCAGTTGTGTGTCTCCCTCAAAAGAAAAGCTAAAAATAAAATTTCAGGCATTCTTAAACTCACATAGTAAGAAAATGAACAGGAAATCAGCCTTTCAATGAGTAACTACTAAAAGCAGACTATTAAAATGATGGTCAGAAAAAGTATGCATCAATCACTTTTACTATATTATCACCAGTATTAAATGTTGTGTCTCAATTTTTTTGGTAATATATTTCTTATTATGTACAACATATTTGCTATTCTGTATAATAACAAAATATATATACACACATAAGCCGTGTGCTAAGAGAATAGTTAAATAAGTGATGTACCAGTAATTAAAATATAAAGCCAAGCAATAGAAGGTTATATTTTAGAGTATTTGTAATGATACAGGAAAATGCTCATGAAATAATAGATTAAAAAGAAGCAGCATACATAACTATGTATCAAATGCTATCATACACACTCATAGAAAGTCTAGAAGATAAAAAACTAAGTGTGGTTATTTCTAAGCTATGAAATTATAAATCATCTTTGTTTCCTTGTACATTTTTTTCTGTATTTTCTATGGTTTATGCATTAAGCATGCAACTGTCTTAAATTTTTTTTAAGTTTTTTGTCTTTTAAGTAGTTACTCATAATTGCAAATATTTAGAAGTTTAATTTACAATAATAGTTCACAATAAGTTATGAACTATTAAAATGATAGAATATTATATATGCATTAAATCAGACTTAGAAAATTATTTCAACATAGAGACATTTTTATATTTAGATATAAAAGCAGGCTCTATGTATAAATAATTTTTCATTTTCATGGCTGTATTTTCTTATATTCTCAAAACTTTCTACAATAAACATGTATTACTTTTATTAACTTGTAAATTAAAACACCGCCACACTTTCATTTTTAAAGAGAAAACAAACAGCCCAAGTGTGACTCCTCCCTGCCTACCAACTTCCAGGTCACCTGGCTTGTGGTAGGGAGGCAGACTGGTCAACAAGAGAAGCCGAGACGCACCTTTGTGTATCTGTAAGTGTGATTAACAACTGTGACGACCCAGTTCCTAAAAAGGCCCTCTGGACGAAGTAAGAGGTTCGTACTCTTTAACAAACTGGTCACACCAGAGCCTCCTGCTCTTTCCACCGCATCATGCTTTCATGGATCTCAGTTTCGGGGCAGAGGTGGTTGGCTAATAAGGTTTTCAGTGACCTTCCTTAATGTGGGAGCAGTCAGCCCCAATAAACCCTGGTGGGGCTCAGAAAGCGTGACAGTCACTTATCCAAGGACACTCTAACTTGAGAGGGAGAAGAAAAAGGGTCAGAATCTATTTTTCCCCATTAGATTTTGAGGCCAAATCTACAAGGCTGGATCCTTCCTATAAATATTTAGTAAGCATCTGTATATGCCAGCCCTGTGCTAGACAGCCAGGATAAATAAATGAACAAGACATAGTGCTGTCTGTCCTCAAGGAACCGGAGTCTCCTGGGGAAGAAACGCGTGTAAACGGGTAATCACAATGTACCGCAATGACGCTGTGATACAGCTGGGCACAGAGCTGTGGGAACACTGGGGAAGGGCATCACAACAGGCTGCGGTGTTGGCTAACTGAGGAAGAGAAGGGAGATGAAAGAAAAGCGCATTTCCATCGGGAAGGAACAAAACATTCCAGAGGCACAGGGACTACAAATGGCTTGGAGAAGCTGGATCACATCGAAGGGTGGGCAGGATATTTCTCTGTGTGCTTCTTTTGGGTAGGGGTGGGGGATATGGGTAGAGCAGGGTATCTTGGCTGTAGAAGATCTGAATTAGACACATTCAAATGGATCAGCTTGTAAGGAGTTTTATGTGCAAGAGTAGAGTTTAACTCTTTTCCTGAAAGCAAAAAGTTTTAAACCAGGAATGATTTCACCAAATTTGTCTTTTTAGAAGACCATTGTAGCAACAGAGTGGAAGATGACTGGAAGAGGAAGTCTGGAAAGTGATAATACTCAAAGGTTTTAGGGCCCCCGTAGCTGGAGTAAGTCCTGAAGGAAGAAGGAGGTTCCGAAAGCAGTGGCTTCTGCCAGGGCTCTCCTAGTTACTGAGCATAATTTAAAAGAGGGTTTGGACCTAGGAGAAGGCAAAGGGCGGCCTGAAGAGTGAGCCTCCCTCAGAAGCAGCAGCCACGTGATATGGTGGGAGAGGAGATGGAGCTGAACAGCCCCTACTTACTAGAGGGCGCCCCCTGGGCTGTAACTTTATCTCCCCAAGTCGGCTCTCCTCTGCAAAAAGGGCAATATTTCCTATTTACCTAACAAGGCCATGGTAGGGAACAGATTAGGGAATCCAATACAAATAATTTAATGAAAATAATACAAAGTGCCCAACACAGCTCACGGAACATAGCAGGCACTCAGAAGCAGGTAACTTCTGTCATGATTGCTAGGTAGGGGATGCCAACTTGCTCTCTCAGTAGAAAGTGTGGTTCAAAGCTATATTTTGGATTATTTTAAATGTCTTTAAAATGCTGAATGCCAGGAGGATATGTATATTCTTTACAATTACTTTTAAGACTGTATCTGTCACAAAAGAGTGGGCTGGAGTCAACAGAGATTTTATTAATATTTATTCACTTGACACAAGATAAAGATTTCATTTCAAAGAATGAAAGCAAAGGGAAAATGATGGGGATCATAAACATGTCACTAGTATTTTTTCAATTATTCCTCAATGAATGACTTTTCAAGCTAACACTGCAAATAATTTCTTGTGCTTTCCTGGCTTAAGGAATATCACATATTGCTCTTAACTAATTATATAAAACTTAACCCTAGAAGATTTATGGTGCTTTACTGATAAAAAAAGATAGCAACAGTAATGAGACTCTTAAGCGCTATCATTAAACAAACATAAGGATGTTAACATATTTACCTTTCATAAAAATTTGAACTTAACCTTTATGGATCTAAAATAGTTAATTGAAAGACCAGTTCTGCACATTGCGCCAGTCATAGGATGGGAATGAAAATACCTAGTACCTTAGTTATGGCAGACACTGGGCCAAGCAGTTCACGGGCATTATCTCTGTTCCTCACCTCCCCTACATGAGATGGTTATCTTCAGCTATAAATAACAGGTGAAGAAATGGAAGCTCAAAGATGTGCAAAGACTTGCTCAAGATCACCAAGCTAGTAAAGTGGCAGTCAGGATTTGAAGAAAGGTTTTCTGGTTTTAAAAGCTCATGATCCTTTTTCTTTTTTTATAAATCAACTTTGAGTTGTAGTTTACATACCGTAAAACCCACCCATTCTCTGTGTGTAGTTAGAGAAGTTTTGATAATTATATACAGCTGGGTAACCACCACACTCAATATACACATTTCCAGGACCCCCAAAACACTCCCTTGTGCCCCATCCAATCTCAATCACTGCTCATGGGGTGTCTATTACTGTATATCATAGCTCTTACCACACTATACTGAGATCATCTGTTTACCACCTGTTCTTCCCACCATCTACCTTTTTAAAATTCATTCCTTTTTAACATCAATTAAAATTCACTCTTTTGGGCATACAGTTCTATGAGTTTTGACAAATGCATACAGTAGTGTAAAAGCCACAGAACACTTCTGTCACATACCACCCAATTGCTTATGCTGCCCCTTTGTAGTCAACCCTTCCCCCACTCCCAGGACCTGATCTGTTTCCTATTCCTATAATTATGCCTTTTACAGGATGTCATATAAATAAAATAATACCGTATGAAGCCTTTTGAGTCTGGCTTCTATCATGTTCTTTTGACCAATGGAGGACAAGTTATAATAGGAACATATTCCTGTAGGCATTCCCATGTCTCACAGCTCCGTGGTACAAGCGATTGCTCTACCCCAAGTGAGGGGATAGTATAGAAATACTTTCAGCACACCTGATGAGTTAAAATGGTACACCATTCACAAACTTCATTAGTTACGTTATTTAATACTAACAATTACTTGAGACACATCTCACATGTGAATTGATATAC
Source organism: Furipterus horrens (assembly GCF_987537825.1). NCBI lineage: Eukaryota > Metazoa > Chordata > Mammalia > Chiroptera > Furipteridae > Furipterus > Furipterus horrens. The sequence goes on from NW_028327174.1 coordinate 195,781,676, forward strand.
AACAGTATCTACACTGGGATTTAGTGTATCATACCTCTGTATTATACCACATTTTCTTCCAGTTAAAAGATCATATACAGCCCAGAGGCCTGATCATAATACTATGGATGGTGGTAAGGGTTTGTTCCACGACCAAAGAAAAAGCAGAACCCAAGTTCTCTACCATCTGGCCTAACCAGGTGAGGCAAATGAGGTGTAAGAGCAGCTAGTTGCCCTAAATTGCTCACTACTCTCACTTCGTGGTAGAACAAACAGAAGTCCAGAGAGCGGGGGGGACTTTAATCTAGAGTCACACATTTGCAGAGCCAAAAGGACATCCCAGCAAACCGAGGGTTAGATATCTCTGTCTCTACTGAATGGCTTAGCAACCCCCAGTATTGCTCTCCCTGTTCTCCTTCTCCTGCACCTCCTACCAAGCTGTGTGCAAAAGATCATGGTTTCTCTTGTCTGAGAGAAAAGTCTAGTAGAGTAGTTGCTATCTTCAATATCTAGAATTGTCCCAAAACATCAAAATTTCAATTGCATTCCATAGGAAATTCCCATAATTCCTTACTGACCAGGACTTGAAATGCTGCCAGTTTAGCTCCAACCTGATGATCTTTCTGCCTACTATATATTTTGATACCTACTCTGACACCCATTTGGCTTAGTATTCTGTGGTTCATTGGGTCATCAATGAGCTCAGTGTCCAAAGGGGGAAAGACACATAAATCAACAAGTGGAATCACTGAGAGAAGTGCTGTGAGGAAAGTATGCATGGGCACCAAGTACCCCTCTCACATGATTGTGTGCACATACACGTGGCAGACACCCAACTTCACCAGATGTGACAGAATTTCTCTAAGCCCTAACAAGGGTTGTTTTAAAATTTTAAAATTAAATAGAAACAGTTTTCTAGAAAGACAGTTGAATAAAGGCTACAGGAATACTGAATCCAATAGTGATCCCCAAAAAGAGCTACTTGATTTTTATGAACAATTTTATTCTTCCTTTTTCTGTGAACACAAAAACTGGCACCTTTGTCTGCGCCCAGAATGTAAAATCAGAAAATAAAATGGCAAGTCTTACAACTGTGAACTTCAATCAGCTCATTACAAACCAAGGAGACATATTTGAATGCATGTTGCTACATTCATTTACCTATTCTGCAAAGCCATTCAATTACAGGATTTCAGATTTTGTATCAAAAAAAATACAGCCATGTTTCTTTCAAAAGCTGGTATTTGCAGAAAAGTGATTAGAACAGCATGCTATGATACATTAATACAGTGGTTTCATTTAATGGACAATGGCAGTTTCTGAAATACTCCCTGTACTTTAAATTAGTGCACTTAGAATTCATGACTAGAACGTGTCTCAACTTTTTTTCATTACTGCTGTACAATATACTCCACTGCCACTGTGAATACAAACAAAACACATTATCAAGAGAGTTTTATTAGCATTTGTAATCTCAATGCAAGTCATTTTCAAAAGTGGGGGTTTGGAACAGGGGTTTGTTCAAATCATGTGAACACTGAGAAGGATAAAGTGTCATAATTGAGGAAAGAGTGAGAAAGGGAGGGGGAAAAAAGCTAAAGGAGGAGGAAAATCCTAAACCAAAATTTAGCATCCCCTGCGAGAGACGGGGCACAAAAGAGATGAAGTTTACTCTAACCAGAAGCAGCTGTTGCTGTTCAAATTAGGAAGCATTCCTAATGAATCAGCAGTTCTTATAATAAATATACTCCCCTTTGAAATGTGAGGATTCTGCTATGAGGATTTCTTTTGATATATTTTTTACATGAACTCATTAGACAGAGAAGAGGCAGGGATCAAGCATGTTCCTTTCTAAATTATGGTGGCTATCTTATCCACATCATATTCAATCAAGGTTACTTAGGTGGGCCATAGGAAAACAAGAAATTTAAAAAAACTCAAAGCTAAAAAGGCTTCTTCTGGTCGGGACCCTCTGTGGCACACTCCAGACAAACTTTGTAAGAGGTTCTGCAACAACAGCCACATCTCACCAAATACCTGCCACTGCACTAATGTAACTAGTGCCCGTTCAGTTTAAAATGGAAAGCAGAGCTATACAAACAATGAAAGAAGCATGTCTTTTGCATTAAGAGGAATCCCCAGATTCTAACATGGTGAAGGATCGCTTACAGAGTATATCCTGTTCTCCAGATATCCTTCGTGCCATTTTAAAAAGAGAAGATGGAAAAAAGTGTGCATATTAATAATTATGCACACATGCATATTTATTTCACCTCCACGAAGGTTCCACAGTCCTCTTTTTTTCTTGCATTTAAAAGCAATAATTTTTAACAGAGGCTTCGCTAAGCACAAATCACTATGCCCCTGCCCATGCAGACAGGAAATGTACAAGCACATCTTCCCATCCACAGAGGTGAGCACAACTGAGTGGACATTATTCTGTCCACTAGCTATCTCTCTCCAACTCTGAATCTATCAGTCCCCCCACCTCCCCTTCCTCCTCTGCTATGGTGGGTTTCCAGGATTCTTGGGGCCTCGGTGCAAAAATCAGGAACCCCAGAAGGAGTTACGGAGTGACGCAAGGTATGACAGGAAGACTGTTAGAGCTGCCTCGTCTTTCTTCCCCTAACACTGATGGTGCCTGAGCCTTGAACTTGGAAATGAAAATAAAAGGATAGTCTACATATAAACACAACATTTAGGCTGCTTAAAAACAACCCTTTTCACAAATGTAGATATGACCTCCTCTCTCATTTAGGTTACTTGTGCTCTCAACAATAGGTGAAGAGAACACAAAGGATAGGTACACCTGCAGACGACAGAAGTCAAGGACTAAGATTTAACAGAATCATTACCATATCATACAGAAGAGGAAGAATGGGGTAACTCTTTAAAGGAAATAAGACTTGGATCATGAATGACTGGGAGGATGACCCTGCTTCTTGTACAAAACTGGAGCCCTAATTAGGGATTTGAGGGGTAAAAAAGAGACAGACCAGAGAACGTGAAAAGAGATCTGTTTGCTTAAAGATCAGTATATTTTGTTCTACATTCTGAGTAATTAGGAAAGTGAGGCTCAAAAGGATCAGGAAATGTGTCTGAGACCACTTGATAATGTTAGAGGTACAGTTGAACCTAAGTTTCTCTGGCTCCAAAGCCACTACACCACGTTGGCTCCCTCATGACTTAGAAGTCATGAATAGGTAAGATTTTGCTCACTGGGCAATATTATCTCTTTAGAACATCTCCCTTGTCCATAAAGCGATAACATAGTCCCGTTCTCTCCAGTGAAGAAAACAAGGCGGAGAAGAGTGAAGTGATTTGACCAACATTATATAATCCTATTTTAAAAGTGAGATTCAATGTCCCACAGGACAGACTGCTAAAATTGTTCTCCACTGTTTTCCAAAATGAGTAACCACTGAATAGTTACCTCCACCGAATTCCCTGGGACTTACTCCCCTGCAGATTTGCATTCCTGTAGAAACCGCTGCCCTGGCCCAGTGCTTATTTGATTCAAGGCTTCATCCACCAAAAGGAAAGCTCTGCAGCTTATGCATTGCTTTGCCCTGCTTGCTATGTTGGACACCTATACTGGCTTTGAAAATATTTCATTAGATGAAGATGAATAAAATATATGAAGGACTAGCACAGGAAAAGAGGTTCAGATGTCTGAAACTTAGACAATAATTTATACACAAATATATCCACCTCAAGGATTCTTATGATAAAAAAATTGTAAAGAGCATAAAAACTAGCAGTACATTTTTCTCAGGGACTGGAATAAAAGACATTTGATTACAAACCCAAGTTTCATACATTAGAGGTAGGTAAGTTACTTAACCCTTGGCATCCTTTTCTTTAAAACTGAGCTAAATATCTCAGAGTGTCATAAGGATTCAACAGTATAATTCATGTAACATGCTTAGCAGTTTCTAGGTGGAAAACAACTGCCAAATGGCAGTTGTTGCTACTGCTACCCTGTTTCCCCCAAAATCAGACATCTCCTGAAAATAAGACCTAGTGCAGTTTTTTTTTCAAGCTTAGAAATATAAGGCCTCCCCTGAAAATAAGACCTAGTGGCAGTCATTGCTACAGCTCCCCCCAAATTCTTGATGGAATTCAGAGCTTGGCTGGTTATGCTGATGTTTGTGATGACATGACTACAGTATATTAATAAATGTTGATTTTTTTGTTCAACAATAAATGTGAATTCTTGTTCATGGAAAAATAAGACATCCCCTGAAAATATGACCTAGCGTGTCTTTAGGAGCAAAAAGTAATATAAGACACTGTCTTATTTTCGGGGAAACATGGTATTAGACATTCTAACAGTAAAGAATCATTAAAGTTCAGAATACCTTCACAATTTAGCATTATGTAACCATTAACATGTCCTTCAGAGAGAATATGTTACATAAACATGTAAGAGGAATATCAATTAAGTAAAAAAGTATCCGATCGCAAATATGTAAATTATAAAATAGTGCATATGTATATTACATATATTATTAGAAATGGACTAAAAGGAAATACACTGAAATTTCTGCTTTTGGATGGTGGAAATAAAGAAATTTTCTTCTTCTGTATTGAAAAAAAAAATACATTCATTCAAAAGGCACTTTTTTTCCCCCCTGTGGATATCCCATTGTTCTTGTTCCATCAACATTTTTAAAAACTGAACATTCTCCCCATCCACCCGCTTCTGAATGACCCTGGCACCTTTGTCAAAAACTCAATTGATTCTCTATTCTGTTTCACCAATCTATATGTCTATCCTTGTTCCAATACCACAGAGTTTTCATTACTGTACCTTTACCGTAAGTCTTGAAATCAGGTAATGCTGATTCTCCAACTTTATTCTTTTTCAAACTTATTTTGGCTAAGTCTTTGCCAAATAAATGTCCATACAAATTTTAGAATCAGCTTATCAAATTCTAGAAAGAAGCCTAGTTGTGGTGCATTGACTCTCTAGATCGATTTGGGGAAAATTAACATCTGTATCAGTAATGGTCCTTCAAAGAAACAGAATCAATAGGGGATATACACACACACACACACACACACACACACAGATTTATTTTAAGGAATTGTTTCACGCAAGTTAGAAATCTATAGGGCGGGCAGCAGGGTGAAAATTCAGGTAAGAGATGATATTGCAGACAGCAGGCTAAAAACTCAGGCAGAATTTCTATAGCTTTTATAAAGAATTCCTTCTCTGGGAAAGCTCAATTTCTGCTCTTCAAACCTTTAACTGATTGAAAGAGGCCTACCATCATGGAGAGTTATCTCTTTTATTTAATGTCAATTGATCATAAATGTTAATCACACCACCATTTAGACTAGTGTTTGACCAAACGGCATAACAGCCTAGCCAAATTGACACATAAGATTAACCACGACGATATCCTGACAACATTGAATGTTTAAGTCCATGAGAATGGTTTATCATTTATTTAGATCTTCTTTTAACATATCTCAGAAAATTTTTCACTTTTTAGTGTTTGGGTAATACAAATTTTTATTCAATACTTTGAAGCTATTACAAAAGCATTGTATTATTAATTTTAATACCAATTTCCTAACCAAAATATTCATATACAAAATTAATAGAAATGGATCAAAGACCTAACTATAAGAGATAAATCTATAAGATGTCTAGAGGAAAATATAGGCAAAAAATTCATCTTTATGTTTTTGACACAAAAAACATGAACCATAAAAGAATAAATTGATAAACTAGACTTTGAAATAAAAACTTCATCATATGTGAAAGATGCTGCTAAGAAAGTGAAAACACAAGCCATGGGCTTCCAATACAGGTCAAAATACACTTACATAACTTCCGGCAAGATGGAGGTGTAGGCAGACATGCTTTTTGCCTCCTCACGCAACCACAGAGAGAATTACAACCGGATCTCAAAACAAATACACCCAGAACCGTCAGAAAACCGAGCTGTGTGGAAGTCTGACAACCAAGGATTTAAAGAAGCCACATTCAAACGGACAGGCAGGAGGGGCGGAGTACCGAGACCGGCGGACGGAGATGCCAACTGTGGCGCAGAAGCAGCCGCGGCGTTGTCAGAATTGACGGTCCCACGTTCACGTATATGGTGGATAAAGATAGGGCGGGAACCCGTGGGAGTGAGGGATCACTGCCCCAGGCCAGACCGCACAGCCCAGGGTTCCAGTTCCGGGAAGATAAATCCCCACTAGTGCTGGTTGTGAAAACCAGAGGGGCTTGGGGCACTGGCAGATACTGCTAGATTTTTGCCATTTAAAGGGCCTGCACAACTTACAATGCACACAAACCCATCCGATATGGGTTTCACCACCAGAGCAGAAGCTGGAAGGGCACCAGTTGCACACCGGAGTATGTGAAGTGACCGGAAATGAGGTGAGTACCCTGAAAACCTCCAGAAGCCAGGCAGAAGCACTGTCTCCTCTCCAAGCCCAACCCCCCCCCACACACACACAGAGCCACAAAGTAGTGAAGCGGATCACCCCACCTTGGTGAATACCTAAGGCTCAACCCCATGCAACTTAACAGGTGCGCTAAGACAGGGAGTAAAAGCAGCTCTACCTAAAACGCAGAAACCAACAAAGGAAGGCTGCCAAATTGAGGAGGCAAAGAAATATGGCCCAAATGAAAGAACAGAACAAAACCCCAGAAAAAGAACTAAACGAAATGGAGACAGCCAACCTATCAGATGCAGAGTTCAACACACTGGTGATCAGGATGCTCCAATAACTCATTGAATACGGCAACAACATAAAGGAAGAAATGAAGGCTACACTAAGTGAAATAAAGAAAACTCCACGGGGAACCAACAATGAAGGGAAGGAAGCGGGGGTTCAAGTCAACAATTTGGAACATAAAGAAGAAATAAGCATTCAATCAGAACAGAAACAAGAATGCAAAAAAGTGAGAATAAGCCTAGGAATGTCTGAGACAACTTTAAATGTACCAACATCTGATCACAGGGGTGCCAGAAGGAAAAGATGAAGAGGAAGAAATTGAAAACTTATTTGAAAAAATTATGAAAGAAAACTTCCCTGATTTGGCAAAGGAAATAGGCATACAAGTCCAGGAAGCACAGAGAGCTCCAAACAAGTTGGACCCAAAGACAACCACACCAAGACACATAATAATTAAAATGCCAAAGTTTAAAGATAAAGAGAGAATCTTAAAAGCAGCTAGAGAAAAGCAGAGAGAAGGGAATTCCCATAAATTTGTCAGCTGATTTCTCAAAAGAAGGTTCGCAGGCAAGAAGGGACTGGCAAGAAGTATTCAAAGTGATAAAAAGCAAGGGCCTACAACTAAGATTACTCTATCTAGCAAAGCTATCATTTAGAATGGAAAGGCAGATAAAGTGCTTCCCAGACAAGGTAAAGCTAAAGGAGATCATCATCACCAAGCCATCATTACAGGAAATGTTAAATGGACTTATTTAAGAAGAAGAAGATCAAAATCATGAACATTAAAATAATAACAAATTCACAACTATCAACAACTGAATCTAAAAACAAAAAACAAAAACAAGAACAATAAAAAACAAAGTAAGCAAACAACCAGAACAGGAAAAGAATCACAGGTATGGAGATCATTTGAAGGGTTATCAGCTGGAAGGTGGGTGGGGGAGAAGGGGAAAAATGATGCAGGGAGTAAGAAACATAATTGGTAGGAACAAAATAGACAGGGGGATGATAACACATTGCGGTCAGATGGCGAGAATTCTCGTCATTTGATAGCGTAATTTTAAACAATTAAATAAGGTTATTTAGACATTCAGTAGTAATTTTTCATTTGCTTTTTTTAAAATTAAGGATAGTAGTAGCTTAACTGTTAATTTTGTGAAGTCATTTCATTAATATTAGCCATATAACCATATTTAAATCTTAAAACCTGCCGGAACAGAGGATTAAAAGGCATTTAAATACCCCAGTACGCAACGTGTTAAGAAAAATCTAGGAAATGAGTAAGCCAAAGAACTTACATGCATGACCCATGGACATGAACTAAGGGGGCAGGGGACAGCTGGAGGGAAGGGGTTATCGAGTGGATGGGGGCAAAGGGGAAAAAAAAAATGGGACAATTGTAATAGCATATTTAATTAAATATATTTAAAAATAAAATATACTTACATGATAAAATTACAAAGCTAAAAAAACAACAAGCCACAGTCTGGGAGAAAATGGTCGATAGATCTGAAGACACTTCATCAAAGAAGACATACAGTATTTCTAGTTAATAAGCACATAAAAAGACTTTCAATGCTATCAGTTAGCAGGGAAATGCAAATTAAAATCACAATGAGAAGCTACCATAAGTCAATAGAATGACAAAAATGAAAAAGACTGACAATAACAACAGTTGGTGAGGAAGAGGTACAATTGGAACTCTCAAATACTGTTGAAAACAATTTTGCAATTTCCTAAAAAGTTATCACACCATAAGACCCAGAAATCACATGTCAATATAAAAACTTAAACATGAATGTTCATATCACTTTTATTTACAGTAACCCAAACCTGGAAACAACCCAAATGTCCACCAGTAAGTGAATAAACTGGGATACATCCATACAACAAAATACTATTCAGAATTAAAAAGGAACAAACTACTAATATACCTAACACCATGAATAAATCCCAAAACATTATGCTGAACAAAATATGCTAGACATCAGAGAGTACATGTGTATGACTTCACTTGTATGAAATCTTAAAAAAAACAGAGCTATGACTATGGTAGTGGTTGTTCATCTGTATACATTTGTCAAACTCACTAAATTTTACACTTAAAATAGGTGAATTTTAGTGTGTGTTTGCATTTCTTTAGATCTTCCATTTTGGCATATAGAAGATATTTTGAAAAACCTTTCCAATTGATACAATTAAGTGCTAGATTACATATTTACACACACACACACAAGATATAGGGGTACATCTTTAGTGTAAGGATAAAAAAGATTAAATACATTCTGCCAGAACAAAATTTTTCATTCTTAATGCTCTTGCAGGCTGGAAGCGAATATCTCCACTGACAATTTCTGACTAGAATTATGCTTCACATGAATCTGCAATCCAAACTCGCCTCCCATAGACTGATAAAATGTCAAACATATCATTAATAGAGCCACATAATTATTAGTATTTCTAGGTGATAGCTAAGATATAACTAAAATATAGATCCACTGTAAAGGGGCTCAAACTGAACCTCCAAAATTCCTACAAATACAGCTTTCTAGACAAATAAAATAAACAGATATGGAATATAAAAAAAGTGTTTAAGTATTTAAAACTAAAGAAAAGATAGAAAATGAGTACAAAGCAAGGGACTATGAACAACCAAGAAGATTTATAAAAGAACCAAGTGGAATATTATGAAATGAAAAGATTAGACACAATTAAAGGTAGAATCAGTGAACTGAAAATAAACCCAGATACATTATTTATAAGCTGGTCTAAATAGACAATGAATAGAAAAAAATATTTTAAAAGAAGATAAGTAACATGAAAGAATAAAAAAGTTTAACAATTTGCAATCAGATTTCCAGAAGGCTGTAATAAAGAGAATGGGGAGAAGCAATAATCAAAGAAATAATGACTGAGAACATTCCAGAATTGCCAGCCCAGCAATCGCAAAAAGATAAATTTTTAAAAAATCCACACCAGAGACAAAAGCATAGTGAAACTGCAGAACTCCCAATAAGAAACAGCAAGAGAGAATAAGTGAATTAATTGAGAGCAACAATTAGACACACTCATTTGTGACAAACAGAACAAGTCAAAGCAAGTTAGAAACACAAAAGAACTTCCTTGATCAAATAAAAAGATACCTAATTAAGACCTGTCTTACTGGAGAAATGTTAAAATACTCCCTTTAAAATCAGGACAATAAAAGAACATTCACTATCTTTATTTCTGGGCAGCACAACTGGGCAAGAAATAAAAGGCGGGGGGGGGGGGGTGGCGGTAGAGACAAAAGTCATTTATAACTTACATGATTTTCTATCTGAAATCCAAAAGAAAGTATAATTTTTACTAGTTAGGTAGTTGAGCATAAAAATGATCAATATTCAAAATTAACTGAATTTCTAAGCAGAACAGAAAATTGTAATTAAAGGTATTACAAATTAAAGATATTTAAAATCCCCGACCCAGGTAAGTTCTCAGGGTAAAAATGATTCAACAATGTATAGGAGCATTATGGAAGAAATTTAAATTTTTAAAAAATATTTAAATAAGACCTAAATCAAATGAAATCATGTTTAGGAATTGGGTACAAAGGCTCATTAACATAAAGATGTCAATTCACCACAAAAGTACCTATATATTCAATGAAAGTCAAATCAAAATCTCAACATGTTTTTTATGAAGCTTGATTAATGAGTCTAAAATTTACATGGAAGGATACAAGACCAAGAAAAGCAAGACATTTTTGGAGAAAAGAAGAAGGTGAGGAAACTTTCTCAACAGATTTTAAGACTGTAGTAGTCAACACAACAAGATATTGGCACAGGAATAGACAAATTAATTAACAGAACAGAATAAAAAGCCAGAAATAAGACCCATGCATACAGGAAAACTTGATATATGACAGGGTGGCATTGCAAATCCCTAGGAGAAAGAATGAATATTCAAGACATGTTACAGGGGGCAATTTGATATCCATATGGGAAAAAAATAAATGAAATTGGATCCCAACTGTATAGCATCCATGAAAAGCAATTCCAGGTGGATTAAGGATTTAAATGTGAAAGGCAGAAATTTCAAACTCCTAGAAGAAAAAATAACCCTGATAACAATACTGGAAAAAGACATAAAAATACATATTATCTAATATCTTTCATGAACATAGACACAAAAAGTCTAAACCAAATATTAGCCAGTAAGTCCAAGAATATATAAAAAGAATAAAATACCACTATCAAGTGGGTTGGCAGAACACTAAAAATCAATTACAACTTACCATTTTAAAAGAAAGGAGAAAACCAGATGTTCATAGCAATAGATGCAGAATAAACAACAAAATTCAATACCCAACCATGATTTAAAACACTCAGTAAACCAGGACTAGAAGGAAACTTCCTCACTTGAAGGGCATCTCTTTAAAAATCTACAGCGCTTATTATACCTTATGGTAACCACTGTTCCCCCTAAGACTGAGAACACAACAAAGATAGTCACTCTCACCGCTTCTGTTCAACATTCAACATGGAAATGGAGGTCTTAGATAGTGAAATAATCTAAGAATGGAAATGAAAGGCATAAAAATCCAAAAGGAAGAAAACTGTATATGCAGATGACATGACTGTTTACATTCTCTATAGAATCTATAAAGAAGTTTAAGAACTAATAACTAAAATTAGCAAGGTCACAGGATATAGACTCAATATACAAAAAATCAACTAGGTATATACAGCAAACAATTGAAATATACAATCAAATAATCAAACAGTTCTAGTTATAGCACAGTAGAAAAACATAACAAAAAACATGTAAGACCTTTAAACTAAAAAGTAAAAAATACTGCAAAGAAAAATTAAAGAAGACATAAATAAACGAAGACATGTGCTATGTTCAAGGATTATCAAAATTCAATGTTCTTATGATTTTTTTTCCTCTAAATTGAACTACAGAGTCAACACAATTCTAATCAAAATCCTACCAGATGTTTTTTTTAGAAGCTGACAAGCGGATTCTCCTGGAAATACACATGGAAATGCAAAGGAACTACACAGTCTAAAACAAACTATAAAGAGACCACAGTTGGAACACATATACTACCGATTTTCAAAATATACTCTAAAACCACAGTACTCAAGTCAGGGTAGCATATGAATAAATAAATATATCAATGGCAAAGATATACACACTTATACAATCATGATAAAGGCACCAAAACAACCTAATAGAGTGTTAAAATCTTTTTTTAAAGATTTTATTTATTTATTTTGAAAGAGGGGGGAAGGAGAAAGAAAGAAAGGGAGAGAAACATTGATGTGAGAGAGAAACTTCAATTGGTTGCCTCTCACACACTACTAACTAGGGGACCTAGCCTGCAACCCAGGCATGTGCCCTGACCAGGAACCGAACCAGCGACTTCTCAGTCCTCGGGCTGGTGCTCAATTCACTGAGCCACACCAGTCAGGGCACAGGGAGTTAAAATCTTTACAACAAATGGAGTTGAAATGACTACATAGCCATAAAAAATAAAAATAAAAAATAAAAAAAAAAACACTGACCACCTACCTTATACCATGTACAAAAATAATTTGAGATAAGATTTAAATCAGAAGTTGAAATTATACTTTCCTAGATAAAAACATGAGAACACATGCTCAACATGAGAACATAGAGAAAACATAAGAGCATGACTAAAGGTCAAGGAGAAGTATCTTAGAGCAGAAAAGCTTTAACTGATCAGGAAAAAACTGATAAACTTTGTCAACATAAAAATTTCTGCTCAAAAGACACTAAGAAAATGAATAAGCAAGCTCTAGACTGGGAGAAAATATCTGCAAGATATATATCTGACAAAGAATCAGTATTGAAATATATAAAGAACGACTACTGCCTTGACCAGCATGGCTCAGTGGGTCGGGCAAAGCAAAAGGTGGCAGGTTCGATTCCTGATCAGGGCACAAGCCTGGGTTGCACTAGGTCCCCAGTTGGGGGAGCATGTGAGAGGCAACCAATCGGTATCTTTCTCACACATCAATGTTTCTCTCCCTCTCTTTCTCCCTGCCTTCCCCTCTCTCTAAAAATGAATAAATAAAATCATTTTTTTTAAACCACTACAACTCAATAAAAAAAATAAAAAGATTTAACTATTTTCTTCATGTGCCAATAAACACATTAAAAAATGTTCATTAACCATCAGGGAAATGCTCATTGAAACCGTAATGAAATATACCCACCAGAATGGCTAAAAATGTTGTAAAAAGACTGAGAACACAAAATATTGGTGAGGATATAGAACAACTGTAACTCTCATAATTGTTGGTGGGTGTGCAAAAGGGTACAACCACTTTGGGAAGAGGTCTGGCAATTCTTTATAAAACTGAAATTATAACTACCTTAGGAGTCAGCACTTTTATTCCTATATTTACCTAAGAGAAATGAAAATATGTGGTCATATAAAGGCTTGTACAAGAACGTTCACAGCAGCTTTGTTCCTAATTACTGAGAACTGAAGGGGCCTAGTTGTCCACCAACAGGAGGAAGGGTAAACAAGCTGCAGTGTTATCATACAACGGACAAACAGCAATAAAAGCAGAGAACTGATACACCAACCACACATATGAACCTCAAAACATTATACTGAGTGAAAAAAAAAAAGCCTTACACAAAGGAATCCATGTGATTTTATGTATATGAAGTTATAGAACAGGAAAAACTCACATACAAGAAAATCATAGTGTAGCTTCCGCTGGGTGCCAGGCACAGGAATTTACTGTGAAAGACCACAGAGAACTTTCTGGGCTGATAGCAATGTTCTATATCTTGATAGTATTTATAGTTTGGATCACACAGGTGTATGTATTTGCCAAAACTCACCAAATAGAAGACAAATTTCATTGTACATAACTTTTCCCTAGGAAGGGAGAGAAAAGAATGATTAACAAGTATTGAATTCTAGTTAACAACATAGTATGATACGCAGAAGTGCTTAGAGGTAAAGTGCACTGATGTCTGCAAGGTATTTTAAAATGTATAAACAAAAGATGTATTGACAGATATGTGACACAGCAAGTTCATTGTAAAATCTTAGCAAAGGGTATATAAGTGTTAGAAAGCAAGGCAGCAAGTGGTAACAGGAAATCAACTATCTAGGATAAATGAAGGATTGAGAAAAAGAGAACACAGAATAGTGAAACAAATAAATTGGGGAAGGGGCTAGGGGTATGTAACGGGGTGATTTTAAATAGCAAGGTCAGAGAAGGCCTCGCTAAGAAGGCGACATTTGGGAAAAGACACGAAGAGAGAAGAAATCATGTAATTACCTGGAAGAACATCCAGGCAGATGGAGTAACAGAGAGAGTCCACTGTGGAGCAGTGAGATGAAGAGTAACAGAAATGAAATAAGGAGAGGTAAATAGCAGGGCACATCACCTAGAGCCTTGCACTGTGCACTTTTCCAAAAGGAAACCACTGAAGATTACTGGGCCAAGGAATGGTCAGATTTGACAACCTTTTATTGATTTTAGAGAGCGAGGGGAAGGGGGAGAGAAAGAGAAACGTCCATTTGTTGTTCCGCTTATTTGTGCATTCATTGGTTGCTTCGTGTAGGTGCGTGAATAGGGATCAAACCTGCAGCCTTACTGTGTCGGGACAACGCTCTCACCAACTAAGCTACCCGCAAGGAACTGGCAAACTTTTTAAAAGATCCTCTAGAGGCTGTGCTAAATATACTATCATTCTTTCTCAGCCAGGGTTCTAAGGAAAAAATTAAGCCTTGATGCACTGAGATAAACATTTTGAGATACATATAAAATCATGACGTTGTACAATCTTAAACTAATACAATGTTATAATACATGTCACTTATATCTCAATAAAACAGGGGGAGGGGAGCTTAATTCCTTAAGTATTACTTTGTATGTAATGAATTAACTATTCTGCTATAATATCAAGAATAATACTAGTAATGTACTATCCTTGGGAGGATTGAGAAAATAGTCATTTAAATTATTTTCTGTGTTCTAGTATCAGATGAGGAATGAATTTCCATCTAGGAGGTTAAGCCTGGAAACAAGGGAACCATTTATAGCAATTCAGCAAGAAGAGGTGATGGCCTGGACCAGGGGCGTAGCAGCGAAGGCAGAGTGACATGACCACCTCTAGATAAACCTGAACATAAGCTAAAGCTGAGTTTGCCAATGGACTGGATACAGTGTGTGAAAAAGAGAGAAGTCAAAGGCAGCTCCAAGGTTTTCAGTGTGATCACTTGGAAAATGACATTGCCATTAACTGAGATGGGAAAGTCTGAGAAAATCAGAAGCTGAATTTTGCATACATTATATAAAACTACCTATCAGACAGCCAAGAGGAGCTGTATGTGAACCACTGGAATTCAAAGGAAAATCCAGGTTTGAGATAGATATTTGACATGGGGAGTTGTCAGATGCTATTTATAGCCATGGCATGGCACTGGATGTAATCAAGAAAATAAATACATTTAAAGAAGAAAAGAAGTCCAAGGACTGAATCCAGAGCACCCCACTGTTAAAACATTTGGGAAGCTTTAGAAGAATTGGCAAGGAAGACAGAAAGAAAAGCCAGGAAGGTAGCAAGAAAACAGGAAAGCAAGGTTCCCTGGGGGTCACATGACCAAATGTATCAAATATTTATTCAACAGAGAGGTTTTCCTCTCCCCTCTTACATGGGAGATATAGTCACATGCTTGTACAATGATGAGATACAGTTGGGCGGAGGGTAGGGGGCGGGGTGTAACCCAGAATAAATAGAGGGAGCTGTTGATGGGATCACAACTTGAGTAGGGAAGAGGGGATAGGATCTAGTGTACAGATGCAGGGTTTTGCTCTTGCCAGGAATCTGAGAAGTACATCTGTGTTAAGAGGAGATAAAGAAGAACAGACAAACTTCCGGGTGGGTCAGAAGATGTGGTAGCAGCTTCAGAATTCTGTTCTAATGGTTCAGGAAAACGAAACAAAACAAAACAAAAAAACTGAAAACAACCAATGTCCTTGCTGATGTTTAAGTAGGGCAGTAGAATCTCAGGTGTTCATTTCATCATATTTTATATGTATGTTCCATTTTTCATGTGCATCAAAAAATACATTGAAGGGTAGTCAAAGGAGACTTGCATTACACCGATATTAATTATTTATGTATTATTTTAATTACTTACAAATAAAATGCTGCTATTTTGCTTGAGTAATATTTCTGGACACCTAAATTCTCTAGGTAGATGGGATTATAGGTCATTTTCTTCATTTTTTTGGTATATTGTACATTTACATCAGAACCTAAATATATTCATGACTGGAAAAATAAATTCTATATAATCATATATAAAATATTATAAGTCACAAGTGTTGCATGCAGGTGGTAGGATTATATGGGCTATTTTTTCCCTTTCACTTTTCTTACAGCACCTTCAATTTGTCAGGGGAACAGAATGAACAATAAGCATGTATTGATTGCATAATTGGAAATAAATGATTTTGTAGGTAAAATAAAACTGTATAAAAGGAAAGTTAATACAGCTAAGTAAAAACTAGAGTGCTAAGGAACAAGGATGATTTGACAACTAAATCAAGAAACAATGATTAGCCCTGGCCAGGTAGCTCAGTCGATACATCAAGGTTGCAGCTATTGGTGGGGGGGTAATAAACGGGATAACTGGTAATGGAAAAATACAATAAATTTTTTTTAAAATTTTAAAAGAGAAAGAGGAGAGAGAAAATAAGAGAGAAACATCAATTTGTTGTTCCACTTATTTATGCATTCATTGGTTGATTCTTACATGTGCCCCGACTGAGGATCAAATAGTTTTGTTTTGGGTTTTTATTGAGTTTTGTTTTGTTTTTTTTTAAGAAAAACCCCTAGTAGTACCTTCTGTTTTTCCATCTCTTTTTCTCAGTATCCAGAATTGAATTTTAGTTTTAATTGGATTCTAATCTCTTAATAAATGATCACTTGATTTCTTCATGATGTCACTGGCTTTGACACTTCACTTCCAGGTGTTACATACTAAATAGGTGACCCTGGGTTAAATACATGACTTGAATTTCATTTACAGCATTGGGATAACTACGCCTTTTAGCTATCGGTAGGCTGCCTGCTGCTCCGCTGGAATTAGCCTTCAGCCAGCTGGTCAGCGTATCAAGAGCTGTCACTCCACAACCCAGCAGGACTGAAAATGGTCAGGTCTGTTCCACGTCTGAAAGTGGAGATGCCAAGCATTTATGCAACCCTAACATAGGAAAGGCCTAATGGAATAGACAGTGTCCTGTACTTCAGTGGCCCCTGTATACGAGGTCACCTCTTTCCTAATTTTACCCCCCCCCCCCCACACCACGACTCCTTTCTGAATGCCAGTGCTCCAGATTCCAGGCGAGAAGGTATGTTCTTGTGCTCATGCCTTTGGGATGGCATTCTTGCAATGATCAAGCCCTGGCTCACACTGGGATCATCTGCTCTGAAGCCTTCTCTGCCTCGTGCTCCCCAGACTGGATTTCTCTTGAGTTTTATGTTTGTCCAAGCACTGATTCTGCTTCGCTAACTTCTGAACTTAACCTCTGAGAGCCAGCATCAGAGGTCTCTTACTCCCCCCACACCCCTGTTCCCAGGCACTTCCTCATATCCCTACTAGGCTTCCTGCAAATGCCTGTTTTCCTCTAGCATCAAATCTTGCCACCTTCTTGGTGAACATCTGACAGGGGCATTCATTCAACACCTGGGCTTTTCGGGTGTTTCAATGACTTGTCATTATTCTAACAATCTTCCTTACTGCCTCAGCTACCTACTCTAGTCTCCCCTTGACCTTCCCATTGCCAAACCTGTGCTGCCTCTGAAATCACTAATTACAACTCCCCAATTCTGAATCTAGTTTCTTATCGTTGGTATTTGAACAAATAGCAAACTTGTTCTTAACCCCCATCACTAGCAGTCTCTTCCTTCTCTCCATTTATCAGACTCTCCTTCACTCCTGACTTATCCAGCTTAGTTCTATGATTCATCATATCAGGAATCTCCTGTAAAAGGTCCATGTCTTTTTCCTTTCGTCACATATGCATGGAAATGCCTTATCCCTGAATGAATCCAACTACTTACCTTCTCTGGGTCTACATTTAGGTGGTATGCTGGCCAGGGAAAAAAATTCCGTACAATCATATTGTGTCTCTTAGAATTCTACAGCAGCAACTAAACCCTCACATCATCCAGCAATTCTTCTTTCACTGGTCAGCCTAAATGACTTTTTAAAATGTTCTCTATTCTCCACTCAAACATCTAATCTCCACACACTCTTTTCCTCACTCTCAGTATCAGATTTCACCACCTACTCCATCAAGAAAATAGAAGCTATCAGACAGGAACTGACTCAACTTTCCAACAATACATTCATTCATTCATTCACTCACTAGTTATTAAACACCAGTAGACTCTTGGGCTCTGGAACCAGTCACCTGTGTTCTTATTCTAGTTTTGTCCTTTGGGTGAGTTACTTAACCTCTTTGTGCTTCTGGTGTATTCACTTCTAAATTGCAAGTAAGAGGAGTACCAATACCATGGGGTTGTTAGGAAGGTGCAACAAGAAGAGTACACCATTTAGAAGGGTACCTGGCACAGAATAAGCATGCCATAAATGTTAGTCATCGCTACCACCATGACGACAACTCCATGGGTCACGCACCAGACGTACACAAATCTATACCCATCCTTTCCCCGCTTCCCCTGCTATTACCAAAAGAAATGTCTGTGTCTCCTCCATCTAAGGCCAATACTTCCATTCCCCTTCTTTTAAATGAGAGGATAATAAACAAAATAAATACAGCCTAATATGAGAAGACTAGGAAGGTGAAGTACCTAGTCCAAGGTCAAAAGGCTATTAAAATATACAGTTGGGTTTAGAAATCAAATCCAACTCTATAACTTCCACATATCCACTGTATTTAATTTGACAGAAAGTTCTACCTAAATACCTCAGTTCCTGCAACAGAATTGATGCTCTTTTTGACAAGTGAGAATTTCCCCCAAAGTAAATATGGGCCTTTAAAGGCCTGAAACTTCAAGAATGCGTGAAACACTAAATTATGGAGGAGGGAGTACTGAATTCTAAAGGTGATCCGGGAAGGCTTCATAGCCTATAGGATGCCAATGGGAATACTGTGAACAGAAGTACACAGAAAATTCCTGGCCGAGAGTTAACAAGGGGCAGGGAATGCCTTGATGGTGAGTAAAAGTTCGAGCCGCTACCGGCAGGAAATCTCCTGGACATGACAAAATCTGTTTAATAAAAAAGAGGAATATATTAAAACTATTTGGCATGTGGGCCTGAATCAAACAGTACAGCATGAAAGTCTGGAGATCACCTGAGGACTAAAAGCAGCATCCCTTCAAGTAGGGAGTTAGAGCTCCAACAGCTGTCAAGGAATCCCAAGACTTCAAATACTACTAAAGAGGCAATATAAAAGAACTTTAAGGAGTAACTGTGGAGGTGCAGATAAGAGATTCCGCTATGTTCAGAACACCTGGAATCACTTAAGAGACATCTGTTATCATCTGGGAATCGGAGATTAGAGCGCAGGACCACTGGTTTAGGTCAATTCAGAATAGCGTTTCCATTTCTCCAAAGCAACTGTTCATAAAACTTTGGGCTTTTTATTGCAGCTTTATACAAACTCCTTATTATGTCACTTAAAACCATACAGTTTTCCCACAAATTAAAGTAAATACAATGAATACATTTTAAAATGAAAAGAGAACATGAAAGAACTAGAGATTTTAAACATCACAATAATTCTTATATGCACTGTATTTCACTCTCACAACAAAGATATTTATTTATTAATGAATTCATTAATAATGTTATTATTTCCAAACTGAAATTTGGAAGTGAAATTATCTTGCTCAGGGACATATAGTTCACCAAAGATGAGCTGAGATTTGACTCTAAATCAATCTGACTTTGCCACGATACCTGTCCATATAAGGGAGAGGCAGTAAAAAAATAAAAATAAAAAAATCACAAAATCATGTCTCTTTATAAAGCTAGATCAGGCTTCCAAATAAAGGCCATCTAAAAACTGGAATTTATTTCTAAAAGTAGTGTGTATAATCAGAAGCACTCTCACCTAGCAGGCATGTTAGAACTGATTAAGTAACGGAAAGACAAAGAAGTGCATTTTATACTGGGGAGTACAGCCAGCTGGGTGGGCCTGGGTGGTGGTGACCAGCACGCACCCTCAGCAGTTTTTTAGAATGTTCCCAGAAGTCACTGCGGTGGGCTGGGACCGGTATCCTCTCACATTGTAGCTGGCCCTGCTTCAGTCACAGACACCAGCCCCAGTGTGTCTGAGGGGAGGAGGGGACTGGGAACGTGTGCAGGTGGCTCCCTGCAGGCCACCCTGTCGGCTGCCAGGATGAGGGGACACAAACTCTGAGAGCCAGCACTGCCATAAGAGAGCCAGACGTGCTCTGGCACGAGGAGACCAGCACGGCGTCATTCCCCGCACATGCCTGTCCACTACCGAAACTAAAACAATGGGGGAAACCGGGGGACAGACCAACTGAAACTGGATTCCATTAAAGGCCCTCTCTCCATAATAGGAGTCTACAGGTTGTTTGCCAGGAACAAACATTTCTCAGTAACAGATTTCACGAACTTTCTAAAAAATTATTTTTTCACTCACTTTTAAAATACATCTTGTTCTCAAGTTAACTTTTCTAAATTAGGAAGAGATGAGATTACAAAATCGTCGCAAAAAGAAATGCCGTGGCTTAAGAGACCTGGGTTGGCAGCATACGGCACCGGCATCAGATTCTAAAACTCACTCATAAAACCTGCCTTGGTCAGACCGTCCTACCAGAGACTGCAGGCAGAAAGCACAGCTCTTCATTCACCCACATAATAACTCCTTTTTCCACTCACTCAGCTACATAAATGCCTAAACAAAGGGGACACTTAACACATGCTTGGTTAATGAGCAGAATTATTTAGCAAACAACCTAGAGTTGATTTTCAGAGGTTAAGTAGCAAATTTCTCAATTTAAGCTAAGTTCAGTCTAACCTAAGGTAGCCAGATTCCAGGGCGATAACTGTTAAGACTGGTGCTCAGAATAATTGGTGGATCTTAAAGCCACAACAAATGTGTCTTAAGAGCATGACTGGTGCTGCCCTGGAGCACTCTCGGGAGCAGCGTCACTTAGGATATGTGTGACCACGGGCACTCCCAAAAGCCTAGCAGAGAGAAGTACATTTCCATCTACTCCCTTCACAGAGACAGCGTAAGCAATCCCAGAGTGGAGGAAAGGCACAGCAGGAGAACAAGGGAAATGACTTCTGCAATCATTGTTTTTCAGTTAGCATCTCCACAGATCTCTACTCCTGGGTCAGATTGGATCTGCTCAGGTGGAGGGGTAGGCCCACCGACAACACTCACCTTCAAAGAGGAAAGAACACTTACGATGCCCATTTGCTTTTAAGGGTTCCCATACAAGAACAGTATTAAGTTCTCATTTTCGGCATTAGCTGAAAGAGTGTTCAAAGCCTTAAAAGGGTAGGGGGTGGGGGCAACAGAGGGGCCTACAGAGGCATCCCAGCTGCCTTGAAAGCTGGAAGACGGCTGTAGTCACAGTTCATCAGTTTCATGCCTGTGGTTTCCTTTCATTCTCAGAGTCAATTTAAATTACTAATAATCAAGAAGCCTACATGACAAGACTTCTATTAAAGACAACTACTAATAAAATCAAAACTAAATATCAAATTGGATCATGGTACGGCTGGCTCCTGGGTTATAATTTAAGCTTCCATGAAGTGCAAACTAATGCATTAGAGGCACTGCTCCGAAGAACAAAATTAATTGCCTTTGTGAGCTCTCCCAACTCGCAAAACTCCTTCAGGGAAGTTACTGCTCTGTTAACAAACAGTAGCCACTTAAAATCCCAGATGCTCTTAGTATCACATACATTCTTGGTGGGACAGAGGCATGAGGAATAAATTTTTATGTAAACTTCTGAATAAACTGTGCCAACATTTTAAGGCAGGGGCCACCTTACTAGAATCACATGAACCATAAACACAAATACATAATCTAGTTTATAATTCTGATAAAAATAACTGACCTGATGAGTGAATGTGGCTACCTTTTATGTTACTCTACTTTTCTTCTGCTAAAGTTACTGTGCAGAGTTTACTGAGAAAGGGTAAATACACAGTTACAATGCAGCCCATAGTGCTCAGTGGCATGTGACCTGGGGCAAGTGACACCTTCTCAGGTCCCAGTACTTGTTTGCTGAAAACTGAATACAGCCCCTACCACAGACCAAGTCCTAACTATGGGACATAACTCATTTAATCCGTATAACAATACCTTGAAGGGAAATGATTATTCCCAATTCATTGATAAGAAAATGGAGTTCAAGAAGAAAGCCAACTGTGCCAAGTCACACAGCTACCGGGTGGAACGGGGATATGAACCAAGTTTGTCTAATACCAAAACCTATTCTTGTTCATATTTTCTTCCACTAAGAGAAAAACAACTATTTCTGTGAAACTGAATTATCTTACTTATACCGCACATGAGTCAAATCACTTTAACCCATTCAAGAAGGGATGATGTACACCATTTTTAATTCCTAAAGTCTATTTTTAATTTAGGACTTTGACACCTTTTATATTTATGGAATTCTGAATAACCTAGAGGAGAGCATTGCAGGAGCCCCTGCGAGTCTCCCAGAAGTTGCCCCTTTGTCCTCTCCATGTCCTCCCACTTTTGCCACCATGCGTAGTTCATTCCCTACCATTCTAATCCATTGCCGCGATGTCAAACCATGTTGTTGAAATAGCCCCTATTCCTCCAGCATGCACAGTCCAAATTTTTGCAAAGCAGCTACAAAGGCAATTTTGGAAACATCCAACTCTTAGCAACTCTCCCATCTGGTTTCACACCAGCTCTTTCCTCCATAAGCCCACAGAAGTCACAGTCGGCTCCTGTTTTCTGGGAAAGTAGCTGTCTTTTCATCTTCCTGGGTGTATGTTATGTCTGTCTGTCAGCAAATTGGGAAATGGCCTCCATCCTGACAGATACATTTTGTAAAGCCTTACGAGCACATACACTAATGTGAAGAAAAAAAAGGAAATTTTTCTGGTTTTGGACTCTGGCTATTTGCTCTTTACAGCTTATATGTCAAAGGAATGGGATTTCCCAGGTAGATGTACTAATGTAAAATGCATTAGTGTTAAGGTGGGGGCTCCCAAGCCACCCAGGGCCAAAGGGTTAATACAAAATGACAGAATTTAATGACTGCTATTACAGTTGCCAGGCAACCAAGAGAAGGTGTGCCATAAAGGCCTAATTAATGAATGAGGTAGCAAGAGTTTCTGTTAAGTTGGTAAGCAGTTCACAGTTCACCATTGGTTGGCTTTGCCCAGATGGTAATACTCTTAAGCTTTCTTAGCTCCACTGAGCAGCAGCAGAATAATGTGATTATAGTTGCAGCTCTGGCTAAAGTTCTGACATCCTTTCCATACTCAGTGCAATTTCTCAAGGTAGTTCAAACAATAGTCGTCTGCAGAGATTCATCTCGAGGACTGTGTGTCTGCATTCGGTTCCTCATACAATCCAGACCCAGAAGAACACTGGAATGATTATTTACTGGGCACTCTTGCTGCAATAACTTAAGAGTAGTGAAATCTGGGGCCATTGGAATTAGAAGCTTTGTGGGGGAAATGTCCTTTTTAAAGAAAAGCCTAGATGACAGTAACAAAGGACTACCACTGGAGTGCCCACTACTCGCCAAGACCTGTCCTAGTGCTTTGCCTTCATTATCTCTGGTCTTCACAGCCCTCTGAGGCAGAAATCACCACCTCATTTTATACGTTAAGGCTCAGAGAAACTAAGGGCCTTGCTCAGCATCACACTCACTGCTGGAATGCAGCTGAGCCAAAATTCAAACCCTGTCTTGACCCCTGGACACACTCTCCACACTACACAGCACTGCCACTGTTGTGGGTGACAGTCATGAGAGTACTTCAGAGTACCTAGTGAGGTGTCAACACGAAGCTGATACTTAATATCTATTATTTTATTTTATCTTCATCTGTATAACAACTGGGATTCTGCTGATGTTATTAATTCCTATTTTAAAGAAAACAAAGCTCAATTAAGTATTTGTCCAAAGTCACAAATGTCGTAAATGAAGAAACCAACACGTGATCTCAAGTCTGTGGGTTCAAAGCCTGCTCCCCTTTCACTACTGTAGCTCTTTAAAGGCTGGCTATAATTTAATTTCCATCCTGAAAATGGACAAATACTCGTTCCCTCCATGCCATGAGCATCGTTTAACATGTGAACTTCTCTTTAAAGAATGTACCCTCTGCACCAGAACGGAGCTCAAAATTACGAAGTATTCAAACAGGAAAAGGTCCCTGAGAGCAGGTGTAATGAATTGGCAAGAGAGGAAAAAAGATTTCCTTCACCCCAACCCTCAGCTAAGTCTTGGCGAAAACAAGAGGGGTTGGGTTGGGAAGTAGGCGGGGGTTGGGGGGAGTGCAGAAGAGGCAGCTGTCTCAGATGGCCTGATCTCCAAGGGAAAATGCTGTTATTCTTTTTAAGGGAGGAAGGTCTGCGCATGCCAAGGGGCCAAAGGGGCCCCCAAATGAACAAAGATAAAAAGAGGAGGAAGAAAGATTGGTCTGAGACCAGTTAAAGTGTTCTCATTAATGGGCCCCCAACTTCAAAAGTAATCAAAGTAGAGGACCCAGCTCAGTCTAGCAAAAGATCAGAAGAATTGCCTCTCCCGCCTTTCTTTCACCAAAATACAGTCTTTTTACTAGGCCCAGCAACTAGTACAGACAAACGTTTGCTTTTCTTACTATCAGGGCTATTTAATTTTCAGACTTATCTTGGCAGAGTTAACTTTATCATTTTTTAAAATGATTTGGTCCACAATTATTTACAACTGACTCTTGCTTATCTAGGACAAGTTTTAAAATCCAAGATTGGCTTCCCATTGCCAGTATATGTGTGGGCTTCCTCAGTCCTGCTGTTTGTGCGTGTACACTTGGGGAAGACAAACAATATTAGTTTAAGCAAAAGAGAACTAGAAGACAATCAGCCACCTTTGCCCCATAAAAATGGCATTCACTCATTCATTCACTCATCAAACATCCCATGAGCATTTAAAAGGCAAAATGCTAGTGATTTAAGTATAAGAAGAGGACTTAGATTATAAGTCTTCAAGACTTAGATGACAAATGACACTCCTTCCAAGTATATAACTCACTTGTGAGAACTGTCTTCTGACTTAAACTGCCAGCTCACTCACTTGCTCAATGACTCTCCATCTCAACCCTTCCCCTCCCTCAGTACCCTAATGCACGTCCCACAGCTTCTCTCCTGACCTATCACAAGTTCCTCCACCCTGATGCCAAAACGATTTTCTAATACACAAATCTGATGCCACTCCCATAAGATTCTCCAGGTCGCTCTTCATTGACTTCAGGTTCAAGTCCAAAAACCACACATGGCACGTGAGGATCTCGCTGTCCGGTCCTCCCGCACAGAGTGGCTCTCCTCTGGGCACACCGAATAACGTGCCACTCTGCACCAGCACTATGCTCCCTTGGTCTGGTGCCTCTGCCTGTGCTATTTGATCCGCCTATATCCAATGCTCCTTCTGATCCCTACGCCTACCCCAGCTCCCCACCTACCTGGGTAATATTCTCACCCACCCTTTAAGTCTCATCTCACTTCCAACCTCCCCAGGGCTTTGCTCTTCTGTTACCCTATGACACTGAAATTGTTAGCTTGGCCATCTTCTACAGGAACACCCCATGTCTGCATTGCCAGGTTCACAGCAGAATGTAGTAAATATTTATTGAACAAATGAATGGACTATAGTTAACTACAGTATAGATAACTATTACGTACTATTAACTATCTATAACATATTATTCTAGTATGATCTTTGCTTACTTCCCAGGTTTTTAAAAAAGAAAATTCCAAGTTTTCCTTCCTTCCTTCATTATTTCTCAAAAGCATTGAACTAGTCTAACCTTTGTAGTCTTAGTAGTTGGTGTTCACTCCCACTTTTAAAGCCAATTGAGTAGCTCCAATTAACCAGCATTTCTCATCCTAAACCCTAGAGTTGGAAATTAAGAGCCACAAAATAAAACAAGCACCACTCATCAGAGGAGACTGAAGAGAGGGAGGATCCAGGAGATCACACATGTCAAACACCTAATCAACTTCTAAAACCACATACACCTAAACTTTCCTAATGAGACTTGAGTATGAATTTCATCCTTTAGTGGTACTGAAAAACACACATTGAATTCTCAACGCTGGCTCCAAGCCAAATCTGTCTTCAACCTTGGCACTGAGAGTTAACCACCTGGAGTGAGGGGGAGGTGGGAGGAGGAGAATGGAAGAGAAAAGAGAAAGGGAAGAGAAGACAGAAGAGCATAAAATTGCAAAAATATTCACTGAGCAAACTTCAGAAGAAAAGCCTGGCTGATTTAAGCTGAAAGCTAGGATGCAGACGGGAGGTGGCAGCATGGACTTGAGGTCTGAGCATCAGATGCCTGGCCAGGCCTCCCCAGCCTTTTCTTCAAGGCTGTGCCCCAGAAGCTGGACCATGGCTTCTGTGAGCACACAGGTCTGTCCTCTAAAAAACAGAGGAGCAAATCACCTTTCTCAGAAGTTTATTCTTCCTCTAAAAATAAAAGGACATAAGATTATTAGGACACAATTAAAGGACATAATTCCTACGGGGGGAAAAAAGCAAAAAGCTGTAAAAAATACAAATCACCACCAAGTGCCTTGACAGCTGACATAAAGCTGTCAAATTTGAACTTATTTTTTAAATTTCAACTAATACTCTAAATTAGCTTTACTGTATACCATTTCAATCTGGCTCAAAAGAATCTTTTGGGAAATTTTTTAGTCAAGAGAAATTCAAAGGCAACTCTTAACCACTCTTAAAAATCTCCATTTCGATAAGTTCTAAGTTTATAGTAACACCCCTGGAACTGTGATGCCTTCAGAGGCAATGCACCAATTATGTCTCAAGCCTCATTAATTTGGATATAGCTAAAAATTAAGAAGTTGAATATGAAGCTCTCTCATGACCCTCAATATATTTTTGCTCAAAAAGTTTTGGCATTAGTAGCATAACTGTGAGTTAAATGCTAAAGTTCAGCGATATTCAGAGACAGAACTTATAAAGACTTTAAGACACTTAAAAGCTGAATGGCTCAGGTCTTTGATGTAACTGAGTGCTTTGGAAACCAACTGGAGACAAGTTTCCTTCTCTCCGGGCAAGAAGGCGAAGGCAGCTGCTCATGACTACAGGTTCTAGAGTGTGATTTGGAAGCATTTTAGCATCACGCTCCTCATAACTCAAACCCTGGTTTGTGTCTGTCTTTATAGGTCATTGTTGGCCAGATGGAAAATATTAAGGAAAAGATATCCCAACCGAAGCAGCAGGCCGTGGCATACAGTCGCGGCCCCAGCTAACCATCAGCAGACCTGCAGGCGGGCTCTGCTCCGCGACACACAGAGCTCTGGTGCGTCCTCTCTCTGCCCGGCAGCAGGGGCCCCCGCCAGCTGAGAGCAGCCACTGTGCCAAACAGACTGTGTGAGCCTCGCTGCTCGGATGCTTCCAGAGAAAAAGGGAGAATCGATGGACTCCTTTGTAAACAACTTCTTGTACTTTCAGGCTGTGACTGACTTCAAAGGCGGCATAACTTAATCCTGTCACACATTATGTCATGGAAATTGTGAGGCAGTATTCTACCCATGTGGTCACTTATAAACTAGATTCTAACAGGTAAACAGCAACTGACAAAAGAAAAACAGATGCAGCGTTTAGCAAGTAAGAAAAACTGCACAGCCAAATACAATTTCCATGCACTGTTTAAACCCATTTTCAGTAAGGTCTAGCTGGGTAGCAAAGTTTGTGTCACGCAATGGCATTTCTTTATGTGTCCATCTCCATTACCAGGGCCCGATTCTCAGATTGACCCACCCTCAAATATTTGTTGAATAAAAAGTTCCCATTGCTAATAATGACTAAGTATTACTGAAGGCTTAGTCTGCAACACGTATTCTTCTAAAGACTTTATGTGTATTACATTCCAGAAAAAGTCATTTTTACCAAGAAAACTCACTTTGAAGTGATGTAAGGTAGATTCTATCATTGTTCCCTTTACCCAAAGGCCTAGGATAATTCCATGATAACTTGCTGAAGATGTAATCCAAGTCCGACTACATTCGGATTCTTCCACCAGTCCATGTTGCTTCTGTGCAGCACTTGAACAAGCTTTATCCATTTCAAGAGTGACTATTTCTGAAATGCACTAGACCATGAAGCCCTTGAGGACAGGAACAGTAATTTATCCACAGCTGAACCCCAGCTCCCAGCACAGAGCATGAAAGAGCGAAAACTGTGAATGAAGACAGTAGAAGGAAGAGCCTCAGGTTACACAAGCATCCATGAGAAGCGGTGTTGAATTAGTGTCCCAGTGTCATACAAGAGAATAGAGGACTTGGGTGGTTCATGATAACTGGCAAAAAAATTAGTGCACAAAAACGATCTTGAATATGAATTTTTAACCTAGAATCCAGAGACCACAGAAGGGGTTCTGTGAAAACCTTCAATGTCCGTAAAACATAAGGACATCCAAAAGAAATTCTGGAGGTGGTTCCTGGAGTTTACAGCAGATTTTCAAAAGATTCTCATCACCCCAAAAAGTTAGAAGATTCTTTTGGAGAGCAGAGTGCGAAAGACCAGGGACCCTGGTGGTCAAGGGCTTGTGTTGAAGTCATGCGCTCTGAGCAGCCCTGAACCTTAGTCGGTCACTCCCAGTCTGAAGCTCAGTGTCATCTGTAATTCACACAGTTTCACAAGAACTAAATGGGATGATAAATGTATTAGGAAGTATGAGACACGGTACCTTCCCGCTACCTGACCACACGCCATGTGTATAGTATACAATGAAACATGAGCAGGAGATGGTACAGAATCACTGAAAATTTACAATGAGGGTAACCGCTGCTGTTATTTTCCCTGAAACTGTTTTCTTGTTTTATCATCTAAGAGTAAAAAACCCAGAAACCATCCTTTTTTTTTTGCAGTGTCTACCACAGTAGACTCATTTTTATCAAGTAAAAAGTTAATATCTATACTTTAAACTAGATTTTTTTGAAGTAAACGGAATGGAATTGTATTCTCATATGCAGAGCAAAACAAAAGAAATTCTAAAATGCCTATGACACCTGTTGAAAGAAGAAAACATGGATTCTGTTTCAAAACTAATCCACCTATACAGAGAAGAGCCCTTTTCAGATGTTCCCAGATGTACCCTTTGAAGGTGTCTGCTTTGACATCATAATTACAAAATGGTGCAAGGGCCATGAGATCACAAACAGATGAACACTCAAAGACGGGCAAACATCAAAAACAATCTTTTCTTGCTAAAGACATTAAATGATAGGAAAATACCTTCAGAAAACAAAGATTATAAGTCAGAGTGAAAGTAATAAAAAAGTTTTAAATTTTTTTAATGTACTATTTTAAATCAGCACCCCCCAAAACCAGGAAAAACTCATTTAGATATAAATCTAATAAAATATATGTGGTAGCTATATGCCAAAAACCACAAACACCAAAGAAAGAAATTAAAGAAGTCCTAAACTGATAGAGAGATGTACCGTGTTCATAGACTGAAAGACTTAAATATTGTTAAAATGCCAACTGTCCTCAAGATGATTTATATATTCAATCAAATATTAATCCAAATCCCAGAATTTTCTGTAGATATCAAAAGCCAAGAACATAGAAGAGCAAAATTTATGTACTAAGGCAAAATAACTAGAATAACATACACAATGTTGAAAAAGAAGAACAAAGCTGGAAGACGCATACTATCTTATGTAAACTTCCTAAAGCACTACAGTGATCAGGATAGTATGATATCGACAGACATACAGACTGATGGCAGGACAGAGTTCAGAAACAGACCCACGAAAATACGGTCAATTTTTGACAAAGGTACAAAGGTAACTCAACAGAGAAAAGATGGACTTTTCAACAAATTGTGCTAGAACTAGATGTCCATGTGCAAAGAAAAAAAAATCTCAAGCTATACCTTAAAAAGTATTAATTCAAAATGGACCACAGATCTAAATGTAAAACATAAAACTATAGAACTTCCAAAAGAAAACACAGGAGAAAATATTTGTGGCCTTGAGCTAGGCAGGCAGAGGGTTCCTATATAAGATCCCAAAAGCATGATCCATAAAAGACAAAACCAAGATGTGCCAGACTTAATCAAATAAGAGGATGAATAGAACAAGCCACAGGCTGGGAGAAACTATCTGTAAATCACATATCTGATAAAACATTTGTATCGAGAATAAAGAACTCTTAAAACTCAACAATAAGGACACTAACAAACCAATTATTTAAATGGACAAAAGATCTGAACAGACAGTTTAGCAACAATAATATGCAGATGGCAGATAAGCAAATGAATAGATTGTCAAAATCACTAGTCATTAGGGAAATACAAATTAAAACTATAATAGATCCCAAAAGCACCTAACAGAAGAGCTAAAATAAGAAAATAATGACAATACTAAATGCTGACGAAGACGTGGAGCAACAGGAACTCTCATACTGTAACAGGAGGACACCCCCACCCCCACCCCACCCCCAGAAATGCGGGACGGGTTTGAGCTCTCCATGCCTGACTGGAGACTTTGCCCACTTGCTAAACGTGGCAGCTGGAAGAAGAGCAAAGGCAAACATGGCCGGCACTGGCCCTCATTGGTTGGAAAGCCTGACACTCCCACTGGCTCTCAGTGCGTGTAAGATTCTGGGAGAGGACTTTGGAAACGGAGAGTGCCGGGGAGCAGAAAGTCAACTGGTTCTTTCTCCCCCCCAGGTGGGGGCGGGGCCTGCCAATAGTGACCAGAGCAGGCCTGTGAGCGGAGGCCTGTAGGGACAGACGAAAGATGCCTGAAGCTGGACAGCGACTGGAGACCAGCTAAGCCGTCTACATTTATGACACTTTGGAGTGGGAAAAGAGGTTCCGGGTGCAACCTTGAACTGAGTTGGCAGAGGATGACAGGGTGATTTTTCTTTGGGTGTCTTAGAGGGAACAGACTTTGAAGCAGAAACTTACCGCTGTTTCCAAAGACCTTGGTGATAACAGTCAGCACTGTGAACAGATTTTTGTTCTTGTGTTATTTTCAATTCTTGAACCTATGTAGTAGTTATAATGAAAAATATTTAAATAGCTATTTTTGATGTCATACTCTGACATTTCCTTTCCCCTTACTTTTGTTACCCAGATATTTTAGGCAGAAACTTGCCATTAAATAAAAGATTCCTTTCTTTTCCACCAAACTCCGTCTTTGGAGATTTGCCTGGTAGGCAGTGAGCAGTAGGACTCCCCAGTACTGGTTGGGTTCGGTGACAATACATTACTGGTAGAAATGCAAAAATGATACAGGCACTTTGGGAAATAGCTGGGCACTTTTGTGTAAAATTAAACATATACTCAACATATGACTCAGCGACACCACTCCTACTATATGCCAAAGAGAAACAAAAACTTGTGTTCATACAAAAATCTGTATACAAATGTTTACAACAGCTTTATTCATAAACACGAAAACTGGAAACGAACCAATAGTCCTTCAATGATAAATGGATAGACTGTGGTTACATCCATACAATGGAACACCTGTTCAACAATAAAAAGAAATGAGTCACTGATACACACACATGGACGAATCTCAAATGCATTTTGCTATAAGAAGCCAATCCTCAAAAGAGACATATCATATAAATCACATTTTATGAGATTTTCAAAAAGGCAAAACTCTAGGGATGGAGAAAAGATCAGTCATTGTTAGGTGTTGGGAATAGAAAGGATTGAGTACAAAGAAGCAGTACAAGGGAATTTGGGGGAATAATAGAACTGTTTGTAACTTGATTGTGGCAGTAAATTAACGACTCTCTCCATTTGTCAAAACTCATACAACTGTACACTGCCAAGAGTGAGTGAACTCTACTTTATGTAAATTTAGAAGAGAATTATAAAGTCAATAGATTTAAACTTTTAAATACAATTATTTGATTTAATTTGTTTAGGAATGCACAATCTGGAATCAGAAGAATCATGACACCTTTTAGTTGTATCACTTTAGGCAAGCTACTTAATATCTCTAGGCCTGTTTCTTCATCTGTACAATGGAAACCATAGTGGCCCCTCATAAGATTATTATGAGGATTAAATGAGAGAAGGCATGGGAAGCACTCGGCAAATTATAAGCATTTAATAACTCTGAGTTGTTATTAAATTTTTATGTGTATTTTAACAAGTGTTTTTTAGGTTATGAAAATACAGGATGTTACATTCATCCAGAACAACTATAAGATTATAATGTAACCCTGTAACCAATAGAAGTCAACTATTCAGAAGTTCAAAATACACAAATGACTAATCATGTACGGTCATCTAATATCCTGTGCTTTCCTTAGCAGGGTTCAGTATTCCAACTGATTGTTTAATTACGTCTACCTTCAGATGCAGGTCCATGTGAAATAGGAATGTGTGCACCTTATGTATCACTGCATCGCCGGTGCCTATTGACATCTAATAAATGTCTCCCTAACTTAAGTCAGGTAAGGAAGAAACTATGGGATGGGGACAGCACAAAAAAGTGGGAAGAATATGGATTTCAGAGTCAGAGAGAGATAGGTTCAAATATATTAATATTGTTAATAACTCATATTTTATTACTTAATAACTATTCTTCAAGGCTCTCTTTCCTCTTCCATAAAATGAAGATAATTTTTCCCTTGCAGGGCTCTTATGAAGACCAAATGAAATAATATATGGGAATGGACCAAGCCCTCAGCTCCCTAAACATGATGGGCTTCTACTATGGCAAATTTCTGTCTTATTCTCTTATATTAGCACATCCCAAGAGAAAGCGTGGGAACAAAGCTTGGGGAAAAAAAATATTTTAAGCCATATTAGATTACTACAAAGTAATGTCATATGTTATTAATTGATCCTCATAACAATTCTTTGAAATACTTATTATTGTCATTATAAACATTGGGGAAAGAAGTCCTGAAAAGTTAGGACATGCTCATGGTGATGTAGCTGGAAAAAAAAAGAACTGGGACTTGAATCTTCTGAGCTTATATTCTGGGCTCTTTTCCCTAACAGAATCAGGAACAAATCAAAGAATACATCTATTTCAAGGACTGTTACCTTCTCAACATTAACCAGTTAGTGAAAATGAAAATATTCCAATTTCTACTGTGACCATTTATAGATGCTCTAAATCTGGTTCAACCAAAGAGGAATGAGTAATTACCACTCACAGCCCCTCTATTTGCTGATTTGGAAACACTATCCTCACACAACACTTTGAGGTAGGTCCTTATATCTGAATTTCAGAGATTAAAAAAAGAACAAAACAAAACCTTAGTTTCAAGAGGTTAGGTAACTTAACAAAGATCATAAGCTAGCAAGTGGGGAGCTATGAAGCAAACCTAAACTTGCCTTGACTCGAAAGTTCCTGTTCTTCTCGCCGTACCACAGGGCTCACTTTCAGCAATCTTATGATGCTCCGATGATTTTTAAATTCCCAGTCAAAAAAGCCAGCTTCATGATTTCCTCATAGCACCCTCACTGCATACATAGCACTCAGTATTTGTTTAAACTTCTAGAAATTATCCTATTAAAATAGTATGTGTTGAGATATACTTCCTTTTAAGACATTATTATCGACCAAGAATTCTAAATTCCCAAAACAAATCTACCTTTTAGAAATATTACTGAAGACAGACTGCAGCTTCTCTACAAATACACCCATAGCTGGACATGAAGTCCTGATGAGAAGTAAAAGTCCTTATAATAACTATACACAATTTTATCCTTAGTGAGGCTAAAGGTGCTACTAGTAAATGAAAAGAAGATCTTCAGTAAGTATTGTATTTGAGAAGAGATGACCTATAAGAGCTTTCTTGTAAGCTTGGGAGGGATAACATTATCATTTCCATTTTACAGGAGAACAACTCAGCATCTTACCCAAAGTCATACAGTCCGTGAGTCTCTGAGAGGGGTCTAGATTGAAGGCCTTTCCTCTCCTAATCTAGTGGTTCTTCTCTTACTACATCAGAATTCCAGGCTAGGTCATCCTATGATGTTGCAAAGAAAAAGTCCTTTGCCCTCTGTCTTAGTTTCCCCAGGGAGAGCTGTTAGGAAAAAGAAGATAGCAGCATAGAGCCACTGCCCCTACCTAATTTAAAAAATAAACGAGGTTTCATAATTAATGTTCTAAGTGAAATAAGCCAGTCAGAGAAAGACAAATACCATATGATCTCACTCATATGTGGAATCTAATGAACAAACGGAATTAACAAGCAAAACAGACAGACTCATAGATAGAAAGCAGGCTGACAGCTCTGGGGAGTGGGGAGTTAGGGAGTGGAGGGATTGAGCAAAAAGGAAAAAGGACTCATGGGCATGGACAGCAATCTGGTGATTGTGATGGGGAGAGAGGGATAAGGGGGATAAGTGGTAATGAAAAAACTACATTAAAAAATAAAATATAGATAAGTGACAAAAATGCTAAAAATCAACTACAAGTTAAAAAAGATTTTAGGGATTTCTGGACCCAAGGGTAGGTTGGATGGTGACCATGTCCAGCTTGAAGCAGCTAGAGGAGCACGAGACCTTCGTCCATTGTCCTTTAAAAGATTATAAAGGGCCTTAAGTCCGAGAGGGGGGAATTATTACAGAGCAGGGGTCCAAAAGGAAGAAAGGAAGGAAGGAAGGAAGGAAGGAAGGAAGGAAGGAAGGAAGGAAGGAAGGAAGGAAGAATTTCCATATTCCCTCTGATTATGTACCTCAAACCCATTCATGTGAACAAGGAAAGAATTGTCTGAAAAACATGAATTGAAGCAATAAAGCCTTAATGAGCTCACTGGAATTTAATGAGATGATTTGAATAAAAATTTAAAATTCACAGATTATTTGAATCTTAAGGAACAGTGACAACTATCTATCTGGCTCAACTCCCTCATTTTAGAGATAAGGTTGATACAGGTCAGGCAGCTCATCCAATGTCTCCTAGACTATTCGTGATATATGGAGAACTTGAACCCAGGTCCTGGAACTAATCTTTCCTATATACTACACTGCTATCAATGAAGACTGCCTTAACTGATTAGCTACTAATGCTGTGAGGCTACTGATCTTAAAATTACAGAATGCCAATGTAATTTATTCAACATTTTTAAGATAAACAAAAATTGCATTAAAGCCACTGAGGTGACCTAAGGGAGTACAACAGTTAACCCTGCCTTGGTTAGAATCATTATTATACTAGGTTAGAATTACTGTTGGCATCTAATATGGAAAACATTTTAAAATCTTTTAATTGAACCTTAAATTGAACTCAGTCCTGAAAAGGCACTCACTATATAATTCAGTAGTTCAACTTAAATTTAGTTAAGGAAATCCAGTTGTATTTGGAAAAAACAACAGAAGCAAAGCTTTTTGTATGTATCCCTTGATCTTTAAAAATAGTATTACATGACAACAGGTCTCTCCCTGTCCCACCTCCAGGAAGAAAGTTCAACCCTGACCAGCGTGGCTCAGTTGGTTGGGCATCGACCTGCAAAGCAAAAGGTCACTGGTTCTATTCCCAGTCAGGGCACATGCCCAGGTTGTGGGTTCAGTCCCTGGTTAGAGTGCATATGAGAGGCAACCAATCAATGTATCTCTCTCACCTTGATGTTTCTCTCCCTCTCTTTCTCCATCCCTTCCCCTCTCTCTGAAAATAAATAGATAAAATCTTATTCAAAAAGAAAAAGAAAGTTCAAACTCCATGTTCTTCTGGGGACTTAGCCATCAGCAGCACTTCAAAGGGGGCAGAAAATGAATCGGTATAAATCATGAGCAACCTCTAGCATTTGTTTTTCTTTTCTATTCTTTTTTTTTTCAAGTATATTTTATTGATTCTGTTGTTACAGTAGTCCTGATTTTTTCTTTCCTTTGCTCCCCTCTGCCCAATACCCACCTTCCCTCCAGCAATCCCACCCCCCTTAGTTCATGTCCATGGGTCATGCATATGAGTTCTTTGGCTTTACCCTTTCCTATATTATTCTTATTTCCTAACCTTTATTGTATTTTTTCCCAGTACCCCTTAGTCCCCAATACCCCCCTCCCCCCCTGCAATCCCCACACTGTTGTTCATGCCCATGAGTCCTTTTTCCTTTTTGCTCAGTCTCTCCACCCTCTAACCTCCCTCCACCACTACCTGTCATCTGCTCTTCATCTATGCGTCTGTCCCCATTTTCCTTGTTAGTTCAGTTTGTTCAAATAGGTTCTACGTATGAGTGAGATCATATGGTATTTGTGTTTCTCTGACTGGCTTATTTCACTGAGCATAATGTTTTCCGGGTCCATCCATGCTGTCACAAAGTGTAAATTTTTCTTCTTACTTATGGCTGAACAGTATTCCATTGTGTAAATGTCCCTTAGTTGTTTTATCTACCCATTGATGGACACTTGGGCTGCTTCCATATCTTGGTGATTGTAAATAACACTGCAGTGAACACAGGGGTGCTTATGTTCTTTTGAATTAGTGTTTTGGGTTCCTTTGGATATATTCCCAGAAGAGGGATTGCCGGGTCAAAAGGTAGATCCATTTTTAATTTTTTGAGGTATCTCCATACTGCCTTCCATAGTGGCTGCCCCAGTCTGCATTCCCACCCCCCCAACAGTGCAAAAGGATTCCCCTTTCTCCACATCCTCGCCAGAACTTGTTGTTTGTTGACTTATTGATGGTAGCTATTCTGACAGGTGCGAGATGGTATCTCACTGTGGTTTTAATTTGTATTTCTCTGATGATCAGTGATGTTGAGCATCTTTTCATATATCTATTAGCCATCTGTATGTCCTCCTTGGAGAAGTGTCTATTCAGGTCCTTTGCCCATTTTTTAATTGGGTTGTTCGTTTTTTGGTGTTGAGTTTTGTAAGTACTTTATTAACCCCTTATCAGATGTGTCGGTGAATCCGTCCTCCCATTCTGTGGGTTGTCTTTTTGTTGAGGATTTCCTTTGCTGTGCAAAAGCTTTTTAGTTTGATGTAATCCCATTTGTCTATTTTTTCTTTTGTTTCTCTTGCCTGAGGAGATAATATTCAATAAAAAAACTGCTACAAGCAATGCCTGAGATTTTGCTGCCTATGTTTTCTTCTAGGATTTTTATGGTTTTGGGTCTAACATTTAAGTCTTTGACCCATTTTGAATTTATTCTTGGGTGTGGTGTAAGAAGGTGGTTTAGTTTTATTTTTCTGCACATAGCTATCTAATTTTCCCAACACAATTTATTGAATAAACACTCTTTAGCCCATTGTATGTGCTTGCTTCTCTGTCAAATATTAATTGACTATAAAGGTATGGGTTTATTTCTGGGTCCTCTATTCTGTTCCATTGATTGTGTCTGTTTTTATGCCAGTACCATGGTGTTTTGATTACTATGGCCTTATAATACAGTTTGATTCCTCCAACTTTGTTCTTCTTTCTCAGGATCGCTGTTGCTATGCAGGGCCTTCTGTGGTTCCATATAAATTTTCGGAATATTTGATCTAGTTCTGTGAAATATGTCATTAGAATCTTGATAGGAATTGTACTGAATCTATAGATTGCTTTGGGTAGAATGGACATTTTAATGATGTTAATTCTTCCTATCCATAAATATGCGCTTCCACTTACTTGTATCTTTCTCAATTTCCTTCTTCAGTGTCTTATAATTTCCTGAGTACAGCTGTTTACATCCTTGATTAAGTTTATTCCTAGGTATTTTATTCTTTTGGAAGCAGTGGTGAATGGGATTGTTTTCTTTATTTCCCTTTCTCTTAGTTTGTTATTGGCTTATAAAAATGTAACTGATATCTGGATATTAATTTTGTATCCTGATACTTTCCTGAATTCATTTATCGGTTCTCACAGTTTCTTGGTGGAATCTTCAGGTTTCTCTATGTACAGTGTCATGTCATCTGAAAATAATGACAGTACTACTTCCTTTCCAATTTGATGCCTTTTATTCCTTCTTGTCTGATTGCTGTGGCTAGGACTTCCAGTACTATGCTGAATGAGACAGGTGAAAGCAGACATCCATCCCTATCTTTTTCCTGATCTTAAGAGGAACACTTGTAGTTTTTGCCCATTGAGTATGATGCTGGCAGTGGGTTTGTCATATATGGCCTTATTATGTTTAGGTATGTTCCCTCTATTCCCACTTTGCTGAGAGTGTTCTTCATTAATGGGTGCTGGATCTTATCAAATGCTATTTCTGCATCTATTGATATGATCATGTGGTTTTTATCCTTTATTTGGTTTTTGTGGTGAATCACACTTACTAATTTGCGAATGTTGTACCAACCTTGCATTCCTGGAATAAATCCCACTTGATCATGGTGTATGATCTTTTTAATGCATTATTGTATTTGGTTTGCTAATATTTTGTTGAGGATTTTAGCAACTATATTAATCAGGGATATTGGCCTTCCATTTTCTTCATAGTGTTTTTATCTGGTTTTGGAGTTAGGATAATGCTGGCCTTGTAAAATGAGCTTGGGAGCCTTCCCTCCCCTTGAATTTCATGAAATAGTTTGAGAAGGAGAGGGGT
The DNA here is from genome assembly GCF_987537825.1 of Furipterus horrens. Lineage (NCBI taxonomy): Eukaryota > Metazoa > Chordata > Mammalia > Chiroptera > Furipteridae > Furipterus > Furipterus horrens. The sequence goes on from NW_028327174.1 coordinate 195,820,079, forward strand.
TAGTTCTTCTTGGAATGTCTGGGAAAATTCACCTGCGAAGCCATCTGGTCCAGGGCTTTTGTTTGTTGGGAGTTTTTGGTTACTCCTTCAATTTCACTAAGTGTAATCTTTCTATTCAGATTCTCTTATTCTTCCTGATTTAGTTTGGGAAGATTGTATGTTTTCTAGGAATTTATCCATTTCATCCAGGTTGTCCAGTTTGTTGGCATACAGTTGTTCACAATGTTTTTTTACAATCCTTTTAGCTTTGGTGTCAGTTGCTATTTCTCTTGTTTCATGTCTGATTTTATTTATTTGGGTTCTCATTTTTTCTTGATGAGTCTTGTTAAAGGTTTGTTAATCTTGTTTATCATTTCAAAGATCCAGATTTTGGATTCATTGATCTTTTTTATCATTTTCTTAGACTATTTCACTTATTTCTGCTCTGATCTTCATTATTTCCCTCCTTCTACTCACTATGAGCAACTTCTATCCTTTGAAAATATTTTGAAAACAATACTCTTATGGACAGAGACTGGACATGGGGTGGGGACCACACAATACAATGTACAGATTATGTGTTATAGAATTGTATACCTGAAACCTGAAGAATTTTGTTGACCAGTGTCACCGCAATAAATCAAATAAAAAGGAAAAAAAATAATACACACACACAAATACTCATAAAACAAATACACCTGAATTCAAAGTGCAGAAACAGACTGCTTTGCTTTTGCAGTCACTGAAGTTTTACCATTTACAATTAAGCGCTTATGTAACCATAAACAAACAAAACAAAACAAAACATATGAGAAAATTCTTTCAAAGGTAACATTAGAAGAGTCCACCAGTTTCACACTCTTAACTGAGAAAGAACAAGAAATTGAAATATGAGGAATGATATACAGAATGTAAAGCACTGAGCATATTAACATTTATCAAGAGGCTCGTAACTAGTATTTGTTAAAGAGGATTTTAAAGTTAATAGCTAAAATGAAATTAAATCTAAAACATATTTGAACTAATTTATATGTTTGTTTGTTACACTCACAGGATCTCAAAGAAACCTAAAGATTCCACCAACAAACTATTAGGACTGATAAATGAATTCAGCAAAGTATCAGGATACAAAATTAATATCCAGATATCAGTTACATTTTTATAAGCCAATAACAAACTAAGAGAAAGGGAAATAAAGAAAACAATCCCATTTACCACTGCTTCCAAAAGAATAAAATACCTAGGAATAAACTTAATCAAGGACGTAAAAGAGCTGTACTCAGAAAATTATAAGACACACAGTCATAACTTACAACCTGAAATGACTGTTTGCTGATTCTCCTTTAACAAAGCAAAAACCTGAAGATAAATAATCATCACAACACTGCACATTGCTGACATCTGGGCCAGATTACATCAAACACTGCCTTCCTGTTCAACACAGCACAAGAGAATTAAAAAAAAATTCCCAATTTAAACCTGTCCCTAGAGCCATAAAGAATGAAAAACTGCCGAGTCAACAGCTTCTGGGTTTGTGCGTGTGTGTGTGTGTATGCATGCATGTGTGTGTGGAAAGAGTGATGTTTTTGTTTGCTTGCTTGCTTTCCATTTCTCACTTCATGCATTTTCAACGCATCTATGTACTTTTCTCTCCCCCCTCATTATTTATTGGCTATGCAATGCCCTGAAAACTTGCAATCCAAATTATCAATGGAACAAGCCTCGTATCCTAAAGTGCCAAAAGAATTGGCTACTGGTACAGAAACTATTTGAAGGACACCAGCAACTTTGTTAAGGCTATTGTTATATAGTTAAATGCCATTCAGAGCAACTTGAACCAGACTTTCCTACTATCAAAGAGAGTAATTCACTAGGTTGCCTGGGATTTGGCTGGCAGGCGATCCTAATATTTATGGGTGGACAACCTTCACCTTTGGTTAGCAAATACTACAGAATTTGAAACTGACCAAAGTAAGGAAAGTAAATACCACAGAAAAGACTTAATCTGGATTTGCTGTGGCTACTATTCAAATGATGGAACCTGCACTACTTTGTTATAACACATTCACGTGTATGCGTGTGCACAGATACATATAAGAGAAGCTAAAAAACATTTAGTGTGGCTTTTAGCTATACTATTAACATTCCAGCTTTCAACCAATCTAGAAGTGTTTAAAAATAAAAATCTGAAGAATATAATCAGATGTCCTCCACAATCTCAAGAAATCTGTTCAACTGCTTTGATTTCTGTATTGCTTTTTATTAGCAAAAGGTAGGAAAAGAAGGATTTGTGTTGTTTTCGGAGCTGACTTAGAAGTTTCAAATAATTACCTAGTAGACACTGGAGCAGGAAGTGCAGTAAGAGAGTAAGGAGAGGAGGGAGAGAAAAATAACAAGAAAACCTGGGCTTTGTTCCTAAGCTTTAGGAATCCTTATTTTCTTATTAAAAATACATTTTAAAGCATTTATCTCCACCAAGCTCTACAACTAATTTCCTGTTCTGAATAAAGATAATCTTCAGGTATAAAAAAACCAAGGGGAAAAGTAGGCTTTAAAGCATCTTGGAGTAACAAATTGAGAAATGTGGTAACCCACAGAAAAATCTCAGTCTGACTTAGATATGACTTGTAGCTGAAAGTTATCTCAGGTTTTCAGGTCCCACTCTTCTGAGATGATGAGCTCATACTATCTTTTAATGAGAGGCTCATATCTGCCTTTGATGTGTGAAAGACACTCCCAGCCGGAGGAGAGTACAAGAAAGATCTAAAATATTTGCTTCAGCTGCAAAGAGCTATTAATGAAAGTTTAGAAAATGAGGCAGCATTGGGGGGTGGGGAATCTTTAGAGAAGAGATGACATACTCTCATCTTGTGAACTCTTAGGAAAATATATTTCAGGAAAATAAAATCTGACAAATAATCTTCCCTCTTCTACAGACCAGAGTTCTTCACCCTCCTCCACCTGGTCCAGAGCACATTCTTATAATCTCCTGGTTATGCAGGAGACAGGAAAGGGGCTTCTATGATTTGCTATTCACATAAAACACCAAGGGTGAAACTCGTATAATAAATATAGAGGTTATGAAACCCAACGATTCATCAGCTCGACGTGTAGAATTAATTCTTGTAAAACAAACTTTCAAGTGTGTTTAAGGATGGAAACACTTGTAGTGAAGTCCTGTGTGAAAGGGAACTCTTAACACAAGTTCAAAGAATTCCCCATAACTTTCTGTACTACTAAATGTTCTGAGCTTACTATCATCGTCCTAGTTGTCCAAAAGCAAGCAAAAATAGAATCTGGCTTTCTTAATCACCTATTTATGTATCTAAATATATTTTCTAACAATCTAATCTACTCCTAGTACAGTGCATAGGTATAGTAAACAATCATTAAACAATCTCCACAGGCTATTCAATACTTTCTATTTAAGAGTCTGGGACTTCCAATCCCTCATAGCTGGTCTGCAGAATAACTACATTTCCTGAATGAGCTGGGAGAGTCGTAGAGGCAGCCAATTTACGAGACCTTCTCTCATGATAGAGAGTAAGAGCACATGGTGAAAATAATAAGTCCTTTCTAAAGAAAAATTCTTGTTGCTGACTCCTAAATTAGGTGTTTTATATAACATTTTTACCTGTATGTTAACAACTTACAAAGTGTGTCTCATTATCTTTATTTTACAGATGTGGGGAATGAAGATCAGAAAAGTCAAGTGACGTGATTTACTACATGGTTAATAAGTCAGAACTTGAATCTAGTTCTGACTATATCTAAAAGATTTGCTTTAGAACTTTAGGTAATTAAACATGAGGGCATCGTGTACCTTCTGTGGGAGGAATAAATGTTCTAAGGGTGTTGAGAAAGGGAAATTAATTGAGTGTGTATAAGCAGGCAAATATTGGCATTGGGAAATAAGTTATTTCACCAATTATATTCATTCAACAAATACTTATGGAGTGCCTACCACAGATGAGGTACTCTTATGTTACTCTCCTTTAATTACAGCTCAGTTCTTGTAAAGTCTCCAAGAAATTATATAATTTCTCTTTTCAGAGTTTGCATATTCCTAAGCCTATGTGCCACTGCTTCCTAGGCCAATGTAACATTCCTTTTTTCTCCTCACACGACTGGTTGAAATCATGCCAAACCTCAGCAGCTTTAGAAGCGATAAGTTTGCTAAAGTGTTTATGTTAAAAATAACAATTTCAACAACATAACTGGAAATAAATATTATATTCCAACGACAAAAATTTAACAAACGACAAAAATTTAACTAATGGTTAAGTAGAAAGAAATATGAACTGATAAGATTGTACCTCTCGGGATGACGATCTATAACTAAGACCGCTTCCCTACCCACCATCAACACGTGACAGTATTAAAACGAAGTCTGTAAACAGAATACCCGCTTCCTGTTTGTAGTCAGATTAACTACTTCATTTCCGAAAACATTCTATTTGCTTCCCTGCCTTTAAATTCAGATAATCCAGTCTTGGATTAAAAGACAAGAACCAAGGAGAATATTAGTTTCTAGTCTCAATTACTATGCTGTTTTGCAAAGGCAACAAATCATTTAAGGCCTTTTCTTATGATTCATTCTGATAGTGAGCAGGGACAAGAGACTGCTCAATCTGCTCATGCCTAGGGTTCCTCAATACCTTCTGAGTGAAGCTCCAGAGTGGGTGGGTGCTGAGTGCCATGCAAAAAGTAAAAAATAAAATAAATAATTCCCCATCTGAGTTGCTAGTTCTAATTTTAAATTTGAGCAATGCAACACCAATGAAAAGATTAAATCACGGGTTTTGAGGGAAGAAGGGAAAGGCCAGGATCATCACAAACAAAAAGAAACAGCAGTTATTTTCTCTTCTACTTATATTGAGAGATAACCCTGAACTGTCTCTTCCAGCCAGGGACCCCAGGAAGACATGTCCGATTCAGGCCAGAGTGTTGCTCCTGCAGTTGTTGGGGTATCGCAGTGCTCTGGAGTTCAGTCTCCTCTGCACAAACACAAGTGCGCAGCGCCCCAATGCTGTTTGTCCCCTCGGCCTCACAGTCCTGCCAGTTGGCAAACCCAAGCCAGGAAGTTGTCAATTCCAATTGCGTTTAAGGCCATGTAGTCTTATTAAAGAAGCCTTGCTGGTTAAGGGGCGTCCTCTGTTTCCAAAGCAGGCGGGGGGAAGAAAGCTGTGCTTGGATTGGAGCTGGCAACTTTCACTGACTAGAGTTTTCAAGGAGCTATGAATGAGTTTAACAAAGGAGGTCTGTGGCTAGTTTCTGGCTGAAGTCCATGTCAACAGTTTTTAAGGTCACAGGCCACACTAACTAACATTTATTCCCAGCAGACCCTGTTCTAAACACAAGCTGTAAGTAGTACAAATTTGGAATTTTTCTGTAATCCCTTGAGATATTCCTGATCTTTCCACATGTTTCTGCTCAATTAAAAACAATTCTCACTTTGCACCACCAGAGAGGCAGTGCTCAGTAATCTCAGTCCATCCTTAGGGTAGATGAACAAAAACCTGGCAAATCAAAGGGCTCGAGTGGGGAAGGGAAGGAATTCAGCTGGATCACACTGAAAAGTGCAGACAGCTCCCCAGGGGCTCAGTTTGTGAAAACATAAAACGGGTTATGACAGAGATCCTGAAGCCATAAAAAGCAGGTTTGAGGCAGCATTGGGAATGGGTTCCTAGTACTTTCACAAATAAGATAGAGATTTCTCAGAAAATTATAAGGTCAGCTAGTAGGGAAGAGTGATAATCTATAAAGATGCTAAATATCCCACTGTAAAATTAATACTAATGCAATCATTTCTCAATTAAGATGAATTCTTATTTTTAAAGTTTCTGAAATTAAAATGCTTCTTGAAATCAATCTGAAATTTTAATAAAGCCTTTTCCCCCTGAAAGCTGTTTTTACACCAAGGGTACATTTATTAAGTGGTATTATTTTTAAATCTTGCAAGGCAACATAGGAATAATTACTTTGAATTAAGCGCCAAAAGTCTTAGTTAATCATGGGAACTATTTCCTATTTTACAAAAGAGGACACTGGGGCTCAGAAAGGTGACTTATGTTGCTCACAGCCCTACAGCTAGTGAGTGGTAGAATCAAAATTTTAACGTAAGTCTGATTCTAGAGCTCAAGTCCATTCCCTAAATTAAGGGGGAGACGACTAGACAGGGTCAGTCATCATTTTGGTAGTTAAAGCACTACCATTTGAGGCATTCTATATTTGGAATCATATACTACATGAAGGTAGTTACAATTTTCCAAATTAAAAAATATGTAAAACTAAAGAAGAAAATGAAACACACTCATGATTCCCTTACCTAACTTTTCTAATTGTTAATACTTCAGTATCCAACCACCTAAGGTATTTTTTCGTTTTTTTGTTGTTTTTTTTAATGACTTCCTTACAAAAAAAGAGATTTTGCGCATAAAAATTTGGTTTTTGCTTTTTTGTATAACATTGTCTGAGATGTTCTTCGTGTCATTAAATAATCACAGAAAGAATAATTTTAATGGTTACATGGTATCTAATTAAATTTAGTATCCCTTTTCATAAATTATTTCTAATTTTTGATTCAATATACTAAACATCTTCATCTATGTATCTGTACATATAAGTTTTCCTTAAAACAGACTCCCAAAAATGGAAATAATTTCAAGGGTTTTGAAGATATATTGCCAATTGTTTTTCAGGAATGTTGGACCATTTTACACAGTGACCAACAAAGTGTAAGTGTGCCTACCTCATGGCCACCAAATGTCATCTTCAAGTTGACGTGACCAGCCTTATATAGACTTGGTTATGCACATGCCCATCTAAATCACATCTATGACAATGACATGTATATGTTACAATTGGACTATCCTTCCATTAACAACTCATCCACTGTGTAATGCTGCAAAGTGCCAGTGACTATCCTACCATGATCCTTTGCCTGTGTTATCTCTAGTCCTCCCAAAAAGGTAGACAAGAGAAAATCAAGGCTCAAAGAGGATAGATGGAGCACCCAGAAGCACACTTCTGATTCCAGGCCAGGCTCTTTACGCCATGTCACCCTGGAGCTCACGTCACTGTCCAGCGTTGGTCAGCTGCCTTCTCCCAAGCCCAGGGACTGCCTCTTTCTCTAGCAATGCCTCTTCACACGATGAAGCCAGATTAATCTTTGGGGAAGTAAAGGAGGACAGGACGTAGCTCTCCAGACTGTGAGGAGGGAGAAGAGCATGCTGCATGCCTTCTTCAAAAAGCAAGGAGTACCAGCAGCAGTGCGAGATGACAGGAGTGCTCACTCACAGCTGGCAGGGGAAAGATGGCATAGTTGTCACTTTAGAAAGCAATCTGGCATTATCTAATAAAGTTGAAAATATATGTTCCCCATACACAGCTATCCAAGTTCCCAAGTTTATACCCTGAAGAACCTAGTGCCTATGTGCACCAAGATACCCATTCAGGAAAGTTCATAATAGCCATAAACTGGAAACAGCTCAAATGGCCACCTACAGTTGAACATGTGAATGAACAGAAACATGGTCACACAATATGGACCGCTACACTGCAAAGAAAACAAAGTATAATTATAAGCAATAGTACGGATGCAGTTCAGCAGTTAAGCAAAAGAAGACAAAATAACAATTCCAAATTCAATAATTCAATTCATGCAGAATTCAAAACCAGAAAAACTATCCTGTATTATTTAAGGATACATACATAGGTGAAAAAATTACACTGGGGCAGAGATTTCTTAACTTACATGGTGATTACGTGGATATTTGCTACATAATTATTTATGTATACTTCTGTGTATATGTATGAGCATATATAATAAATACATATACACTTGTATATGTGTTTATATAATTAAACTTAATGTACTTTTATGTTTGCAGGTTATATTTCACAGTTCACAAAAGGAAGGCACAGGATTATAATTAAACATTTATACAGTAGATATAATATACAAAGAACTACCAAGTGCTTACTGTTTTTGCTTCAATTTTACAACAATATTCTGAATTAGTATTATCCTCAGTTCACCACTGAAGTACTGAGACAAAGAAGAATGATGGACAAATGAAACCTTATTATAAACCTAATTTTCAGAAGATTAAAAAAATAAAATACAGCACCAATGTTCTTTCCATTAAAACACAAGTACTGATTCTGAGGAAAGGACAAGTTCAGTGAATCCCACTACATGAAAGTTAAACTACCTCTTCAAGTAAAAAGATCTATAGAACTGTAATCCCTGGGGAGTTTTAATAAAGAGTAAAAACAAGTATTGTTTCCAGTGGTCAGGAAACAATGTAGAATTGTTTTTACTTAATGAAGATTATCAATATTCAGTATATTTTCACATACTAATAAAAAGGTACAAACATAAATTTCTCTAAAATTGGCATCCAAAATTGCTATTTTTCACAGAGTTGACAGTAAAAAATCCTAGCTCAGCAGAAATCTGGACATGAGCAGGTATACTTTCTTTAGAGCCTCTTTAAGTTGGAGTTGTTTTTGTTTGCAGTGCATTTTTGTTTCTTAGTCCCCCCACCCCAAAACATCTTGTTTTTCTATGGGACTAGATTTTCTTTTTTTTTTAAAGGAAACCAGTCATTAAGAGCTCAGGCAAAAAACTACAGGACACTGAATTTCACCCAACTTCTTTTTCCACCACACTTTTAAGTAAGTTTTTTAAGATGTCAAGTATTTTAGAGCCAAGCATTTTTTGCTGCATTTTGGGCTCATTAATACACATAAAGAGCTAGTTAAAATACCAAGACTGAATAAATGAACAATGGGACAATTAACCCCACATACAAAGCTCCACCCACTTTACTTCAAAGACATCTGAAACAGAATGGATTAGAAACCATAAACGATGCCTCTCAGAATTAATTTTGTAATAAATATTGCTTTGTATTACAGATAAGGGATTAAAAATCTCCATAGGGGCAGTCTAACACTTATGAATTGAATTAAATGACAACAATTGCCTTGGTTTTGCTCAAGATTTCTGGTACTTCCATGCCCTATGAATGGGAAATAAAAACCTATTCAGTTTCTATTGCATACTATAATACAGAATTTACTTTTTCTGCAATGTTTAAAAACTTCCTAAATGTCTACATAAAGTTATAAGATATGATTAGTTTTCATTCACAATGTAATATATTCAAAAATCAAAATTTACATTGCTATCTAATTTTAAAAGCATTCCCTTTATGCTACATTATTTTTTACAATTTCCAATATAACTCATGCTAATAAAAAGGATTGCTTACTTTGAAGATATAAATATACAAAGTGAAATCTGGAAAGGAAAAGTAAACTAAGTACATTATTTACCACTTGATTTAACTATGACTTTTATGTTCAATGCTTTCAGAAGTTAAGAATTAGGCAATCACACATAAGTTAAGATAAAAAGCAGTTGGGTGTTTTTTTTTACTGAAAAAAAAAAACAAAGTAATTAACTGAATGACAAATTCACTACAACAAATGCATTAAGAAAATAATAAGTCTTAGAAAGAAATAATTTTTCTAATTACTAAGAGCTTCTTCCCTCATAAATCAATCTCATACAAATAAATTACACAGTCAAAAACATCCACAGGAAAGACTATTTAATGATATGTAAAGATGCTTACAATATAACAGGAGAAAGAGCTAGATACAAAACTATGCCTACATCAGGATCGCACTTCAAGGAAAGAAACACTCCTAGTCATCATAGGAGACGTGGGATGATAGATTGCTTTTCTTAGTCTTCTGAAGTGTTCTAAATTTGTCTAATGAGGAAGTGTATTTTCATAATCTCAAAAATTAGCACCTGAAAAATAAGTGGCTCATAACTGACTGTTAGAATTGTGGGTTCTTCAAACTTCAGATGGCATAATGATTTTTCTGTGTGATGTAAAGAAGTACACTATTACCTCGGTCTTCTGGAGCCTCTCTTGATGAGGGAGAAATGTTAAGCTTCCAACTGCTTCTGAAACTGATCACTGGAAGGGCCAGACATCCTAAATTCAGACTCCTTTTTATAGTCACAAATCTATCTTGCTCATAAAATAAGAGTGTAATCTCAGATCCAAAGGGCAATTTTAGGTGTGAAACATATTGAGTTATTTTCCTTTCTACCTCCTGCCCAGTGAAAAGCAAAGATAAGACCCAAATTAATCCTTCCGCTGGTTGTTGCTGCTGTAGGAAAGTGGTTTGCTTGCAGGAAGGGCCAAGAAGTATTGCTGAAACTCAAACTTAACCAAGTAGCACCAACTGGCCTCTCCTATAGAATGAATGTTTTTCCATCTCCCAAAAAGTCTCCCTCGTTTGTAATTCTTAGGACTCTTTCTTTCAAAAGGCAGGCCCAGTTTTACTGGTTTTCCATTCAGACACACCCTGCATCATGTTTAAACAAAATCGATCATGTTCTTTACTCCATAATCATATAAACTGTAGTGATGCTGGCCAAAATGGGATGTGAGTCCATGATGTTAAATGGAGGTTACTGAGTGTTGAAAAACCTTAGTCCCAGATGGTCTGGGGCTTATTCTACAGAGTTCGAAGAATCATTGCCATATCCTGGACAAAACTCTGGATTGGGGGTCAGAAGACTGCTATTAACCAGCTAAAGAACTTAGGATAAAAATCTTCCTTCTTCGGGTCTCATTTTCATCGTGAATAAAATGAAGGCAGGCTGTAGTACATTATTTCTGAGAGTCCTGTAAGCACACATCAGAGATCACTGTGCAATGGCAAACTACCCATCATGGCTCTTTTAACTAAATATATATATGGAGAGATGGACAAACTTTTGAGACTTGTAAATGTTGTTTTGGAGCCAAGAAAATAAAATTTGAAGTTGTGAATCAGAGCCAAAAGAAAGTTACTGGAAATAAGCCTAAAGCAGTTGAGAGTATGAGCTTTGGGTTGGGTATTTTTGGGTTCCAGACCAAATTCCTTTAGTTCCTCCTGGCGAGATCTTGGGAAAGTCACTGCATCTCTTAGTCTCAACCCCTTTATCTCTACAATGGAGATAACGTCATAAGGTTATAATAAAAATAAATGAGAATTATGTAAATACCTTGGCATATTAAATAAATGCTAATTCCTCCTTCCCTTCCACGTCCTCTGTAGTGACTTGTCCTGGCTTAGTCTATCCATCTACAAAATGGTATAACATTAGCCATCAATAGGAGTTACTAGAGGTAAGAACATGAGTGAGTGATGTATGGGGAAAACAAAAAAACCAACCAGAAGTGTACTCCCGGAGTCCCAGGGCGCTTTCCCTCCATTGCCCTGCACTAAGGAAGCTTCATGAGCATTAAGATGAGGGAGTGCTCTGCTTTCAAAACAAAGTGAGAAAATGCCATGTCTTCTTGTAACGTCCAACTCATTCTGTCTCAAAACAAAAATTTTCTCTTAGCCAAAGTCTTGAAGTTTCAAATATCCATGACCTTGTGCTCAGGTTGCTTAAGGGAAGGACCAGGAAGACACAAGAAACTCCTTCCTACTGTGGGCAGCCCTGTGGTGGGCTGCTGGTGCAGAAGACACACACGCCTGTCTTCCCAACGTCCAGCTTCCCAACCCTCAACTAGCAGGCCGCCAGGACAGCAAAGACAGTTCCATTTCCTTTGCTTCTCTTCAAAGGTGATTTTCTTTAAACAGTACAGCTTGTTACTATTGTTGAGTTGTGGCTCCCCAGAGGATTATATGTTTCTAAGCATGAAGGCATCTGTGTGACAATAAAACATGCAACATACCCCAACCACTTCATTTTTTTTTAATTAAGGGGAAAAAAAGTTATAACCTCCCACAAAGTGATGTTTCTGATGAGCACAACCCCCACCACCACCACCATGCAAGCTTTTCAAAATACTGAGAATCTCAGAAAGGGCCCTGGGCCTAGTAAACCAGAGCCTCCACAGGCCCTATCCCATGGGTTTGGCATCCAACTGAAGCCATGTGCCAGGACCCACAATGGGAGGAATTATAATCTGCCACAGCAATCAGGCCTTCTTCCAGCCGACTATCCAGAAAACAACATTGTACGCATTGTACTTTTAAGGGGAGGAATTAAAAAGAAATCAAACAGCTTCAGAGAGATGAAAACACTCAAAAAGCAGGAGAAAGTCTTCTGTTAAATAGCATGAAAGATCCAGGTTTCCCAAATGGCACTTAAAGGTGTTGGGAAGAAAGGCTGATTTCTCCCAAAGGAGCCCCAGCTTTGATGCCCAAACTGCCCTCAAACATTAGGCTGTGCATTTTTGTATAGCAGGGCACCCTCAGGCGAGACAGCTATAAATAGCTTAAAACAAGGACGGGAGATCCATCTGTTTCTGGAATATTTCACCAGCACCTGCTTTCAAGGTACAAATCTGGGAGCTGTCCCTGTAGCTTTCCTTCCCAACTGCCTTACCCACCCCCCCATACATTTATTTTAAACTAACGCAGGTAAGACACAATCCAAAAGGGCTTCTGCCACCACACCTGCCGAAGGAAAGAGTCCTTCAATTTTTCTCCTGAACTGTATGTGTTTTAAAAATACTGCAACAATTAAGAGATAAGCCAAAATTTTAAAAACCAGACTCTTTTATTACTTCTAGCTTCCTTTTCTCGATGAAAACTGAACTTTTCTGTGTTCATAGTAGAAATGAGTACAACGCTGATGAAAAAAGATGTGACTGTTCTTCATGCCATTAAGTTAGGAAGTGTTCCAGAAGGAAAACAGTTCTTACTTAACCCAGTTAATGCTTAAACACAAACCCCTGTGCCAGCTTGCATAGAAAGGACAGTAACTCCCCAACAAGGACCCGGGAACATAATTCATTAGTTATTGTTTGAAAACAAACAAAAATAAACAAACAAACAAAGTTGAGGCTTAAAATTTCCAATCGAAATCAAGGTGCTACTTCCAGAGCCATGGACAGCATCCCTTTTTACAACAACCAGAAGCTCCCAAGCCTGTGTAAATAGCAATTTCATGCACAAGAAACCACTTTACCCTTGGTCTACAAACATCAATATTTCTAATGTCTGCTCCATACCATCCGATGGCACTCCACCGGCTATCCACAACCTTGAGCATGTCCTGCACAGTCTGGCCCCGAGGCTTTTACAGCATTGCCCCTTGCTACTGCCCTCTCACCAAATTCTCATCGTTCTTCCATTCTGCGCTACCTGTCACTTCTCTGGGCCTGGGCACACCAGTGCTTACCACCGCAAGAGTTTTCCTGCTGCTCTCCTCCGAGCAAGTCCCCGCTGATTCCGAAAGACCCAGTTTACCTGGAGACCATCAGCAGCACGTCCCTGACTCTCCAGCCAAAGACGGGCACCGCCTAATCTGTGACCCTGCAGATCCTTGCATAGCTTTTCTTTTTTCAAATAGCACTTATCACATTATATTTTAATTAATTGTTTACAGAGTCCCTTCCCAAAGATTGAGTGGCTCCTAAGATCATAAGGGTAGAAGTGAAATGAGAGATGGATATCAAAATCAGAGATGGCCTGAGAACAGTGTACCCAGAAGCATGTTCAATTTTTAATTTGGTAAAGGACAAAAAGTACATATTGTTTTCCGTTTGTCGTATCAAGTTCAGAAAGTTCAGCTCATCAAAATCTTGGATGAACATAACGTCTGAAAGGGTCTCATCCTATAGGGAGCCAGGGTTAGACCTTTATTTCTATTTTAAGGGACCTTGAGGTAAATAAAGGCCAAAGACCAAGTGCTATGCTTTGCTCATTCCTGATATATATAAGTACTAAGATACTTACTAATTGAATAAAAACTTTAAATATTAAACAAAAATTTTAGATACCATCTTGAAGAAACAAGTTATTTCCCAAAGTGTCTTCTAATTTCTGAATAATTCTATTTGAGTATAAAGAAAAGACAGCTACTCAAACTTTCTCAAGAGCTTCAATAAGATCTGTATACAAAAGGAAAAATTATGAACATAAATATTTTTTAAATTCCCTTATAAAGAGTACAGAAAGACATCATCATCATCATCATTATTATTATATAGCATCTCTCCTATAATACACGGCCCCGCCCCATCCCCACCAAACGACATGGTTCTTTCTCTGAACTCTTATGCTCTTGACAGATATATGTCATTTAGGCAAGTCAGAAACCACAAAAAAAAAAAATTTGATCCTAGGTCACTTTGTTTTATGGTTAAAAGAGTTCAGAGGTGAATGTTTATACCATTCTACATGTAGACCATGCTATCTGGAAATTCTAAAACACTTGTGTTCCCTGGTTTATAATGAAGAACAACTAACTTTACCCATAGCTATTGCTCTTATAGCTGGTGCTTTTTAATCTAGTATTAAGTACCATCCAGCAACTAGTTAAATAGTATTATAACTCTCAAGGAAAATTAAAACACCTTAATGGAAAAAACTAGTTAACCATGGGAGGAAATATATATTTGACTTTATGTACCATGGTATTTATGTTAATGAGATTTGTTACAAAGTAAGTTTTTTAATACACTTTGGGTGAATCTGTGAACAAAACAGATAAAAATTTCCAGCCTTCATGGAGCTTACAGTCTAGTGGGAGGAACAGACAATGCTCGCTAACAATGAACCTAACAAGTGAATATATAAAGAATATGTAAAAACCTTTCATTGTGAAATTAAGTTTAAATTTTGTAATACTGATGACCTAGTCCTTTACTGACACAAGGCCTGGCACATAACACCGGGGTCATCACGGTGAGAGTCAAAGGTTCACTTCTCATAGTTAGCACATTGTATGCAGGATACGGAAAACTACATTTTTTGCAAACTGTACATGAGTGCCTTTATCTTTCATAATAATGACAAAGAATATATTTTAAGGTAAGAAAACCAAAGTTTCATAAAGAAAATTCAAAGTAGCTTTCAATTTATAGTGATTTTATGCAATGACAAAATTAGTGCGCATATTTCAAAAAATCTCCCGCTCCCACCATGATACATAGGCACAAAATGCCTGTATACAATGTGTTAATATAAAATAAGTTTGATAATATGAACCATGCTTCTGCAAGTAACTATATTTCATATTTTCTCTCTCAGCTAGTGTCCTGTAAAGCCCGTACTCTAACTCAGAGTCTTCAGTGCCCTGGTCTTCCATTTGAATGGAATGCACCTCCCCATCTCTGAAAGCCATGCCCACATTACCTTGGTCAAACATTACACTAAGGGCTGGAGATACAAACTTGCTTAACATGCCATCTTTACCCCTAAAGAGTTAACTATCCAAGAGGAGAAAGACAAAGGGTGATCAAGGCTTATGAGTGCATAACTGAAGTATGCAAAGCATCTGGGTGCCCCCAGAGGAGATGATTACCTCTGCCTGGAGAAGGCTGCTCAGGGAGCCCATGTGGCTTATATGTACCGAGGAAGCACGTGGGCTTGGGAGAGAGAGAGATCAGAGAAGAGGGGGCCTAAGAAGCTAGGATCAGTGGGAGTTCCATGGGCAAAGACCGCCACCTCTGGGAGCTACACTCCTCATGAGAGTAAATGGAAAGCAAGAGTAGAGGTGGCGTATGAGCAGACCTGACCTAGAGCACTGGGCACCAGAATGGTGACTGGACCTCAAGGCACAGGCTAACTAAAGGGAAAGCATCTGAAAAAAAAGCAAGGAGACCCAGCAGCAAGAGAGACAATGCCAATAATGTAAACCAGACCCAAACTGTGCTCATGTTCTCTCGGCAGATCTCTCCACTCTCCACTGAACGTGTCACCAAGCAGTCAGCCAGGGGTAACAGCAGACCCTTCCGTTCATGTCTCACCCCAGCAACATTCCCAAGCCGAGCACAGGGAAAGTGTACGCCTGTTCTGCATGCACAGGCTGGAGGAGATAAAGTGAGACTGCCACCTCGACCCATGTAAAATACCCTTGAAATGCATATCCCAGTATTCACACGGTACTCTTCATCACCTTCAGTATTCTCCGGCACTGGAATGCCAATAGTGAGAACACACCACACCATGTATTACAGACATATAGCATACTGCAATGTGATCATCCATGTCCCCAGCTAGTCTTAGGAACTCCTTAAGGGCAGGGACTAGCTAACAGTAGGCACCCAATTAAGAGCTGACAAACAAATGAATGAATTAACCCACCAAATTTTTTTCCATAGTTCCAAGCCAGCATAACAGATAGAAAACACACCAATTGCTGCTATTTTTCATTCTAAGTGATGACAGTGTGAAGCCTATCCAACAACCCTCTTGCAGACATGAAGTCCATTATGCTCCATACAGATACACAAAGTCAAATACTAGAATCAGAGGAGAGCAATTTTTTTATTTAAATTTTTAAATAAATAGTTTTCCACTCCCAGAAATTGTGTGATTGTGAAAGTGTCAGTTCCAAGTCACCCCCCGCCCCCAACACACACACACCAGCTTTGAAAGGAAAACACCATAACTCAAATTTTTCAGGGAAAAACACCTTTCTGCAAAACTTCAAGACCTTGGTTTAAACCCTCATCTCCTCTAAAGGACCACATAAATATGCAGTGTCCTGGCCAATTAGGTAAAAGTGGAAGAGAAAATTTTCTTTAAAAAGAAAAGACAAGACCAACATTACTCAATCAGAAAGGAAACAGTCGTTTCCAACAGAGTCCAACACCCGGGCAGGCAGTCCCTGGGCCCGGGCTACCCAGGCCCGCTTGGGAACAGCGGCACACATTTCGTCTCACCAAGCATCCCGGGCGTACTTCCTTCCTAAGGTCATTTCCAACACTTGCCCTCTAGGGCCCCTATTACAGACGCTATGCTCCCTGAAGAGGAGAGTTATTTTTGCTGATTAAAAACAATAATAATATTTGTGTAGCGAAACACAAAAGGAGCAGTCTGGACTGACAGTTACTGAGCAAAGGCACTCCAAAAGTCAGCCCTCTTCCCCCTGGTGTGAGGGTATCTGTGCTTGAGGGGCACAGGGGTGGGGTGCGGGGGAGGCCGTTTTTTCTTGGTGAGGAGAGGAAGAAAGTGCAGAGACTAATACACCAGAGAACTACTCTTTCTGGAATTCATAGAAGGTCTGGCCTTTTATCCCCAGGCTGAAGCCCAAGACTGGGGACCAGGGTTTTGTCAAGGGCGCCTCCCCGCTGTCCTGCCCTGTGGGCTGCTCCACATGAGCAGAGAGAGACAGGAGGCAGGCCCCTCTGACACCTACTTAACCGAGGCAGATGGAGAGGAGAGTGTGTGGATGCCTTTACTTCCCCCCCAGGAGGCGCCCAGCAGGAGCCCACAGAGCCAGAGGCTCCAAAGTCCGATTTCCACACACCCTCCCACCCCAGAACACTCCTCACCCCTCTGGCAGGAGGAAGCAGAGCATTAAGCAAGTATGGCTCTGGTGGAGGAAAAGGATTTTAGAAGACCTAGAGAAGTCGTCTTACAGGTTTCAGCCCTTTTTTCAAACCTCCCCGGAGGTAGCCAAGTTGGGAAACAGTCCTCACTCATTGACCCAAAGGGGGCAAGGGTGTTACTTTTGAGGAGGACACAATCAGTGTCTGCGAGACGTCCTGAGCCACAGACACATACTTTATTAATAATCTTACATACACAAAATGTCCAAAGGAAAGCCTAACAGGCTAACTTCTGACAGCTCCAGATAACAGCAGGAGCAACTGAAGCCACACTGGCTCTCTGGCTTCCCCATACTCCACAGAAGCAACGGTCGCTTTCCCACCCCGGCAATGGGATACAAATAAATAAATACAATTATCTGCAGAGCTTAAAGTGCAAGGACAACACTGTGAAGTCTTTCTCCCCAAGTGCAGTGACTTGTGGGAAACAGATAGGAAAATAAAAAGAACAGCTGGAAAATTTAATTACAGAAGAACAACGCAGAAGTTGACATTGTTTCACAGAACTAGCCAACTGCCAAGCCCTTCTCCCTTACCTTAAGATACAGAAGCAGCTCTTAGCTCCTGAAGATAAGCGGCAGAACCCGAATCTCTGTTTGCTGTCAATGTCAGTGAGCACGAACGTGAAGTTCTGGCCAACTTGGCTAACTGCGAGGCTGCGGCAAAGACAGAACAAAGGGGAAAATGAATGTGCAGTAAGTTTCCTGATAAAGTGTCTAATCATGACAAGTCGTTGAACCTGTAACACTTCCTTTCTCAGTGGAACTCTTTATAAATGAACTGAAAATTTACACACTTCACAGAAACAGATTGGGAGCTAGTAAAAAAAGAGAAAAAGGCAGCAAGCAGCATGCTCTAGTGACCGCCTCATCACAGCTACCACACCTTCTTCTACTTCCCGAGTTTAGGCAGGTAGCACTGTTTGTAGGTCCATCAAATCCTGAAAGGTGCATTCTATTAACCTCATTGTACAGATGAGGAAATAGCCTAGAGAGGCAATGCCTACGGTGCCAACCGGTAAACTGCAAAACACTGGGTTTTAAACCTAGGCCTAACACACACCAAAGCCTTTTCTGCCAGCTTGCTGTTAACTGGTCATTAATTTGCTCATCTGATCACTCCTCTTAGTGCAGAAAATAACAGTGATTGCAACAGCAGAATTTGAGTTTCTGCTGTGTGTTGGTCACAGAGTTATCTCGGCAACTTAAATGTTCCCTCTGTACAGAAAAGAAAACCAAAGGAGCCCTAGCGAGGTAGCTCAGTTGGTTAGAGCCTCATCCCAACATGCCAAGGCTGCAGGTTTGGTCCCTCTTCAGAGCACATACAAGAATCAACCAATGAATGCATAAATAAGTGGAACAACAAAATCAATGTTTCTCCCCCCCAAAACCAATCAATAAATATTTTTTTTAAATATAATTTTTAAAAACCTGAAAGACTGAATCAAGTTCACAGAGCCACTAAGGGGAGGAGCTGGAATTCAAAAGAGGGCAAGGTTAACTATTACTTTCCTAAATTCCTGTATCTTTCAAAATTCCTTAATTTATGAAGAACATATTTTACATTTTATAGAACAGAAATACTAAGTGTCTTAACAATGCAAGATGCTTTCTAAGAAATGGAAACAAGGTTTTAAAGAAAGACATTAGAGAAAAAAAGCTAAGCCCTGGCTGGTGTGCTTAGTGGGTTGGGCGTTGACCTGCAAACCAAAAGGTCACCAGTTCGATTCCCAGTCAGGGCACATGCCTGGGTTGCAGGCCAGGTCCCCGAATGGGGCGTGTGAAAGGCAACTGATTGATGTTTCTCTCATGCATTGATGTGTCTCTCCCTTTTTTTCTCTCTCCTTTCTCTACTCTCTAAAAATAAATAAATAAAATCTTTAAAAAAAAAAAAGCTAAAAAATCTTGCATAACACAAAATATCAGCAAACCACACATAAAAGCAACATAAAATAGAAAATATGTTTCAATAAATTAAAAATCATATTACTAATCAGATTAATCCCTAACCTCTTTTTTAAGAGTTATAAAATGTTTTAAAATCCACTTCTAAAATTCAGTTCACCAGTTAGCTTGGACTCCTCTTTAAAAATGCAAATATTCCAAATTATAGTACATATATTTATGCTAACATGATGTTTTAGAATTTGACATTGACTTTTTCAAAGGAACTCATTAAGTCTTATTGTAGTTTATACACTGCATTTTGCAAAATATAGTCGAATTGATAATATATTCAAATAGATGCTCTCACCTATAATTTACATAATAAATTGTCAGTGGAAATTAAAAAATCAAGGTTCACCAGGCCTTTTCCAAAGGTAGACTTTCTGAATTTTGGATATTATAGGAAATAAGTTTTCAAATATAAATAGCCTTCCTTTCTAAAACTCTCTCACATAAGCTGCATAAGAAAATTAAAGAGGTTTTCAAGGTATCCTAGCACTAAAGATCAACAGACCCTCCCTGGTCATACAAACAATCCCATCCCCTGGAAAGTGGTTAGAGAGTACAAGAAAATAATTCAGAAAGAAAATAGTGTTCCACTCTCCTTTTTTAACTAGGAAGGTGAACGAAAACAAGGTGGCAATTTAAAAGCAGCGTGTAATAAAACAGGTGTAAGTAATGCTATCCCTCCACCTTCCACAAGCCAGGAGAAGGAACACATTTCTATAAAAGTTATAGAGCTGTCAAGGGGACACCAAATGCTACCCTCTTATGGCTGTTATGTTTTATCTATAAAGCTTGGATACTGTGTTACTATGGTGATTTAATACTATGTTTTAAAGGGGGATTATATGATTAATTTTAACAAGGTTGAGAACTGAAGATGTGTGAGAAAGAGGATTCTAGCTCACATAATTAAAGTGGGGAAAAAAGTGGGCCTCATTGGGGAAGGAGAAAAACCTGTATTATTAAAATATTTAAAACAACAGGTTAGGGTTGTTCTAAGTTAACAAATAAGGTCAGGCTTTTGCGAAATATTATTATGTGATCATACAAAATATGAGTGTTCATTATTTTAACTCAGGGTTTGATTACGCCTCTAGTGTTTAAAATGGAGCATCCTAAAAGGAAAGGATATTGACAGGACCGAATGAAAACACCCAGGATCTCTAGGAAAAAGACATGAACAAATACAACTTGGTTGGTGAGCTGAGTATCATTAATTTCCCTATTATCTTTTCACTACCATTAAAAATGCTGAAAATGCTTTTAGCTACTTCTAGGCTCAAAGAAAGATTCATTACTCATTTACTTGGTTCAAATCCCAACTCAATCACTTCCTAACTGGGCCTTAATTTAGCAAGTTACTTAACCTCTGAGCACCTCGGTTTTTTCACCCGGAACAGCAATGAAATTAGAAACTACCACCCAACCCAAAGGATGTTTGGGGAACAAGTGAAATAAGCATCTGGTATAAAGGCAAGTCCATAAGTAAGAACAATTAATAAAAGAGATGCAAGCTGTTAAGTTACCATCTGAATGAAGACTAAAATTCATACGAAAACCAAGCATTTGCTCAGAATCTCGTGACTCAGCCCTGTAACTCCGTGAGTAAAGACCAGAAGGCTGCCTTCCTTTCTCTCCTGTCTGCTGCCTCGTTTCAATACAGGGCAGTCCTCCGGACAACCAAGTGAGCTGTTCATGCTTGCATTCAAATGACAAGATTCTTTTTGGGGTACCAGAGCTTAGAAGGGGGCACTTGTTCTCAGTTGAGTCATTTTTAAATTCCTAGTACAAGTCATTAAAAGCCCCAAACCATTAAACTCTAAAATATTTTTTCCTTAGACAACTTCCAGTAAACTAAAAGTCTGGCAAGGGCAGTCAAACTGGAAGGGTTCTGAATGGCCAAGGAATGCGTCATTCCTCCTGTGAGAGAGGATTCACTTTTTCTCTGTAAAGATGACTTTGAGAAAAGGGTCTGCTTCCTTAAAGACTGCAGCTATTGTGCTTGCCTCTAGGATCAAAAAGCATATCTTTTCAACGGGAATCAGATTCCGTATCATAGTTAAGGCTGGGAGGAACCCAAGAAGCCAACTTATCCAATTATCTTGTTTTGTAGCTGGGAAAACTGAGGCTAGGGCTTTGCCCCACCCCCACCCCCTGCTTTCATTTTGTTTTGTTTTGTTTTGTTTTTTTACAAAGTAATCAGGACTAAAACAAAAATTCAATCCCAATTCTGGTTCAAAGTCCCTTTCACTCTGTCTCACTGCACTGATCACAATGAAAATCCTTCCCCAGAAGCTTTCAATTCAGTTGAAGGAACTCAGGTACGTTGGAAGTTCAGAAAGTTGTGTCGTCAGACTTCCCACTAAGCAAGAGAAACCAAATTTGAGTATTTGCAGAACCACGCCCAGGAGGCAGGGCCAAGCCCACCCTCAGCTGTGCTTGCCATGGCTAGGTGAATGTCCGTCAGCCTTTCAAGGCCCCTCCAGCAGCACTTTGCTTAAGCTGAAGGTTCAATCCCAATCTCCCAGTGAGAAATGGGATTTTCCATGCCAGCCTCACTTCAACTTCAGTTTGTCATCTTACAAACTGAGCAACTCCGACGCTGGGCACTGTAACAAATGTGGGGTATGCAACACCCACCCTGCTGCGGAGCTTCCTATCTACTTAGAGGGGAGTAATAAACAAGGGAACCATAAAGCACGCGGCTTGTCATGGCGTTGTATGGAACCGGAAGAAGAACAAGGACAGGAGAAAACGGGAGAGAAGGAAAGGCCCTACTGAGGGAACGTGGTCAGCGACAGCGCTGACCTAAAGGGTGAGATGAGCAGCTACTCCAGAAGCAAGGGAAAGAGCCGCGCAAAGGAGCTCAGGCTGGAAAGGGCTAGGCACGTTTAAGGAACTCACAGGGCACCAGTACAGCGCACGCGCAGGCCATACGGGCAAAGTGGCGTGATGGGAAGTTGTTAGACAAGTAAGGGCCAGATCAAGCCGAGGGCCTCATCGGTCATGGCAGAGAATCAGAATTGTGTTTTGTAAAGGCAACAGAAAGCCACTGAGTGGTTTTAATCAAGAGAATAACAGTCTAGTCCACAGTTGTTAAATGTTGGTCTGCGTGTGACGTGGAGAACAGTTTGGAAGAAGTAGAAGCAGAGAAAATCGGGAGGCTAATGCAGCAATCCAGCTGAGACTGGATGGCGGCATATCTCATGGAGGGAGACTGGAGATGTTTATGGGTGAACAGCTCCAAGTTATAGCTCACAGGTGGACTGAGAGGGAGTGAAAGGCAGCATATTACCATTTAATGACAGAAAACGAACAAGTTTGTGAGGAGATCCAAGAGTTCCATTTGGGATATGTTAGTCTGAGCAACTTGTAAAACATCGAAATAGAAGTGTCAAGTACGTAGTCAGTAAATCAGAGGAAAAGTTTGGATTGGAGATATAAATTTGGAAGTCATTATACACAGGTGGTTTTTAATGCCATGATAAAGAATGAGGTCACTCAGGGAAAGCATTTATGGAAACAAAAGAGGACCCGGGACTAAATTACAGAAGTGCCAGTTTAGAGGATTGACAGAGAAGAGATCATCATAGAAAAGAAGAACACCCAGGCAGAACCAGCAGGAGGGAGGGTCGCCTACACTGATACATCAAGATGAGACGAAAATAAATGCCCACTGTGTGAGTAATAAGGAGGTTTCATAGGACCTTGATAAGAAAAGCTCCAGCTGAGCGAGAGAAGCAGAAGACAGACTGAAGAGGGCTGAGGACTAAGTCAAGGTGTGTGAAAAACTTCCAAGCGGTGGAGAATTAGGCAGTAACTGAATGGAGGTGAAGAGCCAAAGGTGGGTATTCACTTTAGGATAGAAGAATACTGGAACTTGTTTTTAAGATGTTGGGAATGATTCAATAGAGGCAGAGATTAATGATGAAGGAGAGAGAAGATGAAACAGTACTGTCTGGACTTCAGAATCTTATATATCTACTCACTTGTTATGTGAGCATAAACAAATTCTTATACTTCTTTGAGCCTCATCTGTAAAATGGGAATAATGATACTTTGCAGAGTGGTTTTGGGGATTAGAAATAATGTATACAAAGTAACTAGCATATAGTAGGTATATAATGAAAATAATAATTCTTATTGTTATGAAATTATAAAATTTCAAGATGGAATAAACATTTTATCCTCCTCTGTTACAGCTTCCCAACAACGACCTGTTGAGCCATCTACTCCAAAGCCTCCCCTAATAGCTGCCTCTCCTTTTCTCCAGTGCACATGGGGTGTCAGGCAGGAATTAAGTTTTATCAAACTATCACATCTCCCAACCTCTAGCTACACAAGCATCAAAATTTCTTTCTGTAAGCACACCTTTCCTCTGCCTAAGACTCAAGTTTCTCACATTCCCTGCCCAAAGATTCAAGTGGTCAAAATGTCTGGGAACCAAGAGTAGATCCCATACTGCCAGATATAGGGCAACACCTATCTGCTTGAGAAACATGCCAGATTGCTATTCTAAGAAAGAAAAAGAGAGACTCTCTATTCCGGCATCTACATGAGCCTGACAAAGTAACAATGAATCAGAAATGAAGAATCAAGAAGTATCGGAACCAGAAGTAGCAGTAGAGATGTAACCCAATTCCCTCATTTTATCCATCAAGAAACCGAGGCCCTGGGGAGAGAGTCACTTGCCTAATAGCATAGAGTAAGTCAACGGCAGATCCGAAACTAAAACCTAGGTCTCCTGGTTGCGACCCACTGTGCTCTGTCCACTAAGGCCCAATCAATTGCTCCAACATTACTGTATTAAATGTTCATGGGACACAGCTTAGCCAATGGGATGAAACCAAGGGTGAAAAAGAAGGGACAAAAGTGGGCCAAACTGATTCACTTTTGAAAAGCAGAGCAGGATAACTGCATAGAAATGGGAACAAGAAGGAAGGTCTGGGCAAACGTATACTAATGCACTAATCATGTGCCGTGGTTTCATTTTCTGCATGGATCTCCTTTTCTTCAGTTATCTTTATTTTCTCCTTTTCCACAATAAATATATATTGCCTTTGAAATAAATTTTAAAAGTCTGTTTGGTTACTTTATCATATAATGTATCTAGTGGTGGCAGTACGACATGGTAGAAAAGTACTGGGGAACTGAAAGTCAGACACAGGTGGGTTCCAAAAACAGCTCTACCACTTCCTGCTAGTGGGGCCCTGGGCAAGATATATTTGAGCCTCTGTGCCCTCATATGTGGAACGATGATAGGGGTTACCTTGCAAATGTATAAATTTTAGTACAGGAAGAGAACATAGGACACTCAATGCCTGGCACATAAAAGATAAATAATATATTTGTAAATAGCATTCAAATGACATTTACATCTTGGTTACATCCTTAATCACGAACTATATACCTCTGCCCCTGAAAAGATCATGTCACTTCATTTCATGTTTGCGTCACTGTGTGTGCCAGGATAGCATGTAGGGCAATGGCCTGGTAGCCACCTTTCTGGGCTCTGAAAGAGGATGAGCACAAACATGGAAGACTAGCTTTGCCGTCACTCAAAGTATGCTAACTGAAGCAGGTCGCCAGCTACCAAGTGCAAGCAAGGGGCACCACAACATGAAATGCTATGCAAGTCTCCCCCCTCCCCACCGCCCCCCAAGAAACCGCTTTCATCAATAATAAGTTTTTGAAAATGAACAGGTACCTCAGCACCATCATTTCACTACTCCTATTCACCAACAGCTTTAGATACCGTGTAGGGGAGACGTAACTCTGGACTGAAAACAAGAGTATCTGCTTTTGTCCCCACTCTGTAATTACACGGTGATGACCATAAGCAAGTCATTTCACCTCTACAGAGCTTGGCTTCCCTTCTGTAAGATGGGATGCTTGAACCAGATGAATTTCAGCTTTAAAATCCTGTGGTCTTATTCTCACACATTTTCAAGGCCTCCTGTAGCCAAAGCCCAAACTATCACAGTACACGTCACCGTCTCCCCAGCAGGCTCCATCTGCTCTGGCTGAACAATCTCTAGGCTCACTCATGGTTTCTCTTCTGCTTTGCTCTTCAGTGCATATGGGGTATTAGGCTCTCCCTTCCACTTACCCCTTCTTGCCATCCTTGCAGACTCAATATAAGTCTCCCCCACTATGAGAAGTTTTCTCTGACCATCTCAGTCTTCCCCAACTTCACTATCCTTTCGGATAGATACTGCTTAATGTGTCTTTCTAGTACTTTCTGAACTAGACTGAGAAACACGTGGAGGGCTGAGCTCCAAGTCTGATACCATTTCTTTATCTCTCAACATAATGCTACACACTCAGAACCTTCCTTTGCTCTTTTGTAAAAGAGATACCAACATCACCTATCTCCTTCAGTTGCTGGGAAAAATAAATGAGGTATTAACGTAAAATGTCTACCATATTGACTAGAATTAGGAACTCAAATACTAACATCTATCTATCTATCTATCTATCTATCTATCTATCTATCTATCTATGGTGACTGGTCTTCCCACAATGAGTTCTACTGAAAAATGTATTCATTTGGGAGATGAACATGCAGGTTGTGCTACAGCCTAAGAGGACATCTTGGGCAAGTCACAATTTCTCTACAGCTTAGTTTTGTTTTTTTTTTTAATTAAGATAAATAGCACTTGTTCTCATCTGTTACGGTAGGAAGACAATATAAGATGATACATGAGAGAGCACTTTCTTTTGAAGAACCACCAGCATTATTATTTTTCATAAGTCCTAGTTTCAGAAAGAAAAATCTTAAAATGACACGAGAGAGCAAGATATCAATGTTAACAGATGATTTGATGACTGTGAGAATCCTATCTTGATATAGACCAGAAATGTCAGAAAGTTGTATTCCTGCTCCTTAACAGTAGAAAAGCACAGACACCAAGAAGATTAGGAAGGTTTCTTTTTTGTACAAAATCACCTGGGGCAGTACGTATCTCCCATGCTGACATTTTCTAAGTCAAACAACATCACAAACACATCTCGGGGGCTTTGTGGGCCTCAGAATCTGGGCATAGCCATTTTGACAGTGTTAATCGTAAACTAATAAAAAAAGTGACATTAAAATCTCTGTATTTATTGTAAATAAACTTCATTATTATTCTCTCTGGCATTACAGTATGCCAAAGTTAGAAGCAGAGAAAGAGAAGACGAAAAATATACTCTCCAAAATAAAGTGGTT
The DNA here is from genome assembly GCF_987537825.1 of Furipterus horrens. Taxonomy (NCBI): domain Eukaryota; kingdom Metazoa; phylum Chordata; class Mammalia; order Chiroptera; family Furipteridae; genus Furipterus; species Furipterus horrens. The sequence continues at coordinate 195,846,592 of NW_028327174.1, forward strand.
TTTGTAGCAAAAGTTATTAAGAAAGAACCATTATACATGGCCAGGATGGCAAGGATTAAAATGTACCCATAAAGGAACAATTCTGTCCCAAATCATTTTCTTAAAATATATGAGAATCATAGTTAAAGAAGATTATTTTGAAGAGAAGCATATTAGAATAAGAATATTTTTCTAAGAGCTACAAAAAAAAGGGCACTGGACATTGGTGACAAAAAAAATTTACAACTACAGTTTAAAGACCTGTTTTTCTTCCATATCAGAATGTAATCACCCAGACAGGTAGGTAAGTAGAGGTGTATTGTGTGGTATGAGAGAGAGAGAGAGAGAGAAAGGGGTGTGTGTGTGTGTGTGTGTGCACTCACACAGCACACATTGGGGGACATTTAGTCTCATTGCAAATTTCTTTTAATATTAGTTTACAAAGTCAACTAAGGAATACCTATCCAAAATAGGTCATCACTCTAACAAGAAATCATGTAAAAATGTAGTCTTATTTTTCTTTGTTAAACATCTAACTACATTTTAAAAACATTTCCACTTTATTAATGTGTATAAATATGCCCTTGCCACAATTTGTAATACATTTTATAAGTGACTGGAGATTTCATGCATCACTAATTCATACATATAAATGCGAAGTTTGCATTGAACGTCTCTAAACAAAACCTTGCTTGCTATTTTTAGAAGGAATAGGATAAAGAAGAGATAAGAGGACTCTCATTACAAAGACTGACCCTCTTAAAATTAAGGCTTTTCTGTTTTGAGCAACATCCTGCTACTAAAATAACCGCAATACTAGGATTTTAAAAGGCCACAGTCTGGAAATACTATAATGGTTGACTGGCTTAAAAAAATAACTTGTTAGAACCAGCGAAAACAGTGAGTGATTCTAAGTGATTGGCAACATTCCAGAGCTGCTTTTTAGTACTCTTTTTGCTTCCTAGTCCTCGTTTTTAAAACTCCTTTGGCTACCAATTCTCATCTCACATCATTTTTAGGTTTATGCCAAATAAATCAGGACGCAGTTACTACAAAGTGCAGAAAAGATCCAAGCAGCATGTGACCCACATGCACTCTAAGTCAACAACGTGCTTCAGACCTGCGTGTCTGGGGACAGTAAAACACATGATAGAACCTTCCTGAAGATGGGCACATTTTATAGCTTTCTTGGAACATATTATGACATTTATTACTTATAATGACTTTTTCTAAAATCTCCCTATCACTAAAAGTAAAATTTTAAAGATGCAGTGTTTGTACAGTCTCATAGTTCAATTTCCCATTAAGAGAAAATCAAAAACAGCAATCAAATGGACAAGTGATTGATTAAAAAAATGCTTAAACTATAAAGAAAAACACAACAGACATTTCTTGAAAATAAGATTAAGGTGATTGTTTTGTCATTTTATTAATGCTGTTAACAAATTATAGTTTTATAAAGGGGAAAGCTCTTCTATAATTGTTTTTAAAATAAGCAATTTAAAAATAAGCTTATTTTAAAAATTAGCAATTGGTCAGTGGCTCACTGTTTTTTAAGTCTCTTAGGCTCCTTTAATTATCTTTCAGTTCTAATATTCATTCATACCTCTCCAAGAAATAGTTTATCATAATGCAAATACCAAGGAAATGTGTAGATGATTTTGTTTTTTGTTTTTTTTTTTTAGAGATACCATTGTAGCCCCCTAAGCAAAATGCAAGACTCTATTTGCAATATATCTTTCAAGTAGCAGACAGAACACCTTTAAAAAAGATAGGCATATGTTGATTTAAATTTTAAGTTGAAGTCTAGGAAAAACAGTCTATATCATACTCGTAAAGCCATGGAGTCACATAATATTACTTAATATTATTTGTTAAAGTAAAATATATTCATATTTAAATAAAAATTAAATAGCACTGGATTAAAATCCAACCATTCTTAATCATGATTGGAGTCTGATAACCAAAATCAAAAATTTAATGTTGTGCAAACTATATCTCACAAATCAACCAATGCAAAGCTCTAAGCTTTAAACTTTTTGACAGTGTCAATAAAATCCCCAGGAAAGGAGAATACAGGAACTCTCCCTGGAACATAGGCGTTTTAAAGCATGGTTAAGCAGACAGAATATTAAGAATGGCATGGTTTTTATTTTCCATCGCAGGTTTATTGATGCTTTTTTTTTTTGGTAAAGTTTGAAAATCTGACACTACCTGTCCACATAGAAGGGGAAACAAAACTTGGTCAAAGTCTGTAGAACTTCCTGTGGAGAGAAAGAAAGATAATTTATACATCTAATGGGACCAATAAATCTAACATTAACCATGGCACACAATCTAGCAACTTTAGCCTAAAGAAAAAGGAGACAGATAAAGAAATATGAGCTTTATCAATTACATGGGAGGAGTACCAGGCAGTCAATCATGAGAAATAATAAACATGATCAAACTTCATTAAAAATGAAAAATTAATCAAGAATCACACATGGGCAAGCAGCAGGAGCCATGCAGGAAAGCTCTGAGGGGAGGGAGGCGGCTGGGTTGCTGAGTGTTAACACCCCTCCAGGGACCATCTCCAGCCTGACCATATGGATCAGAGTGAATAACACCGAGCCACATGGGTTTGGCCTGGCAGGGCCGCTGTTGCTGGCACCAGTTTTGCCTGTTACCTAGGAACAGAGGGGGCCGGGATTAGACAACGCTTGCTTCCCAACATCAATGGGCCAAAGCACAAGCAGAATAGAAAGCCAACTTCAAGATACTTGTCCCTTAACATAGTCAACTAAATTTTTTAGAGTGTAAAACTTCATTTACTTACTTTGTAAAGAAGTTGCGATTTCTGGCATAAATTTATTTTGTAACCAAACTGTAACAACTTTAAGTATGTACAATTTTTAGTTAAATGTCATCATAATTAGACACACTTACCTGCTTGTAATTTGTGAAAATCCGAAGCAAACCACCAGTTTAAATATCTTTTAACAAACATGTAGGTACATGAAACCAAGCACATTATTCAAGGGAAGTAAACAAAAAGGGAACAAAAAGCAGAGTGACGTTTCAAAGACTTATTCATAAAAGAGAAGGTTCTTACATTAAGAAAAGCGCGCTACTGTATGAAACACCAAACACAGTGGGGTGCAACTTTTCCCAATGGACACATTTCATGTATATAGCATCTATATACACAGCTAAATGTACATACAAGTGATTAATTATTACTTCCTTCAGAGAATTTTCTTTAGCTTGTCTTAATTTATCTGAAGACTTAGCCCACAGTTGGTGTTTAAGTTCATAGACCAATGTTATAAATTTTAAAAAAAGTTATTTGTTTCACACATTTGATTTGCTTTTTAACTATTCAAAATCCCAACTTTGAGACAAAATGAAGAACACATTTTTCAGTCATTGAGAAGCTGGTTCAAATTAAAACAAACTTGCCCTTTGCAGATCCTAATCCAAGTGATAAATTAAATATCAGTTTACAAATATAACAGTTTTCTACCCAATAATAATGAATTATCAATGCCAATTGAATTGATGCTTCTCGCTTCATTTATTTTTAAAAACAGTTCTCTCATTTAAGAAATAAACCACATCAATCTAATAACCCACTCAGTGAGGCAGAAAGCACACTGACTTGCTCTGCCAGAGCACCTTCCACCTACATACTTTAGTTGAGCATATCCTCTTTTTTAATATCACCTTGGACTGATACTATATACATATGTATCACAGCACTGTTAAGCCATGCTGTGAAATAATAAAGGAATAGGAAACAAAAATGAAAAAGGTGGACAAGATTACCTCAGCATATTCTAAGAGGCATTGTTGATACATTAGCTAAATTCAAAATGTGGCATTCATAATCTCTTACAGATTGTTTGAAACTCACATTTAAATAAGCTGCAATTATGCTAATAGAGAATCAGAACAAGAGCCATTTCTTAGTGCATAATGTTATCATCAGGCAAATATTGGAAAAGAGATCATACAAAACATTCATTTTAATGTCTGCAGTTTCAATTATAAAACACACTATAATCCACATACACAAAACTCACATGATTTATATGCAAAAATGAATTCCTTGCATATTTCCTTTCGCTTCAGGTTTCAAGTACCACAAAATATTTCTTAACTTTAGTATATGTACCAAGCATTCTTTAAAACACAGTACTAATGCTCTCTCATTGCCAAAATCACCTACAAAGAGAGTTATTTTTTTTGTTCCTCAAAAGTTACAGGTGTAGAAGTGCTTCTCTGCTCTATGCTGGAGCTGAGCAGCCAAAAGGCCTCAAGAGTTTTGAAAGAAAAGACCCCCCTGGATACAAGAAAGCATTGTGCTGCACAGCAGAGTCAAAGGAATCTAATATGCCCAACTTATTACTCACTACTACATAGGAACTACTTTCTAATGTCGAGTAATAACCAACTGTGAACTGGTCTGTCAGATAATATTAGAACAGATATTAAAATACCCAATGTAGGCTGAGTATAACCCATTTCCCAAGAGCTTTCCTTTTTACCCAAGAAAGCAGTGAGATAAGTCTAATTAAGCAATGCAGCAGGGGTGGGGGGAGGGAGGAAGGAAATACAGGCAAATGTGGGCACATGTTTGTGCATTACAATATGTTTCTTCATATTTGTGATATTACAAGACTTTGATATTCCAATTTAAGTCAAACAAGACAGTGGTGTGCTGTCAGGGGAGAAAACAAAAATGAGCATCTACTCTGTGTTAGGCATAGTCACACATAACCTCAATCAAAACTGAAAAATCTACTTCTTGGTTTAGGAAGGGAAGGACAGGAAGAGGGAGGGAAAAAACAAGCAATGTTTCTTATAAGTAAAAACTGCTGAAATGAACAAATTTTCTTAACACTGATGTTTTCCCTATATACAAACATCTAACTACCTTACCCTCTTTTTCCAAAGAAAAATACAATTACTTGAATATGAAAAGTTCCACTCTCCAAGAGAGACTTTAAAACCCTGATTTAAACATATTTTGAGCATTATATTTATAGCAGAGTGTCTTTCAGCATTAACTTTACTAGGAAAACAGTCATTAACCAGTTATCAACCCCTTTTCTCTAGAACCTGTGTATTTGGCTGGGGAACTCTCTTTGCAGATGGTAATTTTCCTGTTTTCTCTCCCCTTTCTCTTGCCTACACAAGCTCTTTCAGCCGACCTCAACAACTGCCACATAACATAAATCGGATCTTCAAGATGCAGTACAGCTGATGAAATGTAAATGACCTCATTGCTAAGGCAGGGGGTAGAAAAGATTGTGCCAAGCTATCCAGATCAAATCCCAAGTTTATATTTTCACAAATCTTTTTATGTACAGTTTGATTTTTTAACATTTTAATGAGCAAAAAAAAAGTGAATCTATAGTAGCCAGTCACTACAGTTAAAGTGCAGGGCATGAACTAGATCCCAGGAGGGAACCAGTCCACCATGTCACCACTGGCTTTAGGACATTCGCCACCTGGTTCCATGTCCCCAGGTTCCAACTCTTTTCATAATCAAAACACTGCTGACATTATAAACCCCAGACGGGTTTCTAAAATCCCTCCCAATCAATATATCCAACACATAACTTATTGGAGACAACATTGAGCTCATTGATTAAGGTGAGTTCAGTAGCAAAGTTTTCAAAATAAATGAGACAAGAATATAGCATCCAACCCCTTTGTGTCACCAGACAATTTATGAAACAGGCAATTTCCAAAAGGGCTTTTCTTCCTAACAAAATATTCGATACCTCATGTGGGAAGAAGTAAGAGCAGAGGGGTAGGGGGAAAGTGGATGACAGGCGGTCGCATAAACCTTTCAGTGATGCATATATTAAACAGCAGACCGCACAGTGTAGTAGAAAAGCAGCAAGATCTTCAAAGCTCTGCCCACAATGACATAACTAAGCCTCAGACTATGAACCAAAATATGAAATCAACATACCTAACGCTTGTAAATAAAAATCAGAAATGAACTCAAGATTCATCTCCATGTTTTTTTGGATTCATTTCAGCCAGTCTGAATTCTCCCCCAGTCAACAGGCCCCTCAAGGGAATTGACTCCAATCTGGAGAAAGTAGATTGTGTTATGCTGAAACTGAGCCATTCTCTTAAAAACCTGGGAAAGCTTTAAAAATGTATATTATTCATCTTAGAATCTGATCTGGAAGCAAAACTTCAAAATCTAAATGCAGTCTAGTTAACTGGGATTATCAATAACAAGAAGGCTAAATTAATTCACTCTGAACTTGGGGTGCAGGTTAGGGACGGTTTAAGAGATCCTGCAACAGCCATCAGTTCAGATGTCAAATACTTTGTTTTCACTGCTTCACTGAAATCCATAAACAAAAATTAGTTGTATTTGGCAGATGAAAACAACTGACAGACACAGACATACACACCCCACAAATAAATGCCATCTGAAAGACAAAAGCGCAGGCTGATTATAATGTCCACTGGGGTTACAGAATGTTGGGAGATGAGGCATGTTCTCAATAGTTCAAAAGGAAAAAGAAAATGTGTGCAGGAAAACATTTAAATAAAGAAAAGAGCTTGAATAAATGAGTAGATTTCAAAATATGTAAAGCTAAAATTGGCCTCTTTGTAGCTTGCTGAAAGCTAGTATAGAAGTTGATAATTTACCTTTGTCCAAAAAGAAAGTGAAGGAGAGAGCGGCGAGGAGACGGTGGGAGAACATTTCCTGAGTTTCCTACATCTAATTTATTTGTTCATTCCAAAATGCAGATGTGCGATGAGAAAAGATCACTGGAGCTCAAATTCCTAAAATACTCTATTTCTATGCTCATTTTTTAATAGCATGAGGGAAATGCTGACCCTCTAAGTCCTGCAATTGAGATCAGTGCAACTGACTTGAAAGAAAAGCCTTTGATTGATGATCTTAAAACTCAAGTTGAAAGTTAAAAACAGAACACACACAAAATCCAAACATACAAAAAGCTAACTAAATTTCAACTTTAAGCCATTTCAAGTTAAAACCATGGGCTCCAAGTGAAAGCTAGCAGAGGTTTTAATGCTTGTGAATAAGAAGGGTAAAACAGAGTGGTAAGAAGTTCTTAAAAGCTTAATTAGCACCCAGTTGAAGAATATTGATCAGAAATTTCCTAAATATGAAAACAGGAATATAATTTTTCTCCTTCCCTATAAATGTCAAGTTAAATCCAAGATCCGTTCTATAGGTACTACCAAACTTTTTTTTTTTTTCAGTGACAAAAGCTTTGAATAAGGGATTTTACAAAAAGGCCTTTCAACACCCAAACATAAAAGCTGGGTCAAATTTCTAACAACACTGTTCAAATGCTACAGAGTCTGCTTCCTTTCTTTGGTATATTTCAATATTTACTCCCAGTTTACTTTCTGTAAACTTTAGTTAGTTTTGAGTCATGCATACATTACAATTATGCTGATTTGTATAATACCTAATATGCACAAAGATAAATGTATGATAAAATATAAATACATCATATTCTATAGCATGCATCATATAAACTTTATATTTAAATTATCAAGGATATTAAGTATATAGCTGGAAAGCAGAAGAGCCACCGCTAAAAGTACTTTTAAGAATATCTTTTTAAAAAGATACTTGTGAAAAAATATTTTATAAAATTTTTAAAATTTAACAAAGCTGCTTTATCTGTCTGTATCCTTTCCTTTCTTCCAAAAATTACTTAAATCAAAGTTGTTCCCAAATTAAATATATGTAAAATCCTTTATTCTAAGATTTCATTTTATTAACTTTAAACCTTACAAAAGGGTTGAAAATGAGAGAGCTATATTTATAATGTCAATGTTAAACACGAATAAACTTCTTGACACTTGTTTCAAACACTTCCAAAATGACCAAATGATTTGGTTAGAATCTTTTACAATTAGCATTCAATGGCATCAGTAATAGAATTTCTTGGACTTAATATTATTACTCTAAAATATTTTGCCTTGTTCATTTCCTTAAACATTTTAAATCCTATTATCTGCACATTTATGTTATCTATATATCTAAAGAAAAGAGAAGCTGGGGAAAGTGGGGGAGGAGGCCACAAGTCTGCACATACCAAAGGGATAGGGTCCCAACAGTAAAACGGCAAACATGGTTTCACTGAAGAAGCAACTTGCCCTCAGGAAGACAGTATTCAAAAAAGAAAGGGGGGAGCACTGATAGAAATAGTATTTTGTACGCACATTAAAAGCTGTCAGCTTTTAAATATTTTAAATGCACACAAAAATGTGCACAGATGGGCAACTTTTCTGCTCACATTAGTCTAGGAAAAAATCTTTCATTATTAAGCTCAAAGTCCTTGAATTTTTTAAACTTAATTGTGCCTCTATTTCTTAGAATTCACACCCCAAGGCCAAAGCTTTCCTGCCACTAGGCCTTCAAATCTGACGTGGACATTACACGGGAGGAGGCTCCAAGCCTCCCTGAGGTCTCACTCCTTTTACAACACACGGAAAGGCAGTCGATAATGGGCCCGTGTTGAATTCACTGCTCTCCGCGTCTCTCCTCTTGGGACACAAGCCTAGCAGATGTGATAAAAACTGTGTCAGAGAAGTGGCTCTAGTTTGTGCCTTAATGACAACTTAAACCTCTAAACCAATACAAGTAAAGGACTAACAGAGCTGGCTGTTACCTCTCTCTCCTGCCAATCTTCGACTATCTCTGAACTAAATTAGCACCTCTACTCACAACATCCCCTGCCACCACACAGAACCCATTCTGATTTTCAAAGATAAATGAATTCAGCAAACACAGGGCAGCGAGAGAGTCGGGGGGGGGGGGGGGTGCGTGTGTGTGCGTGTGTGTGTGTCTGACTATCCTATAATAAACCCCAACACCGCATATTTCATGTAGTTTATGTTTTCTTAAGGTATGACTGTTCACTCAGATGTCTTAAAGCACTGCCTGGTATATATTCCTTCTGATCACGATCCCAGTAACCTTATTAATACATATAACTGGTAAAGTTATAGTTTCCAAAAGTATCTAAAAGTATAAAAATTATTTTTAAATATGTTCAACCATAGGAAAGTAAAGTAATATTCTGAGTTATTGAAACATTCTAATTATTAAAATGTATACAGGAGTATATTTTTTAACCTGTGGGTGGTTATACTTTTCTTTTAACTTGGAAGAACTCTTTGTCTTATCTAATGATATGGTACCAAAAAATAGATTTAAATGTGTACTTCTGATAACATTTTCTAAATTCTATAATTCAGCCTTCAGATGATAGGCCTTTTTACCCAGTGTCTTGAAAGCCTATTCAGTCACAATTGCATACCCACTTAATCAGCAATCATTGTTCTGAGATGCAGGACTTTGTTATCAAGAAAGCACCAAAACCTTAGAAAAATTTTTTCAGAACTGGCATAAGAAAAAAGTGATCTTTGTCAGACAAGGACAAATTTATGCAAATCTTTTATAAACATTCACAAACATTTATTTAGCTTTTGAAATGTTGGCCTCATTTGAGAGCATGAAAATGAGGGGGAAGTAGGAAAACGCAAAGGACAGCTTAGAAGCTGGCACGCAACATAAATATTCAGAAGGAAGATTATAGGATTCATGTTAGGCTGTCTTAGGCTTCTCCGAAGTCCACACAGAATAGGAAAGAACAAAACTAACGAGAAGTACAGCAGATGTTAGACAATGCATCAGCCTCTTTTCCTCTCTCACTTGGCTATACTTGGACGCTTTTATATTTTCTTTCAATATGGTTAGGTCATTCAAGGATTCTCCTATAGACTCTGTATTGTGGCTACAGATCTATAAGCTGGAGGTCTGTCAGCTTTCCAAAAGTTTCCAATGAAAAGGCATTATGCAAATTATACCTCTCTTACCCTCTTTCAGGAGGGAAAAAAGCCTCCAGTCTGCAGCCATCGGAGTATTGGAAGCCCCAGCCTTCATTTCTGTATAGCTGTGTTTGCCTCAGGGCCACGCTGCTTGTTTTGACAGTGGATCCCCCTAGATAGTTGGGATTAGTCGAGCTTGTTTAGATAAACTTGAAATCAAGGCCTTCTCTAGGTAGACAGCTAGATGTAGCTACCGAGTTTCCAGCTGCCTCCTCCTTTCATCCCCAAACAACTGGAGATTCACTGTAGCTATCACAGCCACAGGCCATGTCACATACATAAGTACAAAATTAAAGGCTGCTAAAAGAAGCCTTTGTAGGTCTTAGTGCTAAAATAAGGAATCTGTACTGCTTGGTTTATACAAATTATTCTAGTACTACCAGTATGGAACTGCAGCAATCAGTGAAAAAGGCATATTAATCAAGGTCCCAGCTTCTTTGGATAGACACGATTATAGTTTGATAATATACCTAACCTTCTGCTGCTTAGCTCTTGAAGGAGAGAATAATCACTTAAAATGTTGAAAAGGAAATAATGGGCTTTATTTATCCAGGGGCAGGGGATGTCAGACACGGTCAACAAACACTGTGAGCAGAATATCAGAATGTAAATATCAAATCCGGTTTTGAGAAAGAATTATTTAGCAATTGATTAGACAGGGCCTCACTCGACAGTCAGCTCTAATTGCAAAACTGTTTCAAATCAACTTTTATTTCCTACAACTTGGAGATTCTGAGGGAATGGTATCAAGAGGATTTAAGAACTGAGGAATTCTGTCCTCAGAACTGATCGATGACATCTCATTAAAAAACAACAAAAAAACAGAAGGCAGGTGAAATGAAACACTTATTGAAATAAAAATCATACAATTCAAATCATTTTCTAAGTCTAATATTCAAGGATTTTTACAACTTTGGCAACTAGAAAATCTCTTCAGAGGGCCAACAAAATGCAAACAAAGAAAATAATTTAGTCCCATGTAAGTGTTTTACTTTCTGATACTTTACACAGCTTGCTCCAACATGTAGTGCTAGTGTTTACTACCTCAGACCGCCTGGGATAAACAGAACATGACAATGGTACCGGAACAGGTTTCAGCATTTTCCAGAACAGTTCTGTGAGATACTAGACAGTACAAAAGGCCTTCTACTCCTCTGGCCAAACCATAAAGTCACACAAGACAGTTTTTAATCAATCAAGTTCACGCATCACCAACAAAAATGTGTTCTCATAAAGTCAACAAACTTTTTCTCTAAAGAGCCAGAGAGTAAATATTTTAGGCTTTGCAGGACATTTATGGTCTTGTCAGATTCTTCTGGGTTTTTTGTTTTATTTTTACAGCTCTTCAAAAAGGTAAAACCATCTTAACTTGAAGGCCACACAAAAACCAGCCCCTGGCAGGATTTAACCAGCTAGCTGCAGTTTGCCAACCCCTGATCGAGAAATGAGCATGGTCACGTAACATAATCCAACCAAACTCACCAACACTCAAAACTCATTTTTAGAAATACTGGAAAGGTTAAATACCAATGCCAATCATGTCGGTTCTCTGGTGAGCCAACAAGTCACACGTGATTACTAATAAATAGCCAAGTGTCTCCTGCGTACAAACATGCTTTCTCTTTTTCAGAAAAAAAATATTTAAAGTACAAAGAATTAAAGATAAAATATATTTGCACAACTCAGGATTCATAACTGTTTTGTGGCATGGCCTCTTTAGACAAATAATACTTCTTATATTAATAGTTTCACTACTACAGGTTAAGGTCGGGGGTTTTCTTGATAGATAAACGAATTCATGCTATTTGGATTATTGAGAGCTCTTCAAGTTGAGGGTTACTTTGTTTAGAGTATTTTAAAACCAATATTAAAAAAGAAGAAAGCTTTTCTGGTGCTTTATTCACCACTCACTCACACACGTGTTACGTGCCCAACGTTCTAATGTTCTGCTAGGTGAAGAGCATAGAGGGGTCTTTCTGCCTCTCTCATTACTCAGTTTTGGCCACTTTCAACTACTTTCCCTTCATCTTCCTTCTCTCTCTGTAGCCTCCTCTGTTAATAGACTAGTTACACTGTAATTTCAATTGTCATCACTATGTAAATGGTTCAAATTCAAATCTTTACTTCTAAACCATATCTAACACCAGGCTTCTATGTCTAACAGCCTTTTGGACATGTCTGCCTCATGTCCCATAGGTGCTTCAAGCTCCACATGTCATGTCAAAAATCCAGAGGCATCATCTATGTTCCTGATACAATGCTATTTGCTAATCCTTTTCACCCCATCAGCATGAGAAAGGATCTCAGGCCACCACTAATACTTGCTGGGGGACAGATGCATGACTTAGATTCAAGTATTTGCTGTGACTGTTGAATTTCAAAATCACTCTGTGAAGAAAACTTTCCAATTCCTTAAAACCTTCCCAAGTGTCAATAAATAAGAAAGAGAAAAAGGGAGCCCCTGAATTCAAGCATATTTCAAACTGATCTTAGAAAATAAAATTGACATATTTCCCTAAGCAAGCGATCTGTCCAGAAAAAGTCCAGCCATTGTTAATATAACAAGAAGAGTTTGCACAGCATCGATGTAACCTGGCAGCCAAGGAGAGTGGACTGGAATGCACATGCGTGAACTATGACGACTTCACTGTACCAGTCAGTGGGGGAGGTAGACACTGTTGAGTGAGCATGTCTATAGTGTGTGGCTGTTGCATTCAAAATAACTGAGTGAGTAGAGCAATGAATCTGCAACAAATTTTGCATTAAGCTTGCACATCCCTCCACGGAAACTATTCGGATGATTCAGAAGGGCTTTGGGGATATGCAGTGAGTGCAGCACAAATAAAAGTGTGGCACAAATGCTTCAAAAATAGTCGAGAATCTGTTGAAAGTGATCCATAACCTGCTGCATATCACTGCATCTACGAAGCTGTCGATTACAAGGCTATTAATTTTCAATACCACTAGGGAAAAAATCCTGCAAATAAAACGATACCATCAACTGTAAGTTGCATCTCAATTTCAGAGATGTTAAAATGTGGGTAAGAAAATGTGCATTTTAGAATTGATAAAGATATATTTACAGGTCTGTCTTCCCCACCAGATTGAGTTAAGAAAAAGTGGGGATTATATCCATTGACAGTGTCTAGCAGAATACCTATCACAGAGGAAACATCTAATCATGATGCTAAAAAAATGACTGGATGATAGTATAGAGATTTAGAAGAGTTGAGCACTTACTATTGCCATGCCCTGTGTTAACAGTCTACATGGCTTCTTGTGTAATCCTGATAGGAAGCATTGAGACCACATGGGGTAAAGAAGACTTGAATTTGTCAGAGAATCAATATTTATTCTTGGTATAGAAAATAAAAGGAATAGAGAAAACTATTATGTGTCATAGTAGTTATTTTTGTCAAAGATTTACCACTTATGCCTATAAAAATTAAGTATATAATTTAGTATCTAATTATGTTATATACGTTTGTTCTGATTTAGCCTTTATTTTGTTTCTCATACATCAAAGGCCATCTTTCTGGAGGGGGATATGTGACAAGTGGAAGGGGATGGACAAAGCAGCTCATATGTGTCACATCCTGCGCCAGAAGTTTTACATGTGCTCAGTGAGCCTACCAGTAACCTGGGGTAGATATTACGACCCTCTTACACATGAACTGGACTTTGAAAGCTGAGTAAAATTAGTTTCAGGCACAATGGTGAAGTAAGTTGCCTAACTGGAAATAGGCAGAGAATGGAAATGCTAGTTCACCTATTCCCGGAGCTCAAGCTCTTCCCCCAATCCTCAGCTAGCTGTTTTGTGGACTACAAATGAGATACCAAGAGAGAGAGACTCTCTTTCTCGGACCGTGCTTGATCAGGATCCTGTCTCCACGGTCACCGACACTCACAGAGCTGAAACTCTGCAGCGGCAGCCGGCCGCGCGGAGCGAGGCTTTCCCATAGCAGCAGTAGAAACGTTCGTCACCGTGTCCAGGCCCTGCGAGCGCCCTTGCGCGGCAGCACGCCTGGCACGTCCTGGCTGTGCCCGCTATCTCCGTGTGACCGTGGCGCCACGTCCCACTTAATCACAGTGTCCTGCATTGGACACTATCTAGGGATCTACGGTCGTCAGAGTCTTAGGTAAAACCCTGGCTTGTCTGGAGGGTATTAAAAGAACAAATAGCTGCTCCATCTGGGATGGAAAATTGGGGGGTTGGGGCGGTCTTACAAAAGTTCGTTTTTATCATTTGATTCCAAGCTCTTTATCCACCTCAAGGGCTTATTTACATACTATAAGTTAATGCCATACCAGACAGCATCAATTACATGGAAGCAGCAAAGTCTTCTCGTCGCTTCATTTCCCTCATGCTACGTAAAAAAGAAAAAGAAAAAGTACTGAACTAGACTAATTCAGGTATTGTGAATACATCATGCCAGCTTCTCACAGTTCTACAAAATTAGTGTTACTTCCTTGTTTTACAGATGGGAAAAGCGAGGCTGAAAAAGCAAAGTCTCTGCCCAAAGTGACACTTCCAAAGCCAAATCGCCAAATCTCATAGAACCTGGAGATACTTGCCTTCTACTTTCCTTTGAGCCAAACATACCAAAAATTAAAAATTAAAAAAGAAACATTTGGAATTTTTAGGGAGGGATGATATTTGTTAAGAAATAAGTGAGACATGAATAATGAAAAGGTACTTTAGCCATTAAATCGGTTATTTATAACAAAACATTTTAAAAAACAGAAATACTTCTCAATTTACCAGAGGTTTAGATCTCCAGAAAGATAAGCATCTCCTTCTCTGATAAAAATAATGTTCTCGACAATTTACACTTCTAAAACTTGATGTTACTAAAGAGGCATCACGTTTGAAATACATTCGAATAGAAGAATCTTAAATACCACTGGTTAAGCCTCTACTAGGTAAGATGGGATTTAATAAATGTATGTTTTTATTTGTCCTATCTCGTTCAAATTCTGAGCCCAAAGATCATAGTGTGAACACGATTCAGTCGTTTATTATTATATATCAAATACTTAGCCTACTAACACCCATGCACAGTACCAGGTCTTAGAGATGTGGACATGAAGCAGACAAGAACCTCTGACTTCCTGCCTGGGGGAGGAAGAGGATATGTAAACAAGTATGTGCAATAAAGTGTTTTAGGTGTTTTGATAGAAGTACTGTCAAAGGATAAGAAAGGTACTATCAGGTCTACCCAGCGGATGTGAAAGACTCCTCAGAGGTAAGGAGGGTTGAGCTGACTTGAGAGATGATTCATTATTTACCAGACAAGCAGGCTACATAAGAATATTCTAAAGATAAGAGCAATGTGAAACTATATAATATTACTATATATTTCACAAGGTTGATAGATAAGTGATCTTTGATTAAGTTTAATTTTTTTTAAAAGACCATCTTAATTCTTTTATAAATACCTTTCCATTTCTACCCACCACCCCCATCTGCTCTATACATATGCACACACATACAGACGAGGCCACAATCTGGGCTTGTGTGATATCACATTTGAAATCTGTACTGACCAAAGTTAAACAGTCTCAAATTCTGGTAGCCAGAGGACTCTTAACCCTACTGCATATAAGGATTTTTAAAACGAAAGCTAACATCATGCCAAGTACTATATGCAACCAAAAGGGCTCATTTACAAGGGCAGTGGGGCCTGTTATAAATTTCTTAGGTTTTTAACATGGAAAGTCTCAATATACAGATTTCACAACTGAAATAAAATAAAAATAATTAATTATTTGAAACCTCTCTTTATCACCATTTAAAGAGTTTCAATATTTTTGGTACATTTTAGAACATAAATATTCAGGCACTATTTCTGATTCTCTCGCTCCATCTTCCTTGACAAAGTACTCTCCCTTACCTTTGTGCCTTCTCTAAATTTTGCCCTAGAACAGTATAGGCTTAGAAAGGAAAGGTTTTCCAGAATTCTTCCTAGGGTCAGTCTAGGAATTGTAGAGGTAAAGGTTATCACACATAACCATAACACCTAACAAAACTAGGTCACCCTGCTACCTAAATCTATCCCGAAAAAGAGCAGACACTATATAATTATAGGTTATTATTAGGAACTAGATATTATTCTGAACACTTTGCACTTTTCAAATCATTTAACCCTCACAACTATCCTATAAGTTCTTTACTATGATTATCTCTAGTTTACAGGCAAGGAAATGAAATCCCAAAGAGGTAAACCCCAGTAAAAGACAGAGCTGGGATTCAAAGTCAGTCAGTCTGGCTCCAAATGCCATGCTCTTAATCACCACTATCATACCTTTGTGCTCTCCTTTCTGGAATTTGAACTCCTTAAATAATCATGTCTCTGTATTATATACTTTATATTTATAATTATTAGCTGGCCTCTGATTTTTCCTGGCTGCTAAGAAGAGCTTCTGACACTGACTACAATTATTCTTATACTTAAGAGTTCACCGACTGACAGAAAGACAAACAGTACAATGTAAGGAGTAAAAGTTCCAAGTGCTCTCCAAGTGCTGAGGATAGAGTGACAAATTCAGACAGGGCATGTTTCACAGAAGAAGTGATACAAACAGGGTATTTAATTCTGAACTGAACCGAAGTATACTGGGAGATAGGATAAGAAGGCATTTAAACTCTAAAAGCAACATAAGCAAAAATATAGAGGTTGGAAAGAACAAACCATGCTGGGAAATGGTGAGGCATTCTATGTCTGGTGATAAAGGGAAATGGTAGAAAATCAGGCTGGAGGCTGGGTCAAAGTCATATTGCCATGGGCCTTAAATCCAAGTTAAGAAATCTGGAGTAGATGCTGAAGGAACCAAGGAACCATCAAGAGTTTTAAATAAAGACATGATTTGATTTAGATTTTAGAAAGATATCTCTGGCCACATTATGAAGGGTAGAGATGAAAAGCTCATTTGGGTTGTAGGCTAATAGGAAGAGTCTACAGGAGACAAGTCGAGAGTAGGAATGCAAAGGGAAATAGCAAATAGAACAGACCAGGGAGCAATTTAGGAGGGATAATGAACAGAACTTGATGGCTGCAGACTGGTAGGTGCATCCCAACTAGCAACAGAGACTGATTACATGAGACTAAAGTTAACACTAAAACTACAGGTCTCAACAGCAGCCACAGTTTACTTACTTACAATCATTGGGTAACTCACCAAAAACAAGACCGTCCAATAGTATTCACGAATGATTAAAATTTTGTGAGGCTTTTTTGGAGCCAAAATAAAACCAGGAGAATACTTCTAATAAGAATATGTGAGGACTGTATATTACCATTTCCTGAAGTCAGATTCAAGTAAGCAGTAATACAACAGAGCTGTATAGTTTGGTGTGCTTTCCAAAAGAATAGCTCAAAAGGAATTGGTCTTTTTAATGACTTCCTTCAATATAACTGTAATAGCTGGGGAGTGACTAAATTAGGAAAAAATCTTCAATTTAAAAGAAGAACCTTAAATAAGAAAACATATCAATTCTTCAATTGAGTTTGCCTAAATGTTTAAGGTTTTAAATACAGTTTCAGTAAGAAGCCAATCCAGGATGGTCCATGTGCACTGGAGAAGAATGGGACATTCTGAAGGACAGACCATATGCTGGGTCACAAAACTAGCCTCAACAAATTTAAGAAGATTGAAATCATACCAAGCATATTCTCTGACCACAATGCTTAGAAGTTAGAAATCAACTACAAAAAGGAAGTTTAAAAAGCCCACAAATATGTGGAGATTAAACAACATACTACTAAAAAACAACTTGGTCAAAGAAGAAATACAAGGTGAGAAAGAAAAAAAATAGAGACAAATGAGAACAACAATAAGACATATCAAAACTTCTGGGATATAGCAAAAGCAGTAATAAGAGGGAAGTTTATATTATTACAGGCCTATCTCAAGAAAAAAGTAAACAACCTAACATTACATTGTAAAGAACTAGAAAAAGAACAAAGCAGCCCAAAGTCAGCCGAAGAAAGGAAATAATAAAAATTAGAGCAGAATTGAATAAAATAGAGAACAAAAAGACTACACAAAAAGTTAATACAATAAAGAGCTGGTTCTTTGAAAAGCTTAATAAAATTGACAAACCCCTGGCTAGACTCACTAAGGAAAGAAAAGACTCATATAAAAAAATCAGAAATAAAAGAGAAGTTACCACAGACATCACAGAAATACAAAGGACCATGCAAGAATACTATGAGAGACTATATACCACCAAATTCAATAACCTAGGAGAAATGGTTAAGTCCCTAGAAACATATAACCTTCCTAGATTAAATCATGAAGAGCTGGAAAATCTCAATAGACCAATCGACAGTGAGGAAATTGAAACAACGATCAAAAACCTCCCAAAAAATAAAAGTCCAGGACCAGATGGCTTCATTAGTGAATTCTACAAAATATTCAAAGGAGATCTGATACCTATCCTTCTCAAACTCTTCCAAAAAATTGGAGAAGAGGCAATACTTCCTAATACATTTTACGAGGCCAACATAACCCTGATACCAAACAAAAAATGAAAACTACAGACCAATATTTCTAATGACTACAGATGCAAAAAATCCTAAACAAAATACTAGCAAATCAAATACAACAATACGTTTAAAAAATAATACATCATGATCAAGTGGGGTTCATTCCAGGGGCACAAGGAGAGTTCAACATACGCAAATCAATGTAATACACCACATCAACAAAACAAAGAATTAAAAAAAAAATCACCTGATCTTATCAATAGATACAGAAAAAGCATTTGATAAGATACAACATCCATTTATGATTAAAACACTCAATAAAATAGGTATAGAAGTACCTCAACATAATAAAGGTCATATATGACAAACCCTCAGTTAATTGTCACACTCAATGGTGAAAACCTGAAAGCTTCTCCTCTAAAATCAGGAACAAGACAGGGAAGTCCACTCTCACCAGTCTCATTCAACATAGTACTCGAAGTTCACGCTAGAGCCATCAGGCAAGAGAAAGAAATAAAATGCAAAATTGGGAATGAAGAAGTAAAAATGTTACTTTTTGTAGATGACATGATTCTTTATACAAAAACTCTAAAGGCTCCACAAAAAAAAAAACTCATATACAATAAACAAATACAGTAAAACTGAAGAATACAAAATCAATGTACAGTGCAAAACCTTTTTAGTTTGATGTTGTCCATTTGTTTATTTTTTCTTTTGTTTCCCTTGCCTTGGGAGATATATCAGAAAAAATATTGCTATGAGCAATGTCTGCAATTTTACTATGTTTTCTTCTAGGATTTTTATGGTTTCAGGTCTAACATTTAAGTCTTTAGTCCATTTTGAATTTATTCTAGTGTGTTGCATAATTTATTATGCAATAAATTACATAGAAAAAAACATAGGTACTAAACTTATGAACCGTAATCTTAGAGAAGATTTTATGAATTTGACCTCAAAGGCAAGAGAAGTAAAGGCAAAGATAAATGAATGAGACTATATCAAACTAAAAAGTTTCTGCACAGCAAAAAACACTGTCAACAAAACAAAAAGGCAAACAACTGAATGGCTAACGATATTTGCAAACAACAGCTCTGTCAGGGGGTTAATATCCAAAATAAATAAAGAATTCTTACAATGTAACACCAAACAAACACAATCCAATGAAAAAGCGGGCAGAGGACCTGAACAGACACCTCTCCCAAGAAAACATACAAATGGCCAACAGAAGTATGAAAAGATGCTCAGCTTCACTAGCTGTTAGGGATATGCAAATCAATTACAATGAGATACCACCTCACACCTGTTGGAATGGCTATTATCAACAAGACAAGTAATAACAAGTGTTGAAGAAGTCGGGGAGGAAAAGGAACCCTCACTCACTGCTGGCGAGAATATACTATAAACTAGTACGGCCACAATGGGAAACAGTGTGGAGGCACCTCAAAAAACTAATAGAGTTACCATATGACCCAGTAATCCTCCTTTTCGGTATCTACCCAAAAAACTCGAAAACATGTATTTGCAAAGATATATGCAACCCTATGTCCACTGCAGCAGTATTCACGGAGGCCAAGACATGGAAGCCACCAGAGTCCTCCCACGGATGACTGGATAAAGATGTGGTGCGTATACACAATGGAATGCTACTCAGCCATAAGAGAAGGTGAAATACTGCCGTTTGCAACAACATGGGTGGACCTTGAGAATGTCATGCTAAGCAAAGTAAGTCAGTCGGAAAAAGTTAAGAGGTATACGACTTCACTCATACGTGGGATATAAAACTGAAAGTAACAAATGAACAAACAAGAAAAACAAACAAGAAAAATAAACCAACAAAAACTCATAGACACAGACAAAATAATGGTGGTTACCGGAGGGAAGAGAGGTGGGGGAAGTAAAGGGTAACGGGAGGACAAATATATGGCGATGGATAATGATTTCATTTTGGGTGGTGGGCACACAATGCAATATATAGATCATGTATCATAGAAATACACACCTGAAACCTATATAATCTTAACCAATGTTACCCCAATAAATTTAATAAAAAATTAAATTTAAAAGTCAGTCCAACCCCATGCCCTCCCCCTTTTTTTTAAAGGAAGAGAGAGAAGGGAAGCAGAGAGAGAGAGAGAGAACTTGATTTGATGTTCACTAATTTATGCATTAGTTAGTTGATTCTTATATGTGCCCAGACTGGGGATCAAACCCACAGCCTTGGCGTATCGGGACAACACTCTAACCAACTGAGATACCCAGCCAGGGCTCCTATCCTATTTTTAAAATTACCCTTTTCTGGAAATGGTGACAGGGAGATATGACAGAATAGCACCTCTTATATACAAAGTGTTGTGTTTGGTTTTTTTTTAATAAACACTTTAAAAAGCAGCAACCTAACATCTGTCCACGTTGATAAATTTGACTTGTAACAGCAAGGGGGAAATAAGGGGCAACACGTGACAGATTATATTTTAGGATTAGCTTTTACTCATCCATGAGCCTATAACTTGAAAAACATTTAAATACGCCAATCATCAAGAACAGGACGTTTTTAAATATATACAGAGAAGCAGATGTTCAATCTGAGATGCATTTATACATCTGTAATATATCAATGAATCTTTTCGAAATCTGTAATGTGGTCCTTCAAAATGGCTACATTTGGTAGCAATCAAGGAGACTGACACACTACTTGCAGAAAGCTGACTCAGCAGGGCGCTTTGTGGCTAGCGTGCTAACCCATCACCTCCCAGGCTTTAGGGTCTGAAGAGATTCAGTTTATATCTGTGGATGAGAAAATTACATTTCCACCTACAATCCCAGACTGTCAAATTACTAAGAAATATAGAAACGGATCTTTTTGAGCAAGAGGTTGAAAAATCCATGAATCAAGAGTGACTCAGAAAAGCACACATCTAAAACAAACCTAAAAGACGATCTTCTTTAAGAGCAGATCCAAGACGTTCCACTTGGGTTTCTCTGTACCATTCTGACTAACTCTGCTAACTTCTATGGCTTCACAACACAAAGAATAAGAAATTACATGAATGTGATTGATTACATGGTGGCATCACTATCCAAAGGTCACAGTTTTCAGAGGCATCCCCAATTTCTGGCCACACCAATTTTCTACAAACCATCAAAGCATCCTGGCCATTCATTACCTTTGTAGCCTACTGGGCAGTGAGGTCCTTCAAGGAAAGATGGGATCTACTTCTTCTCTCCTCTTCTTTACCTGGTATTGTGTCTGGCTCCCATTCTGCAGATACTACACTTACAAATCTGTCACTCAGTTAATGCACAAAGTCAAATCTGCTTTCCCAGGCAGTTTTTGCCACCAGAAACAGACAATGGGGGATCAGCAAATGTAGCCACTTATGTTAGTCTTTTTAAAGCCAGGTGTGGAGTCATTTAAAAGTGTGACCCATTTGACCCTTATATAAGCAAATTATTTGGATGAGATTCAAATGAACTGACAAATTCTGTCCCATGGTATATATGCTGTCATAAAAAGTTTCCAGGACCAAACTTGACCTCATATTTAAAGTGGATCAAATCTGAACAAAGTGTATGAGGAGGTTGGAAGGATGACAGCATTCACTTTGAAGAAGAATGGGGGGTAGGGTAAGAAAGCTCAAAAGTTTCCAAGAGAAACAGGATACACCCAGATCTGATTTCATTTTTTGTGAGCTTGGTGAACACAAGGTCCAAAGGACCACAAAGCCAAAATCTCAACTCCAACTTGAAGATTTTATGTTTTAGACAAGTCACTATAGAAAGACTAGCAGCATCTTTGTTGAATCAATGTCAGTTCATACAGACCAAGAAACATGTTACTTCTGTTCCTTAGCCTAACAATAATGAGGGGGAAATCAAATTTTATCATTTGTTTTACATTTTCTGTAAATATTATACATGTGTATCATATTATACAATGTTGGTACAATGAGGTTCCCTTTCACAGTAACAAAAAATTTAGGAGCTGTGGATTATATCTTTAATTTTCTTATTAGATACTATTCTTTCAAGGAATCAGGGCATGAACAAGTTTTGAATAGAAATGTTTAGTCTCTGGCTAATCAAAATTTGAAAGAAAATAACCTGAAAGTTTTCATACACAAGAATTCTCCAAAAGAATGAGGCAATCACCAACACACTATTAGTAAGCCTTAAGTAAATACTATCTCCATTGCCTTTCTTATCAGAATCTTCCAGTCCATTTACCTAGGTTACACTGTGAGTAACCAGGAGCTTAAGGAGTGTTTTCTTTAGAGCATACCTGAAGCATGAACAGATGAAAACTCCATATTTAAGCAATTACATACAACTCAGAAATGCCAATTTCCATCACAATTAGTCTAAGATATGCAACATGTTTTTGTTCTTTTTTAGTATATAGGCAATGTATGTTTTTATAATTTGCTTAACTGCCTATAGTGAAATTTTAAAAATCACATAGACCATATAAAACCATAAAAGGGTACCTTTTTTATTTTTCCTAATGTACCATGTTTCTACATTGCTTATAGAGCTGTACAAGAAACACTGTTCATTTCTATATAAAGATTTCCATAAACTTTTTACAGTTTCTATAAATGCAAAAAGATTGTTAGTTTCATTATAACCTCTGTTTCAGTGCCAGTGGAAAGAAAAGTTACCTTCAACTCTAAACAGCAACGTACATATTCAGGGTGGGTAAGTGTGCTCAGGCCTCTATTTAAAGAGCTCTAAGAGCTATATTTCATAAAAATAGAGATGAGCACACTGGAGAAGCAACTTCTAGCACTCAACTCTAATCGCCACTCTTAGAACAAACAGGTTATAAAAAGTGCAACTGTGAGAACAAATTATTATTTCTACATGTTTTTAGTACCAGAAGTAATCATATTATAACTAACATATTTTTAAATTGTATGTGTACTCGACACATTATAGGGTTATTTATGGTAATTTCTGATAGGTTACTATATTTTTATTCCAAATTATCCTGTACTAAAAGGTATACTAAAAGGTATTATTAATCTGAAAAATTATATAATGTTTTGAAGCCAAAGATGGAATTTTGATGAAAGTGGTGACCATAATTTGCTAACATGTTAATTTAAATACTCTTTTCTTCTTAATTCAATTAGTATTCATTAAAACTGCATTAATCACAATGAGTAAAGTTTTGCCAATTATTTCCATAATTGTGAATGAATACAGTAAACATAACTGAATAATTACAAGTCCACTTAATTAACTAAAAGGTTATTTCCAGCAGGGAAAGATATTTATGTTTTGTTTTCTTATTTTTAATGCTAGATTGACATGCTGATATCTTTTAGAAACCACTTCTAGAAATGAAAGATATATATTATTATTGTGATTCTGCTGTTCTTTAACAAAAATTTTCTACTGGACAGGCTGTGAGTCACATTATCTAAAGTTATAAGAGATTGCAAAGATTCTGGTTTAAACCATCAAAATCAAAGTCACTCAAAAATTGCTTCTGTGGTTTAGTAATCTCATCACTTAAAAAATTTAGACTGCTTCATATTATGCTTATGAGAGAGAAAATTTTCAAAATTTTATAAGTAAGTTGTTAAAAGAATTTTTTTTAATGCAAGATCCTTTTCAAGTAAGGATCCTACCAATGTTGATGTTTTAGTATTTAAACTAGCTAAGCATTAAACAAAAGCAGATGAATAAATAATGTGGACTCTGAAAAAGACCTTGCTTCTGTCTTCTTTGTTGTTTGTTTTTCCTTTAAAAAAAAGAGGCATTGCATGTCTCTGAAATTAACAAAGGCTATACTTTGAAGCTTAAAGAGAGCAGGCTTACCAGATTTTAAATGAAATACTGAGTGCTACAATGATTTAATAGTTTTAAACCATAGATGTCATTGTGGTCTGAGGGTGTCACAGATAACTTAAGGAAGAAAAGAAATGGGGAACAGAGAAATCACTTTTTCAGTTATTACAATCAAGAATAGTAAAATGTGGCTCAGGCTGCTCATTACTTCTTCCTTCTGTATCAAGACCCTTATTTACATTTCAGATTACATTTTTCATGAAACAGTAAGATCTCTCAGAGCTGAGAGGACTGAAATAATGAGGGGAAAACAGTTTAATAAAACGTGTTGGGCCTGCATTACTTCCGTGTCAGAAGGAAAGGCTACTTCTGTAGTGACGGATCATTTATTCTGCTTCTAAACGAGAAGCAAAAAGATGAAACTGATGAACTTTTACTGCCCATTTGTCTTTAGCAGACAATTAAGACAGAGAAGATCAAAATGGATTATCATACCACGCAGACAACTGGCCCAACAGTAATACATCTCTGGGACCACAGATTTGTAACTCTCTTTTATCCCTCCCCTTTCTTCTTACTTCTTTTTCCACTCTAAAGGCAGTGCTAGCTTTGTGGCTCAAGGAGAGCCAAAAGGCTGGTCATCATTATTCAGTCACAGATGTCAATCTAACCTCCCTTTTTTCTCAGTTTCTAAAGCAGTGAGCCACAATAATTTGTGACAGATTCTTTTACTGTAAGGTACAAAGAACACACAGAATAAAACATCTAGCAGCAGCAAGCGTCTCTGATCAAGTGTGCTAGTACATGGGAAATACACAAATGTAAAAGCAAGCACTGGTAGTTGAGGCAAATGAAGAGAAAAACTGGGGTAGGGGGAGTGTGTGTGAGTGTGTGTGTGTGTGTGTGTGTGTGTGTGTGTGTGTGTGTGTGAATAAGCACTATACTTTGTGGTGAATTATCTCAAATATTCCTAATGGATTACATTATAAATGTTTTAATACTAGAAATGTCTAGATTAAGTGCATATTCAGCATTTAAGGTTTGCATGTAATCAAAATATTTCTAAGAATTCCTTTATAATAGTACACAGAGGGAAAAGACAATTTCATTTAACCCAACAAATGCTAAGAAAAGAACACATAAGATCAGAACCCAAATGATAAAAAGGATAAATAAGAAATATGCAGGTCTTGTGTCCTTTACCAGTAAATCAACTCTTAAATAAATTTCTGGAATTTGAAGGTAATCTTAAAAATAAATCTTTCATTCATTCTCCATTCTTGAGTTATATGTGGAAAAGAAGGGAAACCACGTGTTGAGTCAAGTTCGAAGAGATGCTAAATAAGACAGTGATATGCACACCCTCCTAAGTCTACATCTAGCCCACGAGTATCATCCTCCAAATTTCAAAATTATGTTACTGATCTAAACAAAGAAAATAAATACCATTTCCTATGAGCACTTTAAAATAGCTGAAAGTTATCATTTTTTAGACTCGTACTATAATTTTAAATAATTCAACCTTCAACATATAAAACACTTGTAAGATGATCCATTAACAAAAGTAAAGAGAAGTAAGTTTATAAATATAGTATCTAATCTATAAACTGGGCTACATATGTAATGAAAGAATTAATAATAGTCTATTTCTGCCTATACACACATATACTATATGTACATACATATGTATAGTACCTGTATATATACACATATAACTCTCGCCAAATACACAAACATACATATACATAGAGAAATAAGCATGGAAAAATAAACACCAAATTGTCATAGTGGTTAGCTCTTAGTAAAATTACAGTTGGCTTGTATTTTCTTCCTTTTCATTCTTTTTTTTTATTATTTATCTATATTTTCTAAATATTTCTGTACTAAAATATTATCCTTGTGATTTTTAGAAGTTATACCAAAAAAGTCATGTTGCTCAAAAATTTTCAAATATAGTAAGAAACTATGTTTAAAGAAACTTATCTAGATGTTAACCATATTTTTTAAGTTTTCACCTGCAAAGTTTTCTCTCTCTGGGTAATTCAGATCATGGGACCACAAAGGTTATTTACCAATATACAAGATTTTAGAATAATTATTTTCTTAGGAACTGTGGCCTTAAATCTGTTCAAATTAATACTTTAAAATTTTCCGCTCTTTAGACATTAAGGAAAGAAAATCATTAATAAAAAGGTCCTATAATCTTTGATTTGTGTAGTTTAAATCCAATGGGCTCAATCCCACTGCAATTTAAGGCAAAATTTAACTTCCCAGTTGGAAGATGAAGGAAAGGGTAAAATGAGAAGATTAATATTTTTTAAAATCTCATTTAAAAGTCTTAGGATCACACACAAAGCAAACCATACCAGTTCTCTTGGGTTCTTCTACAATACAATAAAAACTCATTACAAAGCATCTCATTATACTGATTATCCAATTATATTCCCGGTCACAATATGTCCCCTGTATTCATAAAGATGTATCAGATATCTTGCCTTCTGTTGTATGGCCACACTGCAAAGGTGTTACTGCTACTGTACTGGATATGTCTATTCCATTATACTTATCCTTAGTCAAGGATTTTTTTAATGAACAAAATTAAGTAGATGTACTTCAGAAACATGTTATGTTATATAACAATATCCCACATGTGAAAGGTTTTATAAAGTTGTTTTCTTCAGTATAGTCAAGAATGCTTTTACTTTAAAACTGCTTTAGAAAGCATAACAAATTGCATATTTGAACTGAAAGTGTAAGGTGCCCCTAAAACCTACAATCCATCTCTAATGTTTCTTAAGACTGAAGCTGGAATCCAGAATATATAACCTGGATCTAACTGTCAACAGTAGAGCAGCATTGGAGTTTCAACAGTATTTTGTGATTAAAATAGTTCCTTCCACTGCATTCCATGCTTGCAGAATGCAGGAAATCCAAGATGGCAGGACCAACTGACTAATCTTAACTTTTCCTACCATCACTACAACTACCCTCATCCTGAAGACCCTACACGTGTGTGTTCTCTAGGTACTACCATAACACATAGTTTAATAATCTATTTTAAATTCCAGGATACATTATAAAGTCCCTTCCTTTCCCTTTTTGTTACAATGGCTCTTGATGCTTAAATAAGAAAAAGTTCACAAGCAATCCAAACGATTTCCTAATGAACTGCAGACTGTAGCATAGCTTAAAGTAAAAGTAAAATTTGTGATATTTTCTTCCTTATTTTCTATGCATTTTTCCCCTGAAGGTAACACCCCTAAGTACCACAAATATTTTCAATCCTACTTCAATGTGTTTTAGTTTTTGTTTTGGGTTCCTAATTACTGTTTCTCTTCCCTTCTAAAAATTCATTTATCTCTTTCAGTAAAAAGAACAGTAATAATATGTTGAACAACTCTGAAATAAATTTTGTCATGTAAAAAATTAATTACGCATTCCGAACCTGGTCACTGTAGTCCTCCGGGAATTGCCTCTGCACCTCAGGATCTGTAAATAATTGACAGATAATATTAATTGGCTTTGGATTAGTGAGCAAGCAGAGGATCACACATTAATATTTGATCAGAAGATGATAGCAGCCCTGGCAGGGGATCCAAGGGGGGCAGCTGAGGCTGCTATGTTGATGAGCACAAGGAAGGACTCGGCAAGGCACTCCCATTACCCTCCTCCAGAAATATAAAAAAGAAAAATTTTAAAGACCTGATGCTACTGTTAACTTTAAACTATTACCCAATGCAAAAATCTTGCCAGCTGCAAATTGCCCTCAATATATTTTTTCCAGAGAAAATGAGCCTTAAACCTGCTACTTTTCTTCTCTAATCAGAAGCCTCCTTTTCATAGCTAAGAGATGTGGGCTTGATAACCCACCTTAAGCAGCAATTTCAGATTGGGGTGGGGGGTGGCAGTGAGGGTGAGAGAATTCTTTCAAGGAACAAATGTAAAACTCCTTGCTTTTAAAAATAAAATACATACTTCCCAAAATACTTAGGAGGTCTTGAAAATACAGATAAAACTAGGTAAAGTCTTCAAAACCAAACCAAACAATTAATACTTTTAGGTTACCAGTGTAAACAAAATTAAACTTGCTCAGATACTAACAAATGCGTATGTGAAAACACCTTTCATGACAATCAGTTTAAAATGAAATTACTAAAGGGGTCACTTGATTCTTCAACCATAATTGCAAGATAATCCAATGACATTTTCTGTAAGGCAATACAAAAGTGTACTAATTAAAAACTATTAGCACTCCATTTACTGTTGATTAGGAAAACATTCAATCTTTTCTAATAAGAGAAAGATTTGGTTCCTCAGAGACATATTTAGGGGAGTGATCAGAATAATATCTATTTGAGAAACTATTTATCAATGCAAACGGCTTATGGAAAAACATAATAGTTGAGGACCCCTTCTCACAGTGATCACAATATATACTACTTACTTCATATCTATGTTTTAAAACACTAGTTTACTTCTCTGTGAAAGCGAATCCATGTAAAGTTAACACCCTTCATATAACAACACAAAAATAAAGTTAATTGTTCTGCAGGGGAAGAATCAAAGAGAAGAATAAGACTTTATTCACATACCACATTTAAATCCTAGAAATATCAGTTTTCAAGCCATTAAAGTCAGTGAATGTTACTTTACAAAATCTAAGATTAATTACAAAAGCAAGAATATTTAAAAAGTCACATCAAAAGCAGATGTTCCATCAATGGGTGGTGCAAAAATATTTAAAGGATCTATAGACCGTTTCTGCTCTGAGGTGTCTTCTGGTTGACTTAAAAACTAGGATTCCAGGTCAGGGGACATACCTAGGTTGTGGGCCCAATCCCTGGCTGCGGAGCCTAAGAGAGGCAAGCAATCGATGCTTTGCCAGAGGGTGCTAACGGTAGCAGGTAGGTCTACAGAGAAGAATCAGCCAGCAGGGTGCAAAGGGACAGCCAGATGCCCAACAAACCTCTAACAATCGTTGTGGTATTGGCGAAGGGGTCTGAGGGGGCTATAAAAAAGAGGGTAGTGGCTATAATTCTGAACACAAACAAAAATAAGTTTGTATAGAAAAACAGTGGTATTTTAGGATTTAAAATGTGTTCCCAAGGACAAAAGTTTAAAAATTAAAAAAAAAAGGACCTTCTAAGTCACTGAGGTGCACAGTAAAACCACAAAATAACACAAGGCTTATTCTTTTTCTTCCAATTGTCATGTGGTTAACACTCTTCAACCAGAAAACTTGGGATAGAAATAGCTCACATATAATCTTTAATATCATGTCCTCTTTCTTGCAGTAGTTTGTGCTTCTTGGGAACTACAAAATACCGATGGATATAAAGATAGAATAAAAACAAAGACTTTATTTTTTATCACCATTTGGTGAGGAATGAACGTCAGAAACCAAAACTTGTGGCATGTTCTTCAATTTAAAATATGTAAGTTTCTTGATATAGGTGAGAGAAAGAAGGTATTCAAATCTCTTTAACCAACTATATTAATAAGAAACTACATTAATAATTAACTTGTAACTTTAGCCGAACTGAAAAAGGAAACATGGATAAAAAGATAAATCAACCTATGTTAATATACTGAATGTAAATATGACCGTGGAATGCCAAGATGAGGGTCGGTCAAACCATATTACCCTAAACAGTGCCTCAGCAGCGGGCAGCATCATAACCACCAGCAGCTACATTTCTTCCACCGCCCAGAGACTAACCCTAGAGGGAGATTCCCAGATTTTAACAGAATCATGTTCCAAGATAATACATGAATTTTATTTACTATAATTGAAGCATAAAACTTTTGACTTCCTTTAAGGCCCTGGAGTTTACAAAAGCAAACTTCATGGGTCCTTACCACTCTTCTAAAACAATACTTTTTTTAAAAAGGCAATGCTTTTTAAAACCAAAGCCCAACCTATATAAAGTTCCATTCAATTAGCTCAGAGAGCTAGTCTGATAGTTAATAAAACTATGAAAGCCATTTTGTAAATATTAACACAAAAACTGAAAATAATTTGTTTGAATTTTCTTGGAGTGTCTATTTTATACAGTAGGTTGAAATCTTTCTTCACAGTGAGTTGATCATTATGCCATAATGTCACCAAAATATCGACATTGGAAACATCTGAGTTAAAAAGGTCCAAATACAATCTGCTTTTCTCAAGCAACACAACACCCGCCTTACTAACAGTTTCAGCATGGCACATGTACAAAACCTAGCACCCCACAGTTAAGCAAACCGCCTTTATATTTTCTGTCTGGCAGCAATCCACTTGTGTGTCTGTATGTTTTTACAAGTACTCTATGTATTTCATTGCATCAGCTGCATTTCTTTGAGTTTTAAATGGTCTGGGAACATTTTATGAAATGTTCTATATCTTTATATGGAAAATAATACACACTGGATAACTGTGCATCGGTCTAATATTTATATATCTATTTCTTTATCTACCATCCAATGCTGTAATTGCTAATTCCAAAACACCTTCTCACATTCATACCCTCACTGCCAAATGCAGTGTCACCAAACAGCTAACTTTATAAACACAAAAATCTACAGATGAGAAAACTACCATGGAAAAAAGTAACATAATTTGCTTAGGCTATTGACAGTAAGAATAGAGTTAATGGCATATGTCAAGCTTTTTCTCTTAAGAATTGTCCCCTGACAGAAAATTAAGAACATTATATAGCAATACATACCACCTTCTTCCGTCCTTATCCTTCTCAGCAACTTTCCCCAGATTTAAATAATACACTATTACAAAATTAAAAATCAGTTTCATCATTGCCTAAGAAAATACTTTTCAACAACAAAAGAATTGTATTTAAAGTATCAACAAGGTGTATGGTATGATAGACTCCACACGTCTCTTAGCCACATAAGCCTAACAAGGCTGCACATTATGTCAAGGTAATGGGCCACTACCTTGTCCCAGCACCATGGTCACGCAAGAGGCTGTCCCCACACAGAACACGTGCACTTCCACTGGAGGCCACAAGACACATTTCCATATTTAACACAGACATTTCACAGTACAGATTCCCAATAGCACAGGCTCATTCAGGCACAGAACATGACCGTGCTTAGAAGACTATGTCTTCACAGTAAAAAAAAGTTTGATCTCAAAAATGTCTTTTATTTTTCAAAGAAATGCTAATATTCTTCAATATCAATAATCCATGTTTTCTAGTTTTCTACTGTAACATACTTCTACATCTTTAAGATATACCAGATTGCCACGGGATGTTTAATTAATAGAATAAAGAGTTTGGGCAAGACTTACTAGAAAGGTGCTATAAATTATTTTACACAGGCTCCAAAACCTTGAGTTCTGCCTTAGGCTTAAAGTTCCTAGAAAACGTGGTAGACAGAACTTTTACAACAGAAATGCAAATAATTCATAAAAGTACTGTGGTTATGTATGAGGGCTCATTTGTGGATCAGTAACTAGTATGTGTATACACACATATGCACACACACACACCCCTCTCACCAAATTATTTTCCTCTTTTTCTCTGTCACACCAATGACTCCATTTGAAGGGTCAAGGCATGACACTTTAACTGATTATTGAAAAATACAGTCTTCATTTTCTGTAAAAGGCATAACTGCATATTAACTAAATGTTACAATCTTCTATAATGGAGCGTTTTTAGAAAATTTAAGAGAATCGGCAAAAGTGACCATTAACCCAGGAACCTACGTTACTTTCACTTTTAACATGCTAGGTATCAAGGCAGAAAACATTACATGTAATGCCTACTAAATTTATCCAGTCATTATCTCTAGCATAGTGCAGTCAATAAGAGACAAAACAGTTAATACATTTAAAGCTTACAATTATTAAAAACTGCTTTAAAAGCAAGACTTCAAAATTAGCTATAAATGATATAATCTCACTGTTCAATTTCATGGAGTTTAACATACTATCTTCCTTTTCCCCCACAACCACAAACGTGAATCCAAGCTGTAATCAGATTTAATGTTCCACATGAGAAGATGGGAATATGCTGCAAACCATTAATAGTCCATGACACTGCTCATTCCCTAATGACATTTTCAGTTTTTATAAACTAAAAATGTAGACTCTCAGAAAAGTCTGAGAAGTTGTACATTTTGAGGACTTGCTCAATCTGTCCCCAAACAAACTCAGAAATAAACTTTCTTTTCATCTTCAAGAAGAGTTAAATTTTTTTGTATAATGTAGAATTAGTGTCTTGATAATATGACTGCAAACGACCACACTCAACTAATAAAGAGCTTTAAGGACACTACCTATTAAACCTATTACAGCTATAAAAAATCAACCTCACTTACTTTATATGATAAAATGTCTGAATCATTAATTTAACATTATAACTAAATACAATTATTCTAGTAAAGTGTTCCATTTTTGACAGTTTAAATTTACTTATTAAAAATATATATTTAAAAGGAACGTTTCAAATGTTTTTATAGTTAAAAAATACTACCATGTTTTCCTTTCCCTTGACAATCAAAGAAAATGGTTTCTGTTGCCTTTCCTTTTAAAATGTTTTTAAATTAAAAATTACTTATTTCAAAAAAAATAACTGATTCCAAAATGCAGATTTTATTCTGAAATCACAAAGGAATTCCCTAATTTTTAAAAAATTGTTTCAATGGACATTCAATTTCTGTGTACAAATGAAATTTTTAAAAATATATTCTAGGTATTAACTTTTTGCTCTAAAACATGAAGACTAAGACATAAAAACTTCGAGTCACCACCAATTTAAAACCATGCTTCTCTCTGTTCTAGCCTTTTCCCTCAACACCAGCAGTGAAAACACATTCAAAAACTCCTTCCCAGAAGCCAGCCTGGTAACACGGGAACAGTTCACCATCGACACCTGTAATAACCACCCAAAGAGCATTATTTAGGGAAGGAGGGCACAACCCACCTCAGTGTAACAAGCAATGGAACCATTCATGTGCCAGATTCCTCCCCAAACTAACGTACTCTGCCTTTCCGACATATCCTGCTCCAATGTGACCGTTTGTGCATCAACAGCAGACACTGACCTATTGTTGTCCGTTGTTGGGGTTCGGAATGTAGTACAGTCACCAATTAAGGGAACCAACACGTCCAAACTGCATCAGCTGTTCTACAAAGAATGAGTCCATTGACATCATGCAGTAAAATCTAGGAAGTTTCATCTTTCTTTCTAGAGAATGCCGTTATTTTGACCAGAAAATGCCATTACTTAATGATAACGAATTTCATCTGCGAAAGGAATATAATAAATCTGATCCTTAACCAAACTTTTGCCCTGTAAACCCAAAATTCAAACAAATTACAAAGGGAGCTGTAAAATGAAAAAGAGAGGGTGTCCTGGAGGGGGAAAA
The DNA here is from genome assembly GCF_987537825.1 of Furipterus horrens. Lineage (NCBI taxonomy): Eukaryota > Metazoa > Chordata > Mammalia > Chiroptera > Furipteridae > Furipterus > Furipterus horrens. The sequence goes on from NW_028327174.1 coordinate 195,880,119, forward strand.
AAATGTCAAAAGAATATGTTCACATATTTTTACCTTTTCTCCTCCTGAATATCCTAGTTTTCAGCTTTTATTATTATTTAAATATTTAGGGTTTTAAATGAGTTTGGAGTTTAGAACTAATTCCTAAAATATATAAAACTGATAGGTTAATATGGATTTTTTTCTAATGGTTATAATCTCAGACTTCCATTTAATTTCTCTATGAGTTAGAATTCGTCTTATCCCACCTTTAAGCACCATTAAGTGTCAAAGTTTTACTACAATATGAATTACTCCTGCTCTAACTTAAATGACAGCTGTGGCCTTTATATCCTACAAACGTGACATCACTGCATACAGTCTTCATTAACAGATATATCACATCTGCCACATTAGGTGAAAAGAGATAACTTAATTACTTACTCAAATATATATATATATTGAACACCCACTATGTGCCAGGTGCTGAGATAGGCATTTTGTATAAATTTTATCTTCATGACAAAGCTATGATATTGGAACTATCATAATCAGGTTCATCAATTACAGAAAGCAATAGGTTATCACTTGTCCAAAGTCAGAAAATTAGTATTTATTCATGGCCCCAATACTCCGATGTGACTGACCCAATGGATGACTAAGACAGTCTTTGCTCACAAGGAGTTTACAGTTTAACCCTAAGAGAGGGTACAGAGAATTAAACCTGCGATTACCGCAGGGCTGAGCGAGTGTTATGCTAGGGATTGGTAGAGGGGCATGAGCCTAGTCCTGGCCAGGACAGAAAAAGCTTCAGGGAAGAGCTTAGCAGAGACAGGTGTAGAGTCCAAGACTTGATCAGAGTTCATCGCAGGCTACCTTCTGAAAAGTTGAGAAGACAATAAGTATTTTGTGAGGTCAAGGCCCATGTTCTACTTAGTTTTGTCTCCTACAAAATATCTTGTCTTTATAAGTACACAATAAATATCTTGGCAAACATAGAAAGAATAACAAACAGATTTCAAAAACAAATAACAACAAGAACCATCAGAAAATCGAGCTATATGGAAGTCTGACAAGCAAGGATTTAAAGAAGCCACATTCATCCAGTCGGGCAGGAGGGATGGAGACAGGGTGGAGAGGCGGTATGGTTTGGACAAGCGGCGGCTGCAGAGGAACAGACATGTGGTGGATAAAAATCAGGAGGGATACCCTGGAAGTCAGAAATCCCAGCCCCAGGCCAGACCACACAGCCCAAGGATACAGCACCACTAAGATAAAGCCTCACTACCCGTGGCTAAAAAAAACAATGGGAATTGGAGCAGCAGAAGAAACTGCCAGATTTTCACCATCTTAAGGGGCCCGCATGATCTTAGAATGTGCAAAAACCCCAGGGCAGCAATTGGAAGAGCGCTAATCACATACGGGAAGTGGGTGAAGGGACTGGAAATAGGGTGAGTGCCCGGCCAATTGCCAGAAGCCAGGCAGCAGCACTGTCCCCTCCCACAGCACAATTAGAACCACACACCCTGGCAATTACCCAAGGCTCCGCCCTACACAATTTACAAGTGTCTTTGCTACATAGGCCACACTACTGAGATAGGGAGTAAAAGCATCTCTACCTAATACACAGAAACAAACACGGGGAGGCTGCCAAAATGAGGAGGCAAAGAAATATGGCCCATATCAAAGACCAGAACAAAACCCCAGAAAAAGAACTAAATGAAACAGAGATAGCCAACCTATCAGATGCAGAGTTCAAAACACTGGTGATAAGGATGCTCAGAGAACTCATTGAGTATGGCAAAAAAATGAAAGGGAGGAATGAAGATTACACAAAGTGAAATAAATAAAACTTCACAGGTAACCAACAATAAAGGGAAGGAAGCTGGGATTCAAATCAACAGTTGGTAACAAAAGGAAGAAATAAACATTCAACCAGAACAAGATGAAGAAACAAAAATGCAAAAAAAAACAAGGAGTCACTTAGGAATCTTTAGGACAACTTTAAACAACATGCCAACATCTGAATCACAGTAGTGCCAGAAGGAGAAGAGGAAGAGCAAAAAATTGAAAACTTATGTGAAAAAATAATGAAAGAAAACTTCCCTCATTTGGCGAAGGAAACAGACGTACCACTCCAAGAAGAACAGAGTCCCAAACAAGCTAGACCCAAAGAGGACCACACCAAGACACATCATAATTAAAATGCCAAAGGTTAATGATAAAGAGAGAATCTTAAAAGCAGCAAGAGAAAAGTTACCTACAAAGGGATCCCTAGAAGACTATCAGCTGATTTCTCAAAAGAAAGTTTGCAGGCAACAAGGGGCTGGCAAGAAGTATTCAAAGTGATGAAAAGCAAGGACCTACAAACCAGATTACTCCATCCAGCAAGGCTATAATTTAGAATGGAAGGGCAGATAAAGTGCTTCCCAGACAAGGTAAAGCTAAAGGAGTTCATCATCACCAAGCCATTATTACACGAAATGTCAAAGGGACTTATTTAAGAAAAAGAGGATCAAAACTATGAACATTAAAATGACAACAAACTCACAACTATCAACAACTGCATCTAAAAAAACGAAAACAAAAGCAAACCTGGCAAACAACCAGAACAGGAACAGAATCATAGTATGGAGATCACACAGAGGGTTATCAGCTGAGAGGGGGAACAGGGAGAATGAGGAAATGGTGCAGGGATTAAGAAGCATAATTGGTAGGTGCAAAATAGACAGGGGGATGTTAAAAACAGTATAGGTAATGGAGAAGCCAAAGAATTTATATGCATGACCCATGGACATGAACTAAGGGGGGATTGCTGGGTGGAGCGGGGGAAAGGGGGAAAAATTGGGACAATTATAATAGCACAATCAATAAAATATACTTTAAAAACAGAATAAAGTACACTAATTAAATACCCTGTCTCTCCAAAGAGACAAAAGACCAATTTCAAAACATCCAATCAAAAACAAGCCTTTGAATGCTGCAGGCTTCCAAAAGACACACAGGCATATAGTAGGCACACAATAAATATTAGTTGTTGTTATATTATTAACCCCAGTGGAGAAATAAGCAAGCACTATAAATTAGATGGCTACATATGTATAGGTGTGCCTTAAATTGGAAATACATGTGTTCCTGAAATAAACTTTTATAAACCCAATTAAAATTTTCCCATTGCCTGCCATTACTTAGAAATGTTATAACTTTATCAGAAACTGACTTTTTCTTCATCGTGAGTGGTTCGAAAATCCTTAAGCTACAGTTTATTTTGCCTCCTGGCATCTGTTTGCTAATGATCTGTAAACATCAAATACACTAGGGACTCTACCAGATTTACAGAAACCCTGAGGTGAATCCTTGTATAAATTGAAGGACCTTTTTGCTAATTCCTTTGCTTTCTAAGTTTGCATTATGGGTCTCAGAAACAGAGTCCCATTAAATATCTTTGCAGTAATGATTATACTACTAGTAGCTACCTACCACCTACTGAATGCCTTGGTATACCAGTTGTTGCCACAGGTGGTTTATTTTATCTTGTTTAATAATAACCACAACTCTGCAGGTGAGTAGAAGTATCCCTATTTTACAAATAAGAAAAGTAAGGCTCATTAAGAACAAATTCAGAATTAAGTAAAGGAGCTGAGATGCAGCCTGAACCTATCCAACTCCCAAGAATCCAACACTGGCTTTCTTTCTTGGCTTTATTTATTTATGTCCTCCTGTTGATCTGTCTTCTCATCATTATTGTGACTCAACAATAAGACTACAACTGGACAAATAACTAAAACATGTTGTCATGAAACAGGCCTTAGCAGATTATAAATGAGAGCTTTCCAATTTCTCTATTTATTGCCAAGTTCAGGATATAAATAAAATGACTCCAAAGTAACTAGCACTCAATACAGCCGTAAATACAACATTTAAAAGATGAATTCATATTAAAAACTTAGAATAATTTTGAAGGCTAGAGGTTATCCTTGTATCATCTATGAAAATAATCACTTGCTAAAGAGAACACATGTCAACACAGAGAAAATGTTCTCCTACTTAAGAAAATGTGTTTCTGAGTACCTCTAAACCACACTGAGAACCCCAATGCTAAGGTCAAACTAGTGCATGCAGTACAGATAAAGCTGACACCCCAGCAAGGGAAACACGCTATGCCTGTCAACCAAAAGATTTTCCTATACCAAAATTCTGTCTCTCTTCTCCTGGAAACAAGCTATTGTTACCTAGTCCTTATCTGCTTCACTACACTCCCCTCGTCAGTAACAGTGCCTATAAGACCCTTCACTAAGAAAATGGGGCAAACAGAAGATAAGTCCCACAAGCCTCCATCATCACTTCTAATTATCATCTCTACCCTCACAGACTCTGCCTTATACTCTTGTATGTGGAAGACCAGAAGGGTTAAAAACATATATAATATAAAAAATTGCCATTTTAACCATTGTTAAGTCTACAATTCAGTGGCATTAAGTACATCCACATTATTGCTCAACCATCATTACCATCCATCCCCACAACGATTTCATCTTCCCTAACTAAAACTCTGAACCCATTGAATAACTCCCCATTGACCCCTCCTGCCCCCAGGCCCTGGCAACCACCACCCTACTTTCCTCTCTATGAATTTCACGACTCTACATACCTCATGTAAGTGGAGTCACAGAATCTTTGTCCTTTCATTAACAGGCTTATTCTACTGAGTATGACGTCTTCCAGGCTCACCCGTGTTGTAGCACATGCCTTCCTTCCTTCCTTTCCTTTTTCCTTCCTTTTGTGGTATTCCATTGTATGTATACACTTTATTTTGTTTATCTATTCCTCTATCGATGGACACAAGTTTCTTCCATTTTCCAGCTATTATAAATAATCTAGCTATGAACATGAGGGTACAAATATTTGTTCAAGTTCCCACTTTCATATATTTTGGCTATACATCCAGAAGTGGAATTGCTGGATCATATGGATATTTTATATTTGACTTTTTTTGAGGACCTGGTACCACTTTTAACATATTTCAAGATCTTTTCGTTATAAAGCCGGAACTATCTATTCCCCACCTCTGTAAGTTTCCTACATATTCTGACATGCTTACTACTACCAAAGGCTGGCTTCCTTTGAGCCCTCTCAAGTGGTGCAGGTTTTCTCTCTGCCACTTCTCCTACAAGCCTGGACTCCGCCTTAACCCTATTACTGGAAGAACTGCCTGTGCCCCTTGCAAAGGCCCCTCCTCCACTTATAAACTAGAATCCCAACCCCTCTCACCAACTCAGACTTTGCTCCACCAGTTCTCCTGTTTCATTCATTTTAGCTCCACCAGATCTTTTCCCATCAGCATGCAAATACATAGTTATTACTACAAATAATTTTTTTAACTTTAAAAATCTGAGTTTATTTTGATATTTTTCTATTGAAAGTTAATATTAGTTTTTCTTCTGTATTTGCATCTTTTATGCTGAAAATGTTTCACAAATATAATTTATCCTACAACATACATAAAATAGCTCTACTGTGAAGAGTACTAACACAAGGTACAGAATGAAGCTTAAGATTTCTTCAGTTGATTTTGTTCTTCAACTAAAGACAAACAGGCCATTTATTGTGTTCTACAAATACTTTTTAAAGGGTCAATCCCATCCCCCCACAGCTACCACCCCATAAAGTTCATTCTCTTTAAAGAGTGTCTATACTCACGGTCACCAATTCCTCTCCTCCCACTCTCTCTTGAACCCATGCCAATCAAGCTTCGCCCACCACTTTTCTGAAACTACTCAGGCATCAATGACCATACTGATGAGGTCCTTACTGCTACCATCAATTATCAATCCTCAGTCCTCATCTTACTTGATCTATAAGCACCACTTGACTCCCCTGACAGCTTCCTCCTCTTCAAACCACTTTCTTCATGTGGCTTCCTTGGCATCCCATTCCCCCGCCTCATGGCTTCTCCTTGGGCTCCTTGCCAGCTGACCTCTTCCTGTTGAAGGGTCCCTGAGTTCAGCCCCAGGACTTCACTTTTCTTTCTTCATGCCCTCCTTTGATGGTCTCTTTTAGTCTCATCACTCCAAATACAAATATGCACTGTCAACTTTAAATTTATTTCTCCAGCTCAGGCCTCTCCCAACTCCAGACTAATTCATATAACTGTCTTCTCAATATCTCCACTTGGATTTCTAAAAGACATCTCAAATTTAACTGAGTTTGTCTCAAATGTTCAAAACTGAACTCCTGCTCTTTCTTTCTCATTTCAGATCCAATCTACCTGCCAACCCTGTCAACTAAATGTTCAGAATATATTCAATTCTGACCATTTCTCTCTATCTCCGCCACTACCACTCTGGTCTAAGTCACCATCATTTCCCACCTGGATTACCACAATCATCTCCCAACAGGTTTCCCTGCTTCTGCCTCTGATTCTCTACACACGGTTTCCAAAACAGCAGCCAGAATAACCCTGTTGAACTAAAGTCAGATCCTCCTCTACAAAGTCTTCCCTTCTTCACCAGCAACTCTCTGGCCTCACTTTCTACTGCTCTCCCCTCCTACCTCTGTTCCAGCCACACTGGTCTACTTGCCGGTCCTCAAACATGCAAGCCATACTTCCATGTCATGGCCTTTACCATTGCCGTTCACTCTGTCAGATAAATATCAAAGAATAAAGGCATGTGTTGTTCATCTTCATTCACAATTTATTTTCCTAGTGTGGTCTCCCCCAACCACCTTATTTAAAATTATAATTTCCCTATACCACCATTCCATATTCTTTTCCTGTGTTATTTTTCTCCTTAGCACATTTTGCAATCCAACATACTACGTTCTTTCTTATTAACTGTTTTCCTATACTAAAATATATGCTTTATGATGGCAGGGATTTTTACCTATCTTGTTTACTGAAATATCCCTAAAACCTGAAACAGGACCTCACACATAAATACTGAATGAATCAATGAAAGAGAAAGTGAAAGAGGAAAGGGAACAAAAATTCAACCACTCCTCCCAGCAAATAATCTGGCAATATGTCCCCAAAGCACCAAGAATGTCCACACTCCTCAGGATCTATCATAAGGAAATATAAGTAAGTGTTTTTATGTTTGTTTCAAGCATCATTTCAAAAATTGGAAGGGGAACATCAATAAACTCAAGTGACCTAACACTGACACCACCATTAAAATTAGGTCATGTTTGTAATAACATGGGGAATGCTCACCATTGTATTATGAAGATTTGACTCAAAATAGCTCAGGTACTACTTCTCAGTGAAAATTCTCTGACCCCTCCTCCTCACCACCAGGTTAGGTGCCGCTCTTATGTGTTGATCCTAGACACTCTAGAGAATGGCTCATTCTGTAGTGAGCATTATGTGACTATTACATTTTATATGTGTATATAATTATATATCACATATTCTATATATGTGTGTGTTACTACTATACTATGTTTAAAAATATAGTATAACTTTATATACTATTAATGTTACTATTACATTACTATTATGACACCATTACAGTCTCCTTGTGTGGGCCCTCTAGTACCACAGCAGCTGGAAAGCTAAAACTTTCCCAAAGGGCCCTACAACTAGGATATCAGCTGTGATTTAGCTTCTGCCAATCAGATCCACCTGACAAGTGGGGAGCCAGGAGATAACATGAGGAACCTATTTTTCTGATGCAGAAACTAAAAAAAAACAAAAACATGGCGTGATGGTTCTGGAGGCAAGGACCTTGATGGAGCCTTCCTGAGCCCAGATAGCGAAGACGGGAGTGTCCTGGGACTGACACTTGGAGGCGCAGCTTCCAGGTTCCCCCAGCTTCCTGACATGGCAGAGGCAGTGCTTTTGGTGCACTGCTTCTGCAGTGCTACCCTGAACATCATTCCTAAAGATTCAGCCTAAAGCCTATTCCTCCACTTTTTCCAATGCTTCCGTAAGACCCAAATCTCCGTATGCAGTCCTTTCCTGATAAGAGTGGTTTCTCTTATCTTCAACTGCACCTTGACTGATATACATCCTGTGCGTACCTCTATCCTGTACTTATCATACTGGACTATAATCTTCCATTACGTGCTGACCTTTCCTACCTAACCTTAACTTTCTTGACAGTGGAACCACTTCTATTTATGTTTGTAGCCTCTATATCTAGAACAATATTGGACTCATAGCACAGAATCATTTTTTAGTAAGTTCTTAGACAACTACAACAGCCATTATAACATGAGAAAGATCTGGCATGAATATTACAGCGTTGGACGGGGAATGAGCAGACCTAGATTCTACCACTATGTGATTGTAAATAAGTCTCTGAACCTGAATTCTCTCAACTATAACCTGAAAGTGTTAACTAAATGAACTTCCTTGACTCTAAATATCTATCATTGTACAGTCTAAAACCCTTGGACAATTCAATGCTTTGATAAAAATGTCCATGTCTTTAATTATCCTTTAAAGAAAAATGGCCCTGAGGAAAGCACTTCTTTCTGATTTTCCCAGTGGCCCACCACCCTACAGAGTTAATAAGATTCTCAGAAAAGATAGAAAACAATTCCAAAGTCCTTTAATTAAGTAAAATTTAAAACTTAAGTAGCAGTGGCTACTTAAATACCATTCTATTTATGCCTTTTAAATTAAGGATTTAGGACATCTGAACACAGAAATAAATATTTCCCATTAAGAAGCAATTAACTCAATAATTGTCCTAAAATAGACCTACACACTTGACATAATAATGAGAATTTTAAGGACTCCCTTTATGCTCTCTGCCCAGCTCCATGACTTTGCTTCGGTGGTTTCACTCCATAATCTGGAGGGGCTTCTTCCCCCTTGCCATTACTATAATACCTGCATTCTGTAAAGGCCCAGCCTCCATTTCAAGAACCAGTAAAACCTTGTAGGAGAAAACAGAAAGATTCTTGACTTGGAATAATTCCATGAGACCTCTCCCTCAATTTGCATTTCCTCTATAGTCTTATAAGCACCATCACATATGTGCTTTCATGTTACAGGCAATTCTCTCTTGAGTGGAATCTGTCAAAGTTTGCCTAACCTCCGGACTCTGCATCCATGCTGACTGACCAGCAAGTGAGAACAGACCCAGGAACTAGGGCCAGAGAAGCAGGGCACACAGGAAATGTGGGGTGTTCGGGAGCAGCGGAGTTGGTGGGGAGCGGTGATGAGGGCAGCACATGGCTGGGACACACGCCAAAGACAGAAAGAGAAGGGCGGTGGGGGGAGAGAGAGAGACAGAGAGAGAAGGAATCCAAACCTCATGGTGCCTAAAGCAAAATGCTCAGGGAGCCCCGAGATCAGGGCGTAGCAGCAAAGGTGGTCTGATTGCTTCTCTCAGACTTGCTCCCACAGTCCCTCACACAGATGCCTTTGAATAAACAAGCTACTTGGCCCTGAAAGTAGGAACGGGGCTTTGTCAGTGTTCATCCTTCCCAGCTGGGATCTGGGGTTGGGGAATGGACAGGTGCATCCATGGCTGCAGCAGACTGTGGAGTGCTCTCCCCGGGCACTGACGGGACCCTCCTCCCTACACATCCTCACCAAGACAAACATGCCCTGGAACCCAGAGCACCACCACGACCCTATTCTATGGTACACAGACCATGTAGCAGTCCCTCCTCCAGTTTCCCCCTGTGGAAAACAACCCACATACTGCTGCCACAGCAACTCAACATACACAACCAAATCAAACTGTGTTCCTTCTGGAGTCCCCTTGGCTCCTACAGGATTACGTGTACAAATGGTGAAAAGCCTGTGGAGAGAAAGCTGAAGTCTGGCTGAAGTCAGACTACACCCTGAGGAGCTGGTGCAGGTGGTGACAGGACTGAATTTTAATATTGGTTCTTCTACTAATTAGTGTGACCTTGTGATGGTTATTTAACCTTCCTGTGCTGGGTTTCCTCATCTGTAAAATGAGGATACAGGTAACATCTATTTTATAGAGCCACTGTGAAGTTTTAAATAAAGTAATGCATTTAAAGAAGCTGAACTAGTGCCTGGCATATATCAGTATATTTTAGGCATTATCTTTAATATTATTTTCCATAATAGTGTGGCAAGTGAAAAAGAGAACGAGCATTGAAGTCAGTCCTAAATTAGAATCTTGATTCAAGTACTTATCAGCGGTGTGACCCTGGACAAATCAGTTTTTCTGATCCCCATTATCCTGATCTGTAACTGGGCATAATAATGGCTGCCTCACAGAATTTTCATGATTAAGTAAAATAATGTATGTGAAACACTTGAACAGTGACCAGCACCTAAGAGATACTTAATACTCTTTTTCCTCCCAAGGCCATTCATCTGTAGACAGTATATAAAAACAACAAACAGCTTCTGAAGTAAACAACTACAGTTCTTTTCGGACTGTGATCCACTACTTATGTACAATTGGAGTCCTTACCAAAGCTTTAATTAAAATCCTGACTTGTCTCTGTTGGCCCTACTGTATTTGTTGTTCCCCTTCTTATCCCAGTGAAATGCCTGGTTTTTTTCATTTGTATTTTTATCATGGTTAGGCCAGGCAGGAGCTTACTAACTCATGCTAGGCTCCTAAGCTGTCCGTGCCCTCAGCTGCTCACCATTGGTCCTTTCCAAGAAGGTCCAATCTTGAGGTCCAGCAGGAGGAGACTGTCAAACTACCCCAACAACATTCCCCTTCCAAAGTGAAAAGGGGCTAGTGAACAGCGGGCCATTCACTCTAAGATATTTTTACACACCTGTTATTACTAGTGTGCTAGGCACTAAGAGGGCATCAAGAGACATAATTTGTGGTCCCTCTGGTAGGATACAACTAATACTGTTCTCAAATTGCCCAGGTACAACAGAAATTAGGGCAGTTTTGAGAGGAAGAGCGAGCACGTGAATTAAGGACCCTCATACCTAATCAAATGAGGTTAAGAGAATTTTATCTGTTCCCCTATAGTCTGGAGTTATCTAGGTAGCCAATCTACCTAAAACAAAATAAACAAATTTCAAAAATATGAAAAAGAAAATTAGCAGATTGGAAGGGAATTTTGCAAGGCTTAAGATCCAGAATAAATATTTGAAAGAAATAAACAGAAAAATAAGCCAAAACAAATTAAATAGGCAAAAAAAAAAAAAAATCTTAAACAGGTAAGTCACAAAAGAAGAAAGCCAAATGGTTAATGATCATATGAAAAGAGGACTCCATTAAAAAAATTAAGGAAACTTTTCAAATAGAAGGCCAATTTGTTATAGCCACCTTACTCCTAATTCCTAAGAGCTGCTGGCAAAGCCACCCTCATCTAAAAACATGTTTGGGGAAAGAATTTAATATTTCTTAATATCCATTAAATATGATAAGGCATAGTTAGTGATATTCGTTAGGACAAAATATACCAAAACATACTGGGTCAATTTTTCTTAGACCCAAAGAAAAAGTCTTTATAAACCTTTATCCAACAAAACACAACCAATCCGAACAAATACTAGACCTGTAGCAAGTGAAAATATCAGGCAAAAGAACAGTGGTCAGACATTTATTTCTACTAGCTTTCTTTTATACTCAAGAAATACCAAGTTTCAAGAGAGTTTCACAGGGACACAAATCCAAATTTTTACTAAACCCTCAAAATTCACTGTCTCACAGCTTCCCCCTCCTTTCCAAAGCTTAGATTTAGAAAAGGGTCAGTTAGGTAAACGCTTCTCTGAATAGTTACAATGTTAAGAAAAAAATAAATCCTTACTTGATGCTGCTGCAATCATCACCAAATTTCATTCACAGTTGATATTCTTGCATAAACTAACAAAAATTATTTCACTGATATAAATTCTCATGTAACTACTTCGGAGAGTTTCACATAATGTTACATTTACCATAATAATTTACACAATATAACTAGTATTAAGCAGCTAAATTTTTTGTTCTCTTGAAAAAGGGAAAGAGCACTATTTTAAGTTAATAGTATGTTTCTGAATATGACACTACAAGGCATTCTTAAGGAGGTATGTAATACAGACGTTGATAATTTACCAAATTCACTGTGATCAATTCTTTTATAAAAATTCACAGGAACTGTTAATGAAAGCAAATGTTAATTTACTATTATTTTACCCTTTCCTTCTCCTGCCATCTATTAGAACCTAACTTATTGAAAATGTAATTGTTAACAGTATTTCTTTGCAAATGTTATACTGCATCGACTGTATAATTATCTTTCAGACTGCAAATTTTCAGCATACCTACATACTTTATTGTACATTTTACATATACTTAAAATGGAAACTCAATGGTCAAGTAAACAAAAAAGGTACTCTTCAGTTTAAAAAATTCATCAAGCATAATAAATTCAATTAGACACAGTATGAGGTTTTCCTCAAAGCCATACAATAATAACACAAGTATTGTATTGTTCAAATATTCTCATTGTTATACAGGTTGTCACGTTTCACTTTTAATAGGAACTGACTCAAAGAGACCTTGGAACAAAAGTATCCTGACCAAGTCGTAGCTCCCCGAGTGTCATGCTAAAAAAACATTGCTCGCCAACTCACACAATTCAAACAATCAAATCAGAGAACAACTCCTTCTTTATTGACAGAACAAGGCACACTACTTTCCTGTGTTCAAGTGATGCCACCTAAAAAATAATTAAACAAGAACAACTAAAGATGCAATATTATACTAATATGAATACCAATCATTTTTAAACTGATCAGTTAGAGCTTATTCACTGAATGATATTTTTGTGAGTTTAGCAATGATTCCAACTTTAGTTGAAAACAAATGAAGTGAAATTCCTTAAAGCAATTTCAAATGCTGGCAATCTTCTTTATTAAAAATATAAAACTAAAAATGACTCAACCCATCACGACCAAATCCCACTAGGAAAGAAGTGATGTGATTAGGTAGAAAATGAAACCTTATTGAAACTAAGATGATTAAAATAAAACAGTACCTTCACAATAAAGATATCACAAACAGCTGTATTCTTTAAAATTATTCGTTCAAGATATAATTTGCTCTCCTGCAGTGTCAGATGCTAATGCAACCAATTTTATACAATCTAAGCACTATCTACAGATGCACCTTCTGTTTTTAAATCAGCAGGAACCACTGACCAGCATAAGCAGTATTCCTAACTAGATAATCAGCAAATGTGTAAGGCCTGACTCCCCCAAATACACATTTGATCATATAACTGCTTCAAAAAATTCACAAGACTACAAACAACTACCACACACTAAACCTAATTCAAAAGGGATCAGAAAGTCAGTTATTGCAGTCATTATGCTGCAGACCAGGAGGAACTTCTCTTAACTACCCCTGCTCCCCAAACAAAAAGGGGGAAATTGCTTTAATTTAGTAAAAGCATGCGTTCTAAGAGAATTCCTAAAGCCAGGCATTGCTATGACCTATCTAATTTTCCAAACTGACCTATTCTCTTTTATTATATAATATTTAACAAAATGAAGCTACGCATATCTATAACTTAGTCTCCTAGGACAAGTTAGCAATCTGTACAAAAAAAAGATACTGTAATAACTCAAAAAGAATAGAAAAATGTACAACGATATGTTCAGAGGATAAGGACAAAAGAAACAAAAATTGAACACCTATTTGGCAATGGACCCAAAAGTGACTTATAACATTTTGTTTTTTAATCTTCACAACAATCCTATGAGATAGGCACTATCATTCTTAATTTACAGATGAAGAAACCGATTCTTAGAGGTTAACTGATTTCCCCAAATTTAATCTCAAATTTGTAGGACTCCAAAATCCAGACTCCAAGTCTGCACCAAGTTCTCCCCACCAAGAAAAAAAAAGGGGGGGGGGGTGAAGGAGGGTGAAAATGGCTTTCTGGGCTAGCCTGAGAAGTTATTATAAATGCTGTGGATGAAGTTATTTTTAAGAAGATTTATAATGCCAAAGAAGCATTTTACAAACCTATTTAATACAACCTTTTCTTAAATTGGAAGTGTTTAGTACATCAAATATCTGTGGCAAATATCAGGAAATAATTTGGAGGAATATAATTGCCTGATCCTGTCACACTACCCTTGAGGGCCACAAAGTGATTCATTTCAATAGTTTCTTGAATAGAGCCAAACAGCACGTTACTTTGAGTTCACAAAGCACTGTACAGTTGTCAAAGAACTTTCTTTCACTTTAGAATTCAAATCCTCAAAACAATCCAGAGAAAAAGTTCAAGGACTACAGTGGATACATAAAAGCAGAAAATAGAGGTTTTCTAACACCAACAGCAGTACTCATCAGTCACCCCCCCCCCCCCGTGAACTCTCACCCCATCCCCTCTTAGGGGCAAACACGTGACCACTGGGGCTGGGAAAAGCTTTGGCCAGCTAACTGGTCTCTCACTTGTGATGCTTCTTCAAGTCTAGAAGGAACAGGGCATATTGCTGGAAGAACCCCATGGGTTCCAGAGAGATTCCTACCCTCCTCCAGAAATACCCCGTCTCTCCATATAAGCAATTCCAGATGTTCCTTTTATCATTTCAGAGATGATATAGTTGAGTTTTAGAGCTTAGGTTATTAATAAGGGCACAAAGTAAGTGGCAGGGACTTAACACTTACTGAGACCCAATCTAAGACTTAGACCCAATCTTTGGCCTTCAAGAATAGAGATTATTACCTTCCTTAGAACAGCTCTGAAAGATAACTCATCTGTACACCAAATTACCATAAGAAATGTAAAATTACTGCAATTTCACTGTAGGAGATTACAAATAGCATGTTGGTCCACATGCCGGGGAGTCTGAAAATATGTAGATCCTTTTATAATGATAAGTTGATCAACTTTTAAATACATTAGACTTTTTACACCCAAAAAAGTATTACTCACAAAATAATTACCTTAACAAGGTAATAAACTTATTTCAATGTTAATTTGTTTGGGGAATCCTCCAGAGACTTTGGAATATTCATTTAAATCTCTCATACTTTCCTACTTGGAATAAAATGGACACAGTCTTCTGGCCTTAAGAATGTGCCAACCCTTTGATTAGGTAATTCAACTTCTAAAAATATATTAAAAGGAAATGTTAATAAATGTACATAATGATGGTCATTACAATATTGTCTATAAAAGCAAAACTAGGCAGCCTATTTTATAAGGGATTGATAATTATGATGTCTTTATATGATGAACTACAATATATCCATTAAAAATCATATTATAGACTAGAAGTTCTCAAAGTGCAGTCCCTGAGCCAGCGGAATAATCATTACTTAGAAATTTGTTAAAGGCTTATACCAGACCAATGTAACCAAATTCTGGGCATGGGGTCCAGCAAACTGAGCTTTAAAACAAGCTCTCCAGGCGACCATTGCACACTTAAGCCTGAGAACTATGGAAGAACAGTGTTTAACAACAATCTACTGAGGCTTTTCCTCTACCCAAATTTTCAAGTGTAGCATTACTATACAATCCTCTGCCTCCTTTGCTTAAAATCACACACCAGACATTTTGCTTTTCTGAGTTTTACAAACAATTTTCAATGGAAGTATTCTAACTTGAAACTTAAAAGATTATTCTATTTTTTAAATAAATTTTAATTTATTCATTTTAGAGAGGGAGGAGGGAAGGAAGTGGGAGGAAGAGAGAGAGAGAGAGAGAAACACTGATTTATTGTTCCACTTATTTGTGCATTCACTGGTTGATTTTTGTAGGTGCCCTGACGGGAAATCAAACCTGCAACCTTGACGTATCAGGACAATGCTCTAACCGACTGAGCAAAAGGATTATTTTTAAAAATAAATTCACATTGTTCATGAAAACTAAGTAATACATTACTTAGCGATACCTACATATATGGTAAAATGATCATTAAAAGGAAATAAGTTTTAAGTGGGGTTGCAGTGGCTCTCTGGGAGTGGGAGTGGTAACAGGAGGGCAGATTCAAGGACAGAGCACACAGAAGGCTTCAAAGCCTTAGAAGTGCTCTACTTAAGCTACACTGGTAGACTGTCCTCAAAGGTATCACCAGTAATTAGTCCTGTCTCTATGGCACATGCCATTTCGCCCACCAAGTGTGGAACCTGTTTCCCCTCTCCTTTGGCTGACTTCAGGGCTGGCTTTCAACAACAGAACACAGGAAATTGCGCTGAGCCACTTTTGGGCCTAGGACTGTAGAGGCTTGGCAGCTCTTACTTTCACCCTTTTGGGATCTGGTAGCCATGTATCTCAGGCTGGACTTCTGAATGAAGGGAGAGGCCACACAGACCAAAGGTCAGCCAGGACCCAGCTGTTCAGCCACCCAGGTGAAGAACAAGACACATGAGTGAATCCATCTTGGACATTTGAGCTCGCAGCTGAATGAGTGACTCCAGCCGACACCTCACAGGGCAGACCTGCCTTGGAAGGCCAGCCAATCCACAAAAGCAAGATAAATAATACATCAGTGTTAAGTTTTGAGGTGATTTTTCTAGGCGGTGATAGATAACTGGAAATAAAAAATTTTGTTGCTGTTTTCTACATTGTGCACATGATAGTATTTTGTAGGGTTAAAGTCTTAATGCATAAGTCATTTACATCCAAGTGAATCATATAACATTCTCTATTCAAAATATAAAAATTGATTTTCTTATGAGATTTCAAAACATGGCAGGAGCAACAGCACCATCACTGATAATATATCTCAGTTTCTTTATCATAAATAAGACTAGTCTGTACTTTTCTTTTTATCTTAACATTTTTGTATTTGGGTTATAACAATTTAGTAAAGTGAAGAAGCATGCCATAGAGAAACATATTTTGGAACAGTTTAAACAGCACAGGCATTCTCTGAAAAGATGTGAATACTGACTAGCAAAACCATCTGGAACTGGCAACTTTTTAGGAATAGTGTTTAGACAACTTTATCAAATTCCTCTGTGTGAATACTGTTCCAGGTAAGTTTTCTCCCTTTTATTCCTTTTTTTTGGTAATGTGTATTTTCTTTAAAAATACTCATTTCACCTCAAATTCATCATAAAAAAACATACACAGTATTCTCTTAAGGATAAACAGACAATAGGCTGAAAATATATACATAATAAATAACAAGAATTATCTCTGAGTGTTGGAAAATTTTTACAGTGCACTTTATAGTCTTTATTTCCCAAATATTGCAAAATAAATGTCCCATTTTTTAAATGAAAAAGAATGTAAAGACTAAACGAGAAAGCATTATTTAGCTCCTGTTCTCAAAAGAGGACAGCATCTGGCTCCCCGGTCTGCAACGGCTGACAGAAGTCAGTCATCAGAAAACATGAAAACAACTCTGATTTAACCACAATCTTTTATTTTTTTTAAGTATATTTTATTGATTATATTGTTACAACAGTTCCAATTTTTTCCCCTTTGCTCCCCTCTGCCCAGCAACACCCCTCCCCCAGCAATGCTACCCCCGACCCCAGACCACAATCTTTTTTTATGGAAGATTAGAGGTAACAATTTCAATTACTTGAGCATTTGCCACTAATATCTCTAAAAACAGATTAACTGTAAGGAAGAAGACAGTCTATGTTTGCCTGAGATTTCACATGATCCCCGTAATAATTTTGTTTCATCAAGTCTGTAAGAGTTCCAAACAGACCACTTAACAGGACTGCCTTCTCTTGCCTTTTAAAATTCACTGCTGTCTCTAGCTTTGCGGGGGACGGATCTAGTCCTGCAGCCCAACAATCTGCAGAGGACAAGCACACAGGATACCATCCCAGTGGGCACAATAATGCAGCGGCAACCGCAAGCTCTAACCCTCCCCTTGCTTCTATTATCATAATTTATGCATCCTTGGAGACTGGCGTATGAAACAATGATTAATGCAAAGAAAGCCAACAGCATCAAAGGTTTGGAACTGACCACTAGCCTTAAAGAGAAAATCATAGTTCAGTTATACCAATGTTTATCAAATTTATATAAAAATTATTTACCAAGTTACCACAATAATAACTATTATCATCTTAATCCCTAAAAGCTTTGGTTTCCTTTTGTCTGGGTCTTACTATGATCCAATATATAATCTGGGTTTTTAGTTATCTGTATAGCATTTAATTTTATCAAACTAATACTACTAGCCTATAAAGTCACCAGGGCAATAAAATTTAATAAGAGCACTAATTTGAGCTATTAGAGAATGTCATTATGAAAGACATACTATAATGGCAAGATCATCATTATATAGTTTATATAAGACAGGTGTCACCATAATAAATACTAACAATATTGGAGATATCTTTTCCATACAGCGGAAAAGGCCACGGTTTATAACATAGAGAAGTACAGGTTACTTTCAAAACTATTCAGGTCAAAAACAGATACGGGCTCTATATAAGGGGGAAAAAACCATCAATGCCAGGAGGTCTGGTGATGCCATTGATGCCTAAGGAGGATTCTAGGGCCTTGGATGCTATAATGAGTCAGCAAAGCTTTATGGAATTACGTTGCTTAAAAAGCTGGAAAGCAGTCTCCTTTAGCTGCCCCAACTTAAACACAGTGTTGCCTAGAGGCTACACTATACTGTGCTGTACCAACAACAGGGGCTTCCAAACCTCTTTTACCCATTAGCCACATTAAGAAATATGTTGTATCTCTACCCGATACACACATACACCCGCAGATTAAACATTTCAGGAATAACACTTTTCCTTACTATATGTTATTTTCTCTGATAAGTTACTCTATTCCATTTCATTATTAAATATTCACTTCAAGAACTACTACACTGACTTCAATACCCAATAATGGGTCACAACCTATAGTTTGAAAACTACTGGCAAGCCTTTCTTAATGCTTAGTAGATAGAGGAAAAAAGAAGAAAGGAACAAATACTACGAACTCACTATGTGTCACATGATATACAATGAGATATCATTTATGTCCTAATTTATTTCTCACACCAATCCTATAAGACAAGTAATGTTCTTTCATTTCAACAAAAATATGCATTTTCAACAAATGTTTTCTAAGTACTCATGTGCCAAGTAGTACTGTGCTAAACTTTGGCAATAACTGAGCAGTGAACAGAATATACACAACTTATGCCTTCAAAAAACTAGAGCCCAGCCCTGGCCAACGTGGCTCAGCTGACTGGAACATCATCCCATAGCCAAAGGGCTGCAGGTTTGATTCCCGGTCAGGACGCACACCTAAGTTGCGGATCTGATCCTGGTCCAGACACATATGATCCCCGGCCCGGATACAGAAGGCAACCATTCAATGTTTCTCTCACTTCCTCTCTCCCTTCCTCTCTCTCCAAAGCAATGAAAGAAAAGAAAAAAATCTCAGCTGAGGATACAAACAAACAAAGAATAACAGGAATCCATGGAAGAAGATATTGAATGGGAGATAAATCCTACAAAGGAAGCGCATATATACGAGAGCACACAGCAGGGAGACCCAACTTAATCGGAGAGATTAGAAAGGCTTCCTGTAAAAATTTTCATATAAGCACAGATTTCCAGGAGGCAAAGCAACTGTATAGACAAAAGTTCGGAAAAGGCTAGTGGTGTGAGCAAAGGGAACAGCACTGAGTAGAGGCAGATTTGAGACAGGAAGGAATTTGGGTCAAAAGAAGAAATAAACAAAGGCCAGTGTGATGATGACTGAGGGCGAGGGAAATGAAGCCAGAGAAGAGGGCTTCACAAGCCAAGTCACAGGGGGTCTCACAAGGCACATTAAGGACTTTGGTCTTCATTCAGGTGTAAAAGGAAGCCACTGAGATGTCTTGAACGAGAAGGAGTGGGAGGCAGGAAGAGGATCAGATATGTTTTCCAAATATTATTCTGGCTAGTCTGTGGAGAATGACTGGAATTAGTCACAGCTGCATACCCAGTTTAGTTAGGGGGCCACACAACTCTAAGATGGGCAAGCCGTGGAGGGGCATGATTTGGGGGAAAGATCCTAAGTTCAGTCTGAGATCCTATTACGATACAGTATGATATCGCACACCTAATAAAGGTCAATGGCAGAACTGAAATTCTACCAGGTTTATTTGATACCAAAAGCAAGTTCTTTCACAACACTGAAATGAAGAAGAGGACTGGGGTGGTGACAGTGAGTGATGAGTACAACACAGCATCAGCTGACAGTTATTGAACATCCGCAGTGGGCTAGGTGCTCACGACCACCCTGCTGAAGTAGCTGAGGCTTCGAGAGGTGACGTACCTTGCAGAAGCTGACAAAGGAACAGCACCAGGGTTGAAAATCAGATTAAGACAGATTTCAAAACGTATGCTCTTAACATCTAAATCATAGCACCAGCGTGGGGGTACCAATATCTTTAATGCCCATCACCTGCCAACAAGAGTTTGAAAGTTCTTTAAAAGCAGAGCAGTACTTGATTCATCCTTGTAAGTTCTACCATGATGCCTCATTAGTAAGGTTTGCTGAATGCAATGTGAAGAAAGTAAGTACTCGATTTGTGGTTCAATGAAATTTTAGGTATGGAAAATCACTGAGACTACATAACATTAACCTTTTTTTTTTTTTACAATGTGTTTAATTTAAATTCAAAGCACATATGTAACTGCAAAACTGAGAGGGCCACAAAGCGAAGAAAAGAAAGATGTCAAAATGGCAAAAATACTCTTCTAGATGGTTCTTACACAGTCCATACAATTTTTTTTTCTGATACAGCTAACCTCTCAATCTGTCTAAGGTACTACTAGAAACTGTTATTTTCTTTCAAAAAAAAAAAATTTTATCCATCTACTCCAGTATAAGACTAAATAATTACAAAATAAAACAAAATTCATCTCCTTACCAAACATTTACCCTTTTGGAGAAGAAGGTTAACTTCACTGTGTGGTACCAAATGATGAAATGACATTTCAGTTCAAGAACACCGGTATTACTCACCCATCTTTTATAAATCTGATTTAAAACTAGAATGAATAAAGTTATTTCAAAGTTAATCTCAAGGTATGTACAATAAGAAAGCCCTCTAAGAAAAAAACCTTGGCTCCCTTTCCCCAATAAATACTGAGCATCTTCTAAGTGTGCAAGAAGCAAGTTACCATATTTCATAAAATTTAAGAAGCCACTGAGAGTAAAATACACCAACAGCCTATTACTATTTCTGCAAAAAGAGAGGGAAAATTCATTATGGTACAATGGTTTCTTGTCATGTAAAATTAACTTACACTTATTGATTCATTTCTTTAGAATATATTATTTTCTATCTAACACTACTGTGAATACATAAAAAGTAAAATATAATCACAATAAATGAGTTAAATCATTCCTAAAATTTCTTCACATTCAGAGAACAATTCTTTTGAATCATTTTTCAATTCAGAGTCCTCAATCAAGGTTTTTCCATGCAATATCATCCCCTCTGCTACCAGGAGCACTTGGTGATGCAGCATTTCTTTAAAGAAAATTAAATGCTCCACTATTGCCTCCGAGACATTTTCCCAAGCTGCTGACACTCATTCTGTAATGGATGCTGATCTTACTAGAAAATGTCAACAAAAAGTTTTCAGATGAAAATCAGGATTCATATTCCTTTCTCAAATGGTCCTGAAACATCAATAGTTGCAGGTGTCCAATCATACCACCAGGACTAACAGCCAAGTTCTTCCATGCCTAGGCAGTGACATCATTAACAGCTGCCTGGCTTGCAGCAATTGCAAGACCCAATCTATTGTAAGATGCATCATGATTTCAGACTTTAAACTATGGGCGAAAAATGTGTCCTAGAATCAATGAAATGAGGTAAATTGGCTCTAATTATACAAGATTGTACCCTTATCACATGAAAGTCTCATCTGAAAAGAAAGATATGATTGGTTGTAATATTTGTACCCAATTTTTCATTGCTCCTCCTATTGGCATGTGACTTGTAGTGACCTTCTCTGTAGAAGTAGTAGCCAAAGTTTTGTGAATGCAAGTGACCTATGCCAATTCATAGCGAAAGCTTTACAGGCCATCATGAGAAAGGCATGTCCCAGATGAGGGCTGCCCCTTCGGCTTGGGTCCCTGAGTGAGGTTCAAAGCTGATCTTGGAGCACAGAAACAACCAAAATGTAGTACGGGAAAGTAACAGACTTTTGTTTTTCTCAGCCACTGAATTCCTGGGGCCCCTTCTGTTCATTTGTTAAGGCAGCATGACCTAGGGAAACTTTATTAATACGGAAGCTTCTTGAGATAAACTAGAGACTATAAAAAAATTATTTCCAAATGTCTGGGCCAGAAAATGTCCTATAGGCCATCACGTCCTCCCTGTTGCAACACATTTTCTCCTCTTCAACGTACTTCCAGACAACTCGTATCAAACCACTCCTCACACTGTATTTCATGCTACCCTGGATTCTCTTGGCTAAGGTTCTCAATACTGCGCCTCTCTGTTCATGTGCATCTTGCCACTCAGGCTTGATTCAAAATACCATCCTCTCATAGCTCTGCATCTAATCTATTCCTGTTCTCTACCATCACCTGACATCCCAGCTAGTGTGTCCCCAAAATCCTTCAACCTTGACACAAATTTCTTAACAACCATCTTACCCATTCATCAGATGTGAGTCTCAAATACCAACTATATTCTCTTAGTTGGAGGTCTATCAAAAAGTATCTTTAAAATTCATCTTTCACACTGATGATGAATCAAAGCAGTATGAAAACAGATAAAGTACTGTGAGAAACACTCACAATAAAACACCAGGACATAGGACTTGAGCAGCAAAGTGAGGCGTTTATTCACGAGTCTGCAGAGTCGGGCACACCGCCAGCCAGGAGCATGTGCGCGCCAAGTAAACAAAGAAAACTGGTTTTATACGAACGTGGTTAGCTCCCCCTCCCCTCTCCTTCTCCCCCATTTCTCCATTACTGGTTAATCCAGGTTCACAATCTAATGCAATTAACTACTTAATTAAGGGTGTGATTAACTAAAGGTGTGATATAACGTTAGTTATAGGTCTATCTCCAACTTATTTGCAAAGTTATCTAGTTACATCTTCCCATTTCTGTGTTTGGTGACAACAATCTTCCTCCTTTTGATCCCAGAGATATGTGTGAGGAGCTGCAGAATGTCATTTCCTCGCTCCTTTTCCATGATTCTTCTGTTAATTATCTCCTACTGGTTTGAGAGTCACTGGCTTCTTTATCTTTTATAGTACAACTTTAGAAATAATCACTTAAACCTAACTTTAAGCTAGAAATTAACTTCTATAATTCTAACAAACCCATGATAAATTATACAGTATGGATTGAAAATTACCTATAGAGAGAGATTTAACAAGAAATCAAAGCCTGTACTGTATAGTAAATACTTGTAAAATGATTTTTCTATTGAAAAAAAGCAAAATATAACTCAACTAATTATGTGGTTGGATACACATCCAATTATTCATGCATACAAAACTAATTATAGGTTTTCTGTAATCTATATTTTATACTCACACATACATAAAATAATACTCGTCCTATTTGGATTCATTCTATGTCACTTATATTTCCTGTGTACCTGCCACTGAATGTCAAGATACCTGTAATCCTAGAGTCCAATGTGTGAAAGAGAAAGCCTAGAACAATTATCTAGAGCCTCAGGGGAAAGATTTTGTTGTGATCTTGGACAACTTCATTAGCTTATTTAGGCATCAGTTTCCTTATAAGGAAGGCAGGGATAGTACCATCTTCCTCATGGAATGAATGTTATGGTTATGAAACAGTATAACAAATTTAAACCGCTGCCTGAATAAGTAACTCCATTAAAAATGCTAGCTGGATTTCCAATCCAGTTAAAATGAACTAGGACTTAGATCAATGTTCCTATTCAGAAAAACTAGAACACATGAATAAAATATATAAAGAACACCTGTTCAAAGGCATCAAAGAATTACCAAATAAAAGCATAAAATTAAACTTAGCCAAGATTCAGGAGAAGAAGAAATTTTCAAAAAAAAAAAAAAAAATTATTCTAGCATGAAGGGCCACATTTCTCAAGATGTGGGCTGATTCCAGGAGAGGCAAATAAAGGGCTAAAAGCTGATCAGAGGTTTCAAATCACCAACAAAGCAAAGAGGACAAAATTCAGGGTCCATAAAAGGAAAGGGGTCCTGGGACGCACCTCAGGCTTTGGGTTTGTACCCCAAATAATTACACCCCATAAGAAAAAGTGAAAAGGAAATTGATGAATCCTCATAGATACTGAAGCACATCTTCAAATCATCAAAATCCCTAACTGGAAAAGAAGGAAGGACAGGGTGAAGGGATGGGAGATTGCTAGCACTCCTGGCCTAGGGGCCAGAACTAACCATAAATCCTCACCCTAGGCCTTCAAATATATTTCCATTTTTGAATATACAATGACCGGCACTGCAGAAGAGTAGAGAAGGCATGATTTTTTCAATAAATAGTGCTGGATCTATTAAAGATCTATATGGCAAAGTAGTAAAAGAGAAAGAAAAATAGGCGGAGGAAGAGAAAGAAGCCACCGCCACCCTATACTTCATACCATTCAAAAAAATTTTAATTCCAAGTGTACTGCAGAGCTTCATGTGGGAGGTAAAATTAAATATTAAAACTTCTAGAAAAAATAGAGGAGAAAATCTTTTAGATCTCTGGGATAGGGAAAGAGTTTTAAAGCAGGACACAAAAAGCACTAACCATAAAGAACTATTAGTAAATTGGGCTACATGAAAAGGAAAAATTTCTGTTCAGCAAAAGACCTCATCAAGAGCCCAAAGATGAACCACGGAGTAGAGGATGACTCTAACATGTACAACCATCAATGGTCTTATATCCAGAATATACAAAGAACCCTTACTTAACAAAATAACAAGATAATCAAACAACCAAAAAATATATTAAATGATGTCCAACTTCACTAGTAATCAGGAAAACGCAAACTAAAACCAAAATGAAATACACTACACACCATCAGACTGGCTAAAATTAAAAACGCTTAAGTGCAAACTGGTTCGATCACATTGGAAAACTGTTTGGCATGTTACACTTAAGTTAAACATGCACATACACTATGACCTAGCAATTTCACTCCCAACTAAATGTGACCTGGGTGGGGATTACATGGAAGTTTTAACTTTTTGGTAATTCATCAAGCTATTAACTTATGATTTCTACATTTTCCTGTCTGTTATGCCTAAATAGGTTTTCTAGACATAAAAACAAAAATGATTAGTTGAAAAAAATCAGAATGTTGCATGTTTGGCAGCCAATTTTCTTTACTAAAATCCTTGGGGGGAAAATGTGAAATTTCCTATAATGATCAAATGAGGACTCTATTAATTCTGAATCACCAGGATGTACTCTGAGCTTAAAAGGCATAATATATGTATTTCAGAAATAGGTTAGCAGAAAAAGTCATCAGCTTCACCAGCAGTGAAGATTTCTGAATTTGCCATGTGTTTGATTTAATTGAGGCAAAAAAGAAAGGAAGGAAGGAGGAAGGAAGGAAGGAAGGAAGGAAGGAAGGAAGGAAGGAAGGAAGGAAGGAAGGAAGGAAAACAAAACATTATTTTCTGCACCTAAGCTTTCAAGTGGGCAAGTGAGGAAAATTCATCTTTCAGACTTTAAAAAGATCAGTTGTATTGATAACTCATATCAATGAATCTGAAAACCAGTTTTAAGCTGAATACAGTTGTTTGTTTTATATTATTACTACTGTTAAAAGAATGACTGCTTGATTTTTATACCCTTAACACAAATTAAGACATTTTGAAGTTCCTTTGCCAAAAGAAAAATAGATAAAAGGAACCTACTTACTCTAAATTTTTATCAAAATTTGTCCCCAAAATTTAACCAAAAAAATTAATTCATTCAACACATAAGTCATCATTTTATGGTAACAACACCACTATCAGGAGGAGAGGATTATTTCCCCCATTTTGTAGATGAGAAAAATGAGGCTTAGGTAAGTCAAATAACTTGCATAGTTCACACAGAGGGGCCTTTAATCAGCTCTTGTGTGTGAAAGGTCAGTTCTCTATTTTGTGTCATTTTTTTTTAATCTTGAAATTTTGAGCCTAAGTACTATGCAAAGCAGGGAATGTGCACATATATTACACACACACACACTCATAAGAGTTTTGAAAACAAAAACCGTACTCACATCTGCAAGCCCCCTGTATAGCACTGCACCCGAAAGAGCTTAGGTTTGCTCCAAGAAACAAAACGGACCTCTCAGTGATAGACCAGCAAGCCAAAGCACTGCATATAGTAAGTCTACAAAGCATTAACTGGATTAATTAACAAGGGATTTGAGAGGCAGCTTGGAGCTAGGAAACCAAAACACTAAATTGTTTAAATACTTTGGCAAAAGATCAAGGTTTCTAGGCAGCACTGGGTCTCCTTCCATCCTTTCCATTCCATGTTTTAACACATTTAACCTGTCTGAGGTACTTTTTCATGAGATATGAATGACACTGTCAAAATACCAAAAAGAAAACTGAATTCAAAAAATGCAGCAAGCTGTTACCAATTCTGCCAACATGCAAGAGCCCAGGCAACATTAATTACAAATCAATCGCTAGGACATAAACAGCTCTTATCACTGGTAAACTCTCCCTCTAAAATAATTTGCTGTACAGAAAGAAAAAAAACAAAGCAAATGTCTCTTCTATTATACTTGGTGACCTAATCAGGACAAAGAAACGAAATAAAAGAGGAGAGAAAGCACCAAATGACAAATGTGAAAAAGGAATCCTAGCTAGATGAACGCCTGGAATGCTACAAGAACAGCACTATCGTTTAGAAATAATGAAGAGGAAGTGGTCAGGGTAGGGACACTTACTGAATGGGTTTCTGGTTTCCAGGAAGTAAGAATTTTTACAACGCAACTGATTTTCACAAACACATATGGCAGCAAAATGATAAAAGAAAGCTTTCAACTATAGAATCACGGAGGGAAAAATCTGTTGTCCCTCTAGCTTTATGAGGGCCAAGCACACACATACCACCCCCCTATCCCCACCACACACAAATACTTAATCGTAAAAATAAACTGAAAAATCAAAGGGTCCTTCCCAAAGTCTAGTTAATCTAGACTGCCCAGAAACTACTAATTTCCTTCACTCTTTATATCTTGGATATCTCCGAATTTTCCTCTTAATTTCCATAAAATATTAGAAAAAATCTAAATACCTTTCTACAGCAAAAAATCTCAAAATGCCACTCCTCCACAACACATTTCATGTAACCAATGGAAAAAAATAAGTAGAAGGAAATCACTAACTTTCTATCAAAATACATCCTGATTTCCATTAGACCCACTGGGGTTTCCATGAATATAGGGTATAAAAGCGGGGAGTACTCCAGCTAGGAAGCCTGGCAAAAGCCATGTTGATTGGGGCAGTTTTCTTTGCCTCCAGCAATAAAATGACAAATATGCTCCATCTTGCAGTTATAGATTAAAGATCCTATTTATAAAGTATCCAGCAGGACACATAGTAGGTGTTTAGCAGTTACTATTATTTCTTCTTGGCTTAGGCAGATGATATATCTAAGTTTCAAGGACAATACAAATTCTTTGCTGAATCAGAAGTTTTATTGACAATTACATACACAAGGCACTGACAGGTCATGGGAGGTTGCTGTATGTCGATCATGAACACAATTTACCCAAGTATGTCCAACGCACTGTCTCCAAAGAGTTCACAACACTCTCACATCAACTGTGAACTTTCAAAAAATAACTGTGAGGGAAGGCTAATGGGCACTAATGCCTCCGGGTTCACATATGAATTAACAAGACTGAAGAAAATCAGAGAATTAGTGCAGCCAAGCTCATGAAAATTTCCTGAATTGATGTGTTTAATTCAAGAGCCTTGGCTGCCTGTAATTTTTTAAAAAATAACACACTTATATATTCAAACAACAAAATTATAAAAAAAGAAAAATATGGTTAAAAAAGGAGCTAATATAGTTTTTTTAATTAGAAAAGAATATACAAATAAAATTCCCAAAAGAAGTGTCCCAAAAGAAAGGTAGGTAGGTAAAATGTATTGTACTTTGGCTTCGAGTTTTTAATACTTTGCATTATAGGATTTTTTTGAAGTGACTTAATATCACACATTATTCATTTCAAACTTGATGAAACACTAAAATAGTATTACATTCATTGCTATTTTAATGTAATTTTAATGTCATATAAATAAAAATGTGTATTCACCATACTTTTTAAGAAGTTCTGTTTCATTTAACAGAGGCTAATTGACCAAAACAGTAATATAAAATGTTTAGAAATATTTATTGCACAAAACAGGCTACAACTCTATTTCTGTTATCTTCTCTAGCTCTCTCAGAATTTATTGAATACCTACTATGAGTAAGGCATTCTGCATACCTTATATCATTAAATTTCTTAGGCCATTAAATTCTCAAAAGAACCTTAAAAATTCTGTATTATGGATGAGAAAACTGAAATCCAAAATAATTAAGTGTCTTGCTCAATCAAGTCAGTTTACTTGCCACTGAAGAACAGGATTTAAACTCCAAATTCAGTGCAAAGCCTTTGCATGCTACTCTCTTATATTCCGACATTCTCTGTAATTAAAATAGATACAACACCCTCTGCATTCACAGACACCAGGGCCTCATCAATCAACAAAGACACTCCACAATTAGCTCCCCCGACCCCCGTTTGCTCCCAAAAGGACTGAGCACCTTTCAACAAACCGGGTCGCAAAAACACAACTTTAAAATACGTTGTTGCATCAGCACAACCCAGAAATAACCAGATGCTCCTATCCAGGAGTAAAAATATGGATATAAACACACATACATAGCTTTTCTGAACATTGAAACACTAAACTATTTTTAAATTGTCTTTCAAAACTCTATAATTCCTATAAAGAAAAGCTGCAAGCACCATTCAGGAGTCCTGACCCTATCAATGCCAATTTCATCCTACACTTCAAGGTCAGAACCTCTCTTCCTAGAGACCTCCCAAGAAAAGGCAAAAATTAAGAAAGTTGAAAATCTGGTCAAATGTAAAGACCAAGAAAAACACTTAAATCCAGCTAATGTAACCTGGAGGCATAAAACATACACACCAAGGCAACTTCTACATTACTCTGAGACCATTCTTCGCTTTACCGACTGCCTGTGAGTAGATTCGCCACACAGAAGCACATGTCGTGACAAAAAAATTTACTAGCTTTATTCCTCATATCAAGGCTTTAGGATGGACCCCATTAATAATCCCATTTTACAAATTAAAAAATAAAGAGCTAACTCACGCAGCCTATCATCACACACCTTATATATGGCTGCACATGAACTAGAACTCATGCTTTTAACTGAACCACACTGAAGCAAAACCTTGTTTCAAAAGAGAAGCTGAACATTCCAGAACACAACTGAAAGTCATGCAGCCTATCATCACACAGCTTATAAATGGCTCTAACTGAACTAGAACTTATGTTTTGAACTGAATGATAGTAAAGCAAAACCTTGTTCCAACAGGAAAGTGGAACATTCCAGGACACAGCCGAATCATTCTTTTCCTTAAGCAAAGATATCACAGACATGACATAGTGGGAAGACACAGGCCTAGCACTGAACCACTGAGCAACCCACTACTCACTAGCTGTATTACCTTAGAGCAAGTTACTTAGCTTCTCCATGCACTGGTTTGCAACAGCTATAAAATGGAGACAAGAATTCACATCTTACAAGCGCCAAGAAAAGAAAAATACACACACAGGAGCACATATACGTATAATTTGTATATATACATACATACGTATGTATATATATAAAGCAAACAGAAGTTCCACAGATGTCATATCCACACTCTTATCTATCCCCTTGAGTTTGCTCCATTTCAAAACTCAATTATAACATAAGAAGAATGAAGGTGATAATGATGACTGTTGAGGAGCAAATGCAGAATCTACTAGTACTTGAACCAGGTCATTAGAAAATTTAAATACTGACAAGTGAGGAAATAGCCATGCCAAGAGTCAGCCAAATGGGCCAAATCTTAACATTGCAAAAACTTCCTTAAACTGCATTAGATATTTCTGCCAACTATTCAACGTGGCCCCTGGAAGAAAACCCAACTAAGAAATTTTTTCTGTTAAAAGGCAGTTTCCTTGCACAGCTGCAAGCAGGATCCAATTACAGACTAGGACCCTTGGGGAGTCTTCCCTTAGGAATCTCATTCCCAGAGAGAATGGTATCACCTACCTTCAGTGATAAACCCCCAACCCTCCCATCATTTCCTCAGTTTCCAAAAACTGCAGGTGTCTAAGGTAGTTCATAAATTTTTATTTGCAGGGAAGTCCTTGACCCACTTAATAAAACTTATCTTTATGTGTATTATCACCTCCACAAAAGGCCACACATGGGGCAAGAGCCATGTCTTATCCATCCAGACATGCTTCACTCTCTGCTCACCCCTGGTCCCCAGAAAAGGCAGTGCAGCGTAACACCTGGCTGACCATAGGCATCACCCAAGGCCTGCACTGAGCCACATGCTCTATCCTGGGAAAAGACACATGAAGTGTCTGCTAGCCATGGGAAGCCAAAGTTGAAAGATCATATAGTCTAAGTATGCCAAAATGAACCATTATTGATATAAGTAATGACCCAAGGAAGCCAGTAGAAGAAAGAAGGAGAATGAGCAAAGAAAGCCAGAATGAGAGAAATGGAGTCACTCCTGTCCATGACTTTCCAGTTCTATCTAGTTTGTCCTCATGAAGCCCAGCTGCAATTTGCTTCCTGCTCTTCCCTGTACAACCCCTCCACCGCCATCCCTGCCCCTCTTGAGCTAGTTTTAGTGAAATTCTACTACTTGCATTCAAAAAACGTGTAACAAGGACAATGCCTGGCACACAGAAGGGATTCAATTAAACACATTTAAAAAAAACAGGAGTACAAACCTTATAAACTACCTGATGTGAGATCGGCAGTCCCACAATTACAGTTCCCTCAACAGACAGGCCAATTTCCCTTAATCCACTTACCAAATAATTGTTGAAGAAATAAACAGTATTTGACATAACATGACACTTTATTCTAATTTATCATCTAATAATAATTAAGCATTCAAAGCTTACAATGAAAGCACAGCTCTGCAGTTCATATTGTTCTTTTAAATTGAATAATTTGGAATCCTGTGAAGAGTTCCACCTTACAGCATATTCCCTCATTCTTGTGCAAATACAATCTGTCTATCAACATATTAGCATTTCAATCACCCCTGCTTTTTTCATAACTGGGAGAAGCTGTCTTCATTTATTCCTATTGAGCATATACACCTATGAATTATTTCTAAAGCTAAGTAGTAAAGTTGAATTTAAATCCAAGTAAATGAGAAACTGAAACTATTTTCAAATATAAATATAGGACAGTGGTTCCTGTTACATACTCCCAAATATACATATGCTCTTCAATGAGTAATCTACTTTAAGCTGAAAATAATTTTTTCTGAATTAAGTTGTCATTTTTTTTTTTTAAGAATTCTGCATCAATTTATATTCCTAGGGTAAATATATCCACCATTCAAATAAAAAAATTTAAGTCCTTTTTAAGCATCCCTTTAAGGCACTGACCATAAATGGTGTAATTTGCCTGGACATCATTAAAATGTAAAGTTAATGGGGATTCAGCTGAAAACAGAAGGAATGTAACCTATTTTCAGGCAAAAGTTCTAACACAGCAATCAGAGGAAAAAGCTCTTTGATGTTTCTTTGTCTCTTCTCATTAATTTTTTTTGTCTCAAAAAAAAAAAGACTATTTTAAAAAATACACCAACGTTTAAACATGATAATTATAACAGAACTCCAATGAGGCCATTAGAATTTTGTTATAAGATAAACAAGAGCGAGTCATGTATTCATGGGGGTGACACCACCTATCTGGCAGAGTTGTTATGCGGTTCAGAGATACTGTCAGTAAAGTGTGCAGCAGCGTCACCCACACACAGAAGGTACTCGCTGATATTAATTCTCTCCCCTTTAGTCTCTCTCTGGTCCCCAAGGGCCCAGTGCAGTGCTGGCACAGAAACAGTGCTCAAAGAGTAGCAATTACTATTATCACATATGATGCATTCTTTTTTCCTGCTACAAAATTCACTATATTAACCCTAACCTTCTTTTCAAGATTTATGCAAGACTCAGCACCTCCTGTCACTAGGCAGGTGGGGCATTATCCAAATAACCAGCATGAAGTAAACAGTCTCGTGTGACATTTTATCATGTGAAGTGCCTGCACAGGTATAAATATTATATCCTCTCTGGTTTTATTGCCTCATTTTACAATTATACTACTAAAGAGCAAAATAACATGCAGAATGTTAAGTGGCATTCTGCTGCTTGGATTTTCATCCCAAGGCTCCATTCAGAACAAATGTGGGAGCTATTTCATCTGTGATCTATTGTGAAGAAAGTCATCACCTTTACTTGAATATATACGAGGATTTGGTTTTCTGCAATCCATTTTGTGCTAAGGGAAATCTTAAACCAAGTGTGATAATTAACAAGAAGTTGTCATTTAGGAAGCCTTATAGTGCTGTCCGGAGAGACCTTACCCTATGCTTTGTTATTGTTAAACAAATTCCATAATCTCAGTTTA
This sequence comes from Furipterus horrens, assembly GCF_987537825.1. Taxonomy (NCBI): domain Eukaryota; kingdom Metazoa; phylum Chordata; class Mammalia; order Chiroptera; family Furipteridae; genus Furipterus; species Furipterus horrens. Next base: position 195,912,588 of record NW_028327174.1, read on the forward strand.
AAAGAAAAAAGAAGAAGCCTAATCAGTTATAGGTGGATCTAGCCAAGATGATCCACCCTTAAATACCACTAGAATTTTAAAATTCTCTATGCTCAACAACAAAAAAACATAAATTAGAACTTCTGGTCAAGATGGCAGCAACTATATCAAAATTACAACTAAAATATAGAACAACCATCAGTCAGAACTGTCAGAAATTGATTTGAAGGGAAGTCTGACAATTACAGAAATAAAGAAACCACATCATCCAGATGGGTAAGAGGGCAAAGACACGAACAGACTGGTCCCACACCCACATGTGGTGGATAAAAATTCGGGAGGGTACCTGGGGAGTGAGGAGTCCCAGCCCCTCACCAGGACCCCAGCCCAGGGTTCCAGAACCAGGAAGACAAGTCCCCATAACTTCTGGTGCAAAAATAAGCAGGCATTGAGACAGTGGAAGAAACTTCTGGAGTCCCAATCAGTTCCTCTTAAAGAGCCCGCACACAGACTCACCCACCCAGAATCACTCCCTCTGAGCTCCAGCACTGAGGTAGCACTTGAAAGGCACCAGTGGCAAAGAGGGAGAAACCGAAGTGTCTGGCATCAAGATGGGAGCTGGAGGACAGCTTTCTGCTGGACAGAAAGGGGAGAAAGAGGCCATTTTCTGAACTCTCCCACAACACAGCCACAAAGCAGGAAGGCAGGTGCCATATCTGAGACTACATCAAACTGGCTAACACTGTTTGCCCCGCCCCAGAGATTCCCCTGAGACTCCATCCCACCCAACTTATGGGCCCATCCAAGCTGTTAACCATAACTCTTCCGTATAAATGGATGGTCTTGGCTCATGCTTCACAACTTCCTACATCCCATCAAACAAGCAACTGCCAGCATCAGTAAGCCCCCAGCCCCTCTACCTCTTGCTAAGTGACCCAGGCTGGGCACTAGCATCAGCCAGCCTAGAGTCACAGCTTGGCTTCACCTGGTAATCTCCAAGCCCAGCACAAGTAGCAACCATCTCAGATTGCTTTATAGCCCATGCAGGGTGGCCCCGGGCAAAACACAGGTGGGGGTTGACCTTGGCCTGCAACACCTGGGAAACCTCAGAGTCTGCACACCCAGTGGACAGTTACAGACCACATCAGAACACCACCAACCTTCCCCTGCACAGCTGATCCTCCAGGATGCCCAGAAGGTGGTCAATGGTCACAGCCAGTCCCTGCAGCTGACTAGCTTGGGTAAAGCCCTTCCATTGACCTGCCAACAGCAAGCAAGGCTCAACTAGAACAGGAGGGTGTACTCATCCCACACAAAGGATGCACCTCAAGTACTCACCTGCTACATTATGCCATGCCACCAAGACATGGAGTCATAGCAGCTCTATCTAACACATAGAAATAGTCCTGGCTGTTATGGCTCAGTGGACTGAGCACTGGCCTGTGATCAAAAAGGCTGTTGATTCAATACCCCACCAGAGCACATGCCTGGGTTGTGGACCACTTCATGTGAAAGGCGCCCAATCGATATTTCTCTTGCACGTTGATATTTCTCTCCCTCTCTTTCTCCCTACCTTCCCCTCCCTCTAAAATAAAAAATAAGCCACGGCAGTGTGACTCAAGTGGATTGAGCACCGGCCTGCAAACCAAAAGGTAGCTGGTTCAATTCCTAGTCAGGGCACATCTCTGGTTGCAGGCTGGGCCCCCAGTGGGGGCAATGAGAGGCATCCCATCTATGTTTCTCCCATACATTGATGTTTCTCTGCCTCTCTTTATCTGTTCCAGTCTCTTCAAAGATAAATAAATAAGATCTTATTTAAAAAAAGAAAGAAAAAACTGTGCTAATGTTGTAAAAATAAATAAAACCTTTTTCAAAAAAGAAAAGAAACAAAAACACAGAGACTGCCAAAATGAGGAGACAAAGAAACATGACCCAAATGAAAAAACATATGTCAAAACTACAGAAAAGAACTAAGCAAAAGGGAGATAAGCAACCTATTGGATGCAGAGTTCAAAGCACTGGTTATAAGGATGCTCAAGGAACTTAGTGAGGACCTCAACAGCATAAAAAAGATCCAGTCAGAAATGAAGGATACACTAATTGAAATAAAGAACAACTTACAGGGAAACAACAATAGCGTGGATGAAGGTGAGAATCAAATCAAAATACCTGGAACATAAGGAAGTAAAAAACAACCAATCAGAACAATATAAAGAAAAAAAAATCCAAAAAAGCAAGGATAGTGTAAGCAGCCTCTGGGACAACTTCAAGTATCCCAAAAGTCACATCATAGGAATGCCAGAAGGAGAAGAGAAAGAGCAAGAAATTGGAAATCTATTTGAAAAAATAATTAAAGAAAACTTCCCTAATTTGGTGAAGGAAATAGACATGCAAGTCCAGGAAGCACAGAGAGTCCCAAACAAGATGGATCCAAAGAGGCCCACTCCAAGACACATCATAATTAAAATGCCAAAGGTGAAAGATAAAGAGAAATCTTAAAAGCAGCAAGAGAAAAGGAGTTAGTTACCTACAAGGGAGCTCCCATAAAACTGTCAGCTGACTTCTCAAAAGAAACTTTGTAGGCTAGAAGGGATTGGCAAGAACTATTCAGCATCATGAAAAGCAGGGACCTATAGCCAAGATTGCTCTGCCCAGCACAGATATCATTAAGAATTAAAGGACAGATAAAGAGTTTCCCAGACAAAAAAAAAAAAAAAAAAAAACTAACGCAGTTCATCGTCACCAACCCATTATTATATGAAATGTTAAAGGAACTTCTTTAAGAAAAAAGATTAAAACTATGAACAATAAAATGTCAATAAATACATATTTGTCAACAATTGAATCTAAAAAACAAACTAAGCAAACAAGAATAGAGACAGAATCATGGATATGGACAGCATTTGAGGGAGTGCGGGTGCTGGATGGATGGGGACAAAGGGAAAAAATTGGGACAACTCTTAATAGCATAATCAATAAAATATAATTTAAAAAACAAAAAGAAAAAAACTGTAAAGTCAATAAACTAATCAGTTTTTCTAAATGTTAAGACATCACCAAAATAATAAATATTTGAATTTAAAAGCATTTACATATAAATATCCTCACTTTCACTAGTTCACTCATTCCGTAACATTTATTAAATTTCCTAGTATTGAGCACTGGTCATAGAGTGCTAAAGAAAGTAGTGGGTAAACCTCTAGTAGCTTCACAGAGGACAAGCTCAGACAAACTAATAATCACACAAGTAACTTAATTACAACTATAATAAGTGCTAGCGGAGCATGCAAAAGGTTTCCCTGAGGATGTAATGTTTGAGGCAAGATCTGAAAGAATGGGAGTTACCTAGTTTTAAAAGTAAATAAAGTGAGGCGTTTAGGATAGTGATAGTTGAGATGGGAAGAAATACCTAGTTTTTATAGCTATTTAGATAAATCAATCAAATTTTTCTGATAAATTGAATATGGAGAGTGAGTGGGAAGGTAAGTGACGAGGATGAAAGCAGTAGGTGTCTATCATGCATAACTGGATTTTGGAGGAAAAAAAAAAAATGTGTTGCTCATTGGAGATGCCCCAGATCTTCATTGGATCTTGAGTTAAAATTTAGACATTTTGAATTTCAAATACCTTTATCCAAATGAGCTGGGAGCTCAAAAGAAGGTTTTTCTGCCTCATTCATTTATTCAACATGCAATTCCTCAGAAACAATGATGTGTCAGGATGCTCCCCTTGAGGGAACAGGAGAGGAACAGGACACAGAGCTGCTCTGTGAAAGAAGCGAGCACAATGACAGAGGTGCAGATGTCCACTAAGTTCAAAGGAAAGAGAAACAAATTCTGCCTGGGTAATGAGGGAAGACCATAAGAAAAAAAATTACCTTGAAATTCAAAAAGCAATTCCTCAAACAGAGACAGAGAAAGACAATTTAGGCGAAGGAACAGCACTTTAAAATGACGATTAGTTTGCAGCAGCTACAAGTACAAAGTGTGTGAGTAGTGAAAGGAAAAAACAGAAGGACCAAATTTACAGAAATACAAAGTATTATAAGAGAATTCTGTGAACATTAGATAACTTAGATAAAATGGACAAATTCCTTGAAAAACACAAGCTATGAAAACTGACTCAAGAAGAAATAGAAAATCTGAATAGACCTATAACAACAGATTGAATTACAAATTACTAACTTTAAAGCTTCCCAACAACAATGCCTAGATTCACATGACTTCACTGATGAATTCTACCAAACATTTAAAGATTAATACCAATTCACAAACTCTTTGAAAAAAACAGAATATGAAGAAAATTTTTCCAACTCATTCTATGAGAATATTAATGCAGATAGCAGAACTAAAAAAAAAAATCACCAAAATACTATAGAACTGCAAAATGCTCAACAAGCTATTAGCAAACCAAATCTAGCAACACATAAAGAAAAATTACACACCATGACCAAGTGAGATTTATCTCAAGAATGCAAGATTAGTTTAACATACAAAAATAGATTAATGTAATAAACCACATCAAAAAAATAAAGAACAAGGTAATATGATCACTTCAACAGACACAGAAAACACATTTAATAAAATCCAACATTCTTTCATGATAAAAACCACTGAAGAAACTAGGAATAGAAAGGAACTTCATCAAACTAATAAAGGGCATTTATAAAAATCTACAGGTAATATGATGCTTGAGGATGAAAGACTAAATGTTTCCCTTTTAGATGAGGAACAAGACAAGGGTATTCACTCCTGCAACTTCTGTTCATCATTGTATTGGAGTTTCTAGCCAGCACAAGAAAAGACACAGAAGTTATGCAGATTGAAAAGAAAGACATAAAACTATCTGTTTGCAGATGACATGACTGTGTATAAAGAAAATCCGGAGAAAGCCACTAAAAAAACTATTAAAATTGGTAAACTAGTTGGGTAAAGTTGCAATAGGATAAAAAAAGGAAATATACAAAAATGAATTATATTTTATGTAATACTAATAACATGAAAATAAAGTTAAGAAAATTCCGTTTATAATAACATCAAAAAGAATAAGTACATAGGAATAAATTTAACAAAAGAACTGCAAAACTTGTACTCTGAAAACTATATAAAACATAAGAAGAAAATAAGATTACCTAAATAAATTGAAAGACAGAAACTGGAAGACAGTATTGTTAAGATAGCAATGCTTCCCAAATGGATCTACAAATTGAATTCATTCCCCATCAAAATACCAGCTGGGTTTTCTTTCCTTTCTCTTTTTTTTTTCCTTCTTTTTCTTTTTTAAGAAATTGATAAGCTTATCCTACAATTCATATGGAAATGCAAGGAACCCAGAATAGCCTAAACAGTCTTGAAAATGAAGAACAAAATTGAAAGAGTCACGCTTTTCTAATTCAAAATTTACTACAAAGCTACAGTAATCAAGACAGTGTAGTACTAGCATAAGGACATGAATAGAATTAAAATTCTAGAAATAAACATTTACAATTGTCAACTGTAATTGTCAGAAGATTTTAAACAAAGGAGGCAAGACAATTCAATGGAGAAAGAATAATCTTTTCAACAAATAGAGCTGGGACAATTGCATATCCACATATAAAAGAATTAAGTTATGTATACCCTTTCTTTATGCCATACACAAAAGTCAACTCAAATGTGAGAAGTCAAATTATAAAAATCTTATGAAATATAGGAGAAAATCTTGGTAAGCTCAGAATGGGCAACAGTTCCTTAGACACAGTAACAAAGCACAAACAACAAAAGAAAAAAAAGATAAATAGAGCTTTATCAATAAACAAAGTGTGGTATACCCAATAACGGCACACTAGCAACAGAAGGGATGAACTACTGATATGTACTGCTACATGGTTGAGTCTCAAAAATGTCATGATAAGTGAAAGAAGCCAGATGCTAAAGACTATATACTATTGTATAATTCATGTGAAATCTCCAAAAAGATGCAACGGAAGGGTTCTAAAACTAGGCTGCAGTGATAGTTGCAGAACTCTGTAAAGTTTATTAAAAACTATTGACTTTTAACTTATAATGGGTGAATTTTTATGACATGTAAGCTACATCTCAAAAATTTGTTTTTTTTAAGTAAAAAAAATAGAACTGCATCAAAATCAAAAACTTTTGAGCTTCAGAAAACACTATCAAGGAAGGGAAATGGTAACCTACAAAATGAAAGAAACTAAGAGGGGCTTATATTTACAACTCAGTAATAAAAAGATAAATAAAAGTAAAAAGATAATCCAATTAATAGATAGGCACAGGATCTGAATACATATCTCTCCAAAGAAGATACGCAAATACCTAATAAGTACATGAAAAGATGCTCAACATCACTGACCAACAGAGAAGTGCAAATAAAAAACAAAATACCACTTTGCACCCACTAGCATGACTATATGAAGAAAGACTAACAATATCAAGTGCTGACAAAGATGTAAAGAAATTGGAACTCATACACTACTGGTGGGAACGTGTTTAGGAAAAACCCGCTCTCTTCCTATGTGTCTCCCCATTAGTCTCACACTATTACCACACTCACAATACATCTGACACCAGATGTGTGGGTGTTCCCCCACACACACGATGAAGTTCTCTGTTTTTCATTTACTTTTTAAAAAGCAATTCTCTGTGACATCAACTAGATGGCCTACAATTTAAGTCAATTCTGACTCTATCTACCTGGAGATAGGATCAGATCTCACAAATTAAAGGCTCAGCCCCATGAGACTTCCACGCGTTCCATATGCTAATCAAAAGCAGTAGGTCTCTGTGGGAGGGGGTAAGGCAGTAGGTCTCTGTGGGGAGTCAGGGGGTAGGCAGTAGGTCTTGGGGACTTCTGGCCAAGATGGAAGTGTAGGGAGACAAGCTTCACCTCCTTGCACAACAACAACAACAACAACCTGCCAGAGAATCAAACTCTATGGAAGTCCAACAACCAAAGATTTAAAGAAGAAATACTCACCCAGAGGGGCAGGAGGAGCAGGGACAGGGAACTGGGGTGGAGAGGGTAGTGTGGCAGAGGCAAGGCAGTGTTGGCAGGGCAATGGCTCCGGCTAGCAGAATGAGCAGTCCCACATTCACATGCGGCAGGTAAGAGCTGGGACAGACACCTGGGGAGCAATCCCAGCCCCAGGCTAGACAGCACAGCTCATGGTGCCAGCACTGGGAAAATAAAGCCTCATAGCTCCTGGCTGTGAAAACCAGTGGGGGTTGGGGCAGAAGAAACTGCCTGTCTCTCAGGAGAGTTTCTTTAGAGGGCCCCCACAGTGCTAGAATGTACACAAATCCACCCACCTTGGAAACCATCACCAGGGCAACAGCTAAAGGGGCGCCAGTCACATAGGAGAAGCGGGTGAAATGACTGGAAAAGGGGCAAGTGCTGAGCAAGCAGCATTATTCCCTCTCTGATTCCTCCCCCACATACAGTGCCACAATATAGTGTGTGTGTGTGTGTGTGTGTGTGTGTGTGTGTGTGTGTGTATACTACATTGTGTGTGTATATATATATATATATACAATGGAATATTATTCAGCCTAAAAGGGAACAAAGTTCTGATACATCCTATAATGTGGGCAAACCATGAAAACACCATGGAAAGTGAAAGAAGCCAGACACAAAAGTTTTAAATCCTGTATGATTTCACTCATACGAGGTACCTAGAATAGGCATATTCATAGAAACAGAAAGTAGATTACAGGTTACCAGGACTGAGGAGAGGAAAAACGGGAAGAAATGCTTAATGGTTACACAGTAGTTTTGGTAATAGATAGTAGTTTTGGTAATAGATAGTGGTGATAGTCGCACAATAGTGTGAATGTGACCAATGCCATGGAATTATACACTTTAAATGGTTAAAATGACAAATTTTGCGAGATAGCTATCACTACGATTTAAATAAATTAATGTAATACACAAAACACCATCAAACTGTACTCTTTAAATGGGAGAATTATATGGTATATAAATTATATCTCAACGACTGTTTAAAATAATGTAAATTAAACTCTAAATTGGTGGTTTTAATAGCAATTAGACACAACTGCAGAGAGAACTACTAAACTGGAAGACAGACTTCAAGAAAATGAAATGCAGCAGAGAAAGACAGATTGAAAACACTAAGAAAAAAAAACCTTAGTTAAAAATAGTGGGAAAACAAAGTAAGAAGTTACAATACATGTCTAATCAAAGTCCCCAAGGAGGAAGAAAAAAAGAATGAAGGGAGGGGAACAACTAGAGATATAAAGGAAAAAGATTTCAATCCTCAAACTCAAAGAACTGAACTTAATCAAGAAATAGTAAGAACAAAACTCCATCACCAGACATATGCCATAGCTACACTGGAGAACAAGACAAATTATCTGCATAAAAATGATAACTTGAATGGAAAGCAACTTCCAAACAGCAACAATACAAGCCAGAAGACAATTAAATGACATGTCCAATGTGCTGGAAGAATAACTACCAATCCAGAAAAAAAGAAAAAAACATCTTTCCAGATAATCAAAACAGGTATTTGCCAGCAACAAGGGAGTATTAGTCAAACAAAAATAAAATTATCAGAGATGGAAACAGTCTGATATGCCAAAAGACCTCAACAAAGAAAGCAGGAAATACATAGGTAAATCTAAACAACTGGCTCTATTAAAATATATATATATATATATATATATATATTATCAATTTACGGTAAAATACACAACAATAAAAGCATATAAGCCAGAAGAGGAGTGATTAGTTAAAACAATATAAGGTATTGTTCAGGAGGAGGATAAAGATACCAATTAACTTTGCTGAGTTACATAAAAGCATGCTAAAATTTCTCAAAGACTGTATGTTTGTATTAGTTAATATCATGGACTTGGAAGGCACACTGCCTGGGTAGTTCAGCAGTAGAGTAGTCGCTCTACTACTTGTCATCAATTTGATGAGTTTTGACATATGTATCCACCCATGAAACCATGGCCACAATCAATCACCCCTAAGAGTTTCCTTCTGCCCCTTTGCAATCCCTCCCTCCCTCTCTACTGCCCACCATCCACCCCTAGTAAACCGCTGATGTGGTTCCTGTCACTATAAATCAGTTTGGACTTTCCAGGATTTTATATAAATGGAATCAGAGTGTATATACTCTCTTTTTGTCTGGCTTCTTTTACTCAGCATTATCATATAGAGATCTATCCATGTTGTTGAGTGTATCAATACTGTGTTCCTTTTTATTACTATCGTATGTATATAATTCAATTTGTTTATTTGTTTCTAGACTCTCCTGACAACAAATGATGTTAAAGTCAAGAAATGGCTTCTGGGTAAAGATCAAATCCATGGCACTCCTAGGATAACACTGTCTGAAGATGATGCTGAGGGTGTAGGTTTAAAATTCTTTGTAAGACCTCTTGAAGATCCAAGATGGTATTGTAGAGAACCATTCAGTTAAACAACAGAAACTTAAAGAGTATAGTTCCTCAGTGGTCTAATTAGAAACCCAAAGTAGAAAGGGGTTCATCTCAAAGGCATTTGTGGATATAAATTTTATGTGAAAGAGTAACGCCAATAGATTCACAGGAGAACCACAGATTTTTAAAGAGAATTCTATTGGGAGAAACACTGCCAGCTTGAACTAAAAGGAACAGAGAAAATACAAAATGGGGGGGGGGGGCATTGAAATCACTGAACTCTACAGGCCATTAGCAAGCTGAGAAAACTGAGTTGCACATACAAGTTACCTTTCATCTGAAAAGGAAAGATGACTCAGAACTGTAAGGGATAAAGAAGCCAGTGACTTTCAAGACAGTAGGAGATAATTAACAGATGAATCATGGAAAAGGGGCCAGGAAATGACATTCTACAGCTCCTCACACATATCTCTGGGATCAAAAGGAGGAAGATTGTTGTCACCAAACACAGAGAAATGGGAAGGTGTAGCTAGATAACTTTGCAAATAAATTGGAGACAGACCTATAACTAGATTCGTCGTCGTCGTCGTCGGCAGCCGTCCGTCTCGAGAGACGATGGTGTAGCTTCTTAAGAGTCTATCTGCACCGCCGAGAATGGCTGTGCAGTCCGACTCGGGAGTGACACGGTATCTGTCTCCTCCCGTGTTGAATCGACATCTTGCGATGACACTGAAGCTACAGAGCCTGGGCAGGGTAATATGGAGGGTCTGCTGTTGCCCATGCAGCAGACCCCCCCTCTCTTCGCAGCTGAAGGGTCCAAGGGAAAGACGGAGTCGATACAGCTTGGGTTCAGGTGCGCCGCAGGAGTTGCCGGTGTTGACTACAACATCAAACCGCCTTAGGGACTCCGGCTCCGGATTTTCTGTCGGGGTTTACTCCCTTAGCCTTTCCCCTGAAGAGGTATGCCGC